>NC_071600.1:0-1200000 GCF_024509145.1 Vidua macroura | reverse complement strand
CAGGATGTGCGCAGGTCCTGCATGATAGGCACGGTGGTGACACTGTTCACCGTGCCCCTCGTGCTGACAGGCTGCTATCTTGGCATTCGGAAGCTGTACCAGAGCAGACGGCCAGTTGTTGATTTTTCTCCACAGCTTTCTTGTAACTCTGCTCATAGCATTGGTAGCCTGACTCGTAGTCATGCTGCACTGGAGCTGTGGCCAGTCCGTGGTTGTCCAAAGAACTCTGCTGAGGGCTCTGCTGCTGCCCAGTGCTTTCATTGGCCTCTTCATTGCTGGGCCTTGTCCTGGGGGGCCTGCTGGGGCTGCAGCCAGTGCTGGCTCCCACTGAGGCTGCCAGGCCAAGAGCAGCCCCGGGGGCACAGGGCAGAGGCAGAGCAAGTTCTCAACAGTATTTGGGCCACACAGCTCAGGACAGGACAGTGCTTATTTAGTAGCTCATGTAAAGTTTCATGGTGACAGTGATGTTACCAGACAAGCAAATCTGCTCCAGTTCAGTGTTCAAACAAATCCAACCTGATGAAGGTTTAGCTTTGGCCTTGAGGCTTTGCTCTTTGTGTGAGCCCTGTTCTGGATTGATTCCCACTCAGTCTTGGAGCCTGTTTTGGGTGAAGGCTCATCCCGGCCCTGACCCTTGGCAGTTCTGGGCTCAAAGGGACCACCAAGGCCGCACTGCACGTGACTGGGCTTCAGGGCTCCATTATCAAAGGGCTTTGAGAAGTTTAAATTACTGTATTCTTACTATTTGGTTTTCTTTACGGAATTCCTTCCCTTTTTTTAAACTTAGTTAAAAAAAAAAAATATTTTCCAGTGCTTTTTTCAGTTGATATAGTGAATGATGGCATAATTTCCCCATGGCTGAATTAGAAAACAGTAAGTACTATAAAATGGAATAATTTTTACACCCTTATGTCTTTCACAGACTCATGAAACTTATGTTGGTTTGATGTGACCTACAGAAGAGTTTTGCTCTGCTTTTAATTCCAACAAGAGGCAGAGCTGGAACCTGTTGAGAAGAGTCTCTTCACTTCATAGCTAAAGCAAACTGCCAGTGTTCTTTTTTTCCAGCTCTGGGCAGGAAAATAAAAATCTATCAGCAGAAAATACTCGAGTGAAGTAACTGATATAAATTAGGGACTTGTCTGTTTGCTCCCTAAGCCCTGAGTTCCTCAGAGCTGCAGCTCCCTGCTCTCTCTGCAGACAGAGGCTGGCTGTGGATGACAGTCACGTGTCTGGCCTGGTGCACACCAGGTGCACACACGAGCTGAGGGATCATCCCTGCACGCCCCATCCTGGAAGAACCGAGGTCATTGATGAATCTGACACGGTTTTATGGCATGGCAGCAAAAGAAGGCAAAAGAAAGGCTACAACTGGTACCATTCCAACCCCTTGACATTTTGCCGTGTGTAATGGAGATAGGAACTACAAGTTTCCTATTCATGCACAATTTGCTGTCTGAGAGCACTCCATTCTCAAAGTCACAGGGGCTTGCAGGTCTGTGTCTGAGATGACTTTAAATACAAAAACAACCTTTATGTGCAACACCTGTGTATCAAAACTTCACAATACAAATCACAAGCTGATTTCTGCTGTTAAGTGGATGAAAAAAAAAAACCCAAAAAGCAAAAGTAAAACTGTGACCAAATCAAACAGGCAAACACAACAACCACCAAGAAAACAACAAAACCAACACAAACATCCCCACAAATCCAGAAAAAAGATAAAAATCAGGTGAAGGAGGCAGAGCTCCAAGAGCAACAAATGGGCAGAGGAACTACAGGAAGGACAGCTCATAAGAAAGGAGAGATAAGAAGTGGCTATGGCATCAAACTAGCCAGGGCATCTCAGATAGTGTTCTCACCCTTCTGAAAACAATCTGACATAAACAGAAAAGAAATGATGAGGATTGTGATATCGGGAGTCTGCATGTTTAGCTTTAATATATCCATTGTGCGTGAGTTGTGTTTTCCTTGTTAAGTCACATCATCTAGCAAGGGTTTTTTTCTGTGCAAAGAAAAATACTGCAGTGGAAAAGGAGGCTGGCTGGGAAAACATTAAAAGCAAGAGCTAAAAATAAAGTACTCATTTTTAATATGTTGTGTGGCTGGTTTGCTGGCCCTAGTGCAGGCCCTAGGCTTACCCTGAGGCCTTGGCCTCTGTTGTTCTAAGTTTTAATAAACAGGCACATTTTTTTAAAAAGTCATCAGCCTCCTTTTAATTTAATTTTGCCTGTTTACCACAAGGAGGCCCAGCAGCTCCTTGTTGAGGGCCCATTTCATGCAAGAACTGGCACTCGAAGTATTAAATCAATTAAAAAGAAAAGGGTGGGGGGAGGTGGCAGTGAGGCGGCCTCAAAGGTTCAACTCTGCACTCTGCTTTTGTCACCGACATTAGCCAAGTTCCTGTGCTTGTTTTCTTGGAGAATTTGTAGTCAACAGAACTTCAGTGCCTTTGATCAAATCAGTCGAAAGAGCAGCTTGGGGCTGGGTCAGTCATTGAGACCTGAGCACAGACTGGGGTCCAGCCAACAAAAGAACATTAGCTGCAGGCCACCCATACAGCTTTTCCTATTAATGAGCACAAAGCCTTTATTTTTGCAAACAGAGGGATGTTGGGGGGATTTTTGCACCATCAGGCCGAGGCACAAGGCTCTGCATCCTCCCAAGGAACAGAGCCAGCCCCCTTGAGAGCCAGAAGGCGCGGCCTCACTTGTAGCCCCGGTGCCTCCTGTGGCCCAGGGCACGGCCCTGGCTGGAAATGTCTTGGGCTGCAGCACAGGGCCAGGGCGGAGCTCAGCAGCCTCATCAGAGCCCAGGGCCGCGGCCCTTCCCTGCCGGGGCCCTGGCCTGGCCCGGCCCGGCCCGGCCCGGCCTGAGCAGCCCGGCCTGGCCCCAGGGGATGGGCTCCGCCCGGCCGCTGTGCCCACAGCCTTTTGGGCCCCAGGCTTTGCAAGAGGCTTTCTCCCAGCCTTGCAAAACCTTGGCCAAGTGTCCCTTTGCTGTGCTGTGAAGAGTAAAAAAAACCCTGACATTTACCCTGGTGCACAGCTCATGAGGGATCCCTGCACACCTTAGGAGAGGCCAGAAATACTCCTGTGTGCCTCATGAGGGATCCCTGCACAGCTCAGCAGAGAGCCCAAAACATCCCTGTGTGCCTCATGAGGGATCCCTGCACAGCTCAGCAGAGAGCCCAAAACATCCCTGTGTGCCTCATGAGGGATCCCTGCCCAGCTCAGCAGAGAGCCCAAAACATCCCTGTGTGCCTCATGAGGGATCCCTGCACAGCTCAGCAGAGAGCCCAAAACATCCCTGTGTGCCTCATGAGGGATCCCTGCACAGCTCAGCAGAGAGCCCAAAACATCCCTGTGTGCCTCATGAAGTGCAGGCCCAGATGATCCCCCTGGAGGAAATGTGCCCTCAGCCCAGGGACGCTCAGCATGGGCTCCCCCAGCCCCTCGGGGCCCCGCTGCTGCTCACAGCGGCCCCTGCCTGGTTCCTGCCTGCCCTCACCGTGGGCATCCACGGCTGCTCATGGGCATGGAGCTCAGCCAGCGCTGGTGCCGGCCGGGCTTTGCTGCTGCTACCACCTGGACACTGGGGTGACGGCTCCATCTCTTCATTGCAACAGAAGAGCTGATTTGGGAAGGTGTCAGCTGAGGTTTAGTTGAGCACTTCCAAATCATTTCCGGGCAGAAATAGAAGGCCACACTTGCTCTTATCACAGGAAAACCAGGTGTTCCCCAACAGCAACCCGTTCTGATGTTTTTCTGGGTATCAGGAACACGTGTTTTGGGGCCGGCTGCATTTGTGGGAGCAGTGGGGAGCGTGAGCCTGTGCTGTGCCCCACTGCCGAGCTGGCAGCACGGTGGATAGGGCCAGGACGTTCTCAGTTTCCCCAGAGCTGGGGCCTGCAGGCCCCTTGCCGCCCCTTGGCACAGGCTGTGCCACCCAACAAAGCCCAGCAGGCCGGGAGGAGAGCCCGGGGCCAGCGCAGCTGCTTGGGCAGTCGCTGCTTTAAGGGACACGGGCCAAACCCATCCCTGAGCAGCCCCTGCCAGCCCTGGCCCTCCCTGCCCTGTGACAGCTCCCCCAGCCCCAGGGGACAGACAGTCATAAAGTCTAGAGCCAGCAAAGATGGTCCCTGTGTCCTGGTTTAGGGCAAATTTGGGAGCAAATGTCCAAAAGGGTCCCCCCCAGAAATCAAACCCACATTGCCCCTCCCCTCAATCAGTTTGGGAAAAATTTCCGCAGAGAGAAGTGGAAAAAACCTGTTTATTTAAAAGGCAAAGCACTCCTCAGCCCAAAAAATGAACAATACCAGATGACAAAACTCATTTGTCGCTCTGAAGAGATGACAGATTCAGAAAATCTCTCCGGTGGATGGTGGCTCTGTTTTCAGTCCCTCTGGCACTGGGAAAGGCTGCTGCCCAGAGTAGCCCCCCGTGGGCCACAAAGTGCAAGCTCTCGGTGCTCCCCCAGGTGCCGGTCCAGAGCAGGTTCGAACAGATCCAAGAAAAGGGAAAGAAAACCAGTTGAGGGAAAACTTGGACTGCCCCAGCTAGCTAAAGTAACTAACAAGCAAAGGAGTGCGGTGTTCTGCCCCGTCCGTGCCCAGACAGCACCGTGGAGTTCTGTGTTCCAGCAGACTGGGCAGCAGTGAGTGCAGTCTCTGATAACAAACTCCGTGCTTCTTCTTCTCCCCGCCTTTGCTCTCAGAGCCCCTCTGGAAGGCACACAATATAATATCCAGCATCAACAGAACACACGATCGGGGACGCGAGCATCGTAAGGTCACCCTAGGACACCCAGTGATTGTGCGCTGCTTCTCTTCCCTGCAGCTGCTCCCAGAAACATCCCTCACACTGCTGGAAATGCCCACGCATGGTCTGATCAGTCCCCCAGCTTTTCCAGTCTGCTCTCAGAAATTTTGCAACAAGTTCACCAAGAAATCCCAGGTTACCTCTGTGAATTGCACACTACAGTTTCCTTCATTTTTTTCCCAATGCCTGGAAGTTCCTGTATATAGTAATGGTCGTGAGGATCTCTGATTCTTTTCAGTCATGTTTTTTGTATTGAGACATGAGATGAAACAGCCTTATTGCTTTTAGTTTTAGCACGTCTGTTTTTTTACTTAGCATGATGGTTTACGTATTATCTACATGTAAACTTTTTTTTATTTGTGTTTGTTTGTTCCCCAAGCAATTGTTTTGACAATCTGTCATTGACTTCTTAATTAATGTTCCGCATATGAACAATTTTGACTCTCTTTTTGTTGGAATATAAAGATCTCAGAAAGCTGTATTTTTAATTTTGATGACGCTCTCTCTCCCCACTCCCAGCTTTTACAGTGATCCTTTTGGAAACATCCCTGAGGATAGGTAGAGTTATTTGGGAAGTGCTTGGCTTAACCTGGGTAACAGATTATTATTTTTAGTGCTATAAACCTGCATTGCTTCAAGCTTCAGAGCCACAGTCCTGATTTGTGGCTCACTGCATGGATGCCTGTCTGAATTAAAACAATGTTTGTGAGGCAGCTGAAGAGCTTAGACCTCAGAGATTTAAATTCCTGGGAGGAGGAGGAGGAAGAAAGGACAAAATCCTGTTTCAAAGGCTGTTTCTTCATCTTGAAGATGCCAGACTACAGCTGCCTTCAAATGTCATTTAATTCCAGAAAAACCCTCTACAGGGCCAGACACCAGGACAAATTACTCGGCACTTTGCCTCACAATGCATCAACTTGAATCCTAGTGAGAGGCAGACCTTAGTTACAGTCTGATTTGAGCAAATCCACATTGTGTGAATGGCAAGAAGAATTTGCTTGTGAACAGATGAATATGTCCCACTCAGTAATGAACAAAATTTGCATTGACTTGGAAGAAAGTAGACAGGGAGCAATGCAGCATTTGGATTTTATCCAGTGAGAAACAGGGCAAGAAGCCGTAACAACTTACCTGTTTTACAGAACACAAGTACTGATACAGCCAATAGTGCACCTCCAGTGTAAAAAGTGGGTTTCTTTCGTCTAGTCTGAATTGACTGTCTTTTAGATTAGAACCATTCCCCCACAGTCTGGTCACAGAAGGCCGTACTAAAAATTCCATCCCATCTCTTTTACAAGCCCCCTTAAGGTACTGAAAGGCAGCAATCAGGTCTCCCTGGAGCCTTCTCTCTTCCAGGCTGAACACCCCCAGCTCTCCCAGCATGTCTCCAAAGCAGAAGGGCTCCAGCCCTCCGAGCATTTTGTCCCTCCTCTGGACTAAATCCAACAGAACCATGTCCTTCCTGTGCTGGGGACCCAGAGCTGGATGCAGTACTCTGTCACGGTAGAGACGGAGACAATACAAAGCAACACCCTCCATTTCCAGAAGGCTTCAAACCCTGTTTTTATTCCAGCATGCATGCTTTTTCTACATTCTTACAAAGCTCCTAAGTTTACACTTTACTCATTGGTCACGAGAGACAAGCCAAGTGCTGATTGGAATAGGCAGTTGGAGGTTTCTCTTATTTTGTCCTTCTTGCTTTCTTGGTTTCTATGTCAATGACCTTGGTAGAAAATTCTTTCAGGGGTAAACATGGATCCTCTTATCAAACTTCTCTCTGGCTCACAGAAGTCGCTGTAAAAGGCGGGAATCTTTAAAATCAGGGGGTTTTGGGAAGCTGCAAAAGGCAGGCCTCAGAGACAGCAGAACTGCGATTAGAGCTAAGCATTAACTGTAAGATTTGTCAGCAGAAAAATTATATAAGTAGTGGAAAAGTAAGGACAAATAGTACAATGGTCTGTGTATTAATGCTTGGCTAGAATAAGTCCCTAAGCTACAGAAAATATCTCCATCAAGATATTAGGATGTTCTAAGCTTACTAATGGAGCTCTGTGCATTGGGTTTTAAGGCTCACAATACAAGTAGGTATTGTATTCGAAAGAAGTAAATCAAACAAATATTGTTTTAACAAATGGTACGTGTGCTTATAGTGATTGGATAAATCTATTGTCAAGATGCTTTTCCTTTGTGTGATTGGTCAAAAAGCTTTTAAAGTAAGTTGTACCATTAAGTTCTTTGCCTGCTGCCGGGGATGTGAGCTGCTGGCATCTGCCCATTGTCATAACCATGGAATGAGACTGATGCTGGAACAGAAACAGCTCGAGACGCGTTCCTCAGCAGTCCCGTCCCGTTGGTGATTTGTACATAGACCCCCGGCCAGCAATATAAAACATCTTCCACAGTACTCCAGGTGGAGTCTCAGCAGAGCAAAGAGGTGGAATCAGCTCCTTCAACCTGCCGGGCACTCTCCTTTGCATGCACAAGGCTGGCTCATGTCCAGCCTCTCATCTAGCAGCAGCCCCAAGTCCTTCTTGGCCGGGCTGCTCTCCATCCCTTCATGCCCCAACCTGTGAGAAGAGCTGGGCAGGGACTGTGTCACAACCCTGGGACAGAGCTGTTGGGCAGGATGAGATCCCTGCCAAAGAAGGCAGATCCCACTCCCCACACAATTCCAGCCTGGCCATTATGTCACAGCAGGCTCTGGGGTCACAGCAGGCTGAGGTCACAGCAGGCTGTGAGGTCACAGAGGTGCCAGAGCCCCGTGGTTGCACAGCACCACAAGGACCCAGCAGTCAGTCCTTGAGCACAACTGTTGCGGCAGCAGCGGCGGTGGCAGCAGTGGTGCTGACATTGGGACAGCGGTGTCAGGACAGTGGTGGCAGCAAGAGCTGGGGACTGGCAGAGGGCAAGGCACCATGGCCCTTGCTCTGCGCCTCTTCCTCCCGCTCCTACTGGCCGTGGCCCTGCCTGCCAGGGCTGCCCAGGCTGCTCCGCTGCAAGCGCAGGGAGCAGGTGAGCCGGCAGCCTGGCTCCCCTTTCCCGGGACAGCGCTCCCTGCTCCCTGGGAAGTGCTGGGGGATGGTTTTTCCCCTGGGCTTTAGGGAGGGTTTCCTCTGTGGGAGGGAGAGAGCCCCCATGGGCCCTGGGCTGCTCCAGCCGCCCTCCCAGGGATGTTGCACAAGGCAAGGAAATCGTGTGGAGAGTGGCCAGGAGCCAGCCCAGAGCTCCCCAGGCCCCTGGGCAGCTTTGGCCATGGCCATTCTCATCTGGCCCCCACAGCCTTACCCGACCTCCTTGCAGTGCCCAGTTCCCAAAGGCACAGGGGGATCCCAGCAGACCAGGAAATGGTTCTGATCTCTGATCCCTTCTAGCTTGGGATGGCGACATGGCTTATCGGGATGCCCTACTGGATGACAGCTTGAATCTCTTGGAGAATGCTGGAGGCAAGTTCTCTCTGTGTGCCTTTCCTGAGAGAATAATCAGTGCCTCATGAGCCATTTCCCTTAGCAGCATCACAGGGTTGAAAGATTCTGGAAAACTTGCCCGGCTCCATTCTGGATCCCTGAGGGATCCCACAGAATGGCTGTCAGTGGCAGGAAGGAGCATTTAGCTGTCCATCTTCCTTCCGCGTGCAATTCCAGTGTGCGCTTCCGTGTGCTCAGTGCAGCCAGGAAGAAGAGCAGAGAGGGAAGGGGCCGGGCCCAGGGCTGTGCCCCGGGGCTGTGCCTTTTGCAGCTCCTTTGCGGGCCCCGGGGTGCCTGAGCTGCTCCTGCTGCTGCTGCCAAGCCGTGGCCCTGCCTGGGGCTGGGTTTAGAGCTGCTGGCAGCTCCAGGGAATCCTTTCTCCCCCGAGGACGGCCCTGCAAGGGGCTCCTTCCATGCCAGTGTGGGGCCATCGCTGGCACGTGGTCCCCCTGGCCCTGCTCCTGAGTGGAAGGCAGAGCTGAGGGAGTGCTTTGGAGGGCACCAATCACCCAGGGGCACTCACTGCCACTCTGGCCTGAAGGGGACATGGAACAACTTTCTCTTAAGGTCCTCCTCCATGGAAGAACTCAGACACTGGGGACAAGAAATCCCTGGAGGCAGCCAGACACCTAGACCAGATGCTGAGTGATCTGGAGAGACGCCGTGGTGGGTGCATTTCCCTCAGCCTTCCCCTGGGACTCAGCAGCTGGGGGCTTCCCTGCACATCTGGACACGCCGTGCCCAGCACCGAGGGAAGGGATCCATGGCAGCCTGGCTGCCCCGCTGCTGCTTTCCTGCCCTGCAGGGCTGTTTCCCAGCCTGGCCTGGCTGCAGCTTCTCCCCAGCCTCTGCAGGAAGGCATTTGGCATCAGCTGGCAGGGAGCCCAAACTGCACCATGGGCCCGAGATGCCTGCAATTTCCCGGTCTCCGGGTAGATCAGGAATGGCACCTGTTTGTAGAAGGGAGTGGCCTGGCCAATCCCAAAAGTTTTGAGGATTTCCTGAACCATGAGTTTGTCCAGTATTGCCTCTTGAAGATGCCATCTCCCAGAAGGGGAACGACTCCATCTAATGCAGCTGTGCCTCTTCCTGTCTCCAGAGATGAAGCGAAAGGCTGTGCTGAAGGCAGCATTTCCTGGAGGAAGCAGTGGCCCATTGGCAGCCCCTGCTGCAGGAAGTGAGGCGATGCCAGGCACAGTCACAGGAGGTAATTGCTGAGGCTTGAGCTGCCATCTCTGCTGTGTGGCAGTACCTGCCCTCCAGGGATGTTGCACAGGGCCTGCAAAGAGTGTGGAGAGTGACCAGGAACCAGCCCAGAGCTCCCCAGGCCCCTGGGCAGCTTTGGCCATGGCCATGGAAATTTGGCCCCCACAGCCTTACCCGACCCCCTTGCAGTGCCCAGTTCCCAAAGGCACAGGGGGATCCCAGCAGACCAGGAAATGGTTCTGATCTCTGATCCCTTCTAGCTTGGGATGGCGACATGGCTTATCGGGATGCCCTACTGGATGACAGCTTGGAGAATTCTCTTGGAGAGATTCTCTTGGAGAATGCTGGAGGCAAGTTTTCTGTGTGCCTTTCCTGAGAGAATAATCAGTGCCTCATGAGCCATTTCCCTTAGCAGCATCACAGGGTTGAAAGATTCTGGAAAACTTGCCCGGCTCCATTCTGGATCCCTGAGGGATCCCACAGAATGGCTGTCAGTGGCAGGAAGGAGCATTTAGCTGTCCATCTTCCTTCCGCGTGCAATTCCAGTGTGCGCTTCCGTGTGCTCAGTGCAGCCAGGAAGAAGAGCAGAGAGGGAAGGGGCCGGGCCCAGGGCTGTGCCCCGGGGCTGTGCCTTTTGCAGCTCCTTTGCGGGCCCCGGGGTGCCTGAGCTGCTCCTGCTGCTGCTGCCAAGCCCTGGCCCTGCCTGGGGCTGGGTTTAGAGCTGCTGGCAGCTCCAGGGAATCCTTTCTCCCCCGAGGACGGCCCTGCAAGGGGCTCCTTCCATGCCAGTGTGGGGCCATCGCTGGCACGTGGTCCCCCTGGCCCTGCTCCTGAGTGGAAGGCAGAGCTGAGGGAGTGCTTTGGAGGGCACCAATCACCCAGGGGCACTCACTGCCACTCTGGCCTGAAGGGGACATGGAACAACTTTCTCTTAAGGTCCTTCTCCATGGAAGAACTCAGACACTGGGGACAAGAAATCCCTGGAGGCAGCCAGACACCTGGACCAGATGCTGAGTGATCTGGAGAGACGCCGTGGTGGGTGCATTTCCCTCAGCCTTCCCCTGGGGCTCAGCAGCCGGGGGCTTTCCCTGCACATCTGGACACGCCGTGCCCAGCACCGAGGGAAGGGATCCATGGCAGCCTGGCTGCCCCGCTGCTGCTTTCCTGCCCTGCAGGGCTGTTTCCCAGCCTGGCCTGGCTGCAGCTTCTCCCCAGCCTCTGCAGGAAGGCATTTGGCATCAGCTGGCAGGGAGCCCAACCTGCACCATGGGCCCGAGATGCCTGCAATTTCCCGGTCTCCGGGTAGATCAGGAATGGCACCTGTTTGTAGAAGGGAGTGGCCTGGCCAATCCCAAAAGTTTTGATGATTTCCTGAACCATGAGTTTGTCCAGTATTGCCTCTTGAAGATGCCATCTCCCAGAAGGGGAACGGCTCCATCTAATGCAGCTGTGCCTCTTCCTGTCTCCAGAGATGAACCGAAAGGCTGTGCTGAAGGCAGCATTTCCTGGAGGAAGCAGTGGCCCATTGGCAGCCCCTGCTGCAGGAAGTGAGGCGATGCCAGGCACAGTCACAGGAGGTAATTGCTGAGGCTTGAGCTGCCATCTCTGCTGTGTGGCAGTACCTGCCCTCCAGGGATGTTGCACAGGGCCTGCAAAGAGTGTGGAGAGTGACCAGGAACCAGCCCAGAGCTCCCCAGGCCCCTGGGCAGCTTTGGCCATGGCCATGGAAATTTGGCCCCCACAGCCTTACCCGACCCCCTTGCAGTGCCCAGTTCCCAAAGGCACAGGGGGATCCCAGCAGACCAGGAAATGGTTCTGATCTCTGATCCCTTCTAGCTTGGGATGGCGACATGGCTTATCGGGATGCCCTACTGGATGACAGCTTGGAGAATTCTCTTGGAGAGATTCTCTTGGAGAATGCTGGAGGCAAGTTTTCTGTGTGCCTTTCCTGAGAGAATAATCAGTGCCTCATGAGCCATTTCCCTTAGCAGCATCACAGGGTTGAAAGATTCTGGAAAACTTGCCCGGCTCCATTCTGGATCCCTGAGGGATCCCACAGAATGGCTGTCAGTGGCAGGAAGGAGCATTTAGCTGTCCATCTTCCTTCCGCGTGCAATTCCAGTGTGCGCTTCCGTGTGCTCAGTGCAGCCAGGAAGAAGAGCAGAGAGGGAAGGGGCCGGGCCCAGGGCTGTGCCCCGGGGCTGTGCCTTTTGCAGCTCCTTTGCGGGCCCCGGGGTGCCTGAGCTGCTCCTGCTGCTGCTGCCAAGCCGTGGCCCTGCCTGGGGCTGGGTTTAGAGCTGCTGGCAGCTCCAGGGAATCCTTTCTCCCCCGAGGACGGCCCTGCAAGGGGCTCCTTCCATGCCAGTGTGGGGCCATCGCTGGCACGTGGTCCCCCTGGCCCTGCTCCTGAGTGGAAGGCAGAGCTGAGGGAGTGCTTTGGAGGGCACCAATCACCCAGGGGCACTCACTGCCACTCTGGCCTGAAGGGGACATGGAACAACTTTCTCTTAAGGTCCTTCTCCATGGAAGAACTCAGACACTGGGGACAAGAAATCCCTGGAGGCAGCCAGACACCTGGACCAGATGCTGAGTGATCTGGAGAGACGCCGTGGTGGGTGCATTTCCCTCAGCCTTCCCCTGGGGCTCAGCAGCCGGGGGCTTTCCCTGCACATCTGGACACGCCGTGCCCAGCACCGAGGGAAGGGATCCATGGCAGCCTGGCTGCCCCGCTGCTGCTTTCCTGCCCTGCAGGGCTGTTTCCCAGCCTGGCCTGGCTGCAGCTTCTCCCCAGCCTCTGCAGGAAGGCATTTGGCATCAGCTGGCAGGGAGCCCAACCTGCACCATGGGCCCGAGATGCCTGCAATTTCCCGGTCTCCGGGTAGATCAGGAATGGCACCTGTTTGTAGAAGGGAGTGGCCTGGCCAATCCCAAAAGTTTTGATGATTTCCTGAACCATGAGTTTGTCCAGTATTGCCTCTTGAAGATGCCATCTCCCAGAAGGGGAACGGCTCCATCTAATGCAGCTGTGCCTCTTCCTGTCTCCAGAGATGAACCGAAAGGCTGTGCTGAAGGCAGCATTTCCTGGAGGAAGCAGTGGCCCATTGGCAGCCCCTGCTGCAGGAAGTGAGGCGATGCCAGGCACAGTCACAGGAGGTAATTGCTGAGGCTTGAGCTGCCATCTCTGCTGTGTGGCAGTACCTGCCCTCCAGGGATGTTGCACAGGGCCTGCAAAGAGTGTGGAGAGTGACCAGGAACCAGCCCAGAGCTCCCCAGGCCCCTGGGCAGCTTTGGCCATGGCCATGGAAATTTGGCCCCCACAGCCTTACCCGACCCCCTTGCAGTGCCCAGTTCCCAAAGGCACAGGGGGATCCCAGCAGACCAGGAAATGGTTCTGATCTCTGATCCCTTCTAGCTTGGGATGGCGACATGGCTTATCGGGATGCCCTACTGGATGACAGCTTGGAGAATTCTCTTGGAGAGATTCTCTTGGAGAATGCTGGAGGCAAGTTTTCTGTGTGCCTTTCCTGAGAGAATAATCAGTGCCTCATGAGCCATTTCCCTTAGCAGCATCACAGGGTTGAAAGATTCTGGAAAACTTGCCCGGCTCCATTCTGGATCCCTGAGGGATCCCACAGAATGGCTGTCAGTGGCAGGAAGGAGCATTTAGCTGTCCATCTTCCTTCCGTGTGCAATTCCAGTGTGCGCTTCCGTGTGCTCTGTGCAGGCACGGAGAAGAGCAGAGAGGGAAGGGGCCGGGCCCAGGGCTGTGCCCCGGGGCTGTGCCTTTTGCAGCTCCTTTGCGGGCCCCGGGGTGCCTGAGCTGCTCCTGCTGCTGCTGCCAAGCCCTGGCCCTGCCTGGAGCTGGGTTTAGAGCTGCTGGCAGCTCCAGGGAATCCTTTCTCCCCCGTGGACGGCCCTGCAAGGGGCTCCTTCCATGCCAGTGTGGGGCCACCGCAGGCACGTGGTCCCCCTGGCCCTGCTCCTGAGTGGAAGGCAGAGCTGAGGGAGTGCTTTGGAGGGCACCAATCACCCAGGGGCACTCACTGCCACTCTGGCCTGAAGGGGACATGGACCAACTTTCTCTTAAGGTCCTTCTCCATGGAAGAACTCAGACACTGGAGACAAGAAATCCCTGGAGGCAGCCAGACACCTGGACCAGATGCTGAGTGATCTGGAGAGACGCCGTGGTGGGTGCATTTCCCTCAGCCTTCCCCTGGGACTCAGCAGCTGGGGGCTTCCCTGCACATCTGGACACGCCGTGCCCAGCACCGAGGGAAGGGATCCATGGCAGCCTGGCTGCCCCGCTGCTGCTTTCCTGCCCTGCAGGGCTGTTTCCCAGCCTGGCCTGGCTGCAGCTTCTCCCCAGCCTCTGCAGGAAGGCATTTGGCAGCAGCTGACAGGGAGTCCAAACTGCACCATGGGCCCGAGATGCCTGCAATTTCCCGGTCTCCGGGTAGATCAGGAATGGCACCTGTTTGTAGAAGGGAGTGGCCTGGCCAATCCCAAAAGTTTTGATGATTTCCTGAACCATGAGTTTGTCCAGTATTGCCTCTTGAAGATGCCATCTCCCAGAAGGGGAACGGCTCCATCTAATGCAGCTGTGCCTCTTCCTGTCTCCAGAGATGAACCGAAAGGCTGTGCTGAAGGCAGCATTTCCTGGAGGAAGCAGTGGCCCATTGGCAGCCCCTGCTGCAGGAAGTGAGGCGATGCCAGGCACAGTCACAGGAGGTAATTGCTGAGGCTTGAGCTGCCATCTCTGCTGTGTGGCAGTACCTGCCCTCCAGGGATGTTGCACAGGGCCTGCAAAGAGTGTGGAGAGTGACCAGGAACCAGCCCAGAGCTCCCCAGGCCCCTGGGCAGCTTTGGCCATGGCCATGGAAATTTGGCCCCCACAGCCTTACCCGACCCCCTTGCAGTGCCCAGTTCCCAAAGGCACAGGGGGATCCCAGCAGACCAGGAAATGGTTCTGATCTCTGATCCCTTCTAGCTTGGGATGGCGACATGGCTTATCGGGATGCCCTACTGGATGACAGCTTGGAGAATTCTCTTGGAGAGATTCTCTTGGAGAATGCTGGAGGCAAGTTTTCTGTGTGCCTTTCCTGAGAGAATAATCAGTGCCTCATGAGCCATTTCCCTTAGCAGCATCACAGGGTTGAAAGATTCTGGAAAACTTGCCCGGCTCCATTCTGGATCCCTGAGGGATCCCACAGAATGGCTGTCAGTGGCAGGAAGGAGCATTTAGCTGTCCATCTTCCGTCCATGTGCAATTCCAGTGTGCGCTTCCGTGTGCTCTGTGCAGCCAGGAAGAAGAGCAGAGAGGGAATGGGCCGGGACCACGGCTGTGCCCCGCGGCTGTGCCTTTTGCAGCTCCTTTGCCGGCCCCGGGGTGCCTGAGCTGCTCCTGCTGCTGCTGCCAAGCCCTGGCCCTGCCTGGGGCTGGGTTTAGAGCTGCGGGCAGCTCCAGGGAATCCTTTCTCCCCCGAGGACGGCCCTGCAAGGGGCTCCTTCCATGCCAGTGTGGGGCCATCGCTGGCACGTGGTCCCCCTGGCCCTGCTCCTGAGTGGAAGGCAGAGCTGAGGGAGTGCTTTGGAGGGCACCAATCACCCAGGGGCACTCACTGCCACTCTGGCCTGAAGGGGACATGGAACATCTTTATGTTCAGGTCCTTCTCCATGGAAGAACTCAGACACTGGAGACAAGAAATCCCTGGAGGCAGCCAGACACCTGGACCAGATGCTGAGTGATCTGGAGAGACGCCGTGGTGGGTGCATTTCCCTCAGCCTTCCCCTGGGGCTCAGCAGCCGGGGGCTTTCCCTGCACATCTGGACACGCCGTGCCCAGCACAGAGGGAAGGGATCCATGGCAGCCTGGCTGCCCCGCTGCTGCTTTCCTGCCCTGCAGGGCTGTTTCCCAGCCTGGCCTGGCTGCAGCTTCTCCCCAGCCTCTGCAGGAAGGCATTTGGCACCAGCTGGCAGGGAGCCCAAACTGCACCATGGGCCCGAGATGCCTGCAATTTCCCGGTCTCCGGGTAGATCAGGCACCTGTTTGTAGAAGGGAGTAGCCTGGCCAATCCCAAAAGTTTTGAGGATTTCCTGAACCATGAGTTTGTCCAGTATTGCCTCTTGAAGATGCCATCTCCCAGAAGGGGAACGGCTCCATCTAATGCAGCTGTGCCTCTTCCTGTCTCCAGAGATGAACCGAAAGGCTGTGCTGAAGGCAGCATTTCCTGGAGGAAGCAGTGGCCCATTGGCAGCCCCTGCTGCAGGAAGTGAGGCGATGCCAGGCACAGTCACAGGAGGTAATTGCTGAGGCTTGAGCTGCCATCTCTGCTGTGTGGCAGTACCTGCCCTCCAGGGATGTTGCACAGGGCCTGCAAAGAGTGTGGAGAGTGACCAGGAACCAGCCCAGAGCTCCCCAGGCCCCTGGGCAGCTTTGGCCATGGCCATGGAAATTTGGCCCCCACAGCCTTACCCGACCCCCTTGCAGTGCCCAGTTCCCAAAGGCACAGGGGGATCCCAGCAGACCAGGAAATGGTTCTGATCTCTGATCCCTTCTAGCTTGGGATGGCGACATGGCTTATCGGGATGCCCTACTGGATGACAGCTTGGAGAATTCTCTTGGAGAGATTCTCTTGGAGAATGCTGGAGGCAAGTTTTCTGTGTGCCTTTCCTGAGAGAATAATCAGTGCCTCATGAGCCATTTCCCTTAGCAGCATCACAGGGTTGAAAGATTCTGGAAAACTTGCCCGGCTCCATTCTGGATCCCTGAGGGATCCCACAGAATGGCTGTCAGTGGCAGGAAGGAGCATTTAGCTGTCCATCTTCCTTCCGTGTGCAATTCCAGTGTGCGCTTCCGTGTGCTCTGTGCAGGCACGGAGAAGAGCAGAGAGGGAAGGGGCCGGGCCCAGGGCTGTGCCCCGGGGCTGTGCCTTTTGCAGCTCCTTTGCGGGCCCCGGGGTGCCTGAGCTGCTCCTGCTGCTGCTGCCAAGCCCTGGCCCTGCCTGGAGCTGGGTTTAGAGCTGCTGGCAGCTCCAGGGAATCCTTTCTCCCCCGTGGACGGCCCTGCAAGGGGCTCCTTCCATGCCAGTGTGGGGCCACCGCAGGCACGTGGTCCCCCTGGCCCTGCTCCTGAGTGGAAGGCAGAGCTGAGGGAGTGCTTTGGAGGGCACCAATCACCCAGGGGCACTCACTGCCACTCTGGCCTGAAGGGGACATGGACCAACTTTCTCTTAAGGTCCTTCTCCATGGAAGAACTCAGACACTGGAGACAAGAAATCCCTGGAGGCAGCCAGACACCTGGACCAGATGCTGAGTGATCTGGAGAGACGCCGTGGTGGGTGCATTTCCCTCAGCCTTCCCCTGGGACTCAGCAGCTGGGGGCTTCCCTGCACATCTGGACACGCCGTGCCCAGCACCGAGGGAAGGGATCCATGGCAGCCTGGCTGCCCCGCTGCTGCTTTCCTGCCCTGCAGGGCTGTTTCCCAGCCTGGCCTGGCTGCAGCTTCTCCCCAGCCTCTGCAGGAAGGCATTTGGCAGCAGCTGACAGGGAGTCCAAACTGCACCATGGGCCCGAGATGCCTGCAATTTCCCGGTCTCCGGGTAGATCAGGAATGGCACCTGTTTGTAGAAGGGAGTGGCCTGGCCAATCCCAAAAGTTTTGATGATTTCCTGAACCATGAGTTTGTCCAGTATTGCCTCTTGAAGATGCCATCTCCCAGAAGGGGAACGGCTCCATCTAATGCAGCTGTGCCTCTTCCTGTCTCCAGAGATGAACCGAAAGGCTGTGCTGAAGGCAGCATTTCCTGGAGGAAGCAGTGGCCCATTGGCAGCCCCTGCTGCAGGAAGTGAGGCGATGCCAGGCACAGTCACAGGAGGTAATTGCTGAGGCTTGAGCTGCCATCTCTGCTGTGTGGCAGTACCTGCCCTCCAGGGATGTTGCACAGGGCCTGCAAAGAGTGTGGAGAGTGACCAGGAACCAGCCCAGAGCTCCCCAGGCCCCTGGGCAGCTTTGGCCATGGCCATGGAAATTTGGCCCCCACAGCCTTACCCGACCCCCTTGCAGTGCCCAGTTCCCAAAGGCACAGGGGGATCCCAGCAGACCAGGAAATGGTTCTGATCTCTGATCCCTTCTAGCTTGGGATGGCGACATGGCTTATCGGGATGCCCTACTGGATGACAGCTTGGAGAATTCTCTTGGAGAGATTCTCTTGGAGAATGCTGGAGGCAAGTTTTCTGTGTGCCTTTCCTGAGAGAATAATCAGTGCCTCATGAGCCATTTCCCTTAGCAGCATCACAGGGTTGAAAGATTCTGGAAAACTTGCCCGGCTCCATTCTGGATCCCTGAGGGATCCCACAGAATGGCTGTCAGTGGCAGGAAGGAGCATTTAGCTGTCCATCTTCCGTCCATGTGCAATTCCAGTGTGCGCTTCCGTGTGCTCTGTGCAGCCAGGAAGAAGAGCAGAGAGGGAATGGGCCGGGACCACGGCTGTGCCCCGCGGCTGTGCCTTTTGCAGCTCCTTTGCCGGCCCCGGGGTGCCTGAGCTGCTCCTGCTGCTGCTGCCAAGCCCTGGCCCTGCCTGGGGCTGGGTTTAGAGCTGCGGGCAGCTCCAGGGAATCCTTTCTCCCCCGAGGACGGCCCTGCAAGGGGCTCCTTCCATGCCAGTGTGGGGCCATCGCTGGCACGTGGTCCCCCTGGCCCTGCTCCTGAGTGGAAGGCAGAGCTGAGGGAGTGCTTTGGAGGGCACCAATCACCCAGGGGCACTCACTGCCACTCTGGCCTGAAGGGGACATGGAACATCTTTATGTTCAGGTCCTTCTCCATGGAAGAACTCAAACACTGGAGACAAGAAATCCCTGGAGGCAGCCAGACACCTGGACCAGATGCTGAGTGATCTGGAGAGACGCCGTGGTGGGTGCATTTCCCTCAGCCTTCCCCTGGGGCTCAGCAGCCGGGGGCTTTCCCTGCACATCTGGACACGCCGTGCCCAGCACAGAGGGAAGGGATCCATGGCAGCCTGGCTGCCCCGCTGCTGCTTTCCTGCCCTGCAGGGCTGTTTCCCAGCCTGGCCTGGCTGCAGCTTCTCCCCAGCCTCTGCAGGAAGGCATTTGGCACCAGCTGGCAGGGAGCCCAAACTGCACCATGGGCCCGAGATGCCTGCAATTTCCCGGTCTCCGGGTAGATCAGGCACCTGTTTGTAGAAGGGAGTAGCCTGGCCAATCCCAAAAGTTTTGAGGATTTCCTGAACCATGAGTTTGTCCAGTATTGCCTCTTGAAGATGCCATCTCCCAGAAGGGGAACGGCTCCATCTAATGCAGCTGTGCCTCTTCCTGTCTCCAGAGATGAACCGAAAGGCTGTGCTGAAGGCAGCATTTCCTGGAGGAAGCAGTGGCCCATTGGCAGCCCCTGCTGCAGGAAGTGAGGCGATGCCAGGCACAGTCACAGGAGGTAATTGCTGAGGCTTGAGCTGCCATCTCTGCTGTGTGGCAGTACCTGCCCTCCAGGGATGTTGCACAGGGCCTGCAAAGAGTGTGGAGAGTGACCAGGAACCAGCCCAGAGCTCCCCAGGCCCCTGGGCAGCTTTGGCCATGGCCATGGAAATTTGGCCCCCACAGCCTTACCCGACCCCCTTGCAGTGCCCAGTTCCCAAAGGCACAGGGGGATCCCAGCAGACCAGGAAATGGTTCTGATCTCTGATCCCTTCTAGCTTGGGATGGCGACATGGCTTATCGGGATGCCCTACTGGATGACAGCTTGGAGAATTCTCTTGGAGAGATTCTCTTGGAGAATGCTGGAGGCAAGTTTTCTGTGTGCCTTTCCTGAGAGAATAATCAGTGCCTCATGAGCCATTTCCCTTAGCAGCATCACAGGGTTGAAAGATTCTGGAAAACTTGCCCGGCTCCATTCTGGATCCCTGAGGGATCCCACAGAATGGCTGTCAGTGGCAGGAAGGAGCATTTAGCTGTCCATCTTCCTTCCGTGTGCAATTCCAGTGTGCGCTTCCGTGTGCTCTGTGCAGGCACGGAGAAGAGCAGAGAGGGAAGGGGCCGGGCCCAGGGCTGTGCCCCGGGGCTGTGCCTTTTGCAGCTCCTTTGCGGGCCCCGGGGTGCCTGAGCTGCTCCTGCTGCTGCTGCCAAGCCCTGGCCCTGCCTGGAGCTGGGTTTAGAGCTGCTGGCAGCTCCAGGGAATCCTTTCTCCCCCGTGGACGGCCCTGCAAGGGGCTCCTTCCATGCCAGTGTGGGGCCACCGCAGGCACGTGGTCCCCCTGGCCCTGCTCCTGAGTGGAAGGCAGAGCTGAGGGAGTGCTTTGGAGGGCACCAATCACCCAGGGGCACTCACTGCCACTCTGGCCTGAAGGGGACATGGACCAACTTTCTCTTAAGGTCCTTCTCCATGGAAGAACTCAGACACTGGAGACAAGAAATCCCTGGAGGCAGCCAGACACCTGGACCAGATGCTGAGTGATCTGGAGAGACGCCGTGGTGGGTGCATTTCCCTCAGCCTTCCCCTGGGACTCAGCAGCTGGGGGCTTCCCTGCACATCTGGACACGCCGTGCCCAGCACCGAGGGAAGGGATCCATGGCAGCCTGGCTGCCCCGCTGCTGCTTTCCTGCCCTGCAGGGCTGTTTCCCAGCCTGGCCTGGCTGCAGCTTCTCCCCAGCCTCTGCAGGAAGGCATTTGGCAGCAGCTGACAGGGAGTCCAAACTGCACCATGGGCCCGAGATGCCTGCAATTTCCCGGTCTCCGGGTAGATCAGGAATGGCACCTGTTTGTAGAAGGGAGTGGCCTGGCCAATCCCAAAAGTTTTGATGATTTCCTGAACCATGAGTTTGTCCAGTATTGCCTCTTGAAGATGCCATCTCCCAGAAGGGGAACGGCTCCATCTAATGCAGCTGTGCCTCTTCCTGTCTCCAGAGATGAACCGAAAGGCTGTGCTGAAGGCAGCATTTCCTGGAGGAAGCAGTGGCCCATTGGCAGCCCCTGCTGCAGGAAGTGAGGCGATGCCAGGCACAGTCACAGGAGGTAATTGCTGAGGCTTGAGCTGCCATCTCTGCTGTGTGGCAGTACCTGCCCTCCAGGGATGTTGCACAGGGCCTGCAAAGAGTGTGGAGAGTGACCAGGAACCAGCCCAGAGCTCCCCAGGCCCCTGGGCAGCTTTGGCCATGGCCATGGAAATTTGGCCCCCACAGCCTTACCCGACCCCCTTGCAGTGCCCAGTTCCCAAAGGCACAGGGGGATCCCAGCAGACCAGGAAATGGTTCTGATCTCTGATCCCTTCTAGCTTGGGATGGCGACATGGCTTATCGGGATGCCCTACTGGATGACAGCTTGGAGAATTCTCTTGGAGAGATTCTCTTGGAGAATGCTGGAGGCAAGTTTTCTGTGTGCCTTTCCTGAGAGAATAATCAGTGCCTCATGAGCCATTTCCCTTAGCAGCATCACAGGGTTGAAAGATTCTGGAAAACTTGCCCGGCTCCATTCTGGATCCCTGAGGGATCCCACAGAATGGCTGTCAGTGGCAGGAAGGAGCATTTAGCTGTCCATCTTCCGTCCATGTGCAATTCCAGTGTGCGCTTCCGTGTGCTCTGTGCAGCCAGGAAGAAGAGCAGAGAGGGAATGGGCCGGGACCACGGCTGTGCCCCGCGGCTGTGCCTTTTGCAGCTCCTTTGCCGGCCCCGGGGTGCCTGAGCTGCTCCTGCTGCTGCTGCCAAGCCCTGGCCCTGCCTGGGGCTGGGTTTAGAGCTGCGGGCAGCTCCAGGGAATCCTTTCTCCCCCGAGGACGGCCCTGCAAGGGGCTCCTTCCATGCCAGTGTGGGGCCATCGCTGGCACGTGGTCCCCCTGGCCCTGCTCCTGAGTGGAAGGCAGAGCTGAGGGAGTGCTTTGGAGGGCACCAATCACCCAGGGGCACTCACTGCCACTCTGGCCTGAAGGGGACATGGAACATCTTTATGTTCAGGTCCTTCTCCATGGAAGAACTCAGACACTGGAGACAAGAAATCCCTGGAGGCAGCCAGACACCTGGACCAGATGCTGAGTGATCTGGAGAGACGCCGTGGTGGGTGCATTTCCCTCAGCCTTCCCCTGGGGCTCAGCAGCCGGGGGCTTTCCCTGCACATCTGGACACGCCGTGCCCAGCACCGAGGGAAGGGATCCATGGCAGCCTGGCTGCCCCGCTGCTGCTTTCCTGCCCTGCAGGGCTGTTTCCCAGCCTGGCCTGGCTGCAGCTTCTCCCCAGCCTCTGCAGGAAGGCATTTGGCACCAGCTGGCAGGGAGCCCAAACTGCACCATGGGCCCGAGATGCCTGCAATTTCCCGGTCTCCGGGTAGATCAGGCACCTGTTTGTAGAAGGGAGTAGCCTGGCCAATCCCAAAAGTTTTGAGGATTTCCTGAACCATGAGTTTGTCCAGTATTGCCTCTTGAAGATGCCATCTCCCAGAAGGGGAACGGCTCCATCTAATGCAGCTGTGCCTCTTCCTGTCTCCAGAGATGAACCGAAAGGCTGTGCTGAAGGCAGCATTTCCCGGAGGAAGCAGTGGCCCATTGGCAGCCCCTGCTGCAGGAAGTGAGGCGATGCCAGGCACAGTCACAGGAGGTAATTGCTGAGGCTTGAGCTGCCATCTCTGCTGTGTGGCAGTACCTGCCCTCCAGGGATGTTGCACAGGGCCTGCAAAGAGTGTGGAGAGTGGGCAGGAGCCAGCCCAGAGCTCCCCAGGCCCCTGGGCAGCTTTGGCCATGGCCATGGAAATTTGGCCCCCACAGCCTTACCCGACCCCCTTGCAGTGCCCAGTTCCCAAAGGCACAGGGGGATCCCAGCACACCATGGAAATGGTTCTGATCTCTGATCCCTTCTAGATGAGCATGCTAGCAAGGCTTCCCCAGCAGCTGGGATGGAAGATGGTTTGGAACCCTTGGGAGCTTCTGCAGGTAACTTCTCAACTTCCCCTCAGTGAATAATCACTGACAACCTGGCAGGAAGCAGGTGACAGAAGCTCCTCTGCCTGTTGAGTTACAGGTGTGTCTGCAGGGAGGACTTTTCAGGCTCCTTTCCTGGTTGCTGCGCACAAGCCCGGCTCCCATCGCAGGGGTGAGTTGTGTGTCCCTGCTGACCCCACAGGCTGAGCCATGGTTTTGTGGGATCCATTCCGGGGGAAATGGACATGCATTCTCTTAAGGTGCGCCGAGACGGAGGAACAGATCTACTAAACACATGAAGTCCCTGGAGGCATCCAAACACATGGACCAGATGCTGAGTGATCTGGAGAGACGCCGTGGTGGGTGCATTTCCCTCAGCCTTCCCCTGGGACTCAGCAGCCGGGGGCTTTCCCTGCACAAATGGACACGCCTTGCCCGGCACAGCGGGAAGGGATCCATGGCAGCCTGGCTGCCCCGCTGCTGCTTTCCTGCCCTGCAGGGCTGTTTCCCAGCCTGGCCTGGCTGCAGCTTCTCCCCAGCCTCTGCAGGAAGGCATTTGGTACCAGCTGGCAGGGAGCCCAAACTGCACCACGGGCCTGCAATCCCCTGCAATTTCCCGGTCTCTGCCACGTCAGGAGTGGCACCTGTATGGAGAAAGGAGGGCCCTGTGGCAGCCCCAAGAGCCGTGGCCTTTTCCTGATCCTTATCCATGTCTTTGAAAAGTAGAACTTGCTGAAGATGCCATCTCTCCAATGGGGAATGGTTCCACCTGATCCAGCTGTCCCTTTTCCTTTCTCCAGAGATGGACCAAAGGGCTTTGCTGAAGGCAGCACTTCCTGAAGGAAGCAGTGGCTCCGTGCCAGACCCCGATACACGAAGGGAGGAGATGCCAGACAGTGCCACAGAAGGTGATTGCTGTGCCAGGCTCAGCCAGGCTGAGCAATCCTGCTGGGGTCATTCCGTGGGAGACACGTCCCGAAACCTGGGAGTGGCTGCACGGGGTGCCCATGGTGGGGAAAGGGCAGAGAGGGAGAGCAAGGCTCCCGTGTGTCCTGACAGGGCCTGACTCTGTCCCCTGGGGCTGGGGGAGCTGTCCCAGGGCAGGGAGGGCCAGGGCTGGCAGGGGCTGCTCAGGGATGGGTTTGGCCCATGTCCCTCGAAGCAGCGACTGCCCAAGCAGCTGCGCTGGCCCCGGGTTCTCCTCCCGGCCTGCTGGGCTTTGTTGGGTGGCACAGCCTGTGCCAAGGGGCGGCAAGGGGCCTGCAGGCCCCAGCTCTGGGGGAAACAGAGAACGTCCTGGCCCTATCCACCGTGCTGCCAGCTCGGCAGTGCAGCACAGCACGGGCTCACGCTCCCCATTGCTCCCACAGACGTTATCACTGAAACAGGAATATTTGCCCCGGATCCAGTGCGCCTCCCAAGAATTGTCTGCCCCCAGGATGTGCACAGGTCCTGCATGATAGGCACGGTGGTGACACTGTTCACCGTGCCCCTCGTGCTGACAGGCTGCTATCTTGGCATTCGGAAGCTGTACCAGAGCAGACGGTCAGTTGTTGATTTTTCTCCACAGCTTTCTTGTAACTCTGCTCATAGCATTGGTAGCCTGACTCGTAGTCATGCTGCACTGGAGCTGTGGCCAGTCTGTGGTTGTCCAAAGAACTCTGCTGAGGGCTCTGCTGCTGCCCAGTGCTTTCATTGGCCTCTTCATTGCTGGGCCTTGTCCTGGGGGGCCCGCTGGGGCTGCAGCCAGTGCTGGCTCCCACTGAGGCTGCCAGGCCAAGAGCAGCCCCGGGGGCACAGGGCAGAGGCAGAGCAAGTTCTCAACAGTATTTGGGCCACACAGCTCAGGACAGGACAGTGCTTATTTAGTAGCTCATGTAAAGTTTCATGGTGACAGTGATGTTACCAGACAAGCAAATCTGCTCCAGTTCAGTGTTCAAACAAATCCAACCTGATGAAGGTTTGGCTTTGGCCTCGAGGCTTGCTCTTTGTGTGAGCCCTGTTCTGGATTGATTCCCACTCAGTCTTGGAGCTTGTTTTGGGTGAAGGCTCATCCCGGCCCTGACCCTTGGCAGTTCTGGGCTCAAAGGGACCGCCGAGGCCGCACTGCACGTGACTGGGCTTCAGGGCTCCATTAGCAAAGGCCTTTGAGAAGTTTAAATTACTGTATTCTTACTCTTTGGTTTTCTTTCTGGAATTCCTTCCCTTTTTTTTAAACTTAATTTAAAAAAAACAAATTCTTTTCCAGTGCTTTTTCCAGTTATTTGATATAGTGAATGATGGCTGGACCATCGAGGATCTCGTCTCGACGGTGGTAGCTCTATTCCCCTTCCTCTCTTTTCTCTCTATTTCCCTTTTCTGTCCCTTCTATCGCATTTGCTGTTGGTACCTAAATAAATATGCATTTGTTGTGATTAAAGTGATGGTCCCTTGCCATTTGTAATTTTGCACTTTTGGGATCGGTTAACAAACCATCACAAACACCCCGCAAGAGTGGATCGTGACCGGTTGTGGGGGATCCTTCAGTCTCTTGGATGGGGGAGGGAGCAGGGAAATGGAATCAAGATTAGGCAGGGATCAGCCAGCCCCACGCCAGGCAGCGTTTTCTCCTCTGAGAGCTCCTCTGAGCTGAGCGAGCTGGTGAAGCCTGCGGAGCAAATGAGAGCCGGGACTGAGGGAAAGGCTGGCTGGGAAGGAGTCAGATAAACCCGTGTGGGCATTTCCCTTTCCAAGGGGCTCCTGGGGAGACAAAGGAGACAAGAAGGATTCCCCACCTCACGACATCTCCTTTTTCCCTTCAGTAGCCCTATTGCAGCCACTGCTTACAAGAGTTTACTTGATCCCCTAAATATAAGGGAGCACCAAGAACTTGAACCTTGCTGGAGTCCAGCCCTGCCTGCCTGTCACTGAGCAGAGGGGAAAGATGCAGAACCTGGGCAGGGGTTGAGCCAAATTGCCATTTTGCCACCTGTGATTTCCTCCCAGCTTTTGCAGCAGGGCGACAACCCCATCGCTGCAAACCACTCCCTTTGGCAAGGCACACATGGGCCTCGCTGGAAGCTCAGGGCTCTTGAAGGGGCTGCTGCAGTTGGCAACAGGAGCTGTTGTTGAACTTTTCACATTGCTTAACCCCCCCTGCCAAATGCCATCAAGTGGCTGAGGAAGGACACAAAAAGATTACCCTGGAGGAAGGGAGGCCAAAAGCTTGGAAAAGGATGAAAGAAATGCTCTGATCATGATGATGACAAAAAAATAGAACGATTTATTTTTGACAGCAAATGAACACCCGCCGCCCTCCAGCCCTCCCAGCCTGGCAGGCCGAGCGGAGCCGTTTCCATGGCATGAGGTGCTGGCAGCCTGCGGAGAGAAACCAGAGAGCCACGGTCAGTCACAGAAGGCTCCTGTGCCCTGTCCTGCCATGGCCTGTGCCCGGGCCAGGCTGCTGGCTGTGCTCAGAGCCCAAACCTCCCGAGCCATTCTCTGTTTTGAGAGAAGGGCAGCGTGGCAGGCCACGTTCCACCTCCTCTGCTTCAGCACAGCACAGCAGCCTCCTCAGCAGCTGCAAGGGCGGGATGCCCGTGTGCCCGCTGCCCTCTGCCCGAAGCCCTTCTGCCAGCCCAGCTGTGGAGCCGGGTACCCACCTCTGCAGACCTGCTGCCAGGAGAGGAGCCGATCCCACACGAGGTCCTCGCCCTTCTTGAAGGGGATGTCCCCGCAGGCCGTGACCCCTGGGGTAGCGCTGGCACTGGATGTGCTCCACGGACGGTGCAGGCGCTTCCCCGTCCGGTCTGGGCACCAGGTGTAATCTTCCTGGGAAAACAAAGAACAATTGCATGAAAGTCAATTCAAAACAAGACCTGGAAACAAGAAGAAGCTATACAGCCTGTCACCGTTTCACGGGCCTGAGGAGGGTCTGACTACTCCATGCGAGAATGAAACCTGTCCATGGGTGGGGAAAAACCCCACCTTTCCCACCCGTAAACGCACCCCTTCCTCAAGGGCCTGCAAAGCAGACCAGCTGGGGCACGGCTTCGGAACCCGTCCCCCTCTGCTGCCCCCATCCACATGGATGGATGCTTTGTTAGGCTGGCTGCCCCCGCCCCAGCCCGTGCCAGGCTGGCTGGCAGAAGCTGTCAGCAAGGCCAGGAGCCGGCTCCCCTTCCACAATGTCCTGGTTTAGGACAAATTAGGGGAAAACACCTCCAAAGGAGCCCCTTATAGGAGACCAAACCCTCCGCAACTTCCCCCCACCACCGGGTTCGGGAGGAATTCCTTCAGAGGGGAAGTGGAAAAAACTTGTTTTTTAAGGCACAACAAAAAACACTCCCCAGCACAAGAGAAATAGCCCAAGATGACCACAGATGTTTTCACCAGTCCAAGGGGGTTGAGCTGTATCTCTCTTCGCCGCAGAGGGTACGGAGCTTCTTTTGCAGACCCCGGGGGAGCTCCTGCCCGGAGTAGGTCCGATGTCTTCGGGGGGGGAAGGGAACAACGGAAACCGGGGAAAAAGGAAAAAAAAATGGCAAAAAAGCAAGCCAGCGAAAAGCAGAGAAAAAAGAGAGGAAAACAGAGCCAGCAAAGCATGCAGCCAGCAGCAAGCAAGAGCAGCAAGCAAGCTAAGCAGCAAGCCAGCAGCCAGCCGGGGGGGGAAGGAAGACAAAACAAACTGAGAACAGGGAACAGAAACCACGATTGGGATAATGAGCATGAAAATGTCCTGTCCCCACGACATTCCACCCCTTATCCCATATCGTGAACATGTTACTGAACTTCCTTCCTACCTGCTCAAACCTTCCACACTTACACATTCCCTTCCATTCTCACTTGCTCTGACTTTCGACATTTACACATTTCCTTCTGTCCCATGTCTGTGTGGCTTAATGTACAAACAATGGCAGTAACATCCAGCAAATTGAGATGTTTGGATATGAGTCTCACCCCACAATCAGGTCTCCCTGAGGTACACATCGTGTTCTTCCATCTTTCTGCATTATCCACCATGTACAACCTGGTCCCTGAGCAAAGACAATCCCACGAATGGGTTTGTCTGTACTCGAGGCAGAATTGATCCACACTGTCCTCCCTAACAAACCTCTGATATGTGCCACTGGGACTTTATCTCCGTCTACTATATTCAGGGACTCAGACTGGGCAGGACCTGCTCGATTGGTGGAACCTCGGGTGTTAACTAACCAGGTGGCCTGTGCCAAATGCTGCTCCCAGTTTTTGAAAGATCCCCCACCCAATGCTTTCAAGGTGGTTTTTAACAGTCCATTGTACCTCTCTACCTTGCCTGCAGCTGGTGCATGGTAGGGGATATGGTACACCCACTCAATGCCATGTTCCCTAGCCCAGGAGTTGATAAGGCTGTTCTTAAAATGAGTCCCATTGTCTGACTCAATCCTCTCAGGGGTACCATGCCTCCAAAGGACCTGCTTTTCAAGGCCCAGGATGGTGTTACGGGCTGTAGCATGAGACACAGGGTAGGTTTCCAACCATCCTGTGGTGGCTTCCACCATTGTGAGCACGTAGCGCTTGCCTTGGCGTGTCTGGGGCAGTGTGATGTAGTCAATCTGCCAGGCCTCCCCATAGCTGTACTTGGACCACCGTCCCCCATACCACAGGGGCTTCACTCGCTTGGCCTGTTTGATGGCAGCACACGTCTCACAGTCATGGATAACCTGAGAAATGCTGTCCATGGTTAAATCCACCCCTCGGTCTCGTGCCCACTTATAGGTGGCATCTCTGCCCTGATGGCCTGAGGCATCATGGGCCCATCGCGCTAGGAACAACTCCCCCTTGTGTTGCCAATCTAAATCTATCTTTGACACCCCTATCTTTGCAGCCTGATCTACCTGCTGATTGTTTTGCTGTTCTTCATTAGCTCTGCTCTTGGGGACATGAGCATCTACATGGCGAACCTTCACAGGTAATTTCTCTAGCCGGGTAGCAATGTCTTTCCATTCTTCAGCAGCCCAGACTGGTTTTCCTCGACGCTGCCAGTTAGCCCCTTTCCATCTCTCCAGCCATCCCCACAGAGCATTGGCTACCATCCATCAATCAGTGTAGAGGTAGAGCTTTGGCCACTTCTCCCTTTCTGCAATGTCTAGGGCCAGTTGAACGGCTTTGAGTTCAGCAAGTTGACTTGATCCACCTTCTCCTCAGTAGCTTGTGCAGCCTGTCGTGTGGGGCTCCAGACGGCTGCTTTCCACTTCCGATTCATTCCTACGACGCGGCAGGAACCGTCAGTGACAAGAGCATAGCGTGTTTCCTCTGCTGGCAATTGGTTGTAGGGTGGAGCCTCTTCAGCCCGTGTCACTGGTTCCTGTTCTTCATCTGTGACACCAAAGTTTTCACTTTCAGGCCAATTTGTAATCACTTCCAAAATCCCAGGGTGACTCAGTTTACCAATACGGGCGCGCTGCGTGATGAGAGCAATCCACTTGCTCCATGTAGCACTGGTGGCATGGTGGGTGGAGGGAACCTTTCCTCTGAACACCCACACCAGCAGCGGTAGTCGGGGTGCCAGGAGGAGTTGCGCTTCTGTACCAATCACCTCTGAGGCGGCTTGGACTCCACGTTGGGCGCCAAAATATTTGTCCTAGTTTAGGGCAAAATTTGGGAGAAGACCTCCGGAAGGAGCCCCTGGAAAGCAAACCTCCCACGGCCCCTCCCTCACCTGGTTCAGGAAAGATTTCCTCAGAGAGAAATGGAAAAAACCTGTTTAATTAACAAGCAAAAACACTCCCCAATACAAAAAAAAAAGAATCAACACCAGATGACAAAACCCTTTCACCGTTCTGAAGAGATGACAAATTCAGAAAGTCTCTCCTGGGAGTGGTCGCCCAGCTATCAGTCTCTGGCGCTGGGGATGGCTGCTACAGGTCACAAAATGCAGACTCTTGGTGTTTCTTGATGTTTCCCAGGTCCAGGTCCAGAGCAGGTTCAGATGATATTCAGCAAAGGGAAAGGGAAGGGGAAAAAGAAACAGTGCAGGGTAAAAATTGGACTGCCTAGCTAAACTAACTAATAAGCAAAAGAAAAAGGAAAAGCAAGCAAGCCAGCAAGCAAGCAGGCAAGCAGGCAAGCCAAGCCAGCCAAGCCTCTCCTAGACACAGACCATGGGGGGAGGTGAGCCGGCTGATAACAAGACAAAACAATCCTTCACTTTCAGAGTCAGTCCTGAAGGCACAGAACATAATATCAGGCATAAACAGAACACACAATTTGGGATACAAACACCATACCGTCACCCTATGACATAGGGCCAAACCAAAAGGATAACCAGCCAGGTGTCTTCCCAACATGGATCACAGGGAATGTGGGTCACCGGGGCTCTGACCAACGTGGGTCCTCCCATGGGGGATGGAGTTGGAGCAGTGCACAAAGCTCTTCCTGCAGTTGGGGCACTTGCAGGGCTTCCCTTACTGGTGGGTCTGCTGGTGTCGGGTCAATGCAGAGCTCTGGATGAAGCTCTTCCCACACTGGGGACACTCGTAGGGCCTCTCCCCGGAGTGGACGCGCCGGTGCCTGATGAGGTGGGAGTTGTGCTTGAAGCCCTTCCCGCAGTCGGGGCAGAGGAAGGGCCTCTCCTCGGTGTGAATCCGCTGGTGCAGGAGGAGATGGGAGCTGGTGTGAAACCTCTTCTGGCACTGGGGACACTCGTAGGGCCTCTCCCCAGTGTGGGTTCTCTGGTGGCAGATCAGGCTTGAGCTCTGGCTGAAGCTCATCCCACATTCCCCACACTCGTAGGGCCTCTCCCCGCTGTGGATGCGCTGGTGCTTGACGAGGGTGGAGCTGTGCTTGAAACCCTTCCTGCAGTCGGGGCAGAGGAAGGGCCTCTCCTCTGTGTGAATCCGCTGATGCACAAGGAGACTGGAGCTGGTGTGAAACGTCTTCTGACACTCGGGACACTCGTAGGGCCTCTCCCCAGTGTGGATCATTTGGTGGATGATCAGTTTGGACCTCTGGCCGAAGCCCTTCCCACATTCCCCACATTTGTATGGCCTTTCCCCAGTGTGGATGATCTGGTGGCTGATCAAGTAGGACCTTCGGCTGAAGCTCTTCCCACATTCCCCACACTCGTAGGGCCTCTCCCCAGTGTGGATGCGTTGGTGGGTGACGAGGTTGGATCTGCAGCTGAAGCCCTTCCCACACTCCCCACACTCGTAGGGCCATTCCCCGGTGTGGATCATCTGGTGGCAGATCAGGTTGTTGCTCCGCCTGAAGCTCTTCCCACACTCCAAGCACTTGTGGGGCTTCTCCCCATCATGGAGCTGCTCATGGACCACCAGCTCCAAGATCTGGCTGGAGCTCTGTCCACCTTCCTGGCCCAGGGTGGGTCTTTCCTCCTCAGAGCACCCTGGACTGGGTTTGCAGCTCCTCCTCCTGTGGGATCTCTGGGGATTTTCCTCCACGTTGGATTCCTGTGCCATGGAGCCGCTCAAAACGGCCTCTTCCACGAGGTTCTGCCATGGGGATTTGTCCTCCCTGGTCTCCATCCTCAGCTCCTGCTCTGGGGGCGGAAGGACAAGGAGAGGATGGGATTTGCCTCCGTGCCAGAGGGAAGGGGAAGGAGATCCCCCCAGTACATCCCCGGCAGGACGGCGTCGGCAGTGGGGCTGTCCTGCAGCCGGGGGCCATGGAGGACATGGGGGAGATGGAGCAGGAGAGAGGGGGAAAGAGGCACTGACTTCCTTCTCACCTGCCTGGGTGTCCCGGGGCATCTTCCTCATCCTTGCAGCCTCCTCCTCCATCTGGTGAAGGTTTGGCGATGGGAAATTCTGTTTTGGGAGGAAAACAAGAGATGAGAACATTGAGTTTTGTGCTGGTTTGGAGCAAATCACTCTAAACCAGAATTACAATTTAGTAAGAAAATTAGGATCAAGGCAGTGATCCAGAAACACTGGCTTAATCTGACAGAGTCAGGGTATAACCTGACACCCCGTTGGGCAGGGTGGTGGTAGCAGTCTGATGAAATGGTGGCTGCAGTCCTGTTGGAGTGATGAACGTGATTCTGTCAAAGCAGGGATCCTGTAGAAGGGTCTGGTCTTCCTCTGAAGGTCCAGTGGTGCTTATGGAGCTCTTGGCCTCTGGGAATCCAGTAGGCAAGGTGCTCCTGGTGTTGCAGGGGTGAGATTATATGCAGGCAGGAATGCTTGGTTCCTCCCCCTGGGCGGAGCATCCCACAATGGGATGATGTAATTTTATCAGTCCTGCAGTGACACTCAATGGCCCATGAACAGAAGATGGCCCCTGGAGGGCGTTATCAGGGCTGAGTCATGGCAGAGATAAAGAACACTGCCCCACCTGTTTATCACAGTTCATGAAGATGGTGACTGAAAACACACTTTTGGTTACATCCCTCTTCTGAGGAACTTGTTCTTTCTGGAGGAACTCTTGGAACAGCTTGGACACAGCTTCCTCTGAGGGACTTGTGGGAGAACTTATGAGGAAAATGGCTGTTGTGGGTGGCCAGTGTAAACAAAATATTTTGTTGTCCTTCCTTGAAAAGTTTGTTAAAATCCCTGGAGGAAAGGGAGGAAATGATACCAGCAAGACTGACAAGGATCATTCACCACAAGCTGAGGAAGACAAGGCTGCTAAAAGTCCTACAAAAAGCCCAGCTCATGTAGGAGCGCTGACACACAGACCCACTTCATAACTACCCCAGGTTGTGGAGTCTATTTATTTATTCCGCGTATCGCTTCAATGCCCTTTTAAAGTTTTGAGCCTATTTTGCTTTTCTCCTAATCCTATTTTAGCGCTGGAAATTAGTAAGTATATTCTAGTGAGTGCACTGGTAATTAGCCAACACTGAACCCACCACACTAATTGATGCATTGGACAAGAAATCTCAAATTGATGAACCAAAACCACTACAGAAAACTTCCTCATGAACTGCAGTAGAGCAGAGGGAAATCAAGGCAGAGCCATGGTTTGTCAGGACTTGCTTGATCCTAATGAGCCCCGTGGTGCATTTGGAGCTGAGCCCTGGAACCTCAGGGCCTGAGAGGAGATTGCACAAACCTTTCCAGGAGTCAAAGGCAGAAGAAAACCCCAAAGTGTCTCAAAGCATTAACGGGTGCCACTGAGGTCCATCCCCAACACAGGCTCCTCATGGACTCCTTGGAGGAGAGAATTGGAGGCCAGGATGGCACAAAAACCTCTCAGAGACTCAAAATGGCACAAAAACCTCTCACTCTGGAAAGGAAAACCCAAAGTACTTGACAAAAGTTGAGTATCTCAAAGTATTAATGAGCTCCACTGAGTGTTAGTACAGAGCTCTCAAGGGACTCGTTAAAGCAGATAATTGGGGCCATGATTGCACAAACCTCTCACAGAGTCTGTATCAAAAGAGAAACACCAAGTACCTTTAAAAAACTGAAGTACCTTGAAGCATTAATGAGCCCCACTGAGTGTTGTTCCTGACCAAGCCTCTCCAGGGACTAATTACAGCAGATAATTGGAGGCCATGATTGCACAAAGCTCTCAGAGACTGCAAGGCAAAAGCCAAAGGCAAAGTCCTTTGAAAAACCTGCAGTGCCTGGGAGCATTGTGGAGCCCCCTAGGGCCATTCCTGAGCAAGGCTCCCCAGGGACTCCTTCCAGCAGATCCTTGAGGCCACTGGGATGTGGGCTAGGGGGGGATGCTGAGGGCAGGACAAGGGGCTGACAGTGCCCAGCCTGGCTGGGGCTGTGCCAGGAGGCCCCAGGGCCTCAGGACAAGGTGTCTCCTGACAGCCCTTGGTGGCACAGACCCTGCTGTGCCCCAGGCCACCAAGACTTGGCTTCTCTTTGTCCCCACCTGTCATCAGTGCCTCCAGTTCTCTGCTCTGCCTGGGGCCTGGGGACACTTTCTCAGTCGTGTCCCTCACTGGGACCCATTAAAAGTCAAAGAAACTTTGGAGTTGGATTCTGACTTGGAGCTCTGGAGAGGTTTCTGCAGCTCCCTCTCAGGGCCTGATGTTCAGGGCCTGAGCACAAAGCCCCAGAGGCTCATTCAAGTCCTTGTGCTGTGTCTGTGCTGCTGAGCTGGGCCGGGCTCCTGGCACAGAGGGTGATGCTGGTAAGCAAGCAGAGCTTGAAAAGCACATTTCTCTGGATGAGCAGCTCTTCTCCCAGCCCAGCAGGGCTGGGGCACTGCATGCAGCCAGCCCGGGCACAGCCCAGAGGCACAGAGAGCTTCAATCAGTCAGGGCTGGGAAGGTGCTGAGAAGTGCCTGGGGCAGAATCACTGCCAGCCCTTGGCACAGGAACCTCTGGCTGCAGGACAATGCAGCTGCAGCTCCTGCAGTGATCTCCTCAAGCTGGAACATCCCCATGCCCACAGCCCCTGTGAGTACATTCTCTGATGGTCTCTTGTGCAGAGCAGCCAGGGGTGCCCAGGGCTGTCCTGCAGAGCAGGGTCCTGCAGCCCAGGGCGCTGTGCTGGCCCAGGGACTCTGCTGCCTGCCAGGGACAGCTCTCAGCCGGCCCGGGGAGCTGCTGCCAGCGCTGGCCAGAAGCTGTGGGGGGAAGGAGCCACCCTGAGCAGGGCAGGTGCTGCTGCTGAGAGCTGCTGGCTGGGGCAGGGCTGCTCCCAGCTCCAGACCAGCCTGGGCACAGCTCCGGAGGACACTTCCCAAAGAAGGTAAGCCTGGGATTGCTGTAAAGATCAGCAGCTTTCCTGAGACTGTTTTCAATTTCCTGCTTGGAGAAGGATGGGAAAGTTGGGGTGATGACAAGAAGATTTTTACTTTTGGTACATTTTTATATATTCATAGCTCTATAAATTACTATTATATTGTTATAAAATTATAATCCTTACTTTACGCTATTAAACTCTTAATTAACTCTATTAAACTACTATTATATACTTATATAACTGTAATACTTAATTGACTGTAGTACATTTCCTAACCTTTCTCTTAGATTTTAGATCAATAACCTGTCTATATACATTCCTGATACATTGTATAGTCTTATTATCAGGAAGAGGACCTACAAGAAGATCATTTTTGGTTTTTGACCAGAATGTGAGCAGTCATAACAAAAAGTGGGGCAAAGAAGCCCTTGGACCTTCTCCAATGGGTTGAGCCAGGAGTGTGTAACTTGGACAATTGAATCTCCCATTGGATTTTCCTGTTAAATATCCTAATTCATCAACCTTTATAAATTGTTGAAATCAGGAGCCGATTGTGCCTCATCCCCACTGGGACACCTGGAAGCTTCCAATAAAGGTCTGTTCTAACTCTGTTGCAAGGGCTTTTTCTTGTTTTTTTTCTTCTCGTTTGACCATAGAAAACAGGGGGATGAGAGAAGCAGAACAGGAATTGTAATCCCAGAATGACAGAAGATTCTGAGTTGAAAGGGACACACAGGATCATCAAAGGAATGTTTGAACATTTACAGAGACTCCAGAACTGTGACTTTGGGTGGTCAGTCTCTCTGCTGGCAGCCTCCCAAAGGGCCTTCAGCCACTGCTCAGCCCTGGACAGCAGCAGCATCACCTTGGCAGGGCCCAGCAGGGCTCTCCTGAGCTGCCCTTGCCCAGCTGCACACAGACCCTGCCCCAGCCAGGGCCCTGCACACAGGCAGGTTTCTGTAGGGCCGGGCCGAGGGCACACGGGGTGGGATGGGCTCTGTGAGCGCTGGCAGGGACAAGGCACCTCTCAGGAGGGAATGTCCAGGCCCAGGGAGATGCTTGGGGAAGGAGAGGGGGCTGAACAGAGCAGTGCTGGGGGAACAAGCCCATCCAGCCCCTCACCTTCCCTCAGCCACAGGGAATCCTTTGCCTCTCCCATCTCTCAGTGGCAAACTCTGAGTGCAGCAGGAATGCTGGGGATTTCTGACCTCAGAGAGCCAGCAATGATGTATGGGCAGGAAAACAATTCCTGAAACCAACTCCTGCCATCCTTTAGACCTGGAAGTGCAGATGCTACCAATCCTTTCTGCAATAGAAGTGATGGCCCTGACAAGTGGTGAATATCCAGCCTTGTCCCTCTGCCACATGGCCACAAACCCAGGGCAGTGGGGCAGGGATGGCTCCTTGAGAGCCCCCACGCACAGCCCTGGCTGCTCCTGGCACACTCAGCCAGCACAGCTGCAGCTCAGGCAGGGACCTGGGTGAAGGTTTTCCCAGAGCAGGAACAAGGGTGGGTGAGTCCCAGCAGGACAGGCTACAGGGAATGGCCCAGGTTTGGCTCCAAGCAGCCTCTCCTGACTTGTCACTGTCCTTTCTCCATGAACAGGTGCCCATGTGCAGCCACAGCCAATGTCCAACAGCAGCTCCATCAGCCACTTCCTCCTGCTGGCACTGGCAGAGACACGGCAGCTGCAGCTCCTGCACTTCTGCCTCTTGCTGGGCATCTCCCTGGCTGCCCTCCTGGGCAACGGCCTCATCATCAGCGCCGTAGCCTGCGGCCACCACCTGCACACGCCCATGTTCTTCTTCCTGCTCAACCTGGCCCTCAGCGACCTGGGCTCCACCTGCACCACTGTCCCCAAAGCCATGCACAATTCCCTCTGGGACACCAGCACCATCTCCTACACAGCATGTGCTGCACAGCTCTTTTTCTTTCTGTTCTTCATCTCAGCAGAGTATTCCCTGCTGACCATCATGTGCTACGACCGCTACGTGTCCATCTGCAACCCCCTGCACTACGGGACCCTCCTGGGCAGCAGAGCTTGTGCCCACATGGCAGCAGCTGCCTGGGCCAGTGCCTTTCTCAATGCTCTCATGCACACGGCCAATACATTTTCTCTGCCCTTGTGCCATGGCAATGCCCTGGGCCAGTTCTTTTGTGAGCTGCCCCAGATCCTCAAACTCTCCTGCCCCAAATCCCACCTCAGAGAACTTAGGCTCATTGTGCTCTCCATCTGTTTACCACTTGGCTGTTTTGTGTTCATTGTTTTCTCCTATGTGCAGATCTTCAGGGCTGTGCTGAGGATCCCCTCTGAGCAGGGACGGCACAAAGCCTTTTCCACCTGCCTCCCTCACCTGGCTGTGGTCTCTCTGTTCTTAAGCACTGGTACATTTGCTCACCTGAAGCCCCCCTCCATCTCCTCCCCATCCCTGGATCTGTCAGTGTCAGTTCTGTACTCGGTGGTGCCTCCAGCCCTGAACCCCCTCATCTACAGCCTGAGGAACCAGGAGCTCAAGGCTGCAGTGTGGAGACTGATCACTTGGCAATTTCACAAACATTAAACTGTTGGCAAATTTCTGCAAAACACTTAGAATAAAAGTCATCTTTGATACTTCTTGTTGGTTTCATTTTGGAGGTCCTTTTTCTTTGTTTTGTTTTTTAAATATTGTCCACAAAGAAGTATCATTGTTTGTTCCATTTCTCATTTTCCCTCCACCTCCCCTGTGGTCACAGACTGTGTCAGTGAGGGTCTGCACTCTCGGTGGCTTTAAAGGAACTCAAGGATCTCCCAGCACAGTTTTCTGCAGAGATGCCCTTTTGTTGCCTTCTCTGGAGCTGCAGCAGCAATGTCTGTGTGCAGAGCTGGGGGCAGATCAGTTCTGGCACAGCAGCTGTGCCCAGCAGCAGCAGCAGCACTTGGTGTTGCCAGTGCTGCTCCCGTGGCCCTGCCCCGCTGCCCTGGTGGCCCTGGTGTTGCTGCAGGGCCTGAGTGCTCTCGGGGCCGGGCACAGTCCTGGGGGTGGCAGTGCCGGGGCTGCAGCAGGGACAGGCCATGGGCACTGCTGGGGCAGCGCTGACGCCTCAGGCCAGGGCCTGGGGGCTCCAGGCTCCTTGCCCAGGCTCTCTCAAGAACACGGCCAGGCCAATGCTCAGCACAGAAAACCCCCGTCAGCAGCCCCAGGCTGGCCGTGGGCAGGCTGGGGGCAAACAGCACGGCTGGTGCTCTGCCAGGGCCCTGGGGGAGACGGGAAGGAGCAGCAGAGCAGGGGCTGATCCATCCCCAGTGCGCTGCACAGCCCAGGGCAGCGTCCCAGAGCGTCCTCATGGAGCTGCCAACAACATCCCCCCTCTGCAGCCCTGGCCTCTCCCCCAGCTCACACAGGTGCCGCATCCTTGCAGGCACAGACACGGCAGCGCTGGCTCAGGAGCCCCTGTTTGCATTGCACACAGCAGGCGGGAGCACCCCCGTGCTGGTGCTGTGGGGACATGAACCCGAGGGAGCACAAATGCCATCAAGCCCCTGGGGCCAGGAAGGGCTGGGGGACGCGAGGGAAACCACTCAGCTTTGTCCTGGCCTCTGCACTCAGCCAGAAAGTTTGTTCCCATCAGCTGGGAGTTTCCTGGCCCACTGCAGACGCTGTTGCTCAGAGCCAGGGCTGCCTGGCAGCCACCCCCAAACTACCCTGAGCATTTCCTTTACTTCACCTCTGCTTTCTTTACTCTTCCCTGGTCCCGATTTCTTCCTCTTGCCCAATCCTCTTCCCACCCCTGCACACAGCCCATCCCTGTTTGCCCTTTCCTCTCTGGCCCCACTCCCCATTGCAGTTCCTGCCTTGGCACCATGGGAACGTCCCTTGGGGAGCAGGATCATCCCACAAGTGCTGCAGGAATTGTCTGCAGGCTCCTGAAGTGCCTCATGCTGCTCCCTTGCCAGAGGCAGCCCAGGCCAGGGGGGCACATCTGGGCTGCTGTGTCTGCCTGTGGGGCTCCCTGTTCTGGGCAAGGAGGAGGAGCTGCAGAGGCTCTGCAGGACTGACAGGATGGGCTTTGGGGCTGTGAGGAGAAGCTGAGGGACCTGGGCTGCTGCAGCTTCTGAAGAGGAGGCCCAGGGCTCCTCCTGCAACTGCTCCAAGGGTGGTTTCAGAGAATCCCAGAATCAGCAAGGCTGGAAAAGACCTTGGAAATCATCAAGTCCAACCTGTGCCCTGACACCACCTTGTCTCCCTGAGCCTCCTCTTCTCCAGGATCAACAACCCCAGCTCCCTCAGCCGCTCCTCACAGGACTTGTGCTCCAGACCCCTCACCAGCCTTGTTGCCCTTCTCTGGACACGCTCCAGCCCCTCCATGTCCTTCCTAAATTGGGGGCCCAGAACTGGACACAGCACTCGAGGTGCTGCCCAAGCAGTGCCCAGCACAGGGGAAGAATCACTGCCCTGCTCCTGCTGGCCACACCATTCCTGATCCAGGCCAGGAACCATTGGCCTTCTTGGCCACCTGGGCACACGGCTGGCTCATGTCCAGCCTGCTGTCCATCAGTCCCTGCAGGTCCCTTTCTGCCTGGCTGCTCTCCAGCCCCTCTGTCCCCAGCCTGGAGCGCTGCAGGGGTTGTTGTGGCCAAAGTGCAGGACCCGGCACTTGGACTTGTTAAACCTGACCTTGTTGGATTTGGGCCCTGGATCCAGCCTGTCCAGGGCCCTGTGCAGAGCCCTCCTACCCTCCAGCAGATCAACTCTCCCAGACAATTTGGTGTCACCACGGTTCCATGAGGCCCCAGAGTGTCTCAATGGTCTCCATGATTCCATGAGGTCTCCCAGTGTCACAATGTCCCTTTGGTTCCATGGGACCCCTTGGTGCCACCAAGTCCCTTGGGTCCTTGGGCCCCGTAGTGTCACAATGGTGCCATGGTCCCCCAAGGCTCTGCAGTGTCACAGTGGCCCCATCATGACATGAGGTCCTGCTCTGTCACAGAGCTCTGCATGGTTCCACAAGGCCCTGCAGGGTCACAGTGGCCTCTGTGGTTCCACCAGGACCCAGACTGTCACAGTGCACTCCTTGCTTCCATTCAGCCCCACAGTGTCACAGTGGCCCCGTGGCTCTGTGGTGCCATGTCCTACACAGTGTCACCATGGTCCTCTTAGTGCCACCAGGCCCCGCAGTGTCACAATGGCCCCTTGCTTCCCCAGGGCCCTGCAGTGTCACAATCATCAGAGAATCAACCAGGCTGGCAAAGACCTTGGAGAGCATCAAGTCCAACCTGGCACCCAACACCACCTTGTCACCCAGACCATGGCACTGAGGGCCACATCCACTCTTGCTGAAACACTTCCAGGGACGGTGACTCACCCACCTCCCTGGGCAGCCCATTCCAATATCCAATCACCCTTTGTGTGAAGAATATTTCCTGATGTCCAGCCTAAACAGCCCCTGGTGCATCTGAAGGCTGTGTCCTCTTGTCCTGTCACTGTTCCCTGGGAAAAGAGCCCGACCCCCACCTGGCTGCACCCTCCTGTCAGGGAGTTGTAGAGAGTGATGAGGTCTCCCCTGAGCCTCCTCTTCTCCAGGATAAACAACCCCAGCTCCCTCAGCCGCTCCTCACAGGACTTGTGCTCCACACCCCTCACCAGCCTTGTTGCCCTTCTCTGGACACGCTCCAGCCCCTCCATGTCCTTCCTAAATTGGGGGCCCAGAACTGGACTCAGCACTGGAGGTGCTGCCCAAGCAGTGCCCAGCACAGGGGAAGAATCACTGCCCTGCTCCTGCTGGCCACACCATTCCTGATCCATAGGAATGCCAGGGCTTGGATGAGGGAAATGGTGGGGAGGGGATTGGGACAAAGCGTTATTGATTGTCAGCCATGAAGGGTCTTGATTTTCATATCTATTCCAACTGCATGAGGAGGTACTTGGATTCAGTGTCCATTGGAGATTGCACATATCAATGAATTAACAGGGAAAATAAACATAAACAGAACATAAAAGTATCTTTTCTCACTGTCTTTGTATATAATATAATTACTTTGAATACACTTCTGCATTCTACTTAACCACAAAAGATTTGGAAACTTGAATTATTCCCAGAGGCTTGGCTTGTTAAGGTGTTCTGAACATTAATGAGCCCTGGGGCACTGAATTCCTGAACTGAAGAGCTGGAGGCTGAAGAAGCCTCTGGAGCAGTAAAATCCAGCAGCAGCCTCCAAGGTGCTGAGGATGTCAGCAGCCCCCACTGAGGCCATCCCTGCCCAGAGACCGTGGGGGAATGGGCAGACAAGGAGAGCGTCCCTGGGGCTGGGGCAGCAGAACTCAGAGGCAGCAGCGGCTCCAGCTGGGAAATGGAGTGTGGGATGGGGCTGTGAAAGCCCTGCCTGGGCTGTGCCAAGCAGGACACACAAGCCCTGACCCCCATCCACTAAAAAGCTCTCTAAATTGGACATTTAAGAGGAATTACAATTATCTGTGTACTCTGAGTTGGACTCACTGGAGAAATACCAGCAAGAGATTCTCAGGAGCTCAAAACAACAAAACAGACTTTACTGGGATCTTCAGAAAATCAGGGCAACTTGGGCAAAAGGTTTAATACGACATTCAATGAACAAAAAACAGTTCTCAAAGCATGAACTTGGCCCATTCAACTTCACAAACTCTAAGCCTGTTCAATTTTAAGTTAATCAATATTTGCAAGTGGATAGAAATAGGAGACAGAAGGAGAAAAAGACAAGTAAGATATAGAGAAGCACACACAGAGCTACCAACTCCTGGATTCCAGTGGTCTTCAGATGGAAATTCCAAGAGGGGGTAGGGTCAAGATGTGTGCTTGCCTTGTGCTCACCCTTAAATACCCCTTGTTGTTCCTGGGCCCTTCCCTCAGGTGGGACTTGGGGTCATTTGGTCACTCAGGAGCTGGGCTGGGGCTCCAGAGGTGGCTGTGGAGCATTGCCTGTGCTGTGCCAGGCACTGGCAGCCACTGCTGGGCTGGCATAGAGGCTCTGGGGGGATTGGGGTTCCAGGGCAGGGCAGGGCTGGGGTTCCAGGGCAGGGCAAGGCTGGACCTGCCCCTTCCTCCCCACACATGAAATATTTCCAGCCAACAATCTCCTCCAGTCTGTCACAACAGGCAATGTTGTGTCGGAACCCAAGGTGTCCCTCAGACACTCTTGGATGTTCCGGGTCCAGGGCAGAAGCCTCTGAGACCCTGGCAGGCGGCCAGGGACCCCTGTGGTCTTGAGTTTGACCCATGGAACAATTTACCAACCTTGCAGGAAGAACAAGAAATCACAAAAGTTTAGATATTATAATAGAAGTAGTCACAAAGTGAAAGGAAGGATTTTTGAGTGCTGTACAGGGGGGTTTTAGGCCTTGTACAGAGGGGTCTGAGTTTTGTACATGGGGGCCAGAGGTTCTAAGATGGAGGGATTTGGGCGTGCCCTGTCCTCCTTCTTTCTCCTTCCAATCCTCCATGTTCTTGGTGATGTTGGCACTCACAGATTGGTTTAGAGTAGAAAGTCACTGTTCAATATAGGTAATAGGCATTGGGGAAAAACTATAAACATCTAATACGTAATGTGTGATATAAAAGATGGCACCAGCCCCTCGAGAGAGGAAGAGAGACAGGGACAGAGACGGAGACAGAGAAGAAGACGAAGAGAGACGCAGAGAGAGAGGCAGAGGGAGAAGGAGTCAGGGACAATGTCAGGGAGTCTGTGTGCCTTGAGATAACATGCAATAAACTGCCTTGAGACCACACGACTGAAGACTACTGAGTCTTTCTTTGAAGGCACGGGTTGGAGGAGAGACTTTACCACCATCCGGAGTCACCCCAATCTGGGGGAAGGCTCTGGCGCCTGGCGTCCCTGGAGGGCAGTGACAAGAAACCAATTTACCAGACGACCTCCAACTTCCACCCGAGAAACAGGCACACCCCGAAGACTCCGCAGAGAGAGAGAGCGGACAGCTCAAGACGAAACATCCTGACCTTCACCAAGACAAATCATCCGAAGAACAGCCCGGAGAGGAGAAAAACCAGAAGCGCGCCTGGAATTTCTCGCCTGTGAGCTGCTGGACAGTAATCAGGATCATCTCCGGACCGACCTTGCGCTGATTCGGCTTTTGGTGAGAACAGTTGAGATTAAGAACATGGGGGGGGGATACTCCCAAGAGCAGATTCGAATTTTGTCAGCCCTACAGGGGGTGGCATCCACACATCCTGTGGAGATGGTTCCAAAAGAGCTAAAGGCCCTGTTGTTGTGGGTGCGGTGTAATTACCCGCACACAGAGACACATCTCTTGTTCGAACCAAATTTCTGGCAAGAGATCAACAGGCATTTGCATTATCTGGCCACAAAAAGAGATAAGAATGCCGTGAAACTTTTGTCTTCTGCGAGAATAATGCTAGAGTCATTTTCACAACGCGGCAAGGGGTCTCTCATTTTACACCAAATAGCTCAGGCTCCTGGAGGAGCACAGGGAGAATTGTCCAGCCAGCAGCATGGGGCAGCTCTCTTCACCACAGATCAAGAGGAAGCAGAACCGCTTCCCGTGGAAAAGCAAGGGGACGATTTTCCATCACGTCCAGGATCCCCGGATTCCCACAGGTCCTCAGATTCCCCTGAGCCCCCAGAATCTCTAGGGTCCTCCGATGCAGAAACCCCTCAGTCGGTTGCAGATCAGCCGGGGATAGTTGTCACCCTCGGTGAGGGAGGAGATCGGGAACACCCCGAGTCTACACTCACAGCGGGGGGGGCTGCAGCAGCACAGGCTGGGGAAGGTGCAGATGGGAGTGCAGAACCCAGGGAGGAGGGGGAGCCGTCTCTCACAGCGGTGGCGGCGGGCAGTTTGCAACAGCCCGCGGTGCCAGGGAGAGCGGGGGGGACTGTGAGGGCAAAGGGGACCAATGAGAAGGCGGGGGATGCGGGCGCGGCGGTCGTACGTCCTGAGGGTCCCGTGACGCGTGCCATGGCGAGAGCCCGCGCTGCCGCAGCGGCAGCCGCCCGGCAGGCACAGGGTGAAGGCTCCCAAACCACAGCAGCGGCGTTGGCCAGGCAGCAGGCTGAGACAGAGCAAAAAGCTATGGCAGATGCTCGTCCCGCGGCAGCGGCAGCGCGCATGCGTGTGATGGAGAAGCGAAACCCAGAAGCCGGGGCGGGGGAGGGCACCTCGCGTGCGGCGGGCGCGACACGAGCACAGACGGGACGGAAGCGACGCGCTCGGGTTGTGGGCGTCGGCACAGAGTCAGGAGAGGCGTGTCCCTGTGATGGGCAGTGTGGGGTGGAGACATCAGAGCCGGAGTGGGATCGGGAAGGTGGCGACGTCAGTCTCGGGGAGGATGAGAGCGCTCCCGAGATCGCGGCTGCGCTGGAAAGAGCGAGGAGGAGGCGCGGCCAGGGTCGGGGCGGGAGCGTCCACACCCCCGTGGTGACACAGGCAGGGATGGGACGTGTCCAGGCTGCAAACGTTTGCCAGGGCACCGCCTCCACACCGTTCCCACGGCAATCGACTCATGCGCACTCAGCCTGTGCCCACAGCCAATCCCAGCCAGCCTCAGACATTGTAAAGCTGAAGCAGTTGATACAGCGAGAGTCGACATCCCAGACTGCGGGATTTGCAAGTGTAAATCAATTGTTACAAGAATTGCACAGGGATTTATCAGAGATACAGACAGGGGAGCAAACGTCTGAGTCTTTTGCAGTGCCGACCTCAGCCGGTCAGACGACAGCGCCACCCAGTGGCAGGACCGCAACATTGCAGGAGGTTTTGCCGGAGCCGGTTGCCCAAGCCATCGCGCCACCCAGTGGTGGGTCTGTAACATTGCAACACTTTTTTCCGGTTTTATATAAGAAGAAGTCTAGGGCGAGGAAGACTACACCTGCACGACAGCAGGAACCTTCGCTGATTCCAGAGCGACATGTGACTCAGGACACTCCTGCTGAGGCGCAGCAACAGGATGATACTGTATGTATTACTGCTTCGGAGGGTGTCCCAGTCTGGACAATTCCAGCATTAAGGTCTGCTGATTCCTCACGTCAGGGAGAGTCAATCATAATATCAAAAGGAGTTGTTGAGTTTCTTTTACAGTATCTGACCACAGCCTTGGAGTCGCATTCAGAGCTGCTGACTCATCTTTCGAAAATTTCTCAAACAATACAGGGCAGCCGTGTGTTTTCCTCTGCAGCAGACGTTCCATTTTCATCCGCAATCACCCAGTCCTCATCCTTGCAGATGCCACAGATGTCGGTGAGTTCTGCTGCACCAAAGCCTCGATCACAACAAATAACTCCACTCTACAGGCAAGTACCCACAAAATTTCCAGCTTTACCGAACGCAAAGCTAGACTGGCAGGACATTCGAGCAGAATTAGAAAAGGAAAAAGGTTTATTGCAGGGCTCGGGAAACATCACGATGCCAGTGAGCTATGATGCTCAGGGACAAAACCCAAGGTGGGAACGCCTGGATCGTGGTGCGATCAAAGACTTAGCCAAAGCCATCCGAGACAACGGGTTGTCATCACCGTACTTCAAACAAATGTTGAAGAGCATTTTTGGTATGTATGATTTAACACCCTATGATCTTAAATATCTTGCAACATCAGTTCTTACAGACACCCAGGCTCTTGTATGGCAAAAGGCATGGAGGAGATCCCTGGAGGAGCTGAGAGCCAGATACCAGGGCGGACCAAACGCGAACCTCACCATGGTGCAGCTTGCTGGTGATCCTCCCGAAGACGACCCGATTCAACAAGCGGTGAGGCTCCCACGGAACGTGCTCAACGACATCAAGGAGGCGGCACGGAGAGCAATCCTACAGATTGCTCCGGCGGGAGTCCAGGACAGCATCTACACGGAGATCAAGCAGGGTCCTTCGGAGCCATTCTCCTCATTTGTGGATCGTCTTTCCCAAGCAGTGGAACGACAGGTAGTCGAAGAGGGGGCGAAACCACATTTGATCAAAAGCCTTGCGTTTTCCAATGCCAACCCGGAATGCAGGCGGATCATCAGCCTGATGCCACATCAGGCCACCTTGGCAGACATAATAGAGGCATGCAGCAAGGTGGGGACACCACAACATGTAGCATCCATCGTGAAAGAAGAGTTAAGAGAGCAGATTAAGAGCAGTGTCAAGGAGGTTCTTGCAGATTACACAAAGAACAGTGGCAACATAGGGAGGCGATGTTTTGGATGTGGGGCACAAGGACATATTAAAAAGAATTGCCCACAATTTGCAAAATCTAATAAATCATCAGATCTTTGTCCCCGATGCAGGAGAGGAAGGCATCTTGCGAGTGAATGCCATTCGCAGACAGATGTGGATGGAAGACCTCTACCGCATTCGGGAAACGGGAAAAAGAGCGCGAATCATCACCAGCGCGCTCCGACACAAATCATGGCGGTGACGCAAAACCAGCAGGAGCAACCCTCGGAGAAGAACAAGCAGATCCCCTCAGCAGAGCAATCTCCAAAATCCCCAGCGACCCAGACTTGGTACCGCCCGGATTCCAATGCGTGCTGGCAACCACCAAATTGACGTGTTTTTTGGACAACAGCCACACAGTGATACCCACGGGTGTAACTGGGACTTCCTGGAAAAGGCAAGATTTTTTGATAATGGCCAGGGACAGAAGCAGTATTCTTGGACTTGTTGTTTATCCATCCTTGATTTCAGCAAATTACAAAGAGGAGCTGATGGTCACGGCAAAAGCCCTTCAACCACCTTTGACGATTCCAAAAAATACACCGATAGCCCAAGCCATGGCTTTGCCGTCCCATGCAGAAAAACAAATTATGCCAGTGCTTAACAGGCAAGGCTTCTTTTCTAGTGATCAAGCGGAAGTACATGCATCCTGGGTGAAACATTTGAGCCGAGACCGACCCATCGTTACCTGTCGGTTGACTTGCAACGAAAAGACAGTCGTCATTACAGGGATGCTCGACACAGGGGCAGACGTCACAGTTATTTCATACATTTTTTGGCCCCAGGAATGGGACTTGACTGTACCTTTGGGTTCTCTCGCAGGCATAGGAGGAAGTTCTCTATGCATGCAGAGTGAGAACGCAATCGTCGTCACAGGTCCAGGAAGAAAAACAGCAATCATTCGTCCTTTCATTGTGCAAAAACCCATTACAGTGTGGGGAAGAGACCTCTTAGCACAGTGGGGACTGAGATTGGAATTGGATTTTTAACAGGGGTCACTGTGGCACTCACCACTTTGAAATTGACTTGGAAAACCAATGATCCTGTTTGGGTGGATCAGTGGCCCCTTGAACGAAAGAAATTGAGTGCATTGAAAAAGTTAGTCCAGGAACAGCTGCAGAAGGGACACATCAAACCAACAAATAGCCCATGGAATTCCCCAGTGTTTGTCATTCACAAGAAAACTTCAGGATCTTGGAGGCTGCTTCACGATCTCAGGAAGATCAACGAGGTCATCGAGGATATGGGGCCGCTCCAGCAGGGACTTCCATCTCTCTCAATGATCCCGAGAGATTGGTCGCTTGTCATCATCGATCTCAAAGACTGTTTTTTCAGCATTCCGCTTCATCCAGATGATGCTCCACGTTTTGCATTTTCCGTCCCAAGTTTTAACAGGGAGGAACCCCTGCAAAGGTACCATTGGACCGTTCTTCCACAAGGTCTCAAAAATTCTCCGACCATTTGCCAATGGTATGTGGCTCAAGCTTTGCATCCAGCGCGGGAGAAACATCCGAAAACAAAAATTGTTCATTACATGGACGATTTGCTCATCGCGGCACCAACAAAACCGGAGTTGCAGAGAGTCCGCGATTGTGTGATCGCAGAAGTTCAAAAAGCAGGAATGGAAATTAGTGCCTCAAAAATACAAGAAATTGCGCCTTGGAAATATCTGGGATGGAAGATCACAAAGCAAACAATAAGGCCACAAAAACTGGAGATCAACACGAAAATCGCCAATCTGCAGGATTTACAACAGCTTTTGGGGGAGATCAACTGGATGAGACCGATCTTGGGAATCACAAATGATGACATTTCATCACTGCTCGATCTCCTGAGAGGAGACAATAACATCAAATCTCCCAGAACTCTCACACCTGAAGCACGGAAAGATCTTGAAAAGATCACGGACATGATTCAACACAGACAGGCACATCATTTTGCGGAATCGCTGCCTTTCCACTTGGCAGTGTTGGGGGAAACAACACAACTGTATGGGTTGATTTTTCAATGGGATTCATCTCTAGGAGACCCTCTACTGATGATAGAGTGGGTTTTTTTAGCTTATAGGCCCTCAAAAACAATTCTCACAGATTTGGAGATGATGGCTCAGATCATCATCAAAGCAAGAACAAGGTTGCTGACAATGTCAGGCAGGGATTTCTCAATCATTCATTTACCTCTAAAGAAAGATTATTTTGAATGGGCAATGCAAAAATCACAAGATATCTCCATTGCGTTGTTAGGATATCCAGGGGTTTGTACAGTTCATTTCCCACCTCACAGAATGCTAAATGCAAAAATAAGTTTTAGAGAAAAACCAAAAATAAGTCAGGAACCAGTGGAAGGTGTGACAGTGTTCACTGATGGTTCAGGAAAAACCCACAAATCAGTGATCACATGGCAAAACCCAAAAACAGAGGAATGGGAATCAGACATCAAGACAGTGCAGGGTTCACCACAAATTGTAGAATTGGCAGCAGTGGTCAGGGCTTTTCAGTTGTTTCCAGAACCTCTCAATCTGATCACAGACTCAGCATATGTTGCGAATGTGATCAAACGATTAGAGGGATCACTGTTGAAGCACACAGATAATGAAATCTTATATTCATATTTGTCATGCATGAGAACAATCCTAGAAAATAGGGAACACAAATACTTTGTTACACATATCAGGGCGCATTCCTCACTTCCAGGGTTTTTGGCAGAAGGGAATGCTCGCGCAGATAAGCTCACGATGCCCATCTTACAGACATTGCCAGACATTTTTGAGCAAGCAAAATTGAGCCATGCATTCTTCCATCAAAATGCTCTAGCATTGATGGAATCCTTTCGCCTTTCAAAAAGCCAGGCGAAGGAAATCATCAGTGCTTGCCCAGATTGTCAACTTGTGCAGCCACCTGCATCCACAGGAGCAGTCAATCCAAGAGGATTGCAAAGTCTCCAGCTGTGGCAAACTGATGTCACAAAATACCCATCTTTTGGGCGGCTCAAAAACATCCATGTTTCAGTTGACACATTCTCAGGGGCAACATTTGCATCATTACATACAGGGGAAACCGCAGAACATGCCTGCAGACACTTTTTACAAGCATTTGCATCATTAGGAGTGCCACAAGAAATAAAAACAGATAATGGACCAACCTACACAGGCAAAGTGCTTGACAGATTCTTAAAAAGATGGGGAGTCAAACACATTTTCGGTATTCCTCATTCTCCCACAGGTCAAGCAATCATTGAAAGAACACATCATACCCTGAAATCCCTTTTGGATAAACAGAAAAGGGGGGAGGCAGGTGCAACACCTTATATGCGGTTGAACAAAGCTCTGTATGTGTTGAATTTTTTAAATGGCTCTTTCTCAGAGCCCACTCCACCAATTATCAGGCACTTCACGAACAACACGCAAGCAAAGCTAAGGGAAAATCCTTTAGTTCTGATCCGAAACCCAGAGACAGGACAAATCGAAGGCCCATTCACATTAATCACTTGGGGCAAGGGTTTCGCTTGTGTCTCCACAGGGCGAGGGCTGAAGTGGGTGTCAGCAAGGCACGTGAAACCTTACCGGGTGCAGACGCAAGCGGACGCAGATCCAAGAAGCAAAGAGACAGGCACGCAAACGAAGGCAGACAACGGCGCTGCAAACATCTCATCAGACAACGATTGACAACTCAGAGACTTGGGGTTCTTCTTGGGACTCGAGTGTCATTCGGGTGTTGCTGCACTGCAAGGTTTCTCGCAGAGAGTGAGGACATGGGCATGGGGTTCAGACAGATACTGTTCATGTGCTTCATTCTTTTGCCTGTTGCCATGAGCAATAGGGCACATTTTCCCATGAGACAACCAACGGGAAATGTGTGGGAAACTTTGGCAAAGGCAGCAGGTCTGGACAGCATTTGTCTGACTCATTCAAGGTCGGGGAAACCATTCTCGACATGTTTGGTAGGTGTACCAGTGAAGGAATGGCCGATCCCAAAGAACATCCCTCCAAAGGTTCTGAAATCTTTTTCGGATCCTGTGGAAGGATGGCATGTTTGGACACAGTTCCTTCCTGTGGCTCATTTCGAACCCCAGGAATTGGACATCTTTGGGTCAACAAGAATGAAATTTTGCATCATATTCAATCCATCGGGAGTGACAGAGACAGATAACCACACGATAGATGTCACTCCAAACCAGCTCCTTTACAGAAATGCATCATCCTGGTGCAATTACACCAAGATGATGAGCAAACTATCCCTCCAGAATCCAGCTGTTTTACCAAAAGGAATTTTCTTGATTTGTGGGAATAGAATTTGGCCTGCTATCCCTTCAAAAATCAGGGGCGGTCCATGCAGCATTGGAGAACTCTCATTGATAACACCCAATTTGAAAACTTTGAGGGAACAGTCATGCAGGAAAATAAGATCCATTGAACAATATGGCCCAAATTGTGATGATGAGGTTTATACGTGGAACAAGGCTCGGAGAATTGCAGTAGCAATTTTCTCACCCCAAGCAGCATCAGGGGTGGCCTTGACACAATTGGACCACATGGCGTGTTGGTTGAGCAAACACACTCGTGCCATTTCCTCTGCACTGAGCGACATGTTAACAGATATCGACAGTGCGAGACAAGCAACGCTTCAGAACAGGGCAGCAATTGATTATTTGCTGCTATCACATGGACATGGGTGTGAAGAATTTGAGGGGATGTGCTGCATGAACTTGTCTGATCACTCGAAATCTATCCATGAAAACATAAAACAAATGCAAAACAGCATCAGCAAATTGCAAAAGGTTACAGGATCCTGGTGGGATGACTTCATCAACCGTTTTAGTCTCTCACCATTGTGGAGGGAGCTTTTGAAGATAGCATTTTATGTCCTTATAGGATTTCTGGTTCTTCTGCTTGTTCTGCCGTGCATTTTTCTATGCATTCGGCGGGTCATGGACAAAGTGGCAAGACAGGTCTTCTTGGTGCAAACAGGAGGGGGAGATGTCGGAACCCAAGGTGTCCCTCAGACACTCTTGGATGTTCCGGGTCCAGGGCAGAAGCCTCTGAGACCCTGGCAGGCAGCCAGAAACCCCTGTGGTCTTGAGTTTGACCCATGGAACCAACCTTGCCGGAAGAACAAGAAATCACAAAAGTTTAGATATTATAATAGAAGTAATCACAAAGTAAAAGGCAGGATTTTTGAGTGCTGTACAGGGGGGTTTTAGGCCTTGTACAGAGGGGTCTGAGTTTTGTACATGGGGGTCAGAGGTTCTAAGATGGAGGGATTTGGGCGTGCCCCGTCCTCCTTTCTTCTTCCTATTCCCCATGTTCTTGGTGGTGTTGGCACTCACAGATTGGTTTAGAGTAGAAAGTCACTGTTCAACATAGGTAATAGGCATTGGGGAAAAACTATAAACATCTAATACATAATGTGTGATATAAAAGATGGCACCAGCCCCTCGGGCGAGAGAGACAGAGACAGAGACAGAGACAGAGACAGAGACAGAGACAGAGACACAGACACAGACAGAGACAGAGATGGAGACAGAGACAGAGAAGAAGACGAAGGAAGACGAAGGGAGACGGAGAGAGACGCAGAGGGAGAAGGAGTCAGGGACAATGTCAGGGAGTCTGTGTGCTTTGAGATAACATGCAATAAACTGCCTTGAGACCAGACGACTGAAGACTACTGAGTCTTTCTTTGAAGGCACGGGTTGGAGGAGAGACTTTACCACCACCCGGAGTCACCCCAATCTGGGGGAAGGCTCCGGCACAGGGGTTTGCAGATGGACACGAAGCGGTCGTAGCACATGATGGTCAGGAGGAAATCTCTGCTCCAATGAAGAACAGAAAGAAAAAGAGCTGTGCAGCACATGCTGTGTAGGAGATGGTGCTGGTGTCCCAGAGGGAATTGTGCATGGCTTTGGGGACAGTGGTGCAGATGGAGCCCAGGTCGCTGAGGGCCAGGTTGAGCAGGAAGAAGAACATGGGCGTGTGCAGGTGGTGGCCGCAGGCTACGGCGCTGATGATGAGGCCGTTGCCCAGGAGGGCAGCCAGGGAGATGCCCAGCAAGAGGCAGAAGTGCAGGAGCTGCAGCTGCCACGTCTCTGCCAGTGCCAGCAGGAGGAAGTGGCTGATGGAGCTGCTGTTGGACATTTGCTGCCACAGGAAATGGTTTTCTGCTGAGGAGAAAAATACAGGGCTGATTCAGGCCACACTTCTACAAGGAAAATATTTTGCATGTCTCATAGTAATTCAGCCTTCAGGGTTGCTCTTTTCAGGATCACTTCTGTGCATTCCCCTCACCTGGGCTCTGGGTTTTGCTGGCACTGAGAGCAGGGACTCACAAATGGGCTCGGGAGGATTCCTTCTTGTGCAGTGAGAGGCAACTGAGAATGCTGGCTTATCTCCAATTAAATCGACTTGTGAAACACCAAAAAGCTTTTTAGCTCTGCTGTTTGCAATTTGCCCATCTGAAGAACGGAGCATAGGGAGTTCCTTGTATTTGTTCATCCAGCTGCACCTGCCACAGTTAGGAATGATGGTGTATGTTTGAAATCCCTGACATTTCTAATGCACTGCAGGTGAAATCGTGTGGGTGTGAGAGGCACAGGGATGGTCTCTCAGTGCAGGGACAAGAGAGCAGCTCTGGCCATCAGGGCTGTTCTCAGCTGCCCCTTGCTGGCAGCTTTGAGCTGAAGGAGAGGCACCCAGAGGAGTTCCCCTAGAGAGAACCAGGGCAGTGCTGAGAGCAGAGGGCTCTGGGCTCAGAGAGCAGATGGACAGAGCCCTCGCCTTCTCTCAGGGTGCCTCACTGGGATCTCAGCTGTCTCCTGCCAGGCTGGTGCACAGAGGGATCATTGCAGCTGCCCAGGTGCAGCTGCCCAGCAGCATTTCCCTGGCCCTACCACTGAGCTGTCTGCTCCATGGGGATCCCAGGCAGCCCAGAGACAGCACGGGAGAGCTGTGCCCTTCTGGAGGGCACCTGCAGCCCTGCAGGACACCCAGGGAATCAGCTGAATGGCCCCTGAGGGCACCTGGGCACTGCTCCCCCAGACACATCTCCACAGCAGCATCCAAAGGGTCCCTGCCTGGACGGGCACCTGCCACCCCCAAACCCTGGCACTGCCTCAGAAAACCCAATGGTGGCAACAAGGACAGCACAGGCACCTGGGCATGGCACTGAAATGTCACACTGCTCCTGCCAGGGGAGGAGGGACACTGAGACTGATGGAAATCAGGGGCTTGTCCTTCCTTGCCTGGGCTCTGGCTGCTGCAGGGGCAATGCACAGCCGAGCCCCCGTGGGATGAGGGCAGGGGCTCTGCTTAGGGTGGGAAAGGAGCCCGGGGAGGAGCTGCTGGGGGAAGGTGTCTGAGCCACAGGGACAGCAGGGAGATGCCAGATCCCCCTGCCCAGCATTTGTGGCAGCAGCTCCCTGTCCCTCCCTGCCCGTGTCTCTGCTGAGGGGAGCTGTTCCTGCCAGCAGCGTCTCCCTGTGCCCAGCTCCGCTCCCTGCCAGGGCTCACAGAGCCCATCCCCAGCCCACGGCCCCGGGGCAGCTCTGCCTGGGCAGGGACCTGTCCTGTGCCTCTGAGGGGGCAGCAGGGAAGCCCCGCTCTGGAGCTTGTTCTGCTCCACACCAGGACATCCAGGAGAGCCACCCTGACAGGTCCTGTCAGTGCTGGCATTGTCAGAGACACTTCCAGGAACTCACCTGCATTGCTCTGCAGCCAGAGACTCACCATGTCCAGGGGCTGTGCAGATTTCTCCCCTGATGGGGTCTCGCCTGTCCTCCCACCCCAGGCTGCCTTTAAACTCGTTCTCACTGATGCTGCCTGCCCTTGCTGCCTGCAGGTGACTGCCCTGTCTGCCCTATGGCCACCTCCTCTGCACCAGAGGAACTGGGAGAGCCCTTGCAAAAGACCATGGAAACTGTGGGATGGGCCAGCCTTAGGAGATCCCTCCAGGAATGGAAGTTTAACTTTCCTAGAGACAGAGAATTATTCATTGAAACCCTGTGAAGATTTCTCCTCTAGTGAGGTCTCAGTCACTCTCCCAGCCCAGGCTGCCTCTCCTCTCTCTGTGCCTCTGGGCTGTGCCTGGGGTGGCTGCAGGCAGTGCCCCAGCCCTGCTGGGCTGGGAGAAGAGCTGCTCATCCAGAGAAATGTGCTTTTGAAGCTCTCCTTGGTTACCAGCATTGCCCTCTGTTCCAGGAGCCCGGCCCAGCTCAGCAGCACAGACACAGCACAAGGACTTGAATGAGCCTCTGGGGCTTTGTGCTCAGGCCCTGAACATCAGGCCCTGAGAGGGAGCTGAAGAAACCTCTCCAGAAGTCCAAGTCAGAATCCAACTCCAAAGTTTCTTTGACTTTTAATGGGTCCCACTGAGGGACACGACTGAGAAAGTGTCCCCAGGCCCCAGACAGAGCAGAGAACTGGAGGCACTGATGACAGGTGGGGACAAAGAGAAGCCAAGTCTTGGTGGCCTGGGGCACAGCAGGGTCTGTGCCACCAAGGGCTGTCAGGAGACACCTTGTCCTGAGGCCCTGGGGCCTCCTGGCACAGCCCCAGCCAGGCTGGGCACTGTCAGCCCCTTGTCCTGCCCTCAGCATCCCCCCCTAGCCCACATCCCAGTGGCCTCAAGGATCTGCTGGAAGGAGTCCCTGGGGAGCCTTGCTCAGGAATGGCCCTGGGGGCTCCACAATGCTCCCAGGCACTGCAGGTTTTTCAAAGGACTTTGGCTTTGGCTTTTGCCTTGCAGTCTCTGAGAGCTTTCTGCAATCATGGCCTCCAATTATCTGCTGTAATTAGTCCCAGGAGAGGCTTTGTCAGGAACAACACTCAGTGGGGCTCATTAATGCTTCAAGGTACTTCAGTTCTTTTAAGGTACTTGGTGTTTCCCTTTGGATCCAGACTCTGTGAGAGGTTTGTGCAATCATGGCCCCAGTTATCTGCTTTAATGAGTCCCTTGAGAGCTTTGCACTGACACTCAGTGGGGCTCATTAATACTTTGAGATACTCAACTTTTTTCAGGTACTTTGGATTTTCCTTTCCACACTGAGAGGTTTTTGTGCCATTTTGAGTCTCTGAGAGGCTTTTGTGCCATCCTGGCCTCCAATTCTCTCCTCCAAGGAGTCCATGAGGAGCCTGTGTTGGGGATGGACCTCTGTGGGACCCATTAATCCTTTGAGACACTTTGGATATTTCCTCGCACTTGGACTCGTGGAAAGGTTTGTGCAGTCTCCTGTCAGGCCCTGAGGTTCCAGGGCTCAGCTCCAAATGCACCACGGGGCTCATTAGGATCAAGCAAGTCCTGACAAACCATGGCTCTGCCTTGATTTCCCTCTGGTCTGGGGCAGTTCATCAGGAAGTTTCTTCAGTGGTTTTGGTTCTCCAATTTGAGATTTCTCAGCCAATGCATTAATTAGTGTGGTGGGTTCAGTGCTGCCTAATTACCAGTGCACCCACTAGAATATACTTACTCCTTTCCTGCTGTGAGATGGGATTAGGAGAAAGGCAAAGTGGGCTCAAAACTTTAAAAGGGTATAAAGAAAAGTTTAGAATAGTAAGTAAAAGTAAGAGAAATGAGAATCAGAACAAAACTTTCACAACACTTCTCCTCTCTCCCTATAACCTCACCATGTAAAGAGACAAAACCTAAAATTTTCAGTTAGTTTACCACCTCTTGAATGGTCTTTCTTCAGTTCACGTATAGAGAGAAGTTCCTCTTGTTAATGTTATGGAGACTTCTCCACAAGAAAACAGTTATCTCATGGCCTTTCATTTCCACAAATAGCAGCTGCATGGAAAAATCTGCAATCGTGAAGTCCCTCCCATTTTTTCACAGTTTTTCCCACAGCTGTGTCTATGGGCCATGTCAGCTTATGGGGTACTGGTTTACAGATGAGCTGTTGAAGAGCAAAGGTTCTCTTCATCTATTTCTGAAATCATCTTCATCTCTGGGAACAGAGGTCTTCTTCTTCTCTCCCTGAGGGCACAGGGTCTCCTCACTCTTCTCTCCTTCTCTGTTCAAACTTCTCATGGGATCACAGCTACTGCACCATTTCCTTCTTTTAGCATGGAGGCCTTTGCTGAACAAGTCATCTCCCCATTCTTTTCAATGTGTTATAGGGAAAAAGAGAGTCTGATGTATCAATTCCATCCTTCTCCATAGCTTTACCAGAGGATTTCAGCCCCAAGGTCAAGGCATCTCCTCATCCCTCCCATCTGGGACTCAACTTCCTCTTCACTGACCTGGGTGTCTTCACGTTGCTCCTCTGTGTGCCTGCACTTTGTCCTTTTCTCTCACTGGAGGGAGGATGGCAGCACGGGAAGAGTCAATATCTGAGGCGGGGCCTGCAGATGGTTGCGTGAGCCCGGCCGGGCTGGGTCCTTGCGGCCGGAGCTGTTTTCCCATGGAGGTTTGTGCAGCGGCTGCGCTGGGGCTGTGTCAGGCTGGGCGGCGCTGGGGGCAGGGCCAGGATCTCAGCAGCCAGGCCAGAGCAGAGCAGCAGCACGGCCGGGGCCGATGGCTTCTCCTGGCCCTGCCCGCTGGTTGCGGGCCAAGCCCAAGGGCGGCAGAAGCTTGGCCGAGCCGGCCCGGCCCGGGGCTGCTCCTGGGGCCCGGCGGATCCTGGCTGGGCCCGGGCTGGCGGCGGGGCAGGGCTCGGCAGCGGCCAGATGTCAGCAAGCGCAGCCACGGCCCGGCCCGGCCTCGGCCCCGCGGCCTCCCCTCCCCTGCCCGGCAGCCGATGGGGCCTGGCGGGCTCCCTGGGAAGGGGCCCGGCCCCACGGCAGGAGCCGCCCGGCCCGCCCCGGCCCAGACGGGGGCTGGCCCGGCCTTGGCACCTCTGTGCTGGCCAGAAGGGAAAGCGACCCAGCCAGGCTTCTTCCTCTTTAACTTGTGTCTTCACAGAGGTGTGTGCAGTTTCCTTAGTGCTTTAACAGATTATCAATTCTCAAAGCTAATTACTGATTGTTTTTTTGTCAGGCACAGTGGAAAGTGCTAGCAGCTTCTCTCGGGACATCAGTGTGTGATGCAAAACCACCACAACAGCACACAGCACTGAGCTCCTTTGTCCATATGTAGTGCTCATGTGCCTGAGGCCTCAAAATCCCACCTTGGGAGATCTCTGGGTGCTCTCCAAGGTGTTTTCAAATGAAAACATTCAGCTCATAGTGTAAGAAAATCACCAGAGGACAGGGCCAGGCTGACGTGTCTGTCCTGGCTACTTTTGTGTGGGAGCAATCCTTGGATATAGGGAATTTGGGAAGCCAAATTCTAATTTTGGCCATGGTCCCTTGGCAAGAAAGCTGGTTTTTTTTTCCATCCAAGGAAGGAACAGAGCCCCAGTGTTTCAGGGGCAGATGAGAGGCGACCACCAGAGGCCAAGGCCAGCCAGAGTTGAAAGGATTTGTTCTGAGAAATACTCTTGGGTGTCTCAAAAGATGGACAGTTCTTTTCCATATCAAGGAAAGCACGGAGCCCCAGTGCTCCAGGAGCTGATGAGAGGCAGCCCTTGGCATTCCAAGATCAGCCAGACCTGTCAGGTGGCCCCTGGGAGGCCAAGCCAGCCAGACCTGTTCCATGTGCCCTCGGTTCCATGGGGCCCCACAGTGTCCCAATGGTCCCTTGCTCCCAGGAGGCCCTGAGGTGTCACAATGCCCCCTTGGTGACACGAGGCCCTGAAGGGTCCTCATGGTCTCCATGGTTCCATCAGGCCCCACAGAGTCAGAATGGTCTCTGGGTCCATGAAGCCCCGCTGTGTCACCATGGCCCCTTGGTTCCATGGGCTCCAGTGGTGCCACAATGATCCCCTTGGTTCCATGAGGTCCCCACAGTGTCACCGTGATCTCCATGGGAAGGAAAGAACCGAGCCCCAGTGTGGCAGGGGCAGCCACCAGAGGCCAAGGCCAGCCAGACTTGATGGTACTGGCAGATTTTGGCTGGGAACAACCCTTGGATATAGGGAATTTTGGAGGTGGAATTCCAATTTGAGACATGGACACCTGGAGGAGCAACACAATTCTTTTCCATGCAAAGAAAAGCACGGAACACCGCTGCTTGAGGGGCAGATGAAAGGCGGCCATCAGAGGCCTAAGGCAGCAAGATGTCTCTGTCCTGATAGCTTTTGTCTGAAAGCAACCCTTGGATATAGGGAATCTGGGAGGTGGGACCCCAATTTTGGCCATTTCTGCATAGATAAGAAGGACAGTTCTATTCCATAGGAAGGAAAACACTGAGCCCAAGTGTTTCAAAGACAGAACACGAGAGAGATGGGGCTCCTGGGAAGCCAAGCTAGCCAGACCTGTTTGTCCTGGCAGCTTTTGTCGTGGAGGGATCTTTGGATATAAGGAATTTGGGAGAAGGAATCTCAATTTTGACCACGGACACCTTGAGAAGAAGGGCAGTTCTTTTCCATAGGAAGGAAAGCATCGAGCCCCAGTGTTTGGAAAGCAGGTGAGAGGCAGCCCCCAAGAGGCCTAGGCCAGCCAGGCCTCTCTGTCCTGGCTGATTTCACTGGGGAGCAATCCTTGGATCTACAGACTTTTGGAGGTGGAATCCCAATTTTGGCCATGGGCACCTGGTCAGGATTGGATGATTTTTTGGTGCAGGAAAGAAAAGCACAAAATCCAAGTGTTCTGGAAGAAGATGAGAGCTGGCCACCCTTAGGCCAAGCCAACCAACCTGTCTCTCCTGGCATCTTTCATCTAGGGGCTATCCATGGGCACTGGGCATTTTGGAAGTGGAATCTCAATTTTGGCCGTGGGTGCCTGGACAGGAAGATTAGTTCTTTTCATTAGGAAGGAAAGCACAGAGCCCCAGTGTTTCAGAGGCACATGAGTGCCAGCCCTCAGGAAGCCAAGGCCAGCCAGACTTGTCAGCTGGCAGCTGGCAAGCTCCTGGCAGCTTCTGTCTGGGAGCTGTCCTTGGATATAGGGAATTCTGGAGGCAGATGCCCAATTTTGGCCATGGGTGCCTGGTTGAGATGGATGGTTTTTCCTATAAGAAAGAAAAGCACATGGTCCCAGTGTTTGAAAGGCAGATGAGAGGTGGCCCCCAGGAGACACAACAAGCCAGACCTGTTCCATGTTCCCTTGGTTCCGTGGGACCCCACAGTGTCACAATGGTCTCCTTGGTTCCATGAGGCCCTGGAGTGTCACAATGTCCCCCTTGCTTCTGCAGTGTCACAATGGCCCCGTGCTTCCATGAGGCCTTGCAATGTCACAGTGGCTTTGTGGTTCCACAAAGCCCTGATGTGTCACAATGGCCCCTCGGCTCCATGCGCCCTCGCTGTGTCACAACGGCTCCTCTGTGACACTGCGGGCTCCACAAGGTCACCATGGACCCTTGGTTCCTTGGGGCCCCCAAGTTCCACAATGGTCTCCTTGATTCCATGAGGCAGCACAGTGTCACACTGGCCCCTTGGTTCCATGAGGTTCCCCAGTGTCACCGTGGTGTCCTTGGGCCTGCATTGTCACAGCTGACCCACGGTTCCATGATGTTCCGTGCTGCAGCGCAGCAGGAGCTGCCGAAGCCACCGCCTTTCCAAGAGTGTCTCAGCCAGGAAGGACGGACAGCTCTGCACACCAGACGCTCACGCTGCGCTGTGTCATTTGAATGTCGGTGGAGAATGAAAAGGCAGGAGGGGTTCTCTGTGTGGAGTTCCAGTGGCAGTTTATTTCAACTACACGCTGAAGGCGTCCAGGGACAAAGAACACACAATACAGCCTGGCCCAGGGCTATATAGGGAGACAGTGGGGCAGAGCATCAAACCTGAGGGCCAGTGGGTTGAGGGAGCAGGGGTGGCACAGAGGAGGGACTGAAGAGCAACAACCAACAGAGATTCAGGGGAGGAACAGCGAGGGACAGGGGACCAATAGGGAAAGCAGGAGCAGGGAACATTCTGGAACTGGGGAGGAGACAAGGGATGATGTAACTAAGGAATGTAGAACTTTCGAGAAGTGGGGAGGGAAAAGGGATAACACAACTTAAATGATTAACATAAAGGTGCAAGGGACTGTGGGAGAACATGTCTCTATACCATTTTAACTTAGAGGGGAGCTTCCTCCAAGGCATCCCAGCCTCATCGTCCCCTTGCTCGGCTTGGGATGCAACAGCTCCGTAGTGTCACCATGGTGTCCTTGGACCCTCACTGTCACCACTGACCCATGGCTCCATGAGGTTCCGCAGTGTCACCGTGGTCGCTGTCAGAGGCTGGATGAGATCCATGTCCCGAGACCCCTTGGGATGCTCGGAATGCCCGTGTGGGGCCAGGGCCGGGTCAGGCCTTGGCTTGTGGTGGGACAGAGCCCCGCCCCCAGCCCTGGCCTGGCACAGCTGTCAATCACACAGCAGGGGCGGTGCCAACCCAGCTCTGATTGGCTGAGCTGTCAATCAATCACACAGCAGGGGCAGTGCTAGCCCAGCTCTGATTGGCTGAGCTGTCAATCAATCACACAGCGGGGGGGGTGGTCCTAACCCAGCTCTGATTGGCTGAGCTGTCAATCAATCACACAGCAGGCAGGCTAACCCAGCTCTGATTGGCTGAGCTGCCAATCAATCACATGCCAGCAGTGCCTACCCTGACTCTGATTGGGCAATCAACTGGCAGTCCCACCCCAGGGGCGGGCCCATGGAGGCCCAGGGGGTTAAAAGCCGGAGCTCGAGGCCAGCCCATGGTCTGGATCCTGCCTTCTCCTGGGGTTCCTCTGTTGGCGACGCTGGAACCCGAGCAGTTGGTGCCTGTGTGTGTCTTTCTATAGAACTTCTGTCTTTCTGTTGCTCTCAATTTCTTCTCCTTCTAATCCAATTTACTTGGAACTTTTTTGGGTAACTTAACATCTTAAGGCTTAAAGGTTTTTTAGGTTAAATGGTATAAGTTAATGAAGTTAATGCTATGATAAGAGGTTTATGTTGAAGTGGATGTTGTATGAAACCCTTTGCTCGAGTTCCTTGATTGTCCATATTTTGCCAGTAAAATCTTGTGTCATTTTGACCTCTTAGCTCAGCTGGTTAGAGCATGGTGCTGGTATCACTGAGGTTGTAGGTTCAATCCTTGTGTGATTCACTGAAGAGCCGGACTTGATAATCATTGTGAGTCCCTTCCTGACAAGAAGAATATTCTTTCATCCAGCCATGTTGAGAATATCTGGTTGGTGTTTCTCCTGTGCACCAAATTCAAGTAAAGCAACCTTTGGTGACCCCCAGCATTTCAGAGTTCTGGGGTGTTACAGCCCTGCAGGCTCACAATGGCCTCTTGTTTCCATAAGGCCCCACAGTGTCACACTGGCCCCTTGGTTCCATGGGCCCAACAGTGCCACAGTGAACCCTTGGTTCCACAACTTCCCACAGTGTCACACCGGCCCCTTGGTTCCATGAGGATCTGGAGTGTCACACATGTTTGTGACATTTGTCCTTGCTGCCCCTCACATCCCACTGCCCCACAAACAGCCCCGAGCCACCCGTGAGGGACAGGCCCTGCTGTGCCAGGCTGGGCTCAGGGCTTGGCCTTTCTGCTTCCCCCAGCCAGCCCAGGCCTTGCTCAGCATTGCAGTTCCCTGCTCTGAGCCTTTGGCTCCCTGCAGTCCTGGCCTCAAGGATCTGCTCTCACCAGTCCCTGGGGAGCCTTTGGCAGTCCCTGCCCTCAGTGGGGCCCAGTGATGCTCCAAGGGACTTGGAGTTTTGCTTCTGACTCCTTGAGCAGCTTCTTCAGCCTTCTCTCAGTGCCTGAGGGTCCTGGATTCAGCCCCAAATCCACCGTGGGGATCATCAAAATACAGAAAGCCCTTGGGGACTCTTTGTCTTCCTTCAATGGTCTTCAGGTCTCCAGGGCTTGTGCAGCTGTTTGGAGTCAGTTTGGAGTTCTTGCAAGGAGGATTTCAAAGTGCACCTCATGACTTTTTTTCTTTAATCAAGTGAGTATTTTTTATTTTCCACTTCAGAGAAGAGCTGATAGAAGCATTCCCCAGGTGACCTTGATCCTGAATGTCTCCTTAGGAGGTCTGGGCATGTAGAAGAATGAGCCCCTTGAGGGCTGACCCTGTTTGGACAAGCTGCTCCTCAGCCCCAGCCTCACCATGTCTGACATGGCCCACCTGGCACTGACATCCCTGTGCCCTGCAGCAGAACCTTGTCCCTGAGCTCTGCAGCTCCATGTCCCAGCCCACTGCACCGTGTCCCACCTGCTCTCCTCAGGGCTCTGCCTGCACACAGGCCCAGGAGAAGTTTTCCTCTTGGGAAGGAAAGAATGGAAAAGCCTGAGCAGGCTTCCTGAACAACAAACCCCACTCAGGAAGCACCTGCTCAGTACAGGCTGCCTGGAATGGTGTCACCTTTCTACAAGGGACAGTGTGACCAGAAATGATCTCTGGAAGCAGAATTCTCTGAGTCTCCCAGCTGAATTCTCTGTCCCTGTCCTTTCCCTGGATCTCTGTTGCAGATGGAAGCTGCTGGTGCCATCCTCACCGTTAAGCTCTATGGAACCAAGGAGTCCACGGTGACCCAGCGGGGCTGCATGGAGCCAATGGCCCATGGTGACACTGCCCATCCAAGGAGGCCATTTGGACACTGTGGGAGCTCATGGAGCCAGGTAGGCCATTGTGACACTGAGGAACTTCATGCCACCAAATATCCATGGTGACACAGCAGGGCACCACGGGAACCCAGGAACTGCTGCTGGCAGTGCGGAAACTCATGGAACCAGGGGCCCTTGTGGCACTGCAGAACCAACACAGCTGCTGCACCTTGTCCCCTGGCCCTGCACAGCTCCTTGGGAGGCACGGCAGGAGCAGCACCCTGGGAGCCTCGGGAATGCCCCTCTGGCATCCATGGCACACGCTCCCAGGGGCTGGAATTCCAGTTCCTAGCCAGGAAAAGATGTTCCTGCCCCGAAGGCAAAACTCTTATGGAAGAGCCAGAAGCCAAGTGGAGCAAGATCCTACAGTGACATTTCACTGCCAGCCTTCAAAACTTCACCCATGGTGGTTGTAGCTCCTGCACTGGGAATGAAATCAGGGCAGGGCCTTTGGTGGGAGCTACCCTGGGTCAAGGGGGACACTGAGACTGAAACAGAGCAGGCAGAGAAAGGCAGTAGAGAAAGGAGGACATAAACACAAACAGCGAATGCGATGGAAAGAAGTAATATTGTAGCTTTATTTCCTATCAAAATACAATTTCCTCCCTTTCTCACAGACCTCCTCCCGGTGTCATTCAGCAGGGCTGTCAGAAAGTTCTTCATTCTGAGTGCATGTTCCAGGCTGCAGCCACAAGGAAACAGAGAATGGGGATTTTCCTGATCCTGGGGAGTTTGACATCCTCAGCTGAGGAGAGGAGGAGGCACCAGAAGGAAAGGACAGCTGGGCTTCACCCTTCCTCAGGAAGCAGCTGCTCCCACAGGGATGTGAGGGCTGATCCCAGAGCCCCAAGGGTCACATTCAGGGCTGCCCTCAGGGAATGCTCGCCTGGTATTGAGGGGCAGCGTGGGAGCACCTGGATCTTGGAGCACCCAGCTGCCCCCCATGTTTGGAGGTGCCTGAGGAGGGCTGGGACGATGCCGGGGACATCCTGCAGTGACATCACCCCTGTCCTGCTCTCCGTGTGCTCAGTCCCAAACCTGACCCTGATCCTGGACTCAATCTCACTCCACATTTAGACACACTCACAGTTCTGTATTTAATCTCATCCCAGTGCCAGACTCATCTAGCCCCAGACCCAATTCCAGCCGCAGCCCTAAAGCCAGTCCCATGTCTAACCTTAACCCCAATCCAGCTCTAATCCAAATCTCAGCCCCAGCTCCAACCCCAGCCCCAATTCCAGCCCCCTCCTAAACCCTCAGCCCCAAATCAAATCCCAGGTTCAGCCTTTCTGAGGGTTTGGGGGTGTCTCTGTCCCTCTGACCCCGATGATGTTTGGGCAGGGTCACACGAGGGCTGAGAGGGACAGAGACCCCCCTGGCCTCCTCAGGGATGAGAAGGTCGGAGAGCCCCCCCAGCCCCGAGCACCCTCAGCGGTGAGAGGGACACAGAGCCCCTGGTCCCCAGCCCTGCACAAGCATTCCCTGAGGCCAGAGGGATCGAGACCCCCCGAGAATTCCCCAGGGTGAGGGGACAGAGACCCCCGAGCATCCCCTGGGCTGAGAGGGACAGAGGCTGCCCCGAGCACCCCCTGGCACAGGGTGAGAGGGAGGGAGACCCCCCAGGCATTCCCTGGGGTGAGAACAATGGAGACCCCCTGGGCAATGGCCTGGGCTGACAGGGACAGGGACAACCCATCCAAGGCCCTCCCAAGCATCCCCCAGGGTGAGAGGCACAGAGACCCCTCGAACATCCCCTGGGCACCAGACAAAATAAACTCGGCAGAAATCAAACTTAACCCTACATAAAATGCCTTGAGGAATACTTGCCCTTCCCAGAAGTCACTTGTGATGGAAATGCAAACAAATCCCAAACATGAATAAACCGACAATAGAAGCAATTCTTTGGTAATTGCAAATCTCATCAGTTCCTGCACAGCTCCAGCGCAGCTGCTGGCAGGTTCTGATAAAAGAAAAGTGGAAATTTGGCCCAATACAGTTTATTAAGAGCAAGGAAAGCTCTGTATAGCTGTCACAAAGGTGACAGGGACAAAGAGAATAATGATTCTGACATTTGGCAATGCCCCCAAGCCTGTGAATTCGGGAATTATTTAGGAATTTACCCCCCACCCCGAGCAGGGATTGCCTCACTGCTTCAGGTGACAATGTAAGATGTAACCAAAAGTGTGTTTTCAGTCACCATCTTCATGAACTGTGATAAACAGGTGGGGCAGTGTTCTTTATCTCTGCCATGACTCAGCCCTGATAACGCCCTCCAGGGGCCATCTTCTGTTAATGGGCCATTGAGTGTCACTGCAGGACTGATAAAATGACATCATCCCATTGTGGGATGCTCCGCCCAGGGGGAGGAACCAAGCATTCCTGCCTGGATATAATCTCACCCTTGCAACACCAGGAGCACCTTGCCTACTGGATTCCCAGAGGACGAGAGCTCCATAAGCACCACTGGGCCTGCAGAGGAAGACCAGACCCTTCTACAGGATCCCCGCTTTGACAGAATCACATTCATCACTCCAACAGGACTGCAGCCACCATTTCATCAGACTGCTACCACCTCCCTGACCAACAGGGTGTCAGGTTATATCCTGACTCGGTCAGATTAAGGCAGTGTTTCTGGACAATTGCCTTGATCTTAATTTTCTCAGTAACTTGTAATTCTGGCATAAATTCTCCCCTTGCTTTGCTCCAAACCAGTACAAAACTCAATGTGCGCACCATTTTTCTTCCCAGAACAGAATTTCCCATCCCCAAACCTTTGTCACATGGAGGAGGAGGCTGCAAGGACGAGGAAGGAGCCCTGGGACACCCTGGCAGGTGAGGAGGAAGTCACTGCCCCTTTCCCATTCTCTCCTGCTCCATCTCCCAGCCCAGCACGGGCCCCGGCTGCAGGACAACCCCGCTGCCGACGCCATCCTGCTGGGGAAGCACTGGGGGATCTCCTTCCCCTTCCCTCTGGCACGGAGGCAAATCCCATCCTCTCCTTGTCCTTCTGCCCCCAGACCAGGAGCTGAGAATGGAGACCATGGAGGACAAATTCCCACAGCAGAACCTCGTGGAAGAGGCCGTTTTGAGCAGCTCCATGGTGCCAGAATCCAACTGGGAGGAAAATCCCCAGAGATCCCAGAGAAGGAGGGGCTCCAAGCCCAGCCCAGGGTGCTCTGAGGAGGAAAGACCCAACCTGTGCCAGGAAGGTGGGCAGAGTTTAAGCAGAGCTTCAGAGTATCAGAGCTTGGAGCTGGTGGTCCATGAGCAGCTCCATGACAGGGAGAGGCCCTATGAGTGCTTGGATTGTGGGAAGAGCTTCAGGAGAAGCTACCACCTGGTCCGTCACCAGATTATCCACACTGGGGAATGGCCCTACGAGTGTGGGGAGTGTGGGAAGGGCTTCAGGAGAAGCTACAACCTGGTCCGTCACCAGATGATCCACACTGGGGAATGGCCCTTCAGGTGTGGGGAGTGTGGGAAGGGCTTCAGTGACAGCTCTGGCCTGATTGCCCACCTGAGGATCCACACCGGGGAGAGGCCCTACGAGTGTCCTGAGTGTCAGAAGAGGTTTCAGACCAGCTCCAGTCTCCTCCGGCACCAGCGGATTCACACCGAGGAGAGGCCCTTCCTCTGCCCTGACTGCGGGAAGGGCTTCAAGCGCAACTCCTACCTCGTCACCCACCGGCGCATCCACACCGGGTAGAGGCCCTACGAGTGTCCCCAGTGTGGGAAGAGCTTCACCTGGAGTTCTCACTTGGCCCGACACCAATGGACCCACCGGTAAGGGAAGCCCAGCGAGTGCCCCAACTGCAGGAACAGCTTTGTGCACTGCTCCAACTCCATCCCCCATGGAAGGACCCATGTCAGTCAGAGCCCTGGTGACCCACGTTCCCTGTGATCCCTGCTGAGAAGACACCTGGCTGGTGGTCTCCATGTCCTCTTGGATCCCCATAGGCACCTGGATGAACACAGGGGCAGGAACATCCATCAGGACTCTGATCTAAACTGGAAATTCATTGGGAAGAAGTGATTTGTTGACTTTACACCCCAAGAAATCTCCCCTGCTCTGTCCAGTTATTTCTTCTGGTGGCATCAAACAGTGCTGCATGATCTTGGAGGTCGTTTCCATCAGAATGATTTCATCTCCATCTTCACCCAGTCTAAACAACCAAAACTGGGGTGAAAATAAAGAAAGTAAACAAAGATATCTAAAGCTGCACCATTTACTGAGATTTGGGGGTGAATTTGGGGTTGGTTCAATGGAATATTTGGTAGGATTTGGGTGTTCTGAAGCTATCAAAGCCAGGAGACATGTCCACAATCTCATAAGTGCGCTGGCAGAACATGTCCACCCGAGCCCAACTCTTCTCCCAATCCTTGGCCTGGGTCTCCCCATTTGGGGTGTCCCCTGCAAAGTGCCCAGATCGCTGCTGAAGTGCCCGAGCTGGTCCTGGTCAGTAAATGTTCCTGTCCTGGTCAGTGCCACGGGAGGTGGGAGTTTAGGGGCTCCTGGGGGGACTGGGAAAGGCTTCTGTCAATCTCGTGGGCATTTGTGGTGCTGGGAGGAGGCTTGGCAGGGTCTGTGAGGGAGGTTTGGGTCCCTGACAAGGCTGTGTGGCTTGCAGAGAATTTGGGTGGGTCTTGGGGGAGATGGAAAGAGGTTTTGGTGGTTCTTGGGGTCATTTATCTTGCAGGGAGTAGTTGGGGGAGTCCTGGCTGGGAGCTGTGGGGTGGTTTGAGGAGTCCAGGGGTAGCTGTGGGGCTGAAAGGGTGTTTTTGGGTGGTTGTGGCTCCCCCAGACCCCAAAAGCTGCCACCAGACCCCACCCCCAAGATGCTGCCAGGGGTCAGTGGCTCCATGTTTGGGGCCATCCTCCTGGTGCTGCAGGAGAAGGTGACGGGGGGTCCCCGGGGCCGTGTGTGTCCCCCCCAGAGCGTGTGTGACACCCCCCATCCCATTGTCACCCCCTTGTCCCTACCCACAGGGCTCCAGCCCCAGCTCCTGTTCCCCCAGAGGGAATTTGGAGAGGGGGCAGAGGGGGTGCGCAGCCCCCGCCGGGGGATGACCCCGGCCCAGCCCCTTTGTTCAGCACCAAGCTGGGCTCGGGGCCGCAGGAGGAAGAGGCCGGTGGGAAGCAGATCCTGCAGCTGGGGCAGTGCTGGGGGTCAGGGCAAGGTCCTGCCCTGCACACCTGGCTCAGGTGTGACCCTGCCCCGGCAAGGGAGCGGGACATTCCCATCCCCACGGATCAGGGCTGGGAGCAGCACTTGGAGCACGGACATGGAAATACTGGGAGCGACTGGGAGCACACTGAGGGCTACTGGGAGCAACTGGGAATGACTGGGAATGATGGGTACATGCTGGGGGCAGCTGGGATGTACTGGGAATGAATGAGATCATCCTGGGGGCAACTGGAACCATACTGGGTGGAACTGGGACGACACTGAGGGGGACTGAGATCATAACGGGAGTGACCAGGAACATGCTGAGGGCAGTTTGGACCATGTTTGGGACAACTGGGATATATTGGGAGCAACTGGGATATACTGGGAGCAACTGGAACTGAACTAAGGGTCACTCGGAGCGGCTGTGGGTAACTGGAATCATGCTGGAAGCAACTGGGAGGAAATGGGAGTGACTCGGAGCATCTTGGGATCAACTGGGATATACTGAGAGAGACTAGGAGACACTGGGATCATACTGGGAGGGACTGGACCCACAGCAATGGCCTGGGCTGGGTGATGAGGGGCCTCAGGGAGCGCAGGGAGCGCTGTGACCCTGCGGGGCCCGATGGAACCAAGGGGACATTGTGACACTCTGGGCCCGGCCTGGCCGTGGGATGTTGCGGGAGCCCCAGGGTGCCCAGGGCAGCAGAGCAGAGCCCCTGGCTCAGGGGCAGCAGCTCCCCGGGACACCCTGGGCGGGCGGGTGGCAGGGGATGCCCAGGGAGAAGAGGAAGCCAAGGCCCAGCGCCCCAAGGGCGGCACCGGCTGAGGGACGGGGCAGGAGGGAGAGGCCACTGCTGGGACGGCGCCGGGGCTGCCCAGTGCTGAGCCAAGGTTGCGTGACATCACAGGAGCTGTGTGACATCACAGGGGCTGTGTGACATCACAGGAGCAGGCTGTAACATCACCGAGATGGCTATGTGACATCACAGGGGCTGTGTGACATCACAGGGCAGCTGTGTGACATCACAGGGCAGCTGTGTGACATCACAGGACTGTGTGAGGTCACTGGGGAGGTCACTCCACCCCAGCCCCCCCTCACAGTTCCCCCAGAGAAGTCCAACGCTGCTCGTGCACAGCGGGGTCCCCTGTCCCCCCGGGTCCCCCCGCCCCCGGCGCCGCAGCCTCCCCCAGAGGATGTTCCACGAGATCGACCCCAGAGCCTGACACGGGGATGGGGGACGGGGCCGTGGGGGGTGGGACAGGGGGACAGGGACCCCCCGGCAGCGTCCCCGTGTCCCCCAGGGCCAGAGCCTGGGCCAGGGCTCCTTCACCCTGTTACCAACGAGGGCTTGAGAGCACTGGAAAAATCCCCGGCAAGGGAGCAGAAAAATCCAGATTTAATATTAAGCAACAGCACGGCAAAGTTCCTTGGCAAGAGTCACTCTGCTCCTGACACTTCAGGCACACCAAGGAAACAAAGCAACAACAAAACCAAACCGAATCCAGGCAATCAAACCTGAAATGAACGGAGAAATGGGGGTTTCCTTCCTGTGGAAAAGAACTGTCCTTCTAGACCAGGTGCCCATGCCCAGAATTGGGGTTCCACCTCCAACATTGCCTGTTGTGACAGACTGGAGGAGATTGTTGGCTGGAAACATTTCATGTGTGGGGAGGAAGGGGCAGGTCCAGCCTTGCCCTGCCCTGGAACCCCAGCCCTGCCCTGCCCTGGAACCCCAATCCCCCCAGAGCCTCTATCCCAGCCCAGCAGTGGCTGCCAGTCCCTGGCACAGCACAGGCAATGCTCCACAGCCACCTCTGGAGCCCCAGCCCAGCTCCTGAGTGACCAAATGACCCCAAGTCCCACCTGGGGGAAGGGCCCAGGAACAACAAAAGGTTTTTAAGGCTGACCACAAGGCAAGCACACATCTTGACCCTAAATCCTCTTGGAATTTGTATCTGAACACTACGGGAATCCAGGAGTTGGTAGTTCTGGGTGTACTTCTCTAAATTTTTTTTGCCTTTCTCTCTTTCTGTCTTCTATATCCATCCACTTGCAAATGTTGATTAACTTAAAATTGAACAGGCTTAGAGTTTGTGAAGTTGAATGGGCCAAGTTAATGCTTTGAGAAGTGGTTTTTGTTCATTGAATGTTGTATTAAATCTTTTGCCAAAGTTTCTCTGCTTTTCTGAAGTTCCCAGTGAAGGCTGTTTTGTTGTCTGGAGCTCCTGAGAATCTCTTGTGGGTATTTCTCCAGTGCATCCAACACAGAGTACACAAACAATTGTAATTCCTTATAAATGTCTCCCTTGAGTGAGTTTCTTAGTGGATGGGGGTCAGGGCTTGTGTGTCCTGCTTGGCACAGCCCAGGCAGGGCTTTCACAGCCCCATCCCACACTCCATTTCCCAGCTGGAGCCGCTGCTGCCTCTGAGTTCTGCTGCCCCAGCCCCAGGGACGCTCTCCTTGTCTGCCCATTTCCCCACGGTCTCTGGGCAGGGATGGCCTCAGTGGGGGCTGCTGACATCCTCAGCACCTTGGAGGCTGCTGCTGAATTTTACTGCTCCGGAGGCTTCTTCAGCCTTCAGCTCTTCAGTTCAGCAATTCAGTGTCCCAGGGCTCATTAACATTCAGGTTAACTCATTAACCTTAACAAGCCAAGCCACTGGGAGTAATTTAAGTTTCTAAGTCTCTTGTGGTTGATTAGACAGATTTCAGAAGCCTATTCAAAGTGAACACATTATATTTAAAAGGACAGCAAGAAAAGATTTCTTAGGTCTTGTTTATTTTTTTTCCCTGTTAATTCATTGATGTGTGCAATCTCCAATTGACACTAAATCCAAGAACCTCCTCATGCAGTTGGAATAGATATGAAAATCAAGACCCTTCATGGCTCTGGGGATGGAGGGAGCTCCAAGTGCAGCCACTGGAGTGGGAACCACAACTCATCAGGTTTGTGTCCTTTGAGGGACCAGGAAATGGTGAGACTCAGAGGAAGGTTTGTCTTCATGGTCAACATAAAAATGTGAACATGATAAAATTTACTACACATCAAAACACTTCCCTCAGCTCCTTGTGACATTCCAGCAACATCTGACATGTCCACCATCCACAAGGGATTGCCATAGAGGAAGGATTTTAAACAAAGACATCAGAAGAGGTGATAGAAAAGATAAAAATACAACTAAAATGCTGAGTAAGGAGTCATTTAAACTTCTGAAAGTTTGGGCAGCTCCCTGAAGCTCAAAGCATGAAGCCAATCAAGGGAGACATTGGTGGAATGACCAGAGAGCAGCTGCAAGAGGAAAACTGGGAGCAATGGGAAGGACATAGACACATTTGTTCTAAATGAAGAGATTTTCTTAGACATGGCCATTTAAAAAGGAGAGCTGGAAACACCTGAAGGAAGAGAGTAATGAAATATTAGAATGAATGTTGGTGGCAAAGGTAGAGGGAAAGATCAGTATTTCTTCTCCTGCCATCAGTAGAAGAATCCAGTACAACTAAGAAACTCCTTTTCCAGGTGGGAAAACGTTGCCATCTCTTAAAAGTACTCAAATGACACAGAGAATAAAAATTTTATTACTTACTATTATGAAATGCACAAGTATTAAACCCTGTGCCCCTTTCCAGGCAGACATCAGCTGTGTGCCCATAAACAGGCAGTGCCACTCATGCCCTGAGGTGCCCAGCTGGGATTGGATCTCTCAGAGAGGAGCTGAGGGAGAGCAGAGCACCTTGCAAGCTGCAGGTCCCTGCCAGCCCCGCAGGGCTCCTGTGCCATCAACATCTGCTCTGCTCCAGGCTGAAACAGGGCCCAGCACGGTGCCGGGATCATCCGAGAGCTGAGGTGTGTGCTGGAATTCCATGCCCTCGCCATGGCGCAGCAGCCCTGCATTTCCCTGCTCCAGCCTTGGTCTCCAGCACAGCCATGGAGGCTCTTTGGGCTCCTGAGTGTTCCTGCAGCCCCCAAGGGCAGCTGAGCTCTGCCTTTGGCACAGTCAGCCCTGGCCAGCGCAGGCCACGCTCAGCAATTCCTTGTCTGTGCCCGGCCTTGCTGCCAGCCCCGGCAGCGGCTGCGTGGCCCCTTGGTGGCCCTGTGCTGGCCCAGCCATGGTGCCACAGCCCCTGTGCAGGCCCAGCCCAGGACAGGAGCATTGCGGCTGGGAACGGCCCCTGTGCCGTGGTGCCCACGGCAGCCTTGGGGCTCTGTGCCCCATGGCCTCCCTGCTGGGCAGCCTCTGCCAGCTCCTGCCCAGCCCGTGGCACCTGTGGGGCTGCACAGACAGCCCTGCCCCGGGCTCTGCCGGCCTCTGGGCCAGCAGAGAGGCCGGCCAGGGCTGGCCATGGCCGGGAACAGGCCCTGAGCCCCGCAGCAGGATGGAGCTGGGCCACAGCCAAACTCAGCCCAGGCCAAAGCTGGGCTCAGCAGCCAGGGCTGCCAAGGGCTGGGGACAGAGGCTGGCGCTGACAAATGTCCTGGGCCCCCTCCCTGCTGTGTCCATGCCCCCAAGGGCACAGAGCAGCCTCCTCTCTCAGGCACTTGCCTGTTTTCAATGCCTTGCACAGGCGCTGGCCCTGCCCCACAAGGCCTGGGCTGAGTCCTGCCCCTGCACGCTCAGCCAGGCTGAGATGGACACTAATGGTTTCTGGGCCAGGCTCTCGGAGCCCAGCCCAGCTCCCTGCAAGCTCTGCCAGCTGCCCTGAGCTCTGTGCAGCACCAAGGGCCTCTCCCCAGCACAGCCCAGCCGCCTCTGGCCCCACAGCTCTGCTCAGGCCAGGCTGCTCTGGCCACTGGCCCCACGGCCTCAGCCCCTGCCAAGGGCACAGCAGCAGCTGCAGCTCAGCCAGGACTCAGCCCCAGCCATGGGGGAAGGGGCTTGCCCAAGGCACAAGGAGGCTCCCTGGCTGCCCTGCTCCCCTCGGCCTCAGCTGCTGAGAGCTCTGCAGCCCCTGCTGCCATCCCACCTGCCCAGGCCAGCACAAGAGCCCCGGCCTTGGGGCCCTCCAGAGCTGCTCCTGCTCCAGGCCCAGGGCCCATCCCAGAGCTGGGGCAGCCACAAAGCTCTGCCCATTTCTGCTCATTGCTGCTCTGATGGGGATGCATCCTCAGCCCCTTGGAGGTTGCTGATGAATTTTCCTACTCCAGAGGCCTCTTCTTTCTTGAGCTCTTCAGTTCAGGAATTCAGTGACAAAATCTCATAAACAGTTGTTCAAATGCATGTAAATGAAAAGCTCTTGAGAATCACTGTAGTTTTCAATTCTTCTGTGGTTAATTAGACTGATTTCAGAAGTGTATTCAAAGGGAATAGACTCAATTAAAAATGCAGACAGAACTGTTTTGTCCTGTTTTCTTTTCCTGTTTATAGATGGAGATCTGCAATGTCCTATTGATATTGGCCCCCAGCACCTTCTAATGCAGTCTGAACAGATATGAAAATCAAGACCATCCATGGCTGACAATCAATAACACTTTGTCTCCACCTCCTCCCCACCATTTCCCTCATCCAAGCCCTGGCACTCATATGGATCAGGAATGGTGTGGCCAGTGTGATCAGTGCATTGATTCTTCCCCTGTGCTGGGCACTGCTTGGGCAGCACCTCGAGTGCTGTGTCCAGTTCTGGGCCCCCCAGTTTAGGAAGGACATGGAGGGGCTGGAGCATGTCCAGAGAAGGGCAGCAAGGCTGGTGAGGGGTCTGGAGCACAAGTCCTGTGAGGAGCGGCTGAGGGAGCTGGGGTTGTTGATCCTGGAGAAGAGGAGGCTCAGGGGAGACAAGGCGGTGTCAGGACACAGGTTGGACTTGATGATTTCCAGGGTTTTTTCCAACCTTGCTGATTCTGGGATTCTCTGAAACCACCCTTGGAGCAGTTGCAGCAGGAGCCCTGGGCCTCCTCTTCAGAAGCTGCAGCAGCCCAGGTCCCTCAGCTTCTCCTCACAGCCCCAAAGCCCATCCTGTCAGTCCTGCAGAGCCTCTGCAGCTCCTCCTCCTTGCCCAGAACAGGGAGCCCCACAGGCAGACACAGCAGCCCAGATGTGCCCCCCTGGCCTGGGCTGCCTCTGGCAAGGGAGCAGCACCAGGCACTGCAGGAGCCTGCAGACAATTCCTGCAGCACTTGTGGGATGATCCTGCTCCCCAAGGGACGTTCCCATGGTGCCAAGTCAGGAACTGCAATGGGGAGTGGGGCCAGAGAGGAAAGGGCAAACAGAGATGGGCTGTGTGCAGGGGAGGGAACAGGGCTGGGCAACAGGAAGAAATCTGGACCAGGGAAGAGGAAAGAAAGCAGAGGTGAAGCAGAGGAAATGCTCAGGGCAGTTTGGGGGTGGCTGCCAGGCAGCCCTGGCTCTGAGCAACAGCGTCTGCAGTGGGACAGGAAAGTCCCAGCTGATGGGAACAAACTTTCTGGCTGAGTGCAGAGGCCAGGACAAAGCTGAGTGGTTTCCCTGGCGTCCCCCAGCCCTTCCTGGCCCCAGGGGCTGATGGCACTTGTGCTCCCTCACGTCCATGTCCCCACACCACAACTCTGGGGCTGCTCATGGGGGTTTTCTGTGCTGAGCATTGGCCTGGCCGTGTTCTTGAGAGAGCCTGGGCAAGGAGCCTGGAGCCCCCAGGCCCTGGCCTGAGGCGTCAGCGCTGCCCCAGCAGTGCCCATGGCCTGTCCCTGCTGCAGCCCCGGCACTGCCACCCCCAGGACTCTGCCCGGCCCCGAGAGCACTCAGGCCCTGCAGCAACACCAGGGCCACCAGGGCAGCGGGGCAGGGCCACGGGAGCAGCACTGGCAACACCAAGTGCTGCTGCTGCTGCTGGGCACAGCTGCTGTGCCAGCACTGATCTGCCCCAGCTCTGCACACAGACATTACTGCTGCAGCTCCAGAGAAGGCAACAAAAGGGCAGCTCTGCAGAAAACTCTGCTGGGACATCCTTGAGTTCCTTTAAAGCCACTTAGAGTGCAGCCCCTCATTGATACAATCTGTGGCACAGGGAATGTGGAGAGAAACAAAATGACAAATGGCACCAAGAATGACATTTCCTTGGGGAGAAGATGATAAAAGTAAAACAAAGCAAAAATGCCCACAACCAAAGCAATAAGTATCAAAAATGACTTTTATTACAAGTGATTGGCAGAAAATGGCCAATAGTTTAATGTTTCCGAAAGCATCCAGTCATCAGTCTCCACACTGCAGCCTTGAGCTCCTGGTTCCTCAGGTTGTAGATGAGGGGGTTCAGGGCTGGAGGCACCACCGAGTACAGAACTGACAGGGCCAGATCCAGGGATGGGGAGGACATCGAGGGGGGCTTCAGGTGAGCAAATGCTGCAGTGCTGGCAAACAGAGAGACCATGGCCAGGTGAGGGAGGCAGGTGGAAAAGGCTTTGTGCCGTCCCTGCTCAGAGGGGATCCTCAGCACGGCCCTGAAGATCTGCACATAGGAGAAAACAATGAACACAAAACAACCAAATAACAAACAGGCACTAACAGCAAGAAGCCCAAATTCCCTGAGGTGGGATTTGGAGCAGGAGAGCTTGAGGATCTGTGGGATTTCACAGAAGAACTGGCCCAGCGCATTGCCATGGCACAGGGGCAGGGAAAATGCATTGGCTGTGAGCATGAGAGCATTGAGGAAGGCACTGGCCCAGGCAGCTGCTGCCATGTGGGCACAAGCTCTGCTGCCCAGGAGGGTCCCGTAGTGCAGGGGTTTGCAGATGGACACGTAGCGGTCGTAGCACATGATGGTCAGGAGGGAAAGCTCTGCTGAGATGAAGAACATAATGTAAAAGAGCTGAACAGCACATCCTGTGTAGGAGATGGTGCTGGTGTCCCAGAGGGAATTGTGCATGGCTTTGGGGACAGTGGTGCAGATGGAGCCCAGGTGGCTGAGGGCCAGGTTGAGCAGGAAGAAGAACATGGGCGTGTGCAGGTGGTGGCCGCAGGCTACGGCGCTGATGATGAGGCCGTTGCCCAGGAGGGCAGCCAGGGAGATGCCCAGCAAGAGGCAGAAGTGCAGGAGCTGCAGCTGCCGCATCTCTGCCAGTGCCAGCAGGAGGAAGTGGCTGATGGAGCTGCTGTTGGACATTTCTTCACTCTGGGCATCATGAAATGTTAAAAAAGGCATTGACAAGATAGGGCCAATTTCTTTGGGTCCGTCCTATATATTTTATTTGGAATCCTTTCAAAATTACTTCTCTTCCTGTGAGGGAACTTTACTAAACTTTCTTTTTTTTTTTTTTTTTTTTTTTTGAGTTGGTGTTTCTGCTGCTGAGTTACTGCCTGATCTTATCTTCAGCATTGCTCTCAGCCTGAACACTGGGGAGCCCAGAGGGAGAACAGGGCTCCCTGTGCCCCAGTTCAGTCAGACCTGCTGGTCCCCACACAGGTGCACTTTGCTCATTTCATCTCCTTTATTTCAGGGTGATTGAACTTAAAACGTCCCTGAAAAATAAAGTGGAATTTTGACAGCTCCAATTTCAAAATAAATTTCCCTAATCACTTCTCTCCTTTTTTTTCTTTGTTGTTGAACAGGAAGGGATAGCCATGGTTCCTCTGCCTCTCTGCTGCCTGGAGTTGTGCCTACTGGGAGCTGTTTCTCTCTATCCAAGCCTTGTCCCTGCCAGTGTTGCCAGAGCCCATCCCTGCCCTTGGGGCTCAGCTCTGCCCTGCAGACCCCTTCCAGGACAGGGCACTCCCAGGGGCATCTCCCTTGCAGCAGGGCCTTAAGGGCAGGGCAGACAAACAGAGATGCTGCAAGCCAAGGTGCTGCTGCTGCTGTCCGTAGCCAGAGGAGGGTGAGGAGGCACTTTCTGAGTGAGATCTGAGGCAGATCTGCTGATGCCCAGGGTGACAGTGCAAGAGTCTCAGTGACACAGACAAACCTGACAGCCCCTTTGCCTTCCCTTTAGGAGAAAGCTGACAGCAGCCCTGGCCATGCTGCACCATCTCCACAGCAGGAGGAACCTGCCCTGATGGGGGTCACTCCTTCCACCTCCAACTTCTCCCCTGCACAGTCCATGGGGAGCTGCCAGGCAGGCTGAGAGCTGTCCTGGCAGGTGGCACATTCCCTGGGCTGGCCAAGAGCCCTGAGGGCTGCAGGAGCTGCTCTGCAAGACAGCCCTGGGCCACCCTGGCTGCAGCCCCAGCTTCACCCCCTGCAGCTGTCTCTGGCAGCAGGAGCCCTCCTGCCCTGTCCCTCTGACGGTGCCCAGGGCAGCCCCGCTCTGCAGCACATCCTCCCCAAACCAGAAACGGCAGCAGAGCCATCCTTACAGTCACATCAGTTCTGTCCTGGGTCAGCTTCAGGAGATCCTGGCAGCCAGAGACTGACGGTGTCAGAAGTGGTGAAGATTTTCCATGAATGAGCTCAGAATTTTCCTTCCAGCTGCTTTGAGCCGCTGTCGGCTTCACTGCCTTCAGGTGCCGGCAGGCAGCACCCTCAGCCCCGCTGGGCTGGGAGAGGAGCTGCTCCTCAGGAGAAATGTCTTTTTGAAGCTCTTCTTGGTTTGGCAGGACCTGTCTTTGTGCCAGGAGCCCAGCCCAGCTCAGCAGCACAGACACAGCACAAGGACTTTAATGACCCTCTGGGGCTTTGGTGTTGTTTACACCAGACTCAGTCCCTGAGAGAGTGTTCAAAAAACTTATCAAGAATTAGAAGTCAGAATCAAACTCCAAAGTTTCTTGAAGTTTTAATGGGTCCCACTGAGAGACACAACTGAGAAAGTGTCCCCAGGTTCCAGGTACAGCAGAACACTGGAGGCACTGATGACAGGTGGGGACAGCAAGGGAAAGGTGTCTCTGGTGCTGAGCAAACCTGGATTGTGTTTCAGGAATGCAAAGGGCTAAGGCTGAGCCCCAGCCCCTGGCAAGGCAGATCCTGTCCCTCCCTCATTGCTCAGGGCTCTTCCCGGGATGGGCACTGGCATGTGGGGATGTGCAATGCCAAGGGCAGGACCATGGGGCGGCCCCTGCCAGGCTGCTGAGCAGGGACAAGGAGGCACTGAGGCCCCAGGGCTGCAAGGGTCACTTGTCCCCTGGTGGCCTCAGGCCCAGGGCCAGCAGCCATGGCCAAAGTGCTGCACAGGTTGGCTCTGTCAGGGCCTTGCAGCTGCTGCACATGCCTGTGCCCTCTGCAGCCCAGGCTGTCCTACGGTGTCCCTGCCCTGCGCCTCTGTCCCTGCAGGCTGTCCTCATCCCCCGGCTGCCCCACCTCGCTGGCCCCTTCCTATGCTGACAGCTCTGCCTCCTGCCTGCCTCTGCCTGCCCACACAAAGCCTTGGGCTGCTCCAGGCTCCTTCTGGGGACGTGCTGCACCACAGTCCTGCCCTGGGAGGGAAATTCCTTTCTCTTGGCGTCCACTCTGGGCCTCCCCAGGTGCCCTTGGTGCCATTATTTCCTTCTCATGCTTTTATCCTCTATGAAGAAAAGCTCCAGCCTCCCTGAAACTACCCTTCAATCCCTCCCAGACTACTCCTGTTCTGTCCTCAGTCTCCACACCACTGACCCCAGAGCCCACAGCCTCCACCTGCTGGATATGTGATGAGGCCTCCAAACCCCATCTTGTGAGATTTTTGGGTCCTCTCCAAGGTCTATGAAAACAGAAACTGTGATCAAAGTTATTTTATCCCAAATCTTGCATGGACAGAAGAAGGGTCAATGTCTCAAACTGAATGAAGGTCGATTTTCATTTGTTAGAAGGAGGAAATATTTTACAATGATGAGAGTGGCACAAAACTGCAACTGTTTTTCCAGAGAAGTGGATGCCCCATCACAGGGATTCTCCAAGATCAGGAGCTTTGTGCAACCTGACCCAGTGAAATCCCCTCCCAGAGAATGGAACTCCTGTTGTGTTGGTTCTCTGATTTACTGGGTGCCCTCACAACGCTCCTGGCCAGAATGTCTGCTGAGGGCAGCCAGGCTGCTGCAGGGGCAGTGACCTCACAGCCATCACCATGGCAGCCCTGTCCCCTGGGCCTGCCTCTCCCCTTTCCTCTGCCCCTGCCTTGTCTCTGCTGGCACAAAGGGTTTTGTCATTAATATCTTGTCCCCAAGGTGCTGGGGCCAATGGCTTCCCAGTCAGGCTCCTGGAGCAGAAGTGGCTTTCCAGAGCCCAGCCAGAAATGAGCCCTGAGGCAGCAGCTCTGCAGTGCTGGCCACCAGGCCGGCTTGCCAAGGGAGGCTTCTGGCCATGCCCTGCAAGCAGCTGCTGCTGCCAAGGTGCCTTTGGTGCCTCAGGCTCTGCCTGGCACAGCTCCCAGCACGGCACTCTGCCCTTGTGCCCGAGGCCTTCCCTGGCCTGGGGCTGGCCTGGGGCTTTTCCTGCAGCGGGACCTGCCCTGCTCCTGGCACAGGAAAGGCAGTTCCTGCTGGAGCAGGAGGCTCTGCCTGCAATGGGCTCAAACCACTCCAGCAAGGCCCTCCTTACTTCAAAATTGCTCCCTAGAGCAGAATATTCTAATAATTGTTATTGCTCCTGTAGTGTGGAGTAAATAACTCTGGTAAAGTTCTTTCTTCTAATCATGATCAGAAACAATTAGAGCTGTATTTATATAAATATATCTGGCATTCCATTGTTAATCCTGTGGGAAAATTGCATTAAGGTTCAATTCCACCTGTCCAATCTTTTACACCTTTGACAAATTTTGGGGCTGGGATTGGATCCAGTCTCTCCCAGTCTCCTCTCTTAGGAGGAATTTTAGAAGTCTGCGGGTCCTGCAGGGGTTTGAGGATCCATGATGACTGCTGGGTGTCATTTCTCCACCTCATGACTCAGCAGGAGTTCCTCCAATAAAGAAATAAAGCTTTTGCCTGAAGCTCCCACTCTGCCCATGACAGGAACCCCTGTGAGTGTCTGTCACATCCCAGCTCTTTGGCAGCCTGGGGACTCCTGGGATGTCACCATGGAGTCCCCGTGAGTGCCTGTGACAGATCGGTGCCTTTGCAGCCCAAGGTGCCCTGGGATGTCACCATGGAATGGCTGTGACTGCCTCTGACCACACGGCTCTTTACCATCCCCAGAAACCCCTGGGAGGTCTCCATGAAGCCCCTGTGTCTGCCTGTGACATTCCAGGCCTTGAACAGCCTGGAAACTCTTGGAAAGTCCCCACGGAACCCCTCTGAGGGCCTGTGACAAACCTGATTCTTAGCAGGCAAACATCACGAGGAACCCCTGTTGCTGTGGTCAGTTTCCATGGCAACCATCACCAGCCCCTGTTGCTGTGGTCAGTTTCCATGGCAACCATCACCAGCCCCTGTTGCTGTGGTCAGTTTCCATGGCAGCCATCACCAGCCCCCTGTTACTATGGTCAGTTTCCATGGCAACCATCACAGCCCCTGTTGCTATGGGCAGTCCCTGGGCAGCTCCATGGAGACCCCATGCCAGGGGTGGTTGCCATGGACACCAGCTCAGGCCTGGAGCCAGAGCCCATTGCCATGGCAACCATTGGCAGTCCCATCCCCAGGGTCATGGGATCCCAGAGCCACAGAATTGGCTGAGCTGGGAGGGACCCATCAGGATCCTCGAGTCCAACTGCTGGCCCTGCACAGGACACCCCAACAATGCCAGCCTGGGCCTGGCAGCGCTGTCCAAACGCTGCTGGAGCTCAGAGAGCCCTGGAGCTGTGACCCTTCCCTGGGCAGCCTGGGCAGTGCCCCAGCAGCCTCTGGGCAAAAACCTTTTCCTGAGATCCAACCCCAGCCTGCCCCGACTCAGCTGCAGCCGCTCCCTCCACTCCTGTCCCTGGGCACCAGAGTGAAGAGGTTCCCACAGCCCCAGCCAGGGACCCGCTCCCAAGGCTGCTGCCGTGGCCACCAGGGCTGGCACCAGCTGGGATGCTCTGTTTCCATGGGCCGGGGTTCAGGAATGGGATTCCCCAATTTCCTGCTCCCGCTAAAACCGCGCTGCTGCTCGCTGCCCTCCCGCCTCCCATGGAAAGCACAAAAGGCAAAGATCCTGGGCTGGGATAAGAACAATTTACTGGGAACAGCAACGAGACAAGGAACAAACAGGAACAGAAAAAATACTGATAACAGAATGGATAAGAAAAACTATTTACAGGGAAAACTACATCACCACTGACTGGCTCTTCCCAGCCACGCATTTCCTCCTGCCTGGAACAGACACCCTTCTCCTCAGGGAGAGAGAGAGAGAGAGAGAGAGAGAGAGAGAGTCCCTTTCCTGCCCCTGGCAATGACCTGAGGTGGGAGTGAATGTAATGACAGGGCCATGGCCAGACCCTCATGTTCTTCAATCCCAAACCATTTCATTGGCAGGGGTAGGAAAAGGGAATGATCTCTTCCTAGCATGGATCACAAGGAACATGGATCACCAGAGCTCTTCCCAACATGGGCTCTCCCATGGGGGATGGAGCTGGAAAAGTTCATGAAGCTCCTCCTGCAGTTGAGGCACCTGCAGGGCTTCCCTTACTTGTACCTCTGTTCATGTCAGGTCAAGTGAGACCTCCTGGAGAAGCTCTTCCCACACTGGGGACAGTCATAGGGCCTGTCCCTGGTGTGGATGCGCTGGTGCCTGATGAGGTGGGATTTTTGCTTGAAGCTCTTCCTGCAGTGCAGGCAGTGGAAGGGCCTCTCCCCGGTGTGAATCCGCTGGTGCTTGAGAAGAATGGAGCTGGTGTGAAAGCTCTTCTGACACTCAGGACACTCATAGGGCCTCTCCCCAGTGTGGATCCTTTGGTGGATGATCAGGTAGGACCTCTGGCCAAAGCTCTTCCCACATTCCCCACATTTGTATGCCCTTTCCCCAGTGTGGATGTTCTGGTGCCGGATCAAGTGGGACCTTCGGCTGAAGCTCTTCCCACACTGCTCACACATGTATGGCCTTTCCCCAGTGTGGATGATCTGGTGGCGGATCAAGTGGGCCCTTCGGCTGAAGCTCTTCCCACATTCCCCACACTCGTAGGGCCTCTCCCCAGTGTGGATGCGTTGGTGGACGACAAGGGCAGAGCTGCAGCTGAAGCCCTTCCCACACTCCCCACACCTGAAAGGCCATTCCCCGGTGTGGATCATCTGGTGTTGTTTCAGATTGTTGCTATTCTTGAAGCTCTTCCCACACTCCAAGCACTTGTAGGGCTTCTCCCCATGGTGAACCTGCTCATGGACCACCAGCTCCGAGCTCTGGCTGCAGCTCTGCCCACCTTCCTGGCACAGGGTGGGTCTTTCCTCCTCAGAACACCCTGGGCTGGGCTTGGAGCCCCTCCTCCTGCAGGATCTCTGGGGATTTTCCTCCCGGTTGGATTCCTGTGACATGGAGCTGCTCAAAACGGCCTCTGCCATGAGGTTCTGCCGTGGGGATTTGTCCTCCCTGGTCTCCATCCTCATCTCCTCGTCTGGGGCAGGAAGGTCAAGGAGAAGATGGGATTTGCCTCCGTGCCAGAGGGAAGGGGAAGGAGATCCCCCCAGTGCGTCCCCGGCAGGACGGCGTCGGCAGTGGGGCCGTCCTGCAGCCGGGGGCCAGGCTGGGCTGGGAGATGGAGCAGGAGAGAGGGGGAAGGGTGCACTGACTTCCTCCTCACCTGCCAGGGTGTCCCAGGGCTCCTTCCTCGTCCTCGCAGCCTCCTCCTCCATGTGGCAAAGGTTTGGGGATGGGAAATTCTGTTCTGGGAAGAAAACAAATGGTGCGCACATTGAGTTTTGTACTGGTTTGGAGCAAAGCAGGGGGAGAGTCTAAGCCAAAATTACAATTTAATGAGAAAATTAGGATCAAAGCAATGATCCAGAAACACTGGCTTAATCTGACAGAGTCACCTGACACCCCGTTGGGCAGGGTGGTGGTAGCAGTCTGATGAAATGGTGGCTGCAGTCCTGTTGGAGTGATGAACGTGATTCTGTCAAAGCAGGAATCCTGTAGAAGGGTCTGGTCTTCCTCTGGAGGTCCAGTGGTGCTGATGGAGCTCTTGTCCTCTGGGAATCCAGTAGGCAAGGTGCTCCTGGTGTTGCAAAGGTGAGATTATATCCAGGCAGGAATGCTTGGTTCCTCCCCCTGGGCGGAGCATCCCACAATGGGATGATGTAATTTTATCAGTCCTGCAGTGACACTCAATGGCCCATTAACAGAAGATGGCCCCCGGAGGGCGTTATCAGGGCTGAGTCATGGCAGAGATAAAGAACACTGCCCCACCTGTTTATCACAGTTCATGAAGATGGTGACTGAAAACACACTTTTGGTGACATCTTACATTGTCACCTGAAGCAGTGAGGCAATCCCTACTCGGGGTGGGGGGTGAACACCACCCCCCTTACCCAAACTGGCTCAGGTGTAAAACCCCCACCCTGGGAAGGCCCCGCACACAGGGGACAATGTCACACTTGCCCTGCCCCAGGGGAGGTCTCTGTCCCTGTCACTCCCTTGCTCTCCCCCTTTTGCTCTTTCTTTCCATCTCTCTCGCTAGCTCACATTTACTGTTCAATAAAATCCACTTTGGATTTGGTCTCGTTAGTACATTAATTGGGGCAGAGGCTTCTCTCTAACCATTTTATTAACCAGATGGTGACATTATTTTGGCTCAATGAGTTCAGGGCACTGTTCTCTGACCCCAAGTGCCTTTAACAACAGCATGGTTCCCTCCTCTGCGCAGATTGTGGCTCCTTCTAGAGGAACTCTTGGAAACTTTAACGCAGCTTCCTCTGAGGGACTTGTGGGAGAACTTATGAGGAAAATGGCTGTTGTGGGTTGCCAGTGTAAAGAAAATATTTTTTTGTCCTTCCTTGAAAAGTTTGTAAAAATCATTGGAGGAAAGGGACCAAATGACAAATGCAAGACTGAAAAGGATCATTCACCACAAGTTGAGGAACACAAGGCTGCTAAAAGTCCTACAAGATGCCCAGCTCAAGTAATGAATTCCCAAAAACTCCCGAATTCATAGGTTTGAGAGCTTTGCCAAATGTGGGAATCATTATTTTCTTCGTCCCTGTCACCTTTGTGACAGATACACAGAACTTTCCATTTTTTCACAGAATCTGTATTGGGCCAAATTTCCACTTTCCTTTTATCGGAACCTGCCAGCAGCTGAGCTGGAGCTGTGCAGGAACTGATGAAATTTGCAAGTGCCACAGAATTGCTTCTATTGTCAGTTTATTCATGTTTGGGATTTGTGTTTCCATCACAGGTGACTTGTGGGAAGAGCAAATATTCCTCAAGGCATTTTATGTAGGGTTAAGTTTGATTTCTGCCGAGTTTATTTTGTCTGGTGCCCAGGGAATGCTCGAGGGGTCTCTGTGCTTCTTGCCCTCGGGGATGCTTGGGAGGGGCTTGGATGGGTTGTCCCTGTCCCTGTCAGCCCAGGCCATTCCCCAGGGGGTCTCCATCGTTCTCACCCCAGGGAATGCCTGGGGGGTCTCCCTCCCTCTCACCCTGTGCCAGGGGCTGCTCAGGGCAATCTCTCTCCCTCTCAGCCCAGGGGATGCTCGGGGGTCTCTGTCCTCTCACCCTGGGGAATTCTCAGGGGGTCTCCATCCCTCTGGCCTCAGAGAATGCCTGTGCAGGGCTGGGGACCAGGGGCTCTGTGTCCCTCTCACCACTGAGGGTGCTCGGGGCTGGGGGGGCTCTCCGACCTTCTCATCCCTGGGGAGGCCAGGGGGGTCTCTGTCCCTCTCAACCCTGGTGTGACCCTGCCGAAACATCATCGGGGTCAGAGGGACAGAGACACCCCCAAACCCCCAGAAGGGCTGAACCTGGGATTTGGTTTGGACTGAGGATTTAGGAAGGGGCTGGAATTGGGGCTGGGGTTGGAGCTGGGGCTGAGATTTGGATTAGAGCTGGGCTTGGGGTTAAGGCTAGACATGGGATTGGCTTTAGGGCTGGGGTTGGGATTGGGTCTGGGGCTAGATGAGTCTGGCACTGGGATGAGATTAAATACAGAACTGTGAGTGTGTCTAAACATGGAGTGAGATTGAGACCAGGATCAGGGTCAGGTTTGGGACTGAGCGCACGCAGAGCGGGACAGGGGGGATGTCACTGCAGGATGTCCCTGGCATGGTCCCAGCCCTCCTCAGGGGTCAGAAAACAGTGCCTAAAATCTCTGCAAAATAATGCTGCAATCTGGTTAACAAAATTGTTAGAGTTGCCTCTGCCCCAATTAAGGTGCTAACGAGACCAAATCCCAAGTGGATTTTATTGAACAGTTAATGTGAGGTAAAGAGAGAGATGGAAAGAAAGAGAAGAGAGGGGAGGCCAAGGGAGTGACAGGGACAGAGACCTTCCCTGCGGCAGGGCAAGGGTGACATTGTCCCCTGTGTGCGGGGCCTTCCCAGTGTGGGGGTTTTACACCTGAGCCAGTTTGGGTAAGGGGGGTGGTGTTCACCCCCCACCCCGAGCAGGGATTGCCTCCCTGTTTCAGGTGACAATGTAAGATGTAACCAAAAGTGTGTTTTCAGTCACCATCTTCATGAACTGTGATAAACAGGTGGGGCAGTGTTCTTTATCTCTGCCATGACTCAGCCTTGATAACGCCCTCCAGGGGCCATCTTCTGTTCATGGGCCATTGAGTGTCACTGCAGGACTGATAAAAATACATCATCCCATTGTGGGATGCTCCGCCCAGGGGGAGGAACCAAGCATTCCTACCTGGATATAATCTCACCCTTGCAACACCAGGACCACCTTGCCTACTGGATTCCCAGAGGACAAGAGCTCCATAAGCACCACTGGACCTTCAGAGGAAGACCAGACCCTTCTACAGGATCCCTGCTTTGACAGAATCATGTTCATCACTCCAACAGGACTGCAGCCACCATTTCATCAGACTGCTACCACCACCCTGACCAACGGGGTGTCAGGTTATATCCTGACTCTGTCAGATTAAGCCAGTGTTTCTGGATCATTGCCGTGATCCTAATTTTCTTATTAAATTGTAATTCCGGCATAAGTTCTCGCCCTGCTTTGCTCCAAACCAGTACAAAACTCAATGTGTGCACAATTTGTTTTCTTCCCAGAACAGAATTTCCCATCGCCAAACATTCACCACATGGAGGTGGAGGCTGCAAGGATGAGGAAGGAGCCCTGGGACCCCCAGGCAGGTGAGGAGGAAGTCAGTGCCCCTTTCCCCCTCTCTCCTGCTCCATCTCCCCTATGTCCTCCATGGCCCCTGGCTGCAGGACAACCCCGCTGCCGACGCCGTCCTGCCGGGGACGCACTGGGGGGATCTCCTTCCCCTTCCCTCTGGCACGGAGGCAAATCCCATCCTCTCCTTGTCCTTCCTGCCCCAGACAAGGAGCTGAGGATGGAGACCAGGGAGGACAAATCCCCACAGGAGAACCTCGTGGAAGAGGCTGTTTTGAGCAGCTCCACAGCACAGGAATCCAACGGGGAGGAAAATCCCAAGATATCTCACAGGAGGAAGGGCTGCAAACCCAGCCCAGGGTGCTCTGAGGAGGAAAGACCCACCCTGTACCAGGAAGGTGGACAGAGCTCCAGCCAGAGCTCGGAGCTGGTGGTCCATGAGCAGCTCCATGATGGCGAGAAGCCCCACAAGTGCTTGGAGTGTGGGAAGAGCTTCAGGTGGAGCAACAACCTGATCTGCCACCAGATGATCCACACCGGGGAATGGCCCTATGAGTGTGGGGAGTGTGGGAAGGGCTTCAGCTGCAGATCCAAACTCGTCATCCACCAACGCATTCACACTGGGGAGAGAACCTACGAGTGTGGGGAATGTGGGAAGAGCTTCAGCCGAAGGTCCTACTTGATCCGCCACCAGATCATCCACACTGGAGAATGGCCATACAAATGTGGGGAATGTGGGAAGAGCTTCAGCCAGAGGTCCCAGCTGATCATCCACCAAATGGTCCACACTGGGGAGAGGCCCTACGAGTGTCCTGAGTGTCAGAAGAGGTTTCAGAGCAGCTCCCATCTCCTCCGGCACCAGCGGATTCACACCGAGGAGAGGCCCTTCCTCTGCCCTGACTGCGGGAAGGGCTTCAAACACAACTCCACCCTCGTCACCCACCAGCGCATCCACACCGGGGAGAGGCCCTACGAGTGTCCCACATGTGGGAAGGGCTTCTTCAGCAGCTCTGCCTTGATCAAACACCAACGGACCCACCGCTAAGGGAAGCCCCCTGCAAGTGCCCCAACTGCAGGAAGAGCTTTGTGCACTGCTCCAACTCCATCCTCCATGGGAGGACCCACGTAGGTCAGAGCCCCGGTGACCCACATTCCCTGTGATCCATGTTGAGAAGACACCTGGCTGGTTTTCATTTTGGTTTGGCCTTAGTATTCTTCCGATCTTCATCCCGTAAAAACACCTGAAATAGGACCAAAAAGAAAGAAATTTCTCAGAGATGTCTAAACTCTCACCATTTCACAGCTAATTTAAGGTGAATATCTGGTTTGGGAACATATTATGAAAGATTTCTTGGTCCTTGGGGGATTTTGGGCAGTGTTCTTCATCTCTCTGCATTCCAAACAACAAATAATAGTCCCACTGAAAACAATGCAATCTTACCCCAAAAAGTCTCAATCACATCTAAAAATTGCTTGTTCCCACCTCAAAAAAACCCAATCCCATGATAAAATTACTCAATTCCTTAGCCTCTAGGGTGAGATGGGGTTGGAAGAAGATTGGGAGAAGTGGGATCCAAATTTGGAGCAGTGGGATTGGGGTTCTGTGGGACTGGGTGGGTGGGATGTATTTTAGCAGTAAATAAAACTTTCAGAATTATTTATTCCTGTCCCATTCATTGTCCATCAGTTCTGGTTTGTTTTCACAAGTGCCGCCTTCTCAGCTGTTTGTGTTTGTGTCCTCCTTTCTCTCCTGCCTTTCTCTGCCTGCTCTGTTTCTCTCTCAGTGCCTCCCTTGACCCAGGGCAGCTCCCACCAAAGGCCCTGCCCTGATTTCATTCCCAATCCAGGAGCTACAACCACCATGGGTGAAGTTATGAAGGCTGGCAGGGAAATGTCACTGTAGGATCTTGCTCCACTTGGCTTTTGGCTCTTCCATAAGAGCTTTGCCTTCAGGGGCAGGAAGATCTTTTCCTGGCTGGGAACTGGAATTCCAGCCCCTGGGAGCATGTGCCATGGATCCCAGAGGGGCATTCCCGAGGCTCCCAGGGTGCTGCTCCTGCCGTGCCTCCCAAGGAGCCGTGCAGGGCCAGGGGACAAGGTGCAGCAGCTGTGTTGGTTCTGCAGTGCCACAAGGGCCCCTGGTTCCATGAGTTTCGGCACTGCCAACAGCGGTTCCTGGGTTCCCATGGTGCCCTGCTGTGTCACCATGGATATTTGGTGGCATGAAGTTCCTCAGTGTCACAATGGCCTACCTGGCTCCATGAGCTTCCGCAGTGTCCAAATGGCCTCCTTGGATGGGCAGTGTCACCATGGGCCATTGGCTCCATGCAGCCCCTCTGGTTTACCATGGGCTCCTTGGTTCCATGAGGTTCTGGGGGTGTCTCCATGGTCTCCTTGGATCCACAGTGTCACAATGGACCACGTAAAACCTTTATCATGGCATTGACTTCATTAACTTAGCCCATTTAACCTAAAAACCTTTAAGCCTTAAGATGATAAGTTACCTAAAAATGTTCCAGGTAAGTTGGATTAGAAGGAGAAGAAATAGAGAACAACAGAAAGGCAGAAGATCTATAGAAAGACGCACACACAGTCACCAACTGCTCGGGTTCCAGCATCGCCAACAGAGGAACCCCAGGAGAAGGCAGGAGCCAGACCATGGGCTGGCCTCGAGCTCCGGCTTTTAACCCCCTGGGCCTCCATGGGCCCGCCCCTGGGGTGGGACTGCCAGGTGATTGCCCAATCAGAGTCAGGGTAGGCACCAGCTGCTGGTGATTGATTGACAGCTCAGCCAATCAGAGCTGGGTTAGCACTGCCTGCTGTGTGATTGATTGACAGCTCAGCCAATCAGAGCTGGGTTGGCACCGCCCCTGCTGTGTGATTGACAGCTGTGCCAGGTCAGGGCTGGGGGCGGGGCTCTGTCCCAGCACAAACCAAGGCCTGACCCGGCCCTGGCCCCACACGGGCATTCCGAGCATCCCAAGGGGTCTCGGGACATCGATCTCATCCAGCCTCTGACAGTGACCACGGTGACACTGGGGAACCTCATGGAGCCATGGGTCAGTTGTGACAATGCAGGCCCAAGGACACCACGGTGACACTGTGGAACCTCATGGAACCAAGGGGCCATTGTGACACTGGCCTGACTCATGGAATCACCATTGTGAAACTCGGGGGCCCCAAGGAACCAAGGGTCCGTGGTGACCTTGTGGAGCCCACAGTGTCACAGAGGAGCCGTTGTGACACAGCGAGGGCGCATGGAGCCGAGGGGCCATTGTGACACATCAGGGCTTTGTGGAACGACAAAGCCATTGTGACATTGCAAGGCCTCATGGAAGCATGGGGCCATTGTGACACTGCAGAAGCAAGGGGGACATTGTGACACTCCAGGGCCTCATGGAACCAAGGAGACCATTGTGACACTGTGGGGTCCCACGAAACCAAGGGAACATGGAACAGGTCTGGCTGGCTGGGGCTCCTGGGGACCACCTGTGTTGTGGTTTGACATGGAAGTGAATTTTTTCCAGGAAGTTGGGTCAAAACAATCAATGGTCAGGTTTGGATATTGGCACCTGGAGTGACCACTGAAAGTATGGACACGCCTCTGAGAACACAGGGGGTTAAAAGCAAGAACTCCCAGGGGAACTGTCTCTTTAATTCCGGTCGTCAGAGAGTGCAGACTCTCCCCCGCCCAGCCTTAGGCTGGGTGGGGGAGGGGAAGCCACGAGGCCTTGTCCAGGTAGGCCGAGGGGGCTGAGGGTCTGGAACCGAGCCAGCTCCTGGACGGAAGGGTGGAGAGAAGCGGAGATTCCTTTGTTTCCCCCCCCCCCCACAGAGGGAAAGCGACAGAGAGCCTGGCGGCACCTGGAAATTTGCCGGCAGATGTGAAGGAGAAGGGGGGGGATGATGTCCAGCGTCCAGGGAGTCTGAACTTTTAATCCTTTCCAGGAAATGAGGGCTTTGTAAAATATTACTCCTCCTTGATTTGTAGTGGAAGAGAGACAGTCCGGGACCTGAGATGTTAGAAGAAGAAATATTTAGGTGGGAGGAGATGATGAAGTAGCTTTTGGCTGGACTTTTCTTGTTAGCCATGGACTGAACCAAAATCTCCTGCAATAGAGACTGCATTTTAGGGGGATGCAGTGGTGACCCAAGGAGACCTGCTTCAGCTTCTAACAGCACAGGAATGGCAAGAACAGAAGAAAGCTGAGGAGGGAATGGTGATGCCCTCTGTCTTCGGGAAGAAGATGATTTTCTGTTCTTGGACCCTTGGCCCCAGGGGAAAATGGGGGGGACTGTAGTCCCAGGATGAGAAGCTGAACTGTTGTATCTTTGGGTCCGTGGCAAAGCATCCTTAAAGGAGCCCTATGAGCCGTCTGTCTATGCACGGTGGTGAGAGCACTGTGAGATGGAAAGGAGAGTGTCACACTGGCAGATTTTCTCCGGGCGGTTGCCATGTGTGACAGGGAAACACAGGGGGGCAGCTGTGTTTCCTGGGGGGTCTGTGTTGCAAGAGGGACTTCTCTCTCCCTTGATAGCTTGAGTATTGATTATCTGAAGGGTGGTAATTTGATCAGGAATCCCGGGTGATGTTTCATGGTGGGTGTTTTAGGAATTGGGAGGAGGAGGGGTGTTTTAAAAGGTCTTCATCCTGGATTTAGTTTATGTGTTTTCGGTAGTAGTAGTAGTTTAATAAAGTTTTTTTTTTCCCTTTGTTATTAAGCTTGGGCCTGCTCTGCTCTGTTCCTGATAACATCTCACAGCATTTATTTGGGGAAGATGCATTTTCATGGGGGCGCTGGCATTGCGCCAGTGTCAAACCATGACAGTGTCAGCAAGTTCTCTTCACAGTGCAGTCAGACAAAACAATCCTTTTCCAGCCCGAGAACCAAGGACACCGCTGCAGCTTCAGGCCCAAAAAGTGAAAACAACAGCGAATTGAGGAGAGCGGACTGGGAGGGTGGGACTGCGAAACCTGAAGGTGTAATTGGACAATTAACCCCAATATGGAAATGAACCAAAACTTATAAAAGTGTGCAAACGTGTGACCTGTCGTCCATCCTGGGTGTACCCTCAGCCAGGCCCTTGTACTGCCCAAGGTGGATCCTTTGAAGGCCTTTTTAATAAATCCCTCCTTTATTCCTGTCACACTGTCCAGCCTCTGCTCCAGGTGGCCTCTCAAGGCATCAAGGCCTGGCTGGCTGGGCCACCTGGGGGCCACCTGACAGGTCCAGCTGACCTTGGCATGTCAAGGGCTGCTGCTTGTCAGCCCCTGGGGCACTGGGGCTCTGTGCTCTCCTTCCTGTGGAAAGAGCTGTCCTTCTCCTCCAGGTGCCCACGGCCAAAATTTGGATTCCTCCTCTTATTTTGCTTCTATGCAAAGATTGTTCCCAGATGAAATCTGCCAGGACAGACAGATCTGGCTGGCTTGGCCACCCGGGGGCCACCTCTCATCTGCCTTTGAGGCACTGGGACCCTGTGCTTTTCTTTCTTATGGGAAAAAAGCACCTTTCACATCCAGGCACCCATGGCCAAAGCTGGGAATCTGCCTCCAGGATTCCCTATATCCAAGGATTTCTCCCAGATGAAAGCTTCCAGGAGAGACAAGTCTGGCTGGCCTTGGTTTCCAGAGAGCTGATTCTTATCTGCCTTTGAAACACTGGGGCTCTGTGCTTTCCTTCCTGATGAAGAGAACTCTTCTTCCCGCACAGGTGCCCATGGCCAAAACTGAGATTCCACCTCCAAAACTCTGTACATCCAAGGATTCCTCCCAGATGAAAGGTGCCAGGAAAGACAGATCTGACTCTCTTGGCCTATGGTGACCACCTCTCATCTTCCTCCAAAACACCTGGGCTTTGTGCTTTTCTTTCCTATGGGAAAAACCATCCATCTCGACCAGATGCCCATGGCCAAAGTTGGGAATGTTCTTCCAGAATTCCCTAGATCCAAGGATTTCTCAGGGACAAAAGCTGCCAGGACAGAGAGGTCTGGTTGACTCAGCCTCTCAGGAGCCACCTCTCTCCTCTTCTGCCCCTGAAACACTTGGGCTCCGTGCTTTCCTTCCTATGGAAAAGAACCGTCCTTCTTACCAATGCAGAAATGGCCAAAATTGGGGTTCCACCTCCAAAATTCCTTATATCCAAGGGTTGCTTTCAGACAAAAGCTACCAGGCAAGAGAGGTCTGGCTGCCTTAGGCCTCTGGTGGCCACCTTTCATCTGCCCCTCAAACACCGGTGTTGCTTGATTTCCTTCCTATGGAAGTAAACTGCTCTTCTCCTTCAGGTGTCCATGTCTGAAATTGGAATTCCACCTTCAAAATTCCCTATATCCAAGGGTTGCTCCCAGGCAAAATCTGCCAGTACCGTCAAGTCTGGCTGGCCTTGGCCTCTGGTGGCTGCCCCTGCCACACTGGGGCTCAGTTCTTTCCTTCCCATGGAGATCCCTGTGACACTGTGGGCACCTCATGGAACCAAGGGGATCATTGTGGCACCACTGGAGCCCATGGAACCAAGGGGCCATGGTGACACAGCGGGGCTTCATGGACCCAGAGACCATCATGACTCTGTGGGGCTGATGGAACCTTCAGGGCCTCATGTCACCAAGGGGGCATTGTGACACCTCAGGGCCTCCTGGAAGCAAGGGACCATTGGGACACTGTGGGGCCCCATGGAACCGAGGGAACATGGAACAGGTCTGGCTGGCTTGGCCTCCCAGGGGCCACCTGACAGGTCTGGCTGATCTTGGAATGCCAAGGGCTGTCTCTCATCAGCTCCTGGAGCACTGGGGCTCCGTGTTTTCCTTGCTATGGGAAAGAAATGTCTGTCTTTTCAGATACCCATTGCCAAAATTTGTATCCTCCCTAAAACATTCCCTATTATTAAGGGTATCTCTCAGAGCAAAACCTGCCAGCTCTGGCCAGCCTTATCCTCTGGTGGTCACCTCTCATCTGCCCCTGAAACACTGGGGCTCTGTTCATTCCTTGCTATGGCGAAGAACTGGCTTTCAAGTCCAGGGACCATGGCCAAAATTAAAATTTGACCTACCAAATTCCATATATCCACTGATTGTTCCCAGACAAAAGTAGCCAGGACAGACAGATCAGGCTGGCCCTGTCCTCTGGTGATTTCCAATGAGCTGAATGTTTTTATTTAAAAACACCTTAGAGAGGGCCCAGAGATCTCTCAAGGTGGGATTTTGAGGCCTCAGGCACATGACCACTACATACGGACAAAGGAGCTCTGTACCCTGTGCTGTTGTGGTGGTTTTGCATCACACAAGTGATGTCCTGAGAGAAGCAGCTAGCAGTTTCCTCTGGGTCTGACAAAAAAAACCAATCAGTAATTAGCTTTGAGAACTGACAATCTGCTAAACCACTAAGGAAACTGCACACGCCTCTGTGAAGACACAAGTTAAAGATGAGGAAGCCTGGCTGGGTCTCTTTCCCTTCTGGCCAGCACAGAGGTGCCAAGGCCGGGCCAGCCCCCGTCTGGGCCGGGGCGGGCCGGGCGGCTCCTGCCGTGGGGCCGGGCCCCTTCCCAGGGAGCCCGCCAGGCCCCATCGGCTGCCGGGCAGGGGAGGGGAGGCCGCGGGGCCGAGGCCGGGCCGGGCCGTGGCTGCGCTTGCTGACATCTGGCCGCTGCCGAGCCCTGCCCCGCCGCCAGCCCGGGCCCAGCCAGGATCCGCCGGGCCCCAGGAGCAGCCCCGGGCCGGGCCGGCTCGGCCAAGCTTCTGCCGCCCTTGGGCTTGGCCCGCAACCAGCGGGCAGGGCCAGGAGAAGCCATCGGCCCCGGCCGTGCTGCTGCTCTGCTCTGGCCTGGCTGCTGAGATCCTGGCCCTGCCCCCAGCGCCGCCCAGCCTGACACAGCCCCAGCGCAGCCGCTGCACAAACCTCCATGGGAAAACAGCTCCGGCCGCAAGGACCCAGCCCGGCCGGGCTCACGCAACCATCTGCAGGCCCCGCCTCAGATATTGACTCTTCCCGTGCTTCCATCCTCCCTCCAGTGAGAGAAAAGGACAAAGTGCAGGCACACACAGGAGCAACGTGAAGACACCCAGGTCAGTGAAGAGGAAGTTGAGTCCCAGGTGGGAGGTGTAATAAAAAGGTCTTTGTTCATTAAAACGAACATTGAAAGAAAATAAGAATTTAAACTGAATAGAGAATTTCAGACTGTGAGAAGAGAAAGAGGAAAAAAAAAAAGGGGGGGTGATTTGATAAACAACAAGTATTCTGTTTAAGAATTGTGCAAATGCAGCTAGCACAGAAGACTGTGTAACTAACTATATACAAGCTAACTTTTAGGCCAAGGACAACCGGCAAAGAAGATAAGGAGCCTTCATCCCTATGACCACCAAGGGCAGAGAGAAAAAGGACCCCCTAGCAACCAATTGCACCGGCGCAGAGTGCATCGAGAGAAAATACGTCAACCGAAAAAGAGGGGGGACTATAAAAACAAAAAGGTCAAAGGGGGAAGGTGCGCCGTGGCAGAGTGGAAACTCCCCGGCCGCCCAGCGCTGTTTTTTTGCTTAATACCGCTTGCTTAATAAATTCTTGTTAATTGATTTATCTATAATTAGCCTCCCCAATTGAATTTGTCCATAACAAATTTGGTGCCGTGACTCGGATAAGGGCAAACGGGCAGGAATTCCTAATCAGGGAGGCGCCCCGCTGCCTTTTCAGCGGCCCTGGTGCAGGCTTTTCCTTCTCGGGCCCTTACCGACGAACCTAAATTCGGTATTAAGCAAAAGGGATACCGGTAACCCCATAATCTTTGTGCACGAAGCCCGGGCGAAGACGCAGGACAGCGTGAGTATAAAAGTAGGATCCGCTCGGTTGGGGTTGGGATCCCAGGACATAACGTACGAGACGTCCTTTTAGGACGAGGCAAGTGTGGACCTCTAAGTAGTGCGGTTTCCAGACCCCGAGAGGGGCTGGGCCACGAACAGGGGGCCGCGAGTGTGTGTGTGTGTGAAGGTGTCCTGGAAGATGGGACAGAGGAAAAGCAAGCCCTCTGATTCCATGGGGACGGGGACCCCAGTAAAGTTTCCCCAGATACCACCTGACAGTCCGTTAGGTTTAATAATAAAATCTTGGGATGAATACCCTTCAAGAAAAGGGAAGGATAGGGCAAAAATGATACATTATTGTATGGAAGTATGGGGAGGGAAACAAATCCGTGGTGATAATTTATTTTGGCCAGTGTTTGGAAGCTTCGAGGACTGGATTTGCCAGGCATTAAACATTTATGTAAATTCTAAAGAACCTTTTGATATGGAAGAGAGCAAGTACGCTGCTCTCTGGATAGTGGGGGAAACAAGAGCAAAACTTTTTGCCTTAAGCACCCAGGGAGAAAAAGAAAAAAAAGAAAAATAAAAAGCCTGAGGAGGTTCCAACTGCACCCCCTCTACTATACATACCTCCCCCTCCTCCACCTCCACCAGCACCACCAGTAGTCTACCCCAATTTAGATCAAGGGGGGGATTTTGAAAACCAGGAAGTAGAAATCCTGGAACCTGTCCCTGAGGAAAATCGTCGTGTTACTTGTAGCCTAACAAGGGGGAAAAGCGAGAGGGAAAGGCAAGCTCTATATCCATTAAGGGAAGTAGCTTTGGGAATGATCCCTAATCCTAATGCTGGTCAGCAGGGACAACCAGCCCAAATTCCGGGAATAGGTTATGTGGAGGTACCTCTTAATTCAGGAGATGTGAGGGAGTTCAAGAAAGAAATGGGACACCTATTGGAAGACCCCCTTGGAGTTGCAGAGCGGGTGGATCAGTTTCTGGGGCCCAACGTGTATATGTGGGACGAAATGCAGTCAATACTGGGGATTTTATTCACATCTGAGGAGCGAGGGATGATCAGGACAGCTGGTATGAGAATTTGGGATAGAGACCATCAGGCAGGACCCCAAGCAGATACTAAATGGCCTTTACAGCGTCCTAATTGGGATAAGCAGGATCCCCTGCATAGGACACATATGGCAGACTTAAGAACAATTCTTATCCAGGGGATCAGAGAATCAGTCCCTAAGGGGCAGAATGTGAATAAAGCTTTTTTGTGAGAGTCAAAAGAAAGATGAGGACCCCACGGAATGGTTAGGACGGCTCCGGAGATCTTTTCAGCTGTACTCTGGAGTAAATCCTGACACTCCAGAAGGACAGATGTTGTTAAAGACCCAGTTCGTGGCCAGAGCCTGGCCTGATATTAGGAGAAAATTGGAAAAGATTGAGGATTGGCATGGTAGAGGCCTGGATGAATTGTTGCGGGAAGCTCAGAAAGTGTATGTACGGAGAGAGGAGGAAGGACATAGGAAACAAGCAAGAGTGATGATGGCTGTGGTACGTGAAGGGCAGAGGGGAATGCTTAGTCAGTTCCAGGGAAGTAAGCCGAAGGGCCAGAAGGTAGAAGAAGGGAGAAGAGAAAAGGAGAGTGGACAAGGAAGCTGCTTTTATTGTGGTAAGAGAGGGAATTTTCGGCGGGAATGCAGAAAAAGGTTGGCAGATGAAAAGCAATTCAAGGAAGATTGAGGGGGTCAGGGGCTCTATTTGCTGGGGACCCAGAAAAAAACAGAGCCCCTGGTAAAACTAAAAATTGGTCCCCAGCAGCAAGAATATGAGTTTCTTGTGGACTCAGGAGCTGAGAGATCAACGGTTCAAACCCTTCCCTCAGGGTGTAAATTATCAAGAGAAACAATACAGGTAGTTGGGGCAAAAGGGGGAAGCCTTTAAAGTGCCTGTAATCAAAGATGTGATTTTTGAAACCAGCTCCAAAATAGGTAGAGGGTCACTGTTGTTAGTTCCAGAGGCTGACTATAACTTACTGGGACGAGATTTGATGATTGAATTAGGAATTGGAATCGACATAAATGACAAGAAGCTAAATATTAAATTATGTCCTCTTCGGGTAGAGGACGAACAGAAAATTAACCCTGAAGTGTGGTATACCCCAGAAAAAGCAGGCCGATTGGACATAAAACCTTTTGAGATAATATTAAGAAATCCTGAAGTCCCAGTTAGAGTTAAGCAGTACCCAATTCCAAATGAAGGAAGGAAAGGGGTCAAACCTGAAATTGAAAGATTAAAAGCACAAGGGTTATTAGAACCCTGCATGTCCCCTTTTAATACTCCTATCCTTCCTGTTAAAAAAAACCCGATGGGAAATACCGTTTGGTACATAATTTACGAGAGATTAACAAAAGGACTGTAGAAAGATTCCCTGTAGTAACTAACCCTCATACTTTTTTAAGTCAGTTAGGCCCCGAAAATCAGTGGTATAGTGTTATAGATTTAAAGGATGCATTTTGGGCATGTCCCCTTAAAGAAAGTTGTAGGGACTATTTTGCCTTTGAATGGGAAGACCCAGACACCCACAGGAAACAACAACTCCGTTGGACGGTACTCCCACAAGGGTTTACAGAGTCCCCTAATTTATTTGGCCAGGCACTGGAGCAGCTGCTTACAGATTTTCAGTTGGGAGAAGGAGCTGTCCTGATTCAGTATGTAGATGACTTGTTAGTAGCTGGGAAAGAAGAGGAAATTGTCAGGGAAGAGAGTATAAGATTACTCAATTTTCTAAGCCTGAAAGGACTCAAAGTGTCAAAATCCAAATTACAATTTGTGGAAAAAGAGGTGAAGTATCTCGGACATAGACTGAGTCAAGGAACGAAGAAACTAGATCCAGAAAGGGTTAAGGGAATCTTAGCTATGCCAGGGCCAAGGACAAAGCGGGAGGTTAGACAGCTGATAGGATTGTTTGGGTACTGTAGACAATGGATAGAGGGATTTAGCGGGAAAGTAAAATTCCTATATGAGAAACTAACAAAAGAAGGCTTGCTTAAGTGGACTCGGGAAGATGAGGAAAAACTACAGGACCTCAAGGCAGAATTAGTAAATGCACCAGTTCTCAGTCTTCCTGATTTAAAAAGGCCCTTTTATAATATAAAACCAGGTGATAAGGTGTTAATAAAAACCTGGAAAGAAACCTCACTAATCCCAAACTGGGAAGGCCCCTATGTTGTTTTACTTACTACAGAAACTGCAGTCAGAACCGCCGAGAAGGGATGGACACATGCGAGCCGAATAAAGGGACCGATTACTGCTGCTGCTGCCGAAGACCCCTGGAGAATAACCAGCCAACCCGGAGATCTTAAGGTCACATTTAAACGGACTTAATGGACTCAGTAAAAATTGTACAAACCAGCTGGTATAGTGAGATATTGGATTATGGATATCCTATAACTGATGATTTTAGAGTCTATTGTACAAATAAGGATTGTGATTGTTACCCTTTTGTATGCTATATTTGTAAAATCTGCCAGGAACGGTGGTGGGTCCATAGTTATAGAGGTACCCCTCCTAGGGGTATTTGTAAAGGGTGTACCAATTAGAAAGAGAACTGACAAAGTCAGTCCTAGAGATTAGAGAAGAGAACGGGACCCTACCAAGGGAATCCCAAGAGTGGTGGGAGGTGTTTACTAAGGGAGCTAGGCCTGAAAATTGTTGTTACCACTCTAATGAACCAATTCCCCTAATTGTTCAAATTATAAAAGGGAATTGCCAGAAGACTTTACCTGGAATTCAGTGTAATTCACCGCAAGTGAAGGATAAGAATTGGGAATCATTCAAAAAGAGGCAGCAAAAACAGAGTAAGGGTCCTCCTGAAGAATATCCTTGCTGCCGAGAAGATGGTACACCTCGCGGCTCGAAGCAACCCGGTCGGCGAGCGAGGCAGAGGGATAAGAAGCAGTGGAGGAAAAAGCCCTCAAACTGGGACAATTCAAAGGTATTTCAAGAACTGCCTCAAGGGTACTGATCTCCCAAGGGTAAAGGTGAGCCCGGCAATAACATGTCAAACCAAACAGTGGGAAGGGGGAAATAATGATAATCAAGTTCTGGGGCGGTTTGGACTCCACCCTTGCTGGCAAATTCTGTACATATTAGTTATATGTTGTACCTGGCCTGTACAAGGGGACTATGCACACCAGCCATTTAATTGGACTCTGACCAAAATAGACCAAGGGAAAGTTGTTAAGCAAAATGCCACCACTGTAGCTCCTACTTTTTTAGTTACTAATGAGGACTTGGTGAACTCTGTGTGGGGATGGAGTAAACCTGACTTCCACGCTATCTATTGGTGTCCTAGTTCCAATCCTGGGAGGGGATATTGTAATTACCCTGGGGAATATCTGTGTGGATATTGGGGCTGTGAAACCATAGCAACTGCCTGGGCTGTCACCCATCCAGATAAATTTTTACAGGTCTCATGGTATCCTAAAGGATGCAAAGTTCCATGGTATGGCACTCAAGGAGAAATTCTGTATATGGGGAATTGTAGGTCCTTGAAAATACAGGTGCTCAAGCCCCTGGACCCAGGATGGCTGGTAGGAAAAACTTGGGGAGTAAGGTGTTGGGAACCGGGTAAGGATCGTGGAGGGTACATTCAAATAAAAAAGGAAATCCTACCACATGATCCTCTACCCATAGGCCCTAACTCTGTAATTGCTGAGGAGGAGTTAACCGAGACAGCTATAGGGACCAGTGACACCACAATGCCCGGAAACGGGACCCTCATACTCCCGACCCCGGATCCCCAGCAAAGTACCCTTTGGAAACTTATGCAGGCAGCGTACCAAGTCTTCAATGTAACACGACCTAACATTACTGAACAATGCTGGCTGTGCTTTGATATTAAACCTCCTTTCTATGAGGCAGTAGGGCTCAATGAGAAACCCAAGCGAGTTAATGGGAGCAATCCGCCACAATGTAACTGGAAAGACCCCCAAACCCAAGGGATAACGTTAGCAGCAGTAACTGGAAAGGGACGATGCATAGGGAGAGTCCCGTGGCAAAAGAAACATTTGTGTAAAACAGTCAGTAAAGCACAGCATAAGGGTAACCCGGCAAAATGGTTGATTCCAGCCAAAAATACTAAATGGATATGCTCCAGAGGGGGGCTTACACCCTGTATTGCTCTTGACCTATTCAACGAAGTCTCTGAGTTTTGCATACAAGTGGTAATAGTCCCTAAAATCATTTATCATCCTGAGGAATATGTGTTTAATGCTCAAGTCACTTCTGAACATCACTTATCAAAAAGGGAACCCTTCACAGCCTTGACAGTGGCTACCCTAATGATTGTAGGTGGAACAGGTGTTGGCACCGGGGTGGCATCATTAGTAAAACAGAATCAAGAATTTAATTCCTTGAGGATTGCTGTAGATGAAGACTTAGCCCGCATTGAACAGTCGATCTCAGCCCTTGAAAAGTCTGTAAGATCCCTGTCAGAGGTAGTATTACAAAATCGTAGAGGATTGGACTTAATATTCTTGCAACAGGGAGGATTATGTGCTGCCCTTAGGGAGGAATGCTGTGTGTATGCAGACCACACGGGAATTGTGAGAGATACAATGACTAAACTAAGGGAAGGCCTCGAACGGAGAAAGAGGGAGAGAGAGTCACAGCAAAGCTGGTATGAGACTTGGTTCAACAGCTCCGCTTGGCTTACCACGCTACTATCAACCCTTGCAGGTCCTGTGATATTGTTGTTACTAGGTTTAACTTTCGGACCTTGCATTTTTAATAAAATCATAGACATTGTAAAAGGAAGACTAGAAGCAGCTCATCTAATGCTTATTAGGGAGAGGTACGAAGCATTGCCCAGGGACTCAGAAGTAGATGAAACCCTGGTCTTAAGCCACCAAGAGTTAAAGCGTTTTAATGAACAAATTGGTAAAGAGAAAGAGGAGGGATTGTAATAAAAAGGTCTTTGTTCATTAAAACGAACATTGAAAGAAAATAAGAATTTAAACTGAATAGAGAATTTCAGACTGTGAGAAGAGAAAGAGGAAAAAAAAGGGGGGGGTGGTTTGATAAACAACAAGTATTCTGCTTAAGAATTGTGCAAATGCAGCTAGCACAGAAGACTGTGTAACTAACTATATACAAGCTAACTTTTAGGCCAAGGACAACCGGCAAAGAAGATAAGGAGCCTTCATCCCTATGACCACCAAGGGCAGAGAGAAAAAGGACCCCCTAGCAACCAATTGCACTGGCGCAGAGTGCATCGAGAGAAAATACGTCAACTGAAAAAAAGGGGGGACTATAAAAACAAAAAGGTCAAAGGGGGAAGGCGCGCCGTGGCAGAGTGGAGACTCCCCGGCCGCCCAGCGCTGTTTTTTTTTGCTTAATACCGCTTGCTTAATAAATTCTTGTTAATTGATTTATCTATAATTAGCCTCCCCAATTGAATTTGTCCATAACACATGTTAGCAGCATTCATTTGCTCAGAAAGTCTCCTCTGGCCCAGCTCTTGTGGCCTGAGGCTTCAGCTCCTTCAGCTCCTGGTGCTCAGCTGCTCGTGCTGAACCAGACGACTCGGAGAGAAGAACACAGTCCATCCAATTCCTTCTGGGACACGGAGAGGGGAGGCTGTGGAAACAGGAGCATTGTTTGCTGTGGCCTCCTCTCTGCCCTTCACGCCTTTCAGCGCTTTGAACCAGCCAAGAGCTTTCTCCAAGAGTGCAATGGAGCAGCTGTTCCTGCTCCCGGGTCTGGCTCTCTCCAGTCTCTGACCTTGCCTGCTTTTGTCCCTCTTGCTGTGCCCTCTGCTCCCCCAGGGCTCGGTGGCTGCTGCCCAGGACTGTGGGACTGGCACAGATCCCGTGGTCGAGACCCTCCTTTCTCTGCCCTTGGAGCTGCCTGGGCACAGCAGCCTTTTCCATCTGGAAGCTGCCCATGGACAGGGAGTCCCCAGCTGCGTTCCTTGCACAACCTCCAGGAGCCCAGGGCTGCCATCTCAAGTCCCTGCTGGCCCTGGGGGCTCCCAGGTGGGCACAAGGGGGGCAGCAGAGCCAGCAGGGAGCCTGCGAGTCTCTTCCAGCCCTGTCTGCTCCGAGTTTGGGCCTTGGAGCCTCAGGTGGCCAAAGGCAGCTGCTGCTGGTCCCTCTGTGTGCCCGTGTTCAGCAGTGCTGCTCCACCAGTCTGTGCCCAGCAACGGGGAAAAGCCTCAGCCCTGCAGGGCCAGGAGCTGCCGGGCTCTGCCTGAGCAGCTCAGCCAGAGGGAAGGGAGCTGCTCCCCACGGGAACCAGGAGCAAAGGGCTGGAGCACCTCGTTCTGGGGCACAGCCCAAATTCTGTGAGGGAGTAACAGTTATTCACGTGCACGGGTGTGTCAGCACTGCAGGTGCTGTGCCTGCAAACACATGGCTCGAGATGTGCAAAAGAATTCTGCAACTCTTGGCTGGATCAGGATGTCAGCAGTGCTGACCTCCAGCTTAGTCCAAAGCAAACACTTTACACCCCTGCTCATATCTGCTAGATTTTTTACATCAGGGTATCCAGAGAAAAGTAAACAGAGGAGTAAATATTTTCACTGTTGATCAGAAATGTATCTCATTTTGCTGTACATTTCCTTTTCAGGACGTGTTATCTGCTTAAAAACAAAAAGAAAAAAGAAAAGAAAAAACGAGAAAATTATGAAAGATAAAAACAAGAAACAAATGTGTAGTGAAAATCTTCTGTAACTTTGGATGAAGAGGTAACTGATCTTTTTAAAAGGAGAACTCATTTACTTTGAGCATGTTCTGATGGCCTGGATCCATCTTACAGACTGACCTCAGCATCCTTGTTCTAAAGATTTTGGGTTTTGTTTCCAGTATTTAATTTTTTTTTTTAATTGGAGTTGAAGCAATAGGAGGATGAGAGATGGATTGTGCACGACTGTGTCTTGAGAGCAAAAATACTGCAGTTTGAAACTTGGACCTAAAGTATTGAAAATGAAACTTACAAATCCCAGTGCATTGTGTGACAGCAGCTTTTCCTGTAGGATGTGCAGCATCACAAAGACTTCATCAGTGGGGTTGGGGGTGCTTGGAGCTTTGTCCTGTGCCACTCTGGGATGTCATGAACCAGGACTTCACCTGCCACCAGCCCAGCTCACCCTCTGCCACCGCAGCTCCTTGGACCTTGTGTCCCCAGAGCAGGCACAAAGTGTTTCTGCTGCTCCCCCTTCGCACAAATCCACAGAGAGCTGGGATTTTTCCAAGTCTCGTGTCTCCACTGGGCCATATTCCCAAAGAACCAGCAGCACATCCTGATGAATACGGTGAGTTACGTGGATGGTTGTCAGCTCCACTGCCTGCCTAGAAATCCTGAAACTGCTTCTAAATGCTGCTCCTTCAGCTCCTGGACACCTTCTCACACAGAGCTGGGAAAAAAATCCCCTGGCCACTGGCTAAAAGGTGAGTTATGCCAAAGTTAGAGCTCTGGGGGAAATCTCTCTCCCTCCCTGTCCTTTTAATGTATCTGTGCACGGGGGTGTGCATGGATGTGTCTTGTATGCAAAGGAAGGAGCGTGCAAGCAACGTGACTGACACTGTCACTGTCCATGCTATTCCATACCCATGGGTACAGAGACATTCTGGAAACCCTGGCACAGACAGGGCCTTCTGTCCATGGGTACAGAGACATCCAAGAGCCCCTGGCACACACAGAGCCTTCTGTCCATGGGTACAGAGACATCCAAGAGCCCCTGGCACACACAGAGCCTTCTGTCCATGGGTACAGAGACATCCAAGAACCCCTGGCACACACAGAGCCTTCTGTCCATGGGTACAGAGACATCCAAGAGCCCCTGGCACACACAGGCCTGGCACACACAGGCCTGGCAGCACAGGTTGCTTTCCCCACAGGCTGCAGGAGATGAGAACACAACATTTGCCAACACTGACTCAAGCCACAGCTGCAGGTGCTCCCCGTGAACCTCAGCTCTGGCACCACTGTCTGCCCCAAGCTTCAGGGGCTGCAGTGGGAGCCCGGCTGGGCTCTGCCCTGGGGCCATCCTGCAGGGACAGCTGCAAACATGGAGCATTCCCTTGCCACCAAGAGCCAAGCCAGGGCTGCAGGGCAGCTGCTCCAGCCCGCACTGCACTGCTGAGTGCTGTGCTCTGGGGCTGGGGCTCCCCGCACAGGGGACTCGGCTGGAGGCCAGAGGAGACAGAGAAGCTGCAGCTTCAGCCTAACTGACATGGGTGCATGGGCTGGGAAGAGTGGGGAGGCTCAAGGGGATTCACAGAGCTCATCCTGCTGCAAGGACGAGGAAAAGGGAGTGGGAACTCAGCAGTGAGGAGAGCTGAGGGCTGGAGAGCAGCTCTGAAGGATGCTAAAATCCCACTGGACCTCTGAGACATTGCTGCTCCTCAGCCAGTGACAGGATGAGTCCCTAAGCCTGGGGCTCGGCCTTCCTCATGGTGAGGGGCACCAAGGAAGGCAGCAGTGTGATGGAGACTGCCATGGGCTGGGAACTCACTGGGGGAAAAGAGGGAGCAGTTGGGGAGTAAAAGGCAGGTAGGAGAGAGAACAGTTCAGAGAAGGGCTGAGCTACTGCTTGAGCAAGCTGCAAAATGTCATTTGGGGTCATCCCAGATTGATTTCATTTCAGAAGCTATTGAACAAGTTTATTTTTTGGGTGGTGGCATGTTTTCCCTGGGAGGTGTACACTCTGCAAACTTGAGCTGTGTAGCTGAAATGCTCAAGCAAGGCTGTGCTGCAGGTCACACCATTTCTTCTTTGGCTGATTCTGGCCCGGTGCTGAGCTCCAGCAGAGCCCTGGCAGAGCCCAGAGCAGCCTCAGCACCCGCAGAGCCCGGCTGCAAGGAGAGAAAGCAGAAAGCGCCCGTCAGCTGAAGGCTCCTGTCCCCTTGTCCCAGCCGCCCGCGGTGCCCAGGCCATGCTGGCCGTGCCCAGAGCGGTGCCCAGAGCTGCCCATCACTGCTGCCTTTGGCAGCAGAGCAGGAGGGCAGGACATGTGCCCAGCCTGCAGCCAGCCACGGCACGTCCAGCCCTCAGCAGCTGCCCGGAGCAGGATGCTCCTGTGCTCGCTGCCATCTCCCCAAAGCTCTGATCCCACCATGCCAAGCAGACGGGACCCACCTGACGCCATCCACCGCTGGAAGAAAAGCTGGTCCCAAACGATGTCCTCAGCCTTCTCCAAGGGCACGGCCCATCCACGCCACAGCTGCTCCCAAGCACTTCCCCATCCAGACTGGACCCCACCTGGAATGCTTCCTCTAGAAAAACACACAACACATGGTTGAAAATAGATTACAGACAAAAAAGGGAACAAGAAAAAAGGTCAAAAATCTTATCTCTGTCAGGGGCTTGAGGAAGGCCCAACCCCTGCATGCCAGGGAAAAACCCACCCACAGGTGAGGAAAGCCCAGGCTTTCTCCCTTCCCCCTGCACTGCCCCCCAAAATAACGCTGATCCCAAAGCAAACAGGGGCAGTGGAGCAGCCCAAGCCCTTCCTTGCCTGCAAAGCAAAGCAGCCCCTGCACAGGTTCTGGAGTCCCACCTCTGCTCCCACCATGGGGGTTTGTTTGTGTCGGGCTGGCTGCCCCAGCCCCAGCCCCAGCCCGGGGCACGGTGGGTGCTGGGGGCTGTTGGCAGGGCCAGGAGCCCACTCCCATTTTGTACCCACCCCAGCCCATCCCCCCATCCTTGCCAAAAGCAGCCTGGCAGCCGACTGAAGGATCAGCTGCATCCACCCCAGCAAAGGGGGAACCTTTGGTTCCTGGCCAGGTTGAGCAATGCCCAAATCTGGGAGCATCCCCCTGTGTGTGGACTCATCTGCAAATTCCCTGTGGAGCCTGGCTTTGGAGAAGGTGCCAGAATCCAAGTCCATCATCTTCAGATGGCCAGGCCCAGGAAGAGATTGTCATCCTTGAGGTTGTCCTTGGTGTCTCCAGCAGCAGCAGCCCCACCTGGTGCAGCTTCTCCTGGGGCTCCTTCTCCTTCCCTGGGGCCAGACCAGGCTGTCAGGGTTCTGCCCAGGGCCCCAGCTGTCAAGGAACCAGACAAGCAAAACCCGGGTGATGGTGGCCACCAGTGCTTGCCACACCAGGTCTCCAGCTCAGCTCCAGCCCAAGAGCTGTGTGTTCCCTTCTGCTGACCCCTGCTCAGAGCTACAGGCAGCACAAAACCTGTCTGGTTGGCTTTGCCACTGATTGCCAAGAGATGTGTGGAGCTGTTACCTGCCAGGCCCCTGGATCCAACTGTGCACGTGGATCTCTCCCATCCTCTAGGGCAGAGGAACACCCTGCACCCAAGGATCACGGAAAAGCTCTTCTAAGGATGGCCTGTCCAAGGGCTGCATGGACAAACACCTCTTAATGACATCCTGGCACTCTGGGGAGAGAAACCAGGAATCACCAGTCAGTTGGAGAAGTTGCCCCCCTGTTCCTGTGCCCAGGCCATGCTGGGTGTGCCCAGAGCTGGGCCTGAACTTCCCCATGGATTCTCTGTTTGGAGGAGAGCAGGAGAGCAGGACTTGTGCCACCTCCTCAGCAGCTGCCAGAGCGGGATGCCCACGAGCTGCTGCTGTCTCCCAGCACTGGTATTGCCCCGTGGCCAGAGATGAGGATCCACCTTGAGAGAGCCGTCGTGGGAACAAGATCCGACCCCAGATGATCTCCTGGCCCCTCCTGAACGGGTGCTTGCCCATGACCAGGTGGCACAGCAGGAGGCCCAGGGACCAGATGGTCGCTGCCTCGCCGTGGTAGCGTTGGTGGTGGATCCACTCTGGTGGGCTGTAGGACAGGGTTCCTGTGGAACACAGACAGAGTTCAGCAGGGGGATGCTGCTGCTCCCAGAGCCCGGCCCCAGCACCCCTGGGCATGTGGGGGCTGCCCCAGTGGCACACGGGGTGACCGCTGACCTCTCGACAGCACCTGGGACTTGTGTACAGACTCAGGGCTGGAAAAGAAGCCACTGGTGCTAGAAGAGGGCAGCAGAAACCCTGGGAAGGCCCAACCACGACACACAAAAGAAAAACTCATCCAGTGGTGGAGAAACCCGCTCTTCTCCCTGCCTGCACAGCCCCCCAAAAATGTGAACAAGTCAAGGCAAACAAGGGGAGCAGAGCAGTCCAAGCCCTTCCTCGCCTGCACACCAAACTGCCCAGGGCACGGGGTCAGACCCCCCTCTCTGCTACCCCCATGGGGTTTTTGTCAGGCTGGCTGCCCCAGCCCCAGCCCCAGCCCAGGGCACAGTGGGTGCTGAGGGCTGTCGGCAGGGCTGGGAGCTGGACCCCCTCACACCCCCACCCAAATCAACCTGGCTCCAGCATTAATCCCATCCCAACTGCAATAGGGGGGAGCCCCGGTGCTGCACCCCGGCTGGGCCATGAGATGCCCAGGAGCATCCCCTGGCAGGGCTCACCTGCAAACTGGGTGTAGGCTGTGTCTTGGAGGAAGGCGCCACAGCCAAAGTCGATCAGTTTCACCCGCCCGGTGGCCAGGTCGAGCAGGATGTTCTGGGGCTTGATGTCCCTGTGCAGGACCCCGCAGCTGGTGCAGTGCCGCACGGCCTCCAGCACCTGGCGGAACAGCCCCCGCGCCTCCTCCTCCGGCAGGAACCTCCGCTCCGCCAGGAAACCCGACAGGTCCTGGCACCGCTCTGGGCGCTCCAGCACCAGCAAGAAGCTGTCGGGGAGCTGGAGCCACTCCAGGAGCTGAATGACACCAGCGCAGCCAGAGGCCACCTTGTCCAGCAGCACGATCTCCAGGGGTGCGCTGGTGCCGTCGGGCTGCGGGAGGAGCGCGATGCCGTCAGTGGGGCTGAGGCCGTGCCGGGGCTGGGGAAGCCCTCAGCCAGCCCGGGATGCTCTGCATGCCCCGCTCAGCCCACGCCCGCTCTCCCTGCAGGGCTCCCGGCAGCTCCCACCCTGCCGGGCCCCGGCTCGTCCCCGCCCGGCACGGCCCGGCTTCTGCCGCTGGCCCCGCTCACTCACCAGCTCGCCCCAGTGCCGGATGCGATCCCGCGGCACCCTTTTGATGGCCACCTGCGAGCAAGGGAGAGCAGCGGGTTCAGCTCGCCCCCCGCCTAGCCCAGCCCCATCCTCCTCCTCCTCCTCCTCCTCCTGCGCCCGCCGCCGGCCCCGCCGCTCACCGGGGCGCCGTCCGAGAGCCGCGTGGCCGCGAAGACGCTGCCGAAGCCGCCGCTGCCCAGCAGCGAACCCAGCCGGTACCGCTCCTGCAGGGCCTCCTGCGCCTTCCCTGCGGGCGGGACGCGGCTGTCAGCGCTCGGCCCGGGGCCAGGAGCGGCCCCCGAGCGCCCCCCGAGCGCCCCGGGCCGGCCATCCCCAGGCATTCTCTGCTGGCAACGGGACAGCGGCGGCTCGGGGCCGGCGGCCGCGCTGCCGAGCGGCGGAGCTCGGGCCGGGGAAGCCGCAGCGGAGGCGGCGGCAGCGGCCGCGCCGCCTGTGTCCTCCGCGGGGCCCGGGAGGAGCCGGGGCCGGGGCCGGGGCTGGAGCCCACGTCGGGGCCGGGGCCGGGCTCGGGCCAGGCGGAGCCAAAGGGCGGCGATGCCGCCCCAGCCCCAGGCACTGATGCCCGCCCAGCAGCGCCAGCGCCAGCACGGCCAGAGCCGGGAGGGGGCGAGACCGCGGCGGGACGGCCGGGGACAGGGACAGGGACAGGGACGGGGACAGGGACGGGGACGGGGACGGGGACGGGGACGGGGACGGGGACAGGGACAGGGACAGGGACGGAGACGGGGCAGCCCCGCCCGGGGCCGGGGGCGGGTCGGGGGCATGGCCCGGCCCGGCAGGGGAGAGGGAGACTGGGAGAGGAGGGGACAGCGGGAAAGGGAGAGCGGGAGAGGCTGCGGGACAGCAAGAGAGGGAGAGGAGAAGTAAGACAGAGGAGATAAAGTCTCTTCTTTTGCTGCTGCTGCCGCTACCGCTGCTGCTGCTGCTGCTGCTGCAACTGAAGCAACTGAAGCTCCGGGGCCGTTTGTCCCCGTGTCCGTTTGTCCGTTGCCCGCTCGCCCCCGCGCCCAGCCCCGCGCTCCCCGGGGCAGCCCCTGAGCCTGTCCAAACACGGGAACTTTGCCGTGTTCAGCCCAGACCCAGAGTCTGGACTCCTGCCCAGGGGCACAGGAATCCCCTCGGGCGCTGCTGTGCATTGTCCCTGCTAAGGGTCAAACACTCTCGGAGCGCATTCCCTGAATGCAGAATTTGTACCTGACCCAAGCACTGCACTTACCTCTCCAGCGATGATTTCCAAAAAAAACCCATGGGAAGGCAAACTGTGTGTAGCTCATGGTATTTTACAGGGTCTAAAACTTGCCAAGTCATGGATCTTAGAAGTGAGACCCATTTGGATTAATGGGATGGAGAAGTAGTGCAAGATGGAAAAGTGAAACATAGAAATAAATGGAGGAAAACATCTTCGATTTTTTCTTCCCATTTTCATTTCATTTCTTAAAAGCCGTTTCAGTTTTCCAGGAATCTTCTCCACAGTCCTGTTTGCTCTTTCCAAGAACCTTTCCTGGAGAACGAGGAAGCTTTGAGCAGCTCCTGTCACAAGATGTGCCACCAGCTGCAGCTTCTCTTGGCTTTCCACACCTTGCTTGCAACTCAACTCTTGCAGCACAGCAGGAGAAATATTTGAAATACTTGACAGCTTGTTCTTTCTTTTCCTTGTGGGCTGGGCAGTTGTGCCATTGGTGAGGTTTTCATTGTTGCTGTTCTACCCTAAGAAACCATGACGGGCTACCAGGAATTGTCAGGGAATGCAAGCCTGACTGAATGCAGAGAAAGAATCTGCAGAGCCTGCAGCCAGAAATGGAGAGCTGTGTGATCATCATTGCAACATCCCCATGGACATCTTGAAAGTGATCTAGAAGATGGAAATGGGCTGACAGAGGGAGTTTGTTTCTGTGTTCAGTTTAGAAGCTTCCATATCTCATGCACTGATATAAATCAAGAGCACAATCAGTTCATGGAAAGCAGCAGAACAAGCTGGACCTCTCAGGAGATGACTGAAAGAATCTGAAAAGGAGAAATGCAGGCAATGACTTGGTGGACTTTGTCTGGAAGAAGGGTCACTTTTTCCTAATAATTTCTAATCCGTCTCCTCTGCATTTGTCTTTCTGAAAAAGGCCATTTCCATCCCAGATTCCCCATGGAATGGGAAGCCTGAGCTTGTGGAAGTGCCTGAAAGATGCCCTGTTCCTCTGCAGGGACACTCAGGCTGGAGCAGGAGCCGGAGCCCTCTGTGGGGAAGCCTCCTCCGAGCTGGAATTTGTGCCGTGCTGGGAGAGGAGGAGGAGGGGGAGAGCGCTGGGCGCTGTGTGGCAGGAGCAGGAGGTTTGGGCCGCAGGACATTCCGTCTGCGCCGCTGCCCCGCAATGGGCGGGAACGCTGTGGGGAAGACTGGGGGACACTGGAGCGGAATATGGATGGCACTGGGGGGAACTGGAAGGGCCTGGGAATGAACTCAGGTGTACTGGGAGGGACTGGGCCGTACTGGGAGGGACTGGAGGGGCACTGGGGTTGTACTGGGCTGTACTGGGGATGAACTGGGCTGTGCTGGGAGGGACTGGAGGGGTTGAATGGGCTGTTCCTGCTTCCTCTGCCTCCCATTTGCTGAGGCTCCCGCCCATCACGGCCCTCAACCAATCAGTGCCACGGATCCTGGTTTCGGGGGTGGTGCTTGAGGCTGCACCATCTTTTTCTTTTGCCTACAACTCCTGTCATGCTCTGCGGCTCCATAGAGCCCCATTGGGGCTGCGACTACAACTCCCATCATGCTCTATGGCACAATAGAGCCTCATTGGGGCCGGGACTACAACGCCCATCATGCCCCGCGCCCTACAGACCCCCCGGTATCCGCCCCCATCTGTCCCATAAGTGTCCCCCAGACCCTCCAGGATCCCCAAATGCCCCTCAGTGCCCATTCGGGAACCCACAAAATTTTCCTGGCAAAGTACAAAAAACCCAAGAAACTTTGGAAGAGCATTTAATACAACATCCATCCATCCAATCCCATTGCCAGGGGTGGTTGCTACGGGCACAAGCTCAGAGCTGTAGCCGGAGTCCACGGCCTCAGCACTGGAGAGCAGAGAAATTATGAACATCCCCAGACATCTCCAGCGTGTGTTCATGGAAGTCTGTGAGCTTACAGCAATCCCCTGGAGAGATGCACCTTAGGCTCTGGGCATTCCTCACAGGTCATGGTGAGGACAGAAGCTTCCCCGAAGGAGCTCTGCAGCACTATGTTAATTTGTCCCAGTTCCGTCCTCCCCATTGGCCCATTGGCCTTTCCTACCCCTTTTACCCTGATATGTTCCTGTTGTAGCGAGGTCTCCCTTCCCTGTCTTCCAATTGGTTTATGTCCCTGCCTATCCACCCTGGCACTCCCTATTGGTCCCTTTCCCTGTGTACCACGCCTGAGCCCTCAGACCACTGGATCCTTGATGCTGTCCTCCACCCCCTCTTTTCCTGTATTTATACCCTAAACCCTCCTTTGTCTTTGTCTTTAACCCCCTGACCCCTGGAGCGTCAGACCCTAATAAACCCTGGCTGGAGCTCCATGCCTGGACCCTCCCGTGTCTTCACTGCCGAGCTGCTCCGTGTGTGTGTGTGTGTGCTGGGGCTCTCGTGGCTCCTGCCCGTCAGCACAAAACACTCTCAGGGAAAGTTGTGCCTGCCACCACCACAGACCACAACAGTGTCCCTTGGGACCAAGAGGCCATTGTGACCCTGTGGGACCAAGGAGAGCATTGCTGCCCTGCCAGACCTCATGGAACCAAGGATCCACTGTGACACTGCAGGGCTTGGGGGACCACGGTGACATTGTGACACTGCAGGGCCCAAGGATCCAAGGGACTTTGTGACACCAAGGGGTCCCATGGAACCAAAGGGACATTATGACACTGGGAGGCCTCATGGAATCATGGAGACCATTGGGACACTCTGGGGCCTCATGGAACCGTGCTGACACCAAGTTGTCTGGGAGTGTTGATCTGCTGGAGGGTAGGAGGGCTCTGCACAGGGCCCTGGACAGGCTGGATCCAGGGCCCAAATCCAACAAGGTGAGGTTTAACAAGTCCAAGTGCTGGGTCCTGCACTTTGGCCACAACAACCCCTGCAGCGCTCCAGGCTGGGGACAGAGGGGCTGGAGTGCAGCCAGGCAGAAAGGGACCTGCAGGGACTGATGGACAGCAGGCTGGACATGAGCCAGCCGTGTGCCCAGGTGGCCAAGAAGGCCAATGGCTCCTGGCCTGGATCAGGAGTGGTGTGGCCAGCAGGAGCAGGGCAGTGATTCTTGCCCTGTGCTGGGCACTTGTTGGGCAGCGCCTCGAGTGCTGTGTCCAGTTCTGGGCCCCCCAATTTAGGAAGGACATGGAGGGGCTGGAGCGTGTCCAGAGAAGGGCAACAAGGCTGGTGAGGGGTCTGGAGCACAAGTCCTGTGAGGAGTGGCTGAGGGAGCTGGGGTTGTTGATCCTGGAGAAGAGGAGGCTCAGGGGAGACAAAGCTGTGTCAGGGCACAGGTTGGACTTGATGATCTCCAAGGTCTTTTCCAGCCTTGCTGATTCTGGGATTGTCTGAAACCAGCCTTGGAGCAGTTGCAGGAGGAGCCCTGGGCCTCCTCTTCAGAGGCTCCAGCAGCCCAGGTCCCTCAGCTTCTCCTCACAGCCCCAAAGCCCATCCTGTCAGTCCTGCAGAGCCTCTGCAGCTCCTCCTCCTTGCCCAGAACAGGGAGCCCCACAGGCAGACACAGCAGCCCAGATGTGCCCCCCTGGCCTGGGCTGCCTCTGGCAAGGGAGCAGCACCAGGCACTGCAGGAGCCTGCAGACAATTCCTGCAGCACCTGTGGGATGATCCTGCTCCCCAAGGGACGTTCCCATGGTGCCAAGTCAGGAACTGCAATGGGGAGTGGGGCCAGAGAGGAAAGGGCAAACAGGGATGGGCTGTGTGCAGGGCAGGGAGCAGGGCTGGGCAATAGGAAGAAATTTGTAGCAGGAAGAGTAAAGAAAGCAGGGGTTGAGCAAAGTAAATGCTCAGGGCAGTTTGGGGATGGCTGCCAGGCAGCCCTGGCTCTGAGCAACAGCGTCTGCAGGGGGACAGGAGACTCCCAGCTGATGGGAACAAACTTTCTGGCTGAGTGCAGAGGCCAGGACAAAGCTGAGTGGTTTCCCTGGCGTCCCCCAGCCCTTCCTGGCCCCAGGGGCTGATGGCATTTGTGCTGCCTCAGGTTCATGTCCCCACAGCACCAGCACGGGGGTGCTCCCGCCTGCTGTGTGCAATGCAAACAGGGGCTCCTGAGCCAGCGCTGCCGTGTCTGTGCCTGCAAGGATGCGGCACCTGTGTGAGCTGGGGGAGAGGCCAGGGCTGCAGAGGGGGGATGTTGTTGGCAGCTCCATGAGGACGCTCTGGGACGCTGCCCTGGGCTGTGCAGCGCACTGGGGATGGATCAGCCCCTGCTCTGCTGCTCCTTCCCGTCTCCCCCAGGGCCCTTGCAGAGCACCAGCCGTGCTGTTTGCCCCCAGCCTGCCCACGGCCAGCCTGGGGCTGCTCAAGGGGGTTTTCTGTGCTGAGCATTGGCCTGGCCGTGTTCTTGAGAGAGCCTGGGCAAGGAGCCTGGAGCCCCCAGGCCCTGGCCTGAGGCGTCAGCGCTGCCCCAGCAGTGCCCATGGCCTGTCCCTGCTGCAGCCCCGGCACTGCCAGCCCCAGGACTGTGCCCAGCCCCGAGAGCACTCAGGCCCTGCAGCAACACCAGGGCCACCAGGGCAGCAGGGCAGGGCCACGGGAGCAGCACTGGCAACACCAAGTGCTGCTGCTGCTGCTGGGCACAGCTGCTGTGCAAGCACTGATCTGCCCCCAGCTCTGCACACAGACATTGCTGCTGCAGCTCCCAGAGAAGGCAACAAAAGGGCAGCTCTGCAGAAAACCCTGCTGGGAGATCCTTTAGCTCCTTTAAAGCCACCGAGAGCGCAGCCCCTCATTGACACAGTCTGTGGCCATCGGGAATGTGGAGAGAAATAAAATGAGAAATGGCACAAACAATGACATTTCTTTGAGGACAATATTGAAAAAGTGAAACAAATAAAAAGAACCTGCAAAATGAAACCAAGAAGAAGTAACAAAGATGACTTTTATTATAAGTCATTTTGCAAAATTGCTAAGCAGTTTAATGTCCCTGAAAGCATCCAGTCATCAGTCTCCGCAGTGCAGCCTTGAGCTCCTGGTTCCTCAGGCTGTAGATGAGGGGGTTCAGGGCTGGAGGCACCACCGAGTACAGAACTGACACTGACAGATCCAGGGATGGGGAGGAGACAGAAGGTGGCTTCAGGTAGTAAAATATACCAGTGCTATAGAACAGGGAGACCACGGCCAGGTGAGGGAGGCAGGTGGAAAAGGCTTTGTGCCGTCCCTGCTCAGAGGGAATCTTCAGCACAGCCCTGAAGATCTGCACATAGGAGAAAACAATGAACACAAAACATCCAAATGCCAAAGACACACTAACAGCAAGAAGCCCAAGTTCCCTGAGGTAGGATTTGGAGCAGGAGAGCTTGAGGATCTGTGGGATTTCACAGAAGAACTGGCCCAGGGCATTGCCATGGCACAGGGGCAGGGAAAATGTATTGGCCGTGTGCAGCAGTGAATAGAGAAAGGCACTGGCCCAGGCAGCTGCTGCCATGTGGGCACAAGCTCTGCTGCCCAGGAGGGTCCCGTAGTGCAGGGGTTTGCAGATGGACACGTAGCGGTCATAGCACATGATGGTCAGGAGGGAAATCTCTGCTGAGATGAAAAAGACAAAAAAAAAGAGCTGTGCAGCACATCCTGTGTAGGAGATGGTGCTGGTGTCCCAGAGGGAATTGTGCATGGCTTTGGGGACAGTGGTGCAGATGGAGCCCAGGTCGCTGAGGGCCAGGTTGAGCAGGAAGAAGAACATGGGCGTGTGCAGGTGGTGGCCGCAGGCTACGGCGCTGATGATGAGGCCGTTGCCCAGGAGGGCAGCCAGGGAGATGCCCAGCAAGAGGCAGAAGTGCAGGAGCTGCAGCTGCCGCGTCTCTGCCAGTGCCAGCAGGAGGAAGTGGCTGATGGAGCTGCTGTTGGACATTGGCTGGGGCTGCACATGGGCACCTGTTCATGGAGAAAGGACAGTGACAAGTCAGGAGAGGCTGCTTGGAGCCAAACCTGGGCCATTCCCTGTAGCCTGTCCTGCTGGGACTCACCCACCCTTGTTCCTGCTCTGGGCAAACCTTCACCCAGGTCCCTGCCGGAGCTCCAGCTGTGCTGGCTGAGTGTGCCAGGAGCAGCCAGGGCTGTGCGTGGGGGCTCTCAAGGAGCCATCCCTGCTCTGCTGCCCTGGGTTTGTGGCCATGTGGCAGAGGGACAAGGCTGGATATTCAGCATTTGTCAGGGGAATCACTCCTACTGCAGACTTACTTGGGACCGTCTGCAGTCACACTTCTAAGGGAAATAGATGGCAGGAGCTGGTTTTAGGAATTGTTTTCCTAGCCACACATCATTCCTGGCTCTCTGAGGTCAGACATCCCCAGCATTCCTGCTGCACTCAGAGTTTGGCACTGAGAGATGGGAGAGGCAAAGGATTCCCTGTGGCTGAGAGCAGGTGAGGGGCTGGATGGGCTTGTTCCCCCAGCACTGCTCTGTTCAGCCCCCTCTGCTTCCCCGAGCATCTCCCTGGGCCTGGACATTCCCTCCTGAGAGGTGCCTTGTCCCTGCCAGCGCTCACAGAGCCCATCCCACCCTGTGTGCCCTCGGCCCGGCCCTACAGAAACCTGCCTGCGTGCAGGGCCCTGGCTGGGGCAGGGTCTGTGTGCAGCTGGGCAAGGGCAGCTCAGGAGAGCCCTGCTGGGCCCTGCCAAGGTGATGCTGCTGCTGTCCAGGGCTGAGCAGTGGCTGAAGGCCCTTTGGGAGGCTGCCAGCAGAGAGACTGACCACCCAAAGTCACAGTTCTGGAGTCTCTGTAAATGTTCAAACATGCCTTTGAGGATCCTGTGTGTCCCTTTCAACTCAGAATGTTCTGTCATTCTGGGATTACAATTCCTGTTCTGCTTCTCTCATCCTCCTGTTGTCTATGATCAAAAGAGAAAAAAAAACAAACCCTTGCAACAGAGTTAGAACAGTAAAGTAAAAAGCAGACCTTTATTGGAAGCTTCCAGGTGTCCCAGTGCGGATGAGGCACAATCGGGTCCTGATTTCAACAATTTATAAAGGTTGAATAATTAGGATATTTAACAGGAAAATCCAATAAGAGATTCAGTTGTCCAAGTTACACACCCCTGTCTCACCCATTTAAGAAGGTCCAAGGGCTTCTTTGCCCCACTTTTTGTTATGACTGCTCACATTCTGTTTAAAAACCCAAATGTTCTTCTTGTAGGTCCTCTTCCTGATAATAAGACTATGCGGTATTTCAGGAATGTATTTAGACAGGTTATTGTTCTAAAATCTAAGAGAAAGGTTAGGAGATGCACTAGAGTTAATTAAGGAATACAGTTATAGAAGTATATAAGAGTAGTTTAATAGAGTTAATTAAGAGTTTAATAGCGTAAAGTAAGGATTATAGTTTTATAACTATATAATAGTAATCTATAGAGCTATGAATATATAAAAATGTATCAAAAGCAAAAATCTTTCTGTCACCACCCCAACTTTCCCATCCGTCTCCAAGCAGGAAATGGAAAACACTCTCAGGAAAGCTCCTGAGCTTTACAGCAATCCCAGGCTTACCTTCTTTGGGAAGTGTCCTCCGGAGCTGTGCCCAGGCTGGTCTGGAGCTGGGAGCAGCCCTGCCCCAGCCAGCAGCTCTCAGCAGCAGCACCTGCCCTGCTCAGGGTGGCTCCTTCCCCCCACAGCTTCTGGCCAGCGCTGGCAGCAGCTCCCCGGGCCGGCTGAGAGCTGTCCCTGGCAGGCAGCAGAGTCCCTGGGCCAGCACAGCGCCCTGGGCTGCAGGACCCTGCTCTGCAGGACAGCCCTGGGCACCCCTGGCTGCTCTGCACAAGAGACCATCAGAGAATGGACTCACAGGGGCTGTGGGCATTGGCATGTTCCAGCTTGAGGAGATCACTGCAGGAGCTGCAGCTGCATTGTCCTGCAGCCAGAGGTTCCTGTGCCAAGGGCTGGCAGTGATTCTGCCCCAGGCACTTCTCAGCACCTTCCCAGCCCTGACTGATTGAAGCTCTCTGTGCCTCTGGGCTGTGCCCGCGCTGGCTGCAGGCAGTGCCCCAGCCCTGCTGGGCTGGGAGAAGAGCTGCTCATCCAGAGAAATGTGCTTTTGAAGCTCTGCTTGCTTACCAGCATCACCCTCTGTGCCAGGAGCCCGGCCCAGCTCAGCAGCACAGACACAGCACAAGGACTTGAATGAGCCTCTGGGGCTTTGTGCTCAGGCCCTGAACATCAGGCCCTGAGAGGCAGCTGCAGAAACCTCTCCAGAACTCCAAGTCAGAATCCAACTCCAAAGTTTCTTTGACTTTTAATGGGTCCCAGTGAGGGACAAGACTGAGAAAGTGTCCCCAGGCCCCAACTGAGCAGAGAACTGGAGGCACTGATGACAGGTGGGGACAAAGAGAAGCCAAGTCTTGGTGGCCTGGGGCACAGCAGGGTCTGTGCCACCAAGGGCTGTCAGGAGACACCTTGTCCTGAGGCCCTGGGGCCTCCTGGCACAGCCCCAGCCAGGCTGGGCACTGTCAGCCCCTTGTCCTGCCCTCAGCATCCCCCCCTAGCCCACATCCCAGTGGCCTCAAGGATCTGCTGGAAGGAGTCCCTGGGGAGCCTTGCTCAGCAATGGCCCTGGGGGCTCCACAATGCTCCCAGGCACTGCAGGTTTTTCAAAGGACTTTGGCTTTGGCTTTTGCCTTGCAGTCTCTGAGAGCTTTCTGCAATCATGGCCTCCAATTATCTGCTGTAATTAGTCCCTGGAGAGGCTTTGTCAGGAACAACACTCAGTGGGGCTCATTAATGCTTAAAGGTACTTCCGTTTTTTAAAGGTAATTGGTGTTTCTCTTTGGATACAGACTCTGAGAGGTTTGTGCAATCATGGCCCCAATTATCTGCTTTAACGAGTCCCTTGAGAGCTCTGTACTAACACTCAGTGGAGCTCATTAATACTTTGAGATACTCAACTTTTGTCAAGTACTTTGCGTTTTCCTTTCCACACTGAGAGGTTTTTGTGCCATTTTGAGTCTCTGAGAGGTTTTTGTGCCATCCTGGCCTCCAATTCTCTCCTCCAAGGAGTCCATGAGGAGCCTGTGTTGGGGATGGACCTCAGTGGGACCCATTAATGCTTTGAGACACTTTGGGGTTTTCTTCTGCCTTGGACTCCTGGAAAGGTTTGTGCAATCTCCTCTCAGGCCCTGAGGTTCCAGGGCTCAGCTCCAAATGCACCACGGGGCTCATTAAGATCAAGCAAGTCCTGACAAACCATGGCTCTGCCTTGATTTCCCTCTTGTCTGGGGCAGTTCATTGTTTCAACAATTTGAGATTTCTCGGCCAATGCATCAATTAGTGTGGTGGGTTCAGTGCTGGCTAATTACCAATGCACTCACTAGAATATACTTACTAATTTCCTGCTCTGAGGTAGGATTAGGAGAAAGGCAAAGTGGGCTCAAAACATTAAAAGGGTATAAAGAAAAGTTTACTAACTGTAACTAAAAGAAAGAGTAATAAAAATCAGAACAAAACTTTCAGAACACTTCTCCTCTCTCCCTACAACCTGACCATGTAAAGATACAAAACCTAAAATTTTCTGTCAGGTAACTACTCAAATAGTCTTTCTTCTGTTCACTTAGGGAGAGAAGTTCCTCTTGTTAATGTTATGGAGACTTCTCCACAAGAAAACAGTTATCTCATGACTTTTCATTTCCCCAAATAGCAGCTGCCTGGAAAAATCTGCAATCATGATGTCTCTCCCAATTTTTACAGCTTTTCCCACAGCTGTGTTTATGGGCCATGTCAACTTATGGGGTATTGGTTTAAAGATGAGCTGTTTAAGAGCAAAGGTTCTCTTCATTTATTTCTGAAATCATCTTCATCTCTGGGAACAGAGGTCTTCTTAATCTCTCCCTGAGGGCACAGGGTCTCATCACTCTTTTCTCTTTCAATGTTCATACTCCTCATGGGATCACAGCTACTGCAACATTTCCTTACTTTAGCATGGAGGCCTTTGCTGAACAAGCCACCTCCCCATTTTTTTCAATGCGTTATAGGGCAAAAGAGAGTCTGATGTATCAATTCCATCCTTCTCCATAGCTTTACCAGAGGATTTCAGCCCCAAGGTCAAGGCATCTCCTCATCCCTCCCATCTGGGACTCAACTTCCTCTTCACTGACCTCGGTGTCTTCACGTTGCTCCTGTGTGTGCCTGCACTTTGTCCTTTTCTCTCATTGGAGGGAGGATGGAAGCACGGGAAGAGTCAATATCTGAGGCGGGGCTTGCAGATGGTTGCGTGAGCCCGGCCGGGCTGGGTCCTTGCGGCCGGAGCTGTTTTCCCATGGAGGTTTGTGCAGCGGCTGCGCTGGGGCTGTGTCAGGCTGGGCGGCGCTGGGGGCAGGGCCAGGATCTCAGCAGCCAGGCCAGAGCAGAGCAGCAGCACGGCCGGGGCCGATGGCTTCTCCTGGCCCTGCCCGCTGGTTGCGGGCCAAGCCCAAGGGCGGCAGAAGCTTGGCCGAGCCGGCCCGGCCCGGGGCTGCTCCTGGGGCCCGGCGGATCCTGGCTGGGCCCGGGCTGGCGGCGGGGCAGGGCTCGGCAGCGGCCAGATGTCAGCAAGCGCAGCCACGGCCCGGCCCGGCCTCGGCCCCGCGGCCTCCCCTCCCCTGCCCGGCAGCCGATGGGGCCTGGCGGGCTCCCTGGGAAGGGGCCCGGCCCCACGGCAGGAGCCGCCCGGCCCGCCCCGGCCCAGACGGGGGCTGGCCCGGCCTTGGCACCTCTTTGCTGGCCAGAAGGGAAAGAGACCCAGCCAGGCTTCTTCCTCTTTAGCATGTGTCTTCACAGAGGCGTTGCTTAGTTCTTTAAGTTTAACAGATTATCAGCTCTCAAAGCTAATTACTGATTGGTTTTTTTGTCAGATATGGAGGAAACTGCTAGCAGCTTCTCTTAGAACATCACTTGTGTGATGCAAAACCACCACAACAGCACAGAGCACAGAGCTCCTTTGTCCATATGTAGTGGTCATGTGCCCGAGGCATTAGAACCACAGCTTGGGAGATCTCTGGGCCCACTCCAAGGTATTTTCAAATGAAAACATTCAGCTCATAGTCTAAGAAAATCACCAGAAGCCAGGGCCAGCCTGATGTGTCTGTCCTGTCTACTTTTGTTGGGGAGCAATCCTTGGATGTAGGGAATTTGGGAGGCCAAATTCTAATTTTGGCCATGGTCTTTGGCAAGAATGCTGGTTTTTTTTTTCATAGGAAGGAAGGAACAGAGCCCCAGTGTTTCAGGGGCAGATGAGAGGTGACCACCAGAGGCCAAAGCCAGCCAGAGCTGGCAGGTTATTTCTGGGAGATACCTTTGCATACAGGAAATTTTTTAGGGAGAGTACCAGTTTTAGCAATGGGCATCTGAAAAGAGGGACAGTTCTTTTCCATAGCAAGGAAAGCACGGAGCCCCAGTGCTCCAGGAGCTGATGAGAGGCAGCCCTTGGCATTCCAACATCAGCCAGACCTGTCAGGTGGCCCCTGGGAGGCCAAGCCAGCCAGACCTGTTCCATGTGCCCTCGGTTCCATGGGGCCCCACAGTGTCCCAATGGTCCCTTGCTTCCAGGAGGCCCTGAGGTGTCACAATGCCCCCTTGGTGACACGAGGCTCTGAAGGGTCCTCATGGTCTCCATGGTTCCATCAGGCCCCACAGAGTCAGAATGGTCTCTGGGTCCATGAAGCCCCGCTGTGTCACCATGGCCCCTTGGTTCCATGGGCTCCAGTGGTGCCACAATGATCCCCTTGGTTCCATGAGGTCCCCACAGTGTCACAGGGATCTCCATGGGAAGGAAAGAACCGAGCCCCAGTGTGGCAGGGGCAGCCACCAGAGGCCAAGGCCCGCCAGACTTGATGGTACTGGCAGATTTTGCCTGGGAGCAACCCTTGGATATAAAGAGTTTTGGAGGTGGAATCCCAATTTCAGGCATGGACACCCTGAGGAGAAGGATGGTTCTTTTCCATACAAAGAAAAGCATGGAACACCGATGTTTGAGGGGCAGTTGAAAGGCGGCCACCAGAGGCCTAGGCCAGCCAGCCAGACCTCTCTGTCCTGGTAGCTTTTGTCTGAAAGCAACCCTTGGATATAAGGTATCTGGGAGGTGGAATCCCAATTTTGGCCATTTCTGCATAGATAAGAAGGACGGTTCTTTTCCATAGGAAGGAAAGCACAGAAACCAAGTGTTTTAAAGGCAGAAGAGGAGAGAGGTGGCTCCTGGGAGGCCAAGCCAGCCAGACCTGTTTGTCCTGGCAGCTTTTGTCACTGAGGAATCCTTGGATACATGGAATTTGGGAGGAGGAATCTCAATTTTGACCACGGACCCCTTGAGAAGAAAGAGGGTTCTCTTCCATTGGAAGGAAGGCACAGAGCCCCAGTGTTTCGAGGCAGGTGAGAGGCAGCCCCCAAGAGGCCAAGGGCAGCCAGACCTGTCTGTCCTGGCTGCTTTCACTGGGGAGCAATCCTTGGATGTACGGAATTTTGGAGGTGGAATCCCAGTTTTGGCCATGGGTGCCTGGACAGGAAGATAAGTTCTTTTTTCTAAGAAGGAAAGCACAGAGCCCCAGTGTTCGAGAGGCACATGAGTGCCAGGCCTCAGGAAGCCAAGGCCAGCCAGACTTGTCAGTCCTGGCAGCTTTTGTCTGGGAGCTATCCTTGGATATAGGGAATTCTGGAGGCAGATGCCCAATTTTGGCCATGGGTGCTTGGTCGACATGGATGTTTTTTTTCCATAAGAAAGAAAAGCACACGGTCCCAGTGTCTCAAAGGCAGATGAGAGGTGGTCCCCAGGAGGCCCAGCCAGCCACACCTCTTCCATGTTCCCTTGGTTTTGTGGGACCCCACAGTGTCACAATGGTCTCCTTGATTCCATGAGGCAGCACAGTGTCACAATGGCCCCTTGGTTCCATGAGGTTCCGCAGTGTCACCGTGGTGTCCTTGGGCCTGCATTGTCACAACTGACCTGGGGTAATCACATATCCTCTGAACAGAGAGAGAGCTCTCCCAGGATTTTCCTGGGAAGCTGTGAGAAAGCTCAGAGAAAAGAATGGGAAACAATTCTTACCTTCACTTGCTGCACCTGTTGTTGTGCATATGTAAAATATGTTAATGGAGATTTGTTTACCAAAGGCTGATTTCTTAATTGGACAATGGTGACAGTGTTTGGATTTCAATCAACCAATCTGGTCTGTCTGTATCGGACTGTCTGCAAGAGTGATGAATGTTTCTTAGTAGTATAGTATAGTATAGTATAGTATAGTATAGTATAGTATAGTATAGTATAATAAAGTGATTGATCAGCCTTCTGGAATCATGGAGTCAGTGCTAATTATCACCACTCCGGGGACGCCCTGCTACGATAGTTATCCAAGTCAATCTTCCCTTACCTCTGAATGCTCAATAGAATAGGCTTAACAGGCACATCAGCAACACCAACCACTGTAGACCCAAAGAGCTGCCTGAGGGGTTGGGAGAAAATTTCCCCTGGTGTCATTTCCTCACAGTGGGTACCATTATTAAAGTAATTCCAAACACATACAGTTAGTGTGTGGGAACCTCCAATCCATGTGCCCACCGTCCAGAGGAAATTAAAAATCTGTAAATTCCTCACCACATTAACCCATCAAACAAATTGGATAGCAGCCACAGTAGCCATAGTTCTAGGATGGGAAAAATGTAGCCACAACCATGTGCTACCCAAAGCAGGGTAAGCTAGACCACATGGTGACACCTAACAAGGTTTCTATATCCAGTACACCAAAAAAAAAAAGAAAAATTATGTTACTCAAGAACTGTTATTCTTATTTCACACTTTTCTCTCGATGCCCTTGGGCTGCACATTGGGTGCCAAAATTGGTCTTGGTTTACAAGACAGGTGTCTGCTAGGGAAGGCAGAAAAAAGCCTCCTGTGGAATGGAGAATGTAAACCCCTCCCTCCAAATTATTAGAATCGTGAAATCAAGGGGCTCTCAGGCAAAGATGTGGGAATAGCAATAACAGTTCTTCACTAGTGTGTACAATAAAGCAAACAAACAGCAGCACCTCCGGCGCTGGCAGCAAACAGAACAGGAGCCCAGTGCAGCCTTTCGGCCGCGGCACTTTCCCTGCGGTGCAGCTCCGGGCACGGCCGGCAGGGGCGCTGGTGGCTCCCGGGGGGCAGGGCAGGTGCGGTGATCCCCGCGCGGCTGCAGGGGGCGCTCCGGCGCGGGCTCGGGGAGCGCGCGGCCATGGCGGCTTTGTCCCAAGGCGGGAAGGGCTGGAAGAAGGCTCCGCTTCACAAACCCTGGGGGCAGCCGGCTCCGGGGCCCCAGCAGGACTCTGGGAAAGCAGCAAGCTGGGCCGGCAGGATGTCTCAGCAGGCAGGGGGTGAGGGGCTCCCAGCAGGGCAGGGAGAGCCGAGCTCAGGATCCCGGGCACCCGAGCAGACGGGGACAGGTCTCTCTTTTAGTGGGGCAGGTGTTAATAAGGTCCCAGTTTAGGGGCTGTTCTCACGAGCAGAGGCTCACCCCATGACAGAAGAAGCAGCTCTGGGCCTGGCTCTGGCAGCAGCAGTGGAAACTCCCTTTCCCAAGAGCCATGGCTCTGATCGTCCTCCTCCCAAAATAAGGGCTCAGCCAATAATCACCAGCTGATGATAAGGAACAAACAGAAAGGAAAAAGCCAACCCCCAACAGGTGTTTGCCATTTTTAATCCCGTGGGACAAATTTTTAAAAAGTTTAATTCCACCTTTATAATTGTTACATACGAGCTTTTGAAAAGTCAAGGGAGGGGATTGGAACCTGCTGCTCCAAGGCTCCCCTCACAAAAGGAGTTCAGAAAGCCTGGAGGTCCTTGGAGGTATTTGGGGATCCTTTTTGTACCTCCTGACCTGACAGGAGCTTCTCTAATAAACTTTGCCTAAAGCTCCCACTCTGCCCATGACAGGAACCCCTGTGAGTGCCTGTGACATCCCGGCTCTTTGGCAGCCTGGAAACACTTAGAAAGTCCCCACAGAACCCCTCGAGTACCTGTCAAAAAATCTGATCCTTAGTAGGCAAACATCATCAGGGCCCATTGCTATGGTCGGTTTCCACAGGCCGGGGTTCAGTGTCCTGGTTTAGGAGAAATTAGGGGAAAACATCTCCAAAGGAGCCCCTTATAGGAAACAAAACCCTCCACAACTTCCCCCACCACCGGGTTCAGGAGGAATTTCTTCAGAGGGGAAGTGGAAAAAACTTGTTTATTAAGGAACAGCAAAAAAACACTCCCCAGCACAAGAGAAATAGCCCGAGATGACCACAGATGTTTTCACCAGTCCAAGGGGGTTGAGCTGTATCTCTCTTCGCCGCAGAGGGTACGAAGCTTCTCTCGCAGACCCCGGGGGAGCTCCTGCCCAGAGTAGGTCCGATATCTTCGGTGGCGGGGGGGGAGAAGGGAACAACAGAAACCGGGGAAAAAGGAAAAAAATGGCGAAAAAGCAAGCAAGCAAAAAGCAAAGAAAAAAGAAAGGAAAACAGAGGTAGCAAAGCAGGCAGCCAGCAGCGAGCAAAAAGCAGCAAGCCAGCAGCGAGCCGGGGGGGGGGTGGAAGTACGAAGCTATAGACAAAACAAACTGAGAGGAGGGAACAGAAACCACGATTGGGATAATAAGCATGAAAATGTCCTGTCCCCACGACATTCCACCCCTTATCCCATATTGTGAACATGTTACTGAACACAACGTAAACTTCCTTCCCGCCTGCTCAAACCTTCCACACTTACACATTCTCTTCCATTCTTACTTACTCTGACTTTCGACCCTTTCACATTTCCTTCTGTTTCATGTCTGTATGATCTAACGTACAGACAATGGTGGTCACGCTTAACAAACAATGATATCATCCCACAATCAGATCTCCCTGAGGTACACAACAGGTTGTCCCATCTTTCTGCATTATCCACCAGGTATAACCTGGTCCTTGAGCAAAGACAATCCCACGAATGGGTTTGCCTGTACTCGAGGCAGGATTAATCCATATTGTCTTCCCCAACAAACCTCTGACATGGGCCAATGGGACTTTATCTCTGTCTACTATATTGAGGGACTCAGACTGGGCAGGACCTGCTCGGTTGGTGGAACCTTGAGTGTTAACTAACCAGGTGGCCCTGGCTAAATGCTGCTCCCAGTTCTTGAAAGATCCCCCAGCCAGTGCTTTCAAGGTGGTCTTTAACAATCCATTGCATCTCTCCTCTTTACCTGCAGCTGGGGCATGGTAGGGGATGTGGTATACCCACTTAATGCCATGTTCCCTAGCCCAGGTGTTAATAAGATTATTTTTAAAATGAGTCCCATTGTCTGACTCAATCCTTTCAGGGGTACCATGCCTCCAAAGGACCTGCTTTTCAAGGCCCAGGATGGTGTTACGGGCTGTAGCATGAGACACAGGGTAGGTTTCCAACCATCCTGTGGTGGCTTCCACCACTGTGAGCACGTAGCGCTTGCCTTGGCGTGTCTGGGGCAGTGTGATGTAGTCAGTCTGCCAGGCCTCCCCATACCTGTACTTGGACCACCGTCCCCCATACCATAGGGGCTTCACTCGCTTGGCCTGTTTGATGGCAGCACACGTCTCACAGTCATGGATAACCTGAGAAATGCTGTCCATGGTTAAATCCACCCCTCGGTCTCGTGCCCACTTATAGGTGGCATCTCTGCCCTGATGGCCTGAGGCATCATGGGCCCATCGCGCTAGGAATAACTCCCCCTTGTGTTGCCAATCTAAATCTATCTTTGACACCCCTATCTTTGCAGCCTGATCTACCTGCTGATTGTTTTGCTGCTCTTCATTAGCTCTGCTTCTGGGGACATGAGCATCTACATGGCGAACCTTCACAGGTAGTTTCTCTAGCCAGGTAGCAATGTCTTTCCATTCTTCAGCAGCCCAAATTGGTTTTCCTCGACGCTGCCAGTTAGCCCCTTTCCATCTCTCCAGCCAGCCCCACAGTGCATTGGCTACCATCCATGAATCAGTGTAGAGGTAGAGCTTTGGCCACTTCTCTCTTTCAGCAATGTCCAGGGCCAGTTGAACGGGGAGGCTGAGCCCGACGGATCGCTTGAGCCCAGGAGTTCTAGGCTGCCGTGCGCTGTGCCGAGCGGGCATCCAAGCTAAGGCCGCCATCAATATGGTGACCCGCGGGGAGCCGCGGGACACCAGGTTGACTAAGGAGGGGGGATAGTGCCCAGCGTGGGAGACGGAACGCCGGACCGAGATATCAGCCGTCCAGGGAGTCTGAACTTTTAACCCTTTCCAGGAAATGAGGGCTTTGTAAAATATTGCTCCTCCTTGATTTGTAGTGGAAGAGAGACAGTATAGAGAAAGGTTATTAAATTAAATAACAGAAAGATGGTGTCCTTGGCAGTCAGGGAGAACTGAACATTTTCTAATAGAGACGTAAACAATTCGGAGGAGGAAAAGGAAAGCAAAGGCTGAAAAACCTCCTCCCCCATAAGAAATTTAGCACACAGCCACAACCACGAATTATACATTCCTGGAGCTGATAACAACATTTTTATAAGCCCCTTGCAAAGTATCACAGCCAAGCCCAGCCCGATGAATATTCTAGTTAATGCCCCTCTGCTACAAAAGCTACGTATTAGGGGCAATACCGGAGCTACTTCTGGATAAGAAAATAACTCCAGGGACCATAAAGCTATTAAAACTTCAAAGAACCCTAATGACCAGAAATAGAGGCAGGCTTTCACTCCAAATGACATTATAACTTTAAAAAGAGACATACCAATATTCCCACAAAACAGTTAGAGCCAAAATATTATTAGAATAAAGTTTTTTCCACTTTGTCTGGCCTTCCCCGTACGGGCCACCAAATTGTCGGGAAAGAAGATGAGTTCTGTTCTTGGACCCTTGGCCCCAGGGGAAAATGGGGGGGACTGCAGTCCCAAGATGAGAAGCTGAACTGTTGTATCTTTGGGTCCGTGGCAAAGCATGCTTAAAGGAGCCCTATGAGCAGTCTGTCCATGCACGGTGGTGAGAGCACTGTGAGATGGAAAGGAGAGGGTCACACAGGCAGATTTTCTCCGGGCGGTTGCCATGTGTGACAGGGAAACACAGGGTGTGGCAACTGTGTTTCCTGGGGGGGTCTGTGGTGCAAGAGAGACTTCTCTCTCCCTTGATAGTTTGAGTATTGATTTTCTGAAGGGTGGTAATTTGATCAGGAATCCCGGGTGATGTTTCATGGTGGGTGTTTTTGGAAATTGGGAGGAGGAGGGGTGTTTTAAAAGGTCTTCATCCTGGATTTAGTTTATGTGTTTTTTGTGTTAGTAGTAGTTTAATAAAGTTTTTTTTCCCCTTTGTTATTAAGCTTGGGCCTGCTCTGCTCTGTTCCTGATAACATCTCACAGCATTTATTTAGGGAAGGTGCATTTTCATGGGGGCGCTGGCATTGCGCCAGTGTCAAACCATGACATTCAGGAATGGGATTCCCCAATTTCCTGCTCCCGCTAAAACCGTGCTGCCGCTCGCTGCCCTCCCTCCTCCCATGGAAAGCACAAAAGGCAAAGATCCTGGGCTGGGATAAGAACAATTTACTTGGAACAGCAACAAGACAAGGAACAAACAGGAACAGAAACAATACTGATAACAGAATGGATAAGAAAAACTATTTACAGGGAAAACTACATCACCACTGACTGGCTCTTCCCAGCCATGCATTTCCTCCTGCCTGGAACAGACACCCTTCTCCTCAGGGAGAGAGAGAGAGAGAGAGAGAGAGAGAGAGAGAGAGTCCCTTTCCTGCCCCTGGAAATGACCTGAGGTGGGAGTGAATGTAATGATAGGGCCATGGCCAGACCCTCATGTTCTTCAATCCCAAACCATTTCATTGGCAGGGGTAGGAAAAGGGAATGATCTCTTCCCAGCATGGATCACAGGGAACATGGATCACCAGAGCTCTTCCCAACATGGGCTCTCCCATGGGGGATGGAGCTGGAACAGTTCATGAAGCTCCTCCTGCAGTTGAGGCACCTGCAGGGCTTCCCTTACTTGTGCCTCTGTTCATGTCGGGTCAAGTGAGAGCTCCTGGAGAAGCTCTTCCCACACCGGGGACAGTCGTAGGGCCTGTCCCTGGTGTGGATGCGCTGGTGCCTGATGAGGTGGGATTTTTGCTTGAAGCTCTTCCTGCAGTGCAGGCAGTGGAAGGGCCTCTCCCCAGTGTGAATCCGCTGGTGCTTGAGAAGAACGGAGCTGGTCTGAAAGCTCTTCTGACACTCAGGACACTCATAGGGCCTCTCGCCAGTGTGGATCCTTTGGTGGATGATCAGGTAGGACCTCTGGCCAAAGCCCTTCCCACATTCCCCACATTTGTATGGCCTTTCCCCAGTGTGGATGTTCTGGTGCTGGATCAAGTGGGACCTTCGGCTGAAGCTCTTCCCACATTGCTCACACAAGTATGGTCTTTCCCCAGTGTGGATGTTCTGGTGCTGGATCAAGTGGGACCTTCGGCTGAAGCTCTTCCCACATTCCCCACACTCGTAGGGCCTCTCCCCAGTGTGGATGCGTTGGTGGACGACAACGGCAGAGCTGTAGCTGAAGCCCTTCCCACACTCCCCACACCTGAAGGGCCATTCCCCGGTGTGGATCATCTGGTGTTGCTTCAGATTGTTGCTCTTCTTGAAGCTCTTCCCACACTCCAAGCATTTGTAGGGCTTCTCCCCATGGTGAACCTGCTCATGGACCACCAGCTCTGAGCTCTGACTGGAGCTCTGTCCACCTTTCTGGCACAGGGTGGGTCTTTCCTCCTCAGAACACCCTGGGCTGGGCTTGGAGCCCCTCCTTCTGCGGGATCTCTGGGGATTTTCCTCCCCGTTGGATTCCTGTGCCATGGAGCTGCTCAAAACGGCCTCTGCCATGAGGTTCTGCCGTGGGGATTTGTCCTCCCTGGTCTTCATCCTCAGCTCCTTGCCTGGGGCAGGAAGGTCAAGGAGAAGATGGGATTTGCCTCCGTGCCAGAGGGAAGGGGAAGGAGATCCCCCCAGTGCGTCCCCGGCAGGACGGCGTCGGCAGTGGGGTTGTCCTGCAGCCGGGGGCTGTGCTGGGCTGGGAGATGGAGCAGGAGAGAGGGGGAAAGGGGCACTGACTTCCTCCTCACCTGCCAGGGTGTCCCAGGGCTCCTTCCTCTTCCTCCCAGCATCCTCCTCCATCTGGCAAAGGTTTGGGGATGGGAAATTCTGTTCTGGGAAAAAAACAAGGGGTGAGCACATTGAGTTATGTACTTTGAGCAAAGTGGTTGGTTTGGTGCAAAGCAGGAGGAGCATTTATGCCAGAATTACAATTTAATCAGAAAATTAGGATCAAGGCAATGGTCCAGAAACACTGGCTTAATCTGACCGAGTCAGGATATATCCTGACACCCCGTTGGTCCGGGAGGTGGTAGCAGTCTGATGAATTGGTGGCTGCAGTCCTGTTGGAGTGATGAACGTGATTCTGTCAAAGCGGGGATCCTGTAGAAGGGTCTGGTCTTCCTCTGAAGGTCCAGTGGTGCTTATGGAGCTCTTGTCCTCTAGGAATCCAGTAGGCAAGGTGCTCCTGGTGTTGCAAGGGTGAGATTATATGCAGGTAGGAATGCTTGGTTCCTCCCCCTGGGCGGAGCATCCCACAATGGGATGATGTAATTTTATCAGTCCTGCAGTGACACTCAATGGCCCATTAACAGAAGATGGCCCCTGGAGGGCGTTATCAGGGCTGAGTCATGGCAGAGATAAAGAACACTGCCCCACCTGTTTATCACAGTTCATGAAGATGGTGACTGAAAACACACTTTTGGTTACATCTTACATTATCACCTGAAACAGTGAGGCAATCCCTGCTCGGGGTGGGGGGGTGAACACCACCCCCCTTACCCAAACTGGCTCAGGTGTAAAACCCCCACCCTGGGAAGGCCCCGCACACAGGGGACAATGTCACACTTGCCCTGCCCCAGGGGAGGTCTCTGTCCCTGTCACTCCCTTGCTCTCCCCCCTTTTTCTCTTTCTTTCCATCTCTCTCTCTCTACCTCACATTTACTGTTCAATAAAATCCACTTGGGATTTGGTCTCGTTAGCACCTTAATTGGGGCAGAGGCACCTCTAACAATTTTGTTAACCAGATTGCAGCATTATTTTGCAGAGATTTTAGGCGCTATTGTCTGACCCCAAGTGCCTTTGACAACAGCATGGTTCCCTCCTCTGAGGAGGTTCTGTCTCTTTCTGGAGGAACTCTTGGAAACTTGGATGCAGCTTCCGCTGAGGGACTTGTGGGAGAACTTATGAGGAAAATGGCTGCTGTGGGTGGCCAGTGTAAAGAACATATTTTGTTGTCCTTCCTTCAAAAGTTTGTTAAAATCATTGGAGGAAAGGGAGCAAATGATACCAGCAAGACTGACAAGGATCATTCACCACAAGTTGAGGAACACAAGGCTGCTAAAAGTCCTACAAAAAGCCCAGCTCAAGTAGCTAAATTCCCGAATAACTCCCAAATTCATAGGTTTGTGGGCTTTGCCAAATGTGAGAATCATTGTTTTCTTCGTCCCTGTGTACCTTTGTGACAGATACACAGAGCTTTCCCTTCCTTTTAATAATCTGTATTGGGCCAAATTTCTACTTTTGTGTTATCGGAACCTGCCCGCAGCTGAGCTGGAGCTGTGCAGGAACTGATGAATTTTGGAATTGCCACAGAATTGCTTCTCTTGTCAGTTTATTCATGTTTGGGATTTGTTTGCGTTTCCATCACAAGTGACTTGTGGGAAGAGCAAATATTCCTCAAGGCATTTTTTGTAGGATTAAGTGTGATTTCTGCCGAGTCTATTTTGTCCAGTGCCCGGGGGATGCTCACGGGGTCTCTGTGCCTCTTGCCCAGGGGGATGCCTTGGAGGGGCTTGGATAGGTTGTCCCTTCCCCTGTTACCCCTGGCCATTTCCCTGTCACCCCAGGCCATTGCCCAGGGGGTCTCCATCATTCTCACCCCAGGGAATGCCTGGGGGGTTCTCCCTACTGCTCACCCCTCTGCCAGGGGAGTGCTCCAGGGAGTCTCTGTCCCTCTCAGCCCAGGGGGTGCTCAGCAGTGGAAACAGGGTATTTTACAGGGTAAATGTTACAGGGTAGAAATCCATTTGTATTTAGGTGAAATGTGCTGCTTTGAATCATTAGTAGCTGGCCAGCATAGGTAAAATATGCTGTTTAGTCTGCTAGTTCTGCTGCTGAAATGCAGATGAAATATTTATCCCCTCAAATCCTGCAAGGAGTTGTAGAGACTGTATGTTTATTACAGCGCTGGGCACATGTGGGGATTGTTCCCCTTCAAAGGACATGCACGCCCCTGTGTAAGAGACGGTCCCAAGTTCCCCTCATTTTTGCCACATGTTTGCTGCAGTGGCAGAGACTGAGTTCCTGGAGACCCCGACTGGAGTTCCGGCTTGGAGAGGTGGATGATTAGTTTTGCAGGTGTATTTGCTGTACCACCTCAGACCACTGCTTCGAGCAGGGCCTGGCAAGGATCTGGCAAGGAGCGGCTTGTTCTATGTGCTTACATCTGTTTCAGGATACCTGCTCAACCCATGAATTTTCCCACCTCTTGGCCAAATGAACTTTCTGGGGTAACTCTGGTGATCTCCCACAGAAGACCCCTCATCTGCCTCATGACCACTGTGACGGATGGAGATTGAAGCCCCTCCCAAGGACTGAGACTGAGACCCTTACCACAGGGAGGAGGGCTGACCTGATCAATGCGAGATGTTTGCCCAGGCGTGGGCGATGGACCAAGAAGACAATGGCTCTCGCTCACGGCTGATAACATGACCTGTTCCTTCTCGGTGCCTTCAATGGACATTCATTGTCTTTTGCCTGTTCCCCCCTTCCACAGAGGACTATAAAAGACCCCTGAGATAACCAAGATTTTGAGATTTTCTATCCTTTATTTCCTTTCTGTCCCCTCCATTGCTTTGCTGTTGGCACTATATAATAAAGGTGCATTTGCTGTGATGAAACTCATGATCCCCGTCTGTTTGCCTTTTTGCCCTCCTAGGATTGGTAAACAAGCCATCACAACACCCCGCTCCTCCAAGCGGATTGTGACATTCCCTTCGCGGGCAGGGTCCCTTCCTACCCCAATACTTGCGGGATTCTGTCAGGGACTCGCTTCCCTTTCCTTCCTCCCTCTGCTTCCAGCTGGAAATGTGCTGGGAAATGCCTGGCAAATCCATCTTTGGTGCGTGCTTTGGGAGCTCACACAGCTGCTGCACCTTGCCTCAGGAATGCCCCTCTGGGATCCATGGCACACGCTCCCAGGGGCTGGAATTCCAGTTCCCAGCCAGGAAAAGTTCTTCCTGCCCTTGAAGGCAAAGCTCTTAACAAGGAGCAAGACGCCAAGTGGAGCAAGATCCTACAGTGACATTTCACTGCCAGCCTTCAAAACTTCACCCATGGTGGTTGTAGGCCCTGGATTGGGAATGAAATCCGGGTAGGGTCTTTGCTGGGAGCTGCCCTGGGTCAAGGGAGACACTGAGAGAGAAACAGAGCAGGCAGAGAGAGGCAGGAGAGAAAGGAGGACACAAACAAAATCAGCTGAGAAGGTGGCACTCTGTAAACAGAACTGCAACTGACTGAAAAGGAATGCGATGGAAAGAAGTAATATTGTAGCTTTATTTCCAATCAAAATACAATTTCCTCCCTTTCTCACAGACCTCCTCCCGGTGTCATTCAGCAGGGCTGTCAGAAAGTTCTTCATTCTGAGTGGATGTTCCAGGCTGCAGCCACAAGGAAACAGGGAATGGGGACTTTCCTGCTCCGGGGGAGTTTGACATCCTCAGCTGAGGAGAGGAGGAGGACAGCTGGGCTTCACCCTTCCTTAGTAAAGAGGTGTGGGGGAAATCGCTCACCATGTCTGCAGCTGCTCCCACAGGGATGTGAAGGCTGATCCCAGAGCCCCAAGGGTCACATTGAGGGCTGCCCTCAGGGAATGCTCACCTGATATTGAGGGGCAGTGTGGGAGCACCTGGATCTCAGAGCACCCAGCTGCCCCCATGTTTGGAGGTGCCTGAGGAGGGCTGGGACCATGCCAGGGACATCCTGCAGTGACATCCCCCCTGTCCCGCTCTGCGTGCGCTCAGTCCCAAACCTGACCCTGATCCTGGTCTCAATCTCACTCCACGTTTAGACACACTCACAGTTCTGTATTTAATCTCATCCCAGTGCCAGACTCGTCTAGCCCCAGACCCAATCCCAACCCCAGCCCTAAAGCCAATCCCATGTCTAGCCTTAACCCTAGTCCCAGCTCTAATCCAAACCTCAGCCCCAGCCCCAACCCCAGCCCCAATTCCAGCCCCTTCCTAAATCCTCAGTCCAAACAAAATCCCAGGTTCAGCCCTTCTGGGGGTTTGGGGGTGTCTCTGTCCCTCTGACCCCGATGATGTTTGGGCAGGGTCACAGCAGGGTTGAGAGGGACAGAGACCCCCCCGGCCTCCCCAGGGATGAGAAGGTCCGAGAGCCCCCCCAGCCCCGAGCACCCTCAGCAGTGAGAGGGACACAGAGCCCCTGGTCCCCAGCCCTGCACAGGCATTCCCTGAGGCCAGAGGGATGGAATCCCGCTGAGCATCCCCCAGGGTGAGGGGACAGAGACCCCCGAGCATCCCCTTGGCTGAGAGGGAGAGAGACTGCCCGGAGCACCCCCTGGCACAGGGTGAGAGGGAGGGAGACCCCCCAGGCATTCCCTGGGGTGAGAACGATGCAGACACCCTGGGGAATGGCCTGGGGTGACAGGGACAGGGACAACCCATCCAAGCCCCTCCCAAGCATCTGCTAGGGTGAGAGTAACAGAGTCCCCTCAGGCACCCCCGGGGGACCAGACAAAATAAACTTGCCAGAAATCAAATTAAACTCTGCATAAAACGCCTTGAGGAATATTTGCTCTTCCCACAAGTCACTTGTGATGGAAACGCAAACAAATCCCAAACATGAATAAACTGACAAGAGAAGCAATTCTGTGGCAATTCCAAAATTCATCAGTTCCTGCACAGCTCCAGCTCAGCTGCTGGCAGGTTCTGATAAAAGAAAAGTGGAAATTTGGCCCAATACTGATCATTAAAAGGAAGGGAAAGCTCTGTGTATCTGTCACAAAGGTGACAGGGACGAAGAAAATAATGTTTCTCACATTTGGCAAAGGCCTCAAACCTATGAATTCGGGAGTTAGTCAGGAGTTTAGCTACTTGAGCTGGGCTTCTTGGAGGACTTTTAGCAGCCTTGTGTTCCTCAACTTGGGGTGAACAATGTCAGTCTTGCTGGTATCATTTGCTCCCTTTCCTCCAGGGATTTTAACAAATTTTTGAAGGAAGGACAACAAAATATTTTGTTTACACTGGCCACCCACAACAGCCACTTTCCTCATAAGTTCTCCCACAAGTCCCTCAGAGGAAGCTGTGTCCAAGTTTCCAAGAATTCCTCCAGAAAGAACAAGTTCCTGAGAAGAGGGAACAATGCGGTTGTCAAAGGCACTTGGGGTCAGACAACTGTGCTGTGAAGTCACTGAGCCAAAATAATGCTGCAATCTGGTTAATAAAATTGTTAGAGAGATGCCTCTGCCCCAATTAAGGTGCTAACGAGACCAAATCCCACATGGATTTTATTGAACAGTAAATGTGAGGTAGAGAGAGAGAGATGGAAAGAAAGAGCAAAGAGGGGAGAGCAAGGGAGTGACAGAGACAGAGACCTCCCCTGGGGCAGGGCAAGGGTGATATTGTCCCCTGTGTGCGGGGCCTTCCCAGGGCGGGGGTTTTACACCTGAGCCAGTTTGGGTAAGGGGGGTGGTGTTCACCCCCCACCCCGAGCAGGGATTGCCTCCCTGTTTCAAGTGACAATGTAAGATGTAACCAAAAATGTGTTTTCAATCACCATCTTCATGAACTGTGATAAAGAGGGGGGGCAGTGTTCTTTATCTCTGCCATGACTCAGCCCTGATAACGCCCTCCAGGGGCCATCTTCTGTTAATGGGCCATTGAGTGTCACTGCAGGACTGATAAAATTACATCATCCCATTGTGGGATGCTCCGCCCAGGGGGAGGAACCAAGCATTCCTACCTGCATATAATCTCACCTTTGCAACACCAGGAGCACCTTGCCTACTGGATTCCCAGAGGACAAGAGCTCCATAAGCACCACTGGACCTTCAGAGGAAGACCAGACCCTTCTACAGGATCCCTGCTTTGACAGAATCACGTTCATCACTCCAGCCGGACTGCAGCCACCATTTCATCAGACTGCTACCACCTCCCTGCCCAACGGGGTGTCAGGTTATATCCTGACTCTGTCAGATTAAACCAGTGTTTCTGGATCATGGCCTTGATTTAATTTTCTTATTCAATTGCAATTCTGGCATAGATTCTCTCCCTGGTTTGCCTTCAAAGCAGTAGAAAACTCAATGTACTCCTCCCTTGTTTTCCTCCCAAAACAGAATTTCCCATCTGCAAGCATTTGTGAAATGGAGGAGGATTCTGGGAGGAAGAGGAAGGAGTCCTGGGACACCCAGGCAGGTGAGGAGGAAGTCAGTGCCCCTTTCCCCCTCTCTCCTGCTCCATCTCCCCCATGTCCTCCATGGCCCCCGGCTGCAGGACAACCCCACTGCCGACGCCGTCCTGCCGGGGACGCACTGGGGGGATCTCCTTCCCCTTCCCTCTGGCACGGAGGCAAATTCCATCCTCTCCTTGTCCTTCCTCCCCCAGACAAGGAGCTGAGGATGGAGACCAGGGAGGATAAATCCCCACGACAGAACCTCGTGGAAGAGGCCGTTTTGAGCAGCTCCATGGCACAGGAATCCAACGGGGAGGAAAATCCCCAGAGATCTTGCAGGAGGAGGGGCTCCAAGCCCAGCCCAGGGTGTTCTGAGGAGGAAAGACCCACCCTGTGCCAGGAAGGTGGACAGAGCTCCAGTCAGAGCTCAGAGCTGGTGGTCCATGAGCAGCTTCACCATGGGGAAAAGCCCTACAAGTGCTTGGAGTGTGGGAAGAGCTTCAGGAAGAACTCCCACCTGATCAGCCACCAGATGATCCACACCGGGGAATGGCCCTACGAGTGTGGGGAGTGTGGGAAGGGCTTCAGCTACAGCTCGGCCCTCATCACCCACCAACGTATCCACACCGGGGAGAGACCTTATGAGTGTCCTGAGTGTCAGAAGAGATTTTGGAGCAGGTCTGATCTTCTCAAGCACCAGCGGATTCACACCGGGGAGAGGCCCTTCCATTGCCGTGACTGCAGGAAGGGCTTCAAGCAAAACTCCCACCTCGTCAGGCACCGGCGCATCCACACCAGGGACAGGCCCTACAAGTGTCCCCAGTGTGGGAAGAGCTTTTCCAGGAGCTTTCACATGACCCGACACCAACAGAGGCACTGTGGTAGTGCGTGGCTACGCAGAAGGAGCAGAAGGCTTTGTGAATTGGAAGTTGGAGTTTCTGTTTCCTAAATATGGGGTTGGAGTTTCTCTTATGTATTTTTACGTGTATTTACCCTTCCCCCTGAAGCTATTCCCATTGGATTTCACCTGTAATGTATTCATTCTGGGCATTGTGTCTATTGGTTTTACCTTACCTCTTATATTCCCTATAAAACCTGTAAGTCAACCCCCTCCCGGGGTCACTTGTTCATGCGGTGTTCGAGCAAATACAACCTACTTCGGACGACACACAAGTGTCCAATGTCTTGGGTCTCTTTATCTCGGTCATGGTAGCGCTCTCTAAATAGCTCTGTCTGTATCAAACGAACCCCAAAGGTTGGTTGTTGCTTCTCTTCGAGTTGTCCCAGAAGCGCTGGCCAGCACCCCGGGAAAGAGGAGCCGGGTGGAAACAAAGAAGTCGGAGAGAATGCGACAAGTGGTGCCACATCGTGTGGCCCTGATACGGCGGCTGTTTTTAAAGCGTGACAGAGAGTGCTCCGCTCGGAGCTTCTCCAGACGCTGTTTCCCACCACCGTCACTGCCGAAGACACAGCCGCTGACGCCACCACCGCTGACCCGTCGGAGCCACAGTCAAACCGGAGGGGAGAAGTTCCCGAACCACGCCTGTCCTGGGGGTTCACGTCTCTCATGCCCGGCTCGCAGCCCTATCGCCGCTGAGAAGCTGTTCCGGTTCCTGTCCGGTTCTGTTTTCAGGGGGGGAGAAGACGCGACTTCCGCACACCCCGGAAGACGGCTTCAGACTGGGAACCGCTGCTGTGTTTTGTTTGTTGTTTTCTAAGAGTCAGCGGTTTGGTAAGTTCCAATTCTGGAGCGGGAAGGGCCTGGCTAGGGAAATCTTACTTGATGGAGGCACCCCCGTTCCTGAGGAGGGAAAGGGCACGTGGCGTGCAGCGTGCGGGGTGCCGCCATCAGTTTTTAGACCTTTTCAGTTTTTTTCTTTGTTTTTTTTTTTTTTTTTTTCTGGCAGGCGGGTGAGGCTTGCTGGTGGGCAGAATGGGTGGGAAATTGTCCACACAGCAGAAAGAGATTTATAACCAAGTAAAAGGAACCCTGAGAGAGTCAGGAGAAAGTTTTTCTAAGAGTTTTGTGAAAAAAATTTCCAAGTGGATTGTTTTAACTTTTCCAAACATCTCAGCTCAGGATGTGAGGCAGAAGGTTTTTTGGAAGGGGGTTGGCACCGCTTTAACAGAAGGCACCAAGAAGGGGGATCCTTCAGTGAAGGAAGGCTTCATGAGGATCTTTTTGTTAGTTTATGACATTGTTAAAGAGGACGCAGACAGTCGGGAAACGCGGGAAACTGAAAAGAGCCCATCTGCTTTATTTCCCCCATCTCCCCGACCCCCACGGTCTGAAAATGCTAATCACTCTGCTGAAACCTCAGTTTCTAACCCCTTTCCTGATCCCTTTCACAGTTCTGGCTGTTCCCAAAGATGCTGTACCCCTTCTAACCCCTTCCCTCAACCCCCACGAGAAGACCCCCCACAAGATGGCGGCAGCTGCGTGGCGGGGGTCTTTGTCCCATCTCAAGATACCCAGGGCGGCGCGGCAAGGACTCCTCCTTCCCAGAATTCCTTCATACCCCCCCCCCCCCCCGCCAGTCCCTGACCCTCCTTCCCTTTGTCCTGACCCCTCCTCCTCCTCTCTTGCAGCAGACCAAACCCCTCCCAGGTGCTATTGCGGGTCTCCACCCACAGCACCGCCCCTCCAGGTGGTTCCTTCAGCTCCACCCCTCGAGGTTCCATCACCCGATCCCGCCCCGCTCCACACAGCATCACCAACCTCAGCCACTCCCACACAAACCTCCACCCCCGAGCCTCCGGACCCTGCCCACCCCCCTCCTGTTTCCCAAGGCCCAGCCTCTGGTTCCCATAGCGAAAGGAAAGGCGGGGGAGCTGGGGCCGAGAAACAGAAAGCAGGCAGAGATTCAGATTCCCTGTTCCTAGCTCCAGTGTTATACAATGCAAGAGGACAAAACCCCAGGTGGGAACCACTTTCATACGAAAGCATAAAGGAACTCCGCAAAACAAAACGTGAATTTGGACAAAAAAAGTGAATTTTTTAGGAGCATGTTAAAAGCAACTTTCAATTCTAACAGCGGAGTTCCTGCTGATTTAAAGCACTTGCCCAGTTGCTTGCTCCCTCCATCAGAATACAGAATGTGGGAAAGAACTTGGAAAAGGTTTGCAGGAGACCTTCTTCCAGGAATTTTGCAGAGTCCTGATTATGCAAAAGATATAGAGGATGATGAGATCACCCGCGAACATCTTGTGGGTGAAGGGGATTGGAACCAAGGCAAAAAACAAGCAGCAGGGATTCCAAAACCAGTGTTAGATCTCACAAAAGACGCAGCAGAACGGGCATTTCTTAGTATGCCCTCAAAGGAACCTATAATACCTTATATCGCTCTCAAGCAATCTGTTTCAGAGCCATTCATGGATTTTGTTGATCCAGTGAGAGACACGGTCGAGAAAAAGGTGGAAGGGCAAGAAGCACGAGACGAAATCACGTTTGAAATTGTCACCACAAATGCAAATGAAGCCTGTCGGCGAGTTATCATGTCTCTTCCAGCATCCTCTCCTCTACCTACGCTGGATCGGCTCATCGAGGAGTGCACAAGAAAAGCCACCCTGATGGCAGAGGACTTGGTGAAAAGTCCTCAGGTAAAAGTGGTTGCTCTGACATTGGCAACCCCAAAAACTCCAACATCGAGTTCTCCTCCTCCCAAACGCAGGTGTTATTACTGCAGTGAGGAAGGCCATCTCATCAGCCAGTGCCCCTTTCGGGGGACAGCGCCTCCTCAGGGGGGAGGGGTGCGGGGAGAATTATCCAACCAGCAAAAAAACTAATTGGGGAGCGCAGACCTACCCTGCGTGATGATACAAATGGGGTGGGTCAGGGGCGTGTTGGAGACCCCACAGATGACGCAGTGGCGTCAAACAGGAAACACCGCAAGGGAGGAAGAGAACCCTAATTCCTGTTTTTCCTTTATACTAGCAGAATTTTTATAGTTAGTTTACCCTGTTGTATGGTTTCATTTTTCTTTCAGACTAGCAGGATGTCAATTCCTACATTCCTGCTCCTCATTTGGCTCCAGAAAAGCAGGAGAATGAGGACTGGTTCAAGGGCATGTTTAAGGGCTAGGATCTTTCTGGGTAGGTGTTGTCCCTTCTAAAGGACATTTGTTATTTTGTAGTTGCAATTTTTTTAATTTTGCTATCATTTGGGATTTTTAAGCGAATAATTTTTAGCATTGCTTCCTCCAAGTTTGCAGCCTCCGCATCTGTCATAGTTGCTGCTGCCACCAGGGGAGGAGAATGATGGGAAGATGGAAAACAAAACAACACTGCAGTTTGATAGCCTCAGTTTCTCCTTCCCCCAAAGCTCCGTTCATTTAATTAAACAAAAAAAGAGGGAGATGTTGCAGTGTACAGCTACGCAAACGGAGCAAAAAGGCTTTGTGAATTTGAAATGGGAGTTTCTGTTTCCTAAACCTAAACCTGGAGTTTCTATTCTGTATTTTTACGTGTATTCATCCTTCCCCCTGAAGCTATTCCCATTGGATTTTACCTATAATGTATTCACACTGGGCATTGTTCTATTGGTTTCACCTTATCTCTTATTTTCCCCTATAAAACCTGTGTCTGGAACCCAGACCATTGTCACTTGTACGTGCGGCGTTCGAGCAAATACAACCTACTTTGGACTGCACAACAAGTGTCCAATCTCTTGAGTCTCTTTATTCCGGTCTTGATCGCACTCTCTAAACAGCTCTGTCTGTATCAAAAGAACCACAAAGGTGTTTGTCGCTTCTCTCCGGCTGCTCCCGGAAGCGCCTGGCCAGCACCCCGGGAAAGAAGAGCCGGGCAAAAACAAGGAAGTTGGAGAGAAAAGAAGCAACAGGGCTGCTTCTAACCTGCCCCGAAGCACTGGGGCTCTGGGCTTTCCTTCCTATGGGAGAGAACTGTCGTTCTCCTCCAGGGTTCCTTGGCCAAAACTGGGATTCCACTTCCAAAACTCCGTACATCCAAGGATTGCTCCCCAGTGAAAGCAGCCAGGACAGAAAGGTCTGTCTGCCCTTGGCCTCTTGGGGGTGCCTCTCACCTGCTTTCAAAACACTGGGACTCAGTGCTTTCCTTCCAGTGAAAAAGAACCGTCCTTCTTCTCAAGTTATCCATGGTCAAAATTGAGATTCCTCCTCCTAAATTCCATATATCCAAGGTTTCCTCCATGACAAAAGCTGCCAGGACAAACGGGTCTATCTGGCTTGGCCTCCCAAGAGCCACCTCTCTCTTCTTCGGCCTTTGAAATTCTTGGTCTCTGTGCTTTCCTTCCTACAGAAAAGAACCGTCCTTCTTACCTGTGCAGAAATGGCTGAAAATGGGGATCCACCTCCCAGATTCCCTATATCCAAGGGTTACTTTTAGATAAAAGCTACCAGGACAGAGAGTTCTGGCTGCCTTAGGCCTCTAATGGCTGCCTTTCATCTGCCCCTCAAACACCGTTGTTCTGTGCTTTCCTTCCTATGGAACAGAAATGTCCTCCTCCTCCAGGTGTCCATGTATGAAATTGGGATTCCACCTCTAAAATTCCCTATATCCAAGGGTTGCTCCCAGCCAAAATCTGCCAGTACCGTCAAGTCTGGCTGGCCCTGGCCTCTGGTGGCTGCCCCTGCCACACTGGGGCTTGGTTCTTTCCTTCCCATGGAGATCCCTGTGACACTGTGGGGACCTCATGGAACCAAGGGGATCATTGTGGCACCACGGGAGCCCATGGAACCAAGGGGCCATGGTGACACTGTGGGGCTTCATGGACCCAGAGATCATTATGACTCCGTGGGGCCTGATGGAACCATAGAGACCATGAGGACCCTTCAGGGCCTCGTGTCACCAAGGGGGCATTGTGACACCTCAGGGCCTCCTGGGAGCAAGGGACCATTGGGACACTGTGGGGGCCCATGGAACCGAGGGAACATAGAACAGCTCTGGCTGGCTTGGCCTCCCAGGGGCAACCTGACAGGTCTGGCTGATGTTGGAATGCCAAGGGCTGCCTCTCATCAGCTCCTGGAGCACTGGGGCTCTGTGCTTTCCTTGCTATGGGAAAGAACTGTCCATCTTTCCAGATGCCCATTGCCAAAATTGGTACCCTCCCAAAAAAGTTTCCTATTTCTAAGAGTATCTCTCAGAAAAAAACCTGCCAGCTCTGGCTGGCCTTGCCTTCCAGTGGTCACCTCTCATCTGCCCCTGAAACACAGGGATTCTGTTCCTTCATTGCCATGGAAAAGACCTGGCTTTCAGGTCCAGGGTCCATGGCCAAAATTAGAATTTGGCTTCCCAAATTCCATATATCCAAGGAATGCTCCTACAGAAAAGTAGACAGGACAGACAGGTCAGGCTGGCCCTGTTCTCTAGTGATTTTCTTAGACTATGAGCTGAATGTTTTCATGTGGAAACACCTTGGAGAGGGAGAGATCTACCAAGGTGGGATTTTGAGGCCTCAGGCACATGACCACTACATATGGACAAAGGAGCTCTGTGCTCTGTGCTGTTGTGGTGTTTTTGCATCATGGAAGTGATGTCCAAAGAGAAGCTGCTAGCAGTTTCCTCCATGTCTGACAAGAAAACAATCAGTAATTAGCTTTGAGAGCTGATAATCTGTTAAAGCACTAAGGAAACTGCACACACCTCTGTGAAGACACAAGTTAAAGAGGAAGAAGCCTGGCTGGGTCTCTTTCCCTTCTGGCCAGCACAGAGGTGCCAAGGCCGGGCCAGCCCCCGTCTGGGCCGGGGCGGGCCGGGCGGCTCCTGCCGTGGGGCCGGGCCCCTTCCCAGGGAGCCCGCCAGGCCCCATCGGCTGCCGGGCAGGGGAGGGGAGGCCGCGGGGCCGAGGCCGGGCCGGGCCGTGGCTGCGCTTGCTGACATCTGGCCGCTGCCGAGCCCTGCCCCGCCGCCAGCCCGGGCCCAGCCAGGATCCGCCGGGCCCCAGGAGCAGCCCCGGGCCGGGCCGGCTCGGCCAAGCTTCTGCCGCCCTTGGGCTTGGCCCGCAACCAGCGGGCAGGGCCAGGAGAAGCCATCGGCCCCGGCCGTGCTGCTGCTCTGCTCTGGCCTGGCTGCTGAGATCCTGGCCCTGCCCCCAGCGCCGCCCAGCCTGACACAGCCCCAGCGCAGCCGCTGCACAAACCTCCATGGGAAAACAGCTCCGGCCGCAAGGACCCAGCCCGGCCGGGCTCACGCAACCATCTGCAGGCCCCACCTGAGATATTGACTCTTCCCGTGCTTCCATCCTCCCTCCAGTGAGAGAAAAGGACAAAGTGCAGGCACACACAGGAGCAACGTGAAGACACCCAGGTCAGTGAAGAGGAAGTTGAGTCCCAGATGGGAGGGATGAGGAGATGCCTTGACCTTGGGGCTGAAATCCTCTGGTAAAGCTATGGAGAAGGATGGAATTGATACATCAGACTCTCTTTTGCCCTATAACGCATTGAAAAAAATGGGGAGGTGGCTTGTTCAGCAAAGGCCTCCATGCTAAAGTAAGGAAATGTTGCAGTAGCTGTGATCCCATGAGGAGTATGAACATTGAAAGAGAAAAGAGTGATGAGACCCTGTGCCCTCAGGGAGAGATTAAGAAGACCTCTGTTCCCAGAGATGAAGATGATTTCAGAAATAAATGAAGAGAACCTTTGCTCTTAAACAGCTCATCTTTAAACCAATACCCCATAAGTTGACATGGCCCATAAACACAGCTGTGGGAAAAGCTGTAAAAATTGGGAGAGACATCATGATTGCAGATTTTTCCAGGCAGCTGCTATTTGGGGAAATGAAAAGTCATGAGATAACTGTTTTCTTGTGGAGAAGTCTCCATAACATTAACAAGAGGAACTTCTCTCCCTAAGTGAACAGAAGAAAGACTATTTGAGTAGTTACCTGACAGAAAATTTTAGGTTTTGTATCTTTACATGGTCAGGTTGTAGGGAGAGAGGAGAAGTGTTCTGAAAGTTTTGTTCTGATTTTTATTACTCTTTCTTTTAGTTACAGTTAGTAAACTTTTCTTTATACCCTTTTAATGTTTTGAGCCCACTTTGCCTTTCTCCTAATCCTACCTCAGAGCAGGAAATTAGTAAGTATATTCTAGTGAGTGCATTGGTAATTAGCCAGCACTGAACCCACCACACTAATTGATGCATTGGCCGAGAAATCTCAAATTGTTGAAACAATGAACTGCCCCAGACAAGAGGGAAATCAAGGCAGAGCCATGGTTTGTCAGGACTTGCTTGATCTTAATGAGCCCCGTGGTGCATTTGGAGCTGAGCCCTGGAACCTCAGGGCCTGAGAGGAGATTGCACAAACCTTTCCAGGAGTCCAAGGCAGAAGAAAACCCCAAAGTGTCTCAAAGCATTAATGGGTCCCACTGAGGTCCATCCCCAACACAGGCTCCTCATGGACTCCTTGGAGGAGAGAATTGGAGGCCAGGATGGCACAAAAACCTCTCAGAGACTCAAAATGGCACAAAAACCTCTCAGTGTGGAAAGGAAAACGCAAAGTACTTGACAAAAGTTGAGTATCTCAAAGTATTAATGAGCTCCACTGAGTGTTAGTACAGAGCTCTCAAGGGACTCGTTAAAGCAGATAATTGGGGCCATGATTGCACAAACCTCTCAGAGTCTGTATCCAAAGAGAAACACCAATTACCTTTAAAAAACGGAAGTACCTTTAAGCATTAATGAGCCCCACTGAGTGTTGTTCCTGACAAAGCCTCTCCAGGGACTAATTACAGCAGATAATTGGAGGCCATGATTGCAGAAAGCTCTCAGAGACTGCAAGGCAAAAGCCAAAGCCAAAGTCCTTTGAAAAACCTGCAGTGCCTGGGAGCATTGTGGAGCCCCCAGGGCCATTGCTGAGCAAGGCTCCCCAGGGACTCCTTCCAGCAGATCCTTGAGGCCACTGGGATGTGGGCTAGGGGGGGATGCTGAGGGCAGGACAAGGGGCTGACAGTGCCCAGCCTGGCTGGGGCTGTGCCAGGAGGCCCCAGGGCCTCAGGACAAGGTGTCTCCTGACAGCCCTTGGTGGCACAGACCCTGCTGTGCCCCAGGCCACCAAGACTTGGCTTCTCTTTGTCCCCACCTGTCATCAGTGCCTCCAGTTCTCTGCTCAGTTGGGGCCTGGGGACACTTTCTCAGTCTTGTCCCTCACTGGGACCCATTAAAAGTCAAAGAAACTTTGGAGTTGGATTCTGACTTGGAGTTCTGGAGAGGTTTCTTCAGCTCCCTCTCAGGGCCTGATGTTCAGGGCCTGAGCACAGAGCCCCAGAGGCTCATTCAAGTCCTTGTGCTGTGTCTGTGCTGCTGAGCTGGGCCGGGCTCCTGGCACAGAGGGTGATGCTGGTAAGCAAGCAGAGCTTCAAAAGCACATTTCTCTGGATGAGCAGCTCTTCTCCCAGCCCAGCAGGGCTGGGGCACTGCCTGCAGCCACCCCAGGCACAGCCCAGAGGCACAGAGAGAGGAGAGGCAGCCTGGGCTGGGAGAGTGACTGAGACCTCACTAGAGGAGAAATCTTCACAGGGTTTGAATGAATAATTCTTTGCCTCTAGGAAAGTTAAACTTCCATTCCTGCAGTGATCTCCTAAGGCTGGGCCATTCCACAGTTTCCATGTTCTTTTGCAAGGGCTCTCCCAGTTCCTCTGGTGTAGAGGAGGTGGCCATAGGGCAGACAGGGCAGTACCTGCAGGCAGCAAGGGCAGGCAGCATCAGTGAGAACGAGGTTAAAGGCAGCCTGGGGTGGGAGGACAGGAGAGTCCCCATCAGGGGAGAAATCTGCACAGCCCCTGGACACGGTGAGTCTCAGGCTGCAGAGCAATGCAGGTGAGTTCCTGGAAGTGTCTCTGACAATGCCAGCACTGACAGGACCTGTCAGGGTGGCTCTCCTGGATGTCCTGGTGTGGAGCAGAACAAGCTCCAGAGCTGGGCTTCCCTGCTGCCCCCTCAGAGGCACAGGACAGGTCCCTGCCCAGGCAGAGCTGCCCCAGGGCCGTGGGGTGGGGATGGGCTCTGTGAGCCCTGGCAGGGAGCGGAGCTGGGCACAGGGAGACGCTGCTGGCAGGAACAGCTCCCCTCAGCAGAGACACGGGCAGGGAGGGACAGGGAGCTGCTGCCACAAATGCTGGGCAGGGGGATGTGGCACCTCCCTGCTGTCCCTGTGGCTCAGACACCTTCCCCCAGCAGCTCCTCCCCGGGTTCCTTTCCCATCCTAAGCAGAGCCCCTGCCCTCATCCCACGGGGGCTCGGCTGTGCATTGCCCCTGCAGCAGCCAGAGCCCAGGCAAGGAAGGACAAGCCCCTGATTTCCATCAGTCTCAATGTCCCTCCTCCCCTGGCAGGAGCAGTGTGACATTTCAATGCCATGCCCAGGTGCCTGTGCTGTCCTTGTTGCCACCATTGGGTTTTCTGAGGCAGTGCCAGGCTTTGGGGGCTGCTGGGGAGATGTGTCTGTGTGAGCAGAGTGCCCAGGTGCCCTCAGGGGCCATTCAGCTGATTCCCTGGGTGTCCTGCAGGGCTGCAGGTGCCCTCCAGAAGGGCACAGCTCTCCCCTGCTGTCTCTGGGCTGCCTGGGATCCCCATGGAGCAGACAGCTCAGTGGTAGGGCCAGGGAAATGCTGCTGGGCAGCTGCACCTGGGCAGCTGCAATGATCCTTCTGTGCACCAGCCTGGCAGGAGACAGCTGAGATCCCAGTGAGGCACCCTGAGAGAAGGCGAGGGCTCTGTCCATCTGCTCTCTGAGCCCAGAGCCCTCTGCTCTCAGCACTGCCCTGGTTCTCTCTAGGGGAACTCCTCTGGGTGCCTCTCCTTCAGCTCAAAGCTGCCAGCAAGGGGCAGCTGAGAACAGCCCTGATGGCCAGAGTTGCTCTCTTGTCCCTGCACTGAGAGACCATCCCTGTGCCTCTCACACCCACACGATTTCACCTGCAGTGCATTAGAAATGTCAGGGATTTCAAACATACACCATCACTCCTAACTGTGGCAGGTGCAGCTGGATGAACAAATACAAGGAACTCCCCCAGCTCAGTTCTTCAGATGGGCAAATTGCAAACAGCAGAGCTAAAAAGCTTTTTGGTGTTTCACAAGTCGATTTAATTGGAGATAAGCCAGCATTCTCAGTTGCCTCTCACTACACAAGAGAATCCTCCTGAGCCCATTTGTGAGTCCCTGCTCTCAGTGCCAGCAAAACCCAGAGCCCAGGTGAGGGGAATGCACAGAAGTGATCCTAAAAAGAGCAACCCTGAAAGCTGAATTGCTATGAGATATGCAATATATTTTCCTTGTAGAAGGGTGGCCTGACCCAGTCCTGTATTTTTCTCCTCAGCAGAAAACCATTTCCTGAGGCAGCCAATGTCCAACAGCAGCTCCATCAGCCACTTCCTCCTGCTGGCACTGGCAGAGACGCGGCAGCTGCAGCTCCTGCACTTCTGCCTCTTGCTGGGCATCTCCCTGGCTGCCCTCCTGGGCAACGGCCTCATCATCAGCGCCGTAGCCTGCGGCCACCACCTGCACACGCCCATGTTCTTCTTCCTGCTCAACCTGGCCCTCAGCGACCTGGGCTCCATCTGCACCACTGTCCCCAAAGCCATGCACAATTCCCTCTGGGACACCAGCACCATCTCCTACACAGCATGTGCTGCACAGCTCTTTTTCTTTCTGCTCTTCATCTCAGCAGAATATTTCCTCCTGACCATCATGTGCTACGACCGCTTCGTGTCCATCTGCAAACCCCTGCACTACGGGACCCTCCTGAGCAGCAGAGCTTGTGCCCACATGGCAGCAGCTGCCTGGGCCAGTGCCTTTCTCAATGCTCTGCTGCTCACAGCCAATACATTTTCCTTGCCCCTGTGCCATGGCAATGCCCTGGGCCAGTTCTTCTGTGAAATCCCACAGATCCTCAAGCTCTCCTGCTCCAAATCCTATCTCAGGGAACATGGGTTCATTGCTGCTAGTGCTTGTTTAGCACTTGGTTGTTTTGTATTCATTGTTTTCTCCTATGTGCAGATCTTCAGGGCTGTGCTGAGGATCCCCTCTGAGCAGGGACGGCACAAAGCCTTTTCCACCTGCCTCCCTCACCTGGCCGTGGTCTCTCTGTTTATCAGCACTGGGGCATTTACCTACCTGAAGCCCCCCTCGATGTCCTCCCCATCCCTGGATCTGGCCCTGTCAGTTCTGTACTCGGTGGTGCCTCCAGCCCTGAACCCCCTCATCTACAGCCTGAGGAACCAGGAGCTCAAGGCTGCAGTGAGGAGAATGATGACTGGATGCTTTCAGGAACATTAAACTGCTGGCCAATTTCAGCAAATCACTTGTAGTCAAAGTCATCTTTTATACATCTTGTTGGTTTCATTTTGGAGGTTCTATTCCTTTGTTTTAATTTTTTCATGTTGTCCAAAAAGAACTATCATTTTTAGTACCATTTCTCATTTTGTTTCTCTCCACATTCCCTGTGGCCACAGACTGTGTCAATGAGGGGCTGCGCTCTCGGTGGCTTTAAAGGAACTCAAGGATCTCCCAGCACAGTTTTCAGCACAGCTGCCCTTTTGTTGCCTTCTCTGGAGCTGCAGCAGCAATGTCTGTGTGCAGAGCTGGGGGCAGATCAGTGCTGGCACAGCAGCTGTGCCCAGCAGCAGCAGCAGCACTTGGTGGTGCCAGTGCTGCTCCCGTGGCCCTGCCCCGCTGCCCTGGTGGCCCTGGTGTTGCTGCAGGGCCTGAGTGCTCTCGGGGCCAGGCACAGTCCTGGGGGTGGCAGTGCCGGGGCTGCAGCAGGGACAGGCCATGGGCACTGCTGGGGCAGCGCTGACGCCTCAGGCCAGGGCCTGGGGGCTCCAGGCTCCTTGCCCAGGCTCTCTCAAGAACACGGCCAGGCCAATGCTCAGCACAGAAAACCCCCGTCAGCAGCCCCAGGCTGGCCGTGGGCAGGCTGGGGGCAAACAGCACGGCTGGTGCTCTGCCAGGGCCCTGGGGGAGATGGGAAGGAGCAGCAGAGCAGGGGCTGATCCATCCCCAGTGCGCTGCACAGCCCAGGGCAGCGTCCCAGAGCGTCCTCATGGAGCTGCCAACAACATCCCCCCTCTGCAGCCCTGGCCTCTCCCCCAGCTCACACAGGTGCCGCATCCTTGCAGGCACAGACACGGCAGCGCTGGCTCAGGAGCCCCTGTTTGCATTGCACACAGCAGGCGGGAGCACCCCCGTGCTGGTGCTGTGGGGACATGAACCTGAGGCAGCACAAATGCCATCAGCCCCTGGGGCCAGGAAGGGCTGGGGGACGCCAGGGAAACCACTCAGCTTTGTCCTGGCCTCTGCACTCAGCCAGAAAGTTTGTTCCCATCAGCTGGGAATTTCCTGCCCCACTGCAGACGCTGTTGCTCAGAGCCAGGACTGCCTGGCAGCCACCCCAAACTGCCCTGAGCATTTCCTTTGCTCCACTTTTGCTTTCTTTACTCTTCCTGCTCCAAATTTCTTTCTCTTGCCCACCCCTGTTCCCTCCCCTGCAAAAAGCTCATCCCTGTTTGCCCTTTCCTCTCTGGCCCCACTCCCCATTGCAGTTCCTGACTTGGCACCATGGGAACGTCCCTTGGGGAGCAGGATCATCCCACAAGTGCTGCAGGAATTGCCTGCAGGCTCCTGCAGTGCCTGGTGCTGCTCCTTTGCCAGAGGCAGCCCAGGCCAGGGGGGCACATCTGGGCTGCTGTGTCTGCCTGTGGGGCTCCCTGTTCTGGGCAAGGAGCAGGAGCTGCAGAGGCTCTGCAGGACTGACAGGATGGGCTTTGGGGCTGTGAGCAGAAGCTGAAGGACCTGGGCTGCTACAGCTTCTGAAGAGGAGGCCCAGGGCTCCTCCTGCAACTGCTCCAAGGGTGGTTTCAGACAATCCCAGAATCAGCAAGGCTGGAAAAGACCTTGGAGATCATCAAGTGCAGCCTCTGCCCTGACACCGCCTTGTCTCTCCTGAGCCTCCTCTTCTCCAGGATCAACAACCCCAGCTCCCTCAGCCACTCCTCACAGGACTTGTGCTCCAGAGCCCTCACCAGCCTTGTTGCCCTTCTCTGGACACGCTCCAGCCCCTCCATGTCCTTCCTAATTTGGGGGGCCCAGAACTGGACACAGCACTCGAGGTGCTGCCCAACCAGTGCCCAGCACAGGGGAAGAATCCCTGCCCTGCTCCTGCTGGCCACACCATTCCTGATCCAGGCCAGGAGCCATTGGCCTTCTTGGCCACCTGGGCACACGGCTGGCTCATGTCCAGCCTGCTGTCCATCAGTCCCTGCAGGTCCCTTTCTGCCTGGCTGCTGTCCAGCCCCTCTGTCCCCAGCCTGGAGCGCTGCAGGGCTTGTTGTGGCCAAAGTGCAGGACCCGGCAGTTGGACTTGTTCAACCTCACCTTGTTGGATTTGGGCCCTGGATCCAGCCTGTCCAGGGCCCTGTGCAGAGCCCTCCTGCCCTCCAGCAGATCCACACTCACACCCACCTTGGTGTCATCTGCAAATTTGCTGATGGTGGACTCAATTCCCTCATCCAGACCATCAATGCAGATACTTAAATCCACGCTGGCTGGCTCTGACCCCTCGGCCATCCTGTGGGTGCCCTGTGATGGCTCTCAAGGTGATCTGTTCCAGAACCTTGCCAGGCACCGAGGTCAGGCTGACAGGCCTGGAGTTCCCCAGATCCTCCTTCCAGCCCTTCGTGGGGATGGGCTCACACTGGCACCTCCAGTGCTCTGGCACCTCCCTGCTGAGCCAGGACTGATGGTAAATGATGGAGAGCAGCTTGGGGAGCTCATCCACCAGCTCCCTCATCCCCCTAGGATGGATCCCATCCCATCCCATACACCTGTGAGCATCTGAGTGGCTCAGCAGGTCACCAGCTGCTCCCTCCTGGATTACAGGGGGCTGTTCTGCTCCCTGTGCCCATCTGCCAGCTCAGGAGAACTCTTGTCCCGAGGACAGCCTGTCCTAATGTTGAATATTGGGGCAAATGAAAGTGTCAAGCTGCTCAGCCTCTTCCATATCTTTATTTACTCTTTTCCCCACTGGATCCAATGAACAGTAGAGGTTCTCCTTATCTCTCCTTTTGCTACTACTTTTTTTATAAATATTTTTCTATTATTTCTCAAAGAGGTGGCCAGGATATGCTCTAACCTGAGCTTTCACCACTCTACTATCTGCATGACCTAACATCATCCCTAAATACTTCCTGAGTTCCCCTTTCCAAACCCTCTTTTGTCCTGAGTTCCCACAAAAGCTCCATGCCAAGCCAGGACAGTCCTTTTCCTCACTGGTTGAACTTCAGCACAGAGGGACAGGCTGCTCCTTCCGCCTTACGATTACTTTCTTGAAGTGTGTCCATCCTTCCTGCACCCCTTTATTTTTAAGGGATGTTTCCTTTAAAAAATCAGTACCTGATTCGCTACTCTCCAAATCTGCATCCTCAATAGACCCAGGTCTGCCCTCCATAATTCCAGTGGTGAGGTTTTGTTGCTGCCCCTCCTTTTTTCACAGAATACTGAAAACTTGTTGGGGAAGATGAAATAGCAAGGCCCTATAAATATGAGGGCCTGGCAAAAGAATCAGAGAATACAGATATCGAGATGAAAACGAGGTTTGAAATACCAAACCTTCATTACTGAGCATCCCAAAAACAATAATGCAATCCCCCTTTTCTGATAGAACCTAAGGTCAAATGGAATGTCCTGTCTCACCCCCCAATGTATGGTTCATCCCATACCTGTAACCCTCCCCTGAAGTATCCGATGTCTGTAACCCCATTGGCCCAAGTCCTGTCCCAGCCCACCTTGAAGCCCCTGATAAGGTGTGGCCGAGGGACCGGACGCTCTCTCTCTCGGACCTTCCTGCTGGGACACCCACCTGGCACCATCTCTCTCTCTCCCTCTCTCTCCCCCCCCCCGCTCTCCCCGGGCCTGCCACGAGTTGCGGCTAGCAACTCTAAGCAGGGCCCTTCATCCTTTACAATAAACCCTATGCTCTAAAGACCAGGCCTCAGAGATCCTTCGTTAGCACCCACCCAAACCGTCCTGGAGCCCAGCAGTCCCCGCAGATTGGCGCCCAACGAGGAAGACCGACCCCCACAGACTGGCAACCCCACGTGTCTGAAGACCTCTTCAGCTTTTCTACCTGTGGGAGAATTCTCCATGGACGGTAACTAAATAACCAGTTGTAGCCTCCTAATCGGTGTCGTGAGCACGGCGTATCGTTGCTGAGCAGCGTGGAAGCCGGAGCTCTATAACTTTGCCGAGGCAATCCTCGAGCAGGGGAATTCGTTACAAGGTAGCGAGTACCTGTACCTCTTGGAGGAATTCGCCTGGCAATCCTCGAGCATAGGCGGCCGCTGCTGCGCTGCAGCTACCTAGAGCTCTCTGAGGAACCTTGCCGTGGCACCCCGCCACGTGCACCGAGCACAGGCGAGCACTGCTCTGCACTGCCCGCACTGAAGCTCTGAGTGGAGTCTGGAGGCCCCGAGCACGGAAAGACGTTCCTGAGCGACGCCTGAAACCGGAGCTCTGAGGGGGACCTCAAGCAGAGTCCTGAGCGCCGACTGGAGTGCCTGGCCAGCCCCCCACGTCGGAGTTCTGAGTGAGGACCCTGCCCCTGCGATATCAAGGTGAGCTACACTGGTGTAAAAATGGGACAATCCCACTCTGCCCCTGATCGGGATCTCTAGAAGGAACTTAAGCATTCTTTACGCTGCAGTAACAGTACTTTACCTAAGCAAGAGCTAAAAAACCTTTTAGAATGGACTCTAGTTAATTTCCCGAATGCGGACCGTTCAGCCGTCTTTACCAGAGACTTTTGGGACTCAGTTGGAAATAGACTCTTTAATGACATTTCACGCCGGGATTTGACTGGCGTTCACCTTCTCCCGGCGTGCAGAGCATTGGTTGAGCTGTTCGCTGCACAGCAGAAGACCGCGGCAGCCGCTCAGCCGGACCACGCTGTCCCTGAAAATCCCCTCCACGCTGCCGCGAGTCCGCAGCGGGGCACGCCCCCCGCCTCCCCCCCCGCGCCGCGCAGCTGCGGCGTCCGCGGCCCCTCCCCCCGCCCATGCGGTCGCGGCGTCCGTTGCCCCGGCCCCCCCACCGGACCCTGCGGCCCCTCCCGCCGCCCCCCTCCATCCCCGCACCCCCCACTCCACTAACCTCTGCTGCTCCGGTTGGCGCGGTTGGCCCCCCCCCGCTCCGTGTCGGGCCCCTCCTCCGCCTCCGCCCCAGCAAGCCGGCCCAGCAATGCGATCGCGGCAACACCCCCCGCTGCTGGCGCTGCACCGGCCCCGGCCCCCCCTCCCCCTGCGGCCCCGACTGTACCCCCCCCTCCCCCCCGCGAGTCCCGCCGCTCCCCCAGCCACGTGCTGTGTCTCTGTGGCTGCAGCCATCGCCGGCCTCCTGCAGAGTCACGCGGCCACGTTTCTGCAAGCAGCTCATGCTCCCATCGCTGCCGCGGCGCAGGCTGACACGGCAGCGTCCTTTGTGCCGCCGGACGGAGCGGTCCAGCCCGCCAAGCCACCCCGCGCCTCCCGCGCGGTGGCTCCCCCACCGTTGTCACTGCCCCCCTCAGACATGCCCACCGCCATGGTCCCTGCTCCAGCCCAGCTTGCGAGCTACCAGCGGCTGAGCTCCGCGGCACAGACACCGGCTTGCCCCCAGCGCCCTGTCCCCGCTCCGCGGCGATCCCTGGCCAGCCCCCCCCTTCCTACCACCGCTGCAGCTGTGCCGGGGACTGCGGCCACCGCCGGAACCGCGACAGCAGCCCAGCCCCCTGCCCCTGAGCCCCCCAGTCCACCTCTGTTTGCGGCGCCGCTGCCGGCTCGGAGCGCCGCGGCGCCGCTGTGGCCCGACCCGCCCCCATCGCGCAGGGGTGCCCCGGGGCTACACGCCGCAGCGCTGCCACCCCCCTGCGGGCGGCGGCGCCCTGCCGTTCCCTTCTGTGGCCACAGAGACGGTCCCTGCTGCGCTCCCCGAGGCGGCCGCCATGATGCCTCACCACGCAGACCCCGTGACACGCCCCCCGCATGCACAGTCCCTGCGACCCTCGGAAGACCTGCCTCACGCCGTGACACCGCCGCCGCCCCCCCACGCCGCCTCCGCCACGCCTTTGATCCAGCCTCCCAGTTCCCACACGCTCCATGCTGCAGTCCACCCCCAGCCGACATCACTGTGCCCTCCCACGCCAGCACCACCGCTCCCAATTCAAGACGCAGGACACCAGCCCGCGTCGCCAGAACTTCCGGGTTTACTGCATCTACAAGTGTCTCCGCCCACACCACCAGCCCAGCTGGAGCCTGTTACAGCCTCATCACAAGTGGCCCCCACTGCAGCGCGCCTCGCACAGCCTCTGGAAACCCCAATGCTACAGCCATCAGCAGCCCCTGCGCAGAGGCAGCCTCCAGCCGCCCTTCACCTGCCTCCATCGTCACTGGGTACCGTGCCGCAGCCACTACATCCTGCACCTGACCCAAGCAGGACTGGACTACAACCAAGCACACAAACCGTGCAACGAGAAGGGGGAGGGTCGAATGTGACACACATAGAGAACTGTATCACATTTCCAAATGCCAACCCTCTTAATGCTGAAAAGTCACCAGCATCAATCACAAATTTAGAAAATCCCCAGAAAAGTTTTGACAATCTTCAACTGACAGACTGGAATCAAATAACACGTGACATTTGCAAAGAAGAAAGCCTAAACCCTATAGCACTGCCTGTGGTATTCAGCCAGCAAGCCGGTGGTCCCAGAACTTGGACAGCTATCCCATCTCATGAGGTGAAAGAATTGCGAAAAGCAATAAAGGACAATGGTATCTCCTCTCCATATTTTAGACAACTGCTGAAAAGTACCCTGGAAGGACATACACTCACACCAAATGACTGTAAAAATCTTGCTGCTATAATTCTTACAGACTCACAGTATATACTATGGGAACTTAAATGGAAGAGACTGCTTACAGGGGTACTAAACACTTATAGACAATGTACTGATGCAGACCTTCGTGCCCTCACCCTGTCTAAGCTAATAGGTGACCCACCGGATGACCAGAATGAAAATCAAGTGAATTTACCCAGAATGGTGTTAGATGACATAAAAAAGATGGCTCGCAAAGCTTTTTTGCAAGTTCAGCCTGCAGGAACTTTTGAAAAAGCCTACAATCTAATTAGTCAAGAGTCATCTGAACCATTCACCTCATTTGTGGACCGGGTGATCCAAGCAGCAGAAAGACAATGCGGTGATGATATAGCCCGTCCAATAGTGATACGGGACATCATTGAAAATAATGCAAACGCGGAATGCAAGAGAATTATCAAAGCCCTGGGAAAAGAAAGACCTACAGTGCCTGAAATGATTGATGCCTGCAGCAAAATTGGGAGCCCACAGCATGTAGCAACAGTCCGAGTAAATGAACTTGGAGAAACTCTAGGAGAGAAAATTGAAAGGGCTCTTACAGCACAAGTAGCGCAAGCAAAAGCACAGGCAGCACAAGCAGAAGCACGAGACCAAAAACTTACTGAAATCCTAACTGCCTTGCATCTAAAGTCCCAGCAAAGAGCGTGAAGCCCGCTGACACCCTCACATCAGCCAGTACTTCCACAAGTACAAACCAAGAAGCAAGCATCCAGATATGAGCTGCGCAGAATCATCAGGAGAAAGTGATCTGCCAGGAACAGCTCAAGAAAAGAATGAAGTTTTATCATTTGCACGCGTGCATGTTGCTTTTGTTCTTTTGTTTTAGTTTTTGTAGTGAAGCTTTACCTGTAAGTCAACCAAATATGAATGTCTGGGTTGCTTTAGCCAAGTCCTCAGGCTCTGATACCATCTGTCTATCCATCCTGGCTAGACGATTTGTTTGATGGTTGGAGCTTTGCACCTTGGCTAAAGGAACTCTGTAAAGTAGGTTTGATTATTCTGATAGTGATAATTGTAGTTTTAGTAGCAGTACCCTGTATACTTCAGTGTGTGCAGAACATAATGAGTAAGACAGTATCTAGCATCTTAGTTGTTCATCAGAACGGGGGAGATGTTGGGGAAGATGAAATAGCAAGGCCCTATAAATATGAGGGCCTGGCAAAAGAATCAGAGAATACAGATGTCGAGACGAAAACGAGGTTTGAAATACCAAACCTTCATTACTGAGCATCCCGAAAACAATAATGCAATCCCCCCTTTCTGATAGATCCTAAGGTCAAATGGAATGTCCTGTCTCACCCCGCAATGTATGGTTCATCCCATACCTGTAACCCTCCCCTGAAGTATCCGATGTCTGTAACCCCATTGGCCCAAGTCCTGTCCCAGCCCACCTTGAAGCCCCCTGATAAGGTGTGGCCGAGGGACCGGACGCTCTCTCTCTCTCTCTCTCTCTCGGATCTTCCTGCTGGGACACCCACCTGGCACCATCTCTCTCTCTCTCTCTCTCCCCCCGCTCTCCCCGGGCCTGCCACGAGTTGCGGCTAGCAACTCTAAGCAGGGCCCTTCATCCTTTATAATAAACCCTATGCTCTAAAGACCGGGCCTCAGAGATCCTTCGTTACCACCCACCCAAACCGTCCTGGAGTCCAGCAATCCCCGCACCATGATGTCACAGCCTGCTCTGTGATGCCACACAGTCCCCTCTATCATGCCATAGCTGCTTGATGACCTCACACAACACACTCTGTGACTCACAGCCCAATCTGTGACCTCACAGCACCCACTCTGTGGTGTCACAGAGCCCCTCTCTGACATCACAGCTGCTCTGTGCCTCTGTGACACAGCCACAGAGGTGCTGCTGTGACACAGCCCCCTCTGGGACATCCCACAGCCCCTGCCAGTGCTGAGCCCCTGTGAGCTCTGTCTGTGCCCTGCTCGTGTCCCTGGCATGCCCTGGCAGTGCCCCAGCCCTGCTGGGCTGTGCACAGGAGCTGCTCCTGGCCCGAGCTGTCTCTCTGCAGCGCTGCCCTTGCCAGGAGCTGCCTCTGGGCCAGGAGCCCGGCCCAGCCCAGCAGCACAGACACAGCACCAGGACTTTAATGACCCTCTGGGGCTTTGGTGCTCTTTGCATCAGACCCAGCCCCTCAGAATGTGCTCAAAGAACTTCTCAAGAACTCCAAGTGAGATTGAAACACTGAAGTTTCTTTTACTTTGAAGAGATCCCTGTGAGGGACACAACTGAGAAAGTGTCCCCAGGTTCCAGTCAGAGCAGAACACTGGAGGCAGTGATGACAGGTGGGGACAGCAAGGGAAAGGTGTCTCTGGTGCTGAGCAAACCTGGATGTGCTTCAGGAATGCAAAGGGCCAAGGCTGAGCCCCAGCCCCTGGCAAGGCAGATCCTGTCCCTCCCTCATTGCTCAGGGCTCTTCCCAGGATGGGCACTGGCATGTGGGGATGTGCAGTGCCAAGGGCAGGACCATGGGGCGGCCCCTGCCAGGCTGCTGAGCAGGGACAAGGAGGCACTGAGGCCCCAGGGCTGCAAGGGTCACTTGTCCCCTGGTGGCCTCAGGCCCAGGGCCAGCAGCCATGGCCAAAGTGCTGCACAGGTTGGCTCTGTCAGGGCCTTGCGGCTGCTGCACATGCCTGTGCCCTCTGCAGCCCAGGCTGTCCTACGGTGTCCCTGCCCTGCGCCTCTGTCCCTGCAGGCTGTCCTCATCCCCCGGCTGCCCCACCTCGCTGGCCCCTTCCTTTGCTGACAGCTCTGCCTCCTGCCTGCCTCTGCCTGGCCACACAAAGCCTTGGGCTGCTCCAGGCTCCTTCTGGGGACGTGCTGCACCACAGCCCTGCCCTGGGAGGGAAATTCCTTTCTCCTGGTGTCCACTCTGGGCCTCCCCAGCTGCCCTTGGTGCCATTATTGCCTTCTCATGCTTTTATCCTCCATGAAGAAAAGCTCCAGCCTCTCTGAAACCACCCTTCGCTCCCTCCCAGGCTACTCCTGTTCTGTCTTCAGTCTCCACACCACTGACCCCAGAGCCCACAGCCTCCACCTGCTGGATATGTGATGAGGCCTCCAAACCCCATCTTGGGAGATTTTTGGGTCCTCTTCGAGGTCTATGAAAATGGAAACTGTGATCAAAGTTATTTTCTCCCAAAACTTGCATGGACAGAAGAAGGGTCAATGTCTCTAAACTGAATGAAGGCCCATTTTCATTTGTTAGAAGGAGGAAATATTTTGCAATTATGAGAGTGGCACTAAACTGCAACTGTTTTTCCAGAGAAGTGGATGCCTCACCCCAGGAATGCTCCAAGATCAGGAGCTTTGTGCAACCTGACCCAGTGAAATCCCCTCCCAGAGAATGGAACTCCTGTTGTGTGGGTTCTCTGATGTGCTGGGTGCCCTCACAACACTTCTGGTCAGAATGTCTGCTGAGGGCAGCCAGGCTGCTGCAGGGGCTGTGACCTCACAGCCATCACCATGGCAGCCCTGTCCCCTGGGCCTGGCTCTCCCCTTTCCTCTGCCCCTGCCTTGTCTCTGCTGGCATGAAGAGTTTTGTCATTAATATCTTGTCCCCAAGGTGCTGGGGCCAATGGCTTCCCCGTCAGGCTCCTGGAGCAGAAGTGGCTTTCCAGAGCCCAGCCAGGAATGAGCCCTGAGGCAGCAGCTCTGCAGTGCTGGCCACCAGGCCGGCTTGCCAAGGGAGGCTTCTGGCCATGCCCTGCAAGCAGCTGCTGCTGCCAAGGTGCCTTTGGTGCCTCAGGCTCTCCCTGGCACAGCTGCCAGCACGGCACTGCCCTTGTGCCCGAGGCCTTCCCTGGGCTGGGGCTGGCCTGGGGCTTTTCCTGCAGCGGGACCTGCCCTGCTCCTGGCACAGGAAAGGCAGTTCCTGCTGGAGCAGGAGGCTCTGCCTGCAATGGGCTCAAACCACTCCAGCAAGGCCCTGCTTACTTCAAAATTGCTCTCTAGAGCAGAATATTCTAATAATTGTTATTGCTCCTGTAGTGTGGAGTAAATAACTCTGGTAAAGATCTTTCTTCTAATCATGATCAGAAACAATCAGAGCTTTGTTTATATAAATATATCTGGTATTCCATTGTTAATCCTGTGGGAAAATTGCATTAAGGTTCAATTCCACCTGTCCAATCTTTTACACTTTTGACAAATTTTGGGGCTGGGATTGGATCCAGTCTCTCCCAGTCTCCTCTCTTAGGAGGAATTTTATAAGTCTGGGGGTCCTGCAGGGGTTTGAGGATCCATGGTGGCTGTTGAGTGTCATTTCTCCACCTCATGACTCAGCAGGAGTTCCTCCATAAAGAAATAAAGCTTTTGCCGGAAGCTCCCACTCTGACCATGACAGGAACCCCTGTGAGTGTCTGTCACATCCCAGCTCTTTGGCAGCCTGGGGACTCCTGGGATGTCACCGTGAAGCCCCTGTGAGTGCCTGTGACAGATTGGTGCCTTTGCAGCCCAAGGTGCCCTGGGATGTCACCATGGAATGGCTGTGACTGCCTCTGACCACACGGCTCTTTACCATCCCCAGAAACCCCTGGGAGGTCTCCATGGAACCCCTGTCTCTGCCTGAGACATTCCAGGCCTTGAACAGCCTGGAAACTCTTGGAAAGTCCCCTCGGAACCCTTCTGAGGGCATGTGATAAATCTGATCCTTAGCAGGCAAACATCACCAGCCCCTGTTGCTATGACCAGTTTCCATGGCAACCATCACCAGCCCCTGTTGCTATGGTCAGTCCCTGGGCAGCTCCATGGAGACCCCATCCAGGGGTGGTTGCCATGGACACCAGCTCAGGCCTGGAGCCAGAGCCCGTTGCCATGGCAACCATTGGCAGTCCCATCCCCAGGGTCATGGGATCCCAGAGCCACAGAATTGGCTGAGCTGGGAGGGACCCATCAGGATCCACGAGTCCAACTGCTGGCCCTGCACAGGACACCCCAACAATGCCAGCCTGGGCCTGGCAGCGCTGTCCAAACGCTGCTGGAGCTCAGAGAGCCCTGGAGCTGTGACCCTTCCCTGGGCAGCCTGGGCAGTGCCCCAGCAGCCTCTGGGCAAAAACCTTTTCCTGAGATCCAGCCCGAGCCTGCCCCGACTCAGCTGCAGCCGCTCCCTCCACTCCTGTCCTGGGCACCAGAGTGAAGAGGTTCCCACAGCCCCAGCCAGGGACCCGCTCCCAAGGCTGCTGCCGTGGCCACCAGGGCTGGCACCAGCTGGGATGCTCGCTTTCCACGGGCCGGGGTTCAGGAATGGGATTCCCCAATTTCCTGCTCCTGCTAAAACCGCGCTGCCGCTCGCTGCCCTCCCGCCTCCCATGGAAAGCACAAAAGGCAACGATCCTGGGCTGGGATAAGAACAATTTACTGCAAACAGCAATGAAACATAAACTTTAAGAGATTTAGATATTTTAGAGGAGCTAAGATGAAGTTATGAGTTAGTAGTTAACTTAGAATTGATTCCTTGTCAACACAATGTTTATTTAGCTGGGTTTATAATGAAGAATATAGAAACTGACAAATAGCTTTTAGGAACATAAGACAATTGTGGGCCTCCTCTGTTCTGAAACTGATTGAAGACAAGGAATGGGAGTTCTACCAAGGTTCATTTGTCATATTTGCATTGAAAAGGTAAAAAGGTCAAAATGAGGAAGACTTCATTTACTTCCTCATTTTGGGACCCCTCCCCATGAAAGGGACCACCGACCCATTTCAAGGAACAAACTATGCATGCTTAATAGCTTTTGAAATGATTAGCATAGGAAGCGAGGAATGGGATGTACCAAAATGATGAATATGTATTTGTATTTTGGATATTCAATTCTTGTGTGGATAAAAGGACTCTGTAATCATTGGAAAGGTGCTGTGTGCATTTGGGAGCTATCCCACACGCTGCCCGGCGTCGCAATAAACATACACTTTCTAACTTTAAAACTGTTAGAGAGTTTTTGTCCGTCACAGTTGGATATTGGTGCTAGATCAATATCCGTATTTCTTTAGTAAATCAGCAACGAGACAAGGAACAAACAGGAACAGCAACAATATTGATAACAGAAGGGATAAGAAAAATATTTACAGGGAAAACTACATCACCACTGACTGGCTCTTCCCAGCCACGTATTTCCTCCTGCCTGGAAAGGGCACCCTTCTCCTCAGGGAGAGAGAGAGTCCCTTTCCTGCCCCTGGCAATGACCTGAGGTGGGAGTGAATGTAATGACAGGGCCATGGCCAGACCCTCATGTTCTTCAATCCTACATCAGGTCATTGGCAGGGGCAGGAGAAGATACAGGTGTCTTCCCAGCATGGATCATAGGGAACATGGATCACCAGGGATCTTCCCAGCATGAGTTTTTCAATGAAGAAGGGGGATGAAGCTGGAGCAGTGCACAAAGCTCTCCCTGCACTTGGGGCATTTGCAGGGCTTCCCTTACCAGTGCTTCCGTTGGTGTCTGGTTAAGGCAGAGCTCTGGGTGAAGCTATTCCCACACTGGGGACACTCGTAGGGCCTCTCCCCAGTGTGGATGCGCCGGTGGGTGACGAGGTGGGAGGTGTACTTGAAGCCCTTCCCACAACTGGGGCAGCGGAAGGGCCTCTCCTCTGTGTGAATCCGCTCATGTAGAAGGAGATTTCTGACACTGGGCACACTCGTAGGGCCTCTCCCCAGTGTGGATGCGGCGGTGCCGGATGAGGTGGAAGTTATGCTTGAAGCCCTTCCCGCAGTCGGGGCAGCGGAAGGGCCTCTCCTCTGTGTGAATCCGCTGGTGCAGGAGGAGATGGGAGCTGGTGTGAAACCTCTTCTGACACTGAGCACACTCATAGGGTCTTTCCCCAGTATGGATACGTTGGTGGATGAGGAGGTTGGATCTGAAGCTGAAGCCTTTTCCACACTCCCCACACTTGTAGGGCCATTCCCCGGTGTGGATCATCTGGTGGCAGATCAGGTTGTTGCTCCGCCTGAAGCTCTTCCCACACTCCAAGCACTTGTAGGGCTTCTCCCCATCATGAACCTGCTCATGGACCACCAGCTCCGAGATCTGGCTGGAGCTCTGCCCACCTTCCTGGCACAGGGTGGGTCTTTCCTCCTCAGAGCACCCTGGGCTGGGTTTGCAGCCCCTCCTCCTGTGGGATCTCTGGGGATTTTCCTCCCCATTGGATTCCTGTGCCATGGAGCTGCTCAAAACGGCCTCTGCCATGAGGTTCTGCCGTGGGGATTTGTCCTCCCTGGTCTCCATCCTCAGCTCCTCCTCTGGGGCAGGAAGGACAAGGAGAGGATGGGATTTGCCTCCGTGCCAGAGGGAAGGGGAAGGAGATCCCCCCAGTGCGTCCCCGGCAGGACGGCGTCGGCAGCGGGGTTGTCCTGCAGCCAGGGGCCAGGCTGGGCTGGGAGATGGAGCAGGAGAGAGGGGGAAAGAGGCAGGGACTTCCTCCTCACTTGCCTGGGTGTCCCAGGACATCTTCCTCTTCCTTGCAGCCTCCTCCTCCATCTGGCGAAGGTCTGGGAATGGGAAATTCTGTTCTGGGAGGGAAACAAGAGATGAGCTCACTGAGTTTTGTACTAGTTTGAAGGCAAACCAGGGAGAGATTCTATGCCAAAATTACAATTTAATCATTAAATTAAGCTCAAGGCAATGATCCAGAAACACTGGCTTAATCTGACCGAATCAGGATATAACCTGTCACCCCGTTGGTCAGGGCGGTGGTAGCAGTCTGATGAAATGGTGGCTGCAGTCCTGTTGGAGTGATGAACGTGATTCTGTCAAAGCAGTGATCCTGTAGAAGGGTCTGGTCTTCCTCTGAAGGTCCAGTGGTGCTTATGGAGCTCTTGTCCTCTGGGAATCCAGTAGGCAAGGTGCTCCTGGTGTTGCAAGGGTGAGATTATATGCAGGCAGGAATGCTTGGTTCCTCCCCCTGGGCGGAGCATCCCACAATGGGATGATGTCATTTTATCAGTCCTGCAGTGACACTCAATGGCCCATGAACAGAAGATGGCCCCTGCAGGGCGTTATCAGGGCTGAGTCCTGGCAGAGATAAAGAACACTGCCCCACCTGTTTATCACAGTTCATGAAGATGGTGACTGAAAACACACTTTTGGTTACATCTTACATTGTCACCTGAAACAGTGAGGCAATCCCTGCTCGGGGTGGGGGGTGAACACCACCCCCCTTACCCAAACTGGCTCAGGTGTAAAACCCCCACCCTGGGAAGGCCCCGCACACAGGGGACAATGTCACACTTGCCCTGCCCCAGGGGAGGTCTCTGTCCCTGTCACTCCCTTGCTCACCCCCCTTTGCTCTTTCTTTCCATCTCTCTCTCTACCTCACATTTACTGTTCAATAAAATCCACTTGGGATTTGGTCTCATTAGCAACTTAACTGGGCAGAGGCATCTCTCTAACAATTTTATTAACCAGATGGTGACATTATTTTGGCTCAATGAGTTTAGGGCACTGTTGTCTGACCCCAAGTGCCTTTGACAACAGCATGGTTCCCTCCTCTGAGCAGATTGTGGCTCCTTCTAGAGGAACTTTTGGAAACTTGGACACTGCTTCCTCAGAGGGCCTTTTGGGAGAACTTATGAGGAAAATGGCTGTTGTGGGTTGCCAGTGTAAATAACATATTTTGTTGTCCTTCCTTGAAAAGTTTGTTAAAATCACTGGAGGAAAGGGAGCAAATGACACACGCAAGACTGAAAAGGATCATTCACCGCAAGTTGAGGAACACAAGGCTGCTATAAGTCCTACAAGATGGCCAGCTCAAGTAACTAAATTCCAAAAAAACTCACGAATTCACAGGCTTGGGGGCTTTGCCAAATGTGAGAATCATTATTTTCTTCGTCCCTGTCGCCTTTGTGACAGATACACAGAGCTTTCCCTTTTTTTAAATAATCTGTATTGGGCCATATTTCCACTTTTCTTTTATCAGAACCTGTCAGCAGCTGAGCTGGAGCTGTGCAGGAACTGATGAAATTTGCAAGTGCCACAGAATTGCTTCTATTGTCAGTTTATTCATGTTTGGGATTTGTGTTTCCATCGTGAGTGACTTGTGAGAAGAGCAAATATTCCTCAATATAGGAAACTTAGGCTTAAGTTTGATTTCTGCCGAGTTTATTTTGTCTGGTGCCCAGGGGATGTTCGAGGGGTCTCTGTGCCTCTTGCCCTCGGGGATGCTTGGGAGGGGCTTGGATGGGTTGTCCCTGTCCCTGTCACCCCAGGCCATTGCCCAGGGGGTCTCCATTGTTCTCACCCCAGGGAATGCCTGGGGTGTCTCACTCCCTCTCACCCTGTGCCAGGGGCTGCTCAGGGCAGTCTCTCTCCCTCTCAGCCTAAGGGATGCTCGGGGGTCTCTGTCCCCTCGCCCTGGGGGATGCTCAGGGGGTCTCCATCCCTCTGGCCTCAGGGAATGCCTGTGCAGGGCTGGGGACCAGGGGCTCTGTGTCCCTCTCACCGCTGAGGGTGCTCGGGGCTGGGGGGGCTCTCCGACCTTCTCATCCCTGGGGAGGCCGTGGGGGTCTCTGTCCCTCTCAGTCCTGCTGTGACCCTGCCCAAACATCATCGGGGTCAGAGGGACAGAGACACCCCCAAACCCCCAGAAAGGCTGAACCTGGGATTTGGTTTGGACTGAGGATTTAGGAAGGGGCTGGAATTGGGGCTGGGGTTGGAGCTGGGGCTGAGATTTGGATTAGAGCTGGGATTGGGGTTAAGGTTAGACATGGGATTGGCTTTAGGACTGGGGTTGGGATTGGGTCTGGGGCTAGACGAGTCTGGCACTGGGATGAGATTAAATACAGAACTGTGAGTGTGTCTAAATGTGGAGTGAGATTGAGACCAGGATCAGGGTCAGGTTTGGGACTGAGCGCACGCAGAGCGGGACAGGGGGGATGTCACTGCAGGATGTCCCTGGCATGGTCCCAGCCCTCCTCAGGCACCTCCAAACATGGGGGGCAGCTGGGTGCTCCGAGATCCAGGTGCTCCCACGCTGCCCCTCAATAGCAGGCGAGCATTCCCTGAGGGCAGCCCTGAATGTGACCCTTGGGGCTCTGGGATCAGCCCTCACATCCCTGTGGGAGCAGCTGCTTCCTGAGGAAGGTTGAAGCCCAGCTGTCCTTTCCTTCTGGTGCCTCCTCCTCTCCTCAGCTGAGGATGTCAAACTCCCGAGGAGCAGGAAAATCCCCATTCCCTGTTTCCTTGTGGCTGCAGCCTGGAACATCCACTCAGAATGAAGAACGTTCTGACAGCCCTGCTGAAGGACACCGGGAGGAGGTTTGTGGGAAAGGGAGGAAATTGTATTTTGATAGGAAATAAAGTTACAATATTATTTCTTTCAGTCGCATTCATTTTCAGTCAGTTGCAGTTCTGTTTTCAGAGTGCCACCTTCTCAGGTGTTTGTGTTTGTGTCCTCCTTTCTCTCCTGCCTTTCTTTACCTGCTCTGTTTCACTCTCAGTGCCTCCTTTGATCCAGGGCAGCTCCCACCAAAGACCCTGCCCTGATTTCATTCCCGAGCCAGGAGCTACAACCACCATGGGTGAGGTTATGAAGGCTGGCAGTGAAATGTCACTGTAGGATCTTGCTCCACTTGGCTTCTGGATCTTCCATAAGAGCTTTGCCTTCAAGGGCAGGAAGATCTTTTCCTGGCTGGGAACTGGAATTCCAGCCCCTGGGAGCGTGTGCCATGGATCCCAGAGGGGCATTCCCGAGGCTCCCAGAGTGCTGCTCCTGCCGTGCCTCCCAAGGAGCTGTGCAGGGCCAGGGGACAAGATGCAGCAGCTGTGTTGGTTCTGCAGTGCCACAAGGGCCCCTGGTTCCATGAGTTTCCGCACTGCCAGCAGCGGTTCCTGGGTTCCCGTGGTGCCCTGCTGTGTCACCATGGATATTTGGTGGCATGAAGTTCCTCAGTGTCACAATGGCCTATCTGGCTCCATGAGCTTCCGCAGTGTCCAAATGGCCTCCTTGGATGGGCAGTGTCACCATGGGCCATTGGCTCCATGCAGCCCCTCTGGGTCACCATGCACTCCTTAGTTCCATAGAGCTTAACGGTGAGGATGGTACCAGCAGCTTCCATCTGCAACAGAGATCCAGGGAAAGGACAGGGACAGAGAATTCAGCTGGGAGACTCAGAGAATTCTGCTTCCAGAGATCATTTCTGCTCACACTGTCCCTTGTAGAAAGGTGACACCATTCCAGGCAGCCTGTACTGAGCAGGTGCTTCCTGAGTGGGGTTTGTTGTTCAGGAAGCCTGCTCAGGCTTTTCCATTCTTTCCTTCCCAAGAGGAAAACTTCTCCTGGGCCTGTGTGCAGGCAGAGCCCTGAGGAGAGCAGGTGGGACACGGTGCAGTGGGCTGGGACATGGAGCTGCAGAGCTCAGGGACAAGGTTCTGCTGCAGGGCACAGGGATGTCAGTGCCAGGTGGGCCATGTCAGACATGGTGAGGCTGGGGCTGAGGAGCAGCTTGTCCAAACAGGGTCAGCCCTCAAGGGGCTCATTCTTCTACAGGCTCAGACCTCCTAAGGAGACATTCAGGATCAAGGTCACCTGGGGAATGCTTCTATCAGCTCTTCTCTGAAGTGGAAAATAAAAAATACTCACTTGATTAAAGAAAAAAAGTCATGAGGTGCACTTTGAAATCCTCCTTGCAAGAACTCCAAACTGACTCCAAACAGCTGCACAAGCCCTGGAGACCTGAAGACCATTGAAGGAAGACAAAGAGTCCCCAAGGGCTTTCTGTATTTTGATGACTGCCACGGTGGATTTGGGGCTGAATCCAGGACCCTCAGGCACTGAGAGAAGGCTGAAGAAGCTGCTCAAGGAGTCAGAAGCAAAACTCCAAGGCCCTTGGAGCATCACTGGGCCCCACTGAGGGCAGGCACTGCCAAAGGCTCCCCAGGGACAGGTGAGAGCAGCTCCTTGAGGCCAGGACTGCAGGGAGCCAAAGGCTCAGAGCAGGGAACTGCAATGCTGAGCAAGGCCTGGGCTGGCTGGGGGAAGCAGAAAGGCCAAGCCCTGAGCCCAGCCTGGCACAGCAGGGCCTGTCCCTCACGGGTGGCTCGGGGCTGTTTGTGGGGCAGTGGGATGTGAGGGGCAGCAAGGACAAATGTCACAAACCCGTGTGACACTCCAGATCCTCATGGAACCAAGGGGCCATTGTGACACTGTGCTGCCTCATGGAATCAAGGAGACCATTGTGGAACTCGGGGGCCCCAAGTAACCAAGGGTCTGTGGTGACCTTGTGGAGCCTGCAGTGTCACAGAGGAGCTGTTGTGACACAGCGAGGGCGCATGGAGCCAAGGGGCCATTGTGACACATCAGGGCTCTGTGGAACCAAGGGGCCATTGTGACACTGCAGAAGCAAGGGGGACATTGTGACACTCCAGGGCCTCATGGAACCAAGGAGACCATTGTGACACTGTGGGGTCCCACAAAACCAAGGGAACATGGAACAGATCTGGCTGGCTTGGCCACCTGGGGCTACCTCTCATCTGCCTTTGAGACACTGGGACCATGTGCTTTTCTTGCTGATGGAAAAAACCATCAATCTCGACCAGGCACCCATGGCCAAAATTAGGCATCTGCCTCCAGAATTCCCTATATCCAAGGACAGCTCCCAGACAGAAGCTGCCACGACTGACAAGTCTGTCTGGCCTTGGCTTCCTGAGGGCTGGCACTCATGTGCCTCAGAAACACTGGAGCTCTGTGCTTTCCTTCCTAATGAAAAGAACTCATCTTCCTGTCCAGGCACCCACGGCCAAAATTGAGATTCCACCTCCAAAATTCCCAGGGTCCATGGATAGCCCCTAGATGAAAGATGCCAGGAGAGACAGGTCTGGCTGGCTTGGCCTAAGGGTGGCCACCTCTCATCTTCTTCCAGAACACTTGGACTTCATGCTTTTCTTTCCTGCACCAAAAAATCATCCAATCCGGACCAGGTGCCCATGGCCAAAATTGGGATTCCAACTCCAAAAGTCTGTACATCCAAGGATTGCTCCCCAGTGAAATCAGCCAGGACAGAGAGGTCTGGCTGCCCTAGGCCTCTTGGGGGCTGCCTCTCACCTGCTTTCCAAACACCGCGGCTCGGTGCTTTCCTTCCTATGGAAAAGAACTGCCCTTCTTCTCAAGGTGTCCGTGGTCAAAATTGAGATTCCTTCTCCCAAATTCCATATATCCAAAGATCCCTCCACAACAAAAGCTGCCAGGACAAATAGGTCTGGCTGGCTTGGCTTCCCAGGAGCCACCTCTCTCTCATGTTCTGTCTTTGAAACACTTGGGCTCAGTGTTTTCCTTCCTATGGAATAGAACCGTCCTTCTTATCTATGCAGAAATGGCCAAAATTGGGGTCCCACCTCCCAGATTCCCTATATCCAAGGCTTGCTTTCAGACAAAAGCTATCAGGACAGAGACGTCTTGCTGCCTTAGGCCTCTGATGGCCGCCTTTCATCTGCCCCTCAAGCACCGGTGTTCCGTGCTTTTCTTTGCATGGAAAAGAATTGTGTTTCTCCTCCAGGTGTCCATGTCTGAAATTGGGATTCCACCTCAAAAATTCCCTATATCCAAGGGTTGTTCCCAGCCAAAATCTGCCAGTACCGTCAAGTCTGGCTGGCCTTGGCCTCTGGTGGCTGCCCCTGCCACATTGGGGCTCGGTTCTTTCCTTCCCGTGGAGATCCCTGTGACACTGTGGGGACCTCATGGAACCAAGGGGATCATTGTGGCACCACTGGAGCCCATGGAACCAAAGGGCCATGGTGACACAGCGGGGCTTCATGGACCCAGAGACCATTCTGACTCTGTGGGGCCTGATGGAACCATGGAGGCCAATCTGACCCTTCAGAGCCTCATGTCACCAAGGGGGCATTGTGACACCTCAGGGCCTCCTGGAAGCAAGGGACCATTGGGACACTGTGGGGCCCCATGGAACCGAGGGAACATGGAACAGGTCTGGCTGGCTTGGCCTCCCAGGGGCCACCTGACAGGTCTGGCTGATCTTGGAATGCCAAGGGCTGCCTCTCATCAGCTCCTGGAGCACTGGGGCTTCGTGCTTTCCTTGCTGTGGGAAAGAATTGTCCATCTTTTCAGATGCCCATTGCCAAAATTGGTACCCTCCCTGAAAAATTTCCTGTATGCAAGAGTATCTCCCAGAAAAAAACCTGCCAACTCTGGCTGGCCTTGCCTTCTGGTGGTCACCTCTCATCCACCTGGGAAACATTGGGGCTGTGTTCCTTCCTTCCTATTGAAAAGAACCTGGCCTTCATGTCCAAGGTCCATGACAAAAATTAGAATTTGGCCTCCCAAATTCCATATATCCAAGGATTTCTCCCTGACAAAAGTAGCCAGGACAGACAGGTCAGGCTGGCCCTGTCATCTGGTGATTTTCTTAGACTATGAGCTGAATGTTTTCATGTGGAAACACCTTGGAGAGGGAGAGATCTCCCAAGGTGGGATTTTGAGGCCTCAGGCACACGAGCACTACATATGGACAAAGGAGCTCTGTGCTCTGTGCGGTTGTGGTGGTTTTGCATCACTCAAGTGACGTCCTGAGAGAAGCTGCTAGCAGTTTCCTCCATGTCTGACAAGAAAACAATCAGTAATTAGCTTTGAGAGCTGATAATCTGTTAAATTTAAGGCACTAAGGAACGCCTCTGTGAAGACACAAGTTAAAGACGAAGGAGCCTGGCTGGGTCTCTTTCCCTTCTGGGCAGCAAAGAGGTGCCAAGGCCGGGCCAGCCCCCGTCTGGGCCGGGGCGGGCCGGGCGGCTCCTGCCGTGGGGCCGGGCCCCTTCCCAGGGAGCCCGCCAGGCCCCATCGGCTGCCGGGCAGGGGAGGGGAGGCCGCGGGGCCGAGGCCGGGCCGGGCCGTGGCTGCGCTTGCTGACATCTGGCCGCTGCCGAGCCCTGCCCCGCCGCCAGCCCGGGCCCAGCCAGGATCCGCCGGGCCCCAGGAGCAGCCCCGGGCCGGGCCGGCTCGGCCAAGCTTCTGCCGCCCTTGGGCTTGGCCCGCAACCAGCGGGCAGGGCCAGGAGAAGCCATCGGCCCCGGCCGTGCTGCTGCTCTGCTCTGGCCTGGCTGCTGAGATCCTGGCCCTGCCCCCAGTGCGGCCCAGCCTGACACAGCCCCAGCGCAGCCGCTGCACAAACCTCCATGGGAAAACAGCTCCGGCCGCAGGGACCCAGCCCGGCCGGGCTCACGCAACCATCTGCAGGCCCCGCCTCAGATATTGACTCTTCCCGTGCTTCCATCCTCCCTCCAGTGAGAGAAAAGGACAAAGTGCAGGCACACAGAGGAGCAACGGGAAGACACCGAGGTCAGTGAAGAGGAAGTTGAGTCCCAGATGGGAGGGATGAGGAGATGCCTTGATCTTGGGGCTGAAATCCTCAGGTAAAGCTGTGGAGAAGGATGGAATTGATACATCAGACTCTCTTTTTCCTTATAATGCATTGAAAAGAAGGGGGAGATGACTTGCTCAGCAAAGGCCTCCCTGCTAAAGGAAGCAAATGGTGAAGTAGCTGTGATCCCATGAGAAGTTTGAACAGACAAAGAGAGCAGAGTGATGAGACCCTGTGCCCTCAGTGAGAGAAGAAGAAGATCTCTGTTCCCGGAGATGAAGAGGATTTCAGAAATAGATGAAGAGAACCTTTGCTCTTAAACAGCTCATCTTTAAACTAATACCCCATAAGTTGGCATGGGCCATAAACACAGCTGTGGGAAAAGCTGTAAAAAATGGGAGGGACTTCACGATTGCAGATTATTCCAGGCAGCTGCTATTCGTGGAAATGAAAAGCCATGAGATAACTGTTTTCTTGTGGAGAAGTCTCCATAACATGAACAAGAGGAACTTCTCTCCCTAAGTGGACTGAAGAAAGACTATTCGAGAGGTGGAAAACTGACAGAAAATTTTAGGTTTTATGTCTTTACATTGTCAGGTTGTATGGAGAGGAAGTGTTCTTGAAGTTTTGTTCAGATTCTTATTACTCTTTCTTTTAGTTACTGTTAATAAACTTTGATTTACACCATTTTAATGTTTTGAGCGTACTTTGCCTTTCTCCTAATCCTATCTCAGAGCAGGAAATGAGTAAGTATAGTCTAGCGAGTGCACTGGTAATTAGCCAGCACTGAACCCACCACACTAATTGATGCATTGGACGAGAAATTTCAAATTGTGAACCAAAACGACTACAGAAACTTCCTGATGAACTGCATTGAGCAGAGGGAAATCAAGGCAGAGCCATGGTTTGTCAGGACTTGCTTGATCCTAATGAGCCCCGTGGTGCATTTGGAGCTGAGCCCTGGAACCTCAGGGCCTGAGAGGAGATTGCACAAACCTTTGCAGGAGTCAAAGTCACAAGAAAAGCCCAAAGTTTCTCCAGGCATTAATGGGTGCCACTGAGGTCCATCCCCAGCACAGGCTCCTCATGGACTCCTTGGAGTAGAGAATTGGAGGCCAGGACGGCGCAGAAACCTCACAGAGACTCAAAATGGCACAAAAACCTCTCAGTGTGGAAAGGAAAATCCAAAGTACCTTACAAAAGTTGAGTATCTCAAAGTATTAATGAGCCCCACTGAGTGTCAGTGCAAAGCTCTCAAGGGACTCGTTAAAGCAGATAATTGGGGCCATGATTGCACAAACCTCTCACAGAGTCTGTATCCAAAGGGAAACACCAAGTACCTTAAAAGAACTGAAGTACCTTGAAGCATTAATGAGCCCCACTGAGTGTTGTTCCTGACAAAGCCTCTCCAGGGACTAATTACAGCAGATAATTGGAGGCCATGATTGCAGAAAGCTCTCAGAGACTGCAAGGCAAAAGCCAAAGCCAAAGTCCTTTGAAAAACCTGCAGTCCCTGGGAGCATTGTGGAGCCCCCAGGGCCATTCCTGAGCAAGGCTCCCCAGGGACTCCTTCCAGCAGATCCTTGAGGCCACTGGGATGTGGGCTAGGGGGGGATGCTGAGGGCAGGACAAGGGGCTGACAGTGCCCAGCCTGGCTGGGGCTGTGCCAGGAGGCCCCAGGGCCTCAGGACAAGGTGTCTCCTGACAGCCCTTGCTGGCACAGACCCTGCTGTGCCCCAGGCCACCAAGACTTGGCTTCTCTTTGTCCCCACCTGTCATCAGTGCCTCCAGTTCTCTGCTCTGCCTGGGGCCTGGGGACACTTTCTCACTCGTGTCCCTCACTGGGACCCATTAAAAGTCAAAGCAACTTTGGAGTTGGATTCTGACTTGGAGTTCTGGAGAGGTTTCTGTAGCTCCCTCTCAGGGCCTGATGTTCAGGGCCTGAGCACAAAGCCCCAGAGGCTCATTCAAGTCCTTGTGCTGTGTCTGTACTGCTGAGCTGGGCCGGCCTCCTGGCACAGAGGGTGATGCTGGTAAGCAAGCAGAGCTTCAAAAGCACATTTCTCTGGATGAGCAGCTCTTCTCCCAGCCCAGCAGGGCTGGGGCACTGCCTGCAGCCAGCGCAGGCACAGCCCAGAGGCACAGAGAGCTTCAATCAGTCAGGGCTGGGAAGGTGCTGAGAAGTGCCTGGGGCAGAATCACTGCCAGCCCTTGGCACAGGAACCTCTGTCTGCAGGACAATGCAGCTGCAGCTCCTGCAGTGATCTCCTCAAGCTGGAACATCCCAATGCCCACAGACCCTGTGAGTACAACTCTGAGTAGTTCTGGTGCAGGGCAGGTGAAATGGTCATGAAGCTCTGACATGCTGAGGGGTTCTGATCAGTCATAGAACATTTCCAAGACAAGGATTTTGATAAAAATGAGGAAATTTCCAGTGACTTGGTATTCACTTTCCTTCTATTGGAGAATGTCTGGGATAGGGATATAAATATTAACGACTGACTATTAATTATTAACTATGAAATGTGAAAATGCCTGAGACATCAGAACTGTTACTTTTAATGATCAATAGGTTCACAAGAGATCCCTAATGTGCTTGCAGCCACTCTGCCCATGGACAGCAGCAGCATCACCTGTGCTGGAGCCATCAGGCTCAGTCTGAGCTGTCCTTTCTCCAAGCTGCAAACAGAACCTGCCCCCAGCCAGTGCCCTGCAAACAGGCAGGGTTCTGTCAGGCCAAGGAGAGTGCACAGAGATTTGGGGTTTGTGAGTGCAGGCACAGAGAGATCAGGCAGGCAAACACCTGCAGGAGGAAAATCTCCAGGAAGCAGAGAGAAGATCAGGGAAGGAGAGAAAACAAAACCCATTACTGCTGTGGCAGGGAGAGTTTAGAGATGTGCAGAGGATCCCCTCCAGTGCAGCCCCTCCCTCTGCACAAGCCCCCTCCCTCCTGTGCCCCCAGCCAAGCCTCTGCCCTCAGGGCCGGGGCTCCAAGGCGTGCAGCCCCTCCTGTGCAGGCAGAGCTGCAGCAGAGCCGTGGGGCAGCTCTGCAGCCCCGGGCCCAGTTCCCTCTGCAGAGCACAGGGCTGGGAGCAGCTGCCCGGCACTGGGGGCTCTGGCAGGGGGCACAGCTGGCTCAGGGTGACACAGCTGTCCCCAGTGCCCGGCTCTGGGCAATGCTGGCAGTGCAGCCAGGGAAGGAGCTGCACCTCCCTTCATCCAGTGCCATCAGAAGGACACTTGGAAGTCTCCCTGAGATTTCAGTCCAAGCTGGGAGCTTCAATCCAGGGTGCAAACCTGTCCCAGAGCATCTCTGAGTTATCAGATTGATGGGGAAATGCAGAGGTGTTGTGACACTGAAAATGCTGCTGGGTTGGTGAAATGAGCAACGTGAGTCCTTGGCTACAAATGTAGAGTAGGGTTGTGTCTGACCCATCTGCTCTCAGCAGTACCTGTGTTTTTTTTAGGGAAAACGTGGGAAGCTGATCATCCTCCCCTGGAGAAATGTTAAACCCAGAGAAATTCTGAACATGTGAGAATGACAGACCATCTCCCCTCAGTCTCCTCTCATCACTTTGCCTCACAGAACTTGTTCTGCTGTTCCTGGGGGCAGCAGAAATTCTGGGGGTTTCTGATATTCAATAATACCAGGAGAGACATGGGGGCAGCTTAAAAATAAAAGCTCAGACCTCTTAAACACAGAAGTGTGTCTGTGTGTGTTCAAGGGGAGGTTGTATGGGAAATGGCTTTGATTTTGGTTACAGTTATCTCCTGTAACTCTTCACTGTCCTTTCTCCATGAACAGGTGCCCATGTGCCGCCCCAGCAAATGTCCAACAGCAGCTCCATCAGCCACTTCCTCCTGCTGGCACTGGCAGAGACGCGGCAGCTGCAGCTCCTGCACTTCTGCCTCTTGCTGGGCATCTCCCTGGCTGCCCTCCTGGGCAACGGCCTCATCATCAGCGCCGTAGCCTGCGGCCACCACCTGCACACGCCCATGTTCTTCTTCCTGCTCAACCTGGCCCTCAGCGACCTGGGCTCCATCTGCACCACTGTCCCCAAAGCCATGCACAATTCCCTCTGGGACACCAGCACCATCTCCTACACAGCATGTGCTGCCCAAGTCTTCCTAAATTTTTTCTTTCTTGCAACAGGGTTTTATCTCCTGACCATCATGTGCTATGACCGCTACGTGTCCATCTGCAAACCCCTGCACTACAGGACCCTCCTGGGCAGCAGAGCTTGTGCCCACATGGCAGCAGCTGCCTGGGCCAGTGCCTTTCTCAATGCTCTGATGCACACAGCCAATACATTTTCCCTCCCCCTGTGCCATGGCAATGCCCTGGGCCAGTTCTTCTGTGAAATCCCCCAGATCCTCAAGCTCTCCTGCTCCAAATCCTACCTCAGGGAACTTGGGCTTCTTGCTGTTAGTGTGTCTTTGGCATTTGGTTGTTTTGTGTTCATTGTTTTCTCCTATGTTCAGATTTTCAGGGCTGTGCTGAGGATCCCCTCTGAGTAGGGACGGCACAAAGCCTTTTCCACCTGCCTCCCTCACCTGGCCGTGGTCTCTCTGTTTATCAGCACTGGGGCATTTACCTACCTGAAGCCCTCCTCCATCTCCTCCCCATCCCTGGATCTGGCCCTGTCACTTCTGTACTCAGTGGTGACTCCAGCCCTGAACCCCCTCATCTACAGCCTCAGGAACCAGGAGCTCAAGGCTGCAGTGTGGAGACTGATGACTGGATACTTTTAGGAACATTAAACTGCTGGCCAATTTCTGCAAATCACTTGTAATAAATGTCATCTTTGATACTTGTTACTTGTTTCATTTTGGAGGAATTTTTGTTGGGGTATTTTTTTATTATTTTTTCAATATTGTCCACGAAAAAAAATGTCATCGTTTGTGCTATTTTTCATTTTGTTTCCCACCAACTTCCCTGTGGCCACAGACTGTGTCAATGAGAGGCTGTGCTCTCGATAGCTTTAAAGGCACAAAAGCATTTCCCAGCAGAGTTTTCTGCAGAGCTGCCCTTTTGTTGCCTTCTCTGGAGCTGCAGCAGCAATGTCTGTGTGCAGAGCTGGGGGCAGATCAGTGCTGGCACAGCAGCTGTGCCCAGCAGCAGCAGCAGCAGCACTTGGTGTTGCCAGTGCAGCTCCCGTGGCCCTGCCCCGCTGCCCTGGTGGCCCTGGTGTTGCTGCAGGGCCTGAGTGCTCTCGGGGCCGGGCACAGTCCTGGGGGTGGCAGTGCCGGGGCTGCAGCAGGGACAGGCCATGGGCACTGCTGGGGCAGCGCTGACGCCTCAGGCCAGGGCCTGGGGGCTCCGGGCTCCTTGCCCAGGCTCTCTCAAGAACACGGCCAGGCCAATGCTCAGCACAGAAAACCCATGTGAGCAGCCCCAGAGTTTTGGTGTGGGGACATGAACCTGAGGCAGCACAAATGCCATCAGCCCTTGGGCCAGGAAGGGCTGGGGGACGCCAGGGAAACCACTCAGCTTTGTCCTGGCCTCTGCACTCAGCCAGAAAGTTTGTTCCCATCAGCTGGGACTTTCCTGTCCCACTGCAGACGCTGTTGCTCAGAGCCAGGGCTGCCTGGCAGCCACCCCCAAACTGCCCTGAGCATTTCCTTGGCTTCCCCTTTGCTTTCTTTACTCTTCTTGCTACAAATTTCTTCCTCTTGCCCAGCCCTGTTCCCTGCCCTGCACACAGCCCATCCCTCTTTGCCCTTTCCTCTCTGGCCCCACTCCCCATTGCAGTTCCTGCCTTGGCACCATGGGAACGTCCCTTGGGGAGCAGGATCATCCCACAAGTGCTGCAGGAATTGTCTGCAGGCTCCTGCAGTGCCTGGTGCTGGTCCCTTGCCAGAGGCAGCCCAGGCCAGGGGGGCACATCTGGGCTGCTGTGTCTGCCTGTGGGGCTCCCTGTTCTGGGCAAGGAGGAGGAGCTGCAGAGGCTCTGCAGGACTGACAGGATGGGCTTTGGGGCTCTGAGGACAAGCTGAGGGACCTGGGCTGCTGCAGCTTCTGAAGAGGAGGCCCAGGGCTCCTCCTGCAACTGCTCCAAGGGTGGTTTCAGAGAATCCCAGAATCAGCAAGGCTGGAAAAGACCTTGGAGATCATGAAGTCCAACCTGTTCCCTGACACCGCCTTGTCTCCCCTGAGCCTCCTCTTCTCCAGGATCAACAACCCCAGCTCCCTCAGCCGCTCCTCACAGGACTTGTGCTCCAGAGCCCTCACCTGCCTTGTTGCCCTTCTCTGGACACACTCCAGCCCCTCCATGTCCTTCCTAATTTTGGGGAGCCCACAACTGGACACAGCACTGGAGGTGCTGCCCAACCAGTGCCCAGCACAGGGCAAGAATCACTGCCCTGCTCCTGCTGGCCACACCATTCCTGATCCAGGCCAGGAGCCATTGGCCTTCTTGATCACCTGGGCACACGGCTGGCTCATGTCCAGCCTGCTGTCCATCAGTCCCTGCAGGTCCCTTTCTGCCTGGCTGCTCTCCAGCCCCTCTGTCCCCAGCCTGGAGCTCTGCAGGGGTTGTTGTGGCCCAAGTGCAGGACCCGGCACTTGGACTTGTTAAACCTGACCTTGTTGGATTTGGGCCCTGGATCCAGCCTGTCCAGGGCCCTGTGCAGAGCCCTCCTACCCTCCAGCAGATCAACACTCCCAGACAACTTGGTGTCACCATGGTTCCATGAGGCCCCAGAGTGTCCCAATGGTCTCCATGATTCCATGAGGCCTCCCAGTGTCACAATGTCCCTTTGGTTCCATGGAACCCCTTGGTGTCACAAAGTCCCTTGGATCCTTGGGCCCTGCAGTGTCACAATGTCACCGTGGTCCCCCAAGGCCCTGCAGTGTCACAGTGGATCCTTGGTTCCATGAGGCCTGGCAGGGCAGCAATGCTCTCCTTGGTCCCACAGGGTCACAATGGCCTCTGGATCCCAAGGGACACTGGTGTGGTCTGTTGTGGCAGGCACAACTTTCCCTGAGAGTGTTTTGTGCTGACGGGCAGGAGCCACGAGAGCCCCAGCACACACACACACACACGGAGCAGCTCGGCAGTGAAGACACGGGAGGGTCCAGGCATGGAGCTCCAGCCAGGGTTTATTAGGGTCTGACGCTCCAGGGGTCTGGGGGTTAAAGACAAAGACAAAGGAGGGTTTAGGGTATAAATACAGGAAATGAGGGGGTGGAGGAGAGCATCAGGGATCCAGTGGTCTGAGGGCTCAGGGGTGGTACACAGGGAAAGGGACTGACGGGGCTCACCCCCAGATTGGGGTGACCCCGGGAGGCGGTAAAGTCTCTCTTCCAACCCGGGCCTTCAAAGAGAGACTCAGTAGTCTTCATTCGTCCGGTCTCAAGATAGTTTATTGCATGTTATCTCAAGGCACACACACTCCCTGACATTCCCTCTGACTCCTCCCTCTGCATCTCTCTCCGTCTCCGTCTCCATCTCCGTCTCTGTCCCTTTCCGTCTCTCTCCGTCTCTCTCACCCAAGGGCTGGTGCCATCTTTTATATCACACATGACGTGTTAAATGTTTATAGTTTTTCCTCAATGCCTATCACCTATATTGAATAGTGACTTTCTACTCTAAACCAATCTGTGAGTGCCAACATCACCAAGAACACGGAGGACAGGAAGGAGAAAGAAGGAGGACAGGGCACGCCCAAATCCCTCCATCTTAGAACTTCTGACCCCCATGTACAAAACTCAGACCCCTCTGTACAAGGCCTAAAACCCCGCTGCACTCAAAAATCCTACCTTTTACTTTGTGACTACTTCTATTATAATATCTAAACTTTTGTGATTTCTTGTCCTTCTGGCAAGGTTGGTAAATTGTTCCATGGATCAAATTCAAAACCACAGGGGTTCCCGGGTGCCTGCCAGGGTCTCAGATGCTTCTGACCTGGACCCGGAACATCCAAGAGTGTCTGAGGGACACCTTGGGTTTCCAACACCTGCCCTGTGCCTCTGTCCCTGCAGGCTGTCCTCATCCCCCGGCTGCCCCACCTCGCTGGCCCCTTCCTTTGCTGACAGCTCTGCCTCCTGCCTGCCCCTGCCTGGCCACACAAAGCCTTGGGCTGCCCCAGGCTCCTTCTGGGGACGTGTTGCACCACAGCCCTGCCCTGGGAGGGAAATTCCTCTCCTCTTGTGTCCAGTCTGGACTTCTCCAGCTGCATTTGTGGTATAATTTCTCTCTTTGGCTGTTTCACACTATGGAGAAAAGCTCCACCATTTCTGAATCCACCCTTCAAGCCCTGCCAGGCCACTCCTGATCTGTCCTCAGTCTCTTCACAACTGAGCCCAGGCACATCAGCCTCCATATATGTGTTTGGTTCTTGAGGCCTGCAAACCCAGCCTGGGAGATCTCTGGGCCCTCTCCAAGGTGTTTGCAAACAAAAACATTCAGCTCATATCACCAGAGGCCAAGGCCAGGCAGAACTGTCTGTCCTGGCAGCTTTTGTCTGGGAGCAATCCTAGGATAGATGGAATTTTGGTGGCCAAATTCCAGTTTCTGCCATGGCCCCTGGACAAGAAGGTCAGTTCTCTTCTGTAGGAAGGAAGGCACAGAGCCCCAGTGCTTCGGAGGCAGATGAGATGTGACCACCAGAGGCCAAGGCCAGCCAGAGCTGGCAAGATTTTTCTGGGAGATAGCCTTGCATACAGGAAACTTTTTAGGGGAAGTACCAATATTGTCCATGCCTGTCTGAAAAGAGGAACAGTTCTTTCCATAGCAAGGAAAGCACAGAGCCCCAGTGCTCCCGGGGCTGATGAGAGGCAGCCCTTGGCATTCCAAGATCAGCCAGACCTGTCAGGTGGCCCCTGGGAGGCCAAGCCAGCCAGACCTGTTCCATGTTCCCTCGGTTCCATGGGGCCCCACAGTGTCCCAATGGTCCCTTTCTCCCAGGAGGCCCTGAGGTGTCACAATGCCCCCTTGGTGACACGGGGCCCTGAAGGGTCCTAATGTCTCCATGGTTCCATCAGGCCCAAAGTGTCATGGTGGTCTCTTGGTTCCATGAAGCCCCGTGGTGTCACCATGGCCCCACAGTGTCACAATGGTCTCCATGGTTCCACCAGGTCCTCACAGCGTCACCGTGGTCTCCATAGGAAGGGAACAACCCAGCCCCAGTGTTCCAGGGGCAGATGAGCTGCAGCCAGCAGAGGCCAAGGGCAGCCAGATCAGATGGTGCTGGCAGATTTTGTCCTTGGATAGAGGGAATTTTAGAGGTGGAATACCAGTTTCAGACCTGGTTGCCTGGAGGTGAAGGACGGTTCTTTTCCACAGGAAGGAAAGCACGGAACACCGGCGTTTCAGGGCCAGATGAAAAGCGGCCATCAGAGGCCAAGGGCAGCCAGACCTCTCTGTTCTGGTACTTTTTTGTCTGAAAGCAACCCTTGGATATAAGGAATTTTGGAGGTGGAATCCCAATTTTGGCCATTTCGGCATTGGTAAGAAGGATGGTTCTTTTCCATAGGAAGGAAAGCACAGAGCCCAAGAGTTTCAGGGGCAGAAGAGGAGAGAGGTGGCTCCTGAGAGGCTGAGCCAGCCAGAGCTGTTTGTCCTGGCAGCTTTTGTCACTGAGAAATCCTTGGATCTAGGGAATTCTGGAGGAGGATTCCCAACTTTGGCCATGGGCATCTGGTCGAGATGGATGGTTTTTCCCATAGGAAAGAAAAGCACAAAGCCCAGGTGTTTTGGAAGAAGATGAGAGGTGGTCACCATAGGCCAAGAGAGTCAGACATGTCTTTCCTGGCACCTTTCATCTAGGGGAAATCCTTGGATGTTTGGAATTTTGAAGGTCTGCTCTGGTTCCACGAGGTCCCCACAGTGTCACACTGACCCTTGGTTCCATGAGGTTCCCCAGTGTCACCAGGGTGTCCTTGGACCTGCATTGTCACACTGACCCATGGTTCCATGAGGTTCCCCAGTGTCACCAGGGTGTCCCTGGACCTGCATTGTCACACTGACCCATGGTTCCATGAGGTTCCCCAGTGTCACCGTGGTCGCTGTCAGAGGCTGGATGAGATCGATGTCCCGAGACACCTTGGGTTGAGCTGTCAATCAGTCACACAGCTGGGACAGCGCTAACCCAGCTCTGAACGCCCGAGCAATCACAAGTCCCAGCTGGGGGGAGGCCCACGAAGGCCCAGGGGCTTAAAACCAAGGAGCACAAGGTCAGCCCCTGCTATGGACTCTGCCTTCCCCTGGGGTTTGTGTCTCAGCCACACTGGAACCCCAGGAGCTGGGAGCCACAGGTGTGTCTTTCTGTGGAGCTTCTGTCTTTCTGTCTCTCTCTCTCTTTCCTCTCCCTCTAATGCTCTTTCTATGGAACATTTTTGGGTACCTGAACAACTGAAGTGTTTAAGGCTTTCCAGGCTAAATGGGCTGAGTGAATGAAGTTACTGCTATAACAAGTGTTTTACGTTGGATTGGATGTTGTATTAAATGCTCTTCCAAAGTTTCTTGGTCTTTTGTACTTTGTCAGTAAAATTTTGTGGGTTCCCGAATGGGCGCTGAGGGGCACTTGGGGATCCTGGAGGGTCTGGGGGACACTTATGGGACAGATGGGGGCGAATACCGGGGTTCTGTGGGGCGCGGGGCATGACGGGAGTTGTAGTCCCAGCCCCAATAGGGCTCTATTGGGCTGCAGAGCATGATGGGAGTTGTAGGCAAAAGAAAAGCACAGACTCCAGGCACCGCCCCAAGCCACAATCCCTGGCGCTGATTGGTTGAGGGCTGTGATGGGCAGGAGCCTCAGCAAATGGGAGGCAGCGGAGGCGGGAACAGCCCATTCAACCCCTCCAGTCCCTCCCAGCACAGCCCAGTTCATCCCCAGTACAGCCCAGTACAACCCCAGTGCCCCTCCAATCCCTCCCAGTACAGCCCAGTCCCTCCCAGTACACCTGAGTTCATTCCCAGGCCCTTCCAGTTCCCCCCAGTGCCATCCACAGTCCGCTCCAGTGTCCCCCAGTCTTCCCCACAGCGTTCCCGCCCATTGCGGGGCAGCGGCGCAGACGGAATGTCCTGCGGCCCAAACCTCCTGCTCCTGCCACACAGCACCCAGCGCTCTCCCCCTCCTCCTCCTCTCCCAGCACGGCACAAATTCCAGCTCGGAGGAGGCTTCCCCAGAGAGGGCTCCGGCTCCTGCTCCAGCCTGAGTGTCCCTGCAGAGGAACAGGGCATCTTTCAGGCACTTCCACAAGCTCAGGCTTCCCATTCCATGGGGAATCTGGGATGGAAATGGCCTTTTTCAGAAAGACAAATGCAGAGGAGACAGATTAGAAATTATTAGGAAAAAGTGACCCTTCTTCCAGACAAAGTCCACCAAGTCATTGCCTGCATTTCTCATTTTCAGATTCTCTCAGTCATCTCCTGAGAGGTCCAGCTTGTTCTGCTGCTTTCCATGAACTGATTGTGCTCTTGATTTATATCAGTGCATGAGATGTGGAATCATCTACACTGAACTCAGAAACAAACTCCCTCTGTCAGCCCATTTCCATCTTCTAGATCTCTTCCAAGATGTCCATGAGGATGTTGCAATGATGATCACACAGCTCTCCATTTCTGGCTGCAGGCTCTGCAGATTCTTTCTCTGCATTCAGTCAGGCTTGCATTCCCTGACAATTCCTGGTAGCCCGTCATGGTTTCTTAGGGTAGAACAGCAACAATGAAAACCTCACCAATGGCACAACTGCCCAGCCCACGAGGAAAAGAAAGAACAAGCTGTCAAGTATTTAAAATATTTCTCCTGCTGTGCTGCAAGAGTCGAGCTGCACACAAGGTGTGGAAAGCCAAGAGAAGCTGCAGCTGGTGGCACATCTTGTGACAGGAGCTGCTCAAAGCTTCCTCGTTCTCCAGGAAAGGTTCTTGGAAAGAGCAAACAGGACTGTGGAGAAGATTCCAGGAAAACTGAAACAGCTTTTAAGAAATGAAATGAAAATGGGAAGAAAAAATCGAAGATGTTTTCCTCCATTTATTTCTTTGTTCCCCTTTTCCATCTTGGACTACTGCTCCATCCCATTAATCCAAATGGGTCTCACTTCTAAGATCCATGACATGTCAAATTTTAGACCCTGTAAAATACCATGAGCTACACACTGTTTGCCTTCCCCTGGGTTTTTTTTTGTAAATCACTGCTGGAGAGGTAAGTGCAGTGCTTGGGTCAGGTACAAATTCTGCATTCAGGGAATGCGCTCCGAGAGTGTTTGACCCTCAGCAGGGATAATGCACAGCAGCGCCCAAGGGGATTCCTGTGCCCCTGGGCAGGAGTCCAGACTCTGGGTCTGGGCTGAACACGGCAAAGTTCCCGTGTTTGGACAGGCTCAGGGGCTGCCCCGGGGAGCGCGGGGCTGGGCGCGGGGGCGAGCGGGCAACGGACAAACGGACACGGGGACAAACGGCCCCGGAGCTTCAGTTGCTTCAGTTGCAGCAGCAGCAGCAGCAGCGGCAGCGAAAGCAGCAAAAGAAGCGGCTTTGTCGACTCCCTCTTGCTCCTCCTCTCCCTCTCCCGCTGTCCCGCAGCCTCTCCCGCTCTCCCTTTCCCGCTGTCCCCTCCTCTCCCGGTCTCCCTCTCCCCCTGCCGGGACGGGCCATGCCTCCGACCCGCCCCCGGCCCCGGGCAGGGCTGCCCCATCCCCGTCTTCATCCCCGGCCGTCCCGCCGCGGTCTCGCCCCCGCCCGGCTCTGGCCGTGCTGGCGCTGGCGCTGCTGGGCGGGCATCAGTGCCTGGGGCTGGGGCGGCATCGCCGCCCTTTGGCTCCGCCTGGCCCGAGCCCAGCCCCGGCCCCGACGTGGGCTCCAGTCCCGGCCCCGGCCCCGGCTCCTCCCGGGCCCCGCGGAGAACACAGGCGGCGCGGCCGCTGCGGCTTCCCCGGCCCGAGCTCCGCCGCTCGGCAGCGCGGCCGCCGGCCCCGAGCCGCCGCTGTCCCGTTGCCAGCAGAGAACGCCTGGGGATGGCCGGCCCGGGGCGCTCGGGGGGCGCTCGGGGGCCGCTCCTGGCCCCGGGCCGAGCTCTGACAGCCGCGTCCCGCCCGCAGGGAAGGCGCAGGAGGCCCTGCAGGAGCGGTACCGGCTGGGTTCGCTGCTGGGCAGCGGCGGCTTCGGCAGCGTCTTCGCGGCCACGCGGCTCTCGGACGGCGCCCCGGTGAGCGGCGGGGCCGGCGGCGGGTGCAGGAGGAGGAGGAGGAGGAGGAGGATGGGGTTGGGCTAGGCGGGGGGCGAGCTGAACCCGCTGCTGTCCCTTGCTCACAGGTGGCCATCAAAAGGGTGCCGCGGGATCGCATCCGGCACTGGGGCGAGCTGGTGAGTGAGCGGGGCCAGCGGCAGAAGCCGGGCCGTGCCGGGCGGGGATGAGCCGGGGCCCGGCAGGGTGGGAGCTGCCGGGAGCCCTGCAGGGAGAGCGGGCGTGGGCTGAGCGGGGCATGCAGAGCATCCCGGGCTGGCTGAGGGCTTCCCCAGCCCCGGCACGGCCTCAGCCCCACTGACGGCATCGCGCTCCTCCCGCAGCCCGACGGCACCAGCGCACCCCTGGAGATCGTGCTGCTGGCCAAGGTGGCCTCTGGCTGCGCTGGTGTCATTCAGCTCCTGGAGTGGCTCGAGCTCCCCAACAGCTTCTTGCTGGTGCTGGAGCGCCCGGAGCGGTGCCAGGACCTGTCGGGTTTCCTGGCGGAGCGGAGGTTCCTGCCGGAGGAGGAGGCGCGGGGGCTGTTCCGCCAGGTGCTGGAGGCCGTGCGGCACTGCACCAGCTGCGGGGTCCTGCACAGGGACATCAAGCCCCAGAACATCCTGCTCGACCTGGCCACGGGGCAGCTGAAACTGATCGACTTTGGCTGTGGCGCCTTCCTCCAAGACACAGCCTACACCCAGTTTGCAGGTGAGCCCTGCCAGGGGATGCTCCTGGGCATCTCATGGCCCAGCCGGGGTGCAGCACCGGGGCTCCCCCTATTGCAGCTGGGATGGGATTAATGCTGGAGCCAGGTTTGTCGGAACCCAAGGTGTCCCTCAGACACTCTTGGATGTTCCGGGCGCAGGGCAGAAGCCTCTGAGACCCTGGCAGGCGGCCAGGAACCCCTGTGGTCTTGAGTCTGACCCATGGAACAATTTACCAACTTTGCAGGAAGAACAAGAAATCACAAAAGTTTAGATATTATAATAGAAGTAGTCACAAAGTAAAAGGTAGGATTTTTGAGTGCTGTACAGGGGGGTTTTAGGCCTTGTACAGAGGGGTCTGAGTTTTGTACATGGGGGTCAGAGGTTCTAAGATGGAGGGATTTGGGCGTGCCCTGTCCTCCTTCTTTCTTCTTCCTATTCCCCATGTTCTTGGTGGTGTTGGCACTCACAGATTGGTTTAGAGTAGAAAGTCACTGTTCAACATAGGTAATAGGCATTGGGGAAAAACTATAAACACCTAATACGTAATGTGTGATATAAAAGATGGCACCAGCCCCTCGAGAGACAGAGACAGGGACAGAGACAGAGACAGGGACAGAGACAGAGACAGAGACAGAGACAGAGACAGAGACAGAGACAGAGACAGAGACAGAGACAGAGAAGAAGACGAAGAGAGACGCAGAGAGAGACGCAGAGGGAGAAGAAATCAGGGACAATGTCAGGGAGTCTGTGTGCCTTGAGATAACATGCAATAAACTGCCTTGAGACCAGACGACTGAAGACTACTGAGTCTTTCTTTGAAGGCACGGGTTGGAGGAGAGACTTTACCAGCACCCGGAGTCATCCCAATCTGGGGGAAGGCTCCGGCAAGGTTGATTTGGGTGGGGGTGTGAGGGGGTCCAGCTCCCAGCCCTGCTGACAGTCTTCAGCACCCACTGTGCCCTGGGCTGGGGCTGGAGCTGGGGCAGCCAGCCCGACAAAAACCCCCATGGGGGTAGCAGAGAGGGGGCTCTGACCCCGTTCCCTGGATGGTTTGGTGTGCAGGCGAGGAAGGGCTTGGACTGCTCTGCTCCCCTTGTTTGCCTTGGCTTGTTCACATTTTTGGGAGGCTGTGCAGTCAGGTAGTCGAGTGGGTTTCTCCACCACTGGGTGAGTTTTTCTTTTGTGTGTCATGGTTGGGCCTTCCCAGGGTTTCTGCTGCCCTCTTCCAGCACCAGTGGCTTCTTTTCCAGCCCCGAGTCTGTACACAAGTCCCAGGTGCTGGCCAGAGGGCAGCGGTCACCCCGTGTGCCACTGGGGCAGCCCCCACATGCCCAGGGGTGCTGGGGCCAGGCTCTGGGAGCAGCAGCATCCCCCTGCTGAACTCTGTCTGTGTTCCACAGGAACCCTGTCCTACAGCCCACCAGAGTGGATCCACCACCGACGCTACCACGGCGAGGCAGCGACCATCTGGTCCCTGGGCCTCCTGCTGTGCCACCTTGTCATGGGCAAACACCCGTTCAGGAGGGGCCAGGAGATCATCTGGGGTCGGATCTTGTTCCCACGACGGCTCTCTCAAGGTGGATCCTCATCTCGGCCACGGGGGCAATACCAGTGCTGGGAGACAGCAGCAGCTCGTGGGCATCCCGCTCTGGCAGCTGCTGAGGAGGTGGCACAAGTCCTGCTCTCCTGCTCTCCTCCAAACAGAGAATCCATGGGGAAATTCAGGCCCAGCTCTGGGCACACCCAGCATGGCCTGGGCATGGGAACAGGGGGGCAACTTCTCCAACTGACTGGTGATTCCTGGTTTCTCTCCCCAGAGTGCCAGGATGTCATTAAGAGGTGTTTGTCCATGCAGCCCATGGACAGGCCATCCTTAGAAGAGCTTTTCCGTGATCCTTGGGTGCAGGGTGTTCCTCTGCCCTAGAGGATGGGAGAGATCCACGTGCACAGTTGGATCCAGGGGCCTGGCAGGTAACAGCTCCACACATCTCTTGGCAATCAGTGGCAAAGGCAACCAGACAGGTTTTGTGCTGCCTGTAGCTCTGAGCAGGGGTCAGCAGAAGGGAACACGCAGCTCTTGGGCTGGAGCTGAGCTGGACACCTGGTGTGGCAAGCACTGGTGGCCATCATCCCCTGGGTTGCTTGTCCTGGTTCACTGACAGCTGGGGCCCTGGGCAGAACCCTGACAGCCTGGTCTGGCCCCAGGGAAGGAGAAGGAGCCCCTGTAGAAGCTGCACCAGGTGGGGCTGCTGCTGCTGGAGACACCAAGGACAACCTCAAGGATGACAATCTCTTCCTCGGCCTGGCCAGCTGAAGATGATGGACTTGGATTCTGGCACCTTCTCAAAAGCCAGGCTCCACAGGGAATTTGGAGATGAGTCCACACACAGGGGATGCTCCCAGATTTGGGCATTGCTCAGCCTGGCCGGGAGCCAAAGGTTCCCCCTTTGCTGGGGCGGATGCAGCTGATCCTTCAGTCGGCTGCCAGGCTGCTTTTGGCAGGGCTGGGGGCATGGGCTGGGGTGGGTACGAAATGGGAGTGGGCTCCTGGCCCTGCCAACAGCCCCCAGCACCCACCGTGCCCCGGGCTGGGGCTGGGGCTGGGGCAGCCAGCCCGACACAAACAAACCCCATGGTGGGAGCACAGGTGGGACTCCAGAACCTGTGCAGGGGCTGCTTTGCTTTGCAGGCAAGGAAGGGCTTGGGCTGCTCCACTGCCCCTGTTTGCTTTGGGATCAGCGTTATTTTGGGGGGCAGTGCAGGGGGAAGGGAGAAATCCTGGGCTTCCCTGTCCTGTGGGTGGGTTTTTCCCTGTCATGCAGGTGTTGGCCTTCCTCAAGGCCCTGACAGAGATAAGATTTTTGACCTTTTTTCTTGTTCCCCTTTTTGTCTGTAATCTATTTTCAATCATTGTTGTTTGTTTTTCTAGAGGAAGCGTTCCAGGTGGGGTCCAGTCTGGATGGGGAAGTGCTTGGGAGCAGCTGCGGCGTGGATGGGCCGTGCCCTTGGAGAAGGCTGAGGACATCGTTTGGGACCAGCTTTTCTTCCAGCGGTGGATGGCGTCAGGTGGGTCCCATCTGCTTGGCATGGTGGGATCAGAGCTTTGGGGAGATGGCAGCGAGCACAGGAGCATCCTGCTCCGGGCAGCTGCTGAGGGCTGGATGTGCCGTGGCTGGCTGCAGGCTGGGCACATGTCCTGCCCTCCTGCTCTGCTGCCAAAGGCAGCAGTGATGGGCAGCTCTGGGCACCGCTCTGGGCACGGCCAGCATGGCCTGGGCACCGCGGGCGGCTGGGACAAGGGGACAGGAGCCTTCAGCTGACGGGCGCTTTCTGCTTTCTCTCCTTGCAGCCGGGCTCTGCGGGTGCTGAGGCTGCTCTGGGCTCTGCCAGGGCTCTGCTGGAGCTCAGCACCGGGCCAGAATCAGCCAAAGAAGAAATGGTGTGACCTGCAGCACTGCCTTGCTTGAGCATTTCAGCAACACAGCTCAAGTTTGCAGAGTGTACACCTCCCAGGGAAAACATGCCACCCTCCAAAAATTAAACTTGTTCAATAGTTTCTGAAATGAAATCAATCTGCGATGACCCCAAATGACGTTTTTCAGCTTGCTCAAGCTGTAGCTCAGCCCTTCTCTGAGCAGTTCTCTCTCCTACCTGCCTTTTACTCCCCAACTGCTGCCTCTTTTCCCCCAGTGAGTTCCCAGCCCATGGCAGTCTCCATCACACTGCTGCCTTCCTTGGTGCCCCTCACCATGAGGAAGGCCGAGCCCCAGGCTTAGGGACTCATCCTGGCACTGGCTGAGGAGCAGCAATGTCTCAGAGGTCCAGTGGGATTTTAGTGTCCTTCAGAGCTGCTCTCCAGCCCTCAGCTGTCCTCACTGCTGAGTTCCCACTCCCTTTTCTTTGTCCTTGCAGCAGGATGAGCTCTGTGAATCCCCTTGAGCCTCTCCACTCTTCCCAGCCCACGCACCCACCTCAGTTAGGCTGAAGCTGCAGCTTCTCTGTCTCCTCTGGCACACCAGTCCAGTCCCCTGTGCGGGGAGCCCCAGCCCCAGAGCACTGCACTCAGCAGTGCAGTCCGGGCTGGAGCAGCTGCCCTGCAGCCCTGGCTTGGCTCTTGGTGGCAAGGGAATGCTCCCTGTTTGCAGCTGTCCCTGCAGGATGGCCCCAGGGCAGAGCCCAGCCGGGCTCCCACTGCAGCCCCTGAAGCTTGGGGCAGACAGTGGTGCCAGAGCTGAGGTTCACGGGGAGCACCCGCAGCTGTGGCTTGAGTCAGTGTTGGCAAATGTTGTGTTCTCATCTCCTGCAGCCTGTGGGGAAAGCAACCTGTGCTGCCAGGCCTGTGTGTGCCAGGCCTGTGTGTGCCAGGGGCTCTTGGATGTCTCTGTACCCATGGACAGAAGGCTCTGTGTGTGCCAGGGGCTCTTGGATGTCTCTGTACCCATGGACAGAAGGCTCTGTGTGTGCCAGGGGCTCTTGGATGTCTCTGTACCCATGGACAGAAGGCCCTGTCTGTGCCAGGGTTTCCAGAATGTCTCTGTACCCATGGGTATGGAATAGCATGGACAGTGACAGTGTCAGTCACGTTGCTTGCACGCTCCTTCCTTTGCATACAAGACACATCCATGCACACCCCCATGCACAGATACATTAAAAGGACAGGGAGGGAGAGAGATTACCCGCAGAGCTCTAATTTTAGCATAACTCACCTTTTAGCTGCTGGCCAGGGGATTTTTTTCCCAGCTCTGTGTGAGAAGGTGTCCAGGAGCTGAAGGAGCAGCATTTAGAAGCAGTTTCAGGATTTCTAGGCAGGCAGTGGAGCTGACAACCATCCATGTAACTCACTGTATTCATCAGGACGTGCTGCTGGTTCTTTGGGAATATGGCCCAGTGGAGACACAAGACTTGGAAAAATCCCAGCTCTCTGTGGATTTGTGCAAAGGGGGAGCAGCAGAAACACTTTGTGTCTGCTCTGGGGACACAAGGGCCAAGGAGCTGCGGTGGCAGAGGGTGAGCTGGGCTGGTGGCAGGTGAAGTCCTGGTTCATGACATCCCAGAGTGGCACAGGACAAAGCTCCAAGCACCCCCAACCCCACTGATGAAGTCTTTCTGATGCTGCACATCCTACAGGAAAAGCTGCTGTCACACAATTCACTGGGATTTGTAAGTGTCATTTTCAATACTTTAGGTCCAAGTTTCAAACTGCAATATTTTTGCCCTCAAGACACAGTCACGCACAATCCATCTCTCATCCTCCTCTTGCTTCAACTTCAATTTAAAAAAAAAAAAAAAATCTTAATACTGGAAACAAAACTCAAAATTTTTATAAAAAGGATGCTGTGATGAATCTGTAAGATGGATCCAGGCCATCAGAACATGCACAAAGTAAATGAGTTCTTCTTTTAAAAAGATCAGTTACCTCTTAATCCAAAGTTACAGAAGATTTTCAATACACATTTATTTCTTGTTTTTATCTTTCATATTTTTCTCATCTTTTCCTTTCTTTTTTCTTTTTTCTTTTTGAGCTGATAACACATCCTGAAAAAGAAATGTACAGCAAAATGAGATATATTTTTGATAAACAATGAAAGTATTTGTTTCTCTGTTTACTTTTCTCTGGATACCCTGATATAAAAAATCTAGTAGCTATGAGCAGAGGTGTGAAGTGTTTGCTTTGGACTAAGCTGGAGTTCAGCACTGCTGACATCCTGATCCAGCCAAGAGTTGCAGAATTCTTTTGCACATCTCGAGCCATGTGTTTGCAGGCACAGCACCTGCAGAGCTGACACACCCGTGCACGTGAATAACTCTGTTACTCCCTCCCAGAATTTGGGCTGTGCCCCAGAACGAGGTGCTCCAGCCCTTTGCTCCTGGTTCCCGTGGGGAGCAGCTCCCTTCCCTCTGGCTGAGCTGCTCAGGCAGAGCCCGGCAGCTCCTGGCCCTGCAGGGCTGAGGCTTTTCCCTGTTGCTGGGCACAGACTGATGGAGCAGCACTGCTGAACACGGGCACACAGAGGGACCAGCAGCAGCTGCCTTTGGCCACCTGAGGCTCCAAGGCCCAAACTCGGAGCAGACAGGGCTGGAAGAGACTCGCAGGCTCCCTGCTGGCTCTGCTGCCCCCCTTGTGCCCACCTGGGAGCCCCCAGGGCCAGCAGGGACTTGAGATGGCAGCCCTGGGCTCCTGGAGGTTGTGCAAGGAACGCAGCTGGGGACTCCCTGTCCATGGGGAACTTCCAGATGGAAAAGGCTGCTGTGCCCAGGCAGCTCCAAGGGCAGAGAAAGGAGGGTCTCGACCACGGGATCTGTGCCAGTCCCACAGTCCTGGGCAGCAGCCACCGAGCCCTGGGGGAGCAGAGGGCACAGCAAGAGGGACAAAAGCAGGCAAGGTCAGAGAGTGGAGAGAGCCAGGCCTGGGAGCAGGAACAGCTGCTCCATTGCACTCTTGGAGAAAGCTCTTGGCTGGTTCAAAGCGCTGAAAGGCGTGAAGGGCAGAGAGGAGGCCACAGCAAACACTGCTCCTGTTTCCACAGCCTCCCCTCTCCGTGTCCCAGAAGGAATTGGATGGACTGTGTTCTTCTCTCCGAGTCGTCTGGTTCAGCACGAGCAGCTGAGCACCAGGAGCTGAAGGAGCTGAAGCCTCAGGCCACAAGAGCTGGGCCAGAGGAGACTTTCTGAGCAAATGAATGCTGCTAACATGGACCTGGCTGAATGCAGCAGATGGAATCATGGAATCACAGAATCCTTTCTGTTGGGAAAGGCCTCTGAGCTCATCCAGTCCAGCCGGTCACCCAGCAGTGTCGAGCCCAGCACTAAACCACGTCCCTGAAGTGCCAAGGCCTGGACAACAGCCCTGAGTGAGGCCTGAACAACAGGCCCTGAGCCAAAGGTGGCCTCTGGATGAAGCTTCCAGCCAAAGGTTATCTTTGGATCTGCTCACTAATGAAATATGCATGGTCATTAGCACTGTGATAGATGTATCCACTCATTAGTGAAACATGTATTGACCTTTCTGTGTTTAGAAGCCAGACAAGGCCATGAAATCCGACATCTGGCCTTGTTTGGGGCTGAATGGTCAAAGTCACCTCCCTTGGTTCCTGCTGGGGCCCTGGCCAGGCTTTGGGAGGAACCCAAGAGGAGGATGAAAGCAGATGTTCCCGCAGCAGAAGTGCTGTCAGTTTGTTCATTCAGCACTGTCAGAGCTGGGCCCTCTCACAGCGGGGCTGGAGCCTCACCTGTGGCTGGAGGCACCTGCAGGAATTGCCAGTGTCCAGGAGTGGCTCTGCAGCCCTTGGCTGTGACAGCTTCCCCAGCTGCTGTGTGGATCTGGGGGATGGTAAAGCCTGAGGGTAACTGGGGCTGGATCTTTCTTAATCACTGCTGCAATCTTTGGTGGTGATGGTTGGGTGCACTGCTGAGCTGCTCCTTTTGTGATTCTTTGCTGCTTTGAGCTACAGTCAATGACACTGATTCCTTCAGTTGGTGTCTGTGTCTTCGGTGCTGACCCTGCCCACTGGTGAAACAAAACTGGCACAGTCTGGCCAGATCACCACAAAATGTCACTTTTTAAATGTAAATGTGAGGAATCAGTCCCATTAGAAATTCCCAGGTGGGAAGCCCTTCCCTGGAGCTCCATGGCTCTGGAGTGGGCTGAGGTGGGAGCACCGTGTGAGCAGTGGGGCAGTCGGTTAAAAGAGGCTGAACCCCTGGATGTCTTAAAATGCATCCAAAAATGGCATATGGGAAATGGAAAAGATCTTGTGGGTTTGGGAAGATGGGGATGGATTTTGGTAACAACACATTGGAAACAGCACGAACAGAGGGAAAAAGTGTTTTGAGAATACTGCCACATGGAGTGACAGAAGAAGGTTTAAATCTTGAGCTCAGGTTCATTTGTGCAAGTGATAGAATATTATTATTATTATTATTATTATTATTATTATTATTATTATTATTATTATTATATAATCCAATTATCTATATTCATATCTGTATAATTTAAAATTTATAATGTGAAATAATGCTGACAATACTAATTTGTCAGGTTTGGCTGCTCTCTGTGACACTGAATACCCTACAGAAAAGGACTGGCCAAGACCCAAATGTCAGTGGTAAACTCTGCAAGACTGCATACAATGAATAAAGGAGGAAGGGATGAAATTGGCTATTTTTATAGGATTTGCTGATACTGTGGTGCGGAATGCTTTGTCTGTTATGTGAGAAATAAAGTGATTAAGGCTGCTGGGTTTTTAATGTCCCAGACAATCCACAAGCTGCAGGATTGGTTGAACGGGTGAAGGGGTTGTTAAAAGAGCAGTTGAAAGAATGAGGAGATGGGAACCTGTCCCCATGGAGAAGCCATCTCCCAGATGTGCTCCATGCCCTTAGCAATGGCCCCCTGGGGAAATGGAAACCCCCTGGCTGTGCACGGCTGCTCCCAATTTGCAAATACAGCCATGGACAGTGAGACTTGGACTGCCTGGGAAATTGTTCTGGCTGTGATGGCCCTGGCAGGGCCAGCCCAGAGGCTGCAGGGCTGGACCTTCATGCACTGGAATTAGTTAGGATAAATCAGAAGCAAATGAGAGTTAACAATGCAGGAACAGGAATCCAGATTCCTCCAGGACACTTTGGTTTGAGAGCTGCCCACTGCAGCTTGGCCTTACAAAGTGCTCATGACATGGGAGGAGGAACTGATGCAGATTATCTAGGGAAATTGGAGGAATTGTGTTAAACAATAGTGAACAAGATTGGATTATTCAACCCCATGACAGGGTAGCACAATTATTGATATTGTCAGTTTTTAAAACAATTGGGGAAAAAAAGAGATCCACCTCAAATCACTGCTGTTGGTGGAGATAAAGGGTTTGGATCCAACAGTGCTAATAAAGGAGCCAGAGTGTGGGTCCAGAGGCCAAAAGGCCCTCCCGAGGCAGCTGAAGGAACAGCTCTGGGGAAAGACAGCACTGTTGGAATCCTGAAAGCTGGGCAGGAACGATGGGAATGTGTCCCTGCAGCCAAGTGTTCTGTGTGAGAACAAGTAGATATTACAGGAGATTGTTTTACACATCCTGCCAGACCAAATCTCCCTGTTTGCCCCAGGGAAAACTCGTGACCTGGACTCCATCTAGGATGGAGCCAGGGCCAGGCTCTTGTACTGCCCCAGGTGTATCCCTTGAGGGCGTTTTAATAAACACCTGCTTTATTCCTTTAGCACTGTCTAGCTCCATTCTAGGTAGCCTCTCAAGGCATCACCACCAAACCAGGGGAACACGGACCAGGCCTGGCTGGCTGGGCCTCCTGGGGACCACCTGACCACCTTGGCATGTTGAGGGCTGCCTCTCATCTGCCCATGAACCACTGGTGCTCCATGCTTTCCTTCCTATGGAAAAGAGCTGTCCCTCTTTTCAGACACCCATGGACAATATTGGTACTTTCTCTAAAAAATTTCCTGTATGCAAGGCTATCTCCCAGAAAAAAAGCTGCCAGCTCTGGCTGGCCTTGGCCTCTGGTGGTCAAATCTCTGCTGCCTCAGAAGCACTGGGGCTCTGTGCTTTTCTTCCGACAGAAAATAACTGACCTTTTTGTGCAGGGATCATGGCAGAAACTGGAATTTGGCCACCAAAATTCTATCTCTCCTAGGATTGCTCCCAAACACAAGCTGCCAGGACAGACAGTTCTGCCTGGCCTTGGCCTCTGGTGATATGAGCAGAATGTTTTCATTTGCAAACACCTTGGAGAGGGCCCAGAGATCTCCCAGGCTGGGTTTGCAGGCCTGAAGAACCAAACACATATATGGAGGCTGATGTGCCTGGGCTCAGTTGTGAAGAGACTAAGGACAGATCAGGAGTGGCCTGGCAGGGCTTGAAGGGTGGATTCAGAAATGGAGGAGCTTTTCTCCATAGTGTGAAACAGCCGGAGAGAGAAATTATACCAGAAATGCAACTGGTCAAATCCAGACTGGACTCAAGAGGAGAAAGGAATTTCCCTCCCAGGGCAGGGCTGTGGTGCAACACGTCCCCAGAAGGAGCCTGGAGCAGCCCAAGGCTTTGTGTGGGCAGACAGAGGCAGGCAGGAGGCAGAGCTGTCAGCAAAGGAAGGGGCCAGCGAGCTGGGGCAGCCGGGGGATGAGGACAGCCTGCAGGGACAGAGGCGCAGGGCAGGGACACCGTAGGACAGCCTGGGCTGCAGAGGGCACAGGCATGTGCAGCAGCTGCAAGACCCTGACAGAGCCAACCTGTGCAGCACTTTGGCCATGGCTGCTGGCCCTGGGCCTGAGGCCACGAGGGGACAAGTGACCCTTGCAGCCCTGGGGCCTCAGTGCCTCCTTGTCCCTGCTCAGCAGCCTGGCAGGGGCCGCCCCATGGTCCTGCCCTTGGCACTGCACATCCCCACATGCCAGTGCCCATCCTGGGAAGAGCCCTGAGCAATGAGGGAGGGATAGGATCTGCCTTGCCAGGGGCTGGGGCTCAGCCTTGGCCCTTTGCATTCCTGAAGCACATCCAGGTTTGCTCAGCACCAGAGACACCTTTCCCTTGCTGTCCCCACCTCTCATCAGTGCCTCCAGTGTTCTGCTGTACCTGGAACCTGGGGACACTTTCTCAGTTGTGTCCCTCACAGGGATCTCTTCAAAGTAAAAGAAACCTCAGTGTTTCAATCTCACTTGGAGCTCTTGAGAAGTTCTTTGAGCACACTCTGAGGGACTGGGTCTGATGCAAAGAGCACCAAAGCCCCAGAGGGTCATTAAAGTCCTGGTGCTGTGTCTGTGCTGCTGGGCTGGGCCGGGCTCCTGGCCCAGAGGCAGCTCCTGGCAAGGGCAGCGCTGCAGAGAGACAGCTCTGGCCAGGAGCAGCTCCTGTGCACAGCCCAGCAGGGCTGGGGCACTGCCAGGGCATGCCAGGGACACGAGCAGGGCACAGACAGAGCTCACAGGGGCTCAGCACTGGCAGGGGCTGTGGGATGTCCCAGAGGGAGCTGTGTCACAGCAGCACCTCTGTGGCTGTGTCACAGAGCAGCTGTGATGTCAGAGAGGGGCTGTGTGACAGCACAGAGTGGGTTGAGTGAGGTCACAGATTGGGCTATGACATCACAGAGTTTGTTGTGTGAGGTCATTGAGCACCTATGGCATGATAGAGGGGATTCTGTGGCATCACAGAGCGGGCTGTGACATCATGGCATGGCTGTATGACATCATAGAGCAGGTTGTGAGGTCAAAGTGTGTGCTGTGACATTACAGAGTGGCAGTATGACATCTCAGAGAGGGTTTTGTGTCATTAGAGAGCAGGCTGTGACATCATAGAAGGGTATAAGGCCATAGAGCAGATACTGCCATCATAGAGGGTGGCTCTGTGACATCAAAGAGTGGGTTGTGACATCACTGGGTGGCTGTGCAACATCATAGAGCAGGCTGTGACATCAAAGAACAGACAGTGACATTGCAGGGTGACTTTGTGACATCACAGAGTCTTCTGTGACATCACAGAGCAGCTGCATGACATCACAGGGTGACATCTCAGAATTGGCTCTGTGACATTACAAGGGGCTGTGTGACATCACAGGGGCTGTGTGACATCACTGGGGAGGTCACTCCACCCCAGCCCCCCCTCACTCTTCTCCCCCAGAGAAGTCCAACGCTGCTCGTGCACAGCGGGGTCCCCTGTCCCCCCGGGTCCCTCCACCCCCGGCGCCGCAGCCTCCCCCAGAGGATGTTCCACGAGATCGGCCCCAGAGCCTGACACGGGGATGGGGGACGGGGCCCTGGGGGGTGGGACAGGGGGACAGGGACCCCCCCGGCAGCGTCCCCGTGTCCCCCAGGGCCAGAGCCTGGGCCAGGGCTCCTTCACCCTGTTACCAACGAGGGCTTGAGAGCGCTGAAAAAATCCCCAGCAAGGGAGCAGCAAAAACCAGATTTAATATTCAGCGACAGCACGGCAAAGTTCCTTGGCAAGAGTCACTCTGCTCCTGACTGGACACTTCAGGTACATCAAGGAAACAAAGCAACAACAAAACCAAACAAAATCCAGGCAATCAGACCAGAAATTAGCCAATAACTGAGGCTTTCCTTCCTCTGGAAAAAAACTGTCCTTCTCGGCCAGGCACCCATGGCCACAATCAGGATTTCACCTCCAACACCACCTATTGTGAGAGACTGGAGGAGATTGTTGGCTGGAAACATTTCCTGTGGGGGGGAGGAAGGGGCAGGTCCAGCCTTGCCCTGCCCTGGAACCCCAGCCCTGCCCTGCCCTGGAACCCCAATCCCCCCAGAGCCTCTATCCCAGCCCAGCAGTGGCTGCCAGTCCCTGGCACAGCACAGGCAATGCTCCACAGCCACCTCTGGAGCCCCAGCCCAGCTCCTGAGTGACCAAATGACCCCAAGTCCCACCTGGGGGAAGGGCCCAGGAAGACCAAGGAGTTTTTAGGCTGACCACAAGGCAAGCACACATCTTGACCCTACCTCCTCTTGGAATTTCCATCTGAACACTGCTGGAATCCAGGAGTTGGTAGCTCTGTGTGTGCTTCTCTAGATCTTATTTTTCTCTCTTTCTGTGTCTACTTCTACTTCTGTCCTCTTGCAAATGTTGATTAACTTAAAATTGAACAGGCTTAGAGTTTGTAAAGTTGAATGGGCCAAGTTAATGCATTGAAAACTGTTTTTTGTTGACTGAATGTCCTATTAAACCTTTGGCCAAAGTTTCTCTGATTTTCTAAAGTTCCCAGTAAAGGCTGTTTTGTTGTTTTGAGCTCCTGAGAATCCCGTGCGGGTATTTCTCCAGTGCATCCAACTCAGAGGACACAAACAATTGTAATTCCTTATAAATGTCTCCCTTGAGTGAGTTTTTTAGTGGATGGGGGTCAGGGCTTGTGTGCCCTGCTTGGCACAGCCCAGGCAGGGCTTTCACAGCCCCATCCCACACTCCATTTCCCAGCTGGAGCCGCTGGTGCCTCTGAGTTCTGCTGCCCCAGCCCCAGGGACGCTCTACTTGTCTGCCCATTCCCCCACGGTCTCTGGGCAGGGATGGCCTCAGTGGGGGCTGCTGACATCCTCAGCACCTTGGAGGCTGCTGCTGGATTTTACTGCTCCAGAGGCTTCTTCAGCCTTCAGCTCTTCAGTTCAGGAATTCAGTGCCCCAGGGCTCATTAATGTTCAGAACACCTTAACAAGCCAAGCCTCTGGGAATAATGTAATTTAAGTTTTCAAATATTTTGTGGTTAATTAGACAGATTTCAGAAGCCTATTCAAAGTGAATATATTTAAAAAGACAGTAAAAAATATTTTTTAGGTCCTGTATAGTTTTTTTTTTTACTGCTAATACATTGATATGTGCAATCTCCAATGGACACTGAATGCAAGAACCTCCTCATGCAGTTGGAATAGATATGAAAATCAAGACCCTTCATGGCTGACAATCAATCAGACTCTGTCCCTACCCCCACCCCACCATTTCCCCCATCCAAGCCCTGGCACTCAGAGCAGCCTTGTGCAAATCTGAGCTCCCTCCAGCCCAGGCTGCACCTGCAGCTTTCAGCTCCTTGGCTCCAACTCCCACCTGCTTTCCCTGGAGAAGGAGCTGCCCGAGACACAGAGAGATGTTCATTTCTTGTCAGCCAACAAAGCCAAGGGAAGGCACAGCTCCATCAAATGAAAAAGTCATTCTTCTCCCTGGCTGTGCCCTGCCCCTGATCCCCACAGCCTGTCCTGTTTCCTTCATCCCTCCATTGCCAGGGACTTTCTGGGACAAGGCAGCTCTGCTCTGGGGATGGAGGGAGGTCCAAGTGCAGCCACTGGAGTGGGAACCACAACTCATCAGGTTTGTGTCCTTTGAGCGACCAGGAACTGGTGAGACTCAGAGGCACAGGAAGGTTTCTCTTCATGGCCAACATAAAAATTGTGAACATGATAACATTTAAGAAAAAAGAAAACACTTCCTTCAGCTCCTTGTGACATCCAGCAATATCTGACATGTCCACCACCCACAAGGGATTGCCATAGAGGAAGACTTTTAGACAAAGGAATAGGAAGAGGTGATATAAACAACAAAAATACAACTAAAATTCTAAGGTGTTATTTAAACTTCTGAAAGACTGGGGAACTCCCTGAAGCTCAAAGCATGAAGCCAATCAAGGGAGATGCATTGGAATGACCAGAGAACAGCTGCAGGAGGAAATGTGGGAGCAACAGGAAGGACCTAGATCCAGTTGCTCAAAATGAAGCGATGTCCTTAGACATGGCCATTTAAACAGGAGAGCTGGAAACACCTGAAGCAAGAGGGTCATGAAATATTGGACTGAATGTTGGTGGCAAAGGTAGGGGGGAAGATCAGTATTTCTTCTCCTGCCATCAGTACAAGAATCCAGTAGATCCAGGAAATTTGTTTTCCTGGCAGGAAAACTGCCTTGTCTTCAAAGTATTCAAGTGACCCAGATAATAAAGATTTACTTGTGTAATATGAAATGTACAAGTATTAAAACCTGTGCCCCTTTCCAGGCGGACATCAGCTGTGTGGCCATGAACAGGCAGTGCCACTTGTGCCCTGAGGTGCCCAGCTGGGATTGCATCTCTCAGAGAGGAGCTGAGGGAGAGCAGAGCACCTTGCAAGCTGCAGGTCCCTGCCAGCCCCGCAGGGCTCCTGTGCCATCAACATCTGCTCTGCTCCAGGCTGAAACAGGGCCCAGCACGGTGCCGGGATCATCCGAGAGCTGAGGTGTGTGCTGGAATTCCATGCCCTCGCCATGGCGCAGCAGCCCTGCATTTCCCTGCTCCAGCCTTGGTCTCCAGCACAGCCATGGAGGCTCTTTGGGCTCCTGAGTGTTCCTGCAGCCCCCAAGGGCAGCTGAGCTCTGCCTTTGGCACAGTCAGCCCTGGCCAGCGCAGGCCACGCTCAGCAATTCCTTGTCTGTGCCTGGCCTTGCTGCCAGCCCCGGCAGCGGCTGCGTGGCCCCTTGGTGGCCCTGTGCTGGCCCAGCCATGGTGCCACAGCCCCTGTGCAGGCCCAGCCCAGGACAGGAGCATTGCGGCTGGGAACGGCCCCTGTGCCGTGGTGCCCACGGCAGCCTTGGGGCTCTGTGCCCCATGGCCTCCCTGCTGGGCAGCCTCTGCCAGCTCCTGCCCAGCCCCTGGCACCTGTGGGGCTGCACAGACAGCCCTGCCCCGGGCTCTGCCGGCCTCTGGGCCAGCAGAGAGGCCGGCCAGGGCTGGCCATGGCCGGGAACAGGCCCTGAGCCCCGCAGCAGGATGGAGCTGGGCCACAGCCAAACTCAGCCCAGGCCAAAGCTGGGCTCAGCAGCCAGGGCTGCCAAGGGCTGGGGACAGAGGCTGGCGCTGACAAATGTCCTGGGCCCCCTCCCTGCTGTGTCCATGCCCCCAAGGGCACAGAGCAGCCTCCTCTCTCGGGCACTTGCCTGTTTTCAATGCCTTGCACAGGCACTGGCCCTGCCCCACAAGGCCTGGGCTGAGTCCTGCCCCTGCACGCTCAGCCAGGCTGAGATGGACACTGATGGTTTCTGGGCCAGGCTCTCGGAGCCCAGCCCAGCTCCCTGCAAGCTCTGCCAGCTGCCCTGAGCTCTGTGCAGCACCAAGGGCCTCTCCCCAGCACAGCCCAGCCGCCTCTGGCCCCACAGCTCTGCTCAGGCCAGGCTGCTCTGGCCACTGGCCCCACGGCCTCAGCCCCTGCCAAGGGCACAGCAGCAGCTGCAGCTCAGCCAGGACTCAGCCCCAGCCATGGGGGAAGGGGCTTGCCCAAGGCACAAGGAGGCTCCCTGGCTGCCCTGCTCCCCTCGGCCTCAGCTGCTGAGAGCTCTGCAGCCCCTGCTGCCATCCCACCTGCCCAGGCCAGCACAAGAGCCCCGGCCTTGGGGCCCTCCAGAGCTGCTCCTGCTCCAGGCCCAGGGCCCAGCCCAGAGCTGGGGCAGCCACAAAGCTCTGCCCATTTCTGCTCATTGCTGCTCTGATGGGGATGGATCCTCAGCCCCTTGGAGGTTGCTGATGAATTTTACTGCTCCAGAGGCCTCTTTTTCTTGAGCTCTTCAGTTCAGGAATTCAGTGAAAAAGCTCATAAACATCTGTTCAAAACACCCAAGACTAGAAAAGCCCCTGGGTATAATTCAAGTCCTCAATTTTTTGTGGTTAATTAGTCAGGTTCCAGAAGTGTACTCCAAATGAATATACTATATTGAAAACAGTGCAGAGAGAATTGTTCTTTTCCTGTTTAGAGATTGATATCAGCAATGTCCAATTGATAATGACCCCCAGCACCTCCTAATGCAGTTTGAACAGATAGGAAAATCAAGACCCTTCATGGCTGACAATCAGTCAGACTCTGTCCCCACCGCCTCCCCACCATTTCCCTCATCCAAGCCCTGGCACTCAGAGCAGCTGAGGAATGGAGTCACATCCAGGGCTGTCCCCAGGGCTCAGGATTGGGGCCAGGCCAGTGAAATCTCTTTATTGCTGATCTGGATGAGGCCATTGAGGGCACCCTCAGGCAGTTCCAGGTGAGCCCAGGCTGGGTGGGAGTGTGGCTGTGCTGGAGGGCAGGAAGCTCTGCAGAGGGATCTGGACAGGCTGGAGCCATGGGCCCAGGACAATTGGATGACGTTCACCAAGGCCAAGGGCTGGGTCCTGCCCTGGGCTCACAACCACCCCAAATCCCTGGCCGTGCTTGCCCCTGATCCCCACAGCCTGTCCTGTTTCCTTCATCCCTGCATTGCCAGGGACTTTCTGGGACAAGGCAGCTCTGCTCTGGGGATGGAGGGAGCTCCAGGTGCCAGCACTGGAGTAGGAACCACAACTCATCAGGTTTGTGTCCTTTGGGGGTCAGGAACTGGTGAGGCTCAGAGGCACAGAAAGTTTCTCTTCATGGCCAACAGACCACAGATGAACAGGACACAATTTAATAACCATCACATTCTTTCCTGAGCTATGTGCAATGTCCCAGCAGTGTCTGATGAGTCCAGCATCCACAAGTGATTTCCATACTAAAATTTATTTTAGACAAATGTGGTTCTGTGATAGATATAAACACAATTAAGTTATTGTATCAGGATGCTCGTCCTGGAGTGGAGGCAAAACAGCTCAAACAGTTTGCAAAGCTGTCAGTGGTGGATGGAGAAGGGAGGTCAGGCTGCTTTTGGTGTTGAGGAATTGCTGAAACCAGCCTGACTCATTTCATCTCCTCCTGGCCTGGCTGATCTCCCCTCTTTCCCCTTCCACCCATTGGCTTTTGTCTCCCACCAGGCCCCCGGTGAAGAGCCTGGCTCTGTGTTCTCCATCCCCTCCTCGCTGGCACTGCCAGGCTGGGATGAGGAGCCCCTCAGCCTTCCCTGCTCTGGGCTGGACAAGCCCAGCTCCCTCAGCCTCTGCTCACAGCCCAAGGGCTCCAGCCCCACCTTGGAGGCCCTTCCCTAAGCCTGCTCCAGCTGCCAGACATCTTTCCTGCCCTGGGGAACCCAACCCAGGCCACAGGGACCTGGATAATCCACGGCCTTGATGTCCTGGTCACACAGCCCTGGCCCCTTTTCCCCGTGTCAGGCTCTGGGGTGGATCCTGTGGAACATCCTTTGGTCAAGGCTGTGGCTCCAAGTGGGCCGGGGGGACAGCGGGGGACAGGGACCCCACTGGGCATGAACAGCATTGGACTTGTTGGGAGAAACTGTGAGGGGGAGCTGGGGTGGAGTGACCAACCCAGTGACCTCACAGGGCCCTCCTGGGATGTCACACAGCCCCTCTGAGATGTCACAGCTCGTTCTCTAATGTCACACAGCTGGTCTCTGATGTTCCAGCCAACTCTTTTATGTCACAGTCTGATTTTGATGTCAGACCTCTGCCCTGTGATATCACAGCCAGCTCTGTGATGTCACAGACACAGTCTATGATGCTGTAGTTGCTCAATGACCTCACATACCCCACTCTGTGATGTCATAGCCCACACAGTGACCTCATGTTACCAGATGATAAATTGTCTCCACCAGGTGAGCTGACACCTGGAGCTTGTTCTCCAAAACCCCAGGCCTATGGAAACCACACAATGCCCATTGTGTGAGAAGGGGAGCTGGAAGTTCTCCAGCCTCAGTGTCCTGCCAGCTCAGCCAGGCCCACGGGAACATTGGGGTCCACGACCACCAGGGACCACCAGAGAGACCCCCAGGACAGAAGAGAGCATGGGTAAAGGGGAGGGGAAATATGTTAATGATTTTGGGAAATGATTATCAGATGTGTGTTTAGTCCAGGACAATGAATGAATATGTGTGCAAAATGCAGAATATGAGCAGAAACTTTCCTGCACTCAGCATGCTCAGCTTTGGGAGGAGCTATCCCCCGTGCATCCGACTGAATAAAGAATGCTGCTTCTTAATGCTGCACTGGTGTGAAGGAGTTTTCTGTTTCACTGAATTTTTGGTAACACTCCACTCCCAAGGAAAGCTCTGTCTCCTGCTGCTCACAAACAGAGAAGGGCTGGTGGCAGATGTGGGGGTCGGAGGCTACCTGGGGCACAGTGACCATGAAATAATCAAGTTTTCAGTATTCTGTGAAAGAAGGAGGGGCAGCAACAAAACTTCCACACTGGAATTAGGAAGGGCAGACTTTGGCCTATTTAGGATGCTGATTTGGGGAGTACCGAATCAGGTACTGATTTTTTTAAGGGAAACAGCCCTTAAAAAAAAAGGGTGCAGGGAGGATGGACAGATTTCGAAAATGTAATCTTAAGGGGGAAGGAGCAGCCTGTCCCAGTGCGGCAAAAGATGAGCTGGTGAGGAAAATGACTGCCCTGGCTGCCCATGGAGCTTTTGTGGGAACACAAGGGAAAGAAGAGGATGCATTAACCTTGGACAGAAGGTCAGGCAACTTAGCAAGTGTTTGAGGATGTTGTTAGGTCATGCAGAAAAAAAAAAGGAAAGAGCTGAAATCTCAATTGGAGTTTAACCTGGACACTTCGCTGAAAAATAATAGGAAATGTTTCTATAAATATCTTAATACTAAAACGTGGGATAAGGAGAAACTCTACTCTTTATTGGATGCAGTGGAGAATAAAGTAACTAAAGATAAGGAAAAAGCCAAGCTACTTAACACCTTGTTTGTCTCAATTTTCAATATTAGGACAGGTTGTCCTCAGGACAAGAGTTCTCCTGATCTGGCAGATGGGCACAGGGAGCAGAACAGCCCCCTGTAATCCAGGAGGAAGCAGCTGGTGACCTGCTGAGCCACTCAGATGCTCACAGGTGTATGGGATCAGATGGGATCCATCCTAGGGGGATGAGGGAGCTGGTGGATGAGCTCCCCAAGCTGCTCCCCATCATTTACCATCAGTCCTGGCTCAGCAGGGAGGTGCCAGAGCACTGGAGGTGCCAGTGTGAGCCCATCCCCAAGAAGGGCTGGAAGGAGGATCTGGGGAACTCCAGGCCTGTCAGCCTGACCTCGGTGCCTGGCAAGGTTCTGGAACAGATCACCTTGAGAGCCATCACAGGGCAGCCACAGGATGGCCGAGGGGTCAGAGCCAGCCAGCGAGGATTTCAATATCTGCAGTGATGATCGGGATGAGGGGATTGAGTCCACTATCAGCAAATCTGCAGATGACGCCAAGCTGGGTGTGAGTGTGGATCTGCTGGAGGATAGGAGGGCTCTGCACAGGGACCTTGTTTATCCTGGAGAAGAGGAGGCTCAGAGGAGACAAGGCAGTGTCAGGGCACAGGTTGGACTTGATGATGTCCAAGGTCTTTTCCAACCTTGCTGATTCTGGGATTCCCTGAAACCACCCTTGGAGCAGGTGCAGGAGGAGCCCTGGGCCTCCTCTTCAGAAGCTGCAGCAGCCCAGGTCCCTCAGCTTCTCCTCAGAGCCCCAAAGCCCATCCTGTCAGTCCTGCAGAGCCTCTGCAGCTCCTCCTCCTTGCCCAGAACAGGGAGCCCCACAGGCAGACACAGCAGCCCAGATGTGCCCCCCTGGCCGGGGCTGCCTCTGGCAAGGGAGCAGCACGAGGCACTGCAGGAGCCTGCAGACAATTCCTGCAGCACTTGTGGGATGATCCTGCTCCCCAAGGGACGTTCCCATGGTGCCAAGGCAGGAACTGCAAAGGGGAGTGGGGCCAGAGAGGAAAGGGCAAACAGGGACTGGCTGTGTGCAGGGCAGGGAACAGGGCTGTGCAATAGCAAGAAATCTGTAGCAGGAAGAGTAAAGAAAGCAAAGGTGAGCCCAAGGAAATGCTCAGGGCAGTCTGGGGGTGGCTGCCAGGCAGCCCTGGCTCTGAGCAACAGCGTCTGCAGTGGGACAGGAAAGTCCCAGCTGATGGGAACAAACTTTCTGGCTGAGTGCAGAGGCCAGGACAAAGCTGAGTGGTTTCCCTGGCGTCCCCCAGCCCTTCCTGGCCCCAGAGGCTGATGGCATTTGTGCTCCCTCAGGTTCATGTCCCCACACCAAAACTCTGGGGCTGCTGAGGGGGGTTTTCTGTGCTGAGCATTGGCCTGGCCGTGTTTTTGAGAAAGCCTGGGCAAGGAGCCTGGAGCCCCCAGGCCCTGGCCTGAGGCGTCAGCACTGCCCCAGCACTGCCCATGGCCTGTCCCTGCTGCAGCCCCGGCACTGCCACCCCCAGGACTGTGCCCGGCCCCGAGAGCACTCAGGCCCTGCAGCAACACCAGGGCCACCAGGGCAGCGGGGCAGGGCCACGGGAGCAGCACTGCCAACACCAAGTGCTGCTGCTGCTGCTGGGCACAGCTGCTGTGCCAGCACTGATCTGCCCCCAGCTCTGCACACAGACATTGCTGCTGCAGCTCCAGAGAAGGCAACAAAAGGGCAGCTCTGCAGAAAACTGTGCTGGGAGATCCTTGAGTTCCTTTAATGCCACCGAGAGCGCAGCCCCTCATTGACACAGTCTGTGGCCACAGGGAAGGTGGAGAGAAACAAAATGAGAAATGGCACAAACAATGACATTTCCTTGGGGAGAAGATGAAAAAAATCAAAACAAAGGAAAAAATGCCCACAACCAAAGCAACAAGTATCAAAGATAACTTTTATTACAAATGATTTGCAGAAATTAGCCAGCAGTTTAATGTTCCTGAAAGCATCCAGTCATCTGTCTGCACACTGCAGCCTTGAGCTCCTGGTTCCTCAGGCTGTAGATGAGGGGGTTCAGGGCTGGAGGCACCACCGAGTACAGAACTGACAGGGCCAGATCCAGGGATGGGGAGGAGATGGTGGAGGGCTTCAGGTAGGTAAATGCCCCAGTGCTGATAGACAGGGAGACCACAGCCAGGTGAGGGAGGCAGGTGGAAAAGGCTTTGTGCCGTCCCTGCTCAGAGGGGATCCTCAGCACAGCCCTGAAGATCTGCACATAGGAGAAAACAATGAACACAAAACAACCAAATACCAAACTGGCACTAACAGCAATGAGCCCAAATTCCCTGAGGTGGGATTTGGAGCAGGAGAGCTTGAGGATCTGGGGCACCTCACAAAAGAACTGGCCCAGGGCATTGCCATGGCACAGGGGCAGGGAAAATGTATTGGCCGTGTGCATGAGAGCATTGAGAAAGGCACTGGCCCAGGCAGCTGCTGCCATGTGGGCACAAGCTCTGCTGCCCAGGAGGGTCCCGTAGTGCAGGGGTTTGCAGATGGACACGTAGCGGTCGTAGCACATGATGGTCAGGAGATAAAACTCTGCTGAGATAAAGAACAGAAAAGAAAAGACCTGTGCAGCACATGCTGTGTAGGAGATGGTGCTGGTGTCCCAGAGGGAATTGTGCATGGCTTTGGGGACAGTGGTGCAGATGGAGCCCAGGTCGCTGAGGGCCAGGTTGAGCAGGAAGAAGAACATGGGCGTGTGCAGGTGGTGGCCGCAGGCTACGGCGCTGATGATGAGGCCGTTGCCCAGGAGGGCAGCCAGGGAGATGCCCAGCAAGAGGCAGAAGTGCAGGAGCTGCAGCTGCCGCGTCTCTGCCAGTGCCAGCAGGAGGAAGTGGCTGATGGAGCTGCTGTTGGACATTTGCCGTGGCTGCACATGGGCACCTGTTCATGGAGAAAGGACAGTGAAGTTTTAGAGGAGTTAACTGTAACCAAAAACAAAACCATTTCACATACACGCTCCTCTCTGACACACATGGACATGCTTTTCTGTTTAACAGTTCTGAGGTTTTATTTTTAAGCTCCAGCCACGTCTTCCTGGTATTATTGGATATCAGAAACCCTCAGCATTTCTGCTGCCTCTAGGGAGAACAGAGAAAGTTCTGTGAGGCGAAGTGATGAGAGGATAGTGAGGGGAGGTGGTCTGTCATTCAGACCTGTTCAGAATTTCTCAGGGCTTTAATATTTCTCCAGGGAAAGATGATCAGCTTCCCATGTTTTCCCTAAAAATCCCCCAGGTTCTGTTGAAAGCAGATGGATCCAGCACAGCTCAGCTCCACATTTGTAGCCAAGGACTCACATTGCTCATTTCACCAACCCAGCAGCATTTTCCGTGTCACAACACCTCTGCCTTTCCCCATCAATCTGATAACTCAGAGATGCTCTAGGACAGGTTTGCACCCTGGATTGGAGCTCCCAGTTTGGACTGAAATCTCAGGGAGACTTCCAAGTGTCCTTCTGATGGCATTGGATGAAGGGAGGTGCAGCTCCTTCCCTGGCTGCAGTGGCAGCATTTCCCAGAGCCGGGCACTGGGGACAGCTGTGTCACCCTGAGCCAGCTGTGCCCCCTGCCAGAGCCCCCAGTGCCGGGCAGCTGCTCCCAGCCCTGTGCTCTGCAGAGGGAACTGGGCCCGGGGCTGCAGAGCTGCCCCACGGCTCTGCTGCAGCTCTGCCTGCACAGGAGGGGCTGCACGCCTTGGAGCCCCGGCCCTGAGGGCAGAGGCTTGGCTGGGGGCACAGGAGGGAGGGGGCTTGTGCAGAGGGAGGGGCTGCACTGGAGGGGATCCTCTGCACATCTCTGAACTCTCCCTGCCACAGCATTTCTGGCTTTTGTTTTCTCTCCTTCCCTCATCTTCTCTCTGCTTCCTGGAGATTTTCCTCCTGCAGGTGTTTCCCTGAGCCTGATCTCTCTGTGCCAGCACTCACAGACCCCAAATCTCTGTGCACTCTCCTCGGCCTGACAGAACCCTGCCTGTTTGCAGGGCACTGGCTGGGGGCAGGTTCTGTTTGCAGCTTGGAGAAAGCACAGCTCAGACTGAGCCTGATGGCTCCAGCAAAGGTGATGCTGCTGCTGTCCATGGGCAGAGTGGCTGAACGCACATTAGGGATCTCCTGTGAACCTACTGATCACTAAAAGTAACAGTTTGGATGTCTCAGGCACTTGACAAAATTCATAATCAATAATTCATAATCAACCTTTAATATCCATCCTCCTATACCAGACATTTTCAAATATTAGGAAACTGAACACCAAGTTTTGGGAAATGTCCTCATTTTTATCAAAATCCTTGTCTTGGGAATATTCTATGACTGATCAGAACCCCTCAGCATGTCAGAGCTACTTGAGCATTTCACCTCCCCTGCAGCAGAAATACTCATATTTCTACTCACAGGTCTGTGGGCATTGGGATGTTCCAGCTTGAGGAGATCACTGCAGGAGCTGCAGCTGCATTGTCCTGCAGCCAGAGGTTCCTGTGCCAAGGGCTGGCAGTGATTCTGCCCCAGGCATTTCTCAGCACCTTCCCAGCCCTGACTGATTGAAGCTCTCTGTGCCTCTGGGCTGTGCCCGCGCTGGCTGCAGGCAGTGCCCCAGCCCTGCTGGGCTGGGAGAAGAGCTGCTCATCCAGAGAAATGTGCTTTTGAAGCTCTGCTTGCTTACCAGCATCACCCTCTGTGCCAGGAGGCCGGCCCAGCTCAGCAGCACAGACACAGCACAAGGACTTGAATGAGCCTCTGGGGCTTTGTGCTCAGGCCCTGAACATCAGGCCCTGAGAGGGAGCTGCAGAAACCTCTCCAGAGCTCCAAGTCAGAATCCAACTCCAAAGTTTCTTGGACTTTTAATGGGTCCCACTGAGGGACACGACTGAGAAAGTGTCCCCAGGCCCCAGGCAGAGCAGAGAACTGGAGGCACTGATGACAGGTGGGGACAAAGAGAAGCCAAGTCTTGGTGGCCTGGGGCACAGCAGGGTCTGTGCCAGCAAGGGCTGTCAGGAGACACCTTGTCCTGAGGCCCTGGGGCCTCCTGGCACAGCCCCAGCCAGGCTGGGCACTGTCAGCCCCTTGTCCTGCCCTCAGCATCCCCCCCTAGCCCACATCCCAGTGGCCTCAAGGATCTGCTGGAAGGAGTCCCTGGGGAGCCTTGCTCAGCAATGGCCCTGGGGGCTCCACAATGCTCCCAGGGACTGCAGGTTTTTCAAAGGACTTTGGCTTTGGCTTTTGCCTTGCAGTCTCTGAGAGCTTTCTGCAATCATGGCCTCCAATTATCTGCTGTAATTAGTCCCTGGAGAGGCTTTGTCAGGAACAACACTCTGTGGGGCTCATTAATGCTTCCAGGTACTCAGTTCTTTTAAGGTACTTGGTGTTTCCCTTTGGATACAGACTCAGTGAGAGGTTTGTGCAATCATGGCCCCAATTATCTGCTTTAACGAGTCCCTTGAGAGCTTTGTACTGACACTCAGTGGGGCTCATTAATACTTTGAGATACTCAACTTTTTCCCAAACTTTGGGTTTTCCCAAACTTTGGGTTTTCCTTTCCACATGGTGAGGTTTTTGTGCCATTTTCAGTCTCTGAGAGGTTTTTGTGCCATCCTGGCCTCCAGTTCTCTCTTCCAAGGAGTCCATGAGGAGCCTGTGTTGGGGATGGACCTCAGTGGCACCCATTAATGCCGGGAGACACTTTGGGCTTTTCTTCTGACTTTGACTCCTGGAAAGGTTTGTGCAATCTCCTCTCAGGCCCTGAGGTTCCAGGGCTCAGCTCCAAATGCACCACGGGGCTCATTAGGATCAAGCAAGTCCTGACAAACCATGGCTCTGCCTTGATTTCCCTCTGGCATGGTGCAGTTCATCAGGAAGTTTCTGTAGTGGTTTTGGTTATTCAATTTGAGACTTCTTGGCCAATGCATTAATTAGTGTGGTGGGTTCAGTGCTGGCTAATTACCAATGCACTCACTAGAATATACTTACTCCTTTCCTGCTGTGAGATAGTTTTAGGAAAAAGGAATAGTCAGCTCGAAACTTTAAAAGGGTATAAAGAAAAGTTTAGAATAGTAACTAAAAGAAAGAGTAATAAGAATCAGAACAAAACTTTCAGAACACTGCTCCCTACAACATTTTCTTTCTTACTGACAATGTAAAGAGACAAAACCTGAAATTTTCAGTCAGTTTATCACCTCTAGAATAGTCTTTCTTAAGTTCACTTAGCGAGAGAAGTTCCTCTTGATAATGTTATGGAGACTTCTCCACAATAAAACAGTTATCTCCTGGCTTTTCATTTCCAGAAATAGCAGCTTCCTGGAAAAATCTGAAGTTGTGCAGTCCCTCCCATTTTTTCACAGCTTTTCCCACAGCTGTGTTTATGGGCCATGTCAACTTATGGGGTATTAGTTTGAAGATGAGCTGTTTAAGAGCAAAGGTTCTCTTCATCTATTTCTGAAATCATCTTCATCTCTGGGAACAGAGGTCTTCTTAATCTCTCCCTGAGGGCACAGGGTCTCATCACTCTCCTCCCTTTCTCTGTTCGAACTTCTCATGGGATCACAGCTACTGCAACATTTGCTTACTTTAGCATAGAAGCCTTTGCTGAACAAGTCATCTCCACATACTTTTCAATGCATTATAGGGAAAAAGAGAGTCTGATGTATAAATTCCATCCTTCTCCATAGCTTTACCAGAGGATTTCAGTCCCAAGGTCAAGGCATCTCCTCATCCCTCCCATCTGGGACTCCACTTCCTCTTCACTGACCTCGGTGTCTTCACGTTGCTCCTCTGTGTGCCTGCACTTTGTCCTTTTCTCTCACTGGAGGGAGGATGGAAGCACGGGAAGAGTCAATATCTCAGGCGGGGCCTGCAGATGGTTGCGTGAGCCCGGCCGGGCTGGGTCCTTGCGGCCGGAGCTGTTTTCCCATGGAGGTTTGTGCAGCGGCTGCGCTGGGGCTGTGTCAGGCTGGGCGGCGCTGGGGGCAGGGCCAGGATCTCAGCAGCCAGGCCAGAGCAGAGCAGCAGCACGGCCGGGGCCGATGGCTTCTCCTGGCCCTGCCCGCTGGTTGCGGGCCAAGCCCAAGGGCGGCAGAAGCTTGGCCGAGCCGGCCCGGCCCGGGGCTGCTCCTGGGGCCCGGCGGATCCTGGCTGGGCCCGGGCTGGCGGCGGGGCAGGGCTCGGCAGCGGCCAGATGTCAGCAAGCGCAGCCACGGCCCGGCCCGGCCTCGGCCCCGCGGCCTCCCCTCCCCTGCCCGGCAGCCGATGGGGCCTGGCGGGCTCCCTGGGAAGGGGCCCGGCCCCACGGCAGGAGCCGCCCGGCCCGCCCCGGCCCAGACGGGGGCTGGCCCGGCCTTGGCACCTCTGTGCTGGCCAGAAGGCAAAGAGACCCAGCCAGGCTTCTTCCTCTTTAACTTGTGTCTTCACAGAGGCGTGTCCAGTTCCCTTAGTGGTTTAACAGATTGTCAATTCTCAAAGGTTATTACTGATTTGTTTTTTGTCGGACACAGAGCAAACTGCTAGAAGCTTCTCTTAGGACATCGCTTGTGTGATACAAAACCACCAGAACAGCACAGAGCGCAGAGCTCCTTTGTCCATATGTAGTGGTCATCTGCCCAAGGCTACAAAATCCCACCATGGGAGATCTCTGGGCCCTCTCCAAGGTGTTTTCAGCTCATTGTCTAAGAAAATCACCAGAGGACAGGGCCAGCCTGACCTGTCTGTCCTGGCTACTTTTGTCTGGGAATAATCTTTAGATATACAGAATTTGGGAGGCCAAATGCTAATTTTGGCCATGGACCCAGGAGTAGAAATCCAGTTCGTTTCCATAGGAAGAAAGGAAGGAACAGAGCCCCTCTGTTTCTGGGGCAGATGTGCGGTGACCACCAGAAGGCAAGGCCAGCCAGAGCTGGCAGGCTTTTTTCTGGGACATACTCTTGCATTTAGGAAATTTTTTAGGAATGATACCAATTTTGGCAATGGGCATCTGGAAAGTCAGAGAGTTCTTTTCCATAGCAAGGAAAGCACGGAGCCCCAGTGCTCCAGGAGCTGATGAGAGGCAGCCCTTGGCATTCCAACATCAGCCAGACCTGTCAGGTGGCCCCTGGAAGGCCAAGCCAGGCAGACCTGTTCCATGTGCCCTCGGTTCCATGGGGCCCCACAGTGTCCCAATGGTCCCTTGCTCCCAGGAGGCCCTGAGGTGTCACAATGCCCCCTTGGTGACACGAGGCCCTGAAGGGTCCTCATGGTCTCCATGGTTCCATCAGGCCCCACAGAGTCATGATGGTCTCTGGGTCCATGAAGCCCCGCTGTGTCACCATGGCCCCTTGGTTCCATGGGCTCCAGTGGTGCCACAATGATCCCCTTGGTTCCATGAGGTCCCCACAGTGTCACAGGGATCTCCATGGGAAGGAAAGAACCGAGCCCCAGTGTGGCAGGGGCAGCCACCAGAGGCTAAGGCCAGCCAGACTTGACGGTACTGGCAGATTGCATTGCATGGATGTACAGAGTTTTGGAAGTGGAATCCCAGTTTTGGCCATGGATGCATCAAGGAGAAGGACAGTTCTCTCCCATAGGAAGGAAAGCCCAGAGCCCCAGTGCTTCAGGAGCAGGTGAGAAGCAGCCCTCGCCATGCCAAGGTCAGCCAGACCTGTCAGGTGGTCCCCAGGAGCTCCAGCCAGCCAGACCTGTTCCATGTTCCCTTGGTTTCGTGGGACCCCACAGTGTCACCATGGTCTCCTTGGTTCCATGAGGCCCTGGAGTGTCACAATGTCCCCCTTGCTTCTGCAGTGTCACAATGGCCCCGTGCTTCCATGAGGCCTTGCAATGTCACAATGGCTTTGTGGTTCCACAAAGCCCTGATGTGTCACAATGGCCCCTTGGCTCCATGTGCCCTCGCTGTGTCACAACAGCTCCTCTGTGACACTGCGGGCTGCACAAGGTCACCACGGACCCTTGGTTCCTTGGGGCCCTCGAGTTCCACAATGGTCTCCTTGATTCCATGAGGCAGCACAGTGTCACAATGGCCCCTTGGTTCCATGAGGTTCCCCAGTGTCACCGTGGTCGCTGTCAGAGGCTGGATGAGATCGATGTCCCGAGACCCCTTGGGATGCTCGGAATGCCCGTGTGGGGCCAGGGCCGGGTCAGGCCTTGGTTTGTGGTGGGACAGAGCCCCGCCCCCAGCCCTGGCCTGGCACAGCTGTCAATCACACAGCAGGGGCGGTGCCAACCCAGCTCTGATTGGCTGAGCTGTCAATCAATCACACAGCAGCTGCTGGTGCCTACCCTGACTCTGATTGGGCAATCAGCTGGCAGTCCCACCCCAGGGGCGGGCCCATGGAGGCCCAGGGGGTTAAAAGCCGGAGCTCGAGGCCAGCCCATGGTCTGGATCCTGCCTTCTCCTGGGGTTCCTCTGTTGGCGACGCTGGAACCCGAGCAGTTGGTGCCTGTGTGTGTCTTTCTACAGATCTTCTGCCTTTCTGCTGTTCTCTATTTCTTCTCCTTCTAATCCAATTTACCTAGGACATTTTTAGATAACTTATCATCTGAAGGCTTAAAGGTTTTTCGGTCAAATGGTATAAGTTAATGAAGTTAATGCTAGGATAAGAGGTTTATGTTGAAGTGGATGTTGTAATAAACCCTTTGCTCAAGTTCCTTGATTGTCCATATTTTGCCAGTAAAATTTTTTGTCATTTTTACCTCTTAGCTCACTTGGTTAGAGCATGGTGCTGGTATCACTGAGACTGTGGATACAAGCCCTGTGTGGGCCATTCACTGAAGAGCTGGACTTGATGATCCTTGTGGGTCCCTTCCTAACAAGGAGAATATTCTTTCATCTGGCTATTTTGAGAATATTTGGTTGGTGTTTCTCCTGTGCACCAAACTCAAGTAAAGCAACCTTTGTTTCCCCCCAGCATTTCAGTGTTCTGGGGTGTTACAGCCCTGCAGACTCACAATGGCCTCTTGTTTCCATGAGGCCCCACAGTGTCACACAGGCCCCTTGGTTCCATGAGGATCTGGAGTGTCACACAGGTTTGTGACATTTGTCCTTGCTGCCCCTCACATCCCACTGCCCCACAAACAGCCCCGAGCCACCCGTGAGGGACAGGCCCTGCTGTGCCAGGCTGGGCTCAGGGCTTGGCCTTTCTGCTTCCCCCAGCCAGCCCAGGCCTTGCTCAGCATTGCAGTTCCCTGCTCTGAGCCTTTGGCTCCCTGCAGTCCTGGCCTCAAGGATCTGCTCTCACCAGTCCCTGGGGAGCCTTTGGCAGTCCCTGCCCTCAGTGGGGCCCAGTGATGCTGCAAGGGACTTGGAGTTTTGCTTCTGACTCCTTGAGCAGCTTCTTCAACCTTCGCTCAGTGCCTGAGGGTCCTGGGCTCAGCCCCAAATCCTCTGTGGGGATCATGAAAATAGAGAAAGACTTTGGGGGTCTTTCTCTTCACTCAATGGTCTTCAAGTCTCCAGGGCTTGTGTAGCTGATTGGAGTCAGTTTGGAGTTCTGTTAAAGAGAAAGATTTCAAAGTGCAACTCATCATTTTTTTATTTAATCAAGCGAGTATTTTTTAAAAATTTCCGGTTCAGAGAAGAGCTGATAGAAGCATCCCCAGGTGATCTGGATGCTGAATGTCTCCTTAGGAGGTCTGGGCATGTAGAAGAATGAGCCCCGTGCAGGCTGACCCTGTTTGGACAAGCTGCTCCTCAGCCCCAGCCTCAGCATGTCTGACATGGCCCACCTGGCACTGACATCCCTGTGCCCTGCAGCAGAACCTTGTCCCTGAGCTCTGCAGCTCCATGTCCCAGCCCAGTGCACCGTGTCCCACCTGCTCTCCTCAGGGCTCTGCCTGCACACAGGCCCAGGAGAAGTTTTCCTCTTGGGAAGGAAGGAATGGAAAAGCCTGAGCAGGTTTCCTGAGCAACAAACCCCACTCAGGAAGCACCTGCTCAGTACAGGCTGCCTGGAATGGTGTCACCTTTCTACAAGGGACAGTGTGGCCAGAAATGATCTCTGAAAGCAGAATTCTCTGAGTCTCCCAGGTATCCCTGTCCTTTCCCTGGGTCTCTGTTGCAGATGGAAGCTGCTGGTGCCATCCTCACCTTTAAGCTCTCTTTTGAATGCAAACAGATGTTCCCAGCTGTGTTAAGCAGGATTTGCTCCATGTTTCTATAAATCTTTTGTGTTCCCCATGGAAGGAAGGGGCCATTTTGGCACTGAGGGGGTGACGTGGAAGCAAGGAGTCAATTGTGACCCTGGGGTCCCATAGAAACAAGGGGCCACGGTGACACAGCAGGGCCACATGGATCCAGTGGTCCATTGTGACACTGTGGATCCAAGGAGACCATGGAGACACCCCCAGAACCTCATGGAACCAAGGAGCCCACGGTGACCCAGCGGGGCTGCATGGAGCCAATGGCCCATGGTGACACTGCCCATCCAAGGAGGCCATTTGGACACTGCGGGAGCTCATGGAGCCAGGTAGGCCATTGTGACACTGAGGAACTTCATGCCACCAAATATCCATGGTGACACAGCAGGGCACCACGGGAACCCAGGAACCGCTGTTGGCAGTGCGGAAACTCATGGAACCAGGGGCCCTTGTGGCACTGCAGAACCAACACAGCTGCTGCACCTTGTCCCCTGGCCCTGCACAGCTCCTTGGGAGGCACGGCAGGAGCAGCACCCTGGGAGCCTCGGGAATGCCCCTCTGGGATCCATGGCACACGCTCCCAGGGGCTGGAATTCCAGTTCCCAGCCAGGGAAAGATGTTCCTGTCCCTGAAGGCAAAACTCTTATGGAAGAGCCAAAAGCCAAGTGGAGCAAGATCCTACAGTGACATTTCACTGCCAGCCTTCATACCTTCACCCATGGTGGTTGTAGCTCCTGCACTGGGAATGAAATTAGGGCAGGGTCTTTGGTGGGAGCTGCCCTGTGTCAAGGGAGACACTGAGACTGAAACAGAGCAGGCAAAGAGAGGCAGGAGAGAAAGGAGAACATAAACACAAACAGCGAATGCGATGGAAAGAAGTAATATTGTAGCTTTATTTCCTATCAAAATACAATTTCCTCCCTTTCTCACAAACCTCCTCCCGGTGTCATTCAGCAGGGCTGTCATAACGTTCTTCATTCTGAGTGCATGTTCCAGGCTGCAGCCACAAGGAAACAGGGAATGGGGATTTTCCTGCTCCGGGGGAGTTTGACATCCTCAGCTGAGGAGAGGAGGAGGACAGCTGGGCTTCACCCTTCCTCAGGAAAAGGCTGGTTGGGGGGGGAAAACGGTCACCATGTCTGCAGCTCCTCCCACAGGGATGTGAGGGCTGATCCAAGAGCCCCAAGGGTCACATTCAGGGCTGCCCTCAGGGAATGCTCGCCTGGTACTGAGGGGCAGCATGGGAGCACCTGGATCTCAGAGCACCCAGCTGCCCCCATGTTTGGAGGTGCCTGAGGAGGGCTGGGACGATGCCAGGGACATCCTGCAGTGACATCCCCCCTGTCCTGCTCTGCGTGTGCTCAGTCCCAAACCTGACCCTGATCCTGGTCTCAATCTCACTCCACATTTAGACACACTCACAGTTCTGTATTTAATCTCATCCCAGTGCCTGACTCATCTAGCCCCAGACCCAATCCCAACCCCAGCCCTAAAGCCAATCCCATGTCTAGCCTTAACCCCAATCCCAGCTCTAATCCAAATCTCCATCCCAGCTCCAACCCCAGCCCCAATTCCAGCCCCTTCCTAAATCCTCAGTCCAAACCAAATCCCAGGTTCAGCCCTTCTGGGGGATTGGGGGTGTCTCTGTCCCTCTGACCCTGATGATGTTTGGGCAGGGTCACACCAGGGCTGAGAGGGACAGAGACCCCCCCGGCCTCCCCAGGGATGAGAAGGTCGGAGAGCCCCCCCAGCCCCGAGCACCCTCAGCGGTGAGAGGGACACAGAGCCCCTGGTCCCCAGCCCTGCACAGGCATTCCCTGAGGCCAGAGGGATGGAGACCCCCCAAGCATCCCCCAGGGCAAGGAGACAGAGACCCCCGAGCATCCCCTGGGCTGAGAGGGACAGAGACTGCCCCAAGCACCCCCTGGCACAGGGTGAGAGGGAGTGAGACCCCCCAGGCATTCCCTGGGGTGAGAACGATGGAGACCCCCTGGGGAATGGCCTGGGGTGACAGGGGCAACAACAACCCATCCAAGCCCCTCCCAAGCATCCCCCAGGGTGAGAGGCACAGAGACCCCTCGAACATCCCCTGGACACTGGACAAAACAAACTTGGCAGAAATCAAATATAACTCTGCATAAAATGCCTTGAGGAATATTTGCTCTTCCCACAACTCCCTTGCGATAGAAATGCAAACCTATCCCAAACATGAATAAACTGACAATAGAAGCAATTCTGTGTCAATTCCAAGTTTCATCGGTTCCTGCACAGCTCCAGCTCAGATGCTGGCAGGTTTCGATAAAAGAAAAGTGAAAATTTGGCCCAATACAGATTATTTTAAAAAAGGGAAAGCTCTGTGTATCTGTCACAAAGGTGACAGGGACAAAGAAAAGAATGATTCTCACATTGGCAAAGCCCTCAAACCTATGAATTCGGGATTTTTTTGGGAATTTAGTTACTTGAGCTGGGCATCTTGTAGGACTTTTAGCAGCCTTGTGTTCCTCAACTTGTAGTGAATGATCCTTGTCAGTCTTGCATTTGTCATTTGGTCCCTTTCCTCCAGTGATTTTAACAAACTTTTCAAGGAAGGACAACAAAATATTTTCTTTACACTGGCAACCCACAACAGCCATTTTCCTCGTAAGTTCTCCCACAAGTCCCTCAGAGGAAGCTGCGTTAAAGTTTCCAAGAGTTCCTCTATAAGGAGCCACAATCTGCTCAGCGGAGGGAACCATGCTGTTGTTAAAGGCACTTGGGGTCACACAACAGTGCCCTGAACTCGCAATGCCAAAATAATGTCACCATCTGGTTAATAAAATTGTTAGAGAGATGTCTCTGCCCCAATTAAGGTGCTAACGAGACCAAATCCAAAGTGGATTTTATTGAAGAGTAAATGTGAGGTAGAGAGAGATGGAAAGAAAGAGCAAAGAGGGGAGAGCAAGGGAGTGACAGGGACAGAGACCTCCCCTGGGGCAGGGCAAGGGTGACATTGTCCCCTGTGTGCGGGGCCTTCCCAGGGTGGGGGTTTTACACCTGAGCCAGTTTGGGTAAGGGGGGTGGTGTTCACCCCCCACCCCGAGCAGGGATTGCCTCACTGCTTCAGGTGACAATGTAAGATGTCACCAAAAGTGTGTTTTCAGTCACCATCTTCATGAACTGTGATAAACAGGTGGGGCAGTGTTCTTTATCTCTGCCATGACTCAGCCCTGATAACGCCCTCCAGGGGCCATCTTCTGTTCATGGGCCATTGAGTGTCACTGCAGGACTGATAAAATTACATCATCCCATTGTGGGATGCTCCGCCCAGGGGGAGGAACCTGTCATGGTTGGACACTGGCGCAATGCCAGCGTCCTTATGAAAATGTACTTTCCTTAAATAAATGCTGTGAGATGTTATCAGGAACAGAGCAGAGCAGGCTCAAGCTTAATAACAAAGGAAAAAAACTTTATTAAACTACTACTAATACAGAAAACACATAAACTAAATCTAGGATGAAGACCTTTCAAAACACTTCTCTTCTTCTTAATTTCTAAAAACACTCAGCTATGAAACATTACCTGGGATTCTTGATTAAATTACTACCTTTCAGGTAATCTATACTTAAACTATCAAGGGAGAGAGAAGTCTTTCTTGTACTACAGATTCTTCAGGAAACACAGCTGCCCCCCTGTTTCCCTGTCACACATGGCAACCGCCTGGAAAAAAAAAATCTGCTAGTGTGACACTCTCTATTCTATGTTACAGTGCTCTCACTACCGTGCATGGACAGACTGCTCATAGGGCTCCTTTAAGGATGCTTTGCTGTTGTATCAAAGATACAACAGTTCAGTTTCTCATCTTGGGACTACAGTCCCCCCTATTTTCCCCTGGGGCTGAGGGGTCTAAAAACAGGACTCATCTTCTTCCTGAAGACAGAGGGTATCACTATTTCTTCTTCAGCTTTCTTCGTTTCTCGCTATTCTTGTGCTGTTCGAAGCTGAAACAGGTCTCCCTGAGTCACCACTGCATCCTCCTAAAATGCAGTCTCTATTGCAGGAGATTTTGGTTCAGTCTATGGTTAACAAGAAAAGTCCAGCTAAAAGCTACTTCATCATTTCCTCTCACCTAAATATTTCTTCTTTGAACATCTCAGGTCCCGGACTATCTCTATTCCACTACAAATCAAGGAGGAGTAATATTTTACAAAGCCCTCATTTCCCGGAAAGGGTTAAAAGTTCAGTCTCCCCGGACGGCTGATATCTCGGTCCAGCGTTCCGTCTCCCACACTGGGCATCACCCCCCCCCTTTCTCCTTCTCCTCTGCCGGCAAATTTCCAGGTGCGGCCAGGCTCTCTGTCTCTTTCCCTCTTGGGGGGGGGGGGACAAAGGCATCTCTGACTTCTCTCCACCCTTCTGTCCACAGGAGCTGGCTCGGTTCCAGACCCTCAGCCCCTCGGCCTACCTGGACAAGGCCGCGTGGCTTCCCCTCCCCCACCCAGCCCGTGGCTGGGCAGGGGAGAGTCTGCACTCTCTGATGACCGGAACCAAAGAGACAGTTCCCCTGGGAGTTCTTGCTTTTAACCCCCTGTGTTCTCAGAGGCGTGTCCATACTTTCAGTGGTCACTCCAGGTGCCATTATCCAAACCTGACCACTGATTGGTTTGACCCAACTTCCTGGAAAAAATTCACTTCCATGTCAAACCACGACACTCTACCCTTCACCTCTGAGAACACACATTTCTAAAATTATTATCAAAATTACATTCAACACGCTTCTACATAAAACAATAACTTACACTAACTTTCTACTTCTATATTGGTACTATAACTTAATACATGCTTTGCTCTTATTCCCTTTGATCTAATCTCACAGCTTTTATCTTATCTTCATTTCATCTTGCCCAGAATTCGATTCCCAGTCAGGGAACCAAAAAATGTCATGGTTGGACACTGGCGCAATGCCAGCGTCCTTATGAAAATATACTTTCCTTAAATAAATGCTGTGAGATGTTATCAGGAACAGAGCAGATCAGGCCCAAGCTTAATAACAAAGGGAAAAAAAAATTTATTAAACTACTACTACTACAGAAAACACATAAACTAAATCCAGGATGAAGACCTTTTAAAACACCCCTCCTCCTCCCAATTCCTAAAACACCCACCATGAAACATCACCCGGAATTCCTGATGAAATTACCACCCTTCAGATAATCAATACTCAAACTATCAAGGGAGAGAGAAGTCTCTCTTGCACCACAGACCCCCCAGGAAACACAGTTGCCACCTCCTGTGTTTCCCTGTCACACATGGCAACCGCCCGGAGAAAATCTGCCAGTGTGACACTCTCGTTTCCATGGCACAGTGCTCTCACCACCGTGCATGGACAGACTGCTCATAGGGCTCCTTTAAGGATGCTTTGCCACGGACCCAAAGATACAACAGTTCAGCTTCTCATCTTGGGACTACCGTCCCCCCCATTTTCCCCTGGGGCCAAGGGTCCAAGAAGAACAGAGATCATCTTCTTCCCAAAGACAGAGGGCATCACCATTCCCTCCTCAGCTTTCTTCTGTTCTTGCCATCCCTGTGCTGTTAGAAGCTGAAGCAGGTCTCCTTGGGTCACCACTGCATCCCCCTAAAATGCAGTCTCTATTGCAGGAGATTTTGGTTCAGTCCATGGCTAACAAGAAAAGTCCAGCCAAAAGCTACTTCATCATCTCCTCCCACCTAAATATTTCTTCTTCTAACATCTCAGGTCCCGGACTGTCTCTATTCCACTACAAATCAAGGAGGAGTAATATTTTACAAAGCCCTCATTTCCTGGAAAGGATTAAAAGTTCAGACTCCCTGGACACTGGACATCATCCCCCCCCCTTCTCCTTCACATCTGCCGGCAAATTTCCAGGTGCCGCCAGGCTCTCTGTCGCTTTCCCTCTGTGGGGGGGGGGAAACAAAGGCATCTCCGCTTCTCTCAACCCTTCCGTCCAGGAGCTGGCTCGGTTCGAGACCCTCAGCCCCCTCGGCCTACCTGGACAAGGCCTCGTGGCTTCCCCTCCCCCACTCAGCCTAAGGCTGGGCGGGGGAGAGTCTGCACTCTCTGACGACCGGAATTAAAGAGACAGTTCCCCTGGGAGTTCTTGCTTTTAACCCCCTGTGTTCTCAGAGGCGTGTCCATACTTTCAGTGGTCACTCCAGGTGCCAATATCCAAACCTGACCATTGATTGTTTTGACCCAACTTCCTGGAAAAAATTCACTTCCATGTCAAACCACAACACAGGTGGTCCCCAGGAGCCCCAGCCAGCCAGACCTGTTCCATGTTCCCTTGGTTTCGTGGGACCCCACAGTGTCACAATGGTCTCCTTGGTTCCATGAGGCCCTGGAGTGTCACAATGTCCCCCTTGCTTCTGCAGTGTCACAATGGCCCCGTGCTTCCATGAGGCCTTGCAATGTCACAATGGCTTTGTGGTTCCACAGAGCCCTGATGTGTCACAATGGCCCCTCGGCTCCATGCGCCCTCGCTGTGTCACAACGGCTCCTCTGTGACACTGCGGGCTCCACAAGGTCACCACGGACCCTTAGTTCCTTGGGGCCCCCGAGTTTCACAATGGTGATTCCATGAGTCAGGCCAGTGTCACAATGGCCCCTTGGTTCCATGAGGTTCCACAGTGTCACCGTGGTGTCCTTGGGCCTGCATTGTCACAACTGACCCATGGCTCCATGAGGTTCCCCAGTGTCACCGTGGTCACTGTCAGAGGCTGGATGAGATCGATGTCCCGAGACCCCTTGGGATGCTCGGAATGCCCGTGTGGGGCCAGGGCCGGGTCAGGCCTTGGTTTGTGGTGGGACAGAGCCCCGCCCCCAGCCCTGACCTGGCACAGCTGTCAATCACACAGCAGGGGCGGTGCCAACCCAGCTCTGATTGGCTGAGCTGTCAATCAATCACACAGCAGGCAGTGCTAACCCAGCTCTGATTGGCTGAGCTGTCAATCAATCACCAGCAGCTGGTGCCTACCCTGACTCTGATTGGGCAATCACCTGGCAGTCCCACCCCAGGGGCGGGCCCATGGAGGCCCAGGGGGTTAAAAGCCGGAGCTCGAGGCCAGCCCATGGTCTGGCTCCTGCCTTCTCCTGGGGTTCCTCTGTTGGCGATGCTGGAACCCGAGCAGTTGGTGACTGTGTGTGCGTCTTTCTATAGATCTTCTGCCTTTCTGTTGTTCTCTATTTCTTCTCCTTCTAATCCAACTTACCTGGAACATTTTTAGGTAACTTATCATCTTAAGGCTTAAAGGTTTTTAGGTTAAATGGGCTAAGTTAATGAAGTCAATGCCATGATAAAGGTTTTATGTGGTCCATTGTGACACTGTGGATCCAAGGAGACCATGGAGACACCCCCAGAACCTCATGGAACCAAGGAGCCCATGGTAAACCAGAGGGGCTGCATGGAGCCAATGGCCCATGGTGACACTGCCCATCCAAGGAGGCCATTTGGACACTGCGGAAGCTCATGGAGCCAGGTAGGCCATTGTGACACTGAGGAACTTCATGCCACCAAATATCCATGGTGACACAGCAGGGCACCATGGGAACCCAGGAACCGCTGTTGGCAGTGCAGAAACTCATGAAACCAGGGGCCCTTGTGGCACTGCAGAACCAACACAGCTGCTGCACCTTGTCCCCTGGGCCTGCACAGCTCCTTGGGAGGCACGGCAGGAGCAGCACCCTGGGAGCCTCGGGAATGCCCCTCTGGGATCCATGGCACATGCTCCCAGGGGCTGGAATTCCAGTTCCCAGCCAGGAAAAGATCTTCCTGCCCCTGAAGGCAAAGCTCTTATGGAAGAGCCAAAAGCCAAGTGGAGCAAGATCCTACAGTGACATTTCACTGCCAGCCTTCATAACTTCACCCATGGTGGTTGTAGCTCCTGGATTGGGAATGAAATCAGGGCAGGGCCTTTGGTGGGAGCTGCCCTGGGTCAAGGGAGGCACTGAGAGAGAAACAGAGCAGGCAGAGAAAGGCAGGAGAGAAAGGAGGACACAAACACAAACAGCTGAGAAGGCGGCACTTGTGAAAACAAACCAGAATTGATGGACAATGAATGGGACAGGAATAAATAATTCTGAAAGTTTTATTTACTGCTAAAATACATCCCACCCACCCAGTCCCACAGAACCCCAATCCCACTGCTCCAAATTTGGATCCCACTTCTCCCAATCTTCTTCCAACCCCATCTCACCCTAGAGGCTAAGGAATTGAGTAATTTTATCATGGGATTGGGTTTTTTTGAGGTGGGAACAAGCAATTTTTAGATGTGATTGAGACTTTTTGGGGTAAGATTGCGTTGTTTTCAGTGGGACTATTATTTGTTGTTTGGAATGCAGAGAGATGAAGAACACTGCCCAAAATCCCCCAAGGACCAAGAAATCTTTCATAATATGTTCCCAAACCAGATATTCACCTTAAATTAGCTGTGAAATGGTGAGACTTTAGACATCTCTGAGAAATTTCTTTCTTTTTGGTCCTATTTCAGGTGTTTTTACGGGATGAAGATCGAAAGAATACTAAGGCCAAACCAAAATGAAAACCAGCCAGGTGTCTTCTCAACATGGATCACAGGGAATGTGGGTCACCGGGGCTCTGACCTACGTGGGTCCTCCCATGGAGGATGGAGTTGGAGCAGTGCACAAAGCTCTTCCTGCAGTTGGGGCACTTGCAGGGGGCTTCCCTTAGCGGTGGGTCCGTTGGTGTTTGATCAAGGCAGAGCTGCTGAAGAAGCCCTTCCCACATGTGGGACACTCGTAGGGCCTCTCCCCGGTGTGGATGCGCTGGTGGGTGACGAGGGTGGAGTTGTGTTTGAAGCCCTTCCCACAGTCAGGGCAGAGGAAGGGCCTCTCCTCGGTGTGAATCCGCTGGTGCCGGAGGAGATGGGAGCTGCTCTGAAACCTCTTCTGACACTCAGGACACTCGTAGGGCCTCTCCCCAGTGTGGACCATTTGGTGGATGATCAGCTGGGACCTCTGGCTGAAGCTCTTCCCACATTCCCCACATTTGTATGGCCATTCTCCAGTGTGGATGATCTGGTGGCGGATCAAGTAGGACCTTCGGCTGAAGCTCTTCCCACATTCCCCACACTCGTAGGTTCTCTCCCCAGTGTGAATGCGTTGGTGGATGACGAGTTTGGATCTGCAGCTGAAGCCCTTCCCACACTCCCCACACTCATAGGGCCATTCCCCGGTGTGGATCATCTGGTGGCAGATCAGGTTGTTGCTCCGCCTGAAGCTCTTCCCACACTCCAAGCACTTGTGGGGCTTCTCGCCATCATGGAGCTGCTCATGGACCACCAGCTCCGAGCTCTGGCTGGAGCTCTGTCCACCTTCCTGGTACAGGGTGGGTCTTTCCTCCTCAGAGCACCCTGGGCTGGGTTTGCAGCCCTTCCTCCTGTGAGATATCTTGGGATTTTCCTCCCCGTTGGATTCCTGTGCTGTGGAGCTGCTCAAAACAGCCTCTTCCACGAGGTTCTCCTGTGGGGATTTGTCCTCCCTGGTCTCCATCCTCAGCTCCTTGTCTGGGGCAGGAAGGTCAAGGAGAGGATGGGATTTGCCTCCGTGCCAGAGGGAAGGGGAAGGAGATCCCCCCAGTGCGTCCCCGGCAGGACGGCGTCGGCAGCGGGGTTGTCCTGCAGCCAGGGGCCATGGAGGACATAGGGGAGATGGAGCAGGAGAGAGGGGGAAAGGGGCACTGACTTCCTCCTCACCTGCCTGGGGGTCCCAGGGCTCCTTCCTCATCCTTGCAGCCTCCACCTCCATGTGGTGAATGTTTGGCGATGGGAAATTCTGTTCTGGGAAGAAAACAAATTGTGCACACATTGAGTTTTGTACTGGTTTGGAGCAAAGCAGGGCGAGAACTTATGCCGGAATTACAATTTAATAAGAAAATTAGGATCACGGCAATGATCCAGAAACACTGGCTTAATCTGACAGAGTCAGGATATAACCTGACACCCCGTTGGTCAGGGTGGTGGTAGCAGTCTGATGAAATGGTGGCTGCAGTCCTGTTGGAGTGATGAACATGATTCTGTCAAAGCAGTGATCCTGTAGAAGGGTCTGGTCTTCCTCTGAAGGTCCAGTGGTGCTTATGGAGCTCTTGTCCTCTGGGAATCCAGTAGGCAAGGTGCCCCTGGTGTTGCAAGGGTGAGATTATATCCAGGTAGGAATGCTTGGTTCCTCCCCCTGGGCGGAGCATCCCACAATGGGATGATGTAATTTTATCAGTCCTGCAGTGACACTCAATGGCCCATGAACAGAAGATGGCCCCTGGAGGGCGTTATCAGGGCTGAGTCATGGCAGAGATAAAGAACACTGCCCCACCTGTTTATAACGGTTCATGAAGATGGTGACTGAAAACACACTTTTGGTTACATCTTACATTGTCACCTGAAACAGGGAGGCAATCCCTGCTCGGGGTGGGGGGTGAACACCACCCCCCTTACCCAAACTGGCTCAGGTGTAAAACCCCCACCCTGGGAAGGCCCCGCACACAGGGGACAATGTCACCCTTGCCCTGCCCCAGGGGAGGTCTCTGTCCCTGTCACTCCCTTGGCCTCCCCTCTCTTCTCTTTCTTTCCATCTCTCTCTTTACCTCACATTAACTGTTCAATAAAATCCACTTGGGATTTGGTCTCGTTAGCACCTTAATTGGGGCAGAGGCAACTCTAACAATTTTGTAAACCAGATTGCAGCATTATTTTGCAGAGATTTTAGGCACTGTTTTCTGACCCCTGAGGAGGGCTGGGACCATGCCAGGGACATCCTGCAGTGACATCCCCCCTGTCCCGCTCTGCGTGCGCTCAGTCCCAAACCTGACCCTGATCCTGGTCTCAATCTCACTCCACGTTTAGACACACTCACAGTTCTGTATTTAATCTCATCCCAGTGCCAGACTCATCTAGCCCCAGACCCAATCCCAACCCCAGCCCTAAAGCCAATCCCATGTCTAGCCTTAACCCCAAGCCCAGCTCTAATCCAAATCTCAGCCCCAGCTCCAACCCCAGCCCCAATTCCAGCCCCTTCCTAAACCCTCAGACCCAGACCAAATCCCAGGTTCAGCCTTTCTGGGGGTTTGGGGGTGTCTCTGTCCCTCTGACCCCGATGATGTTTGGGCAGGGTCACACCAGGGTTGAGAGGGACAGAGACCCCCCTGGCCTCCCCAGGGATGAGAAGGTCGGAGAGCCCCCCCAGCCCCGAGCACCCTCAGTGGTGAGAGGGACACAGAGCCCCTGGTCCCCAGCCCTGCACAGGCATTCTCTGAGGCCAGAGGGATGGAGACCCCCTGAGAATTCCCCAGGGTGAGAGGACAGAGACCCCCGAGCATCCCCTGGGCTGAGAGGGAGAGAGACTGCCCTGAGCAGCCCCTGGCACAGGGTGAGAGGGAGGGAGACCCCCCAGGCATTCCCTGGGGTGAGAACGATGGAGACCCCCTGGGGAATGGCCTGGGGTGACAGGGGCAACAACAACCCATCCAAGCCCCTCCCAAGCATCCCCCAGGGCAAGAGGCACAGAGACCCCTCGAACATCCCCTGGGCACCAGACAAAATAAACTCAGCAGAAATCAAACTTAACCCTCCATAAAATGCCTTGAGGAATATTTGCTCGTCCCACAAGTCACCTGTGATGGAAACACAAATCCCAAACATGAATAAACTGACAATAGAAGCAATTCTGTGGCACTTGCAAATTTCATCAGTTCCTGCACAGCTCCAGCTCAGCTGCTGGCAGGTTCCGATAAAAGGAAAGTGGAAATTTGGCCCAATACAGATTCTGTGAAAAAATGGAAAGTTCTGTGTATCTGTCACAAAGGTGACAGGGACGAAGAAAATAATGATTCCCACATTTGGCAAAGCTCTCAAACCTATGAATTCGGGAGTTTTTGGGAATTCATTACTTGAGCTGGGCATCTTGTAGGACTTTTAGCAGCCTTGTGTTCCTCAACTTGTGGTGAATGATCCTTTTCAGTCTTGCATTTGTCATTTGGTCCCTTTCCTCCAATGATTTTAACAAACTTTTCAAGGAAGGACAAAAAAATATTTTCTTTACACTGGCAACCCACAACAGCCATTTTCCTCATAAGTTCTCCCACAAGTCCCTCAGAGGAAGCTGCGTTAAAGTTTCCAAGAGTTCCTCTAGAAGGAGCCACAATCTGCGCAGAGGAGGGAACCATGCTGTTGTGAAAGGCACTTGGGGTCAGACAACAGTGCCCTGAACTCATTGAGCCAAAATAATGTCACCATCTGGTTAATAAAATGGTTAGAGAGAAGCCTCTGCCCCAATTAACGTGCTAACGAGACCAAATCCAAAGTGGATTTTATTGAACAGTAAATGTGAGGTAGAGAGAGAGATGGAAAGAAAGAGAAAAGGCAGAGAGCAAGGGAGTGACAGGGACAGAGACCTCCCCTGGGGCAGGGCAAGTGTGACATTGTCCCCTGTGTGCGGGGCCTTCCCAGGGTGGGGGTTTTACACCTGAGCCAGTTTGGGTAAGGGGGGTGGTGTTCACCCCCCACCCCAAGCAGGGATTGCCTCCCTGTTTCAGGTGACAATGTAAGATGTAACCAAAAGTGTGTTTTCAGTCACCATCTTCATGAACTGTGATAAACAGGTGGGGCAGTGTTCTTTATCTCTGCCATGACTCAGCCCTGATAACGCCCTCCAGGGGCCATCTTCTGTTCATGGGCCATTGAGTGTCACTGCAGGACTGATAAAATGACATCATCCCATTGTGGGATGCTCCGCCCAGGGGGAGGAACCAAGCATTCCTACCTGGATATAGTCTCACCCTTGCAACACCAGGAGCACCTTGCCTACTGGATTCCCAGAGGACAAGAGCTCCATGAGCACCACTGGACCTTCAGAGGAAGACCAGACCCTTCTACAGGATCCCTGCTTTGACAGAATCACGTTCATCACTCCAACAGGACTGCAGCCACCATTTCATCAGACTGCTACCACCACCCTGCCCAACAGGGTGTCAGGTGACTCTGTCAGATTAAGCCAGTGTTTCTGGATCATTGCCTTGATCCTAATTTTCTCATTAAATTGTAATTTTGGCTTAGACTCTCCACCTGGTTTGCTCCAAACCAGTACAAAACTCAATGTGCACACCATTTGTTTTCTTCCCAGAACAGAATTTCCCATCCCCAAACCTTTGCCACATGGAGGAGGAGGCTGCGAGGACGAGGAAGGAGCCCTGGGACACCCTGGCAGGTGAGGAGGAAGTCAGTGCCCCTTTCCCCCTCTCTCCTGCTCCATCTCCCAGCCCAGCACGGCCCCCGGCTGCAGGACAACCCCGCTGCCAACGCCGTCCTGCTGGGGACGCACTGGGGGGATCTCCTTCCCCTTCCCTCTGGCACAGAGGCAAATCCCATCCTCTCCTTGACCTTCCTGCCCCAGACGAGGAGATGAGGATGGAGACCAGGGAGGACAAATCCCCACGGCAGAACCTCATGGCAGAGGCCGTTTTGAGCAGCTCCATGTCACAGGAATCCAACCGGGAGGAAAATCCCCAGAGATCCTGCAGGAGGAGGGGCTCCAAGCCCAGCCCAGGGTGTTCTGAGGAGGAAAGACCCACCCTGTGCCAGGAAGGTGGGCAGAGCTGCAGCCAGAGCTCGGAGCTGGTGGTCCATGAGCAGGTTCACCATGGGGAGAAGCCCTACAAGTGCTTGGAGTGTGGGAAGAGCTTCAAGAATAGCAACAATCTGAAACAACACCAGATGATCCACACCGGGGAATGGCCTTTCAGGTGTGGGGAGTGTGGGAAGGGCTTCAGCTGCAGCTCTGCCGTTGTCGTCCACCAACGCATCCACACTGGGGAGAGGCCCTACGAGTGTGGGGAATGTGGGAAGAGCTTCAGCCGAAGGGCCCACTTGATCCGCCACCAGATCATCCACACTGGGGAAAGGCCATACATGTGTGAGCAGTGTGGGAAGAGCTTCAGCCGAAGGTCCCACTTGATCCGGCACCAGAACATCCACACTGGGGAAAGGGCATACAAATGTGGGGAATGTGGGAAGAGCTTTGGCCAGAGGTCCTACCTGATCATCCACCAAAGGATCCACACTGGGGAGAGGCCCTATGAGTGTCCTGAGTGTCAGAAGAGCTTTCACACCAGCTCCATTCTTCTCAAGCACCAGCGGATTCACACCGGGGAGAGGCCCTTCCACTGCCTGCACTGCAGGAAGAGCTTCAAGCAAAAATCCCACCTCATCAGGCACCAGCGCATCCACACCAGGGACAGGCCCTATGACTGTCCCCAGTGTGGGAAGAGCTTCTCCAGGAGGTCTCACTTGACCTGACATGAACAGAGGTACAAGTAAGGGAAGCCCTGCAGGTGCCTCAACTGCAGGAGGAGCTTCATGAACTTTTCCAGCTCCATCCCCCATGGGAGAGCCCATGTTGGGAAGAGCTCTGGTGATCCATGTTCCTTGTGATCCATGCTAGGAAGAGATCATTCCCTTTTCCTACCCCTGCCAATGAAATGGTTTGGGATTGAAGAACATGAGGGTCTGGCCATGGCCCTGTCATTACATTCACTCCCACCTCAGGTCATTGCCAGGGGCAGGAAAGGGACTCTCTCTCTCTCTCTCTCTCTCCCTGAGGAGAAGGGTGTCTGTTCCAGGCAGGAGGAAATGCGTGGCTGGGAAGAGCCAGTCCGTGGTGATGTAGTTTTCCCTGTAAATAGTTTTTCTTATCCATTCTGTTATCAGTATTTTTTCTGTTCCTGTTTGTTCCTTGTCTCGTTGCTGTTCCCAGTAAATTGTTCTTATCCCAGCCCAGGATCTTTGCCTTTTGTGCTTTCCATGGGAGGCGGGAGGGCAGCGAGCAGCAGCGCGGTTTTAGCGGGAGCAGGAAATTGGGGAATCCCATTCCTGAACCCCGGCCCATGGAAACAGAGCATCCCAGCTGGTGCCAGCCCTGGTGGCCACGGCAGCAGCCTTGGGAGCGGGTCCCTGGCTGGGGCTGTGGGAACCTCTTCACTCTGGTGCCCAGGGAAAGGAGTGGAGGGAGCGGCTGCAGCTGAGTCGGGGCAGGCTGGGGTTGGATCTCAGGAAAAGGTTTTTGCCCAGAGGCTGCTGGGGCACTGCCCAGGCTGCCCAGGGAAGGGTCACAGCTCCAGGGCTCTCTGAGCTCCAGCAGCGTTTGGACAGCGCTGCCAGGCCCAGGCTGGCATTGTTGGGGTGTCCTGTGCAGGGCCAGCAGTTGGACTCGAGGATCCTGATGGGTCCCTCCCAGCTCAGCCAATTCTGTGGCTCTGGGATCCCATGACCCTGGGGATGGGACTGCCAATGGTTGCCATGGCAACGAGCTCTGGCTCCAGGCCTGAGCTGGTGTCCATGGCAACCACCCCTGGCATGGGGTCTCCATGGAGCTGCCCAGGGACTGCCCATAGCAACAGGGGCTGTGATGGTTGCCATGGAAACTGACCATAGTAACAGGGGGCTGGTGATGGCTGCCATGGAAACTGACCACAGCAACAGGGGCTGGTGATGGTTGCCATGGAAACTGACCACAGCAACAGGGGCTGGTGATGGTTGCCATGGAAACTGACCACAGCAACAGGGGTTCCTCGTGATGTTTGCCTGCTAAGAATCAGGTTTGTCACAGGCCCTCAGAGGGGTTCCGTGGGAGCTTTCCAAGGCTCTCCAGGCTGTTCAAGGCCTGGAATGTCACAGGCAGACACAGGGGCTTCATGGAGACCTCCCAGGGGTTTCTGGGGATGGTAAAGAGCCGTGTGGTCAGAGGCAGTCACAGCCATTCCATGGTGACATCCCAGGGCACCTTGGGCTGCAAAGGCACCGATCTGTCACAGGCACTCACGGGGACTCCATGGTGACATCCCAGGAGTCCCCAGGCTGACAATGAGCTGGGATGTGACAGACACTCACAGGGGTTCCTGTCATGGGCAGAGTGGGAGCTTCAGGCAAAAGCTTTATTTCTTTATTGGAGGAACTCCTGCTGAGTCATGAGGTGGAGAAATGACACCCAGCAGTCATCATGGATCCTCAAACCCCTGCAGGACCCCCAGACTTATAAAATTCCTCCTAAGAGAGGAGACTGGGAGAGACTGGATCCAATCCCAGCCCCAAAATTTGTCAAAGGTGTAAAAGATTGGACAGGTGGAATTGAACCTTAATGCAATTTTCCCACAGGATTAACAATGGAATACCAGATATATTTATATAAATACAGCTCTAATTGTTTCTGATCATGATTAGAAGAAAGAACTTTACCAGAGTTATTTATTCCACACTACAGGAGCAATAACAATTATTAGAATATTCTGCTCTAGGGAGCAATTTTGAAGTAAGGAGGGCCTTGCTGGAGTGGTTTGAGCCCATTGCAGGCAGAGCCTCCTGCTCCAGCAGGAACTGCCTTTCCTGTGCCAGGAGCAGGGCAGGTCCCGCTGCAGGAAAAGCCCCAGGCCAGCCCCAGCCCAGGGAAGGCCTCGGGCACAAGGGCAGTGCCGTGCTGGCAGCTGTGCCAGGGAGAGCCTGAGGCACCAAAGGCACCTTGGCAGCAGCAGCTGCTTGCAGGGCATGGCCAGAAGCCTCCCTTGGCAAGCCGGCCTGGTGGCCAGCACTGCAGAGCTGCTGCCTCAGGGCTCATTCCTGGCTGGGCTCTGGAAAGCCACTTCTGCTCCAGGAGCCTGACTGGGAAGCCATTGGCCCCAGCACCTTGGGGACAAGATATTAATGACAAAACCCTTTGTGCCAGCAGAGACAAGGCAGGGGCAGAGGAAAGGGGAGAGGCAGGCCCAGGGGACAGGGCTGCAATGGTGATGGCTGTGAGGTCACAGCCCCTGCAGCAGCCTGGCTGCCCTCAGCAGACATTCTGGCCAGGAGCGTTGTGAGGGCACCCAGCAAATCAGAGAACCCACACAACAGGAGTTCCATTCTCTGGGAGGGGATTTCACTGGGTCAGGTTGCACAAAGCTCCTGATCTTGGACAATTCCTGTGATGGGGCATCCACTTCTCTGGAAAAACAGTTGCAGTTTTGTGCCACTCTCATCATTGTAAAATATTTCCTCCTTCTAACAAATGAAAATCGACCTTCATTCAGTTTGAGACATTGACCCTTCTTCTGTCCATGCAAGATTTGGGATAAAATAACTTTGATCACAGTTTCTGTTTTCATAGACCTTGGAGAGGACCCAAAAATCTCACAAGATGGGGTTTGGAGGCCTCATCACATATCCAGCAGGTGGAGGCTGTGGGCTCTGGGGTCAGTGGTGTGGAGACTGAGGACAGAACAGGAGTAGTCTGGGAGGGATTGAAGGGTAGTTTCAGGGAGGCTGGAGCTTTTCTTCATGGAGGATAAAAGCATGAGAAGGCAATAATGGCACCAAGGGCACCTGGGGAGGCCCAGAGTGGACGCCAAGAGAAAGGAATTTCCCTCCCAGGGCAGGGCTGTGGTGCAGCACGTCCCCAGAAGGAGCCTGGAGCAGCCCAAGGCTTTGTGTGGCCAGGCAGAGGCAGGCAGGAGGCAGAGCTGTCAGCAAAGGAAGGGGCCAGCGAGGTGGGGCAGCCGGGGGATGAGGACAGCCTGCAGGGACAGAGGCGCAGGGCAGGGACACCATAGGACAGCCTGGGCTGCAGAGGGCACAGGCATGTGCAGCAGCTGCAAGGCCCTGACAGAGCCAACCTGTGCAGCACTTTGGCCATGGCTGCTGGCCCTGGGCCTGAGGCCACCAGGGGACAAGTGACCCTTGCAGCCCTGGGGCCTCAGTGCCTCCTTGTCCCTGCTCAGCAGCCTGGCAGGGGCCGCCCCATGGTCCTGCCCTTGGCACTGCACATCCCCACATGCCAGTGCCCATCCCGGGAAGAGCCCTGAGCAATGAGGGAGGGACAGGATCTGCCTTGCCAGGGGCTGGGGCTCAGCCTTGGCCCTTTGCATTCCTGAAGCACATCCAGGTTTGCTCAGCACCAGAGACACCTTTCCCTTGCTGTCCCCACCTGTCATCAGTGCCTCCAGTGTTCTGCTCTAACTGGAACCTGGGGACACTTTCTCAGTTGTGTCTCTCAGTGGGACCCATTAAAACTTCAAGAAACTTTGGAGTTTGATTCTGACTTCTAATTCTTGAGAAGTTTTTTGAACACTCTCTCAGGGACTGAGTCTGGTGTAAACAACACCAAAGCCCCAGAGGGTCATTAAAGTCCTGGTGCTGTGTCTGTGCTGCTGAGCTGGGCTGGGCTCCTGGCACAAAGACAGGTCCTGCCAAACCAAGAAGAGCTTCAAAAAGACATTTCTCCTGAGGAGCAGCTCCTCTCCCAGCCCAGCGGGGCTGAGGGTGCTGCCTGCCGGCACCTGAAGGCAGTGAAGCCGACAGTGGCTCAAAGCAGCTGGAAGGAAAATTCTGAGCTCATTCATGGAAAATCTTCACCACTTCTGACACCGTCAGTCTCTGGCTGCCAGGATCTCCTGAAGCTGACCCAGGACAGAACTGATGTGACTGTAAGGATGGCTCTGCTGCCGTTTCTGGTTTGGGGAGGATGTGCTGCAGAGCGGGGCTGCCCTGGGCACTGTCAGAGGGACAGGGCAGGAGGGCTCCTGCTGCCAGAGACAGCTGCAGGGGGTGAAGCTGGGGCTGCAGCCAGGGTGGCCCAGGGCTGTCTTGCAGAGCAGCTCCTGCAGCCCTCAGGGCTCTTGGCCAGCCCAGGGAATGTGCCACCTGCCAGGACAGCTCTCAGCCTGCCTGGCAGCTCCCCATGGACTGTGCAGGGGAGAAGTTGGAGGTGGAAGGAGTGACCCCCATCAGGGCAGGTTCCTCCTGCTGTGGAGATGGTGCAGCATGGCCAGGGCTGCTGTCAGCTTTCTCCTAAAGGGAAGGCAAAGGGGCTGTCAGGTTTGTCTGTGTCACTGAGACTCTTGCACTGTCACCCTGGGCATCAGCAGATCTGCCTCAGATCTCCCTCAGAAAGTGCCTCCTCACCCTCCTCTAGCTACGGACAGCAGCAGCAGCACCTTGGCTTGCAGCATCTCTGTTTGTCTGCCCTGCCCTTAAGGCCCTGCTGCAAGGGAGATGCCCCTGGAGTGCCCTGTGCTGGGAGGGGTCTGCAGGGCAGAGCTGAGCCCCAAGGGCAGGGATGGGCTCTGGCAACACTGGCAGGGACAAGGCTTGGATAGAGAGAAACAGCTCCCAGTAGGCACAACTCCAGGCAGCAGAGAGGCAGAGGAACCATGGCTATCCCTTCCTGTTCAACAACAAAGAAAAAAAAGGAGAGAAGTGATTAGGGAAATTTATTTTGAAATTGGAGCTGTCAAAATTCCACTTTATTTTTCAGGGATGTTTTAAGTTCAATCACCCTGAAATAAAGGAGATGAAATGAGCAAAGTGCACCTGTGTGGGGACCAGCAGGTCTGACTGAACTGGGGCACAGGGAGCCCTGTTCTCCCTCTGGGCTCCCCAGTGTTCAGGCTGAGAGCAATGCTGAAGATAAGATCAGGCAGTAACTCAGCAGCAGAAACACCAACTCAAAAAAAAAAAAAAAAAAAAAAAGAAAGTTTAGTAAAGTTCCCTCACAGGAAGAGAAGTAATTTTGAAAGGATTCCAAATAAAATACATAGGACGGACCCAAAGAAATTGGCCCTATCTTGTCAATGCCTTTTTTAACATTTCATGATGCCCAGAGTGAAGAAATGTCCAACAGCAGCTCCATCAGCCACTTCCTCCTGCTGGCACTGGCAGAGACGCGGCAGCTGCAGCTCCTGCACTTCTGCCTCTTGCTGGGCATCTCCCTGGCTGCCCTCCTGGGCAACGGCCTCATCATCAGCGCCGTAGCCTGCGGCCACCACCTGCACACGCCCATGTTCTTCTTCCTGCTCAACCTGGCCCTCAGTGACCTGGGCTCCATCTGCACCACTGTCCCCAAAGCCATGCACAATTCCCTCTGGGACACCAGCACCATCTCCTACACTGGATGTGCTGCTCAGCTCTTTTTTTTTGGTTTCTATGCAGAAACAGAGTATTTCCTGCTGACCATCATGTGCTACGACCGCTACGTGTCCGTCTGCAAACCCCTGCACTACGGGACCCTCCTGGGCAGCAGAGCTTGTGCCCACATGGCAGCAGCTGCCTGGGCCAGTGCCTTTCTCAATGCTCTCATGCACACGGCCAATACATTTTCCCTGCCCCTGTGCCATGACAATGCCCTGGGCCAGTTCTTCTGTGAAATCCCACAGATCCTCAAGCTCTCCTGCTCCAAATCCCACCTCAGGGAATTTGGGCTTCTTGCTGTTAGTGCCTGTTTGTTATTTGGTTGTTTTGTGTTCATTGTTTTCTCCTATGTGCAGATCTTCAGGGCCGTGCTGAGGATCCCCTCTGAGCAGGGACGGCACAAAGCCTTTTCCACCTGCCTCCCTCACCTGGCCATGGTCTCTCTGTTTGCCAGCACTGCAGCATTTGCTCACCTGAAGCCCCCCTCGATGTCCTCCCCATCCCTGGATCTGTCCCTGTCAGTTCTGTACTCGGTGGTGCCTCCAGCCCTGAACCCCCTCATCTACAACCTGAGGAACCAGGAGCTCAAGGCTGCAGTGTGGAGACTGATGACTGGATGCTTTCGGAAACATTAAACTATTGGCCATTTTCTGCCAATCACTTGTAATAAAAGTCATTTTTGATACTTATTGCTTTGGTTGTGGGCATTTTTGCTTTGTTTTACTTTTATCATCTTCTCCCCAAGGAAATGTCATTCTTGGTGCCATTTGTCATTTTGTTTCTCTCCACATTCCCTGTGCCACAGATTGTATCAATGAGGGGCTGCACTCTAAGTGGCTTTAAAGGAACTCAAGGATGTCCCAGCAGAGTTTTCTGCAGAGATGCCCTTTTGTTGCCTTCTCTGGAGCTGCAGCAGCAATGTCTGTGTGCAGAGCTGGGGGCAGATCAGTGCTGGCACAGCAGCTGTGCCCAGCAGCAGCAGCAGCACTTGGTGTTGGCAGTGCTGCTCCCGTGGCCCTGCCCCGCTGCCCTGGTGGCCCTGGTGTTGCTGCAGGGCCTGAGAGCTCTCGGGGCCGGGCACAGTCCTGGGGGTGGCAGTGCCGGGGCTGCAGCAGGGACAGGCCATGGGCACTGCTGGGGCAGCGCTGACGCCTCAGGCCAGGGCCTGGGGGCTCCAGGCTCCTTGCCCAGGTTCTCTCAAGAACACGGCCAGGCCAATGCTCAGCACAGAAAACCCCCTTGAGCAGCCCCAGAGTTGTGGTGTGGGGACATGGACGTGAGGGAGCACAAGTGCCATCAGCCCCTGGGGCCAGGAAGGGCTGGGGGACGCCAGGGAAACCACTCAGCTTTGTCCTGGCCTCTGCACTGAGCCAGAAAGTTTGTTCCCATCAGCTGGGACTTTCCTGTCCCACTGCAGACGCTGTTGCTCAGAGCCAGGGCTGCCTGGCAGCCACCCCCAAACTGCCCTGAGCATTTCCTCTGCTTCTCCTCTGCTTTCTTTCCTCTTCCCTGGTCCAGATTTCTTCCTGTTGCCCAGCCCTGTTCCCTCCCCTGCACACAGCCCATCTCTGTTTGCCCTTTCCTCTCTGGCCCCACTCCCCATTGCAGTTCCTGACTTGGCACCATGGGAACGTCCCTTGGGGAGCAGGATCATCCCACAAGTGCTGCAGGAATTGTCTGCAGGCTCCTGCAGTGCCTGGTGCTGCTCCCTTGCCAGAGGCAGCCCAGGCCAGGGGGGCACATCTGGGCTGCTGTGTCTGCCCGTGGGGCTCCCTGTTCTGGGCAAGGAGGAGGAGCTGCAGAGGCTCTGCAGGACTGACAGGATGGGCTTTGGGGCTGTGAGGAGAAGCTGAGGGACCTGGGCTGCTGCAGCTTCTGAAGAGGAGGCCCAGGGCTCCTGCTGCAACTGCTCCAAGGGTGGTTTCAGAGAATCCCAGAATCAGCAAGGTTGGAAAAAACCCTGGAAATCATCAAGTCCAACATGTGTCCTGACACCGCCTTGTCTCCCCTGAGCCTCCTCTTCTCCAGGATCAACAACCCCAGCTCCCTCAGCCGCTCCTCACAGGACTTGTGCTCCAGACCCCTCACCAGCCTTGCTGCCCTTCTCTGGACACGCTCCAGCCCCTCCATGTCCTTCCTAAACTGGGGGGCCCAGAACTGGACACAGCACTCGAGGTGCTGCCCAAGCAGTGCCCAGCACAGGGGAAGAATCACTGCCCTGCTCCTGCTGGCCACACCATTCCTGATCCATATGAGTGCCAGGGCTTGGATGAGGGAAATGGTGGGGAGGAGGTGGAGACAAAGTGTTATTGATTGTCAGCCATGGATGGTCTTGATTTTCATATCTGTTCAGACTGCATTAGAAGGTGCTGGGGGCCAATATCAATAGGACATTGCAGATCTCCATCTATAAACAGGAAAAGAAAACAGGACAAAACAGTTCTGTCTGCATTTTTAATTGAGTCTATTCCCTTTGAACACACTTCTGAAATCAGTCTAATTAACCACAGAAGAATTGAAAACTACCGTGATTCTCAAGAGCTTTTCATTTACATGCATTTGAACAACTGTTTATGAGATTTTGTCACTGAATTCCTGAACTGAAGAGCTCAAGAAAGAAGAGGCCTCTGGAGTAGGAAAATTCATCAGCAACCTCCAAGGGGCTGAGGATGCATCCCCATCAGAGCAGCAATGAGCAGAAATGGGCAGAGCTTTGTGGCTGCCCCAGCTCTGGGATGGGCCCTGGGCCTGGAGCAGGAGCAGCTCTGGAGGGCCCCAAGGCCGGGGCTCTTGTGCTGGCCTGGGCAGGTGGGATGGCAGCAGGGGCTGCAGAGCTCTCAGCAGCTGAGGCCGAGGGGAGCAGGGCAGCCAGGGAGCCTCCTTGTGCCTTGGGCAAGCCCCTTCCCCCATGGCTGGGGCTGAGTCCTGGCTGAGCTGCAGCTGCTGCTGTGCCCTTGGCAGGGGCTGAGGCCGTGGGGCCAGTGGCCAGAGCAGCCTGGCCTGAGCAGAGCTGTGGGGCCAGAGGCGGCTGGGCTGTGCTGGGGAGAGGCCCTTGGTGCTGCACAGAGCTCAGGGCAGCTGGCAGAGCTTGCAGGGAGCTGGGCTGGGCTCCGAGAGCCTGGCCCAGAAACCATCAGTGTCCATCTCAGCCTGGCTGAGCGTGCAGGGGCAGGACTCAGCCCAGGCCTTGTGGGGCAGGGCCAGCGCCTGTGCAAGGCATTGAAAACAGGCAAGTGCCCGAGAGAGGAGGCTGCTCTGTGCCCTTGGGGGCATGGACACAGCAGGGAGGGGGCCCAGGACATTTGTCAGCGCCAGCCTCTGTCCCCAGCCCTTGGCAGCCCTGGCTGCTGAGCCCAGCTTTGGCCTGGGCTGAGTTTGGCTGTGGCCCAGCTCCATCCTGCTGCGGGGCTCAGGGCCTGTTCCCGGCCATGGCCGGCCCTGGCCGGCCTCTCTGCTGGCCCAGAGGCCGGCAGAGCCCGGGGCAGGGCTGTCTGTGCAGCCCCACAGGTGCCACGGGCTGGGCAGGAGCTGGCAGAGGCTGCCCAGCAGGGAGGCCATGGGGCACAGAGCCCCAAGGCTGCCGTGGGCACCACGGCACAGGGGCCGTTCCCAGCCGCAATGCTCCTGTCCTGGGCTGGGCCTGCACAGGGGCTGTGGCACCATGGCTGGGCCAGCACAGGGCCACCAAGGGGCCACGCAGCCGCTGCCGGGGCTGGCAGCAAGGCCAGGCACAGACAAGGAATTGCTGAGCGTGGCCTGCGCTGGCCAGGGCTGACTGTGCCAAAGGCAGAGCTCAGCTGCCCTTGGGGGCTGCAGGAACACTCAGGAGCCCAAAGAGCCTCCATGGCTGTGCTGGAGACCAAGGCTGGAGCAGGGAAATGCAGGGCTGCTCCGCCATGGCGAGGGCATGGAATTCCAGCACACACCTCAGCTCTCTGATGATCCCGGCACCGTGCTGGGCCCTGTTTCAGCCTGGAGCAGAGCAGATGTTGATGGCACAGGAGCCCTGCGGGGCTGGCAGGGACCTGCAGCTTGCAAGGTGCTCTGCTCTCCCTCAGCTCCTCTCTGAGAGATCCAATCCCAGCTGGGCACCTCAGGGCACAAGTGGCACTGCCTGTTCATGGGCACACAGCTGATGTCCGCCTGGAAAAGGGCACAGGTTTTAATACCTGTTGATTTCATAATATGCAAACAAATCATTATTACCTGGGTCATTTGAGTACTTTAAAGACAAGGCAGTTTTCCTGCCAGGAAAAGAAATTTCCTGGATCTCCTGGATTCTTTTACTGATGGCAGGAGAAGAAATACTGATCTTCCCCCCTACCTTTGCCACCACCATTCAGTCTAATATTTCCTGACCCTTTTCCTTCAGGTATTTCCAGCTCTCCTGTTTAAATGGCCATGTCTAAGGACATTGCTTCATTTGGAGCAGCTGGATCGAGGTCCTTCCTGTTGCTCCCACATTTCCTCCTGCAGCTGTTCTCTGGTCATTGCAATGCATCTCTCTTGATTGGCTTCATGCTTTGAGCTTCAGGGTGTTGCCCAATCTTTCAGAAGTTGAAATAACACCTTAGAATTTTAGTTGTATTTTTGTCCTTTATATCACCTCTTTCTATTCCTTTGTCTAAAATTCTTCCTGTATGGCAATCCCTTGTGGGTGGTGGACATGTCAGATATTGCTGGGATGTCACAAAGAGCTGAAGGAAGTGTTTTCTTGTTTCTTAAATGTTATCATGTTCACATTTTTTATGTTGGCCATGAAGAGAAACCTTCCTGTGCCTCGGAGTCTAACCAGTTCCTGGTCCATCAAAGGACACAAACCTGATGAGTTGTGGTTCCCACTCCAGTGGCTGCACTTGGAGCTCCATCCATCCCCAGAGCAGAGCTGCCTTGTCCCAGAGAGTCCCAGGCAATGGAGGGATGAAGGAAACAGGACAGGCTGTGGGGATCAGGGGCAGGGAACAGCCAGGGAGAAGAATGACTTTTTCATTGGATGGAGCTGTGCCTTCCCTTGGCTTTGTTGGCTGACAAGAAATGAACATCCCTCTGTGTCTCGGGCAGCTCCTTCTCCAGGGAAAGCAGGTGGGAGTTGGAGCCAAGGAGCTGAAAGCTGCAGGTGCAGCCTGGGCTGGAGGGAGCTCAGATTTGCACAAGGCTGCTCTGAGTGCCAGGGCTTGGATGGGGGAAATGGTGGGGTGGGGGTAGGGACAGAGTCTGATTGATTGTCAGCCATGAAGGGTCTTGATTTTCATATCTATTCCAACTGCATGAGGAGGTACTTGGATTTAGAGTCAATTGGAGATTGCACATATCAATGAATTAACTGGAAATAGAAAACTTAAACAGCACCAAACATATTTTCTCACTGTCGTTGTAAAAATAATACATTCTCTCTGAATACAGTTCTGAAATGTGCTTAATTATCCACAAAAGATTTGAGAACTTAAATCAAATTATTCCCAGAAGCTTGGCTTGTTAAAGGTGTTCAGAACATTAATGAGCCCTGGGGCACTGGATTGCTGAACTGAAGAGCTGAAGGCTGAAAAGGCCTCTGGAGCAGTAAAATCCAGCAGCAGCCTCCAAGGTGCTGAGGATGTCAGCAGCCCCCACTGAGGCCATCCCTGCCCAGAGACCGTGGGGGAATGGGCAGACAAGGAGAGCGTCCCTGGGGCTGGGGCAGCAGAACTCAGAGGCACCAGCGGCTCCAGCTGGGAAATGGAGTGTGGGATGGGGCTGTGAAAGCCCTGCCTGGGCTGTGCCAAGCAGGACACACAAGCCCTGACTACCATCCCCGAGAAAATTCTCTCAAGGAGACATTTAAAAGAACTATAATTATCTGTGTACTCTGTTTTGGATGCACGGGAGAAATACCAGCAAGAGATTCTCAGGAGCTCAAAAGAACAAAACAGACTTTACTGGGGACTTTAGAAAATCAGAGCAACTTTGGCAAAAGGTTTAATAGGACATTCAGTCAACAAAAAACAGTTTTCAATGCATTAACTTGGCCCATTCAACTTCACAAACTCTAAGCCTGTTCAATTTTAAGTTAATCAACATTTGCAAGAGGACAGAAGTAGAAGTAGACACAGAAAGAGAGAAAAATAAGATATAGAGAAGCACACACAGAGCTACCAACTCCTGGATTCCAGCGATGTTCAGATAGAAATTCCAAGAGGAGGTAGGGTCAAGATGTGTGCTTGCCTTGTGGTCAGCCTTAAATACCCCTTGGCCTTCTGGGGCCCTTCCCCCAGGTGGGACTTGGCGTCATTTGGTCACTCAGGAGCTGGGCTGGGGCTCCAGGGGTGGCTGTGGAGCATTGCCTGTGCTGTGCCAGGGACTGGCAGCCACTGCTGGGCTGGGATAGAGGCTCTGGGGGGATTGGGGTTCCAGGGCAGGGCAGGGCTGGGGTTCCAGGGCAGGGCAAGGCTGGACCCGCCCCTTCCTCCCCCACACAGGAAATGTTTCCAGCCAACAATCTCCTCCAGTCTGTCACAACAGGCAATGTTGGAGGTGAAATCCCAATTGTGGCCATGGGTGCCTGGACAGGAAGAACAGTTCTTTTCCATAGGAAGGAAAGCCTCAGTTATTGGCTAATTTCTGGTCTGATTGCCTGGATTTTGTTTGGTTTTGTTGTTGCTTTGTTTCCTTGCTGTGCCTGAAGTGTCCAGTCAGGAGCAGAGTGACTCTTGCCAAGGAACTTTGCCGTGCTGTCACTTAATATTAAATCTGGTTTTTGCTGCTCCCTTGCTGAGGATTTTTTCAGTGCTCTCAAGCCCTCGTTGGTAACAGGGTGAAGGAGCCCTGGCCCAGGCTCTGGCCCTGGGGGACAAGGGGACGCTGCCGGGGGGTCCCTGTCCCCCTGTCCCACCCCCCACAGCCCCGGCCCCCCGTCCCCGTGTCAGGCTCTGGGGTCGATCTCGTGGAACATACTCTGGGGGAGGCTGCGGCGCCGGGGGCGGGGGGACCCGGGGGGACAGGGGACCCCACTGTGCACGAGCAGCGTTGGACTTCTCTGGGGGAACTGTGAGGGGGGCTGGGGTGGAGTGACCTCCCCAGTGACCTCACACAGCCCTGTGATGTCACACAATGATCGCTGTGATGTCACACAGCCCCTGTGATGTCACACAGCCCTTGTAATGTCACAGAGCCAACTCTGAGATGTCACCCTGTGATGTCATATGGCTGCTCTGTGTTGTCACAGAAGACTCTGTGATGTCACAAAGTCACCCTGAGTTGTCACTGTTTGTTCTTTGAAGTCACAGCCTGCTCTATGAAGTTACACAGCCAGTGATGGCTATATACCCTTCTCTGTGATGTCAAAAAACCCTCCCTGTGGTGTCATACTGCCACTCTGTAATGTCACAGCACACACTTTGACCTCACAGCCTGCTCTGTGATGTCATACTGCCATGCCATGATGTCACAGCCTGCTCTGTGATGCCACACAGTCCCCTCTATCATGCCATAGGTGCTCAATGACCTCACACAACACACTCTGTGACTCACAGCCCAATCTGTGACCTCACAGTACCCACTCTGTGCTGTCACACAGCCCCTCTCTGACATCACAGCTGCTCTGTGCCTCTGTGACGCAGCCACAGAGGTGCTGCTGTGACACAGCCCCCTCTGGGACATCCCACAGCCCCTGCCAGTGCTGAGCCCCTGTGAGCTCTGTCTGTGCCCTGCTCGTGTCCCTGGCATGCCCTGGCAGTGCCCCAGCCCTGCTGGGCTGTGCACAGGAGCTGCTCCTGGCCAGAGCTGTCTCTCTGCAGCGCTGCCCTTGCCAGGAGCTGCCTCTGGGCCAGGAGCCCGGCCCAGCCCAGCAGCACAGACACAGCACCAGGACTTTAATGACCCTCTGGGGCTTTGGTGCTCTTTGCATCAGACCCAGCCCCTCAGAATGTGCTCAAAGAACTTCTCAAGAACTCCAAGTGAGATTGAAACACTGAAGTTTCTTTTACTTTGAAGAGATCCCTGTGAGGGACACAACTGAGAAAGTGTCCCCAGGTTCCAGTCAGAGCAGAACACTGGAGGCAGTGATGACAGGTGGGGACAGCAAGGGAAAGGTGTCTCTGGTGCTGAGCAAACCTGGATGTGCTTCAGGAATGCAAAGGGCCAAGGCTGAGCCCCAGCCCCTGGCAAGGCAGATCCTGTCCCTCCCTCATTGCTCAGGGCTCTTCCCGGGATGGGCACTGGCATGTGGGGATGTGCAGTGCCAAGGGCAGGACCATGGGGCGGCCCCTGCCAGGCTGCTGAGCAGGGACAAGGAGGCACTGAGGCCCCAGGGCTGCAAGGGTCACTTGTCCCCTCGTGGCCTCAGGCCCAGGGCCAGCAGCCATGGCCAAAGTGCTGCACAGGTTGGCTCTGTCAGGGCCTTGCAGCTGCTGCACATGCCTGTGCCCTCTGCAGCCCAGGCTGTCCTACGGTGTCCCTGCCCTGCGCCTCTGTCCCTGCAGGCTGTCCTCATCCCCCGGCTGCCCCACCTCGCTGGCCCCTTCCTTTGCTGACAGCTCTGCCTCCTGCCTGCCTCTGCCTGGCCACACAAAGCCTTGGGCTGCTCCAGGCTCCTTCTGGGGACGTGCTGCACCACAGCCCTGCCCTGGGAGGGAAATTCCTTTCTCCTGGTGTCCACTCTGGGCCTCCCCAGCTGCCCTTGGTGCCATTATTGCCTTCTCATGCTTTTATCCTCCATGAAGAAAAGCTCCAGCCTCTCTGAAACCACCCTTCGCTCCCTCCCAGGCTACTCCTGTCTGTTCTCAGTCTCCACACCACTGACCCCAGAGCCCACAGCCTCCACCTGCTGGATATGTGATGAGGCCTCCAAACCCCATCTTGGGAGATTTTTGGGTCCTCTTCGAGGTCTATGAAAATGGAAACTGTGATCAAAGTTATTTTCTCCCAAAACTTGCATGGACAGAAGAAGGGTCAATGTCTCTAAACTGAATGAAGGCCCATTTTCATTTGTTAGAAGGAGGAAATATTTTGCAATTATGAGAGTGGCACTAAACTGCAACTGTTTTTCCAGAGAAGTGGATGCCTCACCCCAGGAATGCTCCAAGATCAGGAGCTTTGTGCAACCTGACCCAGTGAAATCCCCTCCCAGAGAATGGAACTCCTGTTGTGTGGGTTCTCTGATGTGCTGGGTGCCCTCACAACACTTCTGGTCAGAATGTCTGCTGAGGGCAGCCAGGCTGCTGCAGGGGCTGTGACCTCACAGCCATCACCATGGCAGCCCTGTCCCCTGGGCCTGGCTCTCCCCTTTCCTCTGCCCCTGCCTTGTCTCTGCTGGCATGAAGAGTTTTGTCATTAATATCTTGTCCCCAAGGTGCTGGGGCCAATGGCTTCCCAGTCAGGCTCCTGGAGCAGAAGTGGCTTTCCAGAGCCCAGCCAGAAATGAGCCCTGAGGCAGCAGCTCTGCAGTGCTGGCCACCAGGCCGGCTTGCCAAGGGAGGCTTCTGGCCATGCCCTGCAAGCAGCTGCTGCTGCCAAGGTGCCTTTGGTGCCTCAGGCTCTGCCTGGCACAGCTGCCAGCACGGCACTCTGCCCTTGTGCCCGAGGCCTTCCCTGGGCTGGGGCTGGCCTGGGGCTTTTCCTGCAGCGGGACCTGCCCTGCTCCTGGCACAGGAAAGGCAGTTCCTGCTGGAGCAGGAGGCTCTGCCTGCAATGGGCTCAAACCACTCCAGCAAGGCCCTGCTTACTTCAAAATTGCTCTCTAGAGCAGAATATTCTAATAATTGTTATTGCTCCTGTAGTGTGGAGTAAATAACTCTGGTAAAGATCTTTCTTCTAATCATGATCAGAAACAATCAGAGCTTTGTTTATATAAATATATCTGGTATTCCATTGTTAATCCTGTGGGAAAATTGCATTAAGGTTCAATTCCACCTGTCCAATCTTTTACACTTTTGACAAATTTTGGGGCTGGGATTGGATCCAGTCTCTCCCAGTCTCCTCTCTTAGGAGGAATTTTATAAGTCTGGGGGTCCTGCAGGGGTTTGAGGATCCATGGTGGCTGTTGAGTGTCATTTCTCCACCTCATGACTCAGCAGGAGTTCCTCCATAAAGAAATAAAGCTTTTGCCGGAAGCTCCCACTCTGCCCATGACAGGAACCCCTGTGAGTGTCTGTCACATCCCAGCTCTTTGGCAGCCTGGGGACTCCTGGGATGTCACCGTGAAGCCCCTGTGAGTGCCTGTGACAGATCGGTGCCTTTGCAGCCCAAGGTGCCCTGGGATGTCACCATGGAATGGCTGTGACTGCCTCTGACCACACGGCTCTTTACCATCCCCAGAAACCCCTGGGAGGTCTCCATGGAACCCCTGTCTCTGCCTGAGACATTCCAGGCCTTGACCAGCCTGGAAACTCTTGGAAAGTCCCCTCGGAACCCTTCTGAGGGCATGTGATAAATCTGATCCTTAGCAGGCAAGCATCACCAGCCCCTGTCGCTATGGTCAGTTTCCATGGCAACAATCATCAGCCCCTGTTGCTATGGTCTGTTTCCATGGCAACCATCACCAGCCCCTGTTGCTATGGTCAGTCCCTGGGCAGCTCCATGGAGACCCCATGCCAGGGGTGGTTGCCATGGACACCAGCTCAGGCCTGGAGCCAGAGCCCGTTGCCATGGCAACCATTGGCAGTCCCATCCCCAGGGTCATGGGATCCCAGAGCCACAGAATTGGCTGAGCTGGGAGGGACCCATCAGGATCCACGAGTCCAACTGCTGGCCCTGCACAGGACACCCCAACAATGCCAGCCTGGGCCTGGCAGCACTGTCCAAACGCTGCTGGAGCTCAGAGAGCCCTGGAGCTGTGACCCTTCCCTGGGCAGCCTGGGCAGTGCCCCAGCAGCCTCTGGGCAAAAACCTTTTCCTGAGATCCAACCCGAGCCTGCCCCGACTCAGCTGCAGCCGCTCCCTCCACTCCTATCCCTGGGCACCAGAGTGAAGAGGTTCCCACAGCCCCAGCCAGGGACCCGCTCCCAAGGCTGCTGCCGTGGCCACCAGGGCTGGCACCAGCTGGGATGCTCTGTTTCCACGGGCCGGGGTTCAGGAATGGGATTCCCCAATTTCCTGCTCCCGCTAAAACCACGCTGCCGCTCGCTGCCCTCCTGCCTCCCATGGAAAGCACAAAAGGCAACGATCCTGGGCTGGGATAAGAACAATTTACTGCAAACAGCAATGAAACATAAACTTTAAGAGATTTAGATATTTTAGAGGAGCTAAGATGAAGTTATGAGTTAGTAGTTAACTTAGAATTGATTCCTTGTCAACACAATGTTTATTTAGCTGGGTTTATAATGAAGAATATAGAAACTGACAAATAGCTTTTAGGAACATAAGACAATTGTGGGCCTCCTCTGTTCTGAAACTGATTGAAGACAAGGAATGGGAGTTCTACCAAGGTTCATTTGTCATATTTGCATTGAAAAGGTAAAAAGGTCAAAATGAGGAAGACTTCATTTACTTCCTCATTTTGGGACCCCTCCCCATGAAAGGGACCACCGACCCATTTCAAGGAACAAACTATGCATGCTTAATAGCTTTTGAAATGATTAGCATAGGAAGCGAGGAATGGGATGTACCAAAATGATGAATATGTATTTGTATTTTGGATATTCAATTCTTGTGTGGATAAAAGGACTCTGTAATCATTGGAAAGGTGCTGTGTGCATTTGGGAGCTATCCCACATGCTGCCCGGCGTCGCAATAAACATACACTTTCTAACTTTAAAACTGTTAGAGAGTTTTTGTCCGTCACAGTTGGATATTGGTGCTAGATCAATATCCGTATTTCTTTAGTAAATCAGCAACGAGACAAGGAACAAACAGGAACAGAAACAATATTGATAACAGAAGGGATAAGAAAAATATTTACAGGGAAAACTACATCACCACTGACTGGCTCTTCCCAGCCACGTATTTCCTCCTGCCTGGAAAGGGCACCCTTCTCCTCAGGGAGAGAGAGAGTCCCTTTCCTGCCCCTGGCAATGACCTGAGGTGGGAGTGAATGTAATGACAGGGCCATGGCCAGACCCTCATGTTCTTCAATCCTACATCAGGTCATTGGCAGGGCCAGGAGAAGGTACAGGTGTCTTCCCAGCATGGATCATAGGGAACATGGATCACCAGGGATCTTCCCAGCATGAGTTTTTCAATGAAGAAGGGGGATGAAGCTGGAGCAGTGCACAAAGCTCTCCCTGCACTTGGGGCATTTGCAGGGCTTCCCTTACCAGTGCTTCCGTTGGTGTCTGGTTAAGGCAGAGCTCTGGGTGAAGCTATTCCCACACTGGGGACACTCGTAGGGCCTCTCCCCAGTGTGGATGCGCCGGTGGGTGACGAGGTGGGAGCTGTACTTGAAGCCCTTCCCACAACTGGGGCAGCGGAAGGGCCTCTCCTCTGTGTGAATCCGCTCATGTAGAAGGAGATTTCTGACACTGGGCACACTCATAGGGCCTCTCCCCAGTGTGGATGCGGCGGTGCCGGATGAGGTGGAAGTTATGCTTGAAGCCCTTCCCGCAGTCGGGGCAGCGGAAGGGCCTCTCCTCTGTGTGAATGCGCTGGTGCAGGAGGAGATGGGAGCTGGTGTGAAACCTCTTCTGACACTGAGCACACTCATAGGGTCTTTCCCCAGTATGGATACGTTGGTGGATGAGGAGGTTGGATCTGAAGCTGAAGCCTTTTCCACACTCCCCACACTTGTAGGGCCATTCCCCGGTGTGGATCATCTGGTGGCAGATCAGGTTGTTGCTCCGCCTGAAGCTCTTCCCACACTCCAAGCACTTGTAGGGCTTCTCCCCATCATGAACCTGCTCATGGACCACCAGCTCCGAGATCTGGCTGGAGCTCTGCCCACCTTCCTGGCACAGGGTGGGTCTTTCCTCCTCAGAGCACCCTGGGCTGGGTTTGCAGCCCCTCCTCCTGTGGGATCTCTGGGGATTTTCCTCCACATTGGATTCCTGTGCCATGGAGCTGCTCAAAACGGCCTCTGCCATGAGGTTCTGCCGTGGGGATTTGTCCTCCCTGGTCTCCATCCTCAGCTCCTCCTCTGGGGCAGGAAGGACAAGGAGAGGATGGGATTTGCCTCCGTGCCAGAGGGAAGGGGAAGGAGATCCCCCCAGTGCGTCCCCGGCAGGACGGCGTCGGCAGCGGGGTTGTCCTGCAGCCAGGGGCCAGGCTGGGCTGGGAGATGGAGCAGGAGAGAGGGGGAAAGAGGCAGGGACTTCCTCCTCACTTGCCTGAGTGTCCCAGGACATCTTCCTCTTCCTTGCAGCCTCCTCCTCCATCTGGCGAAGGTCTGGGAATGGGAAATTCTGTTCTGGGAAGAAAACAAGAGATGAGCTCACTGAGTTTTGTACTAGTTTGAAGGCAAACCAGGGAGAGATTCTATGCCAAAATTACAATTTAATCATTAAATTAAGCTCAAGGCAATGATCCAGAAACACTGGCTTAATCTGACAGAGTCAGGATATAACCTGACACCCCGTTGGTCAGGGCGGTGGTAGCAGTCTGATGAAATGGTGGCTGCAGTCCTGTTGGAGTGATGAACGTGATTCTGTCAAAGCAGTGATCCTGTAGAAGGGTCTGGTCTTCCTCTGAAGGTCCAGTGGTGCTTATGGAGCTCTTGTCCTCTGGGAATCCAGTAGGCAAGGTACTCTTGGTGTTGCAAGGGTGAGATTATGTGCAGGTAGGAATGCTTGGTTCCTCCCCCTGGGCGGAGCATCCCACAATGGGATGATGTAATTTTATCAGTCCTGCAGTGACACTCAATGGCCCATTAACAGAAGATGGCCCCTGGAGGGCGTTATCAGGGCTGAGTCCTGGCAGAGATAAAGAACACTGCCCCACCTGTTTATCACAGTTCATGAAGATGGTGACTGAAAACACACTTTTGGTTACATCTTACATTGTCACCTGAAACAGTGAGGCAATCCCTGCTCGGGGTGGGGGGTGAACACCACCCCCCTTACCCAAACTGGCTCAGGTGTAAAACCCCCACCCTGGGAAGGCCCCGCACACAGGGGACAATGTCACACTTGCCCTGCCCCAGGGGAGGTCTCTGTCCCTGTCACTCCCTTGCTCTCCCCCCTTTGCTCTTTCTTTCCATCTCTCTCTCTACCTCACATTTACTGTTCAATAAAATCCACTTGGGATTTGGTCTCATTAGCAACTTAACTGGGCAGAGGCATCTCTCTAACAATTTTATTAACCAGATGGTGACATTATATTGGCTCAATGAGTTTAGGGCACTGTTGTCTGACCCCAAGTGCCTTTGACAACAGCATGGTTCCCTCCTCTGAGCAGATTGTGGCTCCTTCTAGAGGAACTTTTGGAAACTTGGACACTGCTTCCTCAGAGGGCCTTTTGGGAGAACTTATGAGGAAAATGGCTGTTGTGGGTGGCCAGTGTAAATAACATATTTTGTTGTCCTTCCTTGAAAAGTTTGTTAAAATCACTGGAGGAAAGGGAGCAAATGACACACGCAAGACTGAAAAGGATCATTCACCGCAAGTTGAGGAACACAAGGCTGCTATAAGTCCTACAAGATGGCCAGCTCAAGTAACTAAATTCCAAAAAAACTCACGAATTCACAGGCTTGGGGGCTTTGCCAAATGTGAGAATCATTATTTTCTTCGTCCCTGTCGCCTTTGTGACAGATACACAGAGCTTTCCCTTTTTTTAAATAATCTGTATTGGGCCATATTTCCACTTTTCTTTTATCAGAACCTGTCAGCAGCTGAGCTGGAGCTGTGCAGGAACTGATGAAATTTGCAAGTGCCACAGAATTGCTTCTATTGTCAGTTTATTCATGTTTGGGATTTGTGTTTCCATCGTGAGTGACTTGTGAGAAGAGCAAATATTCCTCAATATAGGAAACTTAGGCTTAAGTTTGATTTCTGCCGAGTTTATTTTGTCTGGTGCCCAGGGGATGTTCGAGGGGTCTCTGTGCCTCTTGCCCTCAGGGATGCTTGGGAGGGGCTTGGATGGGTTGTCCCTGTCCCTGTCACCCCAGGCCATTGCCCAGGGGGTCTCCATTGTTCTCACCCCAGGGAATGCCTGGGGGGTCTCCCTCCCTCTCACCCTGTGCCAGGGGCTGCTCAGGGCAATCTCTCTCCCTCTCAGCCCAGGGGATGCTCGGGGGTCTCTGTCCCCTCGCCCTGGGGGATGCTCAGGGGGTCTCCATCCCTCTGGCCTCAGGGAATGCCTGTGCAGGGCTGGGGACCAGGGGCTCTGTGTCCCTCTCACCACTGAGGGTGCTCGGGGCTGGGGGGGCTCTCCGACCTTCTCATCCCTGGGGAGGCCGTGGGGGTCTCTGTCCCTCTCAGTCCTGCTGTGACCCTGCCCAAACATCATCGGGGTCAGAGGGACAGAGACACCCCCAAACCCCCAGAAAGGCTGAACCTGGGATTTGGTTTGGACTGAGGATTTAGGAAGGGGCTGGAATTGGGGCTGGGGTTGGAGCTGGGGCTGAGATTTGGATTAGAGCTGGGATTGGGGTTAAGGTTAGACATGGGATTGGCTTTAGGGCTGGGGTTGGGATTGGGTCTGGGGCTAGACGAGTCTGGCACTGGGATGAGATTAAATACAGAACTGTGAGTTTGTCTAAACGTGGAGTGAGACTGAGACCAGGATCAGGGTCAGGTTTGGGACTGAGCGCACGCAGAGCGGGACAGGGGGGATGTCACTGCAGGATGTCCCTGGCATGGTCCCAGCCCTCCTCAGGCACCTCCAAACATGGAGGCAGCTGGCTGCTCCGAGATCCAGGTGCTCCCACACTGCCCCTCAATACCAGGCGAGCATTCCCTGAGGGCAGCCCTGAATGTGACCCTTGGGGCTCTGGGATCAGCCCTCACATCCCTGTGGGAGCAGCTGCTTCCTGAGGAAGGTTGAAGCCCAGCTGTCCTTTCCTTCTGGTGCCTCCTCGTCTCCTCAGCTGAGAATGTCAAACTCCCGAGGAGCAGGAAAATCCCCATTCCCTGTTTCCTTGTGGCTGCAGCCTGGAACATCCACTCAGAATGAAGAACGTTCTGACAGCCCTGCTGAAGGACACCGGGAGGAGGTTTGTGGGAAAGGGAGGAAATTGTATTTTGATTGGAAATAAAGTTACAATATTATTTCTTTCAGTCGCATTCATTTTCAGTCAGTTGCAGTTCTGTTTTCAGAGTGCCACCTTCTCAGCTGTTTGTGTTTGTGTCCTCCTTTCTCTCCTGCCTTTCTTTACCTGCTCTGTTTCACTCTCAGTGCCTCCTTTGATCCAGGGCAGCTCCCACCAAAGACCCTGCCCTGATTTCATTCCCGAGCCAGGAGCTACAACCACCATGGGTGAGGTTATGAAGGCTGGCAGTGAAATGTCACTGTAGGATCTTGCTCCACTTGGCTTCTGGATCTTCCATAAGAGCTTTGCCTTCAAGGGCAGGAAGATCTTTTCCTGGCTGGGAACTGGAATCCCAGCCCCTGGGAGCGTGTGCCATGGATCCCAGAGGGGCATTCCCGAGGCTCCCAGAGTGCTGCTCCTGCCGTGCCTCCCAAGGAGCTGTGCAGGGCCAGGGGACAAGGTGCAGCAGCTGTGTTGGTTCTGCAGTGCCACAAGGGCCCCTGGTTCCATGAGTTTCCGCACTGCCAGCAGCGGTTCCTGGGTTCCCGTGGTGCCCTGCTGTGTCACCATGGATATTTGGTGGCATGAAGTTCCTCAGTGTCACAATGGCCTACCTGGCTCCATGAGCTTCCGCAGTGTCCAAATGGCCTCCTTGGATGGGCAGTGTCACCATGGGCCATTGGCTCCATGCAGCCCCTCTGGGTCACCATGCACTCCTTAGTTCCATAGAGCTTAACGGTGAGGATGGCACCAGCAGCTTCAATCTGCAACAGAGATCCAGGGAAAGGACAGGGACACCTGGGAGACTCAGAGAATTCTGCTTTCAGAGATCATTTCTGGCCACACTGTCCCTTGTAGAAAGGTGACACCATTCCAGGCAGCCTGTACTGAGCAGGTGCTTCCTGAGTGGGGTTTGTTGTTCAGGAAACCTGCTCAGGCTTTTCCATTCTTTCCTTCCCAAGAGGAAAACTTCTCCTGGGCCTGTGTGCAGGCAGAGCCCTGAGGAGAGCAGGTGGGACACGGTGCAGTGGGCTGGGACATGGAGCTGCAGAGCTCAGGGACAAGGTTCTGCTGCAGGGCACAGGGATGTCAGTGCCAGGTGGGCCATGTCAGACGTGGTGAGGCTGGGGCTGAGGAGCAGCTTGTCCAAACAGGGTCAGCCCTCAAGGGGCTCATTCTTCTAAATGCCCAGACCTCCTAAGGAGACATTCAGCATCAAGATCACCTGAGGAATGCTTCTATCACCTCTTCTCTGAACCAGAAATTTTAAAAAAATACTCACTTGATTAAATAAAAAAATTATGAGGTGCACTTTGAAATCTTTCTCTTCAACAGAACTCCAAACTGACTACAATCAGTTGCACAAGCCGTGGAGATTTGAAGACCATTTAAGTAAGTGAAAGAACCCCAAAGGCTTTCTATATTTAAAGATCCCCACGATGGATTTGGGGCTGTGTCCAGGACACTCAGACACTGAGAAGGCTTAAGAAGCTGTTCAAGGAGTCAGAAGCAAAACTCCAAGTCCCTTGGAGCATCACTGGGTCCCACTGAGGGCAGGGACTGCCAAAGGCTCCCCAGGGACTGGTGAGAGCAGCTCCTTGAGGCCAGGACTGCAGGGAGCCAAAGGCTCAGAGCAGGGAACTGCAATGCTGAGCAAGGCCTGGGCTGGCTGGGGGAAGCAGAAAGGCCAAGCCCTGAGCCCAGCCTGGCACAGCAGGGCCTGTCCCTCACGGGTGGCTCGGGGCTGTTTGTGGGGCAGTGGGATGTGAGGGGCAGCAAGGACAAATGCCATAAACCTGCAACCCCCGCCAGCCTCCTCAGGGAGGGGCGAGGGAGAACCAAAGTGCAGCCCCTCAGTGGAAAGTTCCTTCTGTGGGGCCTCCAGAGGCTCTGCCCGAGCCCAGGGCACAAAGGCCTGGGTGTCCCTGGCCCTGCCAGCCCTGCCCAGCCCTTGGCCATCTGTCCTGCAGGCTGTGCCCCCTGTGCGTGCTGCTCCTCTGCCCTGGCCAGCTGCACTCGCCCATCTCACTGTGCCCCCAGCATTTCTCACCCAGCGTTTCTGTGCCCTCCCTGGGCTCCCTGCACCAGCACTGCCGGCTCCTGGCACACAGAGCCCGGCCAGGAGCCCACCCTGCCAAGGGCCTTTGGAGCAGGGTGGTGGCTGCGATGGCTTCTGAGCTCAGCAGCTGTTCCTGGGATGTTCCATGGAGAGCCAGCACAGCAACGCTGCTGTGCATTGTCCCTGCTGAGGGTCACACACTGGCAGGGCTCATTCCCTGGCTGCAGGATTCGTGCCCAACCCAAGCACTGCACTTTTGGCTCCAGCACTGCTTTCCAACAAACACAGGGGAAGGCAAACTGTGTGCAGCTCATGGTATGTTAGAGTGTTTAAAACTTGCTAAGTCACTGATTTGAGAGAGTGAGATCCATTTGGAATTAATGGCATGGAGAAGTAGTGCAACATGGAAAAGGGGAACATAGAAATAAATGGAGGAAAACATCTCGACTGTTTCTTTCAATTTCCATTTCACTTCTGGAAAGCTGTTTCAGTTTTCCAGGAATCTTCTCCACAGTCCTGTCTGCTCTTTTCAAGAACCTTTCCTGGAGAACAAGGTCGAGCTCCTGTCACAAGATGTGCCACCAGCTGCAGCTTCTCTTGGCTTTCCACACCCTGCGTGCAGCAGGGCTCTTGGAGCAAAGCAGGACAAAGGTTTGGAGAACTTGACAACTTGTCCTTTATTTTCCTGGTGGACTAGAGAGTTGTGCAACTGGTGAGGTTTTCACTGTTACTGTTCTACAATAAGAAAACTGGAGGTAGTAGCAGGAATTGTTAGGGAATACAAGCCTGGCTGAATTCAGAGAAAGAATCTCCAGAGCCTGCAGCCAGAAGTGGAGAGTTGTGAGACAATCATTCCAACTTGTCAGTGGACATCTTGAAAATGATCTGGACTGTGAAAATAGTCTGACAGAGAGAGCTCGTTTCTGAGTTCAGTGTAGATGATTCCACATCTGGTGCCTTGGTGCATAAATTAAGATTGCAATCAGTTCATGATAAGCACCAGAACAGGCTGGACCTCTCAGGAGATGACTGAAAGGGATCTCCTGAAAAGGAGAAATGCAGGGAATGACTTGGTGAACCTTGCCTGGAAGAAGGGTGATTTTTTTCTAATTATTCTTAATCCATTCCCTTGGCTTTTGGCTTTCTTAGCAAGGCCATTTCCATCCCAGTTTCACCATGAAGTGAGAAGCCTGAGCTTGTGGAAGTGCCTGAAAGATGCCCTGTTCCTCTGCAGGGACACTCAGGCTGGAGCAGGAGCTGGAGCCCTCTCTGGGGAAGCCTACTCCGAGCTTGAATTTGTGCCGTGCTGGGAGAGGAGGAGGAGGGGGAGAGCGCTGGGCGCTGTGTGGCAGGAGCAGGAGGTTTGGGCCGCAGGACATTCCGTCTGCGCCGCTGCCCCGCAATGGGCGGCCGTGCCCGGGGCTCTGGGCCTGGCCCCGCGTGCGCTGAGCTCCCTGGGCTGGGCTCAGCTTCTGCTGGGACTGGGCACAGGCTGGGCTCTCACTGTGCTCACCTGCAGGGAAAACACCTCCAGGCATCTATGTTTCCTGCTGCTGGGAAGAAGCAATGAAGCAAGTCAAGAAATTCTCGTTTCTGTTTGTCGTGGTGGATTTTTAAATTTTATTCCACACTCCAGAGGCAATTTCTGTGATGGCCTCTGTCAGTTGATTCTATTTCATCAGCACCAGCAACAGGGCTGTGTTTGAGCGCTGCAAATGTGGCCTGTGTGGCTTCAATTCCCCTCGCCTTAGTGCTCAGGGGCTGGTGGGCATTCCAGTATCTGCTAATTTTTATGCCTGTGACAAAAATACTGACTTCACTGTCATGAAAGCACTGTGGGTAGCACCAGCTGAAAGTGGCACTTGCAGTTTAATGAATAAAATTCAATTTGGCAAGCAGAGGAGGGCCAAGAGCAGCCGTGATCTGCAGTTCCCAAGGCAAAGGCAGCAGCAGCCTCCTGCTGTCACCTCAGGGTGAGTAAAACAGTGCTGAGAACAGCGCTGGAACCCGATCCTTTCTTCCTCTGAGGGCTGGCTCAGGGCAGCACAGGCGGGCCCTGAGGAGTCAGGGCTGTGTGTGGGTGCTTGTTGCTCTTCTCCAGAATTCAGCTGGAAAAAGCCCTCGGAAGCCGAGGCAGGAGCAGGTGGGAAGGGGCCGGCGCTGCTGCTGCTCCTGCCCGGGAGCCCCGGCTGGGCCGGGCCGGCGCCCACTGCGCTGCGGCTGCTGCTGCTGCCAGAGCCGGGCGGGACTCGGGGACAGGGAACGGACACGGGGGGACAGCAAAGGAACTGGGGCTGCAGGGATGTTGGAGCTCGGGCCAGCACAGAGCTTCAGCCTGCCATGAACCCAGAGGAAAAGGCTGGGGAAAGGCTCCATTTCAGCCTTTCTTTACTCGTTGTTGTGAAGGGACTGAAATTAAAGGAGAACAGTCAGGGCCCGACCCCTTCTCCTTTGGGAGGAGCCCCATGACTGGGGCTGTGAGGGGCCATGAGGGGCTGTGAGGGGATGTGAGGGGCCATGAGGGGCTGTGAGGGGCTGTGAGGGGCCGTGAGGGGCTGTGAGGGGCCGTGAGGGGCTGTGAGGGGCTGTGAGGGGCCGTGAGGGGCTATGAGGGGCTGTGAGGGGTCATGAGGGGCTATCAACTGTGAGGGGGTGTGAAGGGCCATGAGGGGATGTGAGGGGCCGTGAGGGGCTCTGAGGGGCCATGAGGAGCTGTGAGGAGCTGTGAGGAGCTGTGAGGGGCTGTGGGAGGCCAAGCACCTCATGGAACCAAGGGTCCATTGTGACATTGCAGAACCAAGGAGATCATTGTAGACTTTATGGAACTTCATGGAACCAAGGGGCCATTGTGACACTGTAGAACCAAGGAGATCATTATTGACAGTACCAAACCTCATGGAACCAAGGGGCCATTGTGGCACAGCAAGGCCTTGTGGAAGCAAAGGGACCATGGTGACACTGTGGAACCTCATGGTACCACAGGTCCATTGTTGCACAGCAGCCACAGCAGGGCCGCAGAACCAAGGAGATCACTGTGACACACACAGCCTCATGGAATCAGGGCGTCCACGTTACTCTACTGAACCTCATGGAACCAAGGGTCCCTTGTGACACTGTGGAACCAAGGAGACTGCTGTTGGCAGTACGAAAGCTCATGGAACCAGAAGTCCCTTGTGACATTGTGGGGCCTCATGGAACCATGGAGACCTTTATGACACTTCAGGACCCACTGGAACCAAGGGGCCATTGTGACACTGCAGGGCCTTGTATAACCAAGGGGTCATTGTAGCATGGAGTAGAATCAAGGGGAACCAAGAGGATCACAGTGACACTGTGGGGCTCCATAAGGGGCTGTGGGGCTCTATAAGGGATCACAGGGACACTGTGGGGCTCCATAAGGGGCTGTGGGGCTCCACGAGACCACGGGGCCATTCTGACTGTGGAACCAAGGACACCATTGTTACACTACAGGGCATCATGGAACAAAGGAGGCCATTGTGAACCAGCGGGGGAACCCGCTGAGACCATTGTGACACTTCAAGGGCCATTGTGGAACTGCAGGGCCTCGTGGAACCAATGAGACCATTGTGACATGGCCCGGCCTCATGGGAGCAAGGGCCATTGTGACACTGTGGGGCCTTGTAGAACTGAGGGGCCCTTGTGACCCTGTGTGGCACCATGGAACCAAGCAGAGCCCTGTGACACTGCAGGGCTCCGTGGAACCAAGGACTCGTGTAACAGTGAGGAGCCCAATGGAACCAAGGGGCCATTCCGTACTTCAGGGCTGCACGGAACCAAGGTGCCATTGAGACACTGCGGAACCAAAAGAGACCATTGTGACACTGCGGGGCTCCATGGAACCAGTGAGACCATCCTGACACTCCGAGTCCCCATGGAACCAAGGGGCCATTGTGACACCACAGGGCCTCACAGAACCAAGGCAACCACTGTGACACTGCAAGGCCTCATGGGGACAAGGGGCCATTGTGACACTGCGGGTCCCCATGGAAGCAAGGGGCCAGTGTAACACATCCAGGCCAGGTGGAACCAAGGGGCCATTGTGATCCCGGGGAACCCAATAAAACCAAGGGGCCATTTTGAGACTCTGCGACCTCATGGAACCAATGGGCATCGTGGCATTGCTCATTCCCATGGAAACAAGGATTTCATTTTGACACTGCAAGGCCTCAGGGAAGCAAGGGGCCATTGTGCCACTGTGGGGCCAAGGAGATCATTGTGATATCACTGGGCCTCATGGAAACAAAAATCTGCTGTGATCCTACAGGGCCTCATGGAACCAAGGGGCCATTGTGATGTTGCAGGGCCCCAAGGATCCAAGAACATGGAACAGGTCTGGCTGGCTGGGCCTCCTGGAGGCCACCTGACTGGTCCAGCTGACCTTGGCATGTTGAGGGTCGCTTTTCATCAGCCCCTGAAACCCTGGAGTTCCATGCTTTCCTTCCTGTGGGAAAGAATTGTCCTTCTCCTCCAGGGGTTCATGGCTGATATTGGGACTCCTCCTCCAAATTTGATTATATGCAAGGATTATTCCCATATGAAACCTGCCAGGACAGACAACTCTGGCTGATCTTGGCCTCTTGGGGGTCACCTCTCACCTGCCTTCAAAGCACTGGGGGCCTGGGTTTTCTTCCCATGAAGAAACTATCTTTGACATCCAGGCATCCATGGCCAAAATTGAGACTCCACCTCCAAAAGTCCTTATATCCATGGATAGCTCCCAGATAAAACCTGCCAGGACTGTCCAAATTCCCTTGGCTTCCTGAGGGCCAGCTCTCATCTGCCTTTGAAACACTGGGGCTCTGTACTTTCCTTCCTACGGAAAAGAACTGTCCTTCTCATCCAGATGCCCATAGACAAAAGTGGGGTCTGGCCTCCCAAATTCTGTCTGTACAAGGATTCTTCTCTGACAGCAGGTCTGGTTGCCTTGGCCAGCTTGAGGCCACCTCTAATCAGCCTTTGAAACACTGGGGCTCCACCCTTTCCATCCTATGGACAACTGTCATTCCAGTCCAGGAACCCATGGCTGAAATGAAATTCAACCCCCAAAATTCCCCATATATCTAAAGGTTGCTTTCAGACAAAGCTGCAAGGACAGACAGGTCAGGCTTGCCTTGGACTCTGGTGACTGCTTCTCATCTGCATTCAAAACCCTGGGGTTCTGTGGTTTCCTTCCTGTAAAAAAGAACTGTCCCTCTTGTCCAGGTACTCTTGGTCTCTGGCATTTGACCACTATAGAGGGACAGAGAAGCTCTGTGCTCAGTGAGGTGGAGAGTGAGGACAGCAGAGGAGAGCCCTGGGAGGGATTGAAGGGTGGTTTCAGAGGTTGTGGATCCTTTTCACATAGTAGAAAACAGCCAGAGGAAGAAAAGATTAATGTGAAGGGGGATGAGGACAGCCTGCAGGGACAGAGGCGCAGGGCAGGGACACCGTAGGACAGCCTGGGCTGCAGAGGGCACAGGCATGTGCAGCAGCTGCAAGGCCCTGACAGAGCCAACCTGTGCAGCACTTTGGCCATGGCTGCTGGCCCTGGGCCTGAGGCCACCAGGGGACAAGTGACCCTTGCAGCCCTGGGGCCTCAGTGCCTCCTTGTCCCTGCTCAGCAGCCTGGCAGGGGCCGCCCCATGGTCCTGCCCTTGGCATTGCACATCCCCACATGCCAGTGCCCATCCCGGGAAGAGCCCTGAGCAAGGAGGGAGGGACAGGATCTGCCTTGCCAGGGGCTGGGGCTCAGGCCTTGGCCCTTTGCATTCCTGAAGCACATCCAGGTTTGCTCAGCACCAGAGACACCTTTCCCTTGCTGTCCCCACAGTCATCCTTGCTGTCATCAGCGCCTCCAGTGTTCCACTCTAACTGGAGCCTGGGGACACTTTCTCAGTCGTGTCCCTCAGTGGGACCCATTAAAAGTCAAAGCAACTTTGGAGTTGGATTCTGACTTGGAGTTCCTGAGAGGTTTCTGCAGCTGCCTCTCAGGGCCTGATGTTCAGGGCCTGAGCACAAAGCCCCAGAGGCTCATTCAAGTCCTTGTGCTGTGTCTGTGCTGCTGAGCTGGGCCGGGCTCCTGGCACAGAGGGTGATGCTGGTAAGCAAGCAGAGCTTCAAAAGCACATTTCTCTGGATGAGCAGCTCTTCTCCCAGCCCAGCAGGGCTGGGGCACTGCCTGCAGCCACCCCAGGCACAGCCCAGAGGCACAGAGAGAGGAGAGGCAGCCTGGGCTGGGAGAGTGACTGAGCCCTTGCTAGGGGAGAAATCTTCGCAGGGTTTGAATGAATAATTCTCTGTCTCTAGGAAAGTTAAACTTCCATTCCTGGAGGGATCTCCTAAGGCTGGCCCATCCCACAGTTTCCATGGTCTTTTGCAAGGGCTCTCCCAGTCCCTCTGGTGCAGAGGAGGTGGCCATAGGGCAGACAGGGCAGTACCTGCAGGCAGTAAGGGCAGGCAGCAGCAGTGAGAACAAGGTTAAAGGTAGGCTGGGGTGGGAGGACAGGCGAATCCCCATCAGGGGAGAAATCTGCACAGCCCCTGGACACGGTGAGTCTCTGGCTGCAGAGCAATGCAGGTGAGTTCCTGGAAGTGTCTCTGACAATGCCAGCACTGACAGGACCTGTCAGGGTGGCTCTCCTGGATGTCCTGGTGTGGAGCAGAACAAGCTCCAGAGCGGGGCTTCCCTGCTGCCCCCTCAGAGGCACAGGACAGGTCCCTGCCCAGGCAGAGCTGCCCCGGGGCCGTGGGCTGGGGATGGGCTCTGTGAGCCCTGGCAGGGAGCGGAGCTGGGCACAGGGAGACGCTGCTGGCAGGAACAGCCCCCCTCAGCAGAGACACGGGCAGGGAGGGACAGGGAGCTGCTGCCACAAATGCTGGGCAGGGGGATGTGGCACCTCCCTGCTGTCCCTGTGGCTCAGACACCTTCCCCCAGCAGCTCCTCCCCGGGCTCCTTTCCCACCCTAAGCAGAGCCCCTGCCCTCATCCCACGGGGGCTCGGCTGTGCATTGCCCCTGCAGCAGCCAGAGCCAGGCAAGGAAGGACAAGCCCCTGATTTCCATCAGTCTCTGTGTCCCTCCTCCCCTGGCAGGAGCAGTGTGACATTTCAATGCCATGCCCAGGTGCCTGTGCTGTCCTTGTTGCCACCATTGGGTTTTCTGAGCCAGTGCCAGGCTTTGGGGGTGGCAGGTGCCCGTCCAGGCAGGGACCCTTTGGATGCTGCTGTGGAGATGTGTCTGTGTGAGCAGAGTGCCCAGGTGCCCTCAGGGGCCATTCAGCTGATTCCCTGGGTGTCCTGCAGGGCTGCAGGTGCCCTCCAGAAGGGCACAGCTCTCCCCTGCTGTCTCTGGGCTGCCTGGGATCCCCATGGAGCAGACAGCTCAGTGGTAGGGCCAGGGAAATGCTGCTGGGCAGCTGCACCTGGGCAGCTGCAATGATCCCTCTGTGCACCAGCCTGGCAGGAGACAGCTGAGATCCCAGTGAGGCACCCTGAGAGAAGGTGAGGGCTCTGTCCATCTGCTCTCTGACCCCAGAGCCCTCTGCTCTCAGCACTGCCCTGGTTCTCTCTAGGGGAACTCCTCTGGCTGCCTCCCCTTCAGCTCAAAGCTGCCAGCAAGGGGCAGCTGAGAACAGCCCTGATGGCCAGAGCTGCTCTCTTGTCTCTGCACTGAGAGACCATCCCTGTGCCTCTCACACCCACACGATTTCACCTGCAGTGCATTAGAAATGTCAGGGATTTCAAACACCCACAGCCACTCCTAACTGTGGCAGGTGCAGCTGGATGAACAAATACAAGGAACTCCCTCAGCTCAGTTCTTCAGATGGGCAAATTGCAAACAGATGAGCTGAAAAGCTTTTTGGTGTCTCCCAAGTCCATTTAATTGGAGATCCACCAGCAGACTCAGTTGCCTCTCACTGCACAGGAAGAAGAAATCCTCCTGAGCCCATTTGTGAGTCCCTGCTCTAAGTGCCTGCAAAATCCAGAGCCCAGGTGAGGGGAAAGCAGAGAAGTCATCCTAAAAAGAGCAACCCTGAAAGCTGAATTGCTGAGATATGCAATATATTTTCTTCATAGAAGTGTGGCCTGACCCAGTCCTGTATTTTTCTCCTCAGCAGAAAACCATTTCCTGAGGCAGCAAATGTCCAACAGCAGCTCCATCAGCCACTTCCTCCTGCTGGCACTGGCAGAGACGTGGCAGCTGCAGCTCCTGCACTTCTGCCTCTTGCTGGGCATCTCCCTGGCTGCCCTCCTGGGCAACGGCCTCATCATCAGCGCCGTAGCCTGCGGCCACCACCTGCACACGCCCATGTTCTTCTTCCTGCTCAACCTGGCCCTCAGCCACCTGGGCTCCATCTGCACCACTGTCCCCAAAGCCATGCACAATTCCCTCTGGGACACCAGCACCATCTCCTACACAGGATGTGCTGCACAGCTCTTTTTCTTTATGCTCTTCATCTCAGCAGAGTTTTATCTCCTGACCACCATGTGCTACGACCGCTACGTGTCCATCTGCAAACCCCTGCACTACGGGACCCTCCTGGGCAGCAGAGCTTGTGCCCACATGGCAGCAGCTGCCTGGGCCAGTGCCTTTCTCAATGCTCTGCTGCACACTGCCAATACATTTTCCCTGCCCCTGTGCCATGGCAATGCCCTGGGCCAGTTCTTCTGTGAAATCCCACAGATCCTCAAGCTCTCTTGTTCCAAATCCTACCTCAGGGAACTTGGGCTCATTGCTGTTAGTGCCTGTTTATGCTTTGGTTGTTTTGTGTTCATTGTTTTCTCCTATGTGCAGATCTTCAGGGTCATGCTGAGGATCCCCTCTGAGCAGGGGCGGCACAAAGCCTTTTCCACCTGCCTCCCTCACCTGGCCGTGGTCTCTCTGTTCCTCAGCACATCCATATTGGCTCATCTGAAGCCCCCCTCCATGTCCTCCCCATCCCTAGATCGGGCCCTGTCAGTTCTGTACTCGGTGGTGCCTCCAGCCCTGAACCCCCTCATCTACAGCCTGTGGAACCAGGAGCTCAAGGCTGCAGTGTGGAGACTGATGACTGGATGGTTTCAGGGACATTAAACTGCTGGCCAATTTCTGCAAATCACTTGTAATAAATGTCACCTTTGATACTTCTTTGTTTGGTTGTGGATTTTTTTTCCCTTTGTTTTGTTTTTTCATATTGTCCACAATATATGTCATTGTGCCATTTCTCATATAGTTTCCCTCTACCTTCCCGGTGGCCACAGACTGTGTCAATGAGGGGCTGCACTCTCGGTGGCTTTAAAGGAACTCAAGGATCTCCCAGCAGAGTTTTCTGCAGAGCTGCCCTTTTGTTGCCTTCTCTGGAGCTGCAGCAGCAATGTCTGTGTGCAGAGCTGGGGGCAGATCAGTGCTGGCACAGCAGCTGTGCCCAGCAGCAGCAGCAGCACTTGGTGTTGGCAGTGCTGCTCCCGTGGCCCTGCCCCGCTGCCCTGGTGGCCCTGGTGTTGCTGCAGGGCCTGAGTGCTCTCGGGGCCGGGCACAGTCCTGGGGGTGGCAGTACCGGGGCTGCAGCAGGGACCGGCCATGGGCACTGCTTGGGCGGTAATGTCCCTGTTCTGGGCAATGAGGAGGAGCTGCAGAGGCTCTGCAGGACTGACAGGATGGGCTTTGGGGCTCTGAGGAGAAGCTGAGGGACCTGGGCTGCTGCAGCTTCTGAAGAGGAGGCCCAGGGCTCCTCCTGCAACTGCTCCAAGGGTGGTTTCAGGGAATCCCAGAATCAGCAAGGCTGGAAAAGATCTTGGAGATCATCAAGTCCAACCTGTGCCCTGACATCGCCTTGTCTCCCCTGAGCCTCCTCTTCTCCAGGATCAACAACCCCAGCTCCCTCAGCCTCTCCTCACAGGACTTGTGCTCCAGACCACTCACCAGCCTTGTTGCCCTTCTCTGGACACGCTCCAGCCCCTCCATGTCCTTCCAAAATTGGGGGCCCAAAACTTGACACAGCACTCGAGGTGCTGCCCAACCAGTGCCCAGAACAGGGGAAGAATCACTGCCCTGCTCCTGCTGGCCACACCATTCCTGATCCAGGCCAGGAGCCATTGGCCTTCTTGGCCACCTGGGCACACGGCTGGCTCATGTCCAGCCTGCTGTCCATCAGTCCCTGCAGGTCCCTTTCTGCCTGGCTGCTCTCCAGACTCTCTGTCCCCAGCCTGGAGCACTGCAGGAGTTGTTGTGGCCAAAGTGCAGGACCCGGCACTTGGACTTGTTAAACCTGACCTTGTTGGATTTGGGCCCTGGATCCAGCCTGTCCAGGGCCCTGTGCAGAGCCCTCCTACCCTCCAGCAGATCAACACTCCCAGACAACTTGGTGTCACCACGGTTCCATGAGGCCCCAGAGTGTCCCAATGGTCTCCATGATTCCATGAGGCCTCCCAGTGTCACAATGTCCCTTTGGTTCCATGGGACCCCTTGGTGTCACCAAGTCCCTTGGATCCTTGGGCCCTGCAGTGTCACAATGTCACCGTGGTCCCCCAAGGCCCTGCAGTGTCACAGTGGGTCCTTGGTTCCATGAGGTCTGGCTGGGCAGCAATGCTCTCCTTTGTCCCACAGTGTCACAATGGCCTCTTGGTCCCAAGGGACACTGTTGTGGTCTGTGGTGGTGGCAGGCACAACTTTCCCTGAGAGTGTTTTGTGCTAACAGGCAGGAGCCACGAGAGCCCCAGCACACACACACACACACACACGGAGCAGCTCGGCAGTGAAGACACGGGAGGGTCCAGGCATGGAGCTCCAGCCAGGGTTTATTAGGGTCTGACGCTCCAGGGGTCTGGGGGTTAAAGACAAAGACAAAGGAGGGTTTAGGGTAGAAATACAGGAAAATAGGGAGTGGGGGAGAGCATCAGGGATCCAGTGGTCTGAGGGTTCAGGGGTGGTACACAGGGAAAGGGACTGACGGGGCTCACCCCCAGATTGGGGTGATCCTGGGAGGCGGTAAAGTCTCTCCTCCAGCCCGTGCCTTCAAAGAAAGACTCAGTAGTCTTCAGTCGTCCAGTCTCAAGATAGTTTATTGCATGTTACCTCAAGGCACACACACTCCCTGACATTCTCTCTGATGTCTTCTCCCTCTGCGTCTCTCTCCATCTCTGTCTCCATCTCTGCATCTCTGTCTGTCTCTGTCTTTGTCTCTCCCGCCCAAGGGCTGGTGCCATTATCTATATAACACATTACATATTAAATGTTTATAGTTTTTCCCCAATGCCTATCACCTATATTGAACAGTAACTTTCCACTCTAAACCAATCTGTGTTCACCCCCAACCCTGAGCAGGGATTGCCTCACTGTTTCAGGTGACAATGTAAGATGTAACCAAAAGTGTGTTTTCAGTCACCATCTTCATGAACTGTGATAAACAGGTGGGGCAGTGTTCTTTATCTCTGCCATGACTCAGCCCTGATAATGCCCTCCAGGGGCCATCTTCTGTTAATGGGCCATTGAGTGTCACTGCAGGACTGATAAAATTACATCATCCCATTGTGGGATGCTCCACCCAGGGGGAGGAACCAAGCATTCCTGCCTGCATATAATCTCACCCTTGCAACACCAGGAGCACCTTGCCTACTGGATTCCCAGAGGACAAGAGCTCCATCAGCACCACTGGACCTTCAGAGGAGGACCAGACCCTTCGACAGGATCCCTGCTTTGACAGAATCACGTTCATCACTCCAACAGGACTGCAGCCACCATTTCATCAGACTGCTACCACCACCCTGCCCAGCGGGGTGTCAGGTTATACCCTGACTCTGTCAGATTAAGTCAGTGTTTCTGGATCATTGTCTTGATCTTAATATTCTTACTAAATTGTAATTCTGGCTTAAATTCTCCCCCTGATTTGCTCCAAACCAGTAGAAAACTCAATGAGCTCATCTCTTGTTTCCCTCCCAAAACAGAATTTCCGATTCCCAGACCTTCACCAAAGGGAGGATAAGACTGCAAGGAAGAGGAAGATGTCCCAGGACACCCAGGCAGGTGAGGAGGAAGTCAGTGCCTCTTTCCCCCTCTCTCCTGCTCCATCTCCCAGCCCAGCCTGGCCCCCGGCTGCAGGACAACCCCGCTGCCGACGCCGTCCTGCCGGGGACGCACTGGGGGGATCTCCTTCCCCTTCCCTCTGGCACGGAGGCAAATCCCATCCTCTCCTTGACCTTCCTCCCCCAGACAAGAAGCTGAGGATGGAGACCAGCGAGGACAAATGTCCACGGCAGAACCTCATGGAAGAGGCCGTTTTGGTTAGCACCATGGCACAGGAACACAAAGGGGAGGAAAATCCTTGGAGGTCCCACAGGAGGAGGGGCTGCAAATTGAGCCCAGGGTGCTCTGAGGAGGAAAGAGCCACCCTGTGCCAGGAAGGTGGACAGAGCTCCAGCCAGAGTTCGGAGCTGGTGGTCCATGGGCAGATTCACCATGGGGAGAAGCCCTACAAGTGCTTGGAGTGTGGGAAGAGCTTCAGGCAGAGCTCTGACCTGATCCGCCACCAGATGATCCACACCGGGGAATGGCCCTACAAGTGTGGGGAGTGTGGGAAGGGCTTCAGCTGCAGCTCTGCCCTCGTCACCCACCAACGCATCCACACTGGGGAGAGGCCCTACCAGTGTCCCGAGTGTCAGAAGAAGTTTCACACCAGCTCCGGTTTCCTTCGTCACCAGCGGATCCACACAAAGGAGAGGCCCTTCCGCTGCCCCGACTGCAGGAAGGGCTTCAACCGCAACTCCAACCTCATCACCCACCGGCGCATCCACACTGGCGAGAAGCCCTACGAGTGTCCCCAGTGTGGGAAGAGCTTCACCCAGAGCTCTAACTTGACCAGACACCAGAGGAGGCACCGGTAAGGGAAGCCCTGCAAATGCCCCAACTGCAGGAGGAGCTTCATGCACTGCTCCAGCTTCAACTCCCATAGGAGAGCCCACGTTGATCAGAGCCCTGGTGATCCATGTTCCCTGTGATCCATGCTGGGAAGACACCTGTACCTTCTCCTGGCCCTGCCAATGACCTGATGTGGGATTGAAGAATATGAGGGTCTGGCCATGGCCCTGTCATTACATTCACTCCCACCTCAGGTCATTGCCAGGGGCAGGAAAGGGACTCTCTCCCTGAGGATAAGGGTGTCCTTTCCCAGCAGGAGGAAATATGTGGCAAGAAGACCCAGTCAGTTATTTTGTATTTTTCCCTGTAAATAGTTTTTCTTTATCCCTTCTGTTATCAATATTGTTTCTGTTCCTGTTTGTTCCTTGACTCTTTGCTGTTCCCAGTAAATTGTTCTTATCCCAGCCCGGGATCACAGGCACTAACAGCGGTTCCTGTCATGGGCAGAGTGGGAGCTTTAGGCAAAGTTTATTATAGAAGCTCCTGTCGGGTCAGTAGGTACAAAAAGGGTCCCCAATAGCCCCTGTAGATCCCCAAATACCTCCAAGGACCTCCAGGCTTTCTAAACTCCTTGTGTGAGGGGAGCCTTGGAGCAGCAGGTTCCAATCCCTGTCCCCGACTTTTCAAGAGCTCCTATGTAAACAATTATAAAGGTGGAATTAAACCTTTATAGACTTTGTCCCACAGGATTAAGAATGGCAAACCAGTGTTGGGGTTGGGTTTTTCCTTTTCGTTCATTCCTTATCATCAGCTGATGAGTATGGGCTGATCCCTTATTTTGGGAGGAGGACGATCAGAGCCGCTGCTCTTGGGAAAGGGAGTTTCCACTGCTGCTGCCAGAGCCCGGCCCAGAGCTGCTTCTTCTGTCATGGGGTGAGCCTCTGCTCATGAGAACAGCCCCTAAACTGGGACCTTATTAACACCTGCCCCACTAAAAGAGAGACCTATCCCCATCTGCTCGGGTGCCCGGGATCCTGAGCTCGGCTCTCCCTGCCCTGCTGGGAGCCCCTCACCCCCTGCCTGCTGAGACATCCTGCCGGCCCAGCTTGCTGCTTTCCCAGAGTCCTGCTGGGGCCCCGGAGCCGGCTGCCCCCAGGGTTTGTGAAGCGGAGCCTTCTTCCAGCCCTTCCCGCCTTGGGACAAAGCCGCCATGGCCGCGCGCTCCCCGAGCCCGCGCCGGAGCGCCCCCTGCAGCCGCGCGGGGATCACCGCACCTGCCCTGCCCCCCGGGAGCCACCAGCGCCCCTGCCGGCCGTGCCCGGAGCTGCACCGCAGGGAAAGTGCCGCGGCCGAAAGGCTGCACTGGGCTCCTGTTCTGTTTGCTGCCAGCGCCGGAGATGCTGCTGTTTGTTTGCTTTATTGTACACACTAGTGAAGAACTGTTATTGCTATTCCCACATCTCTGCCTGAGAGCCCCTTGATTTCACGATTCTAATAATTTGGAGGGAGGGGGTTTACATTCTCCATTCCACAGGAGCCTTTTTTCTGCCTTCCCTAGCAGACACCTGTCTTGTAAACCAAGACCAATTTTGGCACCCAATGTGCAGCCCAAGGGCATCGAGAGAAAAGTGTGAAATAAGAATAACAGTTCTTGAGTAACATAATTTTTCTTTTTTTTTTTGTTGCACTGGATATAGAAACCTTGTTAGGTGTCACCATGTGGTCTAGCTTACCCTGCTTTGGGTAGCACATGGTTGTGGCTACATTTTTCCCATCCTAGAACTATGGCTACTGTGGCTGCTATCCAATTTGTTTGATGGGTTAATGTGGTGAGGAATTTACAGATTTTTAATTTCCTCTGGACGGTGGGCACATGGATTCGAGGTTCCCACACACTAACTGTATGTGTTTGGAATTACTTTAATAATGGTACCCACTGGGAGGAAATGACACCAGGGGAAATTTTCTCCCAACCCCTCAGCCAGCTCTTTGGGTCTACAGTGGTTGGTGTTGCTGATGTGCCTGTTAAGCCTATTCTATTGAGCATTCAGAGGTAAGGGAAGATTGACTTGGATAACTATCGTAGCAGGGCGTCCCCGGAGTGGTGATAATTAGCACTGACTCCATGATTCCAGAAGGCTGATCAATCACTTTATTATACTATACTATACTATACTATACTATACTATACTATACTACTAAGAAACATTCATCACTCTTGCAGACAGTCCGATACAGACAGACCAGATTGGTTGATTGAAATCCAAACACTGTCACCATTGGCCAATTAAGAAATCAGCCTTTGGTAAACAAATCTCCATTAACACATTTTACATATGCACAACAACAGGTGCAGCAAGTGAAGGTAAGAATTGTTTCCCATTCTTTTCTCTGAGCTTTCTCACAGCTTCCCAGGAAAATCCTGGGAGAGCTCTCTCTCTGTTCAGAGGATATGTGATTACCCCAGGTCAGTTGTGACAATGCAGGCCCAAGGACACCACGGTGACACTGCGGAACCTCATGGAACCAAGGGGCCATTGTGACACTGTGCTGCCTCATGGAATCAAGGAGACCATTGTGACACTGTGGGGTCCCACAAAACCAAGGGAACATGGAACAGGTCTGGCTGGCTGGGCCTCCTGGGGACCACCTCTCATCTGCCTTTGAGACACTGGGACCGTGTGCTTTTCTTTCTTATGGAAAAAAAACATCCATGTCGACCAGGCACCCATGGCCAAAATTGGGCATCTGCCTCCAGAATTCCCTATATCCAAGGATAGCTCCCAGACAAAAGCTGCCAGGACTGACAAGTCTGGCTGGCCTTGGCTTCCTGAGGCCTGGCACTCATGTGCCTCTCGAACACTGGGGCTCTGTGCTTTCCTTCTTAGAAAAAAGAACTTATCTTCCTGTCCAGGCACCCATGGCCAAAACTGGGATTCCACCTCCAAAATTCCGTACATCCAAGGATTGCTCCCCAGTGAAAGCAGCCAGGACAGAGAGGTCTGGCTGCCCTTGGCCTCTTGGGGGCTGCCTCTCACCTGCCTCGAAACACTGGGGCTCTGTGCCTTCCTTCCAATGGAAGAGAACCCTCTTTCTTCTCAAGGGGTCCGTGGTCAAAATTGAGATTCCTCCTCCCAAATTCCATGTATCCAAGGATTCCTCAGTGACAAAAGCTGCCAGGACAAACAGGTCTGGCTGGCTTGGCCTCCCAGGAGCCACCTCTCTCCTCTTCTGCCTTTAAAACACTTGGTTTCTGTGCTTTCCTTCCTATGGAAAAGAACCGTCCTTCTTATCTATGCAGAAATGGCCAAAATTGGGATTCCACCTCACAGATACCTTATATCCAAGGATTGCTTTCAGACAAAAGCTACCAGGACAGAGAGGTCTGGCTGGCTGGCCTAGGCCTCTGGTGGCCGCCTTTCAACTGCCCCTCAAACACCGGTGTTCCATGCTTTTCTTTGTATGGAAAAGAACCATCCTTCTCCTCAGGGTGTCCATGCCTGAAATTGGGATTCCACCTCCAAAACTCTTTATATCCAAGGGTTGCTCCCAGGCAAAATCTGCCAGTACCATCAAGTCTGGCGGGCCTTGGCCTCTGGTGGCTGCCCCTGCCACACTGGGGCTCGGTTCTTTCCTTCCCATGGAGATCCCTGTGACACTGTGGGGACCTCATGGAACCAAGGGGATCATTGTGGCACCACTGGAGCCCATGGAACCAAGGGGCCATGGTGACACAGCGGGGCTTCATGGACCCAGAGACCATCATGACTCTGTGGGGCCTGATGGAACCATGGAGACCATGAGGACCCTTCAGGTCCCCGTGTCACCAAGGGGGCATTGTGACACCTCAGGGCCTCCTGGAAGCAAGGGACCATTGGGACACTGTGGGGCCCCATGGAACCGAGGGAACATGGAACAGGTCTGGCTGGCTTGGCCTCCCAGGGGCCACCTGACAGGTCTGGCTGATCTTGGAATGCCAAGGGCTGCCTCTCATCAGCTCCTGGAGCACTGGGGCTCTGTGCTTTCCTTGCTATGGAAAAGAACTGTCCCTCTTTTCAGATGCCCATTGCTAAAACTGGTACTCTCCCTAAAAAATTTCCTGTATGCAGGGGTATCTCCCAGAAATAACCTGCCAGCTCTGGCTGGCTTTGGCCTCTGGTGGTCACCTCTCATCTGCCCCTGAAACACTGGGGCTCTGTTCCTTCCTTCCTATGGAAAAAAAAACCAGCATTCTTGCCAAAGACCATGGCCAAAATTAGAATTTGGCCTCCCAAATTCCCTACATCCAAGGATTGCTCCCCAACAAAAGTAGACAGGACAGACACATCAGGCTGGCCCTGGCTTCTGGTGATTTTCTTAGACTATGAGCTGAATGTTTTCATTTGAAAATACCTTGGAGTGGGCCCAGAGATCTCCCAAGCTGTGGTTCTAATGCCTCGGGCACATGACCACTACATATGGACAAAGGAGCTCTGTGCTCTGTGCTGTCGTGGTGGTTTTGCATCACACAAGTGATGTCCTGAGAGAAGCTGCTAGCAGTTTCCTCCATATGTGACAAAAAAACCAATCAGTAATTAGCTTTGAGAGCTGATAATCTGTTAAACTTAAAGAACTAAGCAACGCCTCTGTGAAGACACAAGTTAAAGAGGAAGAAGCCGGGCTGGGTCTCTTTCCCTTCTGGCCAGCACAGAGGTGCCAAGGCTGGGCCAGCCCCCGTCTGGGCCGGGGCGGGCCGGGCGGCTCCTGCCGTGGGGCCGGGCCCCTTCCCAGGGAGCCCGCCAGGCCCCATCGGCTGCCGGGCAGGGGAGGGGAGGCCGCGGGGCCGAGGCCGGGCCGGGCCGTGGCTGCGCTTGCTGACATCTGGCCGCTGCCGAGCCCTGCCCCGCCGCCAGCCCGGGCCCAGCCAGGATCCGCCGGGCCCCAGGAGCAGCCCCGGGCCGGGCCGGCTCGGCCAAGCTTCTGCCGCCCTTGGGCTTGGCCCGCAACCAGCGGGCAGGGCCAGGAGAAGCCATCGGCCCCGGCCGTGCTGCTGCTCTGCTCTGGCCTGGCTGCTGAGATCCTGGCCCTGCCCCCAGCGCCGCCCAGCCTGACACAGCCCCAGCGCAGCCGCTGCACAAACCTCCATGGGAAAACAGCTCCGGCCGCAAGGACCCAGCCCGGCCGGGCTCACGCAACCATCTGCAGGCCCCGCCTCAGATATTGACTCTTCCCGTGCTTCCATCCTCCCTCCAGGGAGAGAAAAGGACAAAGTGCAGGCACACACAGGAGCAACGTGAAGACACCCAGGTCAGTGAAGAGGAAGTTGAGTCCCAGATGGGAGGGATGAGGAGATGCCTTGACCTTGGGGCTGAAATCCTCTGCTAAAGCTATGGAGAAGGATGGAATTGATACATCAGACTCTCTTTTGCCCTATAATGCATTGAAAAAAATGGGGAGGTGGCTTGTTCAGCAAAGGCCTCCATGCTAAAGTAAGCAAATGTTGCAGTAGCTGTGATCCCATGAGGAGTATGAACATTGAAAGAGAAAAGAGTGATGAGACCCTGTGCCCTCAGGGAGAGATTAAGAAGACCTCTGTTCCCAGAGATGAAGATGATTTCAGAAATAAATGAAGAGAACCTTTGCTCTTAAACAGCTCATCTTTAAACCAATACCCCATAAGTTGACATGGCCCATAAACACAGCTGTGGGAAAAGCTGTAAAAATTGGGAGAGACATCATGATTGCAGATTTTTCCAGGCAGCTGCTATTTGGGGAAATGAAAAGTCATGAGAGAACTGTTTTCTTGTGGAGAAGTCTCCATAACATTAACAAGAGGAACTTCTCTCCCTAAGTGAACAGAAGAAAGACTATTTGAGTAGTAAACTGACAGAAAATTTTAGGTTTTGTATCTTTACATGGTCAGGTTGTAGGGAGAGAGGAGAAGTGTTCTGAAAGTTTTGTTCTGATTTTTATTACTCTTTCTTTTAGTTACAGTTAGTAAACTTTTCTTTATACCCTTTTAGTGTTTTGAGCCCACTTTGCCTTTCTCCTAATCCTACCTCAGAGCAGGAAATGAGTAAGTATATTCTAGTGAGTGCATTGGTAATTAGCCAGCACTGAATCCACTACACTAATTGATGCATTGGCCGAGAAATCTCAAATTGTTGAAACAATGAACTGCCCCAGACAAGAGGGAAATCAAGGCAGAGCCATGGTTTGTCAGGACTTGCTTGATCTTAATGAGCCCCGTGGTGCATTTGGAGCTGAGCCCTGGAACCTCAGGGCCTGAGAGGAGATTGCACAAACCTTTCCAGGAGTCCAAGGCAGAAGAAAAACCCAAAGTGTCTCAAAGCATTAATGGGTGCCACTGAGGTCCATCCCCAACACAGGCTCCTCATGGACTCCTTGGAGGAGAGAATTGGAGGCCAGGATGGCACAAAAACCTCTCAGAGACTCAAAATGGCACAAAAACCTCTCAGTATGAAAAGGAAAATCCAAAGTACCTGGAAAAAGTTGAGTATCTCAAAGCATTAATGAGCCCCACTGAGTGTCAGTACAAAGCTCCCAAGGGACTCGTTAAAGCAGATAATTGGGGCCATGATTGCACAAACCTCTCACAGAGTCTGTATCCAAAGGGAAACACCAAGTACCTTAAAATAACTGAGTACCTTGAAGCATTAATGAGCCCCACTGAGTGTTGTTGCTGACCAAGCCTCTCCAGGGACTAATTACAGCAGATAATTGGAGGCCATGATTGCGCAAAGCTCTCAGAGACTGCAAGGCAAAAGCCAAAGCCAAAGTCCTTTGAAAAACCTGCAGTGCCTGGGAGCATTGTGGAGCCCCCAGGGCCATTCCTGAGCAAGGCTCCCCAGGGACTCCTTCCAGCAGATCCTTGAGGCCACTGGGATGTGGGCTAGGGGGGGATGCTGAGGGCAGGACAAGGGGCTGACAGTGGCCAGCCTGGCTGGGGCTGTGCCAGGAGGCCCCAGGGCCTCAGGACAAGGTTTCTCCTGACAGCCCTTGGTGGCACAGACCCTGCTGTGCCCCAGGCCACCAAGACTTGGCTTCTCTTTGTCCCCACCTGTCATCAGTGCCTCCAGTTCCCTGCTCTGCCTGGCGCCTGGGGACACTTTCTCACTCGTGTCCCTCACTGGGACCCATTAAAAGTCAAAGAAACTTTGGAGTTGGATTCTGACTTGGAGCTCTGGAGAGGTTTCTTCAGCTCCCTCTCAGGGCCTGATGTTCAGGGCCTGAGCACAAAGCCCCAGAGGCTCATTCAAGTCCTTGTGCTGTGTCTGTGCTGCTGAGCTGGGCCGGGCTCCTGGCACAGAGGGTGATGCTGGTAAGCAAGCAGAGCTTCAAAAGCACATTTCTCTGGATGAGCAGCTCTTCTCCCAGCCCAGCAGGGCTGGGGCACTGCCTGCAGCCAGCGTGGGCACAGCCCAGAGGCACAGAGAGCTTCAATCAGTCAGGGCTGGGAAGGTGCTGAGAAGTGCCTGGGGCAGAATCACTGCCAGCCCTTGGCACAGGAACCTCTGGCTGCAGGACAATGCAGCTGCAGCTCCTGCAGTGATCTCCTCAAACTGGAACATGCCAATGCCCACAGCCCCTGTGAGTACATTCTCTGATGGTCTCTTGTGCAGAGCAGCCAGGGGTGCCCAGGGCTGTCCTGCAGAGCAGGGTCCTGCAGCCCAGGGCGCTGTGCTGGGCCAGGGACTCTGCTGCCTGCCAGGGACAGCTCTCAGCCGGCCCGGGGAGCTGCTGCCAGCGCTGGCCAGAAGCTGTGGGGGGAAGGAGCCACCCTGAGCAGGGCAGGTGCTGCTGCTGAGAGCTGCTGGCTGGGGCAGGGCTGCTCCCAGCTCCAGACCAGCCTGGGCACAGCTCCGGAGGACACTTCCCAAAGAAGGTAAGCCTGGGATTGCTGTAAAGCTCAGGAGCTTTCCTGAGACTGTTTTCAATTTCCTGCTCGGAGAAGGATGGGAAAGTTCGGGTGGTGAGAAAAAGATTTTTGCTTTTGATATATTTTTATATATTTATAGCTCTATATATTACTATTATATAGTTATAAAACTATAATCCTTACTTTACGCTATTGAACTCTTAATTAACTCTATTAAACTACTATTATATACTTCTATAACTGTAATCCTTAATTAACTCTAGTGCATTTCCTAACCTTTCTCTTAGTCTTTAGAACAATAACCTGTCTAAACACATTTTTAAAATACTGTATATTCTTATTATCAGGAAGAGGACCTACAAGAAGAACATTTGGGTTGTTGACCAGAATGTGAGCAGTCATAACAAAAAGTGGGGCAAAGAAGCTCTTGGACCTTCTCCAATCGGTGAGACAGGGGTGTGTAACTTGGAAAACTGAATCTCTTATTGGATTTTCCTGTTAAATATCCTAATTAATCAACCTTTATAAATTGTTGAAATCAGGAGCCAGTTGTGCCCCATCCCCTCTGGGACACCTGGAAGCTTCCAATAAAGGTCTGGTTTTTCCTTTACTGTTCTAATTCTGTTGCAAGGGTTTTTTTTTTTTTTTTTTTTCTCTTTTGATCATAGACAAAAGGGTGAGAGAAGCAGAAGAGGAATTGTAATCCCAGAATGACAGAACATTCTGAGTTGAAAGGAACACAGGATCATCAAAGGAATGTTTGAACATTTACAGAGACTCCAGAACTGTGACTTTGGGTGGTCAGTCTCTCTGCTGGCAGCCTCCCAAAGGGCCTTCAGCCACTGCTCAGCCCTGGACAGCAGCAGCATCACCTTGGCAGGGCCCAGCAGGGCTCTCCTGAGCTGCCCTTGCCCAGCTGCACACAGACCCTGCCCCAGCCAGGGCCCTGCACACAGGCAGGTTTCTGTAGGGCCGGGCCGAGGGCACACGGGGTGGGATGGGCTCTGTGAGCACTGGCAGGGACAAGGCACCTCTCAGGAGGAAATGTCCAGGCCCAGGGAGATGCTCTGGGAAGGAGAGGGGGCTGAGCAGAGCAGTGCTGGGGGAACAAGCCCATCCAGCCCCTCACCTTCCCTCAGCCACTGGGAATCCTTTGCCTCTCCCATCTCTCAGTGGCAAACTCTGAGTGCAGCAGGAATGCTGGGGATTTCTGACCTCAGAGAGCCAGCAATGATGTGTGGCTAGGAAAAACATTCCCTATATCTTTTCCCTGCTATCCAAGTCTTCTAGATGTGGCAGTGCAAATGCTACCAAGCCTTTCTGCAGTAGGAGTAATTCCCTGACAAATGCTGAATACTCAGCCTTGTCCCTCTGCCACATGGCCACAAACCCAGGGCAGCAGGGCAGGGATGGCTCCTTGAGAACCCCCATGCAGAGCCCTGGCTGCTCTTGGCACACTCAGCCAGCACAGCTGGAGCTCAGGCAGGGACCTGGGTGAAGGTTTTCCCAGAGCAGGAAGAAGGGTGGGTGAGTCCCAGCAGGACAGGCTACAGGGAATGGCCCAGGTTTGGCTCCAAGCAGCCTCTCCTGACTTGTCACTGTCCTTTCTCCATGAACAGGTGCCCATGTGCAGCCACAGCCAATGTCCAACAGCAGCTCCATCAGCCACTTCCTCCTGCTGGCACTGGCAGAGACGCGGCAGCTGCAGCTCCTGCACTTCTGCCTCTTGCTGGGCATCTCCCTGGCTGCCCTCCTGGGCAACGGCCTCATCATCAGCGCCGTAGCCTGCGGCCACCACCTGCACACGCCCATGTTCTTCTTCCTGCTCAACCTGGCCCTCAGCGACCTGGGCTCCATCTGCACCACTGTCCCCAAAGCCATGCACAATTCCCTCTGGGACACCAGCACCATCTCCTACACTGGATGTGTTGTTCAAGTTTTTATGCTTATCTTCTTCATTAGAACACAGCTTTCCCTCCTGACCATCATGTGCTACGACCGCTACGTGTCCATCTGCAAACCCCTGCACTACGGGACCCTCCTGGGCAGCAGAGCTTGTGCCCACATGGCAGCAGCTGCCTGGGCCAGTGCCTTTCTCAATGCTCTCATGCACACGGCCAATACATTTTCCCTGCCCCTGTGCCATGGCAATGCCCTGGGCCAGTTCTTCTGTGATATCCCACAGATCCTCAAGCTCTCCTGCTCCAAATCCTATCTCAGGGAACTTGGGCTTCTTGTTGTTAGTGTGTGTTTGGTATTTGGTTGTTTTGTATTCATTGTTTTCTCCTATGTGCAGATCTTCAGGGCCGTGCTGAGGATCCCCTCTGAGCAGGGACGGCACAAAGCCTTTTCCACCTGCCTCCCTCACCTGGCCGTTGTCTCTCTGTTTGCCAGCACTGCAGCGTTTGCTCACCTGAAGCCGCCCTCCATGTCCTCCCCATCCCTGGATCTGTCAGTGTCAGTTCTGTACTCGGTGGTGCCTCCAGCCCTGAACCCCCTCATCTACAGCCTGAGGAACCAGGAGCTCAAGGCTGCAGTGAGGAGACTGATGACTGGATGCTTTCAGGAACATTAAACTGCTGGCCAATTTCTGCCAATCACTTGTAGTCAAAGTCATCTTTTATACATCTTGTTGGTTTCATTTTGGAGGTTCTATTCCTTTGTTTTAGTTTTTCCATGTTGTCCAAAAAGAACATTTTTAGTACCATTTCTCATTTTGTTTCTCTCCACATTCCCTGTGGCCACAGACTGTGTCAATGAGGGGCTGCGCTCTCCGTGTCTTTAGAGTAACTCAAGGATCTCCCAGCAGAGTTTTCTGCAGAGCTGCCCTTTTGTTGCCTTCTCTGGAGCTGGAGCAGCAATGTCTGTGTGCAGAGCTGGGGGCAGATCAGTGCTGGCACAGCAGCTGTGCCCAGCAGCAGCAGCAGCACTTGGTGCTGCCAGTGCTGCTCCCGTGGCCCTGCCCTGCTGCCCTGGTGGCCCTGGTGTTGCTGCAGGGCCTGAGTGCTCTCGGGGCCGGGCACAGTCCTGGGGGTGGCAGTGCCAGGGCTGCAGCAGGGACAGGCCATGGGCACTGCTGGGGCAGCGCTGACGCCTCAGGCCAGGGCCTGGGGGCTCCGGGCTCCTTGCCCAGGCTCTCTCAAGAACACGGCCAGGCCAATGCTCAGCACAGAAAACCCCCGTCAGGAGCCCCAGAGTTGTGGTGTGGGGGCATGGACATGAGGGAGCACAAATGCCATCAGCCCCTGGGGCCAGGAAGGGCTGGGGGATGCCAGGGAAACCACTCAGCTTTGTCCTGGCCTCTGCACTCAGCCAGAAAGTTTGTTCCCATCAGCTGGGACTTTCCTGTCCCACTGCAGACGCTGTTGCTCAGAGCCAGGGCTGCCTGGCAGCCACCCCCAAACTGCCCCGAGCCCTCTCCTCTCTGGCCCCACTCCCCATTGCAGTTCCTGACATTGGCACCATGGAAACATCCCTTGGGGAGCAGGATCACCCCACAAGTGCTGCAGGAATTGTCTGCAGGCTCCTGCAGTGCCTCACTCCCTTGCCAGAGGCAGCCCAGGCCAGGGGGGCACATCTGGGCTGCTGTGTCTGCCTGTGGGGCTCCCTGTTCTGGGCAAGGAGGAGGAGCTGCAGAGGCTCTGCAGGACTGACAGGATGGGCTTTGGGGCTGTGAGGAGAAGCTGAGGGACCTGGGCTGCTGCAGCTTCTGAAGAGGAGGCCCAGGGCTCCTCCTGCAACTGCTCCAAGGCTGGTTTCAGAGAATCCCAGAATCAGCAAGGCTGGAAAAGACCTTGGAGATCATCAAGTCCAACCTGTGCCCTGACACCGCCTTGTCTCCCCTGAGCCTCCTCTTCTCCAGGATCAACAACCCCAGCTCCCTCAGCCGCTCCTCACAGGACTTGTGCTCCAGAGCCCTCACCAGCCTTGGTGCCCTTCTCTGGACACGCTCCAGCCCCTCCATGTCCTTCCTAAATTGGGGGCCCAGAACTGGACACAGCACTCGAGGTGCTGCCCAACCAGTGCTGATCACAGGGGAAGAATCACTGCCCTGCTCCTGCTGGCCACACCATTCCTGATCCAGGCCAGGAGCCATTGGCCTTCTTGGCCACCTGGGCACACGGCTGGCTCATGTCCAGCCTGCTGTCCATCAGTCCCTGCAGGTCCCTTTCTGCCTGGCTGCTCTCCAGCCCTTCTGTCCCCAGCCTGGAGCTCTGCAGGGGTTGTTGTGGCCAAAGTGCAGGACCTGGCAGTTGGACTTGTTAAACCTCACCTTGTTGGATTTGGGCCCTGGATCCAGCCTGTCCAGGGCCCTGTGCAGAGCCCTCCTGCCCTCCAGCAGATCCACACTCACACCCAGCTTGGTGTCATCTGCAAATTTGCTGATGGTGGACTCAATTCCCTCATCCAGACCATCAATGCAGATACTTAAATCCACGCTGGCTGGCTCTGACCCCTCGGCCATCCTGTGGGTGCCCTGTGATGGCTCTCAAGGTGATCTGTTCCAGAACCTTGCCGGGCACCGAGGTCAGGCTGACAGGCCTGGAGTTCCCCAGATCCTCCTTCCAGCCCTTCTTGGCGATGGGCTCACACTGGCACCTCCAGTGCTCTGGCACCTCCCTGCTGAGCCAGGACTGATGGTAAATGATGGAGAGCAGCTTGGGAGCTTATCCACCAGCTCCCTCACCCCCCTAGGATGGATCCCATCCCATCCCATACACCTGTGAGCATCTGAGTGGCTCAGCAGGTCACCAGCTGCTTCCTCCTGGATTACAGGGGGCTGTTCTGCTCCCTCTGCCCATCTGCCAGCTCAGGAGAACTCTTGTCCTGAGGACAGCCTGTCCTAATATTGAAAATTAAGACAAACAAGATATTAAGTAGCTCAGCCTTTTCCTTATCTTTAGTTACTCTATTCTCCACTGCATCCAATAAAGAGTAGAGGTTCTCCTTATCCCACGTTTTTCTATTAATTTATTTACAGAAATATTTTCTGTATTTTTCTATTTTTTTAGAAAATAGAAAATATTTTCTGTATTTTCTATTATTTTTCACAGAAGTGGCCAGGTTAAGCTCTAAATGAAATTTCACCTCTCAGCTTTTCTTTCTGCATGACCTAACAACATCATTAAACACTTGCAAAGTTGCCTGACCTTCTGTCCGAAGCTGGTGCACCCTGTTTTTTTCCCCAGAGTTCCCACAAAATCTCCATGTGCAGCCAGGGCAGTCATTTTCCTCACCGGCTCATCTTTTGCCACACTGGGACAGGCTGCTCCTTTCCCCTTAAGATTACTTTCTTGAAATGTGCCCATCCTTCCTGGACCCCTTTGTTTCTAAAAGCTGTTTCCCATAAAACATTCAGTACGTGATACGGTACTCCCCAAATCAGCATCCTAAATAGGCCAAAGTCTGCCCTGCCTAATTCCAGTGTGGCAGTTTTGTTGCTGCCCCTCCTTCTTTCACAGAACATTGAAAACTTGATTATTTCATGGTCACTGTGCCCCAGGCAGCCTCTGACCCCCCCATCTGCCACCAGCCCTTCTCTGTTTGTGAGCAGCAGGAGACAGAGCTTTCCTTGGGAGTGGAGTGTTACCAAAAATTCGGTGAAACAGAAAACTCCTTCACACCACTGCAGCATTAAGAAGCAGCATTCATTATTCAGCCGGATGCACGGGGGATAGCTCCTCCCAAAGCCGAGCATGCTGAGTGCAGGAAAGTTTCTGTTCATATTCTGTATTTTGCACACATATTCATTGATTATCCTGGACTAAATACACATCTGATAATCATTTCCCCAAAATCATTAACATATTTCCCCTCCCCTTTACCCATGCTCTCTTCTGTCCTGGGGGTCTCTCTGGTGGTCCCTGGTGGTCGTGGACCCCAATGTTCCCGTGGGCCTGGCTGAGGTGGCAGGACACTGAGGCTGGTGAACTTCCAGCTCCCCTTCTCACACAATGGGCATTGTGTGGTTTCCATAGGCCTGGGGTTTTGGAGAACAAGCTCCAGGTGTCAGCTCACCTGGTGGAAACAATTTATCATCTGTAACATGAGGTCACAGAGTGGGCTATGACATCACAGAGTGGGTTATGTGAGGCCATCGGGCAGCTACGACATCATAGACTGTCTGTGACAGCCCAGAGCCTGCTGTGACATTACAGGGCAGCTCTGTGACATCCCAGAATGGATTGTGGCATCAGAGACCAGCTCCGTGACATTAGAGAACGAGCTGTGACATCCCAGAGGGGCTGTGTGACATCCCAGGAGGGCTGTGTGAGGTCACTGGGTTGGTCACTCCACCCCAGCTCCCCCTCACAGTTTCTCCCAACAACTCCAATGCTGTTCATGCCCAGCGGGGTCCCTGTCCCCCGGTATCCCCCTGGTCCACCTGGAGCCACAGCCTCCACCAAAGGATGTTCCACAGGATCCACCCCAGAGCCTGACACGGGGAAAAGGGGCCAGGGCTGTGTGACCAGGACATCAAGGCCGTGGATTATCCAGGTCCCTGTGGCCTGGGTTGGGTTCCCCAGAGCAGGAAAGATGTCTGGCAGCTGGAGCAGGCTTAGGGAAGGGCCTCCAAGGTGGGGCTGGAGCCCTTGGGCTGTGAGCAGAGGCTGAGGGAGCTGGGCTTGTCCAGCCCGGAGCAGGGAAGGCTGAGGGGCTCCTCATCCCAGCCTGGCAGTGCCAGCGAGGAGGGGATGGAGAACACAGAGCCAGGTTCTTCACTGGGGGCCTGGTGGGAGACAAAAGCCAATGGGTGGAAGGGGAAAGACGGGCGATCAGCCAGGCCAGGAGGAGATGAAATGAGTCAGGCTGGTTTCAGCATTTCCTCAACACCAAAAGCAGCCTGACCTCCCTTCTCTATCCACCACTGACAGCTTTGCAAATCAGGAATTGTTCGATCTGTTTTTCCCCCACTCCAGGATTAGCATCCTGATACAAGAACTTAATTGTGTTTATATCTGTCACAGAACCACGTTTGTCTTAAATTAATTCTAGTATGGAAATCACTTGTGGATGGTGGACTCATCAGACACTGCTGGGACGTTGCACATAACTCAGGGAAGAGCGTGATTGTTATTACATTGTGTCCTGTTCAACTGTGGTCTGCTGGCCATGAAGAGAAACTTTCTGTGCCTCTGAGTCTCACCAGTTCCTGACCCCCAAAGGACACAAACCTGATGAGTTGTGGTTCCCACTCCAGTGGTGGCACTTGGAGCTCCCTCCATCCCCAGAGCAGAGCTGCCTTGTCCCAGAAAGTCCCTGGCAATGCAGGGATGAAGGAAACAGGACAGGCTGTGGGGATCAGGGGCAGGGCATGGCCAGGGATTTGGGGTGGTTGTGAGCCCAGGGCAGGACCCGGCCCTTGGCTCTGGTGAACCTCATCCAATTGTCCTGGGCCCATGGCTCCAGCCTGTCCAGATCCCTCTGCAGAGCTTCCTGCCCTCCAGCACAGCCACACTCCCACCCAGCCTGGGCTCACCTGGGAACTGACTGAGGGTGCCCTCGATGGCCTCGTCCAGATCAGCAATAAAGAGATTTCACTGACCTGGCCCCAATCTTGAGCCCAGGGGACAGCCCTGGATGTGACTCCATTCCTCAGCTGCTCTGAGTGCCAGGGCTTGGATGAGGGAAATGGTGGGGAGGGGGTGGGACAGAGTCTGATTGATTGTCAGCCATGAAGGGTCTTGATTTTCATATCTGTTCAAACTGCATTAGGAGGTGCTGGGGGTCAATATCAATTGGACATTGCTGATATCAATCTAGAAACAGGAAAAGAACAATTCTCTCTGCACTGTTTTCAATATAGTATATTCATTTGGAATACACTTCTGAAACCTGACTAATTAACCACAAAAGAATTGAGGACTTGAATTATTTCCAGGGGCTTTTCTTGTCTTGGGTGTTTTGAACAGATGTTTATGAGCTTTTACCATGCAATTCCTGAACTGAAGAGCTCAAGAAGGGAGAGGCGTCTGGAGTAGGAAAATTCATCAGCAACCTCCAAGGGGCTGAGGATCCATCCCCATCAGAGCAGCAAGGAGCAGAAATGGGCAGAGCTTTGTGGCTGCCCCAGCTCTGGGATGGGCCCTGGGCCTGGAGCAGGAGCAGCTCTGGAGGGCCCCAAGGCCGGGGCTCTTGTGCTGGCCTGGGCAGATGGGATGGCAGCAGGGGCTGCAGAGCTCTCAGCAGCTGAGGCCGAGGGGAGCAGGGCAGCCAGGGAGCCTCCTTGTGCCTTGGGCAAGCCCCTTCCCCCATGGCTGGGGCTGAGTCCTGGCTGAGCTGCAGCTGCTGCTGTGCCCTTGGCAGGGGCTGAGGCCGTGGGGCCAGTGGCCAGAGCAGCCTGGCCTGAGCAGAGCTGTGGGGCCAGAGGCGGCTGGGCTGTGCTGGGGAGAGGCCCTTGGTGCTGCACAGAGCTCAGGGCAGCTGGCAGAGCTTGCAGGGAGCTGGGCTGGGCTGCGAGAGCCTGGCCCAGAAACCATCAGTGTCCATCTCAGCCTGGCTGAGCGTGCAGGGGCAGGACTCAGCCCAGGCCTTGTGGGGCAGGGCCAGCGCCTGTGCAAGGCATTGAAAACAGGCAAGTGCCCGAGAGAGGAGGCTGCTCTGTGCCCTTGGGGGCATGGACACAGCAGGGAGGGGGCCCAGGACATTTGTCAGCACCAGCCTCTGTCCCCAGCCCTTGGCAGCCCTGGCTGCTGAGCCCAGCTTTGGCCTGGGCTGAGTTTGGCTGTGGCCCAGCTCCATCCTGCTGCGGGGCTCAGGGCCTGTTCCCGGCCATGGCCAGCCCTGGCCGGCCTCTCTGCTGGCCCAGAGGCCGGCAGAGCCCGGGGCAGGGCTGTCTGTGCAGCCCCACAGGTGCCACGGGCTGGGCAGGAGCTGGCAGAGGCTGCCCAGCAGGGAGGCCATGGGGCACAGAGCCCCAAGGCTGCCGTGGGCACCACGGCACAGGGGCCGTTCCCAGCCGCAATGCTCCTGTCCTGGGCTGGGCCTGCACAGGGGCTGTGGCACCATGGCTGGGCCAGCACAGGGCCACCAAGGGGCCACGCAGCCGCTGCCGGGGCTGGCAGCAAGGCCGGGCACAGACAAGGAATTGCTGAGCGTGGCCTGCGCTGGCCAGGGCTGACTGTGCCAAAGGCAGAGCTCAGCTGCCCTTGGGGGCTGCAGGAACACTCAGGAGCCCAAAGAGCCTCCATGGCTGCGCTGGAGACCAAGGCTGGAGCAGGGAAATGCAGGGCTGCTGCGCCATGGCGAGGGCATGGAATTCCAGCACACACCTCAGCTCTCTGATGATCCCGGCACCGTGCTGGGCCCTGTTTCAGCCTGGAGCAGAGCAGATGTTGATGGCACGGGAGCCCTGCGGGGCTGGCAGGGACCTGCAGCTTGCAAGGTGCTCTGCTCTCCCTCAGCTCCTCTCTGAGAGGTCCAATCCCAGCTGGGCACCTCAGGGCACAAGTGGCACTGCCTGTTCATGGGCACACAGCTGATGTCTGCCTGGAAAGAGGCAAAGGTTTTAATACCTCTTATTTTATTAGTATACAGGCACATTTTTATTACCTGGGTCACTTGAGTACTTTAAAGAAATGGCAAAGTTTTCCCTCTAGGGACAGGAATTTCCTGCAAGTGTACTGATGGCAGGAGAAGAAAGACTGATCTTCACATCTACTTGTGTCATTAGTATCCTGTTTATTATTTCCTCTCCCTCTTCTTTCAGGTATTTTCAGCTCTCCTTTTTAAATGGCCATGTCTAAGGACATCTCTTCATTTAGACCAGGTGGATCTATATATTTCCCGTTGCACCTAGACTTCCTCCTCCCGATGCTTTCTGGTCATTCAAGTGTCCCTCAACAGACTGGCTTCATGCTTTGAAAGTCAGGGAGTGGCCCAATCTTTCTGAAGTTCAAATAAATATGAATTATATTTTATTCTGTTTATATCTATCACAGAATTGCCTTTTCTTATGTATTCGTCTAAAATTGTTCCTCTTGCACATAGCTCAGGAAAGAATGTGATGGTTATTAAATTGTGTCCTGTTCAACTGTGGTCTGTTGGCCATGAAGAGAAACTTTCTGTGCCTCTGAGTCTCACCAGTTCCTGACCCCCAAAGGACACAAACCTGGTGAGTTGTGGTTCCCACTCCAGTGGTGGCACTTGGAGCTCCCTCCATCCCCAGAGCAGAGCTGCCTTGTCCCGGAAAGTCCCTGGCAATGCAGGGATGAAGGAAACAGGACAGGCTGTGGGGATCAGGGGCAGGGCACAGCCAGGGAGAAGAATGACTTTTGATCGAGCTGTGCCTTCCCTTGGCTTTGTTGGCTGACAAGAAATGAACATCCCTCTGTGTCTCGGGCAGCTCCTTCTCCAGGGAAAGCAGGTGGGAGTTGGAGCCAAGGAGCTGAAAGCTGCAGGTGCAGCCTGGGCTGGAGGGAGCTCAGATTTGCACAAGGCTGCTCTGAGTGCCAGGGCTTGGATGGGGGAAATGGTGGGGTGGGGGTAGGGACAGAGTCTGATTGATTGTCAGCCATGAAGGGTCTTGATTTTCATATCTATTCCAACTGTGTGAGGAGGTACTTAGATTTAGAGTCAATTGGCGATTGCAGTTATCAATGTATTAACAGTAAAAAAAAAAACTATACAGAACTTAAAAAATCTTTCTCACTGTCTTTTTAAATATAGTGTATTCACTTGCAATAGGCTTCTGAAATCTGTCTAATTAACCACAAAAGATTTGAAAACTTTAATTATTCCCAGAGGTTTGGCTTGTTAAGGTGTTCTGAATGTTAATGAGCCCTGGGGCACTGAATTCCTGAACTGAAGAGCTGAAGGCTGAAGAAGCCTCTGGAGCAGTAAAATTCAGCAGCAGCCTCCAAGGTGCTGAGGATGTCAGCAGCCCCCACTGAGGCCATCCCTGCCCAGAGACCGTGGGGGAATGGGCAGACAAGGAGAGCGTCCCTGGGGCTGGGGCAGCAGAACTCAGAGGCAGCAGCGGCTCCAGCTGGGAAATGGAGTGTGGGATGGGGCTGTGAAAGCCCTGCCTGGGCTGTGCCAAGCAGGACACACAAGCCCTGACCCCCATCCCCCAAAAAACTCTCTCAAGAAGACATTTAAAAGGAATTGCAATTGTTTGTGTACTCTGTGTTGGATGCACTGGAGAAATACCCACAAGGGATTCTCAGGAGCTCCAAAGAACAAAACAGCCTTTACTGTCAACTTTAGGAAATAGGAGAAACTTTGGCAAAATTTAATTTGATATTCAGTGAACAGAAAACAGTTTTCAATGTATTAACTTGGCCCATTCAACTTCACAAACTCTATGCCTGTTCAATTTTAAGTTAATCAACATTTGCAAGAGGACAGAAGTAGAAGTAGACACAGAAAGAGAGAAAAATAAGATCTAGAGAAGCACACACAGAGCTACCAACTCCTGGATTCCAGCAGTGTTCAGATAGAAATTCCAAGAGGAGGTAGAGTCAAGATATGTGCTTGCCTTGTGTTCAGCCTTAAATACCCCTTGTTGTTCCTGGGCCCTTCCCCCAGGTGGGACTTGGGGTCATTTGGTCACTCAGGAGCTGGGCTGGGGCTCCAGAGGTGGCTGTGGAGCATTGCCTGTGCTGTGCCAGGGACTGGCATCCACTGCTGGGCTGGGATAGAGGCTCTGGGGGGATTGGGGTTCCAGGGCAGGGCAGGGCTGGGGTTCCAGGGCAGGGCAAGGCTGCACCTGCCCCTTCCTCCCCCACACATGAAATGTTTCCAGCCAACAATCTCCTCCAGTCTGTCACAACAGGCAACGTTGGAGGTGAAATCCCATTTCTGGCCATGGGCTCCTTGATGAGAAGGATGGTTCTTTTCCATCGGAAGGAAAGCCCAGAGCCCCAGTGTTTGGAAGGCAGGTGAGAGCCTCACTAGGCCAAGGCCAGCCAGACTTTTCAGGAATGGCAGATTTTGTCTGGGAGCAGTCTTTGGAGATTGGGAATTTTGGAGGTGGAAGCCAGTCTTGGCCATGGGCACCTTGAGAAGCAGGACAGTTCTTTCCCATAAAAAAGAAAAGCACAGACCCCAAATGTCTTAGGGACAGATGGAAAGTGACCTTCATGAAACCATTGCCAGACAGACTTGTCCTGGCAATATTCCCATGGGAACAATGCCGGGACATAAAGAAATTTGGAGGAGAAATCCCAATTCTGGCCAAGGGTGCCTGGAGGAGAAGGACAGTTCTTTTCCATAGGAAGAAAATCCCAGAGCCCCAGTGTTTCAATAACAGATGAGAAGAGCCCCTCAGCATGCCAAGGTCAGCTGGACCAGTCAGGTGGCCCCTGGGAGGCCAAACCAGCCAGACCTGTTCCGTGTTCCCTTGGTTCCATGGGCCCCCCACAGTGTCACAATGGTCTCTGTGGTTCCCCAGGCCCCACAGTGTCACGTGATTCCTCTGTTCCATGAGGCCCACCATGTCACAATGGACCTTTGGACCCTGGTGGTTTGGGGTGTCACAATGGTCTCCTTTGGCTCCACAGTGTCACAATGGACCACTGATGACACAAGGCCCCTCTGTGTTACCCTGGGGCTTTGGTTCCATGCAGCCCTTCAGTGTCAAGACGAACCCTTGGTTTGATGGGATTCCTCTATGTGACTACGGCCCCTTGGTTTCATGAAGCCCTGCAGGGTCACAAAGGTCTCCTTTGGCTCCACAGTGTCACAATGGACCACTGATGACATGAGGCCCCGCACAAGGGGCCTTTGGTTCCATGCAGCCCTGCAGTGTCACAATGATCTCCTTTGGCTCCACAGTGTCACAATGGACCACTGATGACACGAGGCCCCGCACAAGGGGCCTCTGGTTCCATGCAGCCCTGCAGTGTCACAAAGGCCTCTTGGTCCCACAAGGCCCCACAGTGTCACAATGGTCCTCTTGGTTCCGTGGGGACCCCCAGGGTCACAATGGTCTCACTGGTTCCATGAGGCCTCACAGTGTCCCAATGCTTTGCTTATTCCATGGGGCCTCATAGTGTCCCAATGGTCTCCATGATCCCACGAGTCCCCTCAGTGTCTCCATGGTTCCATGGGCCCTGTGCTGGTGCATTCCCCCCTCCCTTCTCAGGTCGCCCTGAGAAATGGAGAAATTTCTCACTGAGAAATTTTGCACTGAGAAATGGAGATGATCCAGAAACATTCTCTAGCTGCTTATAGAATGAGTTGTCCACCTCTTCTTCCTGGTTGGGTGGACGATAACAGACTCTCAGTAGGATGTCAGCCTTGTTGGCCTTCCCCTTAATTCTCACCTGTAGATATTCAACTTCATCTTCATCAGTTTCAATACCTATGGTGCCAAAACCCTCCCTAATATAAAGGGACCTCTTCTCCCTTTCCTATCTCCCCTGAAGAGCTTGCAGCCATCCAGTGCAGCACTCCAGCTATGTGAGTCATCCCACCACGTTTCTGTGATGGCAATTACATCATAGCTCTGCTGTTGCACCATGACCTCCAGCTCTTCTTGTTTGTTACCCATGCTGCGTGCATTGCTGTACATGCACCTCAGCTGGGCTGCTGATTTCCCCCCTAACTCAGGCTTACCACCCTTGGGCCTGCTTCCAGACAGCCCAGATGCATCTCCCTCCCCCTTCAGACCTAGTTTAAAGCTCTCTCAACAAGTTCTGCCACTTCATGAGCTAAAATTCTTCTGCCTTTAACAGAAAGATTGAGCCCGTCTGGTCCAAGCAGGCCAGGTGCTGTAAAAGTTGCCCCATGATTAAAGAATCTGAAATTCTGGTGATGACACCAACCTTTGAGCCACTCGTTGATAATGTGAGCTCTCCTCTTGCTTTCACCGTTTTTCTCAGACTCCAAAGGGACTGAGGAAAAGACTGTCTGTGCCCCTGTCCTAATAACCACCTGACCCAATGCCCTAAAGTCCCTTTTAATTGTCCTGACACTCCTCTTTTCAATCTCATCACTGCCAGCCTGGAGTATCAGCAGTGGGTAATAATCAGAGGGCTGAATCAGCCCAGGCAGTGTCTCAGTGATATCCCGTACCCAGGCCCCACGGAGGCAGCAGACCTCTCTGTGGGGTGGGTTTGGTCGATATATGGGGCCCTCTGTTCCCCTCAGAAGGGAGTCACCCACCACGATTACCCTTCTTTCTCTTTTGATGTCAGAGGTGGTGATCTGTCTCACAGATGAATCATAACTGGGAGGCTCACTGGGCAGATAATTTTCTTCTAAACCATCTGGCTGACTCTCCAGATCCAGGGGATCATACCTAATCTGAAGTGGCACCTGGCTTGGGAGGGGGGATTGGGAGGAATTTTTATTATTACCTCCATCCTAAAGTAGGTACCCACTCACACTCCCCTTCATCGGCCAGGTGTCCTTCTATAGCCTGACAGTGGGGGCATGGGAGACAGCGGGAACCAAGGAGAGCATTGCTGCCCTGCTAGGCCTCATGGAACCAAGGATCCACTGTGACACTGCAGGGCCTTGGGGGACCAAGGATCCATTGTGACACTGGAGGGCCCAAGGATCCAAGGGACTTGGAGACACCAAGGGGTCCCATGGAACCAAAGGGACATTGAGACACTGGGAGGCCTCATGGAATCATGGAGACCATTGGGACACTCTGGGGCCTCATGGAACCGTGGTGACACCAAGTTGTCTGGGAGTGTTGATCTGCTGGAGGGTAGGAGGGCTCTGCACAGGGCCCTGGACAGGCTGGATCCAGGGCCCAAATCCAACAAGGTGAGGTTTAACAAGTCCAAGTGCCGGGTCCTGCACTTTGGCCACAACAAGCCCTGCAGCGCTCCAGGCTGGGGACAGAGGGGCTGGAGAGCAGCCAGGCAGAAAGGGACCTGCAGGGACTGATGGACAGCAGGCTGGACATGAGCCAGCCGTGTGCCCAGGTGGCCAAGAAGGCCAATGGCTCTTGGCCTGGATCAGGAATGGTGTGGCCAGCAGGAGCAGGGCAGGGATTCTTCCCCTGTGCTGGGCACTGCTTGGGCAGCACCTCGAGTGCTGTGTCCAGTTCTGGGCCCCCAATTTAGGAAGGACATGGAGGGGCTGGAGCGTGTCCAGAGAAGGGCAACAAGGCTGGTGAGGGCTCTGGAGCACAAGTCCTGTGAGGAGCGGCTGAGGGAGCTGGGGTTGTTGATCCTGGAGAAGAGGAGGCTCAGGGGAGACAAGGCGGTGACAGGGCACAGGTTGGACTTGATGATCTCCAAGGTCTTTTCCAGCCGTGCTGATTCTGGGATTCTCTGAAACCAGCCTTGGAGCAGTTGCAGGAGGAGCCCTGGGCCTCCTCTTCAGAAGCTGCAGCAGCCCAGGTCCCTCAGCTTGTCCTCAGAGCCCCAAAGCCCATCCTGTCAGTCCTGCAGAGCCTCTGCAGCTCCTCCTCCTTGCCCAGAACAGGGAGCCCCACAGGCAGACACAGCAGCCCAGATGTGCCCCCCTGGCCTGGGCTGCCTCTGGCAAGGGAGCAGCACCAGGCACTGCAGGAGCCTGCAGACAATTCCTGCAGCACTTGTGGGATGATCCTGCTCCCAAAGGGATGTTCCCATGGTGCCCAGTCAGGAACTGGAATGGGGAGTGGGGCCAGAGAGGAAAGGGCAAACAGGGATGGGCTGTGTGCAGGGCGGGGAACAGGGCTGGGCAAGAGGAAGAAATCTGGGCCAGGGAGAAGTAAAGAAATCAAAGGTGGAGCCAAGGAAATGCTCAGGGCAGTTTGGGGGTGGCTGCCAGGCAGCCCTGGCTCTGAGCAACAGCGTCTGCAGTGGGACAGGAAACTCCCAGCTGATGGGAACAAACTTTCTGGCTGAGTGCAGAGGCCAGGACAAAGCTGAGTGCTTTCCCTGGCGTCCCCCAGCCCTTCCTGGCCCCAGGGGCTGATGGCATTTGTGCTCCCTCAGGTTCATGTCCCCACAGCACCAGCACGGGGGTGCTCCCGCCTGCTGTGTGCAATGCAAACAGGGGCTCCTGAGCCAGCGCTGCCGTGTCTGTGCCTGCAAGGATGAGGCACCTGTGTGAGCTGGGGGAGAGGCCAGGGCTGCAGAGGGGGGATGTTGTTGGCAGCTCCATGAGGACGCTCTGGGACGCTGCCCTGGGCTGTGCAGCGCACTGGGGATGGATCAGCCCCTGCTCTGCTGCTCCTTCCTGTCTCCCCCAGGGCCCTTGCAGAGCACCAGCCGTGCTGTTTGCCCCCAGCCTGCCCACGGCCAGCCTGGGGCTGCTGACAGGGGTTTTCTGTGCTGAGCATTGGCCTGGCCGTGTTCTTGAGAGAGCCTGGGCAAGGAGCCTGGAGCCCCCAGGCCCTGGCCTGAGGCGTCAGCGCTGCCCCAGCAGTGCCCATGGCCTGTCCCTGCTGCAGCCCCGGCACTGCCACCCCCAGGACTGTGCCCGGCCCCGAGAGCACTCAGGCCCTGCAGCAACACCAGGGCCACCAGGGCAGCGGGGCAGGGCCACGGGAGCAGCACTGCCAACACCAAGTGCTGCTGCTGCTGCTGGGCACAGCTGCTGTGCCAGCACTGATCTGCCCCCAGCTCTGCACACAGACATTGCTGCTCCAGCTCCAGAGAAGGCAACAAAAGGGCAGCTCTGCAGAAAACCCTGCTGGGAGATCCTTTAGCTCCTTTAAAGCCACCGAGAGCGCAGCCCCTCATTGACACAGTCTGTGGCCATCGGGAATGTGGAGAGAAATAAAATGAGAAATGGCACAAACAATGACATTTCTTTGAGGACAATATTGAAAAAGTGAAACAAATAAAAAGAACCTGCAAAATGAAACCAACAAGAAGTAACAAAGATGACTTTTATTATAAGTCATTTTGCAAAATTGCTAAGCAGTTTAATGTTTCCGAAACCATCCAGTCATCAGTCTCCTCACTGCAGCCTTGAGCTCCTGGTTCCTCAGGGTGTAGATGAGGGGGTTCAGGGCTGGAGGCACCACCGAGTACAGAACTGACAGGGCCAGATCCAGGTATGGGGAGGAGACAGAAGGTGGCTTCAGGTAGTAAAATATACCAGTGCTATAGAACAGGGAGACCACGGCCAGGTGAGGGAGGCAGGTGGAAAAGGCTTTGTGCCGTCCCTGCTCAGAGGGGATCCTCAGCACAGCCCTGAAGATCTGCACATAGGAGAAAACAATGAACACAAAACAACCAAATACCAAACAGGCACTAACTGCAACAAACCCAAGTTCCCTGAGGTAGGATTTGGAGCAGGAGAGCTTGAGGATCTGTGGGATTTCACAGAAGAACTGGTCCAGGGCATTGCCATGGCACAGGGGCAGGGAAAATGTATTGGCCGTGTGCAGCAGTGAATAGAGAAAGGCACTGGCCCAGGCAGCTGCTGCCATGTGGGCACAAGCTCTGCTGCCCAGGAGGGTCCCGTAGTGCAGGGGTTTGCAGATGGACACGTAGCGGTCGTAGCACATGATGATCAGGAGATAAAACTCTGTTGCAGTGCAGAAAAGAAAAAAGAAAACCTGTGCAGCACATCCTGAGTAGGAGATGGTGCTGGTGTCCCAGAGGGAATTGTGCATGGCTTTGGGGACAGTGGTGCAGATGGAGCCCAGGTGGCTGAGGGCCAGGTTGAGCAGGAAGAAGAACATGGGCGTGTGCAGGTGGTGGCCGCAGGCTACGGCGCTGATGATGAGGCCGTTGCCCAGGAGGGCAGCCAGGGAGATGCCCAGCAAGAGGCAGAAGTGCAGGAGCTGCAGCTGCCGCGTCTCTGCCAGTGCCAGCAGGAGGAAGTGGCTGATGGAGCTGCTGTTGGACATTTGCTGTGGCTGCACATGGGCACCTGTTCATGGAGAAAGGACAGTGACAAGTCAGGAGAGGCTGCTTGGAGCCAAACCTGGGCCATTCCCTGTAGCCTGTCCCACTGGGACTCACCCACCCTTGTTCCTGCTCTGGGCAAACCTTCTCGCAGGTCCCTGCCTGAGCTCCAGCTGTGCTGGCTGAGTGTGCCAGGAGCAGCCAGGGCTGTGCGTGGGGGCTCTCGAGGAGCCATCCCTGCCCTGCTGCCCTGGGTTTGTGGCCATGTGGCAGAGGGACAAGGCTGGATATTCAGGAATTGTCAGGGGAATCACTTCTAATGCAGAAACGCTTGGTAGCATCTGCACTTCCAGGTCTAAAGGATGGCAGGAGTTGGTTTTAGGAACTGTTTTCCTATCCACACATCATTGCTGGCTCTCTGAGGTCAGACATCCCCAGCATTCCTGCTGCACTCAGATTTTGCCACTGAGAGATGGGAGAGGCAAAGGATTCCCTGTGGCTGAGGGCAGGTGAGGGGCTGGATGGGCTTGTTCCCCCAGCACTGCTCTGCTCAGCCCCCTCTCCTTCCCTGAGCATCTCCCTGGGCCTGGACATTCCCTCCTGAGAGGTGCCTTGTCCCTGCCAGTGCTCACAGAGCCCATCCCACCCCGTGTGCCCTCGGCCCGGCCCTACAGAAACCTGCCTGTGTGCAGGGCCCTGGCTGGGGCAGGGTCTGTGTGCAGCTGGGCAAGGGCAGCTCAGGAGAGCCCTGCTGGGCCCTGCCAAGGTGATGCTGCTGCTGTCCAGGGCTGAGCAGTGGCTGAAGGTCCTTTGGGAGGCTGCCAGGAGAGAGACTGACCACCCAAAGTCACAGTTCTGGAGTCTCTGTAAATGTTCAAACATTCCTTTGAGGATCCTGTGTGTCCCTTTCAACTCAGAATGATCTGTCATTCTGGAATTACAATTCCTGTTCTGCTTCTCTCATCCCCCTGCTGTCTATGATCAAAAGAGGAAAAAAAAAACAAAAACAAAAAAAAAAAAAAAAACAACCCTTGCAACAGAGTTAGAACAGTAAAGTAAAAAGCAGACCTTTATTGGAAGCTTCCAGGTGTCCCAGTGGGGATGAGGCACAATCGGCTCCTGATTTCAACAATTTATAAGGGTTGATTAACTGGGATATTTAACAGGAGCATCCAGTAGGAGATTCAGTTGTCCCAGTTACACACTCCTGGCTCAACCCATTGGTGTAGGTCCAAGGTCTACTTTGCCACACTTTTTGTTATGACTGCTCATATTCTGGTCAAAACCAAAATGTTCTTCTTGTAGGTCCTCTTCCTGGTAATAAGACAATGCAGTATTTCAGGAATGTATTTAGACAGTCTGCTTATTGTTCTGAAGTCTAACAGAAAGGTTAGGAAATGTAATAGAGTTAATTAAAGATTGTATTGATCGAAGTATATAATAGTAGTTTAATAGAGTTAATTAAGAGTTTAATAGCCTAAAGTAAGGATTATAGTTTTATAAATCTAAGAGAAAGGTTAGGAAAGAGTTAATTAAGGATTATAGTAATAGACTCTATACAACAGTAGTTTGATAGAGTTAATTAAGAGTTTAATAGCATACAGTAAGGATTGTAGTTTTATAACTATATAATAGTAATTTATAGAGCTATGAATATATAAAAATGTATCAAATGTAAAAATCTTTCTGTCATCACCCCAAATTTCCCATCCTTCTCCAAGCAGGAAATGGAAAACACTCTCAGGAAAGCTGCTGATCTTTACAGCAATCCCAGGCTTACCTTCTTTGGGAAGTGTCCTCTGGAGCTGTGCCCAGGCTGGTCTGGAGCTGGGAGCAGCCCTGCCCCAGCCAGCAGCTCTCAGCAGCAGCACCTGCCCTGCTCAGGGTGGCTCCTTCCCCCCACAGCTTCTGGCCAGCGCTGGCAGCAGCTCCCCGGGCCGGCTGAGAGCTGTCCCTGGCAGGCAGCAGAGTCCCTGGCCCAGCACAGCGCCCTGGGCTGCAGGACCCTGCTCTGCAGGACAGCCCTGGGCACCCCTGGCTGCTCTGCACAAGAGACCATCAGAGAATGTACTCACAGGGGCTGTGGGCATTGGCATGTTCCAGCTTGAGGAGATCACTGCAGGAGCTGCAGCTGCATTGTCCTGCAGCCAGAGGTTCCTGTGCCAAGGGCTGGCAGTGATTCTGCCCCAGGCACTTCTCAGCACCTTCCCAGCCCTGACTGATTGAAGCTCTCTGTGCCTCTGGGCTGTGCCCGCGCTGGCTGCAGGCAGTGCCCCAGCCCTGCTGGGCTGGGAGAAGAGCTGCTCATCCAGAGAAATGTGCTTTTGAAGCTCTGCTTGCTTACCAGCATCACCCTCTGTGCCAGGAGCCCGGCCCAGCTCAGCAGCACAGACACAGCACAAGGACTTGAATGAGCCTCTGGGGCTTTGTGCTCAGGCCCTGAACATCAGGCCCTGAGAGGGAGCTGCAGAAACCTCTCCAGAACTCCAAGTCAGAATCCAACTCCAAAGTTTCTTTGACTTTTAATGGGTCCCACTGAGGGACACGACTGAGAAAGTGTCCCCAGGCCCCAGGCAGAGCAGAGAACTGGAGGCACTGATGACAGGTGGGGACAAAGAGAAGCCAAGTCTTGGTGGCCTGGGGCACAGCAGGGTCTGTGCCACCAAGGGCTGTCAGGAGACACCTTGTCCTGAGGCCCTGGGGCCTCCTGGCACAGCCCCAGCCAGGCTGGGCACTGTCAGCCCCTTGTCCTTCCCTCAGCATCCCCCCCTAGCCCACATCCCAGTGGCCTCAAGGATCTGCTGGAAGGAGTCCCTGGGAAGCCTTGCTCAGAATGGCCCTGGGGGCTCCACAATGCTCCCAGGCACTGCAGGTTTTTCAAAGGACTTTGGCTTTGGCTTTTGCCTTGCAGTCTCTGAGAGCTTTCTGCAATCATGGACTCCAATTATCTGCTGTAATTAGTCCCTGGAGAGGCTTTGTCAGGAACAACACTCAGTGGGGCTCATTAATGCTTCAAGGTACTTCAGTTCTTTTAAGGTACTTGGTGTTTCCCTTTGGATACAGACTCTGTGAGAGGTTTGTGCAATCATGGCCCCAATTATCTGCTTAACGAGTCCCTTGAGAGCTTTGTACTGACACTCAGTGGGGCTCATTAATGCTTTGAGATACTCAAAATTTTTTAAGGTACTTTGGATTTTCCTTTCCACACGGTGAGGTTTTTGTGCCATTTTGAGTCTCTGAGAGGTTTTTGTGCCATCCTGGCCTCCAGTTCTCTCCACCAAGGAGTCCATAAGGAGCCCGTGTTGGGGATGGACCTCAGTGGGACCCATTAATGCTTTGAGACATTTTGGGGTTTTCTTCTGACTTGGACTCCTGGAAAGGTTTGTGCAATCTCCTCTCAGGCCCTGAGGTTCCAGGGCTCAGCTCCAAATGCACCACGAGGCTCATTAGGATCAAGCAAGTCCTGACAAACCATGGCTGTGCCTTCATTTCCCTATGGCCTGGTGCAGTTCATCAGGAAGTTTTCCTACTTCAGTTATGGAGAATTGTTTCAAAGAGCTTCTAATAAAAATGTATCCCTCTTTTAAAGAGTGTCTTTTACTACTGTTCTCTTTAAAGCAGATGTCATTGCATCATTCAGTGACTGATACTGACCCAGGGACTCTCCTAAGAAGGTCTGGCCTGCTCAGAGAAGCTGTTCCTTGAGCACTGACCCAGTGTGGACAACCTTGCTCCACATTCCCCAACCCCATCCTGTCTCTCCTCACTCACCTGGGACCTGCTTTGCTTGGAGAATTGGCGGCCCTCAGGCAAAGAGAGCTTTGCTTCTTTTTTGAAGCAATCTAAAACTCCCGAGTCTCCCCATTGAAAACAGACACCCTCCTCAGGTGTTTTCCAAGCCCAAGGTGCCTCTAAGGCCACTGCAGAGCTGTCCTGGGCCAGCTGTGAGGGTGGATCATCATCCCAACCTGCCCTGGGCCATTGCAAGGGGCTGTGGCCATCGACACTGCACTGACCCCACTGCTGGGTTTGGGTGCCATGGCAACCCTCATCGGTCCAGGTTTCCTGGGAAACTACCCCAAGGAGCCATTTCTGCAGCCAGGTTCCATGGCCACTTGCCTGCAGAGCTGTTGCTGCCCTCGGCTGCCCTCGGTTCACCCCCCACCCTGAGCAGGGATTGCCTCCCTGTTTCAGGTGACAATGTAAGATGTAACCAAAAGTGTGTTTTCAGTCACCATCTTCATGAACTGTGATAAACAGGTGGGGCAGTGTTCTTTATCTCTGCCATGACTCAGCCCTGATAACGCCCTCCAGGGGCCATCTTCTGTTCATGGGCCATTGAGTGTCACTGCAGGACTGATAAAATTACATCATCCCATTGTGGGATGCTCCGCCCAGGGGGAGGAACCAAGCATTCCTGCCTGGATATAATCTCACCTTTGCAACACCAGGAGCACCTTGCCTACTGGATTCCCAGAGGACAAGAGCTCCATAAGCACCACTGGACCTTCAGAGGAAGACCAGACCCTTCTACAGGATCCCTGCTTTGACAGAATCACGTTCATCACTCCAACAGGACTGCAGCCACCATTTCATCAGACTGCTACCACCAGCCTGCCCAATGGGGTGTCAGGTTATATCCTGATTCGGTCAGATTAAGCCAGTGTTTCTGTTTCACTGCCTTGATCTTAATATTCTTACTAAATTGTATTTCTGGCTTAAATTCTCCCCCTGGTTTGCTTCAAACCAGTAGAAAACTCAATGAGCTCATCCCTTGTTTTCCTCCCAAAACAGAATTTCCCATCTGCAAGCATTCGTGAAATGGAGGAGGATGCTGGGAGGAAGAGGAAGGAGCCCTGGGACACCCAGGCAGGTGAGGAGGAAGTCAGTGCACCCTTCCCCCTCTCTCCTGCTCCATCTCCCAGCCCAGCACAGGCCCCGGCTGCAGGACAACCCCACTGCCGACGCCGTCCTGCCGGGGACGCAGTGGGGGGATCTCCTTCCCCTTCCCTCTGGCACGGAGGCAAATCCCATCCTCTCCTTGTCCTTCCTGCCCCAGACAAGGAGCTGAGGATGGAGACCAGGGAGGACAAATCCCCACGGCAGAACCTCATGGCAGAGGCCATTTTAAGCAGCTCCATGGCAAAGGAATCCAACTGGGAGGAAAATCCCAAGAGATCCCACAGGAGGAGGAGCTGCAAACCCAGCCCAGAGGGCTCTGAGGAGGAAAGACCCACCCTGTGCCAGGAAGGTGGACAGAGCTGCAGCCAGAGCTCAGAGCTGGTGGTCCATGAGCAGGTTCATGATGGGCAGAAGCCCTACAAGTGCTTGGAGTGTGGGAAGAGCTTCAGGCAGAGCAGCACTCTGATCCAGCACCAGATGATCCACACTGGGGAATGGCCCTACGAGTGTGGGGAGTGTGGGAAGGGCTTCAGCTGCAGCTCTGCACTTGTCATCCACCAACGCATCCACACTGGAGAGAGACCCTACGAGTGTGGGGAATGTGGGAAGAGCTTCAGCCGAAGGGCCCAACTGATCATCCACCAAATGGTCCACACTGGGGAAAGGCCATACATGTGTGAGCAATGTGGGAAGAGCTTCAGCCAGAGGTCCAAGCTGATCATCCATCTAATGATCCACACTGTGGAGAGGCCCTACGAGTGTCCCATGTGTCAGAAGAGGTTTCAGACCAGCTCCACTCTCCTCCTGCACCAGCGGATTCACACCGAGGAGAGGCCCTTCCTCTGCCCTGACTGCGGGAAGGACTTCAAACACAACTCCACCCTCGTCACCCAGCGGCGCATCCACACCGGGGAGAGGCCCTACGAGTGTCCCCAGTGTGGGAAGAGCTTCTCCAGCAGCTCTGCTTTGACCCGACACCAACGGACCCACCAGTAAGGGAAGCCCTGCAAGTGCCCCAACTGCAGGAAGAGCTTCGTGCACTGCTCCAACTCCATCCCCCATGGGAGGACCCATGTTGGTCAGAGCCCCGGTGACCCACATTCCCTGTGATCCATGTTGGGAAGACACCTGGCTGGGTATCCTTTTGGTTTGGCCATAATATTCTTCTCATCTATCTTCATCCCATAAAAACACCTGAAATAGGACAAAAAAAGAAAGAAATTTGTCAGAGATGTCTAAAGTCTCACCATTTCGCAGCTAATTGGGAGAATCAGAGAATTCTGCTTCCAGAGGTCATTTCTGGTCACACTGACCCTTGTAGAAAGGTGACACCATTCCAGGCAGCCTGTACTGAGCAGGTGCTTCCTGAGTGGGGTTTGTTGTTCAGGAAACCTGCTCAGGCTTTTCCGTTCTTTCCTTACCAAGAGGAAAACTTCTCCTGGGCCTGTGTGCAGGCAGAGCCCTGAGGAGAGCAGGTGGGACACGGTGCACTGGGCTGGGACATGGAGCTGCAGAGCTCAGGGACAAGGTTCTGCTGCAGGGCACAGGGATGTCAGTGCCAGGTGGGCCATGTCAGACGTGGTGAGGCTGGGGCTGAGGAGCAGCTTGTCCAAACAGAGTCAGCCCTCAAGGGGCTCATTCTTCTACATGCCCAGACCTCCTAAGGAGACATTGAGCATCAAGATCACTTGGGGAATGCTTCTATCATTCATGAAACGGAAATTTTTAAAAAATACTCACTTGATTAGATAAAAAAATTATGAGGTGCACTTTGAAATCTTTCTCTTTAACAGAACTCCAAACTGACTCCAATCAGTTGCACAAGCCCTGGAGACTTGAAGACCATTTAAGTAAGTGAAAGACCCCTAAAGGCTTTCTGTATTTTGATGATCCCCACGGTGGATTTGGGGCTGAGTCCAGGACCCTCAGGCACTGAGAGAAGGCAGAAGAAGCTGCTCAAGGAGTCAGAAGCAAAACTCCAAGTCCCTTGGAGCATCACTGGGCCCCACTGAGGGCAGGCACTGCCAAAGGCTCCCCAGGGACTGGTGAGAGCAGATCCTTGAGGCCAGGACTGCAGGGAGCCAAAGGCTCAGAGCAGGGAACTGCAATGCTGAGCAAGGCCTGGGCTGGCTGGGGGAAGCAGAAAGGCCAAGCCCTGAGCCCAGCCTGGCACAGCAGGGCCTGTCCCTGACGGGTGGCTCGGGGCTGTTTGTGGGGCAGTGGGATGTGAGGGGCAGCAAGGACAAATGTCACAAACCTGTGTGACACTGCAGATCCTCATGGAACCAAGGGGCCAGTGTGACACTGTGGGAAGTTGTGGAACCAAGGGATCACTGTGGCACTGTTGGGCCCATGGAACCAAGGGGCCATTGTGACACTGTGGGGCCTCATGGAATCAAGGACACCATTGTGGAACTTGGGGGCCCCAAGGAACCAAGGGTCCGTGGTGACCTTGTGGAGCCCGCAGTGTCACAGAGGAGCCGTTGTGACACAGCGAGGGCGCATGGAGCCGAGGGGCCATTGTGACACATCAGGGCTTTGTGGAACCACAAAGCCATTGTGACATTGCAAGGCCTCATGGAAGCACGGGGCCATTGTGACACTGCCAAAGCAAGGGGGACATTGTGACACTCCAGGGCCTCATGGAACCAAGGAGACCATTGTGACACTGTGGGGTCCCACAAAACCAAGGGAACATGGAACAGGTCTGGCTGCCTTGGCCACCTGGGGGCCACCTCTCATCTGCCCTTTGAGACACTGGGGCCATGTGCTTTTCTTTCTTATGGGAAAAACCATCCATATCCACCAGGCACCCATGGCCAAAATTGGGCATCTGCCTCCAGAATTCCCTATATCCAAGGACAGCTCCCAGACAGAAGCTGCCAGGACTCACAAGTCTGGCTGGCCTTGGCTTCCTGAGGGCTAGCACTCATGTGCCTCTGAAACACTGGGGCTCTGTGCTTTCCTTCCTAATGAAAAGAACTCATCTTCCTGTCCAGGCACCCACGGCCAAAATTGAGATTCCACCTCCAAAATTCCCTATATCCAAGGATAGCCCCTAGATGAAAGGTGCCAGGAGAGACAGGTCTGGCTGGCTTCGCCTAAGGGTGGCCACCTCTCATCTTCTTCCAGAACACTTGGACTTCATGCTTTTCTTTCCTGCACCAAAAAATCATCCAATCCTGACCAGGTGCCCATGGCCAAAATTGGGATTCCACCTCCAAAACTCCACACATCCTAAAATTGCTCCCCAGTGAAATCAGCCAGGACAGACAGGTCTGGCTGCCCTTGGCCTCTTGGGAGCTGCCTCTCACCTGCTTTCCAAACACCGGGGCTCAGTGCTTTCCTTGCTATGGAAAAGAACCGTCTGTCTTTTCAGATGCCCATTGCCAAAATTGGTACTCTCCCTAAAAAATTTCCTATATGCAAGAGTGTCTCCCAGAAAAAAAAAAACGGCCAGCTCTATCTGGCCTTTGGTGGTCACCTCTAATTTGCCCCTGAAACACAGGGGCTCTGTACCTTCCTGTGAAGAAGAACCAACTTTCAAGTCCAGGGACCATGGCCAAAATTTGAACTTGGCCTCCAAAATTCCGTATATCCAAGGACTGCTCCCAGACAAAAGTAACCAGGACAGACAGGTCAGGCTGGCCCTGTCCTCTGGTGATTTTCTTAGACTATGAGCTGAATGTTTTCATTTGAAAACACCTTGGAGAAGGCCCAGAGATCTCCCAAGGTGGGGTTCTGAGGCCTCAGGCACATGACCACTACATATGGACAAAGGAGCTCTGTGCTCTGTGCTGTTGTGGTGGTTTTGCATCTCACAAGTGATGTCCTGAGAGAAGCTGTTAGCAGTTTCCTCCGTGTCTGACAAAAAAACCAATCAGTAATTAGCTGTGAAAACTGACAATCTGTTAAACCACGAAGGAAGCTGCACACGCCTCTGTGAAGACACAAGTTAAAGGGGAAGAAGCCTGGCTGGGTTTCTTTCCCTTCTGGCCAGCACAGAGGTGCCAAGGCCGTGCCAGCCCCCGTCTGGGCCGGGGCGGGCCGGGCGGCTCCTGCCGTGGGGCCGGGCCCCTTCCCAGGGAGCCCGCCAGGCCCCATCGGCTGCCGGGCAGGGGAGGGGAGGCCGCGGGGCCGAGGCCGGGCCGGGCCGTGGCTGCGCTTGCTGACATCTGGCCGCTGCCGAGCCCTGCCCCGCCGCCAGCCCGGGCCCAGCCAGGATCCGCCGGGCCCCAGGAGCAGCCCCGGGCCGGGCCGGCTCGGCCAAGCTTCTGCCGCCCTTGGGCTTGGCCCGCAACCAGCGGGCAGGGCCAGGAGAAGCCATCGGCCCCGGCCGTGCTGCTGCTCTGCTCTGGCCTGGCTGCTGAGATCCTGGCCCTGCTCCCAGCGCCGCCCAGCCTGACACAGCCCCAGCGCAGCCGCTGCACAAACCTCCATGGGAAAACAGCTCCGGCCGCAAGGACCCAGCCCGACCGGGCTCACGCAACCATCTGCAGGCCCCGCCTCAGATATTGACTCTTCCCGTGCTTCCATCCTCCCTCCAGGGAGAGAAAAGGACAAAGTGCAGGCACACAGAGGAGCAACGTGAAGACACCCAGGTCAGTGAAGAGGAAGTTGAGTCCCAGATGGGAGGGATGAGGAGATGCCATGATCTTGGGGCTGAAATCCTCTGGTAAAGCTATGGAGAAGGATGGAATTGATACATCAGACTCTCTTTTTCCCTATAACGCATTGAAAAGAATGGGGAGATGACTTGTTCAGTAAAGGCCTCCATGCTAAAGTAAGCAAATGTTGAAGTAGCTGTGATCCCATGAGAAGTCTGAACAGAGAAAGAGAGCAGAGTGATGAGACCCTGTGCCCTCAGGGAGAGAAGAAGAAGATCTCTGTTCCCAGAGATGAAGATGATTTCAGAAATAGTTGAAGAGAATTTTTGTTCTTAAATAGTTCATCTTTAAACCAATACCCATAAGTTGACATGGCCCATAAACACAGCTGTGGGAAAAGCTGTAAAAATTGGGAGGGACATCATGATTGCAGATTTTTCCAGGCAGCTGCTATTTGTGGAAATGAAAAGTCATGAGAGAACTGTTTTCTTGTGGAGAAGTCTCCATAACATTAACAAGAGGAACTTCTCTCCCTAAGTGAACAGAAGAAAGACTATTTGAGTAGTAAACTGACAGAAAATTTTAGGTTTTGTCTCTTTACATGGTCAGGTTGTAGGGAGAGAGGAGAAGTGTTCTGAAAGTTTTGTTCTGATTCTTATTACCCTTTCTTTTAGTTACAGTTAGTAAACTTTTCTTTATACCCTTTTAATGTTTTGAGCCCACTTTGCCTTTCTCCTAATCCTACCTCAGAGCAGGAAATTAGTAAGTATATTCTAGTGAGTGCATTGGTAATTAGCCAGCACTGAACCCACCACACTAATTGATGCATTGGCCGAGAAATCTCAAATTCTTGAAACAATGAACTGCCCCAGACAAGAGGGAAATGAAGGCAGAGCCATGGTTTGTCAGGACTTGCTTGATCCTAATGAGCCCCGTGGTGCATTTGGAGCTGAGCCTTGGAACCTCAGGGCCTGAGAGGAGATTGCACAAACCTTTCCAGGAGTCAAAGGCAGAAAAAAACCCCAAAGTGTCTCAAAGCATGAATGGGTCCCACTGAGGTCCATCTCCAACACAGGCCCCTCATGGACTCCTTGGAGGAGAGAATTGGAGGCCAGGATGGCACAAAAACCTCCCAGAGACTCAAAATGGCACAAAAACCTCACCATGTGGAAAGGAAAACCCAAAGTTCCTTAAAAAAGTTGAGTATCTCAAAGCATTAATGAGCCCCACTGAGTGTCAGTAGAAAGCTCTCAAGGGACTCGTTAAAGCAGATAATTGGGGCCATGATTGCACAAACCTCTCACAGAGTCTGTATCCAAAGGGAAACACCAAGTGCCTTAAAAGAACTGAAGTACCTTGAAGCATTAATGAGCCCCACTGAGTGTTGTTCCTGACAAAGCCTCTCCAGGGACTAATTAGAGCAGATAACTGGAGGCCATGATTGCAGAAAGCTCTCAGAGACTGCAAGGCAAAAGCCAAAGCCAAAGTCCTTTGAAAAACCTGCAGTGCCTGGGAGCATTGTGGAGCCCCCAGGGCCATTCCTGAGCAAGGCTTCCCAGGGACTCCTTCCAGCAGATTCTTGAGGCCACTGGGATGTGGGCTAGGGGGGGATGCTGAGGGCAGGACAAGGGGCTGATAGTGCCCAGCCTGTCTGGGGCTGTGCCAGGAGGCCCCAGGGCCTCAGGACAAGTGTCTCCTGACAGCCCTTGGTGGCACAGACCCTGCTGTGCCCCAGGCCACCAAGACTTGGCTTCTCTTTGTCCCCACCTGTCATCAGTGCCTCCAGTTCTCTGCTCTGCCTGGGGCCTGGGGACACTTTCTCAGTCGTGTCCCTCAGTGGGACCCATTAAAAGTCAAAGAAACTTTGGAGTTGGATTCTGACTTGGGAGTTCTGGAGAGGTTTCTTCAGCTCCCTCTCAGGGCCTGATGTTCAGGGCCTGAGCACAAAGCCCCAGAGGCTCATTCAAGTCCTTGTGCTGTGTCTGTGCTGCTGAGCTGGGCCGGGCTCCTGGCACAGAGGGTGATGCTGGTAAGCAAGCAGAGCTTCAAAAGCACATTTCTCTGGATGAGCAGCTCTTCTCCCAGCCCAGCAGGGCTGGGGCACTGCCTGCAGCCAGCGCGGGCACAGCCCAGAGGCACAGAGAGCTTCAATCAGTCAGGGCTGGGAAGGTGCTGAGAAGCGCCTGGGGCAGAATCACTGCCAGCCCTTGGCACAGGAACCTCTGGCTGCAGGACAATGCAGCTGCAGCTCCTGCAGTGATCTCCTCAAGCTGGAACATCCCAATGCCCACAGACCTGTGAGTAGAAATATGAGTATTTCTGCTGCAGGGGAGGTGAAATGCTCATGCAGCTCTGACATGCTGAGGGGTTCTGATCAGTCATAGAGTATTTCCAAGACAAGGATTTTGATAAAAATGAGGACATTTCCCAAGACTTGGTGTTCAGTTTCCTAAATATTTGAAAATGTCTGGGATAGGGGGATGGATATTAAACGTTGATTATGAATTATTGATTATGAATTTTGTCAAGTGCCTGAGACATCCAAACTGTTACTTTTAGTGATCAGTAGGTTCACAGGAGATCCCTAATGTGCTTGCAGCCACTCTGCCCATGGACAGCACCAGCATCACCTTTGCTGCAGCCATCAGGCTCAGTCTGAGATGTCCTTTCTCCAAGCTGCAAACAGAACCTGCCCCCAGCCAGTGCCCTGCAAACAGGCAGGGTTCTGTCAGGCCAAGGAGAGGGCACAGAGATTTGGGGTCTGTGAGTGCTGGCACGGAGAGATCAGGCACAGGGAAACACCTGCAGGAGGAAAATCTCCAGGAAGCAGAGAGAAGATCAGGGAAGGAGAGAAAACAAAACCCAGAAATGCTGTGGCAGGGAGAGTTCAGAGATGTGCAGAGGATCCCCTCCAGTGCAGCCCCTCCCTCTGAACAAGCCCCCTCCCTCCTGTGCCCCCAGCCAAGCCTCTGCCCTCAGGGCCGGGGCTCCAAGGTGTGCAGCCCCTCCTGTGCAGGCAGAGCTGCAGCAGAGCCGTGGGGCAGCTCTGCAGCCCCGGGCCCAGTTCCCTCTGCAGAGCACAGGGCTGGCAGCAGCTGCCCGGCACTGGGGGCTCTGGCAGGGGGCACAGCTGGCTCAGGGTGACACAGCTGTCCCCAGTGCCCGGCTCTGGGCAATGCTGGCAGTGCAGCCAGGGAAGGAGCTGCATCTCCCTTCATCCAGTGCCATCAAAAGGACACTTGGAAGTCTCCCTGAGATTTCAGTCCAAGCTGGGAGCTTCAATGCAGGGTGCAAACCTGTCCTAGAGCATCTCTGAGTTATCAGATTGATGGGGAAAGCCAGAGGTGTTGTGACACTGAAAATGCTGCTGGGTGGGTGAAATGAGCAACGTGAGTCCTTGGCTACAAATGTGGATCTGGGCTGTGGTGAATCCATCTGCTCTCAGCAGTACCTGGTAGCATTTTAGGGGAAGGAGGTGAAAGTGATCACCCTCCACCTGAGAGAGGTTAAAGCCCAGAGAAACTCTGAACAGCTCAAAATTACAGACCATCTCCCCCCACTATCCTCTCATCAGTTTGCATCACACAACTTACTATGTTCTCCCTGGCGAAAGCAGAAATGTGGAGATTTTGATATCCGAGAATACTAGGAAAAATACTGGGGAGCATATAATGAAAACCCCAAAACGCTTAAACACAGATTTGAATCCGTGTGTGTTCCAGGGGAGAGTGTATGGGAAATGGTTTTGATTTTGGTTACAGTTATCTCCTGTAACTCTTCACTGTCCTTTCTCCATGAACAGGTGCCCATGTGCCGCCCCAGCAAATGTCCAACAGCAGCTCCATCAGCCACTTCCTCCTGCTGGCACTGGCAGAGACGCGGCAGCTGCAGCTCCTGCACTTCTGCCTCTTGCTGGGCATCTCCCTGGCTGCCCTCCTGGGCAACGGCCTCATCATCAGCGCCGTAGCCTGCGGCCACCACCTGCACACGCCCATGTTCTTCTTCCTGCTCAACCTGGCCCTCAGCGACCTGGGCTCCATCTGCACCACTGTCCCCAAAGCCATGCACAATTCCCTCTGGGGCACCAGCACCATCTCCTACACAACATGTGCTGCACAGCTCTCTTTCTTTCTGCTCTTCATCTCAGCAGAGCTTTCCCTCCTGACCATCATGTGCTACGACCGCTACGTGTCCATCTGCAAACCCCTGCACTACGGGACCCTCCTGGGCAGCAGAGCTTGTGCCCACATGGCAGCAGCTGCCTGGGCCAGTGCCTTTCTCAATGCTCTCATGCACACGGCCAATACATTTTCCCTGCCCCTGTGCCATGGCAATGCCCTGGGCCAGTTCTTCTGTGAAATCCCACAGATCCTCAAGCTCTCCTGCTCCAAATCCTACCTCAGGGAACATGGATTAATTGCTGTTAGTGCCTGTTTGGCATTTGGTTGTTTTGTGTTCATTGTTTTCTCCTATGTGCAGATCTTCAGGGCTGTGCTGAGGATCCCCTCTGAGCAGGGACGGTACAAAGCCTTTTCCACCTGCCTCCCTCACCTGGCTGTGGTCTCTCTGTTCCTGAGCACTGCAGCGTTTGCCAATCTCAAGCCCCCCTCCATGTCCTCCCCATCCCTGGATCTGGCCCTGTCAGTTCTGTACTCGGTGGTGCCTCCAGCCCTGAACCCCCTCATCTACAGCCTGAGGAACCAGGAGCTCAAGGCTGCAGTGAGGAGACTGATGACTGGATGCTTTCAGAAGCATTAAACTGCTGGCCAATTTCTGCAAATCACTTGTAATAAAAGTCAACTTTGATACTTCATGTTAGTTTAGTTGTGGATTTTTTTCCTTTGTTCTATTTTTTTCATATTGTCCACTATAAATGTCATTGTGCCACTTCTCATTTTGTTTCTCTCCACCTTCCCTGTGGCCACAGACTGTGTCAATCAGGGGCTGCACTCTTGGTGGCTTTAAAGGAACTCAAGGATCTCCCAGCAAAGTTTTCTTCAGAGCTGCCCTTTTGTTGCCTCCTCTGGAGCTGCAGCAGCAATGTCTGTGTGCAGAGCTGGGGGCAGATCAGTGCTGGCACAGCAGCTGTGCCCAGCAGCAGCAGCAGCACTTGGTGTTGCCAGTGCTGCTGCCGTGGCCCTGCCCCGCTGCCCTGGTGGCCCTGGTGTTGCTGCAGGGCCTGAGTGCTCTCGGGGCCGGGCACAGTCCTGGGGGTGGCAGTGCCGGGGCTGCAGCAGGGACAGGCCATGGGCACTGCTGGGGCAGCGCTGACGCCTCAGGCCAGGGCCTGGGGGCTCCAGGCTCCTTGCCCAGGCTCTCTCAAGAACACGGCCAGGCCAATGCTCAGCACAGAAAACCTCCATGCGCACCCCCGTGCTTCTGCTGTGGGGACATGAACCTGAGGGAGCACAAATGCCATCAGCCCCTGGGGCCAGGAAGGGCTGGGGGATGCCAGGGAAAGCACTCAGCTTTGTCCTGGCCTCTGCACTCAGCCAGAAAGTTTGTTCCCATCAGCTGGGACTTTCCTGTCCCACTGCAGACGCTGTTGCTCAGACCCAGGGCTGCCTGGCAGCCACCCCCAAACTGCCCTGAGCATTTCCTTGGCTTCACTTTTGCTTTCTTTACTCTTCCATCTACAAATTTCTTCCTCTTGCCCACCCCTGTTCCCTGCCCTGCACACAGCCCATCCCTGTTTGCCCTTTCCTCTCTGGCCCCACTCCCCATTCCAGTTCCTGACTTGGCACCATGGGAACGTCCCTTGGGGAGCAGGATCATCCCACAAGTGCTGCAGGAATTGTCTGCAGGCTCCTGCAGTGCCTGGTGCTGCTCCCTTGCCAGAGGCAGCCCAGGCCAGGGGGGCACATCTGGGCTGCTGTGTCTGCCTGTGGGGCTCCCTGTTCTGGGCAAGGAGGAGGAGCTGCAGAGGCTCTGCAGGACTGACAGGATGGGCTTTGGAGCTGTGAGGAGAAGCTGAGGGACCTGGGCTGCTGCAGCTTCTGAAGAGGAGGCCCAGGGCTCCTCCTGCAACTGCTCCAAGGGTGGTTTCAGAGAATCCCAGAATCAGCAAGGCTGGAAAAGACCTTGGAGATCATCAAGTCCAACCTGTGCCCTGACACCGCCTTGTCTCCCCTGAGCCTCCTCTTCTCCAGGATCAACAACCCCAGCCCCCTCAGCTGCTCCTCACAGGACTTGTGCTCCAGACCCCTCAGCAGCCTTGTTGCCCTTCTCTGGACATGCTCCAGCCCCTCCATGTCCTTCCTAAATTGGGGGGCCCGGAACTGGACACAGCACTGGAGGTGCTGCCCAACCAGTGCCCAGCACAGGGGAAGAATCACTGCCCTGCTCCTGCTGGCCACACCATTCCTGATCCAGGCCAGGAGCCTGTGCAGAGCCCTCCTACCCTCCAGCTGATCAACACTTCCAGACAACTTGTTGTCACCACGGTTCCATGAGGCCCCAGAGTGTCCCAATGTTCTCCATGATTCCATGAGGCCTCCCAGTGTCACAATGTCCCTTTGGTTCCATGGGACCCCTTGGTGTCACAAAGTCCCTTGGATCCTTGGGCCCTGCAGTGTCACAATGTCACCGTGGTCCCCCAAGCCCTGCAGTGTCACAGTGGATCCTTGGTTCCATGAGGCCTGGCAGGGCAGCAATGCTCTCCTTGGTCCCACAGTGTCACAATGGCCTCTTGGTCCCAAGGGACACTGGTGTGGTCTGTGGTGGTGGCAGGCACAACTTTCCCTGAGAGTGTTTTGTGCTGACGGGCAGGAGCCACGAGAGCCCCAGCACACACACACACACGGAGCAGCTCGGCAGTGAAGACACGGGAGGGTCCAGGCATGGAGCTCCAGCCAGGGTTTATTAGGGTCTGACGCTCCAGGGGTCGGGGGGTTAAAGACAAAGACAAAGGAGGGTTTAGGGTATAAATACAGGAAAAGAGAGGGTGGAGGAGAGCATCAGGGATCCAGTGGTCTGAGGGCTCAGGGGTGGTACACAGGGAAAGGGACTGACGGGGCTCACCCCCAGATTGGGGTGACCCCGGGAGGTGGTAAAGTCTCTCCTCCAACCCATGCCTTCAAAGACAGACTCAGTAGTCTTCAGTCGTCCAGTCTCGAGGTAGTTTATTGCATGTTATCTCAAGGCACACAGACTCCCTGACATTCCCTCTTACTCCTTCTCCCTCTGTGTGTCTCTCCGTCTCCGTCTCCGTCTCTGTCCCTTTCCGTCTCTCTCCGTCTCTTTCGCCCAAGGGGTGGTGCCATCTTTTATATCACACATTACGTGTTAAATGTTTATAGTTTTTCCCCAATGCCTATCACCTATATTGAATAGGGACTTTCTACTCTAAACCAATCTGTGAGTGCCAACATCACCAAGAATATGGAGGATTGGAAGGAGAAAGAAGGAGGACAGGGCACGCCCAAATCCCTCCATCTTAGAACTTCTGACCCCCATGTACAAAACTCAGACCCCTCGGTACAAGGCCTAAAACCCCCCTGTACAGCACTCAAAAATCCTTCCTTTCACTTTGTGACTACTTCTATTATAATATCGAAACTTTTGTGATTTCTTGTTCTTCCGGCAAGGTTGGTAAATTGTTCCATGGATCAAATTCAAAACCACAGGGGTTCCTGGGTGCCTGCCAGGGTCTCAGATGCTTCTGACCTGGACCCAGAACATCCAAGAGTGTCTGAGGGACAGTGTGACATAATAGGGGTAGTGTGACATCATAGAGATAGCTGTGTGACATCACAAGGGTAGTGTGACATCATAGGGGCTGTATGACATCACAGAGTGGGCTGTATGACATCACAGAGATGGCTATGTGACATCACAGTGATGGCTGTGTGACATCACAGGGCTGTGTGACATCACAGAGATGGCTCTATGACATCACAGGGGCAGTATGACAACATAGTGGCAGCGTGACATCACAGAGATCGCTGTGTGACATCACAAGGGCAGTATGACATCACAGAGTGGGCTGTGTGACGTCACAGAGATGGCTATGTGACATCACAGTGATGGCTCTGTGACATCACAGGGAAAGTGTGACATCACAGAGTGGGCTGTGTGACATCACAAGGGCAGTGTGACATCATAGGGGCAGTATGACATCACAGAGTGGGCTGTGTGACATCACAGCGATCGTTGTGTGAGATCACAGGGGCTGTGTGAGGTCACTGGGGAGGTCACTCCACCCCAGCCCCCCTCACAGTCCCCCCAGAGAAGTCCAACGCTGCTCGTGCACAGCGGGGTCCCCTGTCCCCCCGGGTCCCCCCGCCCCCGGCGCCGCAGCCTCCCCCAGAGGATGTTCCACGAGATCGACCCCAGAGCCTGACATGGGGACGGGGAACGGGGCCGTGGGGGGTGGGACAGGGGGACAGGGACCCCCCGGCAGCGTCCCCGTGTCCCCCAGGGCCAGAGCCTGGGCCAGGGCTCCTTCACCCTGTTACCAACGAGGGCTTGAGAGCGCTGAAAAAATCCACGGCAAGGGAGCAGCAAAAACCAGATTTAATATTAAGTGACAGCACGGCAAAGTTCCTTGGCAAGAGTCACTCTGCTCCTGACTGGACACTTCAGGCACACCAAGGAAACAGAGCAACAACAAAACCAAACAAAATCCAGACAATCAGACCAGAAATTAGCCAATAACTGAGGCTTTCCTTCCTCTGGAAAAGAACTGTCCTTCTCGGCCAGGCACCCATGGCCACAATCGGGATTTCACCTCCAACATTGCCTGTTGTGACAGACTGGAGGAGATTGTTGGCTGGAAACATTTCCTGTGTGGGGGAGGAAGGGGCAGGTCCAGCCTTGCCCTGCCCGGGAACCCCAGCCCTGCCCTGCCCTGGACCCCCAATCCCCCCAGAGCCTCTATCCCAGTCCAGCAGTGGCTGCCAGTGCCTGGCACAGCACAGGCAATGCTCCACAGCCACCTCTGGAGCCCCAGCCCAGCTCCTGAGTGACCAAATGACCCCAAGTCCCACCTGGGGGAAGGGGCCAGGAACAACAAGGGTTATTTAAGGCTGACCACAAGGCAAGCACACATCTTGACCCTACCTCCTCTTGGAATTTCCATCTGAACACTGCTGGAATCCAGGAGTTGGTAGCTCTGTGTCTGCTCCTCTATATCTTATTTTTCTCTCTTTCTGTGTCCTCTTCTACTTCTGTCCTCTAGCAAATGTTGATTAACTTAAAATTGAACAGGCATAGAGTTTGTGAAGTTGAATGTGCCAAGTTAATGCATTGAAAACTGGGTTTTGTTGACTGAATGTCATATTAAACCTTTTGCCAAAGTCTCTCTGATTTTCTGAAGTTCCCAGTAAAGGCTGTTTTGTTGTTTTGAGCTCCTGAGAATCTCTTGCTGGTATTTCTCCAGTGCATCCAATTCAGAGCACACAGATAATTCTAATTCCTTTTAAATGTCTCCTTGAGAGAGTTTTTTAGTGGATGGGGGTCAGGGCTTGTGTGTCCTGCTTGGCACAGCCCAGGCAGGGCTTTCACAGCCCCATCCCACACTCCATTTCCCAGCTGGAGCCGCTGCTGCCTCTGAGTTCTGCTGCCCCAGCCCCAGGGACGCTCTCCTTGTCTGCCCATTCCCCCACGGTCTCTGGGCAGGGATGGCCTCAGTGGGGGCTGCTGACATCCTCAGCACCTTGGAGGCTGCTGCTGGATTTTACTGCTCCAGAGGCTTCTTCAGCCTTCATCTCTTCTGTTCAGGAATTCACTGTCCCAGGGCTCATTAACGTTCAGAACACCTTAACAAGCCAAGCCTCTGGGAATAATGTAATTTAAGTTTTCAAATAATTTGTGGTTAATTAGACAGATTTCAAAGTGTATTCAAAGTGAATGTATTTTTTTTTTTCAAAGATAGTGAGAAAAAAAAAATAGGTCCTGTTTAGTTTTTTTTTTACTCCTAATACATTGATATTTGCAATCTCTGATTGACATTGGATCCAGGAACCTCCTCATGCAGTTTGAACAGATATGAAAATCAGGACCCTTTGTGGCTGACAATCAATCAGACTCTGTCTCTACCCCCACCCCACCATTTTCTCCTTCCAAGCCCTGGGCAGGGATGGCCTCAGTGGGGGCTGCTGACATCCTCAGCACCTTGGAGGCTGCTGCTGAATTTTACTGCTCCAGAGGCTTCTTCAGCCTTCAGCTCTTCAGTTCAGGAATTCAGTGCCCCAGGGCTCATTAACATTCAGAACACCTTAACAAGCCAAACATCTAGGAATAATTAAAGTTTTCAAATATTTTGTGGTTAATTAGACAGATTTCATAGGCCTATTGCAAGTGAATACACTATATTTAAAAAGACAGTGAGAAAGATTTTTTAAGTCCTGTATAGTTTGTTTTTTTATTTACTGTTAATACATTGATAAGTGCAATCTCCAATTGACTCTAAATCCAAGAACCTCCCCATGCAGTTGGAATAGATATGAAAATCAAGACCCTTAATGGTTGACAATCAATCAGACTCTGTCCCTACCCCCAACCCACCATTTCCCCCATCTAAGCCCTGGCACTCAGAGCAGCCTTGTGCAAATCTGAGCTCCCTCCAGCCCAGGCTGCACCTGCAGCTTTCAGCTCCTTGGCTCCAACTCCCACCTGCTTTCCCTGGAGAAGGAGCTGCCCGAGACACAGAGGGATGTTCATTTCTTGTCAGCCAACAAAGCCAAGGGAAGGCACAGCTCGATCAAAAGTCATTCTTCTCCCTGGCCGTGCCCTGCCCCTGATCCCCACAGCCTGTCCTGTTTCCTTCATCCCTGCATTGCCAGGGATTTCTGGGACAAGGCAGCTCTGCTCTGGGGATGGAGGGAGCTCCAAGTGCAGCCACTGGAGTGGGAACCACAACTCATCAGGTTTGTGTCCTTTGGGGTCAGGAACTGGTGAGACTCAGAGGCACAGAAAGTTTCTCTTCATGGCCAACAGACCACAGTTGAACAGGACACAATTTAATAACCATCACATTCTTTCCTGAGCTATGTGCAAGAGGAACAGTTTTAGACGAAGACATAAGAAAAGGCAATTCTGTGATAGATATAAACAGAATAAAATATAATTCATATTTATTTGAACTTCAGAAAGATTGGGCCACTCCCTGACTTTCAAAGCATGAAACCAGTCCATTGAGGGACACTTGAATGACCAGAAAGCATCTGGAGGAGGAAGTCTAGGCGCAACGGGAAATATATAGATCCACCTGGTCTAAATGAAGAGATGTCCTTAGACATGGCCATTTAAAAAGGAGAGCTGAAAACACCTGAAAGAAGAGGGAGAGGAAATAATAAACAGGATACTAATGACACAAGTAGATGTGAAGATCAGTCTTTCTTCTCCTGCCATCAGTACACTTCCAGGAAATTCCTGTCCCTAGAGGGAAAACTTTGCCATTTCTTTAAAGTACTCAAGTGACACAGGTAATAAAAATGTGCCTGTAAACTAATAAAATAAGAGGTATTAAAACCTGTGCCCCTTTCCAGGCAGACATCAGCTGTGTGCCCATGAACAGGCAGTGCCACTCGTGCCCTGAGGTGCTGAGCTGGGATTGGATCTCTCAGAGAGGAGCTGAGGGAGAGCAGAGCACCTTGCAAGCTGCAGGTCCCTGCCAGCCCCGCAGGGCTCCTGTGCCATCAACATCTGCTCTGCTCCAGGCTGAAACAGGGCCCAGCACGGTGCCGGGATCATCAGAGAGCTGAGGTGTGTGCTGGAATTCCATGCCCTTGCCATGGCGCAGCAGCCCTGCATTTCCCTGCTCCAGCCTTGGTCTCCAGCACAGCCATGGAGGCTCTTTGGGCTCCTGAGTGTTCCTGCAGCCCCCAAGGGCAGCTGAGCTCTGCCTTTGGCACAGTCAGCCCTGGCCAGCGCAGGCCACGCTCAGCAATTCCTTGTCTGTGCCCGGCCTTGCTGCCAGCCCCGGCAGCGGCTGCGTGGCCCCTTGGTGGCCCTGTGCTGGCCCAGCCATGGTGCCACAGCCCCTGTGCAGGCCCAGCCCAGGACAGGAGCATTGCGGCTGGGAACGGCCCCTGTGCCGTGGTGCCCACGGCAGCCTTGGGGCTCTGTGCCCCATGGCCTCCCTGCTGGGCAGCCTCTGCCAGCTCCTGCCCAGCCCCTGGCACCTGTGGGGCTGCACAGACAGCCCTGCCCCGGGCTCTGCCGGCCTCTGGGCCAGCAGAGAGGCCGGCCAGGGCTGGCCATGGCTGGGAACAGGCCCTGAGCCCCGCAGCAGGATGGAGCTGGGCCACAGCCAAAGTCAGCCCAGGCCAAAGCTGGGCTCAGCAGCCAGGGCTGCCAAGGGCTGGGGACAGAGGCTGGCGCTGACAAATGTCCTGGGCCCCCTCCCTGCTGTGTCCATGCCCCCAAGGGCACAGAGCAGCCTCCTCTCTCGGGCACTTGCCTGTTTTCAATGCCTTGCACAGGCGCTGGCCCTGCCCCACAAGGCCTGGGCTGAGTCCTGTCCCTGCACGCTCAGCCAGGCTGAGATGGACACTGATGGTTTCTGGGCCAGGCTCTGAGCCCAGCCCAGCTCCCTGCAAGCTCTGCCAGCTGCCCTGAGCTCTGTGCAGCACCAAGGGCCTCTCCCCAGCACAGCCCAGCCGCCTCTGGCCCCACAGCTCTGCTCAGGCCAGGCTGCTCTGGCCACTGGCCCCACGGCCTCAGCCCCTGCCAAGGGCACAGCAGCAGCTGCAGCTCAGCCAGGACTCAGCCCCAGCCATGGGGGAAGGGGCTTGCCCAAGGCACAAGGAGGCTCCCTGGCTGCCCTGCTCCCCTCGGCCTCAGCTGCTGAGAGCTCTGCAGCCCCTGCTGCCATCCCATCTGCCCAGGCCAGCACAAGAGCCCCGGCCTTGGGGCCCTCCAGAGCTGCTCCTGCTCCAGGCCCAGGGCCCAGCCCAGAGCTGGGGCAGCCACAAAGCTCTGCCCATTTCTGCTCATTGCTGCTCTGATGGCGATGGATCCTCAGCCCCTTGGAGGCTGCTGATGAATTTTCCTACTCCAGAGGCCTCCTCTTTCCTGAGCTCTTCAGTTCAGGAATTCATTGATAAAAGGCTCATAAATATTTTTTTAAAATTTCTAAAAAAGAAAAGCCCATGGGAATAAATCGAATCCTCAATTCTTCTGTGGTAAATTAGACAGAATTTAGAAGTGTATTCCAAGTAAATATACTGTATTGAAAATACTGCAGAGAGAAATGTTTTGTCCTGTTTTCTTTTTCTGTTTACAGACTGATATCAGCAATGTCCAATTGATTATGACCCCCAGCACCTTCTAATGCAGTCTGAATAGATGTGAAAATCAAGACCCTTCATGGCTGACAATCAATCAGACTCTGTCCCCACCCCCTCCCCACCATTTCCCTCATCCAAGCCCTGGCACTCAGAGCAGCTGAGGAATGGAGTCACATCCAGGGCTGTCCCCAGGGCTCAGGACTGGGGCCAGGTCAGTGAAATCTCTTTATTGCTGATCTGGACGAGGCCATCGAGGGCACCCTCAGGCAGTTCCAGGTAAGCCCAGGCTGGGTGGGAGTGTGGCTGTGCTGGAGGGCAGGAAGCTCTGCAGAGGGATCTGAACAGGCTGGAGCCATGGGCCCAGGACAATGGGATGAGGTTCACCAAGGCCAAGGGCCGGGTCCTGCCCTGGGCTCACAACCACCCCAAATCCCTGGCCGTGCCCTGCCCCTGATCCCCACAGCCTGTCCTGTTTCCTTCATCCCTGCATTGCCAGGGACTTTCTGGGACAAGGCAGCTCTGCTCAGGGGATGGAGGGAGCTCCAAGTGCCACCACTGGAGTGGGAACCACAACTCATCAGGTTTGTGTCCTTTGGGGGTCAGGAACTGGTGAGACTCAGAGGCACAGAAAGTTTCTCTTCATGGCCAACAGACCACAGTTGAACAGGACACAATTTAATAACAATCACACTCTTCTCTGAGTTATGTGCAACGTCCCAGCAGTGTCTGATGAGTCCAACAGTCACAAGTGATTTCCATACTAAAATTGATTTTAGACAAACGTGGTCCTGTGATAGATATAAACACAATTAATTTCTTGTATCAGGATGCTCATCCTGGAGTGGGGGAAAAAGCTGTCAGTGGTGGATGGAGAAGGGAGGTCAGGCTGCTTTTGGTGTTGAGGAAATGCTGAAACCAGCCTGACTCATTTCATCTCCTCCTGGCCTGGCTGATCTCCCCTCTTTCCCCTTCCACCCTTTGGCTTTTGTCTCCCACCAGGCCCCCCCCCGGTGAAGAGCCTGGCTCTGTGTTCTCCATCCCCTCCTGGCTGGCACTGCCAGGCTGGGATGAGGAGCCCCTCAGCCTTCCCTGCTCTGGGCTGGAGAAGCCCAGCTCCCTCAGCCTCTGCTCACAGCCCCAGGGCTCCAGCCCCACCTTGGAGGCCCTTCCCTAAGCCTGCTCCAGCTGCCAGACATCTTTCCTGCCCTGGGGAACCCAACCCAGGCCACAGGGACCTGGATAATCCACGGCCTTGATGTCCTGGTCACACAGCCCTGGCCCCTTTTCCCCGTGTCAGGCTCTGGGGTGGATCCTGTGGAACATCCTTTGGTGGAGGCTGTGGCTCCAGGTGGGCCGGGGGGATAGCGGGGGACAGGGACCCCGCTGGGCATGAACAGCATTGGACTTGTTGGGAGAAACTGTGAGGGGGAGCTGGGGCGGAGTGACCAACCCAGTGACCTCACAGAGCCCTCCTGGGATGTCACACAGCCCCTCTGAGATGGCACAGCCGGCTGAGATGTCACAGCCCATTCTCTAATGTCACACAGCTCGTCTCTGATGTTCCAGCCCACTCTGTGATGTCACAGAGACATTCCATGATGTCGTAGCTGCTCAATGACCTCACATACCCCACTCTGTGATGTCATAGCCCACTCTGTGACCTCATGTTACCAGGTGATAAATTGACTCCACCAGGTGAGCTCACACCTGGAGCTTGTTCTCCAAAACCCCAGGCCTATGGAAACCACACAGTGCCCATTGTGTGAGGAGGGGAACTGGAAGTTCACCAGCCTCAGTGTCCTGCAGGCTCAGCCAGGCCCACTGGAACATTGGGGCCCACGACCACCAGGGACCACCAGAGAGACCCCCAGGACAGAAGAGAGCATGGGTAAAGGGGAGGGGAAAGATGTTAATGATTTTGGGGAAATTATTATCAGATGTGTGTTTAGTCCAGGACAATTAATGAATATGTGTGCAAAATACAGAATATAAACTGAAACAGCCTTTAAAAACAAAGGGGTCCAGGGAGGATGGACACATTTCAAGAAAGTAATCTTAAGGAGGAAGGAGCAGCCTGTCCCAGTGTGGCAAAAGATGAGCTGGTGAGGAAAATGACGCTCCTGCCCATGGAGCTTTTGTGGGAACTCAAGGGAAGGACGAGAGTGCATCAACTTCGGACAGAAGGTCAGGGAACTTTGGAAGTGTTTGAGGATGTTGTTAGGTCATTCAGAAAAAAAAGGAAAAAGGTGAAATCTGAATTAGAGATTAACCTGGCCACTTCTGTGAAAAATAATAAAAAATGTTTCATAAATAACTTAATAGCAAAATGTGGGATAAGGAGAACTTCTACTCTTTATTGGATGCCATGGAGAATAGAGTAACTAAAGATAAGGAAAAAGCTGAGCTACTTAACATCTTGTTTGTCTCAATTTTCAATATATGAACAGGTTGTCCTCAGGACAAGAGCTCTCCTGAGCTGGCAGATGGGCACAGGGAGTAGAACAGCCCCATGTAATCCAGGAGGAAGCAGATGGTGACCTGCTGAGCCACTCAGATGCTCACAGGTGTATGGGATGGGATGGGATCCATCCTAGGGGGATGAGGGAGCTGGTGGATGAGCTCCCCAAGCTGCTCTCCATCATTTCCCATCAGTCCTGGCTCAGCAGGGAGGTGCCAGAGCACTGGAGGTGCCAGTGTGAGCCCATCCCCAAGAAGGGCTGGAAGGAGAATTTGGGGAACTCCAGGCCTGTCAGCCTGACCTCGGTGCCCGGCAAGGTTCTGGAACAGATCACCTTGAGAGCCATCACAGGGCAGCCACAGGATGGCCGAGGGGTCAGAGCCAGCCAGCCTGGATTTAAGAGGGGCAGGTCCTGCCTGAGCAGCCTGATCTCCTTTTATAGCCAGGTGACCCAGCTGTGGATGTGGGAAAGGCTGTGGATGTGTCCATCTGCACTTCAGCAAAGCCTTTGACACAGTCTCTGACAGCATTCCCTGGAAAAGCTGCAGCCCACAGCTTGGGCAGGTTCCCTCCTTGCTGGGAGATGGAAGAGCTGGCTGGAGGCTGGGCCCAGAGAGTGGTGGGGATGGTGCTGCATCCAGCTGGTGTCCAGTCCCTGCTGCTGTCCCCCAGGGATCTGTGCTGGGCCCAGTCCTGTTTCACATCTTCACTGATGATCTGGGTGAGGGGATCGAGCCCAGCATCACCAAATTTGCAGATGACACCAAGCTGGGTGTGAGTGTGGATCTACTGGAGGGCAGGACAAGAAGGACAGCAGGCTGAACATGAGCCAGCAGTATAGCCAGATGGCCAAGAAGGCCAGTGGCTCCTGGCCTGGATCAGGAATGGTGTGGCCAGCAGGAGCAGAGCTGCTGTGCCAGCACTGATCTGCCCCCAGCTCTGCACACAGACATTGCTGCTGCAGCTCCAGAGAAGGCAACAAAAGGGCAGCTCTGCAGAAAACTTGGCTGGGAGATCCTTGAGTTCCTTTAAAGCCACCAAGAGCACAGCCCCTCATTGACACAGTCTGTGGGCACAGGGAAAATGGAGAGGAACAAAATGAGAAATGGCACGAACAATGACATTTTTTGCGGAAAACATTAAAACGTAAAACAAAGAAAAAGGACTTCCAAAATGAAACCAACAAAACAAGAAGTATCAAAGATGAGTTTTATTACAAGAGATTTGCAGAAATTGGCCAGCAGTTTAATGTTTCTGAAACCACCCAGTCATCAGTCTCCTCACTGCAGCCTTGAGCTCCTGGTTCATCAGGCTGTAGATGAGGGGGTTCAGGGCTGGAGGCACCACCGAGTACAGAACTGACAGGGCCAGATCCAGGGATGGGGAAGACATCGAGGGCGGCTTCAGGTGAGCAAACAGTGCAGTGCTGACAAACAGGATGACTACAGCCAGGTGAGGGAGGCAGGTGGAAAAGGCTTTGTGCCGTCCCTGCTCAGAGGGGATCCTCAGCACGGCCCTGAAGATCTGCACATAGGAGAAAACAATGAACACAAAACAACCAAATAACAAACAGGCACTAAAAGCAAGAAGCCCAAGTTCTCTGAGGTGGGATTTGGAGCAGGACAGCTTGAGAATCTGTGGGATTTCACAGAAGAACTGGCCCAGGGCATTGCCATGGCACAGGGGCAGGGAAAATGTATTGGCTGTGTGCATGAGAGCATTGAGAAAGGCGCTGGCCCAGGCAGCTGCTGCCATGTGGGCACAAGCTCTGCTGCCCAGGAGGGTCCCGTAGTGCAGGGGTTTGCAGATGGACACGTAGCGGTCGTAGCACATGATGGTCAGGAGATAAAACTCTGTCGTAGTGCAAAAAACAAATAAAAAGAGCTGAGCAGCACATGCTGTGTAGGAGATGGTGCTGGTGCCCCAGAGGGAATTGTGCATGGCTTTGGGGACAGTGGTGCAGATGGAGCCCAGGTCGCTGAGGGCCAGGTTGAGCAGGAAGAAGAACATGGGCGTGTGCAGGTGGTGGCCGCAGGCTACGGCACTGATGATGAGGCCGTTGCCCAGGAGGGCAGCCAGGGAGATGCCCAGCAAGAGGCAGAAGTGCAGGAGCTGCAGCTGCCGCGTCTCTGCCAGTGCCAGCAGGAGGAAGTGGCTGATGGAGCTGCTGTTGGACATTGGCTGTGGCTGCACATGGGCACCTGTTCATGGAGAAAGGACAGTGACAAGTCAGGAGAGGCTGCTTGGAGCCAAACCTGGGCCATTCCCTGTAGCCTGTCCTGCTGGGACTCACCCACCCTTCTTCCTGCTCTGGGAAAACCTTCACCCAGGTCCCTGCCTGAGCTGCAGCTGTGCTGGCTGAGTGTGCCAGGAGCAGCCAGGGCTCTGCGTGGGGGCTCTCAAGGAGCCATCCCTGCCCTGCTGCCCTGGGTTTGTGGCCATGTGGCAGAGGGACAAAGCTGAGTATTCAGGATTTGTCAGGGGAATCACTTTTACTGCAGACTTGCTTGGTACCATCTGCACTGCCACATCTAGAGGACTTGGATAGCAGGGGAAAGATGTAGGGAATTTTTTTCCTAGCCACACATCATTGCTGCCTCTCTGAGGTCAGAAATCCCCAGCATTCCTGCTGCACTCAGAGTTTGGCACTGAGAGATGGGAGAGGCAAAGGATTCCCTGTGGCTGAGGGAAGGTGAGGGGCTGGATGTGCTTGTTCCCAACTGCCCTGGCTTTGCACCTTTGGCTGCAATCAGAGCACAATCACACTCCTGGGTCACCCTGGCATAAACTAGACCCTGCTCGGAGACATCCCTGAATGTCTCACCCTTTCCAAAGGTCTCTGGGCAAGGTCTCAGCACCCCCTTGAGCCAAGGACACTCACGGCTCCCTTGGCCAACCCAACAGCATTTCCTCAGCTGTGGCATCTCTGCACTTCCCCGTAGGACATTCAGGGAACTCCCAGAGGTCTGGCACAGATCTGCACCCAGGAGGGCAGCTCAGAGCTGGGAAGGGCACAGCAAGGAGATCCAGGGTGTGCCCATGATGGGATCTCAGGGAGGAGCTCAGCTCATTCCCCTTTCCCATGGACTGCTTTGCCCACAGCCCCACAGGTCCCAGGGAAGCTTGGACACCCCATTACAATGGACAGCCCTGCCTGGCAGGAGTGCCAAGGGCAGTGCCTGACTCAGTTGCTGCAACAGCCAGAGCATCCCTGAGAGCATCAGATAACAGTGACAATATCAGGGGAGTGCAGAAACAAGAGAAGATGTTGTGGTGCTGTGTCTGAGAGGGCAGGGCAGAGACAGCTGGGCACTCAGGACAGTGTTCCCGTGCCCAGCTGTACCCGGCACCTCCCACACACCAACAGTGCCCTCCTGCCCCAGCATTGCTCTGCTCAGCCCACTCTGCTTCCCTGAGCATCTCCCTGGGCCTGGACATTCCCTCCTGAGAGGTGCCTTGTCCCTGCCAGCGCTCACAGAGCCCATCCCACCCCGTGTGCCCTCGGCCCGGCCCTACAGAAACCTGCCTGTGTGCAGGGCCCTGGCTGGGGCAGGGTCTGTGTGCAGCTGGGCAAGGGCAGCTCAGGAGAGCCCTGCTGGGCCCTGCCAAGGTGATGCTGCTGCTGTCCAGGGCTGAGCAGTGGCTGAAGGCCCTTTGGGAGGCTGCCAGCAGAGAGACTGACCACCCAAAGTCACAGTTCTGGAGTCTCTGTAAATGTTCAAACATGCCTTTGAGGATCCTGTGTGTCCCTTTCAACTCAGAATGTTCTGTCATTCTGGGATTACAATTCCTGTTCTGCTTCTCTCATCCCCATGTTGTCTATGATCAAAAGAGAAAAACAAACAAACAAACAAACTCTTGCAACAGAGTTAGAACAGTAAAGTAAAAAGCAGACCTTTATTGGAAGCTTCCAGGTGTCCCAGTGGGGATGAGGCACAATCGGCTCCTGATTTCAACAATTTATAAAGGTTGATTAATTGGGATATTTAACAGGAAAATCCAATAAGAAATTCAGTTGTCCAAGTTACACACCCCTGTCTCACCGATTGGAGAAAGTCCAAGGACTTCTTTGCCACACTATTTGTTATGATTGCTCATATTCTGGTCAAAACCAAAATGTTCTTCTTGTAGGTCCTTTTCCTGGTAATAAGACGATGCAGTATTTCAGGAATGTATTTAGACAGCCTGCTTATTGTTCTAAAATCTAAGAGAAAGTTTAGGAAACGTACTAGAGTTAATTAAGGATTACAGTTATATAAGCATATATATATATGCTTATATATATATATATAGAGCTAATTAAGAGTTTAATAGAGTCAAGTAAGGATTATAGTTTTATAACTATATAATAGTAGTCTACAAAGCTATGAATATATAAAAATGTATCACAAGCAAAAATCTTTTTGTCTCATCCTTCTCCAAGCAGGAAATTGAAAACAGTCTCAGGAAAGCTGCTGATCTTTACAGCAATCCCAGGCTTACCTTCTTTGGGAAGTGTCCTCCGGAGCTGTGCCCAGGCTGGTCTGGAGCTGGGAGCAGCCCTGCCCCAGCCAGCAGCTCTCAGCAGCAGCACCTGCCCTGCTCAGGGTGGCTCCTTCCCCCCACAGCTTCTGGCCAGCGCTGGCAGCAGCTCCCCGGGCTGGCTGAGAGCTGTCCCTGGCAGGCAGCAGAGTCCCTGGCCCAGCACAGCGCCCTGGGCTGCAGGACCCTGCTCTGCAGGACAGCCCTGGGCACCCCTGGCTGCTCTGCACAAGAGACCATCAGAGAATGTACTCACAGGGGCTGTGGGCATTGGCATGTTCCAGCTTGAGGAGATCACTGCAGGAGCTGCAGCTGCATTGTCCTGCAGCCAGAGGTTCCTGTGCCAAGGGCTGGCAGTGATTCTGCCCCAGGCACTTCTCAGCACCTTCCCAGCCCTGACTGATTGAAGCTCTCTGTGCCTCTGGGCTGTGCCCGCGCTGGCTGCAGGCAGTGCCCCAGCCCTGCTGGGCTGGCAGAAGAGCTGCTCATCCAGAGAAATGTGCTTTTGAAGCTCTGCTTGCTTACCAGCATCACCCTCTGTGCCAGGAGCCTGGCCCAGCTCAGCAGCACAGACACAGCACAAGGACTTGAATGAGCCTCTGGGGCTTTGTGCTCAAGCCCTGAACATGAGGCCCTGAGAGGGAGCTGCAGAAACCTCTCCAGAGCTCCAAGTCAGAATCCAACTCCAAATTTCTTTGACTTTTAATGGGTCCCAGTGAGGGACACGACTGAGAAAGTGTCCCCAGGCCCCAGGCAGAGCAGAGAACTGGAGGCACTGATGACAGGTGGGGACAAAGAGAAGCCAAGTCTTGGTGGCCTGGGGCACAGCAGGGTCTGTGCCACCAAGGGCTGTCAGGAGACACCTTGTCCTGAGGCCCTGGGGCCTCCTGGCACAGCCCCAGCCAGGCTGGGCACTGTCAGCCCCTTGTCCTGCCCTCAGCATCCCCCCCTAGCCCACATCCCAGTGGCCTCAAGGATCTGCTGGAAGGAGTCCCTGGGGAGCCTTGCTCAGCAATGGCCCTGGGGGCTCCACAATGCTCCCAGGCACTGCAGGTTTTTCAAAGGACTTTGGCTTTGGCTTTTGCCTTGCAGTCTCTGAGAGCTTTCTGCAATCATGGCCTCCAATTATCTGCTGTAATTAGTCCCTGGAGAGGCTTTGTCAGGAACAACACTCAGTGGGCTCATTAATGCTTCAAGGTACTTCAGTTCTTTTAAGGTACTTGGTGTTTCCCTTTGGATACAGACTCTGTGAGAGGTTTGTGCAATCATGGCCCCAATTATCTGCTTTAACGAGTCCCTTGAGAGCTTTGTACTGACACTCAGTGGGGCTCATTAATACTTTGAGATACTCACAATTTTTTAGGAACTTTGGGTTTTCCTTTCCACACGGTGAGGTTTTTGTGCCATTTTGAATCTCTGAGAGGTTTTTGTGCCATCCTGGCCTCCAGTTCTCTCCTCCCAGTAGTCCATGAGGAGCCTGTGTTGGGGATGGACCTCAGTGGGTTCCATTAATGCTTTGAGACACTTTGGGGTTTTTCCTCTGACTCTGACTCCTGGAATGTTTTGTGCAATCTCCTCTCAGGCCCTGAGGTTCCAGGGCTCAGCTCCAAATGCACCACGAAGCTCATTAGGATCAAGCAAGTCCTGACAAACCATGGCTCTGCCTTGATTTCCCTCTTGTCTGGGGCAGTTCATTGTTTCAACAATTTGAGAATTCTCGGCCAATGCATGAATTAGTGTAGTGGATTCAGTGCTGGCTAACTACCAGTGCACTCACTAGAATATACTTACTAATTTCCTGCTCTGAGGTAGGATTAGGAGAAAGGCAAAGTGGGCTCAAAGCATTAAAAGGGTATAAAGAAAAGTTTACTAACTGTAAATAAACAAAAGAGTAATAAAAATCAGAACAAAACTTTCAGAACACTTTTCCTCTCTCCCTAGAACCTGACCATGTAAAGAGACAAAACCTAAAATTTTCTGTCAGTTTACTACTCAAATAGTCTTTCTTCTGTTCACTTAGGGAGAGAAGTTCCTCTTGTTAATGTTATGGCGACTTCTCCACAAGAAAACAGTTCTCTCATGACTTTTCATTTCCACAAATAGCAGCTGCCTGGAAAAATCTGCAATCATGATGTCCCTCCCAATTTTTACAGCTTTTCCCACAGCTGTGTTTATGGGCCATGTCAACTTATGGGGTATTGGTTTAAAGATGAGCTGTTTAAGAGCAAAGGTTCTCTTCATTTATTTCTGAAATCATCTTCATCTCTGGGAACAGAGGTCTTCTTCTTCTCTCCCTAAGGGCACAGGATCTCATCACTCTTTTCTCTTTCAGTGTTCAAACTTCTCATGGGATCACAGCTACTTCAACATTTGCTTGCTTTAGCATGGAGGCCTTTGCTGAACAAGTCATCTCCCTATTTTTTTTAATGTGTTATAGGGAAAAAGAGAGTCTGATGTATCAATTCCATCCTTCTCCAAAGTTTTACCAGAGGATTGCAGCCCCAAGATCAAGGCATCTCCTCATCCCTCCCATCTGGGACTCCACTTCCTCTTCACTGACCTGGGTGTCTTCACGTTGCTCCTGTGTGTGCCTGCACTTTGTCCTTTTCTCTCACTGGAGGGAGGATGGAAGCACGGGAAGAGTCAATATCTGAGGCGGGGCCTGCAGATGGTTGCGTGAGCCCGGCCGGGCTGGGTCCTTGCGGCCGGAGCTGTTTTCCCATGGAGGTTTGTGCAGCGGCTGCGCTGGGGCTGTGTCAGGCTGGGCGGCGCTGGGGGCAGGGCCAGGATCTCAGCAGCCAGGCCAGAGCAGAGCAGCAGCACGGCCGGGGCCGATGGCTTCTCCTGGCCCTGCCCGCTGGTTGCGGGCCAAGCCCAAGGGCGGCAGAAGCTTGGCCGAGCCGGCCCGGCCCGGGGCTGCTCCTGGGGCCCGGCGGATCCTGGCTGGGCCCGGGCTGGCGGCGGGGCAGGGCTCGGCAGCGGCCAGATGTCAGCAAGCGCAGCCACGGCCCGGCCCGGCCTCGGCCCCGCGGCCTCCCCTCCCCTGCCCGGCAGCCGATGGGGCCTGGCGGGCTCCCTGGGAAGGGGCCCGGCCCCACGGCAGGAGCCGCCCGGCCCGCCCCGGCCCAGACGGGGGCTGGCCCGGCCTTGGCACCTCTGTGCTGCCCAGAAGGGAAAGAGACCCAGCCATGCTTCTTCCTCTTTAACTTGTGTCTTCACAGAGGTGTGTGCAGTTTCCTTAGTGGTTTAACAGATTATCAGCTCTCAAATCTAATTACTGATTGTTTTCTTGTCAGACCCAGAGGAAACTGCTAGCAGCTTCTCTCAGGACATCACTTGAGTGATGCAAAACCACCACAACCGCACAGAGCACAGAGCTCCTTTGTCCATATGTAGTGGTCATGTGCCTGAGGCCTCAAAATCCCACCTTGGTAGATCTCTCCCTCTCCAAGGTGTTTCCACATGAAAACATTCAGCTCATAGTCTAAGAAAATCACTAGAGAACAGGGCCAGCCTGACCTGTCTGTCCTGTCTACTTTTCTGTAGGAGCATTCCTTGGATATATGGAATTTGGGAAGCCAAATTCTAATTTTGGCCATGGACCCTGGACCTGAAAGCCAGGTCTTTTCCATGGCAATGAAGGAACAGAATCCCTGTGTTTCAGGGGCAGATGAGAGGTGACCACTGGAAGGCAAGGCCAGCCAGAGCTGGCAGGTTTTTTTCTGAGAGATACTCTTAGAAATAGGAAACTTTTTTGGGAGGGTACCAATTTTGGCAATGGGCATCTGGAAAGATGGACAGTTCTTTCCCATAGCAAGGAAAGCACGGAGCCCCAGTGCTCCAGGAGCTGATGAGAGGCAGCCCTTGGCATTCCAAGATCAGCCAGACCTGTCAGGTGGCCCCTGGGAGGCCAAGCCAGCCAGACCTGTTCCATGTGCCCTCGGTTCCATGGGGCCCCACAGTGTCCCAATGGTCCCTTGCTTCCAGGAGGCCCTGAGGTGTCACAATGCCCCCTTGGTGACACGAGGCCCTGAAGGGTCCTCATGGTCTCTATGGTTCCATCAGGCCCCACAGAGTCATAATGGTCTCTGGGTCCATGAAGCCCCACAGTGTCACCATGGCCCCTTGGTTCCATGGGCTCCAGTGGTGCCGCAATGATCCCCTTGGTTCCATGAGGTGCCCACAGTGTCACAGGGATCTCCATGGGAAGGAAAGAACCGAGCCCCAGTGTGGCAGGGGCAGCCACCAGAGGCCAGGGCCAGCCAGACTTGATGGTACTGGCAGATTTTGGCTGGGAGCAACCCTTGGATATAGGGAATTTTAGAGGTGGAATCCCAATTTCAGACATGGACACCTGGAGGAGGAGGACATTTCTGTTCCATAGGAAGGAAAGCACAGAACACCGGTGTTTGAGGGGCAGATGAAAGGCAGCCATTAGTGGCCTAAGGCAGCCAGAACTCTCTGTCCTGGTAGCTTTTATCTAAAAGTAACCCTTGGATATAGGGAATCTGGGAGGTGGATCCCCATTTTCGGCCATTTCTGCACAGGTAAGAAGGACGGTTCTTTTCTGTAGGAAGGAAAGCACAGAGACCAAGAATTTCAAAGGCCGAAGAAGAGAGAGGTGGCTCTTGGGAGGCCAAGCCAGATAGACCCGTTTGTCCTGGCAGCTTTTGTCATGGAGGAAACCTTGGATATATGGAATTTGGGAGGAGGAATCTCAGTTTTGACCATGGATAACTTGAGAAGAAGGACGGTTCTTTTTCACTGGAAGGAAAGCACTGAGTCCCAGTGTTTTGAAAGCAGGTGAGAGGCACCCCCAAGAGGCCAAGGGCAGACAGACCTTTCTGTCCTGGCTGCTTTCACTGGGGAGCAATCCTTGGATGTACGGAGTTTTGGAAGTGGAATCCCAGTTTTGGCCAAGGAACCCTGGAGGAGAACGACAGTTCTCTCTTATAGGAAGGAAAGCCCAGAGCCCCAGTGCTTCGGGGCAGGTTAGAAGCAGCCCTGTTGCTTCTTTTCTCTCCAACTTCCTTGTTTTTGCCCGGCTCTTCTTTCCCGGGGTGCTGGCCAGGCACTTCCGGGAGCAGCCGGAGAGAAGCGACAAACACCTTTGTGGTTCGTTTGATACGGACAGAGCTATTTAGAGAGCGCGATCATGACCGGGATAAAGAGACTCAAGAGATTGGACACTTGTTGCGCAGTCCAAAGTAGGTTGTATTTGCTCGAACGCCGCACGTACAAGTGACAATGATCTGGGTTCCAGACACAGGTTTTATAGGGGAAAATAAGAGATAAGGTGAAACCAATAGAACAATGCCCAGTGTGAATACATTATAGGTAAAATCCAATGGGAATAGCTTCAGGGGGAAGGATGAATACACGTAAAAATACAGAATAGAAACTCCAGCTTTAGGTTTAGGAAACAGAAACTCCCATTTCAAATTCACAAAGCCTTTTTGCTCCGTTTGTGTAGCTGTACACTGCAACATCTCCCTCTTTTTTTGTTTAATTAAATGAACGGAGCTTTGGGGGAAGGAGAAACTGAGGCTATCAAACTGCAGTGTTGTTTTGTTTTCCATCTTCCCATCATTCTCCTCCCGTGGTGGCAGCAGCAACTATGACAGATGCGGAGGCTGCAAACTTGGAGGAAGCAATGCTAAAAATTATTCGCTTAAAAATCCCAAATGATAGCAAAACTAAAAAAATTGCAACTACAAAATAATAAATGTCCTTTAGAAGGGACAACACCTACCCAGAAAGATCCTAGCCCTTAAACATGCCCTTGAACCAGTCCTCATTCTCCTGCTTTTCTGGAGCCAAATGAGGAGCAGGAATGTAGGAATTGACATCCTGCTAGTCTGAAAGAAAAATGAAACCATACAACAGGGTAAACTAACTATAAAAATTCTGCTAGTATAAAGGAAAAACAGGAATTAGGGTTCTCTTCCTCCCTTGCGGTGTTTCCTGTTTGACACAACTGCGTCATCTGTGGGGTCTCCAACACGCCCCTGACCCACCCCATTTGTATCATCACGCAGGGTAGGTCTGCGCTCCCCAATTAGTTTTTTTGCTGGTTGGAGAATTCTCCCCCCGCCTCCCCCCCTGAGGAGGCGCTGTCCCCCGAAAGGGGCACTGGCTGATGAGATGGCCTTCCTCACTGCAGTAATAACACCTGCGTTTGGGAGGAGGAGAATTTGATGTTGGAGTTTCTGGGGTTGCTGATGTCGGAGCAACCACTTTTTCCTGAGGCATTTTCACCAAGTCCTCTGCCATCAGGGTGGCTTTTCTTGTGCACTCCTCGATGAGCCGATCCAGCGTAGGTAGAGGAGAGGATGCTGGAAGAGACATGATAACTCGCCGACAGGCTTCATTTGCATTTGTGGTGACAATTTCAAATGTGATTTCATCCCGTGCTTCTTGCCCTTCCACCTTTTTCTTGACCGTGTCTCTCACTCAATCAACAAAATCCATGAATGGCTCTGAAACAGATTGCTTGAGAGCGATATAAGGTATTATAGGTTCCTTTGAAGGCATACTAAGAAATGCCCGTTCTGCTGCGTTTTTTGTGAGGTCTAACACTGGTTTTGGAATCCCTGCTGCTTGTTTTTGGGCTTGGTTCCAGTCCCCTTCACCCACAAGATGTTCGAGGGTGATCTCATCATCCTCTATATCTTTTGCATAATCAGGACTCTGCAAAATTCCTGGAAGAAGGTCTCCTGCAAACCTTTTCCAAGTTCTTTCCCATCCCATCTGTATTCTGATGGAGGGAGCAAGCAACTGAGCAAGCGCTTTAAATCAGCAGGAACTCAGGTGTTAGAATTGAAAGTTGCTTTTAACATGCTCCTAAAATTTCACTTTTTTGCCCAAATTCACATTTTGTTTTGCAGAGTTCCTTTATGCTTTCGTATGAAAGTGATTCCCACCTGGGGTTTTGTCCTCTTGCATTGTATAACCCTGGAGCTAGGAACAGGGAATCTGAATCTCTGCCTGCTTTCTGTTTCTCGGCCCCGGGTCCCCCACCTTTCCCTTCGCTATGGGAACCAGAGCCCGGGGATTGGGAAACAGGAGGAGCGGGGGCAGGGTCCAGAGGCTCGGGGGTGGAGGTTTGTGTGGGAGTGGCTGAGGTTGGTGGTGCCGTGTGGAGCGGGGCAGGATCGGGTGATGGAACCTCGAGGGGTGGAGCTGAAGGAACCACCTGGAGGGGCGGTGCTGTGGGTGGAGGCCCGCAATAGCACCTGGGAGGGGTTTGGTCTGCTGCAAGAGAGGAGGAGGAGGGGTCAGGACAAAGGGAAGGAGGGTCAGGGACTGGCGGGGGGGGGGGGGGGGGCATGAAGGAATTCTGGGAAGGAGGAGTCCTTGCCGCACCGCCCTGGGTATCTTGAGATGGGACAAAGACCCCCGCCATGCAGCCACTGCCATCTTGTGGGGGGTCTTCTCGTGGGGGTTGAGGGAAGGGGTTAGAAGGGGTACAGCATTTTTGGGAACAGCCAGAACTGTGAAAGGGATCAGGAAAGGGGTTAGAAACTGAGGTTTCAGCAGAGTGATTAGCATTTTCAGACTGTGGGGGTCGGGGAGATGGGGGAAATAAAGCAGATGGGCTCTTTTCAGTTTCCCGCGTTTCCCGACTGTCTGCGCCCTCTTTAACAATGTCATAAACTAACAAAAAGATCCCCATGAAGCCTTCCTTCACTGAAGGATCCCCCTTCTTGGTGCCTTCTGTTAAAGCGGTGCCAACCCCCTTCCAAAAAACCTTCTGCCTCACATCCTGAGCTGAGACGTTTGGAAAAGTTAAAACAATCCACTTGGAAATTTTTTTCACAAAACTCTTAGAAAAACTTTCTCCTGACTCTCTCAGGGTTCCTTTTACTTGGTTATAAATCTCTTTCTGCTGTGTGGACAATTTCCCACCCATTCTGCCCACCAGCAAGCCTCACCCGCCTGCCAGAAAAAAAAAAAAAAACAAAGAAAAAAACTGAAAAGGTCTAAAAACTGATGGCGGCACCCCACACGCTGCACGCCACGTGCCCTTTCCCTCCTCAGGAACGGGGGTGCCTCCATCAAGTAAGATTTCCCTAGCCGGGCCCTTCCCGCGCTAGAATTGGAACTTACCAAACCGCTGACTCTTAGAAAACAACAAACAAAAAACAGCAGTGGTTCCCAGTCTGAAGCCATCTTCCGGGGTGTGCGGAAGTCGCGTCTTCTCCCCCCTGAAAACAGAACCGGACAGGAACGGAACAGCTTCTCAGCGGCGATAGGGCTGCGAGCCGGGCATGAGAGACGTGAACCCCCAGGACCGGCGTGGTCCGAGAACTTCTCCCCTCAGGTTTGACTGTGGCACCGACGCGTCAGCGGTGGTGGAGTCAGCGTCTGTGTCTTCGGCAGTGACGGTGGTGGGAAACAGCGTCTGGAGAAGCTCCGAGCGGAGCACTCTCTGTCACGCTTTAAAAACAGCCGCCGTATCAGGGCCACACGATGTGGCACCACTTGTCGCATTCTCTCCGACTTCTTTGTTTCCACCCGGCTCCTCTTTCCCGGGGTGCTGGCCAGCGCTTCTGGGACAACTCGAAGAGAAGCAACAACCAACCTTTGGGGTTCGTTTGATACAGACAGAGCTATTTAGAGAGCGCTACCATGACCGAGATAAAGAGACCCAAGACATTGGACACTTGTGTGTCGTCCGAAGTAGGTTGTATTTGCTCGAACGCCGCATGAACAAGTGACCCCGGGAGGGGGTTGGGTTACAGGTTTTATAGGGAATATAAGAGGTAAGGTAAAACCAATAGACACAATGCCCAGAATGAATACATTACAGGTGAAATCCAATGGGAATAGCTTCAGGGGGAAGGGTAAATACACGTAAAAATACATAAGAGAAACTCCAACCCCATATTTAGGAAACAGAAACTCCAACTTCCAATTCACAAAGCCTTCTGCTCCTTCTGCGTAGCCACGCACTACCACAGTGCCTCTGTTGGTGTCGGGTCATGTGAAAGCTCCTGGAAAAGCTCTTCCCACACTGGGGACACTTGTAGGGCCTGTCCCTGGTGTGGATGAGCCGGTGCCTGACGAGGTGGGAGTTTTGCTTGAAGCCCTTCCTGCAGTCACGGCAACGGAAGGGCCTCTCCCCGGTGTGAATCCGCTGGTGCTTGAGAAGATCAGACCTGCTCCAAAATCTCTTCTGACACTCAGGACACTCATAAGGTCTCTCCCCGGTGTGGATACGTTGGTGGGTGATGAGGGCCGAGCTGTAGCTGAAGCCCTTCCCACACTCCCCACACTCGTAGGGCCATTCCCCGGTGTGGATCATCTGGTGGCTGATCAGGTGGGAGTTCTTCCTGAAGCTCTTCCCACACTCCAAGCACTTGTAGGGCTTTTCCCCATGGTGAAGCTGCTCATGGACCACCAGCTCTGAGCTCTGACTGGAGCTCTGTCCACCTTCCTGGCACAGGGTGGGTCTTTCCTCCTCAGAACACCCTGGGCTGGGCTTGGAGCCCCTCCTCCTGCAAGATCTCTGGGGATTTTCCTCCCCGTTGGATTCCTGTGCCATGGAGCTGCTCAAAACGGCCTCTTCCACGAGGTTCTGTCGTGGGGATTTATCCTCCCTGGTCTCCATCCTCAGCTCCTTGTCTGGGGGAGGAAGGACAAGGAGAGGATGGAATTTGCCTCCGTGCCAGAGGGAAGGGGAAGGAGATCCCCCCAGTGTGTCCCCGGCAGGACGGCGTCGGCAGTGGGGTTGTCCTGCAGCCAGGGGCCAGGCTGGGCTGGAAGATGGAGCAGGAGAGAGGGGGAAATGGGCACTGACTTCCACCTCACTTGCCTGGGTGTCCCAGGACTCCTTCCTCTTCCTCCCAGAATCCTCCTCCATTTCACAAATGCTTGCAGATGGGAAATTCTGTTTTGGGAGGAAAACAAGGGAGGAGTACATTGAGTTTTCTACTGCTTTGAAGGCAAACCAGGGAGAGAATCTATGCCAGAATTGCAATTGAATAAGAAAATTAAATCAAGGCAATGATCCAGAAACACTGGTTTAATCTGACAGAGTCAGGATATAACCTGACACCCCGTTGGGCAGGGTGGTGGTAGCAGTCTGATGAAATGGTGGCTGCAGTCCTGTTGGAGTGATGAACGTGATTCTGTCAAAGCAGGGATCCTGTAGAAGGGTCTGGTCTTCCTCTGAAGGTCCAGTGGTGCTTATGGAGCTCTTGTCCTCTAGGAATCCAGTAGGCAAGGTGCTCCTGGTGTTGCAAAGGTGAGATTATATGCAGGTAGGAATGCTTGGTTCCTCCCCCTGGGCGGAGCATCCCACAATGGGATGATGTAATTTTATCAGTCCTGCAGTGACACTCAATGGCCCATTAACAGAAGATGGCCCCTGGAGGGCGTTATCAGGGCTGAGTCATGGCAGAGATAAAGAACACTGCCCCCCCTCTTTATCACAGTTCATGAAGATGGTGATTGAAAACACATTTTTGGTTACATCTTACATTGTCACTTGAAACAGGGAGGCAATCCCTGCTCGGGGTGGGGGGTGAACACCACCCCCCTTACCCAAACTGGCTCAGGTGTAAAACCCCCACCCTGGGAAGGCCCCGCACACAGGGGACAATGTCACCCTTGCCCTGCCCCAGGGGAGGTCTCTGTCCCTGTCACTCCCTTGCTCTCCCCCCTTTGCTCTTTCTTTCCATCTCTCTCTCTCTACCTCACATTTACTGTTCAATAAAATCCATGTGGGATTTGGTCTCGTTAGCACCTTAATTGGGGCAGAGGCATCTCTCTAACAATTTTATTAACCAGATTGCAGCATTATTTTGGCTCAGTGACTTCACAGCACAGTTGTCTGACCCCAAGTGCCTTTGACAACCGCATTGTTCCCTCTTCTCAGGAACTTGTTCTTTCTGGAGGAATTCTTGGAAACTTGGACACAGCTTCCTCTGAGGGACTTGTGGGAGAACTTATGAGGAAAGTGGCTGTTGTGGGTGGCCAGTGTAAACAAAATATTTTGTTGTCCTTCCTTCAAAAATTTGTTAAAATCCCTGGAGGAAAGGGAGCAAATGATACCAGCAAGACTGACATTGTTCACCCCAAGTTGAGGAACACAAGGCTGCTAAAAGTCCTCCAAGAAGCCCAGCTCAAGTAGCTAAACTCCTGACTAACTCCCGAATTCATAGGTTTGAGGCCTTTGCCAAATGTGAGAAACATTATTTTCTTCGTCCCTGTCACCTTTGTGACAGATACACAGAGCTTTCCCTTCCTTTTAATGATCAGTATTGGGCCAAATTTCCACTTTTCTTTTATCAGAACCTGCCAGCAGCTGAGCTGGAGCTGTGCAGGAACTGATGAATTTTGGAATTGCCACAGAATTTCTTCTATTGTCAGTTTATTCATGTTTGGGATTTGTTTGCGTTTCCATCACAAGTGACTTGTGGGAAGAGCAAATATTCCTCAAGGCGTTTTATGCAGAGTTTAATTTGATTTCTGGCAAGTTTATTTTGTCTGGTCCCCCGGGGGTGCCTGAGGGGACTCTGTTACTCTCACCCTAGCAGATGCTTGGGAGGGGCTTGGATGGGTTGTCCCTGTCCCTGTCACCCCAGGCCATTCCCCAGGGTGTCTGCATCGTTCTCACCCCAGGGAATGCCTGGGGGGTCTCCCTCCCTCTCACCCTGTGCCAGGGGCTGCTCGGGGCAGTCTCTCTCCCTCTCAGCCAAGGGGATGCTTTCCATGGGAGGCGGGAGGGCAGCGAGCGGCAGCACGGTTTTAGCGGGAGCAGGAAATTGGGGAATCCCATTCCTGAATGTCATGGTTTGACACTGGCGCAATGCCAGCGCCCCCATGAAAATGCACCTTCCCTAAATAAATGCTGTGAGATGTTATCAGGAACAGAGCAGAGCAGGCCCAAGCTTAATAACAAAGGGGAAAAAAAACTTTATTAAACTACTACTAACACAAAAAACACATAAACTAAATCCAGGATGAAGACCTTTTAAAACACCCCTCCTCCTCCCAATTTCCAAAAACACCCACCATGAAACTTCACCCGGGATTCCTGATCAAATTACCACCCTTCAGAAAATCAATACTCAAACTATCAAGGGAGAGAGAAGTCTCTCTTGCACCACAGACCCCCCAGGAAACACAGTTGCCACACCCTGTGTTTCCCTGTCACACATGGCAACCGCCCGGAGAAAATCTGCCAGTGTGACCCTCTCCTTTCCATCTCACAGTGCTCTCACCACCGTGCATGGACAGACTGCTCATAGGGCTCCTTTAAGGATGCTTTGCCACGGACCCAAAGATACAACAGTTCAGCTTCTCATCTTGGGACTGCAGTCCCCCCCATTTTCCCCTGGGGCCAAGGGTCCAAGAACAGAACTCATCTTCTTTCCCGACAATTTGGTGGCCCGTACGGGGAAGGCCAGACAAAGTGGAAAAAACTTTATTCTAATAATATTTTGGCTCTAACTGTTTTGTGGGAATATTGGTATGTCTCTTTTTAAAGTTATAATGTCATTTGGAGTGAAAGCCTGCCTCTATTTCTGGTCATTAGGGTTCTTTGAAGTTTTAATAGCTTTATGGTCCCTGGAGTTATTTTCTTATCCAGAAGTAGCTCCGGTATTGCCCCTAATATGTAGCTTTTGTAGCAGAGGGGCATTAACTAGAATATTCATCGGGCTGGGCTTGGCTGTGATACTTTGCAAGGGGCTTATAAAAATGTTGTTATCGGCTCCAGGAATGTATAATTCGTGGTTGTGTCTGTGTGCTAAATTTGTTATGGGGGAGGAGGTTTTTCAGCCTTTGCTTTCCTTTTCCTCCTCCGAATTGTTTACGTCTCTATTAGAAAATGTTCAGTTCTCCCTGACTGCCAAGGACACCATCTTTCTGTTATTTAATTTAATAACCTTTCTCTATACTGTCTCTCTTCCACTACAAATCAAGGAGGAGCAATATTTTACAAAGCCCTCATTTCCTGGAAAGGGTTAAAAGTTCAGACTCCCTGGACGGCTGATATCTCGGTCCGGCGTTCCGTCTCCCACGCTGGGCACTATCCCCCCTCCTTAGTCAACCTGGTGTCCCGCGGCTCCCCATGGGTCACCATATTGATGGCGGCCTTAGCTTGGATGCCCGCTCGGCACAGTGCACGGCAGCCTAGAACTCCTGGGCTCAAGCGATCCGTCGGGCTCAGCCTCCCCGTTCAACTGGCCCTGGACATTGCTGAAAGAGAGAAGTGGCCAAAGCTCTACCTCTACACTGATTCGTGGATGGTAGCCAATGCACTGTGGGGCTGGCTGGAGAGATGGAAAGAGGCTAACTGGCAGCGTAGAGGAAAACCAATTTGGGCTGCTGAAGAATGGAAAGACATTGCTACCCGGCTAGAGAAACTACCTGTGAAGGTTCGCCATGTAGATGCCCATGTCCCCAAGAGTAGAGCTAATGAAGAGCAGCAAAACAATCAGCAGGTAGATCAGGCTGCAAAGACAGAGGTGTCAAAGATAGACTTGGATTGGCATCACAAGGGGGAGTTGTTCCTAGCGCGATGAGCCCATGATGCCTCAGGGCATCAGGGCAGAGATGCCACCTATAAGTGGGCACGAGCCCGAGGGGTGGATTTAACCATGGACAGCATTTCTCAGGTTATCCATGATTGTGAGACGTGTGCTGCCAACAAACAGGCCAAGCGAGTGAAGCCCCTATGGTATGGGGGACGGTGGTCCAAGTACAGGTATGGGGAGGCCTGGCAGACTGACTACATCACACTGCCGCAGAAACGCCAAGGCAAGCGCTACGTGCTCACAATGGTGGAAGCCACCACGGGATGGTTGGAAATCTACCCTGTGTCTCATGCTACAGCCCGTAACACCATCTTGGGCCTTGAAAAGCAGGTCCTTTGGAGGCATGGTATACCCCTGAGAGGATTGAGTCAGACAATGGGACTCATTTTAAGAACAGCCTTATCAACTCCTGGGCTAGGGAACATGGCATTGAGTGGGTGTGCCATATCCCCTACCATGCACCAGCTGCAGGCAGGGTGGAGAGGTACAATGGACTGTTAAAAACCACCTTGAAAGCATTGAGTGGGGGATCTTTCAAAAACTGGGAGCAGCATTTGGCACAGGCCACCTGGTTAGTTAACACCCGAGGTTCCACCAATCGAGCAGGTCCTGCCCAGTCTGAGTCCCTGAATATAGTAGACGGAGATAAAGTCCCAGTGGCACATATCAGAGGTTTGTTAGGGAGGACAGTGTGGATCAATTCTGCCTCGAGTACAGACAAACCCATTTGTGGGATTGTCTTTGCTCAGGGACCAGGTTGTACATGGTGGATAATGCAGAAAGATGGAAGAACACGATGTGTACCTCAGGGAGACCTGATTGTGGGGTGAGACTCATATGCAAACATCTCAATTTGCTGGATGTTACTGCCATTGTTTGTACATTAAACCACACAGACATGGGACAGAAGGAAATGTGTAAATGTCGAAAGTCAGAGCAAGTGAGAATGGAAGGGAATGTGTAAGTGTGGAAGGTTTGAGCAGGTGGGAAGGAAGTTCAGTAACATGTTCACGATATGGGATAAGGGGTGGAATGTCATGGGGACAGGACATTTTCATGCTCATTATCCCAATCGTGGTTTCTGCTCCCTGTTCTCAGTTTGTTTTGCCTTCCTTCCCCCCCCGGCTGGCTGCTGGCTTGCTGCTTAGCTTGCTTGCTGCTCTTGCTTGCTGCTGGCTGCATGCTTTGCTGGCTCTGTTTTCCTCTCTTTTTTCTCTGCTTTTCGCTGGCTTGCTTTTTTGCCATTTTTTTTTCCTTTTTCCCCGGTTTCTGTTGTTCCCTTCCCCCCCCGAAGACATCGGACCTACTCCGGGCAGGAGCTCCCCCGGGGTCTGCGAAAGAAGCTCCGTACCCTCTGCGGCGAAGAGAGATACAGCTCAACCCCCTTGGACTGGTGAAAACATCTGTGGTCATCTTGGGCTATTTCTCTTGTGCTGGGGAGTGTTTTTTGTTGTGCCTTAAAAAACAAGTTTTTTCCACTTCCCCTCTGAAGGAATTCCTCCCGAACCCGGTGGTGGGGGGAAGTTGCGGAGGGTTTGGTTTCCTATAAGGGGCTCCTTTGGAGGTGTTTTCCCCTAATTTGTCCTAAACCAGGACATTGTGGAAGGGGAGCTGGCTCCTGGCCTTGCTGACAGCTTCTGCCAGCCAGCCTGGCACGGGCTGGGGCGGGGGCAGCCAGCCTGACAAAGCATCCATCCATGTGGATGGGGGCAGCAGAGGGGGATGGGTTCCGAAGCCGTGCCCAGGCTGGTCTGCTTTGCAGGCCCTCGAGGAAGGGGTGCATTTACGGGTGGGAAAGGTGGGGTTTTTCCCCACCCATGGACAGGTTTCATTCTCGCATGGAGTGGTCAGACCCTCCTCAGGCCCGTGAAACGGTGACAGGCTTTGTAGCTTCTTCTTGTTTCCAGGTCTTGTTTTGAATTGACTTTCATGCAATCGTTCTTTGTTTTCCCAGGAAGATTACACCTGGTGCCCGGCCCGCATGGGGAAGCACCTGCATCGTCCATGGAGCACATCCAGTGCCAGCGCTACCCCAGGGGCCACGGCCTGCGGGGACATCCCCTTCAAGAAGGACGAGGACCTCGTGTGGGATCGGCTCCTCTCCTGGCAGCAGGTCTGCAAAGGTGGGTACCCGGCTCCACAGCTGGGCTGGCAGAAGGGCTTCGGGCAGAGGGCAGCGGGCACACGGGCATCCTGCCCGTGCAGCTGCTGAGGAGGCTGCTGTGCTGTGCTGAAGCGGAGGAGGTGGAACGTGGCCTGCCACGCTGCCCTTCTCTCGAAACCCAAACCTCTCGGGAGGTTTGGGCTCTGAGCACAGCCAGCAGCCTGGCCCGGGCACAGGCCATGGCAGGACAGGGCACAGGAGCCTTCTGTGACTGACCGTGGCTCTCTGGTTTCTCTCCGCAGGCTGCCAGCACCTCATGCCATGGAAACGGCTCCGCTCGGCCTGCCAGGCTGGGAGGGCTGGAGGGCGGCGGGTGTTCATTTGCTGTCAAAAAGAAATCGTTCTATTTTTTTGTCATCATCATGATCAGAGCATTTCTTTCATCCTTTTCCAAGCTTTTGGCCTCCCTTCCTCCAGGGTAATCTTTTTGTGTCCTTCCTCAGCCACTTGATGGCATTTGGCAGGGGGGGTTAAGCAATGTGAAAAGTTCAACAACAGCTCCTGTTGCCAACTGCAGCAGCCCCTTCAAGAGCCCTGAGCTTCCAGCGAGGTCCACGTGTGCCTTGCCAAAGGGAGTGGTTTGCAGCGATGGCGTTGTCGCCCTGCTGCAAAAGCTGGGAGGAAGTCAGAAGTGGCAAAATGCCAATTTGACTCAACCCCTGCCCAGGTTCTGCATCTTTCCCCTCTGCTCGGTGCCAGGCAGGCAGGGCTGGACTCCAGCAAGGTTCAAGTTCTTGGTGCTCCCTGGCATCGAGGTGATCAAGTAAACTCTTGTATGCAGTGGCTGCAATAGGGCTACTGAAGGGAAAAAGGAAATGTCGTGAGGTGGAGAATCCTTCTTGTCTCCTTTGTCTCCCCAGGAGCCCCTTGGAAAGGGAAATGCCCACACGGGTTTATCTGACTCCTTCCCAGCCAGCCTTTCCCTCAGTCCCGGCTCTCATTTGCTCCGCAGGCTTCACCAGCTCGCTCAGCTCAGAGGAGCTCTCAGAGGAGAAAACGCCGCCTGGCGTGGGGCTGGCTGATCCCTGTCTCATCTTGATTCCATTTCCCCGCTCCCTCCCCCATCCAAGAGACCGAAGGATCCCCCACAACCGGTCACGATCCACTCTTGCAGGGTGTTTGTGATGGTTTGTTAACCGATCCCCAAAGTGCAAAACTGCAAATGGCAAGGGACCATCAGTTTAATCACAACAAATGCATCTTTATTTAGGTACCAACAGCAAATGTGATAGAAGGGACAGAAAAGGGAAATAGAGAGAAAAGAGAGGAAGGGGAATAGAGCTACCATCGTCGAGACGAGATCCTCGATGGTCCAGCCATCATTCACTATATCAAATAACTGGAAAAAGCACTGGAAAAGAATTTGTTTTTTTAAAATTAAGTTTAAAAAAAAGGGAAGGAATTCCAGAAAGAAAACCAAAGAGTAAGAATACAGTAATTTAAACTTCTCAAAGCCCTTTGATGATGGAGCCCTGAAGCCCAGTCACGTGCAGTGCAGCCTCGGCGGTCCCTTTGAGCCCAGAACTGCCAAGGGTCAGGGCTGGGATGAGCCTTCACCCAAAACAGGCTCCAAGACTGAGTGGGAATCAATCCAGAACAGGGCTCACACAAAGAGCAAGCCTCGAGGCCAAAGCCAAACCTTCATCAGGTTGGATTTGTTTGAACACTGAACTGGAGCAGATTTGCTTGTCCAGTAACATCACTGTCACCATGAAACTTTACATGAGCTACTAAATAAGCACTGTCCTGTCCTGGGCTGTGTGGCCCAAATACTGTTGAGAACTTGCTCTGCCTCTGCCCTGTGCCCCCGGGGCTGCTCTTGGCCTGGCAGCCTCAGTGGGAGCCAGCACTGGCTGCAGCCCCAGCGGGCCCCCCAGGACAAGGCCCAGCAATGAAGAGGCCAATGAAAGCACTGGGCAGCAGCAGAGCCCTCAGCAGAGTTCTTTGGACAACCACGGACTGGCCACAGCTCCAGTGCAGCATGACTACTAGTCAGGCTACCAATGCTATGAGCAGAGTTACAAGAAAGCTGTGGAGAAAAATCAACAACTGACCGTCTGCTCTGGTACAGCTTCCGGATGCCAAGATAGCAGCCTGTCAGCACGAGGGGCACGGTGAACAGTGTCACCACCGTGCCTATCATGCAGGACCTGTGCACATCCTGGGGACAGACAATTCTTGGGAGGCGCACTGGATCCGGGGCAAATATTCCTGTTTCAGTGATAACGTCTGTGGGAGCAATGGGGAGCGTGAGCCCGTGCTGTGCTGCACTGCCGAGCTGGCAGCACGGTGGATACGGCCAGGACGTTCTCTGTTTTCCCCAGAGCTGGGGCCTGCAGGCCCCTTGCCGCCCCTTGGCACAGGCTGTGCCACCCAACAACGCCCAGCAGGCCGGGAGGAGAGCCCGGGGCCAGCGCAGCTGCTTGGGCAGTCGCTGCTTCGAGGGACACGGGCCAAAGCCATCCATGAGCAGCCCCTGCCAGCCCTGGCCCTCCTTGCCCTGTGACAGCTCCCCCGGCCCAACGGGACAGACTGTCATAAAGTCTAGAGCCAGCAAAGAGATTGTCCCTGTGTCCTGGTTTAGGGCAAATTTGGGAGCAAATGTCCAAAAGGGCCGCCCCCCCCAGAAATCAAACCCACCCGGCCCCTCCCCTCAATCAGGTTGGGAAAAATTTCCGCAGAGAGAAGTGGAAAAAACCTGTTTATTTAACAGGCAAAGCACTCCCCAGCCCAAAAAATGAACAATACCAGATGACAAAACTCATTTGTCGCTCTGAAGAGATGACAGATTCCGAAAATCTCTCCGGTGGATGGTGGCTCTGTTATCAGTCCCTCTGGCACTGGGAAAGGCTGCTGCCCAGAGTAGCCCCCCGTGGGCCACAAAGTGCAAGCTCTCGGTGCTTCCCCAGGTGCCGGTCCAGAGCAGGTTCGAACGGATCCAAGAAAAGGGAAAGAAAACCAGTTGAGACTGCCCCAGCAAGCTAAAGTAACTAAAAAGCAAAGGAGCACGGTGTTCTGCCCCGTCCGTGCCCAGACAGCACCGTGGAGTTCTGTGTTCCAGCAGACTGGGCAGCAGTGAGTGCAGTCTCTGATAACAAACTCCGTGCTTCTTCTTCTCCCCGCCTTTGCTCTCAGAGCCCGTCTGGAAGGCACACAATATAATATCCAGCATCAACAGAACACACGATCGGGGACGCGAGCATCGTAAGGTCACCCTAGGACACCCAGTGATTGTGCGCTGCTTCTCTTCCCTGCAGCTGCTCCCAGAAACATCCCTCACACTGCTGGAAATGCCCACGCATGGTCTGATCAGTCCCCCAGCTTTTCCAGTCTGCTCTCAGAAATTTTGCAACAAGTTCACCAAGAAATCCCAGGTTACCTCTGTGAATTGCACACTACAGTTTCCTTCATTTTTTCCCAATACCTGGAAGTTCCTGTATATAGTAATGGTCGTGAGGATCTCTGATTCTTTTCAGTCATGTTTTTTGTATTGAGACATGAGATGAAACAGCCTTATTGCTTTTAGTTTTAGCACGTCTGGTTTTTTACTTAGCATGATGGTTTACTTATTATCTACATGTAAACTTTTATTTATTTTTTTGTTTGTTTGTTTGTTCCCCAAGCAATTGTTTTGACAATCTGTCATTGACTTCTTAATTAATGTTCCACATATGAACAATTTTGACTCTCTTTTTGTTGGAATATAAAGATCTCAGAAAGCTGTATTTTTAATTTTGATGACACTCTCTCTCCCCACTCCCAGCTTTTACAGTGATCCTTTTGGAAACATCCCTGAGGATAGGTGGAGTTATTTGGGAAGTGCTTGGCTTAACCTGGGTAACAGATTATTATTTTTAGTGCTATAAACCTGCATTGCTTCAAGCTTCAGAGCCACAGTCCTGATTTGTGGCTCATTGCATGGATGCCTGTCTGAATTAAAACAATGTTTTAATTTTAATTTAAATTTAAATTTAATTTAAATTTAATTTTAATTTTAATTTAAAGCTGTGTGAGGCAGCTGAAGAGCTTAGACCTCAGAGATTTAAATTCCTGGGAGGAGGAGGAGGAAGAAAGGACAAAATCCTGTTTCAAAGGCTGTTTCTTCATTTTGAAGATGCCAGACTACAGCTGCCTTCAAATGTCATTTAATTCCAGAAAAACCCTCTACAGGGCCAGACACCAGGACAAATTACTCGGCACTTTGCCTCACAATGCATCAACTTGAATCCTAGTGAGAGGCAGACCTTAGTTACAGTCTGATTTGAGCAAATCCACATTGTGTGAATGGCAAGAAGAATTTGCTTGTGAACAGATGAATATGTCCCACTCAGTAATGAACAAAATTTGCCTTGACTTGGAAGAAAGTAGACAGGGAGCAATGCAGCATTTGGATTTTATCCAGTGAGAAACAGGGCAAGAAGCCGTAACAACTTACCTGTTTTACAGAACACAAGTACTGATACAGCCAATAGTGCACCTCCAGTGTAAAAAATGGCTTTCTTTCGTCTAGTCTGAATCGACCGTCTTTTAGATTAGAACCATTCCCCCACAGTCTGGTCACAGAAGGCCGTACTAAAAATTCCGCCCCATCTCTTTTACAAGCCCCCTTAAGGTACTGAAAGGCAGCAATCAGGTCTCCCTGGAGCCTTCTCTCTTCCAGGCTGAACACCCCCAGCTCTCCCAGCGTGTCTCCAAAGCAGAAGGGCTCCAGCCCTCCGAGCATTTTGTCCCTCCTCTGGACTAGATCCAACAGAACCATGTCCTTCCTGTGCTGGGGACCCCGAGCTGGATGCAGTACTCTGTCATGGTAGAGACGGAGACAATACAAAGCAACACCCTCCATTTCCAGAAGGCTTCAAACCCTGATTTTATTCCAGCATGCATGCTTTTTCTACATTCTTACAAAGCTCCTAAGTTTACACTTTACACATTGGTCATGAGAGACAAGCCAAGTGCTGATTGGAATAGGCAGTTGGAGGTTTCTCTTATTTTGTCCTCCTTGCTTTCTTGGTTTCTATGTCAATGACCTTGGTAGAAAATTCTTTCAGGGGTAAACATGGATCCTCTTATCAAACTTCTCTCTGGCTCACAGAAGTTGCTGTAAAAGGCGGGAATCTTTAAAATCAGAGGGTTTTGGGAAGCTGCAAAAGGCAGGCCTCAGAGACAGCGGAACTGCGATTAGAGCTAAGCATTAACTGTAAGATTTGTCAGCAGAAAAATTATATAAGTAGTGGAAAAGTAAGGACGAATAGTACAATGGTCTGTGTATTAACGCTTGGCTAGAATAACTCCCTAAGCTACAGAAAATATCTCCATCAAGATATTAGGATGTTCTAAGCTTACTAATGGAGCTCTGTGCATTGGGTTTTAAGGCTCACAATACAAGTAGGTATTGTATTCAAAAGATATAAATAAAACAAATATTGTTTTAACAAAAGGTACGTGTGCTTATAGTGATTGGAGAAATCTATTGTCAAGATGCTTTTGCTTTGTGTGATTGGTCAAAAAGCTTTTAAAGTCAGTTGTACCATTAAGTTCTTTGCCTGCTGCCGGGGATGTGAGCTGCTGGCATCTGCCCATTGTCATAACCATGGAATGAGACTGATGCTGGAACAGAAACAGCTCGAGACGCGTTCCTCAGCAGTCCCGTCCCGTTGGTGATTTGTACATAGAGCCCCGGCCAGCAATATAAAACATCTTCCACAGTACTCCAGGTGGAGTCTCAGCAGAGCAAAGAGGTGGAATCAGCTCCTTCAACCTGCCGGGCACTCTCCTTTGCATGCACAAGGCTGGCTCATGTCCAGCCTCTCATCTAGCAGCAGCCCCAAGTCCTTCTTGGCCGGGCTGCTCTCCATCCCTTCATGCCCCAGGCTGTGAGATCAGCTGGGCAGGGACTGTGTCACAACCCTGGGACAGAGCTGTTGGGCAGGATGAGATCCCTGCCAAAGAAGGCAGATCCCACTCCCCACACAACTCCAGCCTGGCCATGAGGTCACAGCAGGCTCTGGGGTCACCGCAGGCTGAGGTCACAGCAGGCTCTGAGGTCACAGAGGTGCCAGAGCCCCGTGGTTGCACAGCACCACAAGGACCGAGCAGTCAGTCCTTGAGCACAGCTGTTGCGGCAGCAGCGGCGGTGGCAGCAGTGGTGCTGACATTGGGACAGCGGTGTCAGGACAGTGGTGGCAGCAAGAGCTGGGGACTGGCAGAGGGCAAGGCACCATGGCCCTTGCTCTGTGCCTCTTCCTCCCGCTCCTCCTGGCCGTGGCCCTGCCTGCCGGGGCTGCCCAGGCTGCTCCGCTGCAAGCGCGGGGAGCAGGTGAGCCGGCAGCCTGGCTCCCCTTCCCCGGGACAGCGCTCCCTGCTCCCTGGGAAGTGCTGGGGGATGATTTTTCCCCTGGGCTTTAGGGAGGCTTTCCTCTGTGGGAGGGAGAGAGCCCCCATGGGCCCTGGGCTGCTCCAGCCACCCTCCCAGGGATGTTGCACAAGGCAAGGAAATCGTGTGGAGAGTGGCCAGGAGCCAGCCCAGAGCTCTCCAGGCCCCTGGGCAGCTTTGGCCATGGCCATTCTCATCTGGCCCCCACAGATGTACCCAACCCCCTTGCAGTGCCCAGTTCCCAAAGGCACAGGGGGATCCCAGCAGACCAGGAAATGGTTCTGATCTCTGATCCCTTCTAGATTGGGATGGCGACATGGCTTATCCGGATGCCCTACTGGATGACAGCTTGAATCTCTTGGAGAATGCTGGAGGCAAGTTCTCTGTGTGCCTTTCCTGAGAGAATAATCAGTGCCTCATGAGCCATTTCCCTTAGCAGCATCACAGGGTTGAAAGATTCTGGAAAACTTGCCCGGCTCCATTCTGGATCCCTGAGGGATCCCACAGAATGGCTGTCAGTGGCAGGAAGGAGCATTTAGCTGTCCATCTTCCTTCCGTGTGCAATTCCAGTGTGCGCTTCCGTGTGCTCTGTGCAGCCACGGAGAAGAGCAGAGAGGGAAGGGGCTGGGCCCAGGGCTGTGCCCCGGGGCTGTGCCTTTTGCAGCTCCTTTGCCGGCCCCGGGGTGCCTGAGCTGCTCCTGCTGCTGCTGCCAAGCCCTGGCCCTGCCTGGGGCTGGGTTTAGAGCTGCTGGCAGCTCCAGGGAATCCTTTCTCCCCCGTGGACGGCCCTGCAAGGGGCTCCTTCCATGCCAGTGTGGGGCCACCGCAGGCACGTGGTCCCCCTGGCCCTGCTCCTGAGTGGAAGGCAGAGCTGAGGGAGTGCTTTGGAGGGCACCAATCACCCAGGGGCACTCACTGCCACTCTGGCCTGAAGGGGACATGGAACAACTTTCTCTTAAGGTCCTTCTCCATGGAAGAACTCAGACACTGGGGACAAGAAATCCCTGGAGGCAGCCAGACACCTGGACCAGATGCTGAGTGATCTGGAGAGACGCCGTGGTGGGTGCATTTCCCTCAGCCTTCCCCTGGGGCTCAGCAGCCGGGGGCTTTCCCGGCACATCTGGACACGCCGTGCCCGGCACAGAAGGAAGGGATCCATGGCAGCCTGGAGCTTTCCTGCCCTGCAGGGCTGTTTCCCAGCCTGGCCTGGCTGCAGCTTCTCCCCAGCCTCTGCAGGAAGGCATTTGGCATCAGCTGGCAGGGAGCCCAAACTGCACCATGGGCCCGAGATGCCTGCAATTTCCCGGTCTCCGGGTAGATCAGGAATGGCACCTGTTTGTAGAAGGGAGTGGCCTGGCCAATCCCAAAAGTTTTGATGATTTCCTGAACCATGAGTTTGTCCAGTATTGCCTCTTGAAGATGCCATCTCCCAGAAGGGGAACGGCTCCATCTAATGCAGCTGTGCCTCTTCCTGTCTCCAGAGATGAACCGAAAGGCTGTGCTGAAGGCAGCATTTCCCGGAGGAAGCAGTGGCCCATTGGCAGCCCCTGCTGCAGGAAGTGAGGCGATGCCAGGCACAGTCACAGGAGGTAATTGCTGAGGCTTGAGCTGCCATCTCTGCTGTGTGGCAGTACCTGCCCTCCAGGGATGTTGCACAGGGCCTGCAAAGAGTGTGGAGAGTGGCCAGGAGCCAGCCCAGAGCTCCCCAGGCCCCTGGGCAGCTTTGGCCATGGCCATGGAAATTTGGCCCCCACAGCCTTACCCGACCCCCTTGCAGTGCCCAGTTCCCAAAGGCACAGGGGGATCCCAGCAGACCAGGAAATGGTTCTGATCTCTGATCCCTTCTAGCTTGGGATGGCGACATGGCTTATCGGGATGCCCTACTGGATGACGGCTTGGAGAATTCTCTTGGAGAGATTCTCTTGGAGAATGCTGGAGGCAAGTTTTCTGTGTGCCTTTCCTGAGAGAATAATCAGTGCCTCATGAGCCATTTCCCTTAGCAGCATCACAGGGTTGAAAGATTCTGGAAAACTTGCCCGGCTCCATTCTGGATCCCTGAGGGATCCCACAGAATGGCTGTCAGTGCCAGGAAGGAGCATTTAGCCGTCCATCTTCCTTCCGTGTGCAATTCCAGTGTGCGCTTCCGTGTGCTCTGTGCAGCCAGGAAGAAGAGCAGAGAGGGAAGGGGCCGGGCCCAGGGCTGTGCCCCGGGGCTGTGCCTTTTGCAGTTCCTTTGCCGGCCCCAGGGTGCCTGAGCTGCTCCTGCTGCTGCTGCCAAGCCCTGGCCCTGCCTGGGGCTGGGTTTAGAGCTGCTGGCAGCTCCAGGGAATCCTTTCTCCCCCGTGGATGGCCCTGCAAGGGGCTCCTTCCATGCCAGTGTGGGGCCACCGCAGGCACATGGTCCCCCTGGCCCTGCTCCTGAGTGGAAGGCAGAGCTGAGGGAGTGCTTTGGAGGGCACCAATCACCCAGGGGCACTCACTGCCACTCTGGCCTGAAGGCGACATGGAACAACTTTCTCTTAAGGTCCTTCTGCATGGAAGAACTCAGACACTGGAGACAAGAAATCCCTGGAGGCAGCCAGACACCTGGACCAGATGCTGAGTGATCTGGAGAGACGCCGTGGTGGGTGCATTTCCCTCAGCCTTCCCCTGGGACTCAGCAGCCGGGGGCTTTCCCTGCACATCTGGACACGCCGTGCCCAGCACAGAGGGAAGGGATCCATGGCAGCCTGGCTGCCCCGCTGCTGCTTTCCTGCCCTGCAGGGCTGTTTCCCAGCCTGGCCTGGCTGCAGCTTCTCCCCAGCCTCTGCAGGAAGGCATTTGGCATCAGCTGGCAGGGAGCCCAAACTGCACCATGGGCCCGAGATGCCTGCAATTTCCCGGTCTCCGGGTAGATCAGGAATGGCACCTGTTTGTAGAAGGGAGTGGCCTGGCCAATCCCAAAAGTTTTGATGATTTCCTGAACCATGAGTTTGTCCAGTATTGCCTCTTGAAGATGCCATCTCCCAGAAGGGGAACGGCTCCATCTAATGCAGCTGTGCCTCTTCCTGTCTCCAGAGATGAACCGAAAGGCTGTGCTGAAGGCAGCATTTCCTGGAGGAAGCAGTGGCCCATTGGCAGCCCCTGCTGCAGGAATTGAGGCGATGCCAGGCACAGTCACAGGAGGTAATTGCTGAGGCTTGAGCTGCCATCTCTGCTGTGTGGCAGTACCTGCCCTCCAGGGATGGTGCACAGGGCCTGCAAAGAGTGTGGAGAGTGGCCAGGAGCCAGCCCAGAGCTCCCCAGGCCCCTGGGCAGCTTTGGCCATGGCCATGGAAATTTGGCCCCCACAGCCTTACCCGACCCCCTTGCAGTGCCCAGTTCCCAAAGGCACAGGGGGATCCCAGCAGAGCAGGAAATGGTTCTGATCTCTGATCCCTTCTAGATGAGCATGCTAGCAAGGCTTCCCCAGCAGCTGGGATGGAAGATGGTTTGGAACCCTTGGGAGCTTCTGCAGGTAACTTCTCAACTTCCCCTCAGTGAAGAATCACTGACAACCTGGCAGGAAGCAGGTGACAGAAGCTCCTGTGCCTGTTGAGTTACAGGTGTGTCTGCAGGGAGGACTTTTCAGGCTCCTTTCCTGGTTGCTGCGCACAAGCCCGGCTCCCATCGCAGGGGTGAGTTGTGTGTCCCTGCTGACCCCACAGGCTGAGCCCTGCTTTTGTGGGATCCATTCCGGGGGAAATGGACATGCATTCTCTTAAGGTGCGCCGCGACGGAGGAACAGATCTACTAAACACATGAAGTCCCTGGAGGCATCCAAACACATGGACCAGATGCTGAGTGATCTGGAGAGACGCCGTGGTGGGTGCATTTCCCTCAGCCTTCCCCTGGACTCAGCAGCCGGGGGCTTTCCCTGCACATCTGGACATGCCGTGCCCGGCACAGCGGGAAGGGATCCATGGCAGCCTGGCTGCCCCGCTGCTGCTTTCCTGCCCTGCAGGGCTGTTTCCCAGCCTGGCCTGGCTGCAGCTTCTCCCCAGCCTCTGCAGGAAGGCATTTGGTACCAGCTGGCAGGGAGCCCAAACTGTACCACGGGCCTGCAATCCCCTGCAATTTCCCGGTCTCTGGCACGTCAGGAGTGGCACCTGTATGGAGAAAGGAGGGCCCTGTGGCAGCCCCAAGAGCCGTGGCCTTTTCCTGATCCTTATCCATGTCTTTGAAAAGTAGAACTTGCTGAAGATGCCATCTCTCCAATGGGGAATGGTTCCACCTGATCCAGCTGTCCCTTTTCCTTTCTCCAGAGATGGACCAAAGGGCTTTGCTGAAGGCAGCACTTCCTGAAGGAAGCCGTGGCTCCGTGCCAGACCCCGATACACGAAGGGAGGAGATGCCAGACAGTGCCACAGAAGGTGATTGCTGTGCCAGGCTCAGCCAGGCTGAGCAATCCTGCTGGGGTCCCTCCGTGGGAGACATGTCCCGAAACCTGGGAGTGGCTGCACGGGGTGCCCATGGTGGGGAAAGGGCAGAGGGGGAGAGCAAGGCTCCCGTGTGTCCTGACAGGGCCTGACTCTGTCCCCTGGGGCTGGGGGAGCTGTCCCAGGGCAGGGAGGGCCAGGGCTGGCAGGGGCTGCTCAGGGATGGCTTTGGCCCGTGTCCCTCGAAGCAGCGACTGCCCAAGCAGCTGCGCTGGCCCCGGGCTCTCCTCCCGGTCTGCTGGGCTTTGTTGGGTGGCACAGCCTGTGCCAAGGGGCGGCAAGGGGCCTGCAGGCCCCAGCTCTGGGGGAAACAGAGAACGTCCTGGCTGTATCCACCGTGCTGCCAGCTCGGCAGTGCAGCACAGCACGGGCTCACGCTCCCCATTGCTCCCACAGACGTTATCACTGAAACAGGAATATTTGCCCCGGATCCAGTGCGCCTCCCAAGAATTGTCTGCCCCCAGGATGTGCGCAGGTCCTGCATGATAGGCACGGTGGTGACACTGTTCACCGTGCCCCTCATGCTGACAGGCTGCTATCTTGGCATTCGGAAGCTGTACCAGAGCAGACGCTCAGTTGTTGATTTTTCTCCACAGTTTTCTTGTAACTCTGCTCATAGCATTGGTAGCCTGACTCGTAGTCATGCTGCACTGGAGCTGTGGCCAGTCCGTGGTTGTCCAAAGAACTCTGCTGAGGGCTCTGCTGCTGCCCAGTGCTTTCATTGGCCTCTTCATTGCTGGGCCTTGTCCAGGGGGGCCCGCTGGGGCTGCAGCCAGTGCTGGCTCCCACTGAGGCTGCCAGGCCAAGAGCGGCCCCGGGGGCACAGGGCAGAGGCAGAGCAAGTTCTCAACAGTATTTGGGCCACACAGCTCAGGACAGGACAGTGCTTATTTAGTAGCTCATGTAAAGTTTCATGGTGACAGTGATGTTACCAGACAAGCAAATCTGCTCCAGTTCAGTGTTCAAACAAATCCAACCTGTTGAAGGTCTGGCTTTGGCCTCGAGGCTTTGCTCTTTGTGTGAGCCCTGTTCTGGATTGATTCCCACTCAGTCTTGGAGCCTGTTTTGGGTGAAGGCTCATCCCAGCCCTGACCCTTGGCAGTTCTGGGCTCAAAGGGACCGCCGAGGCTGCACTGCACGTGACTGGGCTTCAGGGCTCCATCATCAAAGGGCTTTGAGAAGTTTAAATTACTGTATTCTTACTCTTTGGTTTTCTTTCTGGAATTCCTTCCCTTTTTTTTAAACTTAATTTTAAAAAAACAAATTCTTTTCCAGTGCTTTTTCCAGTTATTTGATATAGTGAATGATGGCTGGACCATCGAGGATCTCGTCTCGACGATGGTAGCTCTATTCCCCTTCCTCTCTTTTCTCTCTATTTCCCTTTTCTGTCCCTTCTATCACATTTGCTGTTGGTACCTAAATAAAGATGCATTTGTTGTGATTAAACTGATGGTCCCTTGCCATTTGCAGTTTTGCACTTTGGGGATCGGTTAACAAACCATCACAAACACCCTGCAAGAGTGGATCGTGACCGGTTGTGGGGGATCCTTCGGTCTCTTGGATGGGGGAGGGAGCGGGGAAATGGAATCAAGATGAGACAGGGATCAGCCAGCCCCACGCCAGGCGGCGTTTTCTCCTCTGAGAGCTCCTCTGAGCTGAGCGAGCTGGTGAAGCCTGCGGAGCAAATGAGAGCCGGGACTGAGGGAAAGGCTGGCTGGGAAGGAGTCAGATAAACCCGTGTGGGCATTTCCCTTTCCAAGGGGCTCCTGGGGAGACAAAGGAGACAAGAAGGATTCTCCACCTCACGACATTTCCTTTTTCCCTTCAGTAGCCCTATTGCAGCCACTGCATACAAGAGTTTACTTGATCACCTCGATGCCAGGGAGCACCAAGAACTTGAACCTTGCTGGAGTCCAGCCCTGCCTGCCTGGCACCGAGCAGAGGGGAAAGATGCAGAACCTGGGCAGGGGTTGAGTCAAATTGGCATTTTGCCACTTCTGACTTCCTCCCAGCTTTTGCAGCAGGGCGACAACGCCATCGCTGCAAACCACTCCCTTTGGCAAGGCACACGTGGACCTCGCTGGAAGCTCAGGGCTCTTGAAGGGGCTGCTGCAGTTGGCAACAGGAGCTGTTGTTGAACTTTTCACATTGCTTAACCCCCCCTGCCAAATGCCATCAAGTGGCTGAGGAAGGACACAAAAAGATTACCCTGGAGGAAGGGAGGCCAAAAGCTTGGAAAAGGATGAAAGAAATGCTCTGATCATGATGATGACAAAAAAATAGAACGATTTCTTTTTGACAGCAAATGAACACCCGCCGCCCTCCAGCCCTCCCAGCCTGGCAGGCCGAGCGGAGCCGTTTCCATGGCATGAGGTGCTGGCAGCCTGCGGAGAGAAACCAGAGAGCCACGGTCAGTCACAGAAGGCTCCTGTGCCCTGTCCTGCCATGGCCTGTGCCCGGGCCAGGCTGCTGGCTGTGCTCAGAGCCCAAACCTCTCGAGCCATTCTCTGTTTCGAGAGAAGGGCAGCGTGGCAGGCCACGTTCCACCTCCTCCGCTTCAGCACAGCACAGCAGCCTCCTCAGCAGCTGCAAGGGCGGGATGCCCGTGTGCCCGCTGCCCTCTGCCCGAAGCCCTTCTGCCAGCCCAGCTGTGGAGCCGGGTACCCACCTCTGCAGACCTGCTGCCAGGAGAGGAGCTGATCCCGCACGAGGTCCTCGCCCTTCTTGAAGGGGATGTCCCTGCAGGCCGTGGCCCCTGGGGTAGCGCTGGCACTGGATGTGCTCCACGGACGGTGCAGGCACTTGCCCATGCGGTCCGGGCACCAGGTGTAATCTTCCTGGGAAAACAAAGAACGATTGCATGAAAGTCAATTCAAAACAAGACCTGGAAACAAGAAGAAGCTACAAAGCCTGTCACCGTTTCACGGGCCTGAGGAGGGTCTGACCACTCCATGCGAGAATGAAACCTGTCCACGGGTGGGGAAAAACCCCACCTTTCCCACCCGTAAACGCACCCCTTCCTCGAGGGCCTGCAAAGCAGACCAGCTGGGGCACAGCTTCAGAACCCGTCCCCCTCTGCTGCCCCCATCCACATGGATGGATGCTTTGTCAGGCTGGCTGCCCCCGCCCCAGCCCGTGCCAGGCTGGCTGGCAGAAGCTGTCAGCAAGGCCAGGAGCCGGCTCCCCTTCTACAACATCCGCCCCCTGTCCCACCAAAAAGCAGCTCGGCAGCCGGGGAAAAATTAATATTCCCCAGCGCCGCCAAGCGGGGAACCTGCAGCGCGTGGCCAGGCCCAGCCCTGCCATGCCTGGAAGCACGAGCATCCCCCCGCCCCTGCGCCGGCTGGGGACTCATCTTGATTTCATCGGGGCGCAGAGCGTGTCCTCCAGGAAGGGGCCGCAGCCAAAGCCGGTCGGCTTTGCCCCGCCAGCGGCCAGCTCCAGGATGGTGTTCCCAGCTCCACGTGGTGCTCCAGAAGAACACGCCAGCTGTGCCTCGGCTTGCGGGGACATCCCGATGCCATTGAGCTGCAGGGGGATGTTTCCCCTGTTCCAGTCCGTGGCACCTTCACCGCACTGCCACCACTTCTCCAGTGGCACGGGGAGCACTGAGCTGCTCCCTCCACAACTCGCCGGGGACCAGCGGAAGCATCTCCTCGGCTGCGCTCTCTCCTCCGTGCTGCGGCCGCAGGGAAACGCTCCGGGGTTTTTTTGGAGTGCCACCAGACGCGTGCAGCTGGTACTTGCTGGGCTCCTGGATCCTACTGAGCACAGGGATGGGTCTCTGCTGTCGCCTGGGCCAGGCAGGGCTCCTGCAGCCAAGAATGCTCAAAAAGGTCTTCCAGTGATGGCCTGTCTGCGGGGTCCATGGATAAACACCACCTGATGAGGTGCTGGCACTCTGCAGAGAGAAACCAGAAACCGACGCTCAGCGGGACAAGGCTCCTGTCCGTGCTCTCCCACATTCCACGGTGCCCAGGCCACACTAGGAGTGCTCAGAGCTGCAGCCAAAAGCTTCCCATTGATCCTCCCTTCCGGAGGAGAGCAGCACAGAGGCACACGTGCCACCTCCTCCAGCTAAGCCCAGGAGCTCAACCGCCTCACTAGCTGCAAGAGCAGGACACTGATGTGCCAGCTGCCCCCTCCCAGCCCCGTTCCTCCTCCTGAGCCTTGAAGGCGCAGCCCCACCTTGAGACACCCGGGGCGGGAAGAAGAGCTGGCCCCGGACGATGTCCTCGTTTGTGTGGAAAGGAAGGTGCCCGCAGACCAGGTGATAGAGCAGGATGCCCAGGGACCAGATGGTGGCTGGCTGGCCATGGTAGCAGCCAAAGAGGATCCACTCTGGTGGGCTGTACTCCGGCATCAGCCGGCCTGGGAGAGGCGGGACACAGACGGGATGGGATGGGAGTAGAGTGAGTGTGAGAGGGAGAAGGGGCATGGGGAGCGAGTGGAAAGTCGAGCGGAAAACCGGTCGAGAGAAGCGCTGCTGCTGCTGCTGCTGCTGCTGCTGCTGGTGCTGCTGCTGCTGCTGCTGCTGCTGCTGCTGCTGCGGAACCGCTGCAGCTCGCGAACGTTCCTCCGTTGCCTCCGCGAATCCAACGGAGGAGCCGCCGCGCGCCCCGCGGAACGAAAGAGAGAAACAAACAAATAAAACCCCAAAGGAATTCCTATTAGAGAAGTAACCAAATCAAACAATGTAGCAATAAGGAAGAGTCTTGGCTTGTGGCTTCTTTCTTCTTTGGCTGAGGTGTAGCATTTCATGGGGAAGAATTGGCTCTTCTGACAATTTCTGACAGTTTTTGGACAGGAGTGGAGCATTTAATTTTCAAGTAGAATAGGGAAATTGTCTCAGTAATGTCACCTCTTTTCATCCTCTGTTGAGATAGTTGCAGGCTGCCAAAAGACATGGTCTGCAATATGGAACTTGGAGCCAAGTTTCTTTTTCTGCCAGAGGATGAGGAGGGGAAGTATCCCAGAATCATGGAGTCGTGGCATGGTTTGGCTCGGAAGGGATCTGAAAAATCACACGGCTGCAACCCCTGCTGTGGCTGGGCACCCCTTGCACTAGCCCGGCTTGTCTAGAGCTCCATGCAGCCTGGCCTTGAGCACTGTCAGGGACGAGACAGCCACACCTTCTCTGGGCAACCTGTTCCAGGAGAGTCTTTTTTCCTGAATCCCTCTCCTAAACCGACTCTCTTTCCATTTGGATCCATTCTCCCTTGTCCTGTCCTTGCCTGCCCTCCTACAAAGCCCCTGTCCAGCTTTCTTGTAGGTTGCCCTCAGGTACTGGAAGGCCATAGTTGGATCAAGTCTCAGTCTCTTGCCCTGGCTGAGGAAGCCGAGCTGTCTCAGCCTTTCCTTGCAGGAGAGGAGTGTTATCAATACATATTATAATGTTGGCTTTTGCAAATATTAAAATGAATTTTATATGTGTGATGTTCAAGTAACTTTGTTCCAAAGATATATGTGGGAGGGGTTCCTGCTCTCCCTTGGGAGGCAGCAACAGTTTAGAAATCAGCTGCTGCTCTCCACCCCAGAAGAGCTGTCCATCAATGTTTAGCATACCCCCCAGTTCCAGAAAGTTCAGTTATTCTGTTACCACCATTGGCTCCTGTTAGAATACCACTCCTCCTCTGTACCCTGATTAGTTCTCTGTATGTCACCCCACTCTGTCTCCCCCCTTTACCTGTTGCCCGTTGGGTGTTCTGTACCCTAACCACTCCTACTCCTTTGCCCTTAATACCCAGCCCCGCCTTTCCTCGGGGCTTCCGGAGTTCGCTCCCTTCTGGAGAGTTTGTGCCCCCCGTTTCACCCTCCTGTTCTTTCGACGCTCCTGAAATAAAGCCCCTAGGAATAAAGGCACTTCGGAGCCCTCTCGTCCTTACGGTGGAGCTATCCGGGTCCCGCCACATCCTCCCCGCGGAGCAGTCCTCTGAGGGTTTTCCCCCGGACAGGCTGGGCACCCGGGTGAAGCCCGGAGGACTTGTATTTTAATACAAGTGGCGTCCCGAACACGGCGACCACTGCCCTGGTCACCGAGGAGCGTCTCCCATGAGCGTCCGGATCCGTGACCCCACGCTCCAGGACTTCAAGCGCCGTTTGCCGCCGCTTCCAGGGGCAGCTGTACTTCGATTGTTAGAAGGCTTCTGCCTCCTGTCGCTGCTGACAACTCGTGGATATCCGACCCTGCAGCTTCGGGGGAAGCGCCGGATTTCACGAGACCAGCAGCACTCCACCGCCCCGCCACAGCTTTCTTCTTTTCGCTGCGTCCCGGTGTTGGTGAGTTTCGCTGCTCGAGGCGAGCAGCCGACGCAGGCTCTTTCTTTTCTTTTCTCCTTTTGCTTTGGCCGGGGATCTCTCTTGCAGTGGGAAAAATGGGCAACCGCCTTTCCCCTGCACGACGGGAATTTTATATCCAAGTTAAGTCCGCCCTTGTGTTGGGGAATGTTTCATTTAAAAAAGGGGTTTTAAAATCTTTTGTTAAATTTATTTTCGAACACTTTCCTGACATCTCCATGGACGATGTCTTTTCTGTTTCGTTTTGGGGGAAAGTTGGACGTTACATTTATGATGTTCATGTTACGGGGAATTTTAAAGTGGGGAGATTTTTTCCAATTTATGATTCCATTTTTAATTTAGTTAAATCGAAAGGGGAAAGTTTGGGTCCCAGTTCTCCTACCCCTCATTCCGCCCCCCCCGCTCCTAACCCCACTTCCCCTAAGGATGGATCGGGAGACAGATCCTGCCAGAATGAGGCACAGGGTTGCTGCCGTCTCCCTGCTGCCTCCCGTCCCACCCTGTCCTCTCCTTGTGTTGGGACTGGCCACCCCAGCACGAGCCCTACCCACTCCCTCGTTCCACGAGTCCCTGACCCCAGTTCTATCCCCAGTTGTCATGCTTGTTCCAATGCTGTTTTAATACCTCAAAATGGCGACGGCCTCGTGGCCGGTCGCCACACAGCACAAAAATGCGCCTCCTCCTCCTCCTCCTCACCCCCTCGGGTTCCCGCCACTGTAACATCTCCGCCCCCTCCGTCGGTTGCCGCCCCCGCATCGGGTCCCGCCCCCCATCACGCGTCGATTTCGGTGACGTCGGGACCCTCCCATCCTGCCTCCTTGACCACGCCCCTGGGTGGGCCCCTGGTGGGTGGGACAGGCCTGCTGGAAGGCCACGCCCCAGTGGGTGGGTCAGGCCACGCCCCCTCTCCTGCCGCTCCCGGTTCCCACGCTGCCGGAACCGGAAGCAGGCCCAGCCGGAAGCAGGCCATCTTGGCCTGCAGGGTCTCCCGGCACCGGGACCCACCGGCAAGGGAGAGGCTCCGCGCCCTAGCCCGTCCTGCCTCCTCCTCGGAAGAGGATGAGGACAATGACGACCCCCGGCCAACAACCAGGCCGGGGGAGGGCTGGCCCCAGATCCAGGCCGAGGCCATTAAGGATGGGGACCTAGATCTCACAAGGATCTTTTCTGGACATTCCCTTATACAACACGACCTTTGCTATATAGCGAAGGCCCTGCTGTCCCCCACAGAATTCCTTCTGTGGGAGATACATTGGAAAAAATTGATTAAGCCTCTCCTAACAAAGTATGATCTCAGGGAGGTGTTAGGAGACGGCGAGGAGGGCCTTGAAGCTTTGGCAGGGGAGGGGGAATTTAGCAGACCTGAGGACCAAATCCTCCTTCCCGAGAATTTGTTAAGTGACATAAGGGATGCTGGGAAGGAAGCACTGCTGAAAATCCCCAATGGTACCACCCCCCTCCAAAACTTTTCATCAGTTCTTCAAGGCCCTGATGAAACTTTTATCAGGTTCGTGGACAGGTTAAAGGAAGCCATCGACAGGCAAATTGAGAAGGTCGAGGCCCTCGTTTCACCCTCCTGTTCCTGCGATGCTCCTGATATAAAGCCTCTAGGAATAAAGCCACTTCGGAGCCTTCTCATCCTTACGGTGGAGCTATCCGGGTCCCGCCACATCCTCCCCGCGGACTGGTCCTCTGAGGGTTTTCCCCCGGACAGGCTGGGCACCCGGGTGAAGCCCGGAGGACTTGTATTATAATACAAGGGACCATGGCCATAATTAGAATTTTGCTTCCCAAATTCTGTATATCCAAGGAATGTTCCCAGACAAAAGTAGACAGGAGAGACAGGTCAGGTTGGCCCTGTCCTCTGGTGATTTTCTTAGACTATGAGCTGAATGTTTTCATTTGAAAACACCTTGGAGAGTGCCCAGAGATCTCCCAAGGTGGGGTTTTGAGGCCTCAGGCACATGACCACTACATATGGACAAAGGAGCTCTGTGCTCTGTGCTGTCGTGGTGGTTTTTCATCACGGAAGAGATGTCCTGAGAGAAGCTGCTAGATATTTCCTTTGTGTCTGACAAAAAAACAATCAGTAATTAACTTTGAGAATTGACAATCTGTTAAACCACTAAGGGAACTGCACACGCCTCTGTGAAGACACAAGTTAAAGACGAGGAAGCCTGGCTGGGTCTCTTTCCCTTCTGGCCAGCACAGAGGTGCCAAGGCCGGGCCAGCCCCCGTCTGGGCCGGGGCGGGCCGGGCGGCTCCTGCCGTGGGGCCGGGCCCCTTCCCAGGGAGCCCGCCAGGCCCCATCGGCTGCCGGGCAGGGGAGGGGAGGCCGCGGGGCCGAGGCCGGGCCGGGCCGTGGCTGCGCTTGCTGACATCTGGCCGCTGCCGAGCCCTGCCCCGCCGCCAGCCCGGGCCCAGCCAGGATCCGCCGGGCCCCAGGAGCAGTCCCGGGCCAGGCCGGCTCGGCCAAGCTTCTGCCGCCCTTGGGCTTGGCCCGCAACCAGCGGGCAGGGCCAGGAGAAGCCATCGGCCCCGGCCGTGCTGCTGCTCTGCTCTGGCCTGGCTGCTGAGATCCTGGCCCTGCCCCAGCGCCGCCCAGCCTGACACAGCCCCAGCGCAGCCGCTGCACAAACCTCCATGGGAAAACAGCTCCGGCCGCAAGGACCCAGCCCGGCCGGGCTCACGCAACCATCTGCAGGCCCCGCCTCAGATATTGACTCTTCCCGTGCTTCCATCCTCCCTCCAGTGAGAGAAAAGGACAAAGTGCGGGCACACAGAGGAGCAATGTGAAGACACCGAGGTCAGTGAAGAGGAAGTTGAGTCCCAGATGGGAGGGATGAGGAGATGCCTTGATCTTGGGGCTGAAATCCTCTGCTAAAGCTATGGAGAAGGATGGAATTGATACATCAGACTCTCATTTTCTCTATAATGCATTGAAAAGAATGGGGAGATGACTTGTTCAGCAAAGGCCTCTATGCTAAAGCAAGCAAATGTTGCAGTAGCTCTAATCCCATGAGAAGTTTGAACAGAGAAAGAGAGAAAAGTGATGAGACCCTGTGCGCTCAGGGAGAGAAGAAGAAGATCTCTGTTCCCAGAGATGAAGATGATTTCAGAAATAGATGAAGAGAACCCTTGCTCTTAAACAGCTCATCTGTTAACCAATACCCCATAAGATGACATGGCCCATAAACACAATTGTAGGAAAAGCTGTGAAAAAATGGGATGGACTTCACGTTTGCAGATTTTTCCAGGCAGCTGCTATTTGTGGAAATGAAAAGCCATGAGAGAACTGTTTTCTTGTGGAGAAGTCTCCATAACATTAACAAGAGGAACTTCTCTCCCTAAGGGTAGCGAAGAAAGACTATTCTAGAGGTTGTAAACTGACTGAAAATATTAGGTTTTGTCTCTTTTCACTGTCAGGTTGTATGGAGAGAGGAAGTGTTCTGAAAGTTTTGTTCTGATTCTTATTACTCTTTCTTTTAGTTACTATTAATAAACTTTTCTTTATGCACTTTTAAAGCTTTGAGCCTACTTTGCCTTTCTCTTAATCCTATCTCACAGCAGGAAATGAGTAAGTATATTCTAGTGAGTGCACTGGTAATTAGCCAGCACTGAACCCACCACACTAATTGATGCATTGGCCGAGAAATCTCAAATTGGCGAACCAAAATCACTACAGAAAACTTCCTGATGAACTGCCCCAGACCAGAGGGAAATCAAGGCAGAGCCATGGTTTTTCAGAACTTGCTTGATCCTAATGAGCCCCGTGGTGCATTTGGAGCTGAGCCCTGGAACCTCAGGGCCTGAGAGGAGATTGCACAAACCTTTCCAGGACTCAAAGGCAGAAGAAAACCCCAAAGTGTCTCAAAGCATTAATGGGTGCCACTGAGGTCCATCCCCAACACAGGCTCCTCATGGACTCCTTGGAGGAGAGAATTGGAGGCCAGGATGGCACAAAAACCTCTCAGTGTGGAAAGGAAAATCCAAAGTACCTTAAAAAAGTTGAGTATCTCAAAGCATTAATGAGCCCCACTGAGTGTCAGTGCAAAGCTCTCAAGGGACTCGTTAAAGCAGATAATTGGGGCCATGATTGCACAAACCTCTCACAGAGTCTGTAGCAAAAGGGAAACACCAAGTACCTTAAAATAACTGAGTACCTTGAAGTATTAATGAGCCCACTGAGTGTTGTTCCTGACAAAGCCTCTCCAGGGACTAATTACAGCAGATAATTGGAGGCCATGATTGCACAAAGCTCTCAGAGACTGCAAGGCAAAAGCCAAAGCCAAAGTCCTTTGAAAAACCTGCAGTCCCTGGGAGCATTGTGGAGCCCCCAGGGCCATTCCTGAGCAAGGCTCCCCAGGGACTCCTTCCAGCAGATCCTTGAGGCCACTGGGATGTGGGCTAGGGGGGGATGCTGAGGGCAGGACAAGGGGCTGACAGTGCCCAGCCTGGCTGGGGCTGTGCCAGGAGGCCCCAGGGCCTCAGGACAAGGTGTCTCCTGACAGCCCTTGGTGGCACAGACCCTGCTGTGCCCCAGGCCACCAAGACTTGGCTTCTCTTTGTCCCCACCTGTCATCAGTGCCTCCAGTTCTCTGCTCTGCCTGGGGCCTGGGGACACTTTCTCAGTCCTGTCCCTCAGTGGGACCCATTAAAAGTCAAAGAAACTTTGGAGTTGGATTCTGACTTGGAGTTCTGGAGAGGTTTCTGCAGCTCCCTCTCAGGGCCTGATGTTCAGGGCCTGAGCACAAAGCCCCAGAGGCTCATTCAAGTCCTTGTGCTGTGTCTGTGCTGCTGAGCTGGGCCGGGCTCCTGGCACAGAGGGTGATGCTGGTAAGCAAGCAGAGCTTGAAAAGCACATTTCTCTGGATGAGCAGCTCTTCTCCCAGCCCAGCAGGGCTGGGGCACTGCCTGCAGCCAGTGCGGGCACAGCCCAGAGGCACAGAGAGCTTCAATCAGTCAGGGCTGGGAAGGTGCTGAGAAGTGCCTGGGGCAGAATCACTGCCAGCCCTTGGCACAGGAACCTCTGGCTGCAGGACAATGCAGCTGCAGCTCCTGCAGTGATCTCCTCAAGCTGGAACATGCCAATGCCCACAGCCCCTGTGAGTACATTCTCTGATGGTCTCTTGTGCAGAGCAGCCAGGGGTGCCCAGGGCTGTCCTGCAGAGCAGGGTCCTGCAGCCCAGGGCGCTGTGCTGGGCCAGGGACTCTGCTGCCTGCCAGGGACAGCTCTCAGCCGGCCCGGGGAGCTTCTGCCAGCACTGGGGACAAGATGTGGGTGGAAGGAGACAGCTGCTAGGGCTTGGAATTGGTCTCCTTGTATGGTGAGGATGCTGCATTGTTCAGGACTGCTCAGAGCATGGCATTTAACTCCAGAACATTTCCAAGCAGATTATACAGGGAGCACAGCAAGGCAGGGGCTGCATAAAAGGGCAAATGCTGCTAGTTTAATCTACTGCTCTGGGTTGCCTGGATGGGAAATTGCACATAGATATTCTTCTCTCAGTTCAGGCTGAAAAAAATAAAAAAGTTTTCTCTCAGATATGAATAAACCTGGCAGTTACAGAAATCAACACTGGGCCCCTTAGAGGCAGTGTTGCTTTTCCAGCCTCCTCAGGGTTGCTCTGATGTTGCCATCAAAGCCTGCGGAGCCAGAGATGCCCTTGGGCTGTGCCTGAGCTGGGAGGGGTCTGCAGGGCAGATCTGAGCCCCCAGGGCTGGGCTGGGCCCTGGCAGCACTGGCAGGGCCCAGCCCTGGGCACAGGGAAGCAGCTGCTGGCAGGGACAGCTCCAGGCAGCAGAGCCTGGGCAGGCAGTGGGGGGAAAGTGCCCCCAAGCTGGGCTGGAATATTTAAATTCCTCTCCAAGCCCAACTATTCCATGATTACTTTTTTTACAGATCCACATGCCAAGGCACAGCACATGTCCAACAGCAGCTCCATCAGCCACTTCCTCCTGCTGGCACTGGCAGAGACGCGGCAGCTGCAGCTCCTGCACTTCTGCCTCTTGCTGGGCATCTCCCTGGCTGCCCTCCTGGGCAACGGCCTCATCATCAGCGCCGTAGCCTGCGGCCACCACCTGCACATGCCCATGTTCTTCTTCCTGCTCAACCTGGCCCTCAGCCACCTGGGCTCCATCTGCACCACTGTCCCCAAAGCCATGCACAATTCCCTCTGGGACACCAGCACCATCTCCTACACTGGATGTGCTGCACTGGTATTCCTGATTATCTTCTTCCTTGGAACAGAGCTTTCCCTGCTGACCATCATGTGCTACGACCGCTACGTGTCCATCTGCAAACCCCTGCACTACGGGACCCTCCTGGGCAGCAGAGCTTGTGCCCACATGGCAGCAGCTGCCTGGGCCAGTGCCTTTCTCAATGCTCTCATGCACACAGCCAATACATTTTCCCTGCCCCTGTGCCATGGCAATGCCCTGGGCCAGTTCTTCTGTGAAATCCCACAGATCCTCAAGCTCTCCTGCTCCAAATCCTATCTCAGGGAACTTGGGCTTCTTGCTGTTAGTGTGTGTTTGGTATTTGGTTGTTTTGTGTTCATTGTTTTCTCCTATGTGCAGATCTTCAGGGCTGTTCTGAGGATCCCGTCTGAGCAGGGACGGCACAAAGCCTTTTCCACCTGCCTCCCTCACTTGGCCGTGGTCTCCCTGTTCTTAAGCACTGGTACATTTGCTCACCTGAAGCCCCTCTCGATGTCCTCCCCATCCCTGGATCTGTCAGTGTCAGTTCTGTACTCGGTGGTGCCTCCAGCCCTGAACCCCCTCATCTACAGCCTGAGGAACCAGGAGCTCAAGGCTGCAGTGAGGAGACTGATCACTTGGCAATTTCACTAACATTAAACTGTTGGCCAATTTCTGCAAAACACTTAAAATAAAAGTCATCTTTGATACTTCTTGTTGGTTTCATTTTGGAGGTCCTTTTTCTTTGTTTTGTTTTTTAAATATTGTCCACAAAGAAGTATCATTGTTTGTTCCATTTCTCATTTTCCCGCCACCTCCCCTGTGGCCACAGACTCTGTCAATGAGGGGCTGCATTCTCGATGACTTTAAGGGAACTCAAGGATCTCCCAGCAGAGTTTTCCGAAGTGATGCCCTTTTGTTGCCTTCTCTGGAGCTGCAGCAGCAATGTCTGTGTGCAGAGCTGGGGGCAGATCAGTGCTGGCACAGCAGCTGTGCCCAGCAGCAGCAGCAGCACTTGGTGTTGCCAGTGCTGCTCCCGTGGCTCTGCCCCGCTGCCCTGGTGGCCCTGGTGTTGCTGCAGGGCCTGAGTGCTCTCGGGGCTGGGCACAGTCCTGGGGGTGGCAGTGCCGGGGCTGCAGCAGGGACAGGCCATGGGCACTGCTGGGGCAGCGCTGACGCCTCAGGCCAGGGCCTGGGGGCTCCAGGCTCCTTGCCCAGGCTCTCTCAAGAACACGGCCAGGCCAATGCCCAGCACAGAAAACCCCCGTCAGCAGCCCCAGGCTGGCTGTGGGCAGGCTGGGGGCAAACAGCACGGCTGGTGCTCTGCCAGGGCCCTGGGGGAGACGGGAAGGAGCAGCAGAGCAGGGGCTGATCCATCCCCAGTGCGCTGCACAGCCCAGGGCAGCGTCCCAGAGCGTCCTCATGGAGCTGCCAACAACATCCCCCCTCTGCAGCCCTGGCCTCTCCCCCAGCTCACACAGGTGCCGCATCCTTGCAGGCACAGACACAGCAGCGCTGGCTCAGGAGCCCCTGTTTGCATTGCACACAGCAGGCGGGAGCACCCCCGTGCTGGTGCTGTGGGGACATGAACCTGAGGCAGCACAAATGCCATCAGCCCCTGGGGCCAGGAAGGGCTGGGGGACGCCAGGGAAACCACTCAGCTTTGTCCTGGCCTCTGCACTCAGCCAGAAAGTTTGTTCCCATCAGCTGGGACTTTCCTGTCCCACTGCAGACACTGTTGCTCACAGCCAGGGCTGCCTGGCAGCCTCCCCCAAACTGCCCTGAGCATTTCCTTTGCTCCGCTTTTGCTTTCTTTACTCTTCCTGATCCAGATTTCTTCCTCTTGCCCAGCCCTGTTCCCTCCCCTGCACACAGCCCATCCCTGTTTGCCCTTTCCTCTCTGGCCCCACTCCCCATTGCAGTTCCTGACTTGGCACCATGGGAACGTCCCTTGGGGAGCAGGATCATCCCACAAGTGCTGCAGGAATTGTCTGCAGGCTCCTGCAGTGCCTCGTGCTGCTCCCTTGCCAGAGGCAGCCCAGGCCAGGGGGGCACATCTGGGCTGCTGTGTCTGCCTGTGGGGCTCCCTGTTCTGGGCAAGGAGGAGGAGCTGCAGAGGCTCTGCAGGACTGACAGGATGTGCTTTGGGGCTGTGAGAGAAGCTGAGGGACCTGGGCTGCTGCAGCTTCTGAAGAGGAGGCCCAGGGCTCCTCCTGCAACTGCTCCAAGGGTGGTTCCAGAGAACCACAGAATCAGCAGGGCTGGAAAAGACCTTGGAGATCATCAAGTCCAACCTGTGCCCTGACACCGCCTTGTCACCCAGACATGCCACTAAGTGCCACTGCAGAGGGACAGTGACTCTGCCACCTCCCCCCTGGCCTGCCCATTCCAATGCCCACTCACCCTTTCTGTCAAGAACTTCTTCCTCTTGTCCTGCCTCAGCCTCCCCTGGTGCAGCTCAAGGCTGTGTCTTCTTGTCCTGCCCTCCAGCAGATCCACACTCACACCCAGCTTGGTGTCATCTGCAAATTTGGTGATGGTGGGCTCGATCCCCTCACCCAGATCAGCAGTGAAGATGTGAAACAGGACTGGGCCCAACCCAGATCCCTGGGGGACAGCAGCAGGGACTGGACACCAGCTGTATGCAGCACCATCCCCACCACTCTCTGGGCCCAGCCTCCAGCCAGCTCTTCCATCTCCCAGCCAGGAGGGAACCTGCCCAAGCCATGGGCTGCAGCTTTTCCAGGGAATGCTGTCAGAGACAGTGTCAAAGGCTTTGCTGAAGTCCAGATGGACACATCCCCAGCCTTTCCCACATCCACAGCTGGGTCACCTGGCTATAAAAGGAGATCAGGTTGCTCAGGCAGGACCTGCCCCTCTCAAATCCACGCTGGCTGGCTCTGATCCCTCGGCCATCCTGTGGGTGCCCTGTGATGGCTCTCAAGGTGATCTGTTCCAGAACCTTGCTGGGCACCGAGGTCAGGCTGACAGGCCTGGAGTTCCCCAGATCCTCCTTCCAGCCCTTCTTGGGGATGGGCTCACACTGGCACCTCCAGTGCTCTGGCACCTCCCTGCTGAGCCAGGACTGATGGGAAATGATGGAGAGCAGCTTGGGGAGCTCATCCACCAGCTCCCTCATGCCCCTAGAATGGATCCCATCCCATCCCATACACCTGTGAGCATCTGAGTGGCTCAGCAGGTCACCAGCTGCTTCCTCCTGGATTACAGGGGGCTGTTCTGCTCCCTGTGCCCATCTGCCAGATCAGGAGAACTCTTGTCCTGAGGACAACCTGTCCTAATATTGAAAATTGAGACAAACAAGATGTTAAGTAGCTCAGCCTTTTCCTTATCTTTAGTTACTCTATTCTCCATGGCATCCAATAAAGAGTAGAGGTTCTCCTTATCCCAGGTTTTGCTATTAATTTATTCATAGAAATGTTTTCAATTATTCTTCACAGAAGTGGCCAGGTTAAGCTCTAACTGACCTTTCACCTTTCAACTTCTCCTTCTGAATGACCTAACAACATCCATAAACCCTTCTAGAGTTGCCGGTCCTTTTTTCCTGAGTTCCCACAAAAGCTCCATGGGCAGCCAGGGCAGTCATTTTCCTCACCAGGTCATCTTTTGCCACACTGGGACAGGCTGCTCTTTTCCCCTTAAGATTACATTCTTGAAATGTGTCCATCAGTCCTGGACCCCTTTGGTTTTAAGGGCTGTTTCCCTTAAAATTCAGTCCCTAATTCAGTACTCCCCAAATCAGCATCCTAAATAGGCCAAAGTCTGCCCTGCCTAATTCCAGTGTGGAAGTTTTGTTGCCGCCCCTCCTTCTTTCACAGAACATTGAAAACTTGATTATTTCATGTCGCTGTGCCCCAGGCAGCCTCTGACCCCCACATCTGCCACCAGCCCTTCTCTGTTCATATTCTGTATTTTGCACACATATTCATTGATTATCCTGGACTAAACATACATCTAATAATAATTTCCCCAAAATCATTAACATATTTCCCCTCCCCTTTACCCATGCTCTCTTCTGTCCTGGGGGTCTCTCTGGTGGTCCCTGGTGGTCGTGGACCCCAATGTTCCCGTGGGCCTGGCTGAGCTGGCAGGACACTGAGGCTGGTGAACTTCCAGTTCCCCTTCTCACACAATGGGCATTGTGTGGTTTCCATAGGCCTGGGGTTTTGGAGAACAAGCTCCAGGTGTGAGCTCACCTGGTGGAGACAATTTATCATCTGTAACATGAGGTCACAGAGTGGGCTATGACATCACAGAGGGGCTGTGTGACATCCCAGGGGGGCTCTGTGAGGTCACTGGGTTGGTCACCCCGCCCCAGCTCCCCCTCACAGTTTCTCCCAACGAGTCCAATGCTGTTCATGCCCAGCGGGGTCCCTGTCCCCCGCTATCCCCCCAGCCCACCTGGAGCCACAGCCTCCACCAAAGGATGTTCCACAGGATCCACCCCAGAGCCTGACATGGGGAAAAGGGCCCGGGGCTGTGTGACCAGGACATCAAGGACGTGGATTATCCAGGTCCCTGTGGCCTGGGTTGGCTTCCCCAGAGCAGGAAAGATGTCTGGCAGATGGAGCAGGCTTAGGGAAGGGCCTCCAAGGTGGGGCTGGAGCCCTGGGGCTGTGAGCAGAGGCTGAGGGAGCTGGGCTTGTCCAGCCCGGAGCAGGGAAGGCTGAGGGGCTCCTCATCCCAGCCTGGCAGTGCCAGCCAGGAGGGGATGGAGAACACAGAGCCAGGCTCTTCACCGGGGGCCTGGTGGGAGACAAAAGCCAATGGGTGGAAGGGGAAAGAGGGGAGATCAGCCAGGCCAGGAGGAGATGAAATGAGTCAGGCTGGGTTCAGCATTTCCTCAAACACCTGCCTGACCTCCCTTCTCCATCCACCACTGACAGCTTTCCAAATCAGGAATTTTTTGAGCTCTTTTGCCCCCGCTCCAGGACGAGCATCCTGATACAAGAACTTAACTGTGTTTATATCTACCACAGAACCACTTTTCCATACTAAAATCCATTCTAGTATGGAAATCACTTGTGGATGGTGGACTCATAAGACACTGCTGGGATGTTGCACATAGCTCAGGGAAGAGCATGACTGTTATTAAATTGTGTCCTGTTCAACCGTGGTCTGTTGGCCATGAAGAGAAACTTTCTGTGCCTCTGAGTCTCACCAGTTCCTGACCCCCAAAGGACACAAACCTGATGAGTTGTGGTTCCCACTCCAGTGCTGGCACTTGGAGCTCCCTCCATCCCCAGAGCAGAGCTGCCTTGTCCCAGAAAGTCCCTGGCAATGCAGGGATGAAGGAAACAGGACAGGCTGTGGGGATCAGGGGCAGGGCACGGCCAGGGATTTGGGGTGGTTGTGAGCCCAGGGCAGGGCCCGGCCCTTGGCCTTGCTGAACCTCATCCCATTGTCCTGGGCCCATGGCTCCAGCCTGTCCAGATCCCTCTGCAGAGCTTCCTGCTCTCCAGCACAGCCACACTCCCACCCAGCCTGGGCTCACCTGGGAACTGACTGAGGGTGCCCTCGATGGCCTCGTCCTGATCAGCAATAAAGGGATTTCACTGACCTGGCCCCAATCCTGAGCCCTGGGGACAGCCCTGAATGTGACTCCATTCCTCAGCTGCTCTGAGTGCCAGGGCTTGGATGAGGGAAATGGTGGTGAGGTGGTAGGGAGAGAGTCTGATTGATTGTCAGCCATGAAGGGTCTTGATTTTCATCTCTATTCGGACTGCATTAGAAGATGCTGGGGGTCAATATCAATTGGACATTGCTGATGTCAATCTCTAAACAGGAAAAAACAGGAAAAGAACACAGGACTAAACAGTTATCCCTGCATAGTCTTCAATATAGTATATTCACTTTGAATACACTTCTGAAATTTGTCTAATTAACCACAGAAGAATTGAAAACTTCAGTTATTCCCAGTGCCATTTCTTGTTTGGGAGTTTTGAACAGATGTTTATGAGCTCTTCTTATTGAATTCCTGAACTGAAGAGCTCAAGAAAGAAGAGGCCTCTGGAGCAGGAAAATTCATCAGCAACCTCCAAGGGGCTGAGGATCCATCCCCATCAGAGCAGCAATGAGCAGAAATGGGCAGAGCTTTGTGGCTGCCCCAGCTCTGGGATGGGCCCTGGGCCTGGAGCAGGAGCAGCTCTGGAGGGCCCCAAGGCCGGGGCTCTTGTGCTGGCCTGGGCAGATGGGATGGCAGCAGGGGCTGCAGAGCTCTCAGCAGCTGAGGCCGAGGGGAGCAGGGCAGCCAGGGAGGCTCCTTGTGCCTTGGGCAAGCCCCTTCCCCCATGGCTGGGGCTGAGTCCTGGCTGAGCTGCAGCTGCTGCTGTGCCCTTGGCAGGGGCTGAGGCCGTGGGGCCAGTGGCCAGAGCAGCCTGGCCTGAGCAGAGCTGTGGGGCCAGAGGCGGCTGGGCTGTGCTGGGAAGAGGCCCTTGGTGCTGCACAGAGCTCAGGGCAGCTGGCAGAGCTTGCAGGGAGCTGGGCTGGGCTCCGAGAGCCTGGCCCAGAAACCAGCAGTGTCCATCTCAGCCTGGCTGAGCGTGCAGGGGCAGGACTCAGCCCAGGCCTTGTGGGGCAGGGCCAGCGCCTGTGCAAGGCATTGAAAACAGGCAAGTGCCCGAGAGAGGAGGCTGCTCTGTGCCCTTGGGGGCATGGACACAGCAGGGAGGGGGCCCAGGACATTTGTCAGCGCCAGCCTCTGTCCCCAGCCCTTGGCAGCCCTGGCTGCTGAGCCCAGCTTTGGCCTGGGCTGAGTTTGGCTGTGGCCCAGCTCCATCCTGCTGCGGGGCTCAGGGCCTGTTCCCGGCCATGGCCAGCCCTGGCCGGCCTCTCTGCTGGCCCAGAGGCCGGCAGAGCCCGGGGCAGGGCTGTCTGTGCAGCCCCACAGGTGCCACGGGCTGGGCAGGAGCTGGCAGAGGCTGCCCAGCAGGGAGGCCATGGGGCACAGAGCCCCAAGGCTGCCGTGGCCACCACGGCACAGGGGCCGTTCCCAGCCGCAATGCTCCTGTCCTGGGCTGGGCCTGCACAGGGGCTGTGACACCATGGCTGGGCCAGCACAGGGCCACCAAGGGGCCACGCAGCCGCTGCCGGGGCTGGCAGCAAGGCCGGGCACAGACAAGGAATTGCTGAGCGTGGCCTGCGCTGGCCAGGGCTGACTGTGCCAAAGGCAGAGCTCAGCTGCCCTTGGGGGCTGCAGGAACACTCAGGAGCCCAAAGAGCCTCCATGGCTGTGCTGGAGACCAAGGCTGGAGCAGGGAAATGCAGGGCTGCTGCGCCATGGGGAGGGCACGGAATTCCAGCACACACCTCAGCTCTCGGATGATCCCGGCACCGTGCTGGGCCCTGTTTCAGCCTGGAGCAGAGCAGATGTTGATGGCACAGGAGCCCTGCGGGGCTGGCAGGGACCTGCAGCTTGCAAGGTGCTCTGCTCTCCCTCAGCTCCTCTCTGAGAGATCCAATCCCAGCTGGGCACCTCAGGGCACAAGTAACACTGCCTGTTCATGGGCACACAGCTGATGTCTGCCTGGAAAAGGGCACAGGTTTTAATACCTGTTGATTTCATAATATGCAAACAAATCATTATTACCTGGGTCATTTGAGTACTTTAAAGACAACGCAGTTTTCCTGCCAGGAAAAGAAATTTCCTGGATCTCCTGGATTCTTTTACTGATGGCAGGAGAAGAAATACTGATCTTCCCCCCTACCTTTGCCACCACCATTCAGTCTAATATTTCCTGACCCTTTTCCTTCAGGTATTTCCAGCTCTCCTGTTTAAATGGCCATGTCTAAGGACATTGCTTCATTTGGAGCAGCTGGATCGAGGTCCTTCCTGTTGCTCCCACCTTTCCTCCTGCAGCTGTTCTCTGGTCATTGCAATGCATCTCTCTTGATTGGCTTCATGCTTTGAGCTTCAGGGTGTTGCCCAATCTTTCAGAAGTTGAAATAACACCTTAGAATTTTAGTTGTATTTTTGTCCTTTATATCACCTCTTTCTATTCCTTTGTCTAAAATTCTTCCTGTATGGCAATCCCTTGTGGGTGGTGGACATGTCAGATATTGCTGGGATGTCACAAAGAGCTGAGGGAAGTGTTTTCTTGTTTCTTAAATGTTATCATGTTCACATTTTTTATGTTGGCCATGAAGAGAAACCTTCCTGTGCCTCGGAGTCTAACCAGTTCCTGGTCCATCAAAGGACACAAACCTGATGAGTTGTGGTTCCCACTCCAGTGGCTGCACTTGGAGCTCCATCCATCCCCAGAGCAGAGCTGCCTTGTCCCAGAGAGTCCCAGGCAATGGAGGGATGAAGGAAACAGGACAGGCTGTGGGGATCAGGGGCAGGGGACAGCCAGGGAGAAGAATGACTTTTTCATTTGATGGAGCTGTGCCTTCCCTTGGCTTTGTTGGCTGACAAGAAATGAACATCCCTCTGTGTCTCGGGCAGCTCCTTCTCCAGGGAAAGCAGGTGGGAGTTGGAGCCAAGGAGCTGAAAGCTGCAGGTGCAGCCTGGGCTGGAGGGAGCTCAGATTTGCACAAGGCTGCTCTGAGTGCCAGGGCTTGGATGGGGGAAATGGTGGGGTGGGGGTAGAGACAGAGTCTGATTGATTGTCAGCCATGAAGTGTCTTGATTTTCATATCTATTCCAACTGCATGAGGAGGTACTTGGATTTAGAGTCAATTGGAGATTGCACATATCAATGAATTAACTGGAAATAGAAAACTTAAACAGCACCAAACATATTTTCTCACTGTCGTTGTAAAAATAATACATTCTCTCTGAATACAGTTCTGAAATGTGCTTAATTATCCACAAAAGATTTGAGAACTTAAATCAAATTATTCCCAGAAGCTTGGCTTGTTAAAGGTGTTCAGAACATTAATGAGCCCTGGGGCACTGGATTGCTGAACTGAAGAGCTGAAGGCTGAAAAGGCCTCTGGAGCAGTAAAATTCAGCAGCAGCCTCCAAGGTGCTGAGGATGTCAGCAGCCCCCACTGAGGCCATCCCTGCCCAGAGACCGTGGGGGAATGGGCAGACAAGGAGAGCGTCCCTGGGGCTGGGGCAGCAGAACTCAGAGGCAGCAGCGGCTCCAGCTGGGAAATGGAGTGTGGGATGGGGCTGTGAAAGCCCTGCCTGGGCTGTGCCAAGCAGGACACACAAGCCCTGACCCCCATCCACTAAAAAACTCACTCAAGGGAGACATTTATAAGGAATTACAATTGTTTGTGTGCTCTGTGTTGGATGCACTGGAGAAATACCCACAAGGGATTCTCAGGAGCTCCAAACAACAAAACAGCCTTTACTGGGAACTTTAGAAAATCAGAGGAACTTTGGCAAAAGGTTTAATATGACATTCAGTCAACAAAAAACACTTTTCAGAGCATTAACTTGGCCCATTCAACTTCACAATCTCTAAGCCTATTCAATTTTACGTTAATCAAAATTTGCAAGAGGACAGAAGTAGAAGTAGACACAGAAAGGGAGAAAAATAATATAGAGGAGCAGACACAGAGCTACCAAATCCTGGATTCCAGTGCCGTTCAGATGGAAATTCCAAGGGGAGGTAGGGTCAAGATGTGTGCTTGCCTTGTGGTCAGCCTTAAATACCCCTTGGTCTTCCTGGGCCCTTCCCCCAGGTGGGACTTGGGGTCATTTGGTCACTCAGGAGCTGGGCTGGGGCTCCAGAGGTGGCTGTGGAGCATTGCCTGTGCTGTGCCAGGGACTGGCAGCCACTGCTGGGCTGGGATAGAGGCTCTGGGGGGATTTGGGTTCCAGGGCAGGGCAGGGCTGGGGTTCCAGGGCAGGGCAAGGCTGGACCTGCCCCTTCCTCCCCACACAGGAAATGTTTCCAGCCAACAGTCTCCTCTGGTCTGTCACAACAGGCAATGTTGGAGGTGAAATCCCAACTGTGGCCATGGGTGCCTGGCCGAGAAGGACAGTTCTTTTCCAGAGGAAGGAAAGCTTCAGTTATTGGCTAATTTCTGGTCTGATTGCCTAGATTTTATTTGGTTTTCTTGTTGCTTTGTTTCCTTGATGTGACTGAAGTGTCCAGTCAGGAGCAGAGTGACTCTTGCCAAGGAACTTTGCCATGCTGTCGCTGAATATTAAATCTGGTTTTTGCTGCTCCCTTGCTGGGGATTTTTTCAGCACTCTCAAGCCCTCGTTGGTAACAGGGTGAAGGAGCCCTGGCCCAGGCTCTGGCCCTGGGGGACACGGGGACACTGCCGGGGGGTCCCTGTCCCCCTGTCCCACCCCCAGGGCCCCGGCCCCCGTCCCCGTGTCAGGCTCTGGGGTCGATCTCGTGGAACATCCTCTGGGGGAGGCTGCGGCTCTGGGGGTGGGGGGACCCGGGGGGACAGGGGACCCCGCTGTGCACGAGCAGCGTTGGACTTCTCTGGGGGAACTGTGAGGGGTGGCTGGGGTGGAGTGACCTCCCCAGTGACCTCACACAGCCCCTTGTGATGTCACACAGCCCTTGTGATGTCACACAACCATCACTATGATGTCACACAGCCATCTCTGTGATGTCATACAGCCCGTGTGATGTCACACAGCCTTGGCTCAGCACTGGGCAGCCCCGGAGCCGTCCCAGCAGCGGCCTCTCCCTCCTGCCCCGTATCTCAGCCGGTGCCGCCCTTGGGGCACTGGGCCTTGGCTTCCTCTTCTCCCCAGGCATCCCCTGCCACCCGCCCGCCCAGGGTGTGCCGGGGAGCTGCTGCCCCTGAGCCAGGGGCTCTGCTCTGCTGCCCTGGGCACCCCGGGGCTCCCGAAACACCCCACGGCCAGGCCGGGCCCAGAGTGTCACAATGTCCCCTTGGTTCCATCGGGCCCCGCAGGGTCACAGTGCTCCCTGCGCTCCCTGAGGCCCCACATCACCCAGCCCAGGCCATTGCTGTGGTTCCAGTCCCTCCCAGTATGATCCCAGTGATTCCCAGTCTCTCCCAGTATATCCCAGTTGTCCCCAGCATGCTCCCAGTCACTCCCATTTCCTCCCAGTTGCTTCCAGCATGATTCCAGTTACCCACAGCCGCTCCGAGTGACCCTTAGTTCAGTTCGAGTTACTCCAGGTATATCCCAGTTGTCCCCAACATGGTCCAAACTGCCCTCAGCATGCTCCTGGTCACTCCCAATATGATCCCAGTCCTCCTAAGTGTCATCCCAGTTCCACCCAGTATGATCCCAGTTGCACCCAGTCACCCCCAGTACAAACCTGCTCACTGCCAGTATGACCTCAGTGGCCCCCAGTATAGACACAGTCACTCCCAGTTGCCCCCAGTTGCCCCCAGCATGGTCCCAGCTGTTCCCAGTGTTGTCCCATGCAGTATGGTGCCAGACACTCCCAGTATATCCCAGTTGCCCCCAGCATGCTCATTCCCAGTCACCTCAGTTGCCCCAGTATGGTTCCAGTTGCCCCCAGGATGATCTCATTCATTCCCAGTACATCCCAGTTACCCCCAGCATGCACTCGTCATTCCCAGTCATTCCCAGTTGCTCCCAGTAGCCCTCAGTGTGCTCCCAGTCGCTCCCAGTATTTCCATGTCCATGCTCCAAATGCTGCTGCCAGTCCTGATCCGTGGGGATGGGAATGTCCTGCTCCCTTGCTGGGGAAGGGTCACACTGATGATCTGGGTGAGGGGATCGAGCCCACCATCACCAGATTTGCAGATGACACCAAGCTGGGTGTGAGTGTGGATCTGCTGGAGGGCAGGACAAGAAGACACAGCCTTGAGCTGGACCAGGGGAGGTTGAGGCTGGACAAGAGGAAGAAGTTCTTCACAGAAAGGGTGAGTGGCATTGGAATGGGCAGGCCAGCGGGGAGGTGGCAGAGTCACTGTCCCTCTGCAGTGGCACTTAGTGGCATGTCTGGGTGACAAGGCGGTATTAGGGCATTGGTTGGACTTGATGATCTCCAAGGTCTTTTCCAGCCTATTTGATTCTGTCATTCTGTGATGATTGGGACACTCTGGGGCCATTGTGACACTGCAGGGCCTCGTGGAACTGAGAGCACCAGAGTGACACTGTGTAGTCCCATAGAACCAGGGCTCCATTGTGGTGCTCTGGGGCCAAATGGAACCAGGGAGTCCCCCGTGACACTGGGTCCTCGTGGAACCACAGAGGCCATTGTGACACTGCGGGGCCTGGTGGAACCCAGGGGTTTCACCATTTGGACACTGCGAAACCAAGGAGAGCATTGGGAGAGTCCAGGGCCCAGTGGAACCAAGGGGCCGTTCTGACACTGCGGGGCCTCACGGAACCAAGGGGACATTGTGACACTGCAGGACCTTGTGTAACCAAGGGGCCACTGTGACACTCTGGGGCCTCAAGGAATGTGGAAGGCCGTTGTGACACTGTGTGGCCTCGTGGAAACAAGGAGTCCATTGTGACACTGAGGGGACTTGTGGAACCACAGAGAGCATTGTGACAGGGTGGGACCTCATGTGACCATGGGGCCTTTGTGACACCCTGGGGCCCCATGGAACCAAGGGCCCACTGTGAAACTGCGGCACCAACGAGAACACTGTGACACTGTGAAGCCCCATGGAACCAAGGAGTCCATTGTCACATTTTGGGGGCCCATGGAAGCAAGGAGACCAGTGTGACAGTGCAGGGCCTGGTGTAACCAAAGGGACATTGTGACACTGAGGGGCCCCTTGGAACCAAGGACATCTTTGCAGATGACACCAAGCTGGACGTGAGTGTTGATCTGCTGGAGGGTAGGAGGGCTCTGCACAGGGCCCTGGACAGGCTGGATCCAGGGCCCAAATCCAACAAGGTGAGGTTTAACAAGTCCAAGTGCCGGGTCCTGCACTTTGGCCACAACAAGCCCTGCAGCGCTCCAGGCTGGGGACAGAGGGGCTGGAGAGCAGCCAGGCAGAAAGGGACCTGCAGGGACTGATGGACAGCAGGCTGGACATGAGCCAGCCGTGTGCCCAGGTGGCCAAGAAGGCCAATGGCTCCTGGCCTGGATGAGGAATGGTGTGGCCAGCAGGAGCAGAGCTGCTGTGCCAGCACTGATCTGCCCCCAGCTCTGCACACAGACATTGCTGCTGAAGCTCCAGAGAAGGCAATAAAAGGGCATCTCTGCAGAAAACTCTGCTGGGACATCCTTGAATCCCTTTTAAAGCCACCAAGAGTGCACCCCCTCATTGACACAGGCTGTAGCCACAGGGAAGGTGGAGAGAAACAAAATGGGAAATGGCACAAAAAATAGCATTTCTTTGTGTATGATATTTAAGAAGACAAATAACAAAAAAGAACGTCCAAAATTTAACCAACAAGAGGTATCAAAGATTACTTTTATTACAAGTGATTGGCAGAAATTGGCCAGCAGTTTAATGTTCCTGAAAGCATCCAGTCATCAGTCTCCTCACTGCAGCCTTGAGCTCCTGGTTCCTTAGGCTGTAGATGAGGGGGTTCAGGGCTGGAGGCACCACCGAGTACAGAACTGACAGGGCCAGATCCAGGGATGGGGAGGAGATGGAGGGGGGCATCAGGTAATAAAATATACCAGTGCTGAGGAACAGGGAGACCACGGCCAGGTGAGGGAGGCAGGTGGAAAAGGCTTTGTGCCGTCCCTGCTCAGAGGGGATCCTCAGCACGGCCCTGAAGATCTGCACATAGGAGAAAACAATGAACACAAAACAACCAAGTGCTAAACAGCCACTAACTGCAATGAGCCCAAGTTCCCTGAGGTAGGATTTGGAGCAGGAGAGCTTGAGGATCTGGGGCACCTCACAGAAGAACTGGCCCAGGGCATTGCCATGGCACAAGGGCAGGGAAAATGTATTGGCCGTGTGCATGAGAGCATTGAGAAAGGCACTGGCCCAGGCAGCTGCTGCCATGTGGGCACAAGCTCTGCTGCCCAGGAGGGTCCCGTAGTGCAGGGGTTTGCAGATGGACACGTAGCGGTCGTAGCACATGATGGTCAGGAGGGAAAGCTCTGTTCCAAGGAAGAAGATAATCAGGAAAACCTGTGCAGCACATCCTGTGTATGAGATGGTCCAGGTGTCCCAGAGGGAATTGTGCATGGCTTTGGGGACAGTGGTGCAGATGGAGCCCAGGTCGCTGAGGGCCAGGTTGAGCAGGAAGAAGAACATGGGCGTGTGCAGGTGGTGGCCGCAGGCTACGGCGCTGATGATGAGGCCGTTGCCCAGGAGGGCAGCCAGGGAGATGCCCAGCAAGAGGCAGAAGTGCAGGAGCTGCAGCTGCCACGTCTCTGCCAGTGCCAGCAGGAGGAAGTGGCTGATGGAGCTGCTGTTGGACATTTGCTTGGCTGCACATGGGCACCTGTTCATGGAGAAAGGACAGTGAAAAGTCAGGAGAGGCTGCTTGGAGCCAAACCTGGGCCATTCCCTGTAGCCTGTCCTGCTGGGACTCACCCACCCTTCTTCCTGCTCTGGGCAAACCTTCACCCAGGTCCCTGCCTGAGCTCCAGCTGTGCTGGCTGAGTGTGCCAGGAGCAGCCAGGGCTCTGCATGGGGGCTCTCAAGGAGCCATCCGTGCCCTGCTGCCCTGGGTTTGTGGCCATGTGGCAGAGGGACAAGGCTGGATATTCAGCATTTGTCAGGGGAATCATTCCTAATGCAGAAAGGCTTGTTTACCATCTTCACTCGCAGTCCTAGAAAACAGGGATGGATGGAATTGTTTAAGGATTAGTTTTAGGAATTGTTTTCCTACCGACACATCACTGCTGGCTCTCTGAGGTCAGAAATCCCCAGCATTCCTGCTGCACTCAGAGTTTGGCACTGAGAGATGGGAGAGGCAAAGGATTCCCTGTGGCTGAGGGAAGGTGAGGGGCTGGATGGGCTTGTTCCCCCAGCACTGCTCTGTTCAGCCCCCTCTCCTTCCCCGAGCATCTCCCTGGGCCTGGACATTCCCTCCTGAGAGGTGCCTTGTCCCTGCCAGCGCTCACAGAGCCCATCCCACCCCGTGTGCCCTCGGCCCGGCCCTACAGAAACCTGCCTGTGTGCAGGGCCCTGGCTGGGGCAGGGTCTGTGTGCAGCTGGGCAAGGGCAGCTCAGGAGAGCCCTGCTGGGCCCTGCCAGGGTGATGCTGCTGCTGTCCAGGGCTGAGCAGTGGCTGAAGGCCCTTTGGGAGGCTGCCAGCAGAGAGACTGACCACCCAAAGTCACAGTTCTGGAGTCTCTGTAAATGTTCAAACATTCCTTTGAGGATCCTGTGTGTCCCTTTCAACTCAGAATATTCTGCCATTCTGGGATTACAATTCCTGTTCTGCTTCTCTCATCCCCCTGTTGTCTATGAACAAAAGAGGAAAAAAAAAAAACCAAAAAAAACAAAAACACCCTTGCAACACTGTTAGAATAGGAAAGTAAAAACCAGACCTTTATTGGAAGCTTCCAGGTGTCCCAGTGGGGATGAGGCTCAATTGGCTCCTGATTTCAACAATTTCTAAAGGTTGATTAACTGGGATATTTACCAGGAACATCCAATAGGGGATTCAGTTGTCCCAGTTACACACCCCTAACTCAACACATTGAAGTAGGTCCAAGGACTTCTTTGCCCCACTTTTTGTTATGACTGCTCACATTCTGGTCAAAACCAAAATGTTCTTCTTGTTGGTCCTCTTCCTGATAATAAGACTATGCGGTATTTCAGGAATGTATTTAGACAGGTTCTTGATCGAAAATCTAAAAGAAAGGTTAAGACATGTACTAGAGTTAATTAAGGATTATAGTTATAAAAGTATATAATAGTAGTTTAATAGGGTTAATTAAAAGTTTAATAGCGTAAAGTAAGGATTATAGTTTTATAACTATATAATAGTAATTTATAGATCTATGAAAATATAAAAATGTATCAAAAGCAAAAATCGTTTTGTCACCACCCCAACATTCCCATCCTTCTCCAAGCAGGAAATTGAAAACACTCTCAGGAAAGCTCCTGAGCTTTACAGCAATCCCAGGCTTACCTTCTTTGGGAAGTGTCCTCCGGAGCTGTGCCCAGGCTGGTCTGGAGCTGGGAGCAGCCCTGCCCCAGCCAGCAGCTCTCAGCAGCAGCACCTGCCCTGCTCAGGGTGGCTCCTTCCCCCCACAGCTTCTGGCCAGCGCTGGCAGCAGCTCCCCGGGCCGGCTGAGAGCTGTCCCTGGCAGGCAGCAGAGTCCCTGGCAGGCAGCAGCGCCCTGGGCTGCAGGACCCTGCTCTGCAGGACAGCCCTGGGCACCCCTGGCTGCTCTGCACAAGAGACCATCAGAGAATGTACTCACAGGGGCTGTGGGCATTGGCATGTTCCAGCTTGAGGAGATCACTGCAGGAGCTGCAGCTGCATTGTCCTGCAGCCAGAGGTTCCTGTGCCAAGGGCTGGCAGTGATTCTGCCCCAGGCACTTCTCAGCACCTTCCCAGCCCTGACTGATTGAAGCTCTCTGTGCCTCTGGGCTGTGCCCGCGCTGGCTGCAGGCAGTGCCCCAGCCCTGCTGGGCTGGGAGAAGAGCTGCTCATCCAGAGAAATGTGCTTTTGAAGCTCTGCTTGCTTACCAGCATCACCCTCTGTGCCAGGAGCCCGGCCCAGCTCAGCAGCACAGACACAGCACAAGGACTTGAATGAGCCTCTGGGGCTTTGTGCTCAGGCCCTGAACATCAGGCCCTGAGAGGGAGCTGCAGAAACCTCTCCAGAACTCCAAGTCAGAATCCAATTCCAAAGTTTCTTTGACTTTTAATGGGTCCCACTGAGGGACACGAGTGAGAAAGTGTCCCCAGGCCCCAGGCAGGGCAGAGAACTGCAGGCACTGATGACAGGTGGGGACAAAGAGAAGCCAAGTCTTGGTGGCCTGGGGCACAGCAGGGTCTGTGCCACCAAGGGCTGTCAGGAGACACCTTGTCCTGAGGCCCTGGGGCTGCCTGGCACAGCCCCAGCCAGGCTGGCCACTGTCAGCCCCTTGTCCTGCCCTCAGCATCCCCCCCTAGCCCACATCCCAGTGGCCTCAAGGATCTGCTGGAAGGAGTCCCTGGGGAGCCTTGCTCAGGAATGGCCCTGGGGACTCCACAATGCTCCCAGGCACTGCAGGTTTTTCAAAGGACTTTGGCTTTGGCTTTTGCCTTGCAGTCTCTGAGAGCTTTCTGCAATCATGGCCTCCAATTATCTGCTGTAATTAGTCCCTGGAGAGGCTTGGTCAGCAACAACACTCAGTGGGGCTCATTAATGCTTCAAGGTACTTCAGTTCTTTTAAGGTACTTGGTGTTTCCCTTTGGATACAGACTCTGTGAGAGGTTTGTGCAATCATGGCCCCAATTATCTGCTTTAACGAGTCCCTTGAGAGCTTTGTACTGACACTCAGTGGGGCTCATTAATACTTTGAGATACTCCAGGTTTTTCAGGAACTTTGGAGTTTCCTTTGCACACTGAGAGGTTTTTGGGCCATTTTAAGTCTCTGAGAGGCTTTTGTGCCATCCTGGCCTCCAGTTCTCTCCTCCAAGGAGTCCATGAGGAGCCTGTGTTGGGGATGGACCTCAGTGGGACCCATTAATGCTTTGAGACACTTTGGGCTTTTCTTCTGCCTTTGACTCCTGCAAAGGTTTTTGCAATCTCCTCTCAGGCCCTGAGGTTCCAGGGCTCAGCTCCAAATGCACCACGGGGCTCATTAGGATCAAGCAAGTCCTGACAAACCATGGCTCTGCCTTGATTTCCATCTTTTCTGGGGCAGTTCATCAGGAAGTTTTCTGTAGTCATTTTGGTTCGCCAATTTGAGATTTCTCGGCCAATGCCTCAATTAATGTGGTGGGTTCAGTGCTGGCTAATTACCAGTGCACTCACTAGAATATACTTACTCATTTCCTGCTCTGAGATAGGATTAGGAGAAAGGCAAAGTGGGCTCAAAACATTAAAAGGGTATAAAGAAAAGTTTATTAACTGTAACTAAAAGAAAGAGTAATAAGAATCAGAACAAAACTTTCAGAACACCTTCTCTCTTCATACAACCTGACAATGTAAAGAGAAAAAACCTAAAATTTTCTGTCAGTTTGCCACCTCTCGAATAGTCTTTCTTCTGTTCACTTAGGGAGAGAAGTTCCTCTTGTTAATGTTATGGCGACTTCTCCACAAGAAAACAGTTATCTCATGGCTTTTCATTTCCACGAATAGCAGCTGCCTGGAAAAATCTGCAGTTGTGAAGTCCCTCCCATTTTTTCACCGCTTGTCCCACAGCTGTGTTTAGGGGCCATGTCAGCTTATGGGATATTAGTTTACAGATGAGCTGTTTAAGAACAAAGGTTCTCTTCATCTATTTCAGAAATCATCTTCATCTCTGGGAACAGAGGTCGTCTTCTTCTCTCCCTGGGCGCACAGGGTCTCATCACTCTGCTCCCTTTCATTGTTCAAACTTCTCATGGGATCACAGCTACTGCAACATTTGCTTACATTAGCATGGAGGCCTTTGCTGAACAAATTCTTTTCAAAGCATTATAGGGAAAAAGAGAGTCTGATGTATCAATTCCATCCTTCTCAATAGCTTTAGCAGAGGATTTCAGCCCCAAGGTCAAGGCATCTCCTCATCCCTCCCATCTGGGACTCAACTTCCTCTTCACTGACCTCGGTGTCTTCACGTTGCTCCTGTGTGTGCCTGCACTTTGTCCTTTTCTCTCCCTGGAGGGAGGATGGAAGCACGGGAAGAGTCAATATCTGAGCCGGGGCCTGCAGATGGTTGCGTGAGCCCGGCCGGGCTGGGTCCTTGCGGCCGGAGCTGTTTTCCCATGGAGGTTTGTGCAGCGGCTGCGCTGGGGCTGTGTCAGGCTGGGCGGCGCTGGGGGCAGGGCCAGGATCTCAGCAGCCAGGCCAGAGCAGAGCAGCAGCACGGCCGGGGCCGATGGCTTCTCCTGGCCCTGCCCGCTGGTTGCGGGCCAAGCCCAAGGGCGGCAGAAGCTTGGCCGAGCCGGCCCGGCCCGGGGCTGCTCCTGGGGCCCGGCGGATCCTGGCTGGGCCCGGGCTGGCGGCGGGGCAGGGCTCGGCAGCGGCCAGATGTCAGCAAGCGCAGCCACGGCCCGGCCCGGCCTCGGCCCCGCGGCCTCCCCTCCCCTGCCCGGCAGCCGATGGGGCCTGGCGGGCTCCCTGGGAAGGGGCCCGGCCCCACGGCAGGAGCCGCCCGGCCCGCCCCGGCCCAGACGGGGGCTGGCCCGGCCTTGGCACCTCTGTGCTGGCCAGAAGGGAAAGAGACCCAGCCCGGCTTCTTCCTCTTTAACTTGTGTCTTCACAGAGGCGTGTGCAGTTTCCTTAGTGGTTTAACAGATTGTCGGCTCTCAAAGCTAATTACTGATTGTTTTTTTGTCAGACACAGAGAAAACTGCTAGAAGTTTCTCTCAGGACATCACTTGTGTGATGCAAAACCACCACAACAGCACAGAGCACAGAGCTCCTTTGTCCATATGTAGTGGTCATGTGCCTGAGGCCACAGAATCCCACCTTGGGAGATCTCTGGGTGCTCTTCAAGGTGTTTGCAATAGAAAACATTCAGCTCATAGTCTAAGAAAAACACCTGAAGACAGGGCCAGCCTGACCTTTCTGTCCTGATTGCTTTTGTCTGGGAGCAAGTCTTGGATATACAGAATTTGGGAGGCCAAATTCGAATTTTGGCCTTGATCCCTTGGCAAGACGGTTGGTTTTTTTCCATAGTAAGGAAGGAGCAGAGCCCCAGTGTTTCAGGGGCAGATGAGAGGTGACCCCCAGAGGCCAAGGCCTGCCAGAGCTGGCAGGTTTTCTGAGAGCTACCCTTAAAAATAGGACATTTTTTAGGGAGGGTACCAATTTTAGCAATGGGCATCTGAAAAGAGGGACAGTTCTTTCCCGTATCAAGGAAAGCACGGAGCCCCAGTACCCAGGAGCTGATGAGAGGCAGCCTTTGGCATTCCAACATCAGCCAGACCTGTCAGGTGGCCCCTGGGAGGCCAAGCCAGCCAGACCTGTTCCATGTTCCCTCGGTTCCATGGAGCCCCACAGTGTCCCAATGGTCCCTTGCTTCCAGGAGGCCCTGAGGTGTCACAATGTCCCCTTGGTGACACGAGGCCCTGAAGGGTCCTCATGGTCTCCATGGTTCCATCAGGCCCCACAGAGTCATGATGGTCTCTGGGTCCATGAAGCCCCGCTGTGTCACCATGGCCCCTTGGTTCCATGGGCTCCAGTGGTGCCACAATGATCCCCTTGGTTCCATGAGGTCCCCACAGTGTCACAGGGATCTCCATGGGAAGGAAAGAACCGAGCCCCAGTGTGGCAGGGGCAGCCACCAGAGCCCAAGGCCAGCCAGACTTGGTGGTACTGACAGATTTTGGCTGGGAGCAACCTTTGGATATAGGGAATTTTAAAGGTGGAACCCCAGTTTTGGCCATTACTGTGTAGATAAGAAGAACAGTTCTTTACCGTAGGAAGGAAAGCACCGAGCCCCAGTGTTTGGATAGCAGGTGGGAGGCAGCCCCCAAGAGGCCAAGGGCAGCCAGATCTTTCTGTCCTGGCTGATTTCACTTGGGAGCAATCCCTGGACGTGCAGACTTTTGAAGGTGGAATCCCAATTTTGGCCATGAGCACCTGGTCAGGATGGATGGATTTTTGTACAGGAAAGAAAAGCGTGAAGTCCAAGTGTTCTGGAAAAAGATGAGAGGTGGCCACCCTTAGGCCAAGCCAGCCAGACCTGTCCTTCCTGACGCCTTTTGTCTAGGGGCTATCCTTGGATATAGGGAATTTTGGAGGTGGAATCTCAATTTTGGCCATGGGCACCTGGACAGGAAGATGAGCTCTTTTTATTAGGAAGGAAAGCACAGAGCCCCAGTGCTTCAGAGGCACATGAGTGCCAGCCCTCAGGAAGCCAAGGCCAGCCAGACTTGTGAGTCCTGGCAGCTTCTGTCTGGGAGCTGTCCTTGGATATAGGGAATTCTGGAGGCAGATGCCCAATTTTGGCCATGGGTGCCTGGTTGAGATGGATGGTTTTTCCCATAAGACAGAAATGCACATTGTCCCAGTGTTTGAAAGGCAGATGAGAGGTGGCCCCCAGGAGCCCCAGCCAGACAGACCTGTTCCATGTTCCCTTGGTTTCGTGGGACCCCTCAGTGTCACAATGGTCTCCTTGGTTCCATGAGGCCCTGGAGTGTCACAATGTCCCCCTTGCTTCTGCAGTGTCACAATGGCCCCGTGCTTCCACGAGGCCTTGCAATGTCACAATGGCTTTGTGGTTCCACAAAGCCCTGATGTGTCACAATGGCTCCTCTGTGACACTGCCGGCTCCACAAGGTCACCACGGACCCTTGGTTCCTTGGTTCCCCCGAGTTCCACAATGGTCTCCTTGAATCCATGAGGTAGCACAGTGTCACAATGGCCCCTTGGTTCCATGAGGTTCCGCAGTGTCACCGTGGTGTCCTTGGACCCTCACTGTCACCACTGACTCATGGCTCCATGAGGTTCCCCAGTGTCACCATGGTGTCCTTGGACCCTCACTGTCACCACTGACCCACGGCTCCATGAGGTTCCCCAGTGTCACCATGGTGTCCTTGGACCTCCACTGTCACAACTGACCCACGGCTCCATGAGGTTCCCCAGTGTCACCGTGGTCGCTGTCAGAGGCTGGATGAGATCGATGTCCCGAGACCCCTTGGGATGCTCGGAATGCCCGTGTGGGGCCAGGGCCGGGTCAGGCCTTGGTTTGTGGTGGGACAGAGCCCCGCCCCAGCCCTGGCCTGGCACAGCTGTCAATCAATCACACAGCAGGGGTGGTGCTAACCCAGCTCTGATTGGCTGAGCTGTCAATCAATCACATGCCAGCAGTGCCTACCCTGACTCTGATTGGACAATCAGCTGGCAGTCCCACCCCAGGGGCGGGCCCATGGAGGCCCCAGAGGGTTAAAAGCCGGAGCTCGAGGCCAGCCTATGGTCTGGATCCTGCCTTCTCCTGGGGTTCCTCTGTTGGCGACGCTGGAACCTGAGCAGTTGGTGCCTGTGTGTGTCTCTTCCTACAGATCTTCTGCCTTTCTGTTGTTCTCTATTTCTTCTGTTTCTAATCCAACTTACCTGGAACAATTTTGGGTAACTTAACATCTTAAGGGTTAAAGGTTTTTAGGTTAAATGGTATAAGTTAATGAAGTTAATGCTATGATAAGAAGTTTATGTTGAAGTGGATGTTGTGTGAAACCCTTTGCTCAAGTTCTTGATTGTTTAGATTTTGCCAGTAAAATTTTGTGCCATTTTGACCTCTTAGCTCCGTTGGTTAGAGCATGGTGCTGGTATCACTGAGGCTGTGGGTTCAATCCCTGTATGGGCCATTCACTTAAGAACTGGACTTGATGATCCTTGTGGATCCCTTCCTAACAAGAATATTCTTTCATCTGGCCATGTTGAGAATATCTGGTTGGTGTTTCTCCTGTGCACCAAACTCAAGTAAAGCAACCTTTGTTTCCCCCCAGCATTTCAGTGTTCTGGGGTGTTACAGCCCTGCAGGCTCACAATGGCCTCTTGTTTCCATGAGGCCCCGGAGTGTCACACTGGCCCCTTGGTTCCATGGCCCCAACAGTGCCACAGTGATCCCTTGGTTCCACAACTTCCCACAGTGTCACACCGGCCCCTTGGTTCCATGAGGATCTGGAGTGTCACACAGGTTTGTGACATTTGTCCTTGCTGCCCCTCACATCCCACTGCCCTACAAACAGCCCCGAGCCACCCGTGAGGGACAGGCCCTGCTGTGCCAGGCTGGGCTCAGGGCTTGGCCTTTCTGCTTCCCCCAGCCAGCCCAGGCCTTGCTCAGCATTGCAGTTCCCTGCTCTGAGCCTTTGGCTCCCTGCAGTCCTGGCCTCAAGGATCTGCTCTCACCAGTCCCTGGGGAGCCTTTGGCAGTCCCTGCCCTCAGTGGGGTCCAGTGATGCTCCAAGGGACTTGGAGTTTTGCTTCTGACTCCTTGAGCAGCTTCTTCAGCCTTCTCTCAGTGCCTGAATGTCCTGGATTCAGCCCCAAATCCAATGTAGGGCTCATTAAAATACAAAAAGTCTTTGGGGGCTCTCTGTCTTCCTTCAATGGTCTTCAAGTCTCCAGGGCTTGTGCTACTGATTGGAGTCAGTTTGGAGTTCTGTTAAAGAGAAAGATTTCAAAGTGCCCCTCATGACCTTTTTTCTTTAGTCAAGTGAGTATTTTTTCATTTTCCAGTTCAGAGAAGAGCTGTCAGAAGCATTCCCCAGGTGATCTTGATGCTGAATGTCTCCTTAGGAGGTCTGGGCATGTAGAAGAATGAGCCCCTTGAGGGCTGACCCTGTTTGGACAAGCTGCTCCTCAGCCCCAGCCTCACCACGTCTGACATGGCCCACCTGGCACTGACATCCCTGTGCCCCGCAGCAGAACCTTGTCCCTGAGCTCTGCAGCTCCATGTCCCAGCCCACTGCACCGTGTCCCACCTGCTCTCCTCAGGGCTCTGCCTGCACGCAGGCCCAGGAGAAGTTTTCCTCTTGGGAAGGAAAGAATGGAAAAGCCTGAGCAGGTTTCCTGAACAACAAACCCCACTCAGGAAGCACCTGCTCAGTACAGGCTGCCTGGAATGGTGTCACCTTTCTACAAGGGACAGTGTGACCAGAAATGATCTCTGGAAGCAGAATTCTCTGAGTCTCCCAGCTGAATTCTCTGTCCCTGTCCTTTCCCTGGATCTCAGCAGCAGATGGAAGCTGCTGGTGCCATCCTCACCTTTAAGCTCTTTTTTGAATGCAAACAGATGTTCCCAGCTGTGTTGAGCAGGATTTGCTCAATGTTTCTATAATTCTTTTGTGTTCCCCATGGAACAAAGGGGCCATTTTGGCACTGGGGGGGTGACATGGAAGCAAGGAGTCAATTGTTACCCTGGGGTCCCATGGACGCAAGGGGCCATGGTGACACAGCAGGGCCACGTGAATCCAGTGGTCCATTGTGACACTGTGGATCCAAGGAGACCATGGAGACACCCCCAGAACCTCATGGAACCAAGGAGCCCACGGTGACCCAGCGGGGCTGCATGGAGCCAATGGCCCATGGTGACACTGCCCATCCAAGGAGGCCATTTGGACACTGTGGGAGCTCATGGAGCCAGGTAGGCCATTGTGGCACTGAGGAACTTCATGCCACCAAATATCCATGGTGACACAGCAGGGCACCACGGGAACCCAGGAACCGCTGCTGGCAGTGCGGAAACTCATGGAACCAGGGACCCTTGTGGCACTGCAGAACCAACACAGCTGCTGCACCTTGTCCCCTGGGCCTGCACAGCTCCTGGGGAGGCACGGCAGGAGCAGCACCCTGGGAGCCTCGGGAATGCCCCTCTGGCATCCATGGCACACGCTCCCAGGGGCTGGAATTCCAGTTCCCAGCCAGGAAAAGATCTTCCTGCCCTTGAAGGCAAAGCTCTTAACAAGGTGCCTTGGCCACTCAGGGACCTCTCATCTGCCTTTCAAACACTGGGACCATGTGCTTTTCTTTCTTTTGGGAAAAAACCATCCATCTCAACCTGGTACCATGGCCAAAACTGGGGATCTGCCTCCAGAATTTCCTATATCCAAGGATATACACTGAGATTCCAGTCCAAGCTGGGAGCTCCAATCCAGGGTGCAAACCTGTCCTAGAGCATCTCTGAGTTATCAGATTGATAGGGAAAGACAGAGGTGTTGTGACACTGAAAATGCTGCTGGTTTGGTGAAATGAGCAATGTGAGTCCTTGGATCCAAATATGGAGATGGCTGTGGTGCATCAATCTGCTCTCAGCTGTACCTCATGATATTTTAGGGGAAGCATGGGAAGGTGTTCACGCTCCACCTGAGAGAGGTTAAAGCCCAGAGAAACTGTGAACAGGTCAGAATGACAGACCACCTGCCCTCACTCTCCACTCCTCACTTTGCCTCACAGAATTTGCTCTGTTCTCCCAGAGGGCAGCAGAAATGCTGAGGGTTTCTGATATCCATGAATACCAGCAGAGATACAGGAAAGCATATAAAGAAAACCCCAGAACTCAAAAATACTAAAGACAGTGTCTGTGTGTTCCAGGGGAGGGTGTATGGAAAATGGTTTGATTTTGGTTACAGGTATCTCCTCTAACTCTTCACTGTCCTTTCTCCATGAACAGGTGCCCATGTGCAGCCACAGCAAATGTCCAACAGCAGCTCCATCAGCCACTTCCTCCTGCTGGCACTGGCAGAGACGCGGCAGCTGCAGCTCCTGCACTTCTGCCTCTTGCTGGGCATCTCCCTGGCTGCCCTCCTGGGCAACGGCCTCATCATCAGCGCCGTAGCCTGCGGCCACCACCTGCACACGCCCATGTTCTTCTTCCTGCTCAACCTGGCCCTCAGCCACCTGGGCTCCATCTGCACCACTGTCCCCAAAGCCATGCACAATTCCCTCTGGGGCACCAGCACCATCTCCTACACAGCATGTGCTGCACAGGTCTTTTTTTTCGTCTTTTCCATCTCAGCGGAGTATTCCCTCCTGACCATCATGTGCTACGACCGCTACGTGTCCAGCTGCAAACCCCTGCACTACGGGACCCTCCTGGGCAGCAGAGCTTGTGCCCACATGGCAGCAGCTGCCTGGGCCAGTGCCTTTCTCACTGCTCTCATGCACACGGCCAATACATTTTCCCTGCCCCTGTGCCATGGCAATGCCCTGGGCCAGTTCTTCTGTGAGGTGCCGCAGATGCTCAAGCTCTCCTGCTCCAAATCCCACCTCAGGGAACTGGGGCTCATTGCTGTTAGTGTGTGTTTGGTATTTGGTTGTTTTGTGTTCATGGTTTTCTCCTATGTGCAGATCTTCAGGGCCGTGCTGAGGATCCCCTCTGAGCAGGGACGGCACAAAGCCTTTTCCACCTGCCTCCCTCACCTGGCCGTGGTCTCCCTGTTCCTCAGCACTGCTGTGTTTGCCTACCTGAAGCCCCCCTCCATGTCCTCCCCATCCCTGGATCTGGCCCTGTCAGTTCTGTACTCGGTGGTGCCTCCAGCCCTGAACCCCCTCATCTACAGCCTGAGGAACCAGGAGCTCAAGGCTGCAGTGAGGAGACTGATGACTGGATGCTTTCAGGAACATTAAACTGCTGGCCAATTTCTGCAAATCACTTGTAATAAAAGTTATCTTTCATACTTGTTGCTTTATTGTGGGTGTTTTTTCCTTTGTTTTACTTTTTTCATCTTCTCCCCAAGGAAATGTCATTGTTTATGCCATTTCTCATTTTGTTTCTCTCCAGCTTCCCCATGGGCACAGACTGTGTCAATGAGGGGCTGCGCTCTTGGGGACTTTAAAGGAACAAAAGCATCTCCCAGCAAAGTTTTCTGCAGAGATGCCCTTTTGTTGCCTTCCCTGGAGCTGCAGCAGCAATGTCTGTGTGCAGAGCTGGGGGCAGATCAGTGCTGGCACAGCAGCTGTGCCCAGCAGCAGCAGCACTTGGTGTTGCCAGTGCTGCTCCCGTGGCCCTGCCCCGCTGCCCTGGTGGCCCTGGTGTTGCTGCAGGGCCTGAGTGCTCTCGGGGCCGGGCACAGTCCTGGGGGTGGCAGTGCCGGGGCTGCAGCAGGGACAGGCCATGGGCACTGCTGGGGCAGCGCTGACGCCTCAGGCCAGGGCCTGGGGGCTCCAGGCTCCTTGCCCAGGCTCTCTCAAGAACACGGCCAGGCCAATGCTCAGCACAGAAAACCCCCGTCAGCAGCCCCAGGCTGGCCGTGGGCAGGCTGGGGGCAAACAGCACGGCTGGTGCTCTGCCAGGGCCCTGGGGGAGACGGGAAGGAGCAGCAGAGCAGGGGCTGATCCATCCCCAGTGCGCTGCACAGCCCAGGGCAGCGTCCCAGAGCGTCCTCATGGAGCTGCCAACAACATCCCCCCTCTGCAGCCCTGGCCTCTCCCCCAGCTCACACAGGTGCCGCATCCTTGCAGGCACAGACACGGCAGCACTGGCTCAGGAGCCCCTGTTTGCATTGCACACAGCAGGCGGGAGCACCCCCGTGCTGGTGCTGTGGGGACATGAACCTGAGGCAGCACAAATGCCATCAGCCCCTGGGGCCAGGAAGGGCTGGGGGACGCCAGGGAAAGCACTCAGCTTTGTCCTGGCCTCTGCACTCAGCCAGAAAGTTTGTTCCCATCAGCTGGGACTTTCCTGTCCCACTGCAGACGCTGTTGCTCAGAGCCAGGGCTGCCTGGAAGCCACCCCCAAACTGCCCTGAGCATTTCCTTGGCTTCACCTCTGCTTTCTTTATTCTTCCCTGGTCCAGATTTCTTCCTATTGCCCAGCCCTGTTCCCTCCCCTGCACACAGCCCATCCCTGTTTGCCCTTTCCTCTCTGGCCCCACTCCCCATTGCAGTTCCTGCCTTGGCACCATGGGAATGTCCCTTGGGGAGCAGGATCATCCCACAAGTGCTGCAGGAATTGTCTGCAGGCTCCTGCAGTGCCTCGTGCTGCTCCCTTGCCAGAGGCAGCCCAGGCCAGGGGGGCACATCTGGGCTGCTGTGTCTGCCTGTGGGGCTCCCTGTTCTGGGCAAGGAGGAGGAGCTGCAGAGGCTCTGCAGGACTGACAGGATGGGCTTTGGGGCTCTGAGGACAAGCTGAGGGACCTGGGCTGCTGCAGCTTCTGAAGAGGAGGCCCAGGGCTCCTGCTGCAACTGCTCCAAGGGTGGTTTCAGAGAATCCCAGAATCAGCAAGGTTGGAAAAAACCCTGGAAATCATCAAGTCCAACCTGTGTCCTGACACCGCCTTGTCTCCCCTGAGCCTCCTCTTCTCCAGGATCAACAACCCCAGCTCCCTCAGCCGCTCCTCACAGGACTTGTGCTCCAGACCCCTCACCAGCCTTGTTGCCCTTCTCTGGACACGCTCCAGCCCCTCCAGGTCCTTCCTAAACTGGGGGGCCCAGAACTGGACACAGCACTCGAGGTGCTGCCCAAGCAGTGCCCAGCACAGGGGAAGAATCAATGCACTGATCACACTGGCCACACCATTCCTGATCCATATGAGTGCCAGGGCTTGGATGAGGGAAATGGTGGGGAGGAGGTGGAGACAAAGTGTTATTGATTGTCAGCCATGGATGGTCTTGATTTTCATATCTGTTCAGACTGCATTAGAAGGTGCTGGGGGCCAATATCAATAGGACATTGCAGATCTCCATCTATAAACAGGAAAAGAAAACAGGACAAAACAGTTCTGTCTGCATTTTTTATTGAGTCTATTCCCTTTGAATACACTTCTGAAATCAGTCTAATTAACCACAGAAGAATTGAAAACTACAGTGATTCTCAAGAGCTTTTCATTTACATGCATTTGAACAACTGTTTATGAGATTTTGTCACTGAATTCCTGAACTGAAGAGCTCAAGAAAGAAGAGGCCTCTGGAGTAGGAAAATTCATCAGCAACCTCCAAGGGGCTGAGGATGCATCCCCATCAGAGCAGCAATGAGCAGAAATGGGCAGAGCTTTGTGGCTGCCCCAGCTCTGGGATGGGCCCTGGGCCTGGAGCAGGAGCAGCTCTGGAGGGCCCCAAGGCCGGGGCTCTTGTGCTGGCCTGGGCAGATGGGATGGCAGCAGGGGCTGCAGAGCTCTCAGCAGCTGAGGCCGAGGGGAGCAGGGCAGCCAGGGAGGCTCCTTGTGCCTTGGGCAAGCCCCTTCCCCCATGGCTGGGGCTGAGTCCTGGCTGAGCTGCAGCTGCTGCTGTGCCCTTGGCAGGGGCTGAGGCCGTGGGGCCAGTGGCCAGAGCAGCCTGGCCTGAGCAGAGCTGTGGGGCCAGAGCCGGCTGGGCTGTGCTGGGGAGAGGCCCTTGGTGCTGCACAGAGCTCAGGGCAGCTGGCAGAGCTTGCAGGGAGCTGGGCTGGGCTCCGAGAGCCTGGCCCAGAAACCAGCAGTGTCCATCTCAGCCTGGCTGAGCGTACAGGGGCAGGACTCAGCCCAGGCCTTGTGGGGCAGGGCCAGCGCCTGTGCAAGGCATTGAAAACAGGCAAGTGCCCGAGAGAGGAGGCTGCTCTGTGCCCTTGGGGGCATGGACACAGCAGGGAGGGGGCCCAGGACATTTGTCAGCGCCAGCCTCGGTCCCCAGCCCTTGGCAGCCCTGGCTGCTGAGCCCAGCTTTGGCCTGGGCTGACTTTGGCTGTGGCCCAGCTCCATCCTCCTGCGGGGCTCAGGGCCTGTTCCCGGCCATGGCCAGCCCTGGCCGGCCTCTCTGCTGGCCCAGAGGCCGGCAGAGCCCGGGGCAGGGCTGTCTGCGCAGCCCCACAGGTGCCACGGGCTGGGCAGGAGCTGGCAGAGGCTGCCCAGCAGGGAGGCCATGGGGCACAGAGCCCCCAAGGCTGCCGTGGGCACCACGGCACAGGGGCCGTTCCCAGCCGCAATGCTCCTGTCCTGGGCTGGGCCTGCACAGGGGCTGTGGCACCATGGCTGGGCCAGCACAGGGCCACCAAGGGGCCACGCAGCCGCTGCCGGGGCTGGCAGCAAGGCCGGGCACAGACAAGGAATTGCTGAGCGTGGCCTGCACTGGCCAGGGCTGACTGTGCCAAAGGCAGAGCTCAGCTGCCCTTGGGGACTGCAGGAACACTCAGGAGCCCAAAGAGCCTCCATGGCTGTGCTGGAGACCAAGGCTGGAGCAGGGAAATGCAGGGCTGCTGCGCCATGGCGAGGGCATGGAATTCCAGCACACACCTCAGCTCTCGGATGATCCCGGCACCGTGCTGGGCCCTGTTTCAGCCTGGAGCAGAGCAGATGTTGATGGCACAGGAGCCCTGCGGGGCTGGCAGGGACCTGCAGCTTGCAAGGTGCTCTGCTCTCCCTCAGCTCCTCTCTGAGAGGTCCAATCCCAGCTGGGCACCTCAGGGCACAAGTGGCACTGCCTGTTCATGGGCACACAGCTGATGTCTGCTTGCAAAGGGGCACAGGTTTTAATACCTCTTATTTTATTAGTATACAGGCACATTTTTATTACCTGTGTCACTTAAGTACTTTAAAGAAATGGCAAAGTTTTCCCTCTAGGGACGGGAATTTCGTGGAAGTGTACTGATTGCAGGAGAAGAAAGACTGATCTTCACATCTACTTGTGTCATTAGTATCCTGTTTATTATTTCCTCTCCCTCTTCTTTCAGGTATTTTCTGCTCTCCTTTTTAAATGGCTGTGTCTAAGGACATCTCTTTATTTAGACCAGGTGGATCTATATATTTCCCATTGCACCTAGACTTCCTCCTCCAGATGCTTTCTGCTCATTCCAGTGTCCCTCAATGGACTGGTTTCATGCTTTGAAAGTCAGGGAGTGGCCCAATCTTTCTGAAGTTCAAATAAATATGAATTATATTTTATTCTGTTTATATCTATCACAGAATTGCCTTTTCTTATGTCTTCGTCTAAAACTGTTCCTCTTGCACATAGCTCAGGAAAGAATGTGATGGTTATTAAATTGTGTCCTGTTCAACTGTGGTCTGTTGGCCATGAAGAGAAACTTTCTGTGCCTCTGAGTCTCACCAGTTCCTGACCCCCAAAGGACACAAACCTGATGAGTTGTGGTTCCCACTCCAGTGGTGGCACCTGGAGCTCCCTCCATCCCCAGAGCAGAGCTGCCTTGTCCCAGAAAGTCCCTGGCAATGCAGGGATGAAGGAAACAGGACAGGCTGTGGGGATCAGGGGCTGGGCACAGCCAGGGAGAAGAATGACTTTTGATCGAGCTGTGCCTTCCCTTCGCTTTGTTGGCTGACTAGAAATGAACATCCCTCTGTGTCTGGGGCAGCTCCTTCTCCAGGGAAAGCAGGTGGGAGTTGGAGCCAAGGAGCTGAAAGCTGCAGGTGCAGCCTGGGCTGGAGGGAGCTCAGATTTGCACAAGGCTGCTCTGAGTGCCAGGGCTTGGATGGGGGCAATGGTGGGGTGGGGGTAGGGACAGAGTCTGATTGATTGTCAGCCATGAAGGGTCTTGATTTTTATATCTATTCCAACTGCATGAGGAGGTACTTGGATTTAGTGTCAATTGGAGATTGCACACATCGATGTATTAACAGTAAAAAAAAAAAAACTATACAGGACTTAAAAAATCTTTCTCACTGTCTTTTTAAATATAGTGTATTCACTTGCAATAGGCTTCTGAAATCTTTCTAATTAACCACAAAAGATTTGAAAACTTAAATTATTCCCAGAGGCTTGGCTTGTTAAGGTTTTCTGAATGTTAATAAGCCCTGAGGCACTGAATTCCTGAACTGAAGAGCTGAAGGCTGGAGAAGCCTCTGGGGCAGTAAAATTCAGCAGCAGCCTCCAAGGTGCTGAGGATGTCAGCAGTCCCCACTGAGGCCATCCCTGCCCAGAGACCGTGGGGGAATGGGCAGACAAGGAGAGCGTCCCTGGGGCTGGGGCAGCAGAACTCAGAGGCACCAGCGGCTCCAGCTGGGAAATGGAGTGTGGGATGGGGCTGTGAAAGCCCTGCCTGGGCTGTGCCAAGCAGGACACACAAGCCCTGACCCCCATCCCCCAGACAATTCTCTCAAGGAAACATTTATAAGAAATTACAATTGTTTGTGTACTCTGTGTTGGATGCACTAGAGAAACACCCACAAGGGATTCTCAGGAGCTCCAAACAACAAAACAGCCTTTACTGGGAACTTTAGAAAATCAGAGCAACTTTGGCAAAAGGTTTAATAGGACATTCAGTCAACAAAACACAGTTTTCAATGCATTAACTTGGCCCATTCAACTTCACAAACTCTATGCCTGTTCAATTTTAAATTAATCAATATTTGCAAGTGGATGGAAGTAGAAGACAGAAAGATAGGAAAAAAAAATTTTAGAGAAGCACACACAGAGCTACCATCTCCTGGATTCCAGCAGTGTTCAGATGGAAATTCCAAGAGGAGGTAGGGTCAAGATGTGTGCTTGCCTTGTGCTCAGCCTTAAATACCCCTTGTTCTTCCTGGGCCCTTTCCCCAGGTGGGACTTGGGGTCATTTGGTCACTCAGGAGCTGGGCTGGGGCTCCAGAGGTGGCTGTGGAGCATTGCCTGTGCTGTGCCAGGGACTGGCAGCCACTGCTGGGCTGGGATAGAGGCTCTGGGGGGATTGGGGTTCCAGGGCAGGGCAGGGCTGGGGTTCCAGGGCAGGGCAAGGCTGGACCTGCCCCTTCCTCCCCACACATGAAATGTTTCCAGCCAACAATCTCCTAGAGACTGTCACAACAGGCAATGTTGGAGGTGAAACCCCAATTCTGGCCATTGGCACCTGGTCTAGAAGGACAGTTCTTATTCACAGGAAGGACAGCCCCAGTCCTCGGTTCATTTCACGTTTGATTGCCTGGATTCGGTTTGGTTTTGTTGTTGCTTTGTTTCCTTGCTGTGCCTGAAGTGTCCAGTCAGGAGCAGAGTGACTCTTGCCAAGGAACTTTGCCGTGCTGTCGCTTAATATTAAATCTGTTTTTTGCTGCTCCCTTGCTGGGGATTTTTTCAGCGCTCTCAAGCCCTCGTTGGTAACAGGGTGAAGGAGCCCTGGCCCAGGCTCTGGCCCTGGGGGACACGGGGACACTGCCGGGGGGTCCCTGTCCCCCTGTCCCACCCCCACGGCCCCGTCCCCCGTCCCCGTGTCAGGCTCTGGGGTCGATCTCGTGGAACATCCTCTGGGGGAGGCTGCGGCGCCGGGGGCGGGGGGACCCGGGGGGACAGGGGACCCCGCTGTGCACGAGCAGCATTGGACTTCTCTGGGGGAACTGTGAGGGGGGGCTGGGGTGGAGTGACCTCCCCAGTGACCTCACACAGCCCCTGTGATGTCACACAGCCCCTGTGATGTCACACAACCATCGCTGTGATGTCACATAGCCATCTCTGTGATGTCATACAGTCCCTATGATGTCACACTGCCTTTGTGACGTCACACAGCTATCTCTGTGATGTCACACTGCCCCTATGATGTCACAATGTCCCTGTGATGTCACATTGCCATCTCTGTGACGTCACACAGCCCACTCTGTGATGTCATACTGCCATATGATGTCACACTGCCATTGTGACATCACACAGCTATCTCTGTGATGTCACACTGCCCCTATGATGTCACACTGTCCCTGTGATGTCACAGAGCCATCTCTGTGATGTCACACAGCCCACTCTGTGATGTCATACTGCCCCTGTGATGTCACACTGCCATTGTGACGTCACACAGCTATCTCTGTGATGTCACACTGCCCCTATGATGTCACACTGTCCCTGTGATGTCATAGAGCCATCTCTGTGATGTCACACAGGCCTGTGATGTCATACAGCCATCACTGTGATGTCACACAACCATTACTGTGATGTTACATAGCCATCTCTGTGACGTCACACAGCCCACTCTGTGATGTCATACAGCCCCTATGATGTCACACTACCCTTGTGATGTCACACAGCTATCTCTATGATGCCACACTGCCCCTATGATGTCACACTGTCCCTCAGACACTCTTGGATGTTCCGGGTCCAGGTCAGAAGCATCTGAGACCCTGGCAGGCACCCGGGAACCCCTGTGGTTTTGAATTTGACCCATGGAACAATTTACCAACCTTGCCGGAAGAACAAGAAATCACAAAAGTTTAGATGTTATAATAGAAGTAGTCACAAAGTGAAAGGAAGGATTTTTGAGTGCTGTACAGGGGGGTTTAGGCCTTGTACAGAGGGGTCTGAGTTTTTTACATGGGGGTCAGAAGTTCTAAGATGGAGGGATTTGGCCATGCCCTGTCCTCCTTCTTTCTCCTTCCTATTCCCCATGTTCTTGGTGATGTTGGCACTCACAGATTGGTTTAGAGTAGAAAGTCCCTGTTCAATATAGGTGATAGGCATTGAGGAAAAACTATAAACATTTAACACGTAATGTGTGATATAAAAGATGGCACCAGCCCTTGGGTGAGAGAGACGGAGAGAGACGGAAAGGGACAGAGATGGAGATGGAGACGGAGACGGAGAGAGACGCAGAGGGAGAAGGAGTCAGAGGGAATGTCAGGGAGTGTGTGTGCCTTGAGATAACATGCAATAAACTACCTTGAGACCGGATGAATGAAGACTACTGAGTCTTTCTTTGAAGGCCCGGGTTGGAAGAGAGACTTTACCGCCTCCCGGGGTCACCCCAATCTGGGGGTGAGCCCTGTCAGTCACTTTCCCTGTGTACCACCCCTGAGCCCTCAGACCACTGGATCCCTGATGCTCTTCTCCACCCCCTCTTTTCCTGTATTTATACCCTAAACCCTCCTTTGTCTTTGTCTTTAACCCCCAGACCCCTGGAGCGTCAGACCCTAATAAACCCTGGCTGGAGCTCCATGCCTGGACCCTCCCGTGTCTTCACTGCCGAGCTGCTCCGTGTGTGTGTGTGTGTGTGCTGGGCCTCTCGTGGCTCCTGCCCGTTAGCACAAAACACTCTCAGGGAAAGTCGTGCCTGCCACCACCACAGACCACAACAGTGTCCCTTGGGACCAAGAGGCCATTGTGACACTGTGGGACCAAGGAGAGCATTGCTGCCCTGCCAGACCTCATGGAACCAAGGATCCACTGTGACACTGCAGGGCCTTGGGGGACCATGGCACCATTGTGACACTGCAGGGCCCAAGGATCCAAGGGACTTTGTGACACCAAGGGGTCCCATGGAACCAAAGGGACATTGTGACACAGGGAGGCCTCATGAAATCATGGAGACCATTGGGACACTCTGGGGCCTCATGGAACCATGGTGACACCAAGTTGTCTGGGAGTGTTGATCTGCTGGAGGGCAGGAGGGCTCTGCACAGGGCCCTGGACAGGCTGGATCCAGGGCCCAAATCCAACAAGGAGAGGTTTAACAAGTCCAAGAAGAAGAGGCTCAGGGGAGACAAGGCGGTGTCAGGGCACAGGTTGGACTTGATGATCTCCAAGGTCTTTTCCAACCTTGCTGATTCTGGGATTGTCTGAAACCACCCTTGGAGCAGTTGCAGGAGGAGCCCTGGGCCTCCTCTTCAGAAGCTGCAGCAGCCCAGGTCCCTCAGCTTCTCCTCACAGCCCCAAAGCCCATCCTGTCAGTCCTGCAGAGCCTCTGCAGCTCCTCCTCCTTGCCCAGAACAGGGAGCCCCACAGGCAGACACAGCAGCCCAGATGTGCCCCCCTGGCCTGGGCTGCCTCTGGCAAGGGAGCAGCACCAGGCACTGCAGGAGCCTGCAGACAATTCCTGCAGCACTTGTGGGATGATCCTGCTCCCCAAGGGACGTTCCCATGGTGCCAAGTCAGGAACTGCAATGGGGAGTGGGGCCAGAGAGGAAAGGGCAAACAGGGATGGGCTGTGTGCAGGGGAGGGAATAGGGGTGGTCAAGAGAAAGAAATTTGTAGCAGGAAGAGTAAAGAAAGCAGAGGTGAAGCCAAGGAAATGCTCAGGGCAGTTTGGGGGTGGCTGCCAGGCAGCCCTGGCTCTGAGCAACAGCGTCTGCAGTGGGACAGGAAAGTCCCAGCTGATGGGAACAAACTTTCTGGCTGAGTGCAGAGGCCAGGACAAAGCTGAGTGCTTTCCCTGGCGTCCCCCAGCCCTTCCTGGCCCCAGGGGCTGATGGCATTTGTGCTGCCTCAGGTTCATGTCCCCACAGCACCAGCACGGGGGTGCTCCCGCCTGCTGTGTGCAATGCAAACAGGGGCTCCTGAGCCAGCGCTGCCGTATCTGTGCCTGCAAGGATGTGGCACCTGTGTGAGCTGGGGGAGAGGCCAGGGCTGCAGAGGGGGGATGTTGTTGGCAGCTCCATGAGGACGCTCTGGGACGCTGCCCTGGGCTGTGCAGCGCACTGGGGATGGATCAGCCCCTGCTCTGCTGCTCCTTCCCGTCTCCCCCAGGGCCCTGGCAGAGCACCAGCCGTGCTGTTTGCCCCCAGCCTGCCCACGGCCAGCCTGGGGCTGCTGACGGGGGTTTTCTGTGCTGAGCATTGGCCTGGCCGTGTTCTTGAGAGAGCCTGGGCAAGGAGCCTGGAGCCCCCAGTGTTGGGGAAGATGAAATAGCAAGGCCCTATAAATATGAGGGCCTGGCAAAAGAATCAGAGAATACAGATATCGAGATGAAAATGAGGTTTGAAATACCAAACCTTCATTACTGAGCATCCCGAAAACAATAATGCAATCCCCCCTTTCTGATAGATCCTAAGGTCAAATGGAATGTCCTGTCTCACCCCCCAATGTATGGTTCATCCCATACCTGTAACCCTCCCCTGAAGTATCCGATGTCTGTAACCCCATTGGCCCAAGTCCTGTCCCAGCCCACCTTGAAGCCCCCTGATAAGGTGTGGCCGAGGGACCGGACGCTCTCTCTCTCGGACCTTCCTGCTGGGACACCCACCTGGCACCATCTCTCTCTCTCCCCCCGCTCTCCCCGGGCCTGCCACGAGTTGCGGCTAGCAACTCTAAGCAGGGCCCTTCATCCTTTATAATAAACCCTATGCTCTAAAGACCGGGCCTCAGAGATCCTTCGTCACCACCCACCCAAACCGTCCTGGAGTCCAGCAATCCCCGCACCCCAGGCCCTGGCCTGAGGCGTCAGCGCTGCCCCAGCAGTGCCCATGGCCTGTCCCTGCTGCAGCCCCGGTACTGCCACCCCCAGGACTGTGCCCGGCCCCGAGAGCACTCAGGCCCTGCAGCAACACCAGGGCCACCAGGGCAGCGGGGCAGGGCCACGGGAGCAGCACTGCCAACACCAAGTGCTGCTGCTGCTGCTGGGCACAGCTGCTGTGCCAGCACTGATCTGCCCCCAGCTCTGCACACAGACATTGCTGCTGCAGCTCCAGAGAAGGCAACAAAAGGGCATCTCTGCAGAAAACTCTGCTGGGAGATCCTTGAGTTCCTTTAATGCCACCGAGAGCGCAGACCCTCACGGACACAATCTGTGGCCACTGGGAAGGTGGAGAGAAACAAAATGAGAAATGGCACAAACAATGACATTTCCTTGGGGAGAAGATGAAAAAAGTAAAACAAAGGAAAAAATGCCCACAAGCAAAGCAACAAGTATCAAAGATGACTTTTATTAGAAGTGATCTGCAGAAACTGACCAGCAGTTTAATGTTCCTGAAAGCATCCAGTCATCAGTCTCCACACTGCAGCCTTGAGCTCCTGGTTCCTCAGGCTGTATATGAGGGGGTTCAGGGCTGGAGGCACCACCGAGTACAGAACTGACAGGGCCAGATCCAGGGATGGGGAGGACATCGACGGGGGCTTCAGGTGAGCAAACATAATAGTGCTGACAAACAGAGAGACCACAGCCAGGTGAGGGAGGCAGGTGGAAAAGGCTTTGTGCCGTCCCTGCCCAGAGGGGATCCTCAGCACGGCCCAGAAGATCTGCACATAGGAGAAAACAATGAACACAAAACAACCAATTCCTAAACTAGCACTAACAGCAGTGAGCCCAAATTCCCTGAGTTTAGAGTGTGAGCAGGAGATCTTGAGAATCTGTGGGATTTCACAGAAGAACTGGCCCAGGGCATTGCCATGGCACAGGGGCAGGGAAAATGTATTGGCCGTGTGCAGCAGAGCATTGAGAAAGGCACTGGCCCAGGCAGCTGCTGCCATGTGGGCACAAGCTCTGCTGCCCAGGAGGGTCCCGTAGTGCAGGGGTTTGCAGATGGACACGTAGCGGTCGTAGCACATGATGGTCAGGAGGGAAAACTCTGTTCCAAGGAAGAAGATAAGCAGGAAAACCTGTGCAGCACATGCTGTGTAGGAGATGGTGCTGGTGTCCCAGAGGGAATTGTGCATGGCTTTGGGGACAGTGGTGCAGATGGAGCCCAGGTGGCTGAGGGCCAGGTTGAGCAGGAAGAAGAACATGGGCGTGTGCAGGTGGTGGCCGCAGGCTACGGCGCTGATGATGAGGCCGTTGCCCAGGAGGGCAGCCAGGGAGATGCCCAGCAAGAGGCAGAAGTGCAGGAGCTGCAGCTGCCGCGTCTCTGCCAGGGCCAGCAGGAGGAAGTGGCTGATGGAGCTGCTGTTGGACATATGCTGTGGCTGCCATGGGGATCTGTAATAAATTAATCGTGGAATAGTTAGGTTTTGAGAGGACTTTAAATATCCCAGCCCAGCTTGGGGGCACTTTCCCCCCACTGCCTGCCCAGGCTCTGCTGCCTGGAGCTGTCCCTGCCAGCAGCTGCTTCCCTGTGAGCAGGGCTGGGCCCTGCCAGTGCTGCGAGAGCCCAGCCCAGCCCTGGGGGCTCAGCTCTGCCCTGCAGACCCCTCCCAGCTCAGGCACTGCCCAGGGGCAGCTCTGGCTCTGCAGGCTCTGATGGTAACGTCAGAGCAACCCTGCAGAGGCTGGAAAAGCGACACTGCCTCTAAGGGGCCCTGTGCTCATTTCTGTCACTGCCTGGTTTTTTCATATCTGAAAGAAAACTTTTTTATTTTTCTCAACCTGAAATGGCAGATGAATATCTATGAGCAATTTCCCATTCAAGCAACACAGAACAGTAGATTAAAAATGCAGAATTTTTCCCTTTTATTCAGCCCATGTCTTGCTGTGCTCCCTGTATAATCTGCTTGGAAATGTTCTGAAGTTAAATGCCAAGCCGGGAGCTGTCCTGAACAATGCAGCATCATCACCACACAATGAGAACACTTCCAAGTCTTACCCGCTGTCTCCTTCCACCCACATCTTGTCCCCAGTGCTGGGAGCAGCTCCCCGGGCCGGCTGAGAGCTGTCCCTGGCAGGCAGCAGAGTCCCTGGCCCAGCACAGCGCCCTGGGCTGCAGGACCCTGCTCTGCAGGACAGCCCTGGGCACCCCTGGCTGCTCTGCACAAGAGACCATCAGAGAATGTACTCACAGGGGCTGTGGGCATTGGGGTGTTCCAGCTGGAGGAGATCACTGCAGGAGCTGCAGCTGCATTGTCCTGCAGCCAGAGGTTCCTGTGCCAAGGGCTGGCAGTGATTCTGCCCCAGGCACTTCTCAGCACCTTCCCAGCCCTGACTGATTGAAGCTCTCTGTGCCTCTGGGCTGTGCCCGCGCTGGCTGCAGGCAGTGCCCCAGCCCTGCTGGGCTGGGAGAAGAGCTGCTCATCCAGAGAAATGTGCTTTTGAAGCTCTGCTTGCTTACCAGCATCACCCTCTGTGCCAGGAGCCCGGCCCAGCTCAGCAGCACAGACACAGCACAAGGACTTGAATGAGCCTCTGGGGCTTTGTGCTCAGGCCCTGAACATCAGGCCCTGAGAGGGAGCTGCAGAAACCTCTCCAGAGCTCCAAGTCAGAATCCAACTCCAAAGTTTCTTTGACTTTTAATGGGTCCCACTGAGGGACACGAGTGAGAAAGTGTCCCCTGGCCCCAGGCAGAGCAGAGAGCTGGAGGCACTGATGACAGGTGGGGACAAAGAGAAGCCAAGCCTTGGTGGCCTGGGGCACAGCAGGGTCTGTGCCACCAAGGGCTGTCAGGAGACACCTTGTCCTGAGGCCCTGGGGCCTCCTGGCACAGCCCCAGCCAGGCTGGCCACTGTCAGCCCCTTGTCCTGCCCTCAGCATCCCCCCCTAGCCCACATCCCAGTGGCCTCAAGGATCTGCTGGAAGGAGTCCCTGGGGAGCCTTGCTCAGGAATGGCCCTGGGGGCTCCACAATGCTCCCAGGCACTGCAGGTTTTTCAAAGGACTTTGCCTTTGGCTTTTGCCTTGCAGTCTCTGAGAGCTTTGTGCAATCATGGCCTCCAATTATCTGCTGTAATTAGTCCCTGGAGAGGCTTTGTCAGGAACAACACTCAGTGGGGCTCATTAATGCTTCAAGGTACTTCAGTTCTTTTAAGGCACTTGGTGTTTCCCTTTTGCTACAGACTCTGTGAGAGGTTTGTGCAATCATGGCCCCAATTATCTGCTTTAACGAGTCCCTTGAGAGCTTTGTACTGACATTCTGTGGGGCTCATTAATACTTTGAGATACTCAACTTTTTTCAGGTACTTTGGATTTTCCTTTCCACACTGAGAGGTTTTTGTGCCATTTTGAGTCTCTGAGAAGATTTTGTGCCATCCTGGCCTCCAATTCTCTCCTCCAAGGAGTCCATGTGGAGCCTGTGTTGGGGAGGGACCTTTTTGGGTCCCATTTATTCTTTGAGACTCCAGCAACTTTGGGCTTTTCTTCTGCCTTTGACTCCTGCAAAGGTTTGTGCAATCTCCTCTCAGGCCCTGAGGTTCCAGGGCTCAGCTCCAAATGCACCACGGGGCTCATTAGGATCAAGCAAGTCCTGACAAACCATGGCTCTGCCTTGATTTCCCTCTGCTCTACTACAGTTCATCAGGAAGTTTCTGTAGTGGTTTTGGTTTACCAGTTTGAGATTTCTCGGCCAATGCATCAATTAGTGTGGTGGGTTCATTGTTGGCTAATTACCAGTGCACTCACTAGAATATACTTACTCATTTCCTGCTGTGAGGTAGGATTAGGAGAAAGGCAAAGTGGGCTCAAAACTTTAAATGCGTATAAAGAAAAGTTTACAATAGTCAGTAAAAGAAAGAGTAATAAGAATCAGGACAAAACTTTCAGAAAACCTCTCCCTACAACTCTTACTGACAATGTAAGGAGACAAAACCTAAAATTTTCAGTCAGTTTTCCAGCTCTAGAATAGTCTTTCTTCTATTCACTTAGGGAGAGGTGTCTCTATTTCATGCTATGGAGACTTCTCCACAAGAAAACAGTTCTCTTGTGGCTCTCAATTTCCACAAATAGCAGCCACTCAGAAAAACTGAAATCATGAAGTCCCTCCCATTTTTTCACAGCTTTTCCCACAGCTGTGTTTATGGGCCATGTCAGCTTATGGAGCATTAGTTTACAGATGAGCTGTTTAAGAGTAAAGGTTCTCTTCATCTTTTTCTGAAATCATCTTCATCTCTGGGAACAGAGGTCTTCTTCTCTCCCTGAGGGTACAAGGTCTCATCACTCTTCTCTCTTTCTCTGTTCAGACTCCTCATGGGATCACAGCTGCTTCAACATTTGGTTACTTTAGCATGGAGGCCTTTGCTGAAGAACTCATCTCCCCCTTCTTTTCAATGCGTTTTAGGTTTACCAGAGGATTTCAGCCCCAAGATCAAGGCATCTCCTCATCCCTCCCATCTGGGACTGAACTTCCTCCTCACTGACCTCCGTGTCTTCACGTTGCTCCTCTGTGTGCCTGCACTTTGTCCTTTTCTCTCACTGGAGGGAGGATGGAAGCACGGGAAGAGTCAATATCTGAGCCGGGGCCTGCAGATGGTTGCGTGAGCCCGGCCGGGCTGGGTCCTTGCGGCCGGAGCTGTTTTCCCATGGAGGTTTGTGTAGCGGCTGCGCTGGGGCTGTGTCAGGCTGGGCGGCGCTGGGGGCAGGGCCAGGATCTCAGCAGCCAGGCCAGAGCAGAGCAGCAGCACGGCCGGGGCCGATGGCTTCTCCTGGCCCTGCCCGCTGGTTGCGGGCCAAGCCCAAGGGCGGCAGAAGCTTGGCCGAGCCGGCCCGGCCCGGGGCTGCTCCTGGGGCCCGGCGGATCCTGGCTGGGCCCGGGCTGGCGGCGGGGCAGGGCTCGGCAGCGGCCAGATGTCAGCAAGCGCAGCCACGGCCCGGCCCGGCCTCGGCCCCGCGGCCTCCCCTCCCCTGCCCGGCAGCCCATGGGGCCTGGCGGGCTCCCTGGGAAGGGGCCCGGCCCCACGGCAGGAGCCGCCCGGCCCGCCCCGGCCCAGACGGGGGCTGGCCCGGCCTTGGCACCTCTTTGCTGGCCAGAAGGGAAAGAGACCCAGCCAGGCTTTCTCCATCTTTAACTTGTGTCTTCACAGAGGCGTGTGCAGTTTCCTTAGTGGTTTAACAGATTGTCAATTCTCAAAGCTAATTACTGATTGGGTTTTTTGTCAGACACGGAGGAAACTGCTAGCAGTGTCTCTCAGGACATCACTTCCGTGATGCAAAACCACCACAACAGCACAGAGCACTGAGCTCCTCTGTCCATATGTAGTGGTCATGTGCCTGAGGCCTCAGAACCCCACCTTGGGAGATCTCTGGGCCCACTCCAAGGTTTTTCAAATGAAAACATTCAGCTTATAGAAAATCACCAGAGGATAGAGCCAGCCCAACCTGTCTGTCCTGGCTATTTTTATCTGGGAGCAATCCTTGGATACAGGGAATTTGGGAGGCCAAATTCTAATTATTGTCATGGACCCTGGACAAGAAAGCCAGTTCTTTTCCATAGGAAGGAAGGAACAGAGCCTCAGTGTTTCCCGGGGGGATGAGAGGTGACCATCAGAATGCAAGGCCAGCTAGAGCTGGCAGGTTTTTTCCTGGGAGATACCCTTGCATACAGGAAATTTTTTAGGGAGGGTACCAATTTTGGCTCTGGGCATCTGAGAAGACGGACATTTTTTTTCCATAGCAAGGAAAGCACGGAGCCCCAGTGCTCCAGGAGCTGATGAGAGGCAGCCCTTGGCATTCCAACATCAGCCAGACCTGTCAGGTGGCCCCTGGGAGGCCAAGCCAGCCAGACCTGTTCCATGTGCCCTCGGTTCCATGGGGCCCCACAGTGTCCCAATGGTCCCTTGCTCCCAGGAGGCCCTGAGGTGTCACAATGCCCCCTTGGTGACACGAGGCCCTGAAGGGTCCTCATGGTCTCCATGGTTCCATCAGGCCCCACAGAGTCAGAATGGTCTCTGGGTCCATGAAGCCCCGCTGTGTCACCATGGCCCCTTGGTTCCATGGGCTCCAGTGGTGCCACAATGATCCCCTTGGTTCCATGAGGTCCCCACAGTGTCACAGGGATCTCCATGGGAAGGAAAGAAGCGAGCCCCAGTGTGGCAGGGGCAGCCACCAGAGACCAAGGCCAGCCAGACTTGATGGTACTGGCAGAATTTGGCTGGGAACAACCCTTGGATATAGGGAATTTGGGAGGTGGAATACCAATTTCGGCCATTTCTGCATACATAAGAAGGACGGTCCTATTCCGTAGGAAGGAAAACACTGAGCCCAAGTTTTTCAGGAGCAGAAGAAGAGAGAGGTGGCTCCTGGAAGGCCAAGCCAGCCAGACCTGTTTCTCCTGGAAGCTTTTGTCATGGAGGAATCTTTGGATATATAGAATTTGGGAGGAGGAATCTCTATTTTAACCATGAGAACCTTGAGAAGAAAGAAGATTATCTTCCATTGGAAGGAAGGCACAGAGCCCCAGTGTTTGGATAGCAGGTGAGAGGCAGCTCTCAAGAGGCCTAGAGCCTGTCTGTCCTGGCTGCTTTCATTTGAGAGCAATCCTTGGATATACGGAGTTTTGGAGGTGGAATCCCAGTTTTGACCATGGGTGCCGGGACAGGAAGATAAGTTCTTTTTTCTAAGAAGGAAAGCACAGACCCCCAGTGTTTCTGAGACACATGAGTGCCAGCCCTCAGGAAGCCAAGGCCAGCCAGACTTGTCAGTCCTGGCAGCTTCTGTCTGGGAGCTGTCCTTGGATATAGGGAATTCTGGAGGCAGATCCACAATTATGGCCATGGGTGCCTGCTCGAGATGGATGTTTTTTCCCACAAGATATAAAAGCACATTATCTCAGTGTTTGAAAGACAGATGCGAGGTGGCCTCTGCATGGCCAAGGCAGCCAGACCTGTCTTTTGTGGCAGATTTCATCTGGAAACAAACCTTGAAATATAGGAAAATTTGGAGAAATAATCTCGGTTTTGACCCTGGGTCACTGGAGGACAAGGACAGTTCTCTCTTATAGGAAGGAAAGCCCAGAGCCACAGTGCTTCAGGGGCAGATGAAAAGCAGCCCTCGACATGCCAAGGTCAGCCGGACCTGTCAGGTGGTCCCCAGGAGCCCCAGCCAGCCAGACCTGTTCCATGTTCCCTTGGTTTCGTGGGACCCCACAGTGTCACAATGGTCTCCTTGGTTCCATGAGGCCCTGGAGTGTCACAATGTCCCCCTTGCTTCTGCAGTGTCACAATGGCCCCGTGCTTCCATGAGGCCTTGCAATGTCACAATGGCTTTGTGGTTCCACAAAGCCCTGATGTGTCACAATGGCCCCTCGGCTCCACGCGCCCTCGCTGTGTCACAACGGCTCCTCTGTGACACTGCAGCTCCACAAGGTCACCATGGACCCTTGGTTCCTTGGGGCCCCCGAGTTCCACAATGGTCTCCTTGATTCCATGAGGGAGCACAGTGTCACAATGGCCCCTTGGTTCCACGAGGTTCCGTAGTGTCACCATGGTGTCCTTGGACCCTCACTGTCACCACTGACCCATGGCTCCATGAGGTTCCCCAGTGTCACCGTGGTCGCTGTCAGAGGCTGGATGAGATCGATGTCCCGAGACCCCTTGGGATGCTCGGAATGCCCGTGTGGGGCCAGGGCCGGGTCAGGCCTTGGTTTGTGGTGGGGCAGAGCCCTGCCCCCAGCCCTGGCCTGGCACAGCTGTCAATCACACAGCAGGGGCGGTGCCAACCCAGCTCTGATTGGCTGAGCTGTCAATCCATCACACAGCAGGGGCAGTGCTAACCCAGCTCTGATTGGCTGAGCTGTCAATCAATCACACAGCAGGGGCGGTGCCAACCCAGCTCTGATTGGCTGAGCTGTCAATCAATCAACACCAGCAGTGCCTACCCTGACTCTGATTGGGCAATCAGCTGGCAGTCCCACCCCAGGGGCGGGCCCATGGAGGCCCAGGCAGTTAAAAGCCGGTGCTCGAGGCCAGCCCATGGTCTGGATCCTGCCTTCTCCTGGGGTTCCTCTGTTGGCGACGCTGGAACCTGAGCAGTTGGTGCCTGTGTGTGTCTTTCTACAGATCTTCTGTCTTTCTGCTGTTCTCTCTTTCTTCTTCTTCTAATCCAACTTACCTGGAACATTTTTGGGTAGCTTAACATCTTAAGGCTTAAAGGTTTTTTAGGTTAAATGGGCTAAGTTGGTGAAGTTAATACTATGATAAGAGGTTATGTTGAAGTGGATGTTGTATGAAACCCTTTGCTCCACTTCCTTGATTGTCAATATTTTGCCAGTAAAATTTTGTGTCATTTTGACCTCTTAGCTCAGTTGGTTAGAGCATGGTGCTGGTATCACTGAGGCTGTGGGTTCAATCCCTGTATGGGCCATTCACTTAAGAACTGGACTTGATGATCCTTGTGGATCCCTTCCTAACAAGAAGAATATTCTTTCATTCTGCTGTGTTGAGAATATCTGGTTGGTGTTTCTCCTGTGCACCAAACTCAAGTAAAGGAACCTTTGTTTCCCCCTGGCATTTCAGAGTTCTGGGGTGTTACAGCCCCGCAGGCTCACAATGGCCTCTTGTTTCCATGAGGCCCCACAGTGTCACACTGGCCCCTTGGTTCCATGAGGATCTGGAGTGTCACACAGGTTTGTGACATTTGTCCTTGCTGCCCCTCACATCCCACTGCCCCACAAACAGCCCCGAGCCACCCGTGAGGGACAGGCCCTGCTGTGCCAGGCTGGGCTCAGGGCTTGGCCTTTCTGCTTCCCCCAGCCAGCCCAGGCCTTGCTCAGCATTGCAGTTCCCTGCTCTGAGCCTTTGGCTCCCTGCAGTCCTGGCCTCAAGGATCTGCTCTCACCAGTGCCTGGGGAGCCTTTGGCAGTGCCTGCCCTCAGTGGGACCCAGTGATGCTCCAAGGGACTTGGAGTTTTGCTTCTGACTCCTTGAACAGCTTCTTAAGCCTTCTCAGTGTCTGAGTGTCCTGGACACAGCCCCAAATCCATCATGGGGATCTTTAAATATAGAAAGCCTTTGGGGTTCTTTCACTTACTTAAATGGTCTTCAAATCTCCACGGCTTGTGCAACTGATTGTAGTCAGTTTGGAGTTCTGTTGAAGAGAAAGATTTCAAAGTGCACCTCATAATTTTTTTCTTTAGTCAAGTGAGTATTTTTTTAAAATTTCCGGTTCAGAGAAGAGGTGATAGAAGCATTCCTCAGGTGATCTTGATGCTGAATGTCTCCATAGGAGGTCTGGGCATGTAGAAGAATGAGCCCCTTGAGGGCTGACCCTGTTTGGACAAGCTGCTCCTCAGCCCCAGCCTCACCACGTCTGACATGGCCCACCTGGCACTGACATCCCTGTGCCCTGCAGCAGAACCTTGTCCCTGAGCTCTGCAGCTCCATGTCCCAGCCCAGTGCACCGTGTCCCACCTGCTCTCCTCAGGGCTCTGCCTGCACACAGGCCCAGGAGAAGTTTTCCTCTTGGGAAGGAAAGAATGGAAAAGCCTGAGCAGGTTTCCTGAACAACAAACCCCACTCAGGAAGCACCTGCTCAGTACAGGCTGCCTGGAGTGGTGTCACCTTTCTACAAGGGACAGTGTGGCCAGAAATGATCTCTGAAAGCAGAATTCTCTGAGTCTCCCAGGTGTCCCTGTCCTTTCCCTGGATCTCTGTTGCAGATGGAAGCTGCTGGTGCCATCCTCACCTTTAACCTCTCTTTTGAATGCAAACAGATATTCCCAGCTGTGTTAAGCAGGATTTGCTCAATGTTTCTATAAATCTTTTGTGTTCCCCATGGAATGAAGGGGCCATTTTGGCACTGAGGGGGTGACGTGGAAGCAAGGAGTCACTTGTGACCCTGGGGTCCCATGGAAGCAAGGGGCCATGGTGACACAGCAGGGCCACGTGGATCCAGTGGTCCATTGTGACACTCACTGTGGATACAAGGAGACCATGGAGACACCCCCAGAACCTCATGGAACCAAGGAGTCCACGGTGACCCAGCGGGGCTGCATGGAGCCAATGGCCCATGGTGACACTGCCCATCCAAGGAGGCCATTTGGACACTGCGGAAGCTCATGGAGCCAGGTAGGCCATTGTGACACTGAGGAACTTCATGCCACCAAATATCCATGGTGACACAGCAGGGCACCACGGGAACCCAGGAACCGCTGCTGGCAGTGCGGAAACTCATGGAACCAGGGGCCCTTGTGGCACTGCAGAACCAACACAGCTGCTGCACCTTGTCCCCGGGCCCTGCACAGCTCCTTGGGAGGCACGGCAGGAGCAGCACCCTGGGAGCCTCGGGAATGCCCCTCTGGCATCCATGGCACACGCTCCCAGGGGCTGGAATTCCAGTTCCCAGCCAGGAAAAGATCTTCCTGCCCCTTAAGGCAAAACTCTTATGGAAGAGCCAAAAGCCAAGTGGAGCAAGATCCTACAGTGACATTTCACTGCCAGCCTTCATAACTTCACCCATGGTGGTTGTAGCTCCTGGATTGGGAATGAAATCAGGGCAGGGCCTTTGGTGGGAGCTGCCCTGGCTCAAGGGAGACACTGAGAGAGAAACAGAGCAGGCAAAGAAAGGCAAGAGAGAAAAGAGGACACAAATACAAACAGCTGAGAAGGCGGCACTCGGGAAAACAAACCAGAACTGATGGAAAATGAATGGGACAGGAATGAATAATTCTGAATATTTTATTTACTGCTAAAATACATCCTGCCCACCCAGTCCCACACAACCCCAATCCCACTGCTCCAAATTTGGATCCCACTTCTCCCAATCTTCTTCCAACTGCATCTCACCCTAGAGGCTAAGGAACTGAGTAATTTTGGCATGGGATTGAGGTTTTTTGAGATGGGGACAAGCCATTTTTAGATGGGATTGAGCTTCTTTGCGGTAAGATTGCGTTGTTTTCAGTGGGACGGTGGTTTGTTGTTTGGAATGCAGAGAGATGAAGAACACTGCCCAAAATCCCCCAAGGACCATCAAGTCTTCCATAATATGTCCCCAAACTATAAATTCCCTCTCAATTAGCTGCGAAATGGTGAGACTTCAGACATCTCTGACAAATTTCTTTCTTTTTTTGTCCTATTTGAGGTGTTTTTATGGGATGAAGATAGATCAGAAGAATATTAGGGCCAAACCAAAATGATAACCAGCCAGGTGTCTTCCCTCTGTGTATCACAGGGAATGTGGGTCACCGGGGCTCTGACCAACGTGGGTCCTCCCATGGGGGATGGAGTTGGAGCAGTGCACAAAGCTCTTCCTGCCGTCGGGGCACTTGCAGGGCTTCCCTTAGCGGTGGGTCCGTTGGTGTCGGGTCAATGCAGAGCTGCTGGAGAAGCTCTTCCCACACTGGGGACACTCGTAGGGCCTCTCCCCAGTGTGGATGTGCCGGTGCTTGACGAGGGTGGAGCTGTGCTTGAAACCCTTCCTGCAGTCAGGGCAGCGGAAGGGCCTCTCCTCTGTGTGAATCTGCTGATGCACAAGGAGACTGGAGCTGGTGTGAAAGCTCTTCTGACACTCGGGACACTCGTAGAGCCTCTCCCCTGTGTGGACCATTTGGTGGATGATCAGTTTGGACCTATGGCTGAAGCTCTTCCCACATTGCTCACACTTGTATGGCCTTTCCCCAGTGTGGATGATCTGGTGGCTGATCAAGTAGGACCTTCGGCTGAAGCTCTTCCCACATTCCCCACACTCGTAGGGCCTTTCCCCAGTGTGGATGCGTTGGTGGATGATGAGGTTGGATCTGCAGCTGAAGCCCTTCCCACACTCCCCACACTCGTAGGGCCATCCCCCGGTGTGGATCATCTGGTGGCAGATCAGGTTGTTTCTCCGCCTGAAGCTCTTCCCACACTCCAAGCACTTGTGGGGCTTCTCCCCATCATGGAGCTGCTCATGGACCACCAGCTCCGAGCTCTGGCTGAAGCTCTGTCCACCTTCCTGGCCCAGGGTGGGTCTTTCCTCCTCAGACCACCCTAGGCTGGGTTTGCAGCCCCTCCTCCTGTGGGATCTCTGGGGCTTTTCCTCCCCGTTGGATTCCTGTGCCATGGAGCCGCTCAAAAAGGCCTCTTCCATGAGGTTCTGCCGTGGGGATTTGTCCTCCCTGGTTTCCATCCTCAGCTCCTGCTCTGGGGGCGGAAGGACAAGGAGAGGATGGGATTTGACTCCGTGCCAGAGGGAAGGGGAAGGAGATCCCCCCAGTGCATCCCCAGCAAGACGGCGTCGGCAGCGGGGTTGTCCTGCAGCTGGGGGCCATGGAGGACATGGGGGAGATGGAGCAGGAGAGAGAGGGAAAGGGGCACTGAGTTCCTCCTCACCTGCCTGGGTGTCCCGGGGCATCTTCCTCATCCTTGCAGCCTTATCCTCCATCTGGTGAAGGTTTGGCAATGGGAAATTCTGTTTTGGGAGGAAAACAAGGGATGAGAACATTGAGTTTTGTGCTGGTTTGGAGCAAATCACTCTAAACCAGAATTATAATTTAATAAGAAAATTAGGATCAAGGCAATGATCCAGAAACACTGGCTTAATATGACAGAGTCAGGATATAACCTGACACCCCGTTGGTCAGGGCGGTGGTAGCAGTCTGATGAAATGGTGGCTGCAGTCCTGTTGGAGTGATGAACGTGATTCTGTCAAAGCAGGGATCCTGTAGAAGGGTCTGGTCTTCCTCTGAAGGTCCAGTGGTGCTGATGGAGCTCTTGTCCTCTGGGAATCCAGTAGGCAAGGTGGTCCTGGTGTTGCAAGGGTGAGATTATATGCAGGTAGGAATGCTTGGTTCCTCCCCCTGGGTGGAGCATCCCACAATGGGATGATGTAATTTTATCAGTCCTGCAGTGACACTCAATGGCCCATTAACAGAAGATGGCCCCTGGAGGGCGTTATCAGGGCTGAGTCATGGCAGAGATAAAGAACACTGCCCCACCTGTTTATCACAGTTCATGAAGATGGTGACTGAAAACACACTTTTGGTTACATCTTACATTGTCACCTGAAACAGTGAGGAAATCCTGCTCGGGGTGGGGGGTGAACAGCACCCCCCTTACCCAAACTGGCTCAGGTGTAAAACCCCCACCCTGGGAAGGCCCTGCACACAGGGGACAATGTCACACTTGCCCTGCCCCAGGGGAGGTCTCTGTCCCTGTCACTCCCTTGCTCTCCCCCCTTTGCTCTTTTTTTCCTCTCTCTCTCTACCTCACATTTACTGTTCAATAAAATCCACTTGGGATTTGGTCTCGTTAGCACCTTAATTGGGGCAGAGGCAACTCTAACAATTTTATTAACCAGATTGTGACATTATTTTAGCTCAGTGAGTTCAGGGCACTGTTGTGTGACCCCAAGTGCCTTTAACAACAGCATGGTTCCCTCTCCTGAGGCTCTGGCTCTTTCTGGAGGAACTCTTGGAAACCTGGACACAGTTTCCTTTGAGTGACTTGTCCCTGTCCCTGTCACCCCAGGCCATTCCCCAGGGGGTCTCCATCGTTCACACCTCAGGGAATGCCTGGGGGCTCTCCCTCCCTCTCACCCTGTGCCAGGGGGTACTCAGGGCAGTCTCTCTCCGTCTCAGCCCAGGGGATGCTCGGGGGTCTCTGTCTCCTTGCCCTGGGGGATGCTCAGGCGGTCTCCATCCCTCTGGCCTCAAGGAATGCTTGTGCAGGGCTGGGGACCAGGGGCTCTGTGTCCCTCTCACCGCTGAGGGTGCTCGGGGCTGGGGGGGCTCTCTGACCTTCTCATCCCTGGGGAGGCCAGGGGGGTCTCTGTCCCTCTCAGCCCTGGTGTGACCCTGCCCAAACATCATCAGGGTCAGAAAGACAGAGACACCCCCAAACCCCCTGAAAGGCTGAACCTGGGATTTGGTTTGGACTGAGGATTTAGGAAGGGGCTGGAATTGGGGCTGGGGTTGGAGCTGGAGCTGAGATTTGGATTAGAGCTGGGATTGGGGTTAAGGCTAGACATGGGATTGGCCTTAGGGCTGGGGTTGGGATTGGGTCTGGGGCTAGACGAGTCTGGCACTGGGATGAGATTAAATACAGAACTGTGAGTGTGTCTAAACGTGGAGTGAGATTGAGACCAGGATCAGGGTCAGGTTTGGGACTGAGCGCACGCAGAGCGGGGCAGGGGGGATGTCACTGCAGGATGTCCCTGGCATGGTCCCAGCCCTCCTCAGGCACCTCCAAACATGGGGGGCAGCTGGCTGCTCCAAGATCCAGGTGCTCCCACGCTGCCCCTCAATAGCAGGCGAGCATTCCCTGAGGGCAGCCCTGAATGTGACCCTTGGGGCTCTGGGATCAGCCCTCACATCCCTGTGGGAGCAGCTGCTTCCTGAGGAAGGGTGAAGCCCAGCTGTCCTTTCCTTCTGGCGCCTCCTCCTCTCCTCAGCTGAGGATCTCAAACTCCCCAGGAGCAGGAAAGTCCCCATTCCCTGTTTCCTTGCGGCTGCAGTCTGAACATCCACTCAGAACGAAGAACTTTCTGACAGCCCTGATGAAGGACACCAGGAGGAGTTTGTGAGAAAGGGAGGAAATTGTATTTTGATAGGAAATACAAGTTACAAAATTATTTCTTTCTGTCACATTCATTTTCAGTCAGTTGCAGTTCTGTTTACAGAGTGCCACCTTCTCAGCTGTTTGTGTTTGGGTCCTCTTTTCTCTCCTGCCTTTCTTTGCCTGCTCTGTTTCTCTCTCAGTGTCTCCCTTGACCCAGGGCAGCTCCCACCAAAGGCCCTGCCCTGATTTCATTCCCAATCCAGGAGCTACAACCACCATGGGTGAAGTTATGAAGGCTGGCAGTGAAATGTCACTGTAGGATCTTGCTGCACTTGGCTTTTGGCTCTTCCATAAGAGCTTTGCCTTCAAGGGCAGGAAGATCTTTTCCTGGCCGGGAACTGGAATTCCAGCCCCTGGGAGCGTGTGCCATGGATCCCAGAGGGGCATTCCCAAGGCTCCCAGGGTGCTGCCCCTGCTGTGCCTCCCAAGGAGGTGTGCAGGGCCAGGGGACAAGGTGCAGCAGCTGTGTTGGTTCTGCAGTGCCACAAGGGCCCCTGGTTCCATGAGTTTCCGCACTGCCAACAGCGGTTCCTGGGTTCCCGTGGTGCCCTGCTGTGTCACCATGGATATTTGGTGGCATGAAGTTCCTCAGTGTCACAGTGGCCTACCTGGCTCCATGAGCTTCCGCAGTGTCCAAATGGCCTCCTTGGATGGGCAGTGTCACCATGGGCCATTGGCTCCATGCAGCCCTGCTGGGTCACCGTGGGCTCCTTGGTTCCATGAGGTTCTGGGGGTGTCTCCATGGTCTCCTTGGATCACAGTGTCACAATGGACCACTGGATCCACGTGGCCCTGCTGTGTCACCATGGCCCCTTGCTTCCATGGGACCCCAGGGTCACAATTGACTCCTTGCTTCCACGTCACCCTCTCAGTGTCAAAATGGCCCCTTCCTTCCATGGGGAACACAAAAGATTTATAGAAACATTGAGCAAATCCTGCTTAACACAGCTGGGAACATCTGTTTGCATTCAAAAGAGAGGTTAAAGGTGAGGATGGCACCAGCAGCTTCCATCTGCAACAGAGATCCAGAGAAAGGACAGGGACAGAGAATCCAGCTGGGAGACTCAGAGAATTCTGCTTCCAGAGATCATTTCTGGTCACACTGTCCCTTCTAGAAAGGTGACACCACTCCAGGCAGCCTGTACTGAGCAGGTGCTTCCTGAGTGGGGTTTGTTGTTCAGGAAACCTGCTCAGGCTTTTCCATTCTTTCCTTCCCAAGAGGAAAACTTCTCCTGGGCCTGTGTGCAGGCAGAGCCCTGAGGAGAGCAGGTGGGACACGGTGCAATGGGCTGGGACATGGAGCTGCAGAGCTCAGGGACAAGGTTCTGCTGCAGGGCACAGGGATGTCAGTGCCAGGTGGGCCATGTCAGACGTGGTGAGGCTGGGGCTGAGGAGCAGCTTGTCCAAACAGGGTCAGCTCTCAAGGGGCTCATTCTTCTACATGCCCAAACCTCCTAAGGAGACATTCAGGATCAAGGTCACCTGGGGAATGCTTCTATCAGCTCTTCTCTGAAGTGGAAAATAAAAAAATACTCACTTGACTAAACAAAAAAGGTCATGAGGTGCACTTTGAAAACTTCCTCCTGAACAGAACTCCAAACTGACTCCAATCAGTAGCACAAGCCCTGGAGACTTGAAGACCATTGAAGGAAGACAAAGAGCCCGCAAAGACTTTTTGTATTTTAATGAGCCCTACATTGGATTTGGGACTGAATCCAGGACACTCAGGCACTGAGAAGGCTGAAGAAGCTGCTCAGGGAGTCAGAAGCAAAACTCCAGGTCCCCTGGAGCATCACTGGGCCCCACTGAGGGCAAGGACTGCCAAAGGCTCCCCAGGGACTGGTGAGAGCAGATCCTTGAGGCCAGGACTGCAGGGAGCCAAAGGCTCAGAGCAGGGAACTGCAATGCTGAGCAAGGCCTGGGCTGGCTGGGGGAAGCAGAAAGGCCAAGCCCTGAGCCCAGCCTGGCACAGCAGGGCCTGTCCCTCACGGGTGGCTCGGGGCTGTTTGTGGGGCAGTGGGATGTGAGGGGCAGCAAGGACAAATGTCACAAACCTGTGTGACACTCCAGATCCTCATGGAACCACGGGGCCAGTGTGACACTGTGGGAAGTTGTGGAACCAAGGGTTCACAGTGGCACTGTTGGGCCCATGGAACCAAGGGGCCAGTGTGACACTCTGGGGCCTCATGGAAACAGGAGGCCATTTGAGCCTGTGGGGCTGTAACACCCCAGAACACTGAAATGCTGGGGGGAGCCAAAGGCTCCCTTACATGAGTTTGGTGCTCAGGAGAAACACCAACCAGATATTCTCACCATGGCCAGATGAAAGAATATTCTTCTTGTTAGGAAGGGACCCACAAGGATCATCAAGTCCGGCTCTTCAGTGAATGGCCCACACAGGGCTTGAATCCACAGTCTCAGTGATACCAGCACCATGCTCTAACCAACGGAGCTAAGAGGTCAAAATGACACAAAATTTTACTGGCAAAATATAAACAATCAAGGAACTTGAGCAAAGGGTTTATTACAACATCCATTTCAACATAAACCCCTTATAATAGCATTAACTTCATTAACTTAGCCCATTTAACCTAAAAACCTTTAAGCCTTAAGATGATAAGTTACCCAAAAATGTTCCAGGTAAGTTGGATTAGAAAGAGGAAGAAGAAATAGAGAACAACAGAAAGACAGAAGATCTCTAGAAAGACACACACACAGGCACCAACTGCTCGGGTTCCAGCGTCGCCAACAGAGGCACCCCAGGAGAAGGCAGGATCCAGACCATGGGCTGGCCTCGAGCTCCGGCTTTTAACCCCCTGGGCCTCCATGGGCCCGCCCCTGGGGTGGGACTGCCAGTTGATTGCCCAATCAGAGTCAGGGTAGGCACCAGCTGGTGTTGATTGATTGACAGCTCAGCCAATCAGAGCTGGATTGGCACTGCCCCCTGCTCTGTGATTGACAGCTGTGCCAGGCCAGGGCTGGGGGCGGGGCTCTGTCCCACCACAAACCAAGGCCTGACCCGGCCCTGGCCCCACACGGGCATTCCGAGCATCCCAAGGGGTCTCGGGACATCGATCTCATCCAGCCTCTGACAGCGACCACGGTGACACTGGGGAACCTCATGGAGCCATGGGTCAGGTGTGACAGTGCGGGTCCAAGGACACCATGGTGACACTACGGAACCTCATGGAACCAAGGGGCCATTGTGACACTGTGCTGCCTCATGGAATCAAGGAGACCATTGTGGAACTCGGGGGCCCCAAGGAACCAAGGGTCCGTGGTGACCTTGTGCAGCCCGCAGTGTCACAGAGGAGCCGTTGTGACACAGCGAGGGCGCATGGAGCCGAGGGGCCATTGTGACACATCAGGGCTTTGTGGAACCACAAAGCCATTGTTACATTGCAAGGCCTCATGGAAGCACGGGGCCATTGTGACACTGCAGAAGCAAGGGGGACATTGTGACACTCCAGGGCCTCATGGAACCAAGGAGACCATTGTGACACTGTGGGGTCCTACGAAACCAAGGGAACATGGAACAGATGTGGCAGGCTGGGCCTCCTGGGGGCCACCTCTCATCTGCCTTTGAGACACTGGGACCATGTGCTTTTCTTTCTTATGGGAAAAAAACATCCATCTCCCCCAGGCACCCATGGCCAATATTGGGGAACTGCGTCCAGAATTCCCTATATCCAAGGGTTCATCCCAGGCAAAATCTGCCAGTACCACCAAGTCTGGCTGGCCTTGGCCTCTGGTGGCTGCCCCTGCCACACTGGGGCTCGCTTCTTTCCTTTCCATGGAGATCCCTGTGACACTATGGGGACCTCATGGAACCAAGGGGATCATTGTGGCACCACTGGAGCCCATGGAACCAAGGGGCCATGGTGACACAGCGGGGCTTCATGGACCCAGAGACCATTCTGACTCTGTGGGGCCTGATGGAACCATGGAGACCATGAGGACCCTTCAGGGCCTCGTGTCACCAAGGGGGCATTGTGACACCTCAGGGCCTCATGGGAGCAAGGGACCATTGGGACACTGTGGGGCCCCATGGAACCGAGGGCACATGGAACAGGTCTGGCTGGCTTGGCCTCCCAGGGGCCACCTGACAGGTCTGGCGGATGCTGGAATGCGAAGTGATGCCTCTCGTCAGCTCCTGGAGCACTGGGGCTCCGTGCTTTCCTTGCTATGGAAAAGAACTGTCCCTCTTTTCAGATGCCCATAGCTAAAATTGGTACCCTCTCTAAAAAATTTCCTATTTTTAAGGGTATCTCTCAGAACAAAACCTGCCAGCTCTGGCTGGCCTTGGCCTCTGGTGGTCACCTCTCATCTACCCCTGAAACACTGAGGCTCTGTTCCTTCCTTGCTATGGAAAAAAAACAGCCTTCTTGCCAAGGGACCATGGCCAAAATTAGAATTTGGCCTCCCAAATTCTGTAAATCTATGACTTGCTCCCAGACAAAAGTAGCCAGGACAGACAGGTCAGGCTGGCCCAGTAATCTGGTGATTTTCTTAGACTATAAGCTGAATGTTTTCATTTGAAAACACCTTGGAGAGCACCCAGAGATCTCCCAAGGTGGGATTTTGAGGCCTTGGGCACATGACCACTACATATGGACAAAGGAGCTCTGTGCTCTGTGCTGTTGTGGTGGTTTTGCATCACACAAGTGATGTCCTGAGAGAAGCTGATAGCAGTTTCCTCCGTGTCAGACAAAAAACAATCAGTAATTAGCTTTGAAAACTGACAATCTGTTAAACCACTAAGGAAACTGCACTCGCCTCTGTGAAGACACAAGTTAAAGAGGAAGAAGCCTGGCTGGGTCTCTTTCCCTTCTGGCCAGCACAGAGGTGCCAAGGCCGGGCCAGCCCCCGTCTGGGCCGGGGCGGGCCGGGCGGCTCCTGCCATGGGGCCGGGCCCCTTCCCAGGGAGCCCGCCAGGCCCCATCGGCTGCCGGGCAGGGGAGGGGAGGCCGCGGGGCCGAGGCCGGGCCGGGCCGTGGCTGCGCTTGCTGACATCTGGCCGCTGCCGAGCCCTGCCCCGCCGCCAGCCCGGGCCCAGCCAGGATCCGCCGGGCCCCAGGAGCAGCCCCGGGCCGGGCCGGCTCGGCCAAGCTTCTGCCGCCTTTGGGCTTGGCCCGCAACCAGCGGGCAGGGCCAGGAGAAGCCATCGGCCCCGGCCGTGCTGCTGCTCTGCTCTGGCCTGGCTGCTGAGATCCTGGCCCTGCCCCCAGCGCCGCCCAGCCTGACACAGCCCCAGCGCAGCCGCTACACAAACCTCCATGGGAAAACAGCTCCGGCCGCAAGGACCCAGCCCGGCCGGGCTCACGCAACCATCTGCAGGCCCCGCCTCAGATATTGACTCTTCCCGTGCTTCCATCCTCCCTCCAGTGAGAGAAAAGGACAAAGTGCAGGCACACACAGGAGCAACGTGAAGACACCGAGGTCAGTGAAGAGGAAGTTGAGTCCCAGATGGGAGGGATGAGGAGATGCCTTGATCTTGGGGCTGAAATCCTCTGGTAAAGCTATTGAGAAGGATGGAATTGATACATCAGACTCTCTTTTTCCCTATAACGCATTGAAAAGAATGGGGAGATGACTTGTTCAGCAAAGGCCTCCATGCTAAAAGAAGGAAATGTTGCAGTAGCTGTGATCCCATGAGAAGCTTGAACAGAGAAGGAGAGAAGAGTGATGAGACCCTGTGTCCTCAGGGAGAGAAGAAGAAGATCTCTGTTCCCAGAGATGAGAATGATTTCAGAAATAAATGAAGAGAACCTTTGCTCTTAAACAGCTCATCTTTAAACTAATACCCCATAAACTGACATGGCCCATAAACCCAGCTGTGGGAAAAGCTGTGAAAATTTGGAGAGACTTCACGATTGCAGATTTTCCGAGTGACTGGTATTTGTGGAACTGAAAAGTCATGAGAGAACTGATTTTTTGTGGAGAAGTCGCCATATCATTAACAAGAGGAACTTCTCTCCCTAAGTGGACTGAAGAAAGACTATTCAGTGGAAAACTGACTGAAAGTTTTAGGATTTGGCTCTTTACATTGTCAGGTTGTATGGAGAGAGGAAGTGTTCTGAAAGTTTTGTTCTGATTCTTATTATTCTTCCTTTTAGGTACTATTAATAAACATTTTTAAAGTTTTGAGCCTATTTTGCCTTTCTCCTAATCCTATGTCACAGCAGGAAATGAGTAAGTATATTCAAGTGAGTGCACTGGTAATTAGCCAACACTGAACCCACCACACTAATTGATGCATTGGCCGAGAAATCTCAAATTGGTGAAAGAATGAACTGCACTAGAGCAGAGGGAAATCAAGGCAGAGCCATGGTTTGTCAGGACTTGCTTGATCCTAATGAGCCCCGTGGTGCATTTGGAGCTGAGCCCTGGAACCTCAGGGCCTGAGAGGAGATTGCACAAACCTTTGCAGGAGTCAAAGGCAGAAGAAAACCCCAAAGGGTCTCAAAGCATTAATGGGTGCCACTGAGGTCCATCTCCAACACAGGCTCCTCATGGACTCCTTGGAGGAGAGAACTGGAGGCCAGGATGGCACAAAAACCTCCCAGAGACTCAAAATTGCACAAAAAACATCTCTGTGTGGAAAGGAAAATCCAAAGTACCTGAAAAACCTTGAATATCTCAAAGCATTAATGAGCCCCACTGAGTGTCAGTACAAAGCTCTCAAGGGACTCGTTAAAGCAGATAATTGGGGCCATGATTGCACAAACCTCTCACAGAGTCTGTATCAAAAGGGAAACACCAAGTGCCTTAAAAGAACTGAAGTACCTTGAAGCATTAATGAGCCCCAGTGAGTGTTGTTCCTGACAAAGCCTCTCCAGGGACTAATTACAACAGATAATTGGAGGCCATGATTGCAGAAAGCTCTCAGAGACTGCAAGGCAAAAGCCAAAGCCAAAGTCCTTTGAAAAACCTGCAGTGCCTGGGAGCATTGTGGAGTCCCCAGGGCCATTCCTGAGCAAGGCTCCCCAGGGACTCCTTCCAGCAGATCCTTGAGGCCACTGGGATGTGGGCTAGGGGGGGATGCTGAGGGCAGGACAAGGGGCTGACAGTGGCCAGCCTGGCTGGGGCTGTGCCAGGAGGCCCCAGGGCCTCAGGACAAGGTGTCTCCTGACAGCCCTTGGTGGCACAGACCCTGCTGTGCCCCAGGCCACCAAGACTTGGCTTCCCTTTGTCCCCACCTGTCATCAGTGCCTCCAGTTCTCTGCTCTGCCTGGGGCCTGGGGACACTTTCTCAGTCGTGTCCCTCAGTGGGACCCATTAAAAGTCCAAGAAACTTTGGAGTTGGATTCTGACTTGGAGTTCTGGAGAGGTTTCTGCAGCTCCCTCTCAGGGCCTGATGTTCAGGGCCTGAGCACAAAGCCCCAGAGGCTCATTCAAGTCCTTGTGCTGTGTCTGTACTGCTGAGCTGGGCCGGGCTCCTGGCACAGAGGGTGATGCTGGTAAGCAAGCAGAGCTTGAAAAGCACATTTCTCTGGATGAGCAGCTCTTCTCCCAGCCCAGCAGGGCTGGGGCACTGCCTGCAGCCAGCGCGGGCACAGCCCAGAGGCACAGAGAGCTTCAGTCAGTCAGGGCTGGGAAGGTGCTGAGAAGTGCCTGGGGCAGAATCACTGCCAGCCCTTGGCACAGGAACCTCTGGCTGCAGGACAATGCAGCTGCAGCTCCTGCAGTGATCTCCTCAAGCTGGAACATGCCAATGCCCACAGCCCCTGTGAGTACATTCTCTGATGGTCTCTTGTGCAGAGCAGCCAGGGGTGCCCAGGGCTGTCCTGCAGAGCAGGGTCCTGCAGCCCAGGGCGCTGTGCTGGGCCAGGGACTCTGCTGCCTGCCAGGGACAGCTCTCAGCCGGCCCGGGGAGCTGCTGCCAGCACTGGGGGACAATATATGGGTGGAAGGAGACAGTTGGAATGGCTTGGAATTGTTCTCCTTGTGTGGTGAAGCTGCTGCACTGTTCACGACGGCTCCCAGCATGGCATTTAACTGCAGAACACTTCCAGGCAGTTTATACAGGGAGCACAGCAAGGCAGGGACTGCATAAATTCGCAAATACTGCATTTTTAATTCTGCTGCTCTGGGTTACCTGGATGGGAAATTGCACATAGATATTCATCTCTCAGTTTAGGCTGAGAAAAACAAAATTTTTCTCTATGACATTAATAAACCAGGCAGTGACAGAAATCAGCAAAGGGCCCCTTAGAGGCAGCATCAGTGTCGCTTTTCCAGCCTCCTCAGGGTTGGTCTGACATTGCCATCAGAGCCTGCAGAGCCAGAGCTGCCCCTGGGCAGTGCCTGAGCTGGGAGGGGTCTGCAGGGCAGAGCTGAGCCCCCAGGGCTGAGCTGGGCTCTGGCAGCACTGGCAGGGCCCAGCCCTGGGCACAGGGAAGCAGCTGCTGGCAGGGACAGCTCCAGGCAGCAGAGCCTGGGCAGGCAGTGGAGGGAAAGTGCCACCAGGACGGGCTGCGATATTTAAAGTTCTCTCCAAACTCAACCATTCCACGATTAATTTGATTACAGATCCCAATGCCAAGGCACAGCCAATGTCCAACAGCAGCTCCATCAGCCACTTCCTCCTGCTGGCACTGGCAGAGACGCGGCAGCTGCAGCTCCTGCACTTCTGCCTCTTGCTGGGCATCTCCCTGGCTGCCCTCCTGGGCAACGGCCTCATCATCAGCGCCGTAGCCTGCGGCCACCACCTGCACACGCCCATGTTCTTCTTCCTGCTCAACCTGGCCCTCAGCCACCTGGGCTCCATCTGCACCACTGTCCCCAAAGCCATGCACAATTCCCTCTGGGACACCAGCACCATCTCCTACACAACATGTGCTGCACAGCTCCTTTTCTTTCTGTTCTTCATCTCAACAGAGTTTTATCTCCTGACCATCATGTGCTACGACCGCTACGTGTCCATCTGCAAACCCCTGCACTACGGGACCCTCCTGGGCAGCAGAGCTTGTGCCCACATGGCAGCAGCTGCCTGGGCCAGTGCCTTTCTCAATGCTCTCATGCACACAGCCAATACATTTTCCCTGCCCCTGTGCCATGGCAATGCCCTGGGCCAGTTCTTCTGTGATATCCCACAGATCCTCAAGCTCTCCTGCTCCAAATCCTATCTCAGGGAACTTGGGCTCCTTGCTGTTAGTGCCTGTTTGGCATTTGGTTGTTTTGTGTTCATTGTTTTCTCCTATGTGCAGATCTTCAGGGCTGTGCTGAGGATCCCCTCTGAGCAGGGACGGCACAAAGCCTTTTCCACCTGCCTCCCTCACCTGGCCGTGGTCTCTCTGTTCCTGAGCACTGCAGCGTTTGCCAATCTCAAGCCCCCCTCCATGTCCTCCCCATCCCTGGATCTGGCCCTGTCAGTTCTGTACTCGGTGGTGCCTCCAGCCCTGAACCCCCTCATCTACAGCCTGAGGAACCAGGAGCTCACGGCTGCAGCGAGGAGACTGATGACTGGATGCTTTCAGAAACATTAAACTCCTGGCCAATTTCTGGAAATCACTTGTAATAAAAGCCAATTTTGATACTTCTTTTTGTTTTCATTTGGTGGTTTTCTTAGTTTTACTTTTTCCATACTGTCCACAAGGAAATGCCATGGTTTGTGCCATTTCTCATTCTGTTTCTCTCCACCTTCCCTGTGGCCACAGACTGTGTCAATGAGGGGCTGTGCTCTCAGTGGCTTTAAAGTAACTCAGGGATCTCCCAGCAAAGTTTTCTGCAGAGCTGCCCTTTTGTTGCCTTCTCTGGAGCTGCAGCAGCAATGTCTGTGTGCAGAGCTGGGGGCAGATCAGTGCTGGCACAGCAGCTGTGCCCAGCAGCAGCAGCAGCACTTGGTGTTGCCAGTGCTGCTCCCGTGGCCCTGCCCCGCTGCCCTGGTGGCCCTGGTGTTGCTGCAGGGCCTGAGTGCTCTCGGGGCCGGGCACAGTCCTGGGGGTGGCAGTGCCGGGGCTGCAGCAGGGACAGGCCATGGGCACTGCTGGGGCAGCGCTGACGCCTCAGGCCAGGGCCTGGGGGCTCCAGGCTCCTTGCCCAGGCTCTCTCAAGAACACGGCCAGGCCAATGCTCAGCACAGAAAACCCATGTGAGCAGCCCCAGAGTTGTGGTGTGGGGACATGAACCTGAGGGAGCACAAATGCCATCAGCCCCTGGGGCCAGGAAGGGCTGGGGGACGCCAGGGAAACCACTCAGCTTTGTCCTGGCCTCTGCACTCAGCCAGAAAGTTTGTTCCCATCAGCTGGGACTTTCCTGTCCCACTGCAGAGCCAGGGCTGCCTGGCCGCCACCCCCAAACTGCCCTGAGCATTTCCTTTGCTCCACCTTTGATTCTTTACTCTTCCTAATACAGATTTCTTCCCTTACCCCTGTTCCCTGCCCTGCACCCAGCCCATCCCTGTTTGCCCTTTCCTCTCTGGCCCCACTCCCCATTGCAGTTCCTGACTTGGCACCATGGGAACGTCCCTTGGGGAGCAGGATCATCCCACAAGTGCTGCAGGAATTGTCTGCAGGCTCCTGCAGTGCCTCGTGCTGCTCCCTTGCCAGAGGCAGCCCAGGCCAGGGGGGCACATCTGGGCTGCTGTGTCTGCCTGTGGGGCTCCCTGTTCTGGGCAAGGAGGAGGAGCTGCAGAGGCTCTGCAGGACTGACAGGATGGGCTTTGGGGCTGTGAGGAGAAACTGAGGGACCTGGGCTGCTGCAGCTTCTGAAGAGGAGGCCCAGGGCTCCTCCTGCAACTGCTCCAAGGGTAGTTTCAGAGAATCCCAGAATCAGCCAGGCTACAAATGACCTTGGAGATCATCAGGTCAAATCTGTGCCCTGACACTGCCTTGTCTCCCCTCAGCCTCCTCTTCTCCAGGATAAACAAGGTCCCTGTGCAGAGCCCTCCTACCCTCCAGCAGATCCACACTCACACCCCGCTTGGTGTCATCTGCAGATTTGCTGATGGTGGACTCAATCCCGTCATCCCGATCATCAATGCAGGTATTGAAATCCACGCTGGCTGGCTCTGACCCCTCGGCCATCCTGTGGGTGCCCTGTGATGGCTCTCAAGGTGATCTGTTCCAGAACCTTGCCGGGCACCGAGGTCAGGCTGACAGGCCTGGAGTTCCCCAGATCCTCCTTCCAGCCCTTCTTGGGGATGGGCTCACACTGGCACCTCCAGTGCTCTGGCACCTCCCTGCTGAGCCAGGACTGATGGGAAATGATGGAGAGCAGCTTGGGGAGCTCATCCACCAGCTCCCTCATCCCCCTAGGATGGATCCCATCCCATCCCATACACCTGTGAGCATCTGAGTGGCTCAGCAGGTCACCAGCTGCTCCCTCCTGGATTACAGGGGGCTGTTCTGCTCCCTGTGCCCATCTGCCAGCTCAGGAGAACTCTTGTCCTGAGGACAGCCTGTCCTAATGTTGAATATAGGGGCAAATGAAAGTGTTAAGCTGCTCAGCCTCTTCCATATCTTTATTTACTCTATTCCCCACTGGATCCAATGAAGTGTAGAGGTTCTCCTTATCTCTCCTTTTGCTATTAATTTTTTTATAAATACCTTTCTATTATTTCTCAAAGAGGTGGCCAGGATATGCTCTAACCTGAGCTTTCACCACTCTTCTTTCTGCATGACCTAGCAACATCCCTAAATATTTCGTGAGTTGCCTGTTCCTCTTTCCAAACCCTCTTTTGTCCTGAGTTCCCACAAAAGCTCCACGCCCAGCCAGGACAGTCCTTTTCCTCGCTGGCTCAACTTCAGCACAGAGGGACAGGCTGCTCCTTCCTCCTTATGATTACTTTCTTGAAGTGTGTCCATCCTTCCTGGACCCCTTTATTTTTAAGGTATGTTTACTTTAAAAAATCAGTACCTGATTCGCTACTCTCCAAATCTGCATCCTCAATAGACCCAGGTCTGCCCTTCCTAATTCCAGTGTGGAAGCTTTGTTGATTGCCCCTCCTTCTTTCACAGAATACTGAAAACTCGATGATTTCATGGTCACGGTGCCCCAGGCAGCCTCCGACCCCCACATCTGCCACCAGCCCTTCTCTGTTTGTGAGCAGCAGGAGACAGAGCTTTCCTTGGGAGTGGAGTGTTACCAAAAATTCGGTGAAAAATAAAAACTCCTTCACACCAATGCAGCAATAAGAAGCAGCATTCTTTATTCAGCTGGATGCACGGGGGATAGCTCCTCCCAAAGCCGAGCATGCTGAGTGCAGGAAAGTTTCTGTTCATATTCTGTATTTTGCACACATATTCATTGATTGTGCTGGACTAAACACATATCTGATAATCATTTCCCCAAAATCATTAACATATTTCCCCTCCCCTTTACCCATGCTTTCTTCTGTCCTGGGGGTCTCTCTGGTGGTCCCTGGTGGTTGTGGACCCCAATGTTCCCGTGGGCCTGGCTGAGCTGGCAGGACACTGAGGCTGGTGAACTTCCAGCTCCCCTTCTCACACAATGGGCATTGTGTGGTTTCCACAGGTCTGGGGTTTTGGAGAACAAGCTCCAGGTGTGAGCTCACCTGGTGGAGACAATTTATCATCTGGTAACATGAGGTCACAGAGTGGGCTATGACATCACAGAGTGGGGTATGTGAGGTCATTGAGCACCTGCAACATCATAGACTGTCTCTGTGACATCACAGAGCTGGATGTGACATCACAGGGCAGAGGTCTGACATCAAAATCAGACTGTGACATAACAGAGTTGGCTGGAACATCAGAGACCAGCTCTGTGACATTAGAGAATGGGCTGTGACATCCCAGGAGGGCTCTGTGAGGTCACTGGGTTGGTCACTCCGCCCCAGCTCCCCCTCACAGTTTCTCCCAACAAGTCCAATGCTGTTCATGCCCAGCGGGGTCCCTGTCCCCAGGTATCCCCCCGGCCCACCTGGAGCCACAGCCTCCACCAAAGGATGTTCCACAGGATCCAGCCCAGAGCCTGACATGGGGAAAAGGGGCCAGGGCTGTGTGACCAGGACATCAAGGACGTGGATTATCCAGGTCCCTGTGGCCTGGGTTGGGTTCCCCAGGGCAGGAAAGATGTCTGGCAGCTGGAGCAGGCTTAGGGAAGGGCCTCCAAGGTGGGGCTGGAGCCCTTGGGCTGTGAGCAGAGGCTGAGGGAGCTGGGCTTGTCCAGCCTGGAGCAGGGAAGGCTGAGGGGCTCCTCATCCCAGCCTGGCAGTGCCAGCGAGGAGGGGATGGAGAACACAGAGCCAGGCTCTTCACCAGGGGGCCTGGTGAGAGACAAAAGCCAATGGGTGGAAGGGGAAAGAGGGGAGATCAGCCAGGGCAGGAGGAGATGAAATGAGTCAGGCTGGTTTCAGCATTTCCTCAACACCAAAAGCAGCCTGACCTCCCTTCTCCATCCACCACTGACAGCTTTGCAGATCAGGAATTGTTTGAGCTGTTTTGCCCCCACTCCAAAAAGAGCATCCTGATACAAGAACTTAATTGTGTTTATATCTATCACAGAACCACGTTTGTCTAAAATCAATTTTATTATGGAAATCACTTGTGGCTGTTGGACTCATCAGACACTGCTGGGACGTTGCACATAGCTCAGGAAAGAGCGTGGTTGTTATTAAATTGTGTCCTGTTCAACTGTGGTCTGTTGGCCCTGAAGAGAAACTTTCTGTGCCTCTGAGTCTCACCAGTTCCTGACCCCCAAAGGACACAAACCTGATGAGTTGTGGTTCCCACTCCAGTGGTGGCACTTGGAGCTCCCTCCATCCCCAGAGCAGAGCTGCCTTGTCCCAGAGAGTGCCTGGCAATGCAGGGATGAAGGAAACAGGACAGGCTGTGGGGATCAGGGGCAGGGCACGGCCAGGGATTTGGGGTGGTTGTGAGCTCAGGGCAGGACCCGGCCTTTGGCCTGGGTGAACCTCATCCAATTGTCCTGGGCCCATGGCTCCAGCCTGTCCAGATCCCTCTGCAGAGCTTCCTGCCCTCCAGCACAGCCACACTCCCACCCAGCCTGGGCTCACCTGGAACTGCCTGAGGGTGCCCTCGATGGCCTTGTCCAGATCAGCAATAAAGAGACTTCACTGACCTGGCCACAATCCTGAGCCCTGGGGACAGCCCTGGATGTGACTCCATTCCTCAGCTGCTCTGAGTGCCAGGGCTTGGATGAGGGAAATGGTGGGGAGGGGGTATGGACAGAGTCTGACTGATTGTCAGCTATTAAGGTTTTTGATATACGCATCTACTCAAACTGCATTAGAAGATGGAAGATGTTAGCGGTCAATATCAATTGGACATTGCTAATATCAATCTATAAACAGGAAAAGAACACAGGACAAAACCGTTTTCTCTGCATAGTTTTCAAAACAATATATTCATTTTGAATTCACTTCTGAAATCTGTCTAATTTACCACAGAAGAATTGAAAACTTCAATTATTCCCAGGGGCTTTTCTTCTTTGGGAGTTTTAAATAAATCTTTATGAGCCTTTTTCACTGAATTCCTGAAATGAAGAACTCAAGAAAGAAGAAGCCTCTGGAGTAGGAAAATTCATCAGCAACCTCCAAGGGGCTGAGGATCCATGCCCATCAGAGCAGCAATGAGCAGAAATGGGCAGAGCTTTGTGGCTGCCCCAGCTCTGGGATGGGCCCTGGGCCTGGAGCAGGAGCAGCTCTGGAGGGCCCCAAGGCCGGGGCTCTTGTGCTGGCCTGGGCAGATGGGATGGCAGCAGGGGCTGCAGAGCTCTCAGCAGCTGAGGCCGAGGGGAGCAGGGCAGCCAGGGAGCCTCCTTGTGCCTTGGGCAAGCCCCTTCCCCCATGGCTGGGGCTGAGTCCTGGCTGAGCTGCAGCTGCTGCTGTGCCCTTGGCAGGGGCTGAGGCCGTGGGGCCAGTGGCCAGAGCAGCCTGGCCTGAGCAGAGCTGTGGGGCCAGAGCCGGCTGGGCTGTGCTGGGGAGAGGCCCTTGGTGCTGCACAGAGCTCAGGGCAGCTGGCAGAGCTTGCAGGGAGCTGGGCTGGGCTCCGAGAGCCTGGCCCAGAAACCAGCAGTGTCCATCTCAGCCTGGCTGAGCGTGCAGGGGCAGGACTCGGCCCAGGCCTTGTGGGGCAGGGCCAGCGCCTGTGCAAGGCATTGAAAACAGGCAAGTGGCCAAGAGAGGAGGCTGCTCTGTGCCCTTGGGGGGCATGGACACAGCAGGGAGGGGGCCCAGGACATTTGTCAGCGCCAGCCTCTGTCCCCAGCCCTTGGCAGCCCTGGCTGCTGAGCCCAGCTTTGGCCTGGGCTGAGTTTGGCTGTGGCCCAGCTCCATCCTGCTGCGGGGCTCAGGGCCTGTTCCCGGCCATGGCCAGCCCTGGCCGGCCTCTCTGCTGGCCCAGAGGCCGGCAGAGCCCGGGGCAGGGCTGTCTGTGCAGCCCCACAGGTGCCACGGGCTGGGCAGGAGCTGGCAGAGGCTGCCCAGCAGGGAGGCCATGGGGCACAGAGCCCCAAGGCTGCCGTGGCCACCACGGCACAGGGGCCGTTCCCAGCCGCAATGCTCCTGTCCTGGGCTGGGCCTGCACAGGGGCTGTGGCACCATGGCTGGGCCAGCACAGGGCCACCAAGGGGCCACGCAGCCGCTGCCGGGGCTGGCAGCAAGGCCGGGCACAGACAAGGAATTGCTGAGCGTGGCCTGCGCTGGCCAGGGCTGACTGTGCCAAAGGCAGAGCTCAGCTGCCCTTGGGGGCTGCAGGAACACTCAGGAGCCCAAAGAGCCTCCATGGCTGTGCTGGAGACCAAGGCTGGAGCAGGGAAATGCAGGGCTGCTGCGCCATGGCGAGGGCATGGAATTCCAGCACACACCTCAGCTCTCTGATGATCCCGGCACCGTGCTGGGCCCTGTTTCAGCCTGGAGCAGAGCAGATGTTGATGGCACAGGAGCCCTGCGGGGCTGGCAGGGACCTGCAGCTTGCAAGGTGCTCTGCTCTCCCTCAGCTCCTCTCTGAGAGATCCAATCCCAGCTGGGCACCTCAGGGCACAAGTGGCACTGCCTGTTCATGGGCACACACCTGATGTCTGCCTGGAAAAGGGCACAGGTGTTAGTACCTCTTATTTTATTAATATACTGGCACATTTCTATTACCTGTGTCACTTGAGTACTTTTAAGAAATGACAATGTTTTTCATCCAGCAACAGGAATTTCCTGGAATTGTACTGATGCCATGAGAAGAAATACTGATCTTCCTGTCTGCTTGTGTCATCAGTATTCTGTTTATTATTTTCTCTCCCTCTTCTTTCAGGTGTTTTCAACTCTCCTGTTGAAATGGCCGTGTCTAAGGACATCTCTTCATTTAGACCAGGTGGATCTATGTCCTTCCTGCTGCTCCCAGATTTCCTCCTCCAAATGCTTTCTGGTCATTTAAGTGTCTCTCAACAGACTGGTTTCATGCTTTGAATGTCAGGGAGTGGCCCAATCTTTCTGAAGTTCAAATAAATATGAATTATATCTTGCTGTGTTTATATTTATCCTAAAATTACCTTTTCTAATGTCTTTCCCTAAAACTGTTCCTGTACAGAAATCCCTTGGGGATGGGGGACATGTCAGATGCTGCTGGGACATCACAGAGAGCTGAGGGAAGAGCTGTGATGGTTATTAAACTGTTCAAATGTTCAACTTGTGTTTGTTGGCAAGAAACCTTTCTGTGCCTCTGAGTGTCACCAGGCCCTGAGCCCAAAGGACACAACCCTGATGAGTTGTGGTTCCCACTGCAGGGGCACTTGGACCTTGGCTCTGCACAGGAGAGCTCTTCATCCACTTTCCCTCTTTTCCTCCCTCTGGCCATGGAGGGAGCTCCTGACTTCAGCCTGTGACTCGTGTGTGCAAAGAGCAAATCTGGGCAGAATCGGGGCAGGGAGGGTTTGGGGGCACCTTGGGATCTGTGCTGGGCACAGAAGGTGTTTTCCATTGCTCTGAGACTGTCTGCTGTGCACAGTGGATTTAATAGCCAGCAGAGGAATGGCTTTTGCATTGGATGGAGCTGTGCCTTCCCTTGGCTTGGTTGGCTGACAAGAAATGAACATCCCTCTGTGTCTCGGGCAGCTCCTTCTCCAGGGAAAGCAGGTGGGAGTTGGAGCCAAGGAGCTGAAAGCTGCAGGTGCAGCCTGGGCTGGAGGGAGCTCAGATTTGCACAAGGCTGCTCTGAGTGCCAGGGCTTGGATGGGGGAAATGGTGGGGTGGGGGTAGGGACAGAGTCTGATCGATTGTCAGCCATGAAGGGTCTTGATTTTCATATCTATTCCAACTGCATGAGGAGGTTCTTGGATTTAGTGTCAATTGAAATTTGTCCATATTAATTTATTAGGTGTAAAAAAAAAAAAAAAAAAAACAGGACCTAAATTTTTATTCTCACTATCTTTGTAAAAATAATGCATTCACTTTGAATACAATATTCAAATCTACCTAATTAACCACAAAAGATTTGAAAACGTAAATCACATTATTCCCAGAGGCTTGGCTTGTCAAGGTGTTCTGAATGTTAATGAGCACTGGGGCACTGCATTCCTGAACTGATGAGCTGAAGGCTGAAGAAGCCTCTGGAGCAGTAAAATCCAGCAGCAGCCTCCAAGGTGCTGAGGATGTCAGCAGCCCCCACTGAGGCCATCCCTGCCCAGAGACCGTGGGGGAATGGGCAGACAAGGAGAGCGTCCCTGGGGCTGGGGCAGCAGAACTCAGAGGCAGCAGCGGCTCCAGCTGGGAAATGGAGTGTGGGATGGGGCTGTGAAAGCCCTGCCTGGGCTGTGCCAAGCAGGACACACAAGCCCTGACTGCCATCCCCCAAGCAACTCTCTCAAGGGAGACATTTATAAGGAATTACCATTATTTGTGTCCTCTGAGTTGGATGCACTGGAGAAATACCAGCAAGAGATTCTCAGGAGCTCAAAAGAAAACAACAGCCTTCATTGGGAAATTTAGAAAATCAGAGCAACTTTGGCAAAAGGTTTAATATGACATTCAATCAACAAAAAGCACTTCTCAAAGCATTTACTTGGCCCATTCAACTTCACAAACTGTAAGCCTGTTCAATTTTAAGTTAATCAACCTTTGCAAGTGGATAGAAATAGGAGACAAAAGGAGAAAAAGACAAGTAAGATCTAGAGAAGCACACACAGAGCTACCAACTCCTGGATTCCAGCAGTGTTCAGATGGAAATTCCAAGGGGAGGTAGGGTCAAGATGTGTGCTTGCCTTGTGGTCAGCCTTAAATATCCCTTGGTCTTCCTGGGCCCTTCCCCCAGGTGGGACTTGGGGTCATTTGGTCACTCAGGAGCTGGGCTGGGGCTCCAGAGGTGGCTGTGGAGCATTGCCTGTGCTGTGCCAGGGACTGGCAGCCACTGCTGGGCTGGGATAGAGGCTCTGGGGGGATTGGGGTTCCAGGGCAGGGCAGGGCTGGGGTTCCAGGGCAGGGCAAGGCTGGACCTGCCCCTTCCTCCCCACACATGAAATGTTTCCAGCCAACAATATCCTCCAGTCTGTCACAACAGGCAATGTTGGAGGTGAAATCCCGATTGTGGCCATGGGTGCCTGGCCAAGAAGGACAGTTCTTTTCCATAGGAAGGAAAGCCTCAATTATTGGCTAATTTCTGGTTTGATTGCCTGGATTTTGTTGGGTTTTGTTGTTGCTTTGTTTCCTTGATGTGCCTGAAGTGTCCAGTCAGGAGCAGAGTGACTCTTGCCAAGGAACTTTGTGGTGCTGTCACTTAATATTAAATCTGGTTTTTGCTGCTCCCTTGCTGGGGATTTTTTTCAGCGCTCTCAAGCCCTCGTTGGTAACAGGGTGAAGGAGCCCTGGCCCAGGCTTTGGCCCTGGGGGACACGGGGACGCTGCTGGGGGGTCCCTGTCCCCCTGTCCCACCCCATCACAGCCCTGTCCCCTGTTCCCATGTCAGGCTCTGTGGTCGATCTCGTGGAACATCCTCTGGGGGAGGCTGCGGCGCCGGGGGCGGAGGGACCCGGGGGGACAGGGGACCCCGCTGTGCACGAGCAGCGTTGGACTTCTCTGGGGGAACTGTGAGGGGGGGCTGGGGTGGAGTGACCTCCCCAGTGACCTCACACAGCCCTGTGATGTCACACAGCCCTTGCAATGTCACAAATCCAACTCTGAGATGTCACCTTGTGATGTCATGCGGCTGCTCTGTGTTGTCACAGAAGACTCTGTGATGTCACAAAGTCACATGGAAATGTCACTGTTTGTTCTTTGATGTCACAGCCTGCTCTATGAAGTTACACAGCCACCCGGTGATGGCTGTATACCCTTCTCTGTGATGTCACAAAACCCTCCCTGTGATGTCATACTGCACTCTGTAATGTCACAGCACACACTTTGTCCTCACAGCCTGCTCTGTGATGTCATACAGCCATGCCATGATGTCACAGCCTGGTCTGTGATGTCACACAGTCCGCTCTATGATGCCATAGGCGCTTGATGACCTCACACAACAAACTCTGTGACTCACAGCTCCATCTGTGACCTCACAGCACCCACTCTGTGCTGTCACACAGCCCCTCTCTGACATCACAGCTGCTCTGTGCCTCTATGACAGAGCCACAGAGGTGCTGCTGTGACACAGCCCCCTCTGGGACATCCCACAGCCCCTGCCAGTGCTGAGCCCCTGTGAGCTCTGTCTGTGCCCTGCTCGTGTCCCTGGCATGCCCTGGCAGTGCCCCAGCCCTGCTGGGCTGTGCACAGGAGCTGCTCCTGGCTAGAGCTGTCTCTCTGCAGCGCTGCCCTTGCCAGGAGCTGCCTCTGGGCCAGGAGCCCGGCCCAGCCCAGCAGCACAGACACAGCACCAGGACTTTAATGACCCTCTGTGGCTTTGGTGCTGTTTGCATCAGACCCAGTCCCTCAGGGTGTGCTCAAATAACTTCTCAAGAACTCCAAGTGAGATTGAAACACTGAGGTTTCTTTTGCTTTGAAGAGATCCCTGTCAGGGACACGACTGAGAAAGTGTCCCCAGGCTCCAGTTAGAGCAGAACACTGGAGGCACTGATGAGAGGTGGGGACAGCAAGGGAAAGGTGTCTCTGGTGCTGAGCAAACCTGGATGTGTTTCAGGAATACAAAGGGCCAAGGCCTGAGCCCCAGCCCCTGGCAAGGCAGATCCTATCCCTCCCTCATTGCTCAGGGCTCTTCCCGGGATGGGCACTGGCATGTGGGGATGTGCAATGCCAAGGGCAGGACCATGGGGCGGCCCCTGCCAGGCTGCTGAGCAGGGACAAGGAGGCACTGAGGCCCCAGGGCTGCAAGGGTCACTTGTCCCCTGGTGGCCTCAGGCCCAGGGCCAGCAGCCATGGCCAAAGTGCTGCACAGGTTGGCTCTGTCAGGGCCTTGCAGCTGCTGCACATGCCTGTGCCCTCTGCAGCCCAGGCTGTCCTACGGTGTCCCTGCCCTGCGCCTCTGTCCCTGCAGGCTGTCCTCATCCCCCGGCTGCCCCACCTCGTTGGCCCCTTCCTTTGCTGACAGCTCTGCCTCCTGCCTGCCTCTGCCTGGCCACACAAAGCCTTGGGCTCCTCCAGGCTCCTTCTGGGGACGTGCTGCACCACAGCCCTGCCCTGGGAAGGAAATTCCCCTCCTCTTGTGTCCAGTCTGGATTTCACCAGTTGCATTTGTGGTATAATTTCTCTCTCTGGCCGTTTCACACTATGGAGAAAAGCTCCACCATTTCTGAATCCACCCTTCAAGCCCTGCCAGGCCACTCCTGATCTGTCCTCAGTCTCTTCACAACTGAGCCCAGGCACATCAGCCTCCATATACGTGTTTGGTTCTTGAGGCCTGCAAACCCAGCCTGGGAGATCTCTGGGCCCTCTCCAAGGTGTTTGCAAATGAAAACATTCTGCTCATATCACCAGAAGCCAAAGCCAGGCAGAACTGTCTGTCCTGGCAGCTTCTGTCTGGGAGCAATCCTGGGATAGATGGAATTTTGGTGGCCAAATTCCAGTTTCTGCCATGGCCCCTGGACAAGAAGGTCAGTTCTCTTCTGTAGGAAGGAAGGCACAGAGCCCCAGTGTTTCAGGGGTAGATGAGATGTGACCACCAGAGGCCAAGGCCAGCCAGAGCTGGCAGATTTTGTTCTGGCAGATACCCTTGCATACAGGATTTTTTTTAGGGAAAATACCAATTTTGTCCATGGGTGTCTGAAAAGAGGGACAGTTCTTTTCCATAGCAAGGAAAGCATGGAGCCCCAGTGCTCCCGGAGCTGATGAGAGGCAGCCCTTGGCATTCCAGCATCAGCCAGACCTGTGAGGTGGCCCCTGGGAGGCCAAGCCAGCCAGACCTGTTCTATGTTCCCTCGGTTCCATGGGGCCCCACAGTGTCCCAATGGTCCCTTGCTTCCAGGAGGCCCTGAGATGTCACAGTGCCCCCTTGGTGACACGAGGCCCTGAAGGGTCCTCATGGCCTCCATGGTTCCACAAGGCCCCACAGTGTCATGGTGGTCTCCGTAGGAAGGGAACAACCCAGCCCCAGTGTTCCAGGGGCGGATGAGCCGCAGCCACCAGAGGCCAAGGGCAGCCAGATCAGATGGTGCTGGCAGATTTTGTCCTTGGATATAGGGAATTTTAGAGGTGGAATACCAGTTTTGGACCTGTTGCCTGGAGGTGAAGGACGGTTCTTTTCCATAGGAAGGAAAGCACGGAACACCGGTGGTTCAGGGTCAGATGAAAAGCGGCCACCACAGGCCAAGGGCAGCCAGACCTCTCTGTCCTGGTATTATTTTGTCTGAAAGCAACCCTTGGATATCAGGAATTTTGGAGGTGGAATCCCAGTTTTGGCCATTTCTGCATTGGTAAGAAGGGTGGTTCTTTTCCATAGGAAGGAAAACACAGAGCCCAAGTGTTTCAGGGGCAGTAGAGGAGAGAGGTGGCTCCTGAGAGGCTGAGCCAGCCAGACCTGTCTGTCCTGACAGCTTTTGTCACTGAGAAATCCTTGGATCTAGGGAATTCTGGAGGAACATTCCCAGCTTTGGCCATGGCCATCTGGTCGAGATGGATGGTTTTTCCCATGGGAAAGAAAAGCACAAAGCCCGGGTGTTTTGGAAGAAGATGAGAGGTGGTCACCATAGGCCAAGAGAGTCAGACCTGTCTTTCCTGGCACCTTTCATCTGGGGGGAATCCTTGGATGTACAGAGTTTTGGAGGTGGAATCTCAGTTTTGGCCATGGGCACCTGGACAGGAAGAAGAGTTCTTTTCCTCAGAAAGGAAAGCACAAAGCCCCAGTGTTTCAAAGGCAGATAAGAATCAGCTCTTTGGAAACCAAGGCCAGCCAGACTTGTCTCTCCTGGAAGCTTTCATCTGGGAGAAATCCTTGGATATAGGGAATCATGGAGGCGGATTCCCAACTTTGGCCATGGGTGCCTGGACGTGAAAGTTGCTTTTTTCCCATAAGAAAGAAAAACACATGGTCCCAGTGTTTCAAAGGCAGATGAGAGGTGGCCCCCGGGTGGCCAAGCCAGCCAGATCTGTCTGTCCTGGCAGATTTCATCTGGGAACAATCTTTGCATAGAAGCAAAATAAGAGGATGAATCCAAATTTTGGCCATGGGCACCTGGAGGAGAAGGACAGTTCTTTCCACAGGAAGGAGAGCACAGAGCCCCAGTGCCCCAGGGGCTGACAAGCAGCAGCCCTTGACATGCCAAGGTCAGCTGGACCTGTCAGGTGGCCCCCAGGTGGCCCAGCCAGCCAGGCCTTGATGCCTTGAGAGGCCACCTAGAGCAGAGGCTGGACAGTGTGACAGGAATAAAGGAGGGATTTATTGAAAAGGCCTTCAAAGGATCCACCTTGGGCCCTCCACAAGGGCCTGGCTGAGGGTACACCCAGGATGGACGACAGGTCACACGTTTGCACACTTGTATAAGTTTTGGTTCATTTCCATATTGGGGTTAATTGTCCAATTACACCTCAGGTTTTGCAGTCCCACCCTCCCAGTCTGCTCTCCTCAATTCGCTGTTGTTTTCACTTTTTGGGCTGAAGCTGCAGCGGTGTCCTTGGTTCTCGGGCTGGAGAAGGATTGTTTAGTCTGACTGCACTGTGAAGAGAACTTGCTGACACTCAGTATGAAGTTCAGAGTTACAGACTGATGCAGTGCAGAATCTGGAAAATACGAAAGCTAAAACTTCAGGCACCAGCCTGTCCCACGTTCCCTTGGCTCCATGGGGACCCACAGTGTCACAATGGCTCCTCCGTGACACTCTGGGCTGCACAGTGTCACCCTGGGCCCTCGGTTCCATGGGAGTTTCACAATGGTCTCCTCTGGTTCCACGAGGTCCCCACAGTGTCACAATTGACCCATGGTTCCATGAGGTTCCCCAGTGTCACCGGGGTGTCCCTGGACCTGCATTGTCACACTGACCCATGGCTCCATGAGGTTCCCCAGTGTCACCGTGGTCGCTGTCAGAGGCTGGATGAGATCGATGTCCCGAGACCCCTTGGGTTGAGCTGTCAATCAGTCACACAGCTGGGACAGCGCTAACCCAGCTCTGAACGCCCGAGCAATCACAAGTCCCAGCTGGGGGGAGGCCCACGAAGGCCCAGGGGCTTAAAACCAAGGAGCACAAGGTCAGCCCCTGCTATGGACTCTGCCTTCCCCTGGGGTTTGTGTCTCAGCCACACTGGAACCCCAGGAGCTGGGAGCCACAGGTGTGTCTTTCTGTGGAGCTTCTGTCTTTCTGTCTCTCTCCCTCTTTCCTCTCCTTCTAATGCTCTTTCTATGGAACATTTTTGGGTACCTGAGCAACTGAAGTGTTTAAGGCTTTCCAGGCTAAATGGGCTGAGTGAATGAAGTTACTGCTATGACAAGAGTTTTACGTTGGATTGGATGTTGTATTAAATGCTTTTCCAAAGTTTCTTGGTCTTTTGTACTTTGCCAGTAAAATTTTGTGGGTTCCCGAATGGGCGCTGAGGGGCACTTGGGGATCCTGGAGGGTCTGGGGGACACTTATGGGACAGATGGGGGCGGATACCGGGGGTTCTGTGGGGCTGCAGAGCATGACGGGAGTTGTAGTCCCGGCCCCAATGGGGCTCTATTGGGCCGCAGAGCATGACGGGAGTTGTAGGCAAAAGAAAAGCACATGCTGCAGGCACCGCCCCCAAAGCCAGCATCCCTGGCGCTGATTGGTTGAGGGCTGTGATGGGCGGGAGCCTCAGCAAATGGGAGGCAGCGGAGGCGGGAACAGCCCATTCAACCCCTCCAGTCCCTCCCAGCACAGCCCAGTTCATCCCCAGTACAGCCCAGTACAACCCCAGTGCCCCCCCAGTCCCTCCCAGTACAGCCCAGTCCCTCCCAGTACACCTGAGTTCATTCCCAGGCCCTTCCAGTTCCCCCCAGTGCCATCCACAGTCCGCTCCAGTGTCCCCCAGTCTTCCCCACAGCGTTCCCGCCCATTGCGGGGCAGCGGCGCAGACGGAATGTCCTGCGGCCCAAACCTCCTGCTCCTGCCACACAGCGCCCAGCGCTCTCCCCCTCCTCCTCCTCTCCCAGCACGGCACAAATTCCAGCTCGGAGGAGGCTTCCCCACAGAGGGCTCCGGCTCCTGCTCCAGCCTGAGTGTCCCTGCAGAGGAACAGGGCATCTTTCAGGCACTTCCACAAGCTCAGGCTTCCCATTCCATGGGGAATCTGGGATGGAAATGGCCTTTTTCAAAAAGACAAATGCAGAGGAGATGGATTAGAAATTATTAGGAAAAAGTGACCCTTCTTCCAGACAAACTCCACCAAGTCATTGCCTGCATTTCTCCTTTTCAGATTCTTTCAGTCGTCTCCTGAGAGGTCCAGCTTGTTCTGCTGCTTTCCATGAACTGATTGTGCTCTTGATTTATATCAGTGCATGAGATGTGGAAGCATCTAAACTGAACTCAGAAACAAACTCCCTCTGTCAGCCCATTTCCATCTTCGAGATCTCTTTCAAGATGTCCATGGGGATGTTGCAATGATGATCACACAGCTCTCCATTTCTGGCTGCAGGCTCTGCAGATTCTTTCTCTGCATTCAGTCAGGCTTGCATTCCCTGACAATTCCTGGTAGCCCGTCATGGTTTCTTAGGGTAGAACAGCAACAATGAAAACCTCACCAATGGCACAACTGCCCAGCCCACAAGGAAAAGAAAGAACAAGCTGTCAAGTTCTTCAAATATTTCTCCCGCTTTGCTGCAAGAGTTGAGCTGCATGCAGGTTGTGGAAAGCCAAGAGAAGCTGCAGCTGGTGGCACATCTTGTGACAGGAGCTGCTCAAAGCTTCCTCGTTCTCCAGGAAAGGTTCTTGGAAAGAGCAAACAGGACTGTGGAGAAGATTCTGGGAAAACTGAAACAGCTTTTAAGAAATGAAATGAAAATGGAAAGAAACAATCCAAGATTTCTCTGTTTATTTTCTCTGTTTATTTTTATGCTCCCCTTTTCCATCTTGAACTACTTCTCCATCCCATTAATACAAATGGATCTCACTTCTAAGATCCATGACTTGGCAAGTTTTAGACACTGTAAAATACCATGAGCTACACACAGTCTGCCTTCCTCTTTTTTTTGTGTGTGTTATTTAGAAATCATTGCTGGAGAGGTAAGTGCAGTGCTTGGGTCAGGTACAAATTCTGCATTCAGGGAATGCGCTCCGAGAGTGTTTGACCCTCAGCAGGGACAATGCACAGCAGCGCCCAAGGGGATTCCTGTGCCCCTGGGCAGGAGTCCAGACTCTGGGTCTGGGCTGAACACGGCAAAGTTCCCGTGTTTGGACAGGCTCAGGGGCTGCCCCGGGGAGCGCGGGGCTGGGCGCGGGGGCGAGCGGGCAACGGACAAACGGACACGGGGACAAACGGCCCCGGAGCTTCAGTTGCTTCAGTTGCAGCAGCAGCAGCAGCGGCAGCGAAAGCAGCGAAAGCAGCGAAAGAAGCGGCTTTGTCAAGTCCCTCTTGCTCCTCCTCTCCCTCTCCCGCTGTCCCGCAGCCTCTCCCGCTCTCCCTTTCCCGCTGTCCCCTCCTCTCCCAGTCTCCCTCTCCCCTGCCAGGCCGAGCCATGCCCCCGACCCGCCCCCGGCCCCGGGCGGGGCTGCCCCGTCCCTGTCCCTGTCCCCATCCCCGTCCCTGTCCCTGTCCCTGTCCCTGTCCCTGTCCCTGTCCCTGTCCCTGTCCGTGTCCCTGTCCCCGTCCCCGTCCCTGTCCCCGTCCCCGTCCCTGTCCCTGTCCCTGTCCCTGTCCCCGTCCCTGTCCCCGGCCGTCCCGCCGCGGTCTCGCCCCCGCCCGGCTCTGGCCGTGCTGGCGCTGGCGCTGCTGGGCCGGCATCAGTGCCTGGGGCTGGGGCGGCATCGCCGCCCTTTGGCTCCGCCTGGCCCGAGCCCGGCCCCGGCCCCGACGTGGGCTCCAGTCCCGGCCCCGGCGCCGGCCCGTTGCCAGCAGAGAACGCCTGGGGATGGCCGGCCCGGGGCGCTCGGGGGGCGCTCGGGGGCCGCTCCTGGCCCCGGGCCGAGCGCTGACAGCCGCGTCCCGCCCGCAGGGAAGGCGCAGGAGGCCCTGCAGGAGCGGTACCGGCTGGGTTCGCTGCTGGGCAGCGGCGGCTTCGGCAGCGTCTTCGCGGCCACGCGGCTCTCGGACGGCGCCCCGGTGAGCGGCGGGGCCGGCGGCGGGCGCAGGAGGAGGAGGAGGAGAAGGAGGAGGAGGAGGCTGGGGCTGGGCTAGGCGGGGGGCGAGCTGAACCCGCTGCTCTCCCTTGCTCGCAGGTGGCCATCAAAAGGGTGCCGCGGGATCGCATCCGGCACTGGGGCGAGCTGGTGAGTGAGCGGGGCCAGCGGCAGAAGCCGGGCCGTGCCGGGCGGGGATGAGCCGGGGCCCGGCAGGGTGGGAGCTGCCGGGAGCCCTGCAGGGAGAGCGGGCGTGGGCTGAGCGGGGCATGCAGAGCATCCCGGGCTGGCTGAGGGCTTCCCCAGCCCCGGCACGGCCTCAGCCCCACTGACGGCATCGCGCTCCTCCCGCAGCCCGACGGCACCAGCGCACCCCTGGAGATCGTGCTGCTGGCCAAGGTGGCCTCTGGCTGCGCTGGTGTCATTCAGCTCCTGGAGTGGCTCCAGCTCCCCGACAGCTTCTTGCTGGTGCTGGAGCGCCCGGAGCGGTGCCAGGACCTGTCGGCTTTCCTGGCGGAGCGGAGGTTCCTGCCGGAGGAGGAGGCGCGGGGGCTGTTCCGCCAGGTGCTGGAGGCCGTGCGGCACTGCACCAGCTGCGGGGTCCTGCACAGGGACATCAAGCCCCAGAACATCCTGCTCGACCTGGCCACGGGGCAGCTGAAACTGATCGACTTTGGCTGTGGCGCCTTCCTCCAAGACACAGCCTACACCCAGTTTGCAGGTGAGCCCTGCCAGGGGATGCTCCTGGGCATCTCATGGCCCAGCCGGGGTGCAGCACCGGGGCTCCCCCTATTGCAGCTGGGATGGGATTAATGCTGGAGCCAGGTTGATTTGGGTGGGGGTGTGAGGGGGTCCAGCTCCCAGCCCTGCCGACAGCCTTCAGCACCCACTGTGCCCTGGGCTGGGGCTGGAGCTGGGGCAGCCAGCCCGACAAAAACCCCCATGGGGGTAGCAGAGAGGGGGGTCTGACCCCGTGCCCCGGACGGTTTTGTGTGCAGGCGAGGAAGGGCTTGGACTGCTCTGCTCCCCTTGTTTGCCTTGATTTGTTAACATTTTTGGGGGGCTGTGCAGGCAGGTAGTCGAGTGGGTTTCTCCACCACTGGATGCGTTTTTCTTTTGTGTGTCATGGTTGGGCCTTCCCAGGGTTTCTGCTGCCCTCTTCCAGCACCAGTGGCTTCTTTTCCAGCCCCGAGTCTGTACACAAGTCCCAGGTGCTGGCGAGAGGGCAGCGGTCACCCCGTGTGCCACTGGGGCAGCCCCCACATGCCCAGGGGTGCTGGGGCCAGGCTCTGGGAGCAGCAGCATCCCCCTGCTGAACTCTGTCTGTGTTCCACAGGAACCCTGTCCTACAGCCCACCAGAGTGGATCCACCACCAACGCTACCACAGCGAGGCAGCGACCATCTGGTCCCTGGGCCTCCTGCTGTGCCACCTGGTCATGGGCAAGCACCCGTTCAGGAGGGGCCAGGAGATCATCTGGGGGCGGATCTTGTTCCCACGACGGCTCTCTCAAGGTGGATCCTCATCTCTGGCCACGGGGGCAATACCAGTGCTGGGAGACAGCAGCAGCTCGTGGGCATCCCGCTCTGGCAGCTGCTGAGGAGGTGGCACAAGTCCTGCTCTCCTGCTCTCCTCCAAACACAGAATCCATGGGGAAGTTCAGGCCCAGCTCTGGGCACACCCAGCATGGCCTGGGCATGGGAACTGGGGGGGCAACTTCTCCAACTGACTGGTGATTCCTGGTTTCCCTCCCCAGAGTGCCAGGATGTCATTAAGAGGTGTTTGTCCATGCAGCCCTTGGACAGGCCATCCTTAGAAGAGCTTTTCCGTGATCCTTGGGTGCAGGGTGTTCCTCTGCCCTAGAGGATGGGAGAGATCCAGGTGCACAGTTGGATCCAGGGGCCTGGCAGGTAACAGCTCCACACATCTCTTGGCAATCAGTGGCAAAGCCAACCAGACAGGTTTTGTGCTGCCTGTAGCTCTGAGCAGGGGTCAGCAGAAGGGAACACGCAGCTCTTGGGCTGGAGCTGAGCTGGAGACCTGGTGTGGCAAGCACTGGTGGCCACCATCCCCCGGGTTTTGCTTGTCCTGGTTCCCTGACAGCTGGGGCCCTGGGCAGAACCCTGACAGCCTGGTCTGGCCCCAGGGAAGGAGAAGGAGCCCCTGGAGAAGCTGCACCAGGTGGGGCTGCTGCTGCTGGAGACACCAAGGACAACCTCAAGGATGACAATCTCTTCCTCGGCCTGGCCAGCTGAAGATGATGGACTTGGATTCTGGCACCTTCTCCAAAGCCAGGCTCCACAGGGGATCTGCAGATGAGTCCACACGCAGGGGGATGCTCCCAGATTTGGGCATTGCTCAGCCTGTCTGGGATCCAAAGATTCCCCCTTTGCTGGGGCGGATGCAGCTGATCCTTCAGTCGGCTGCCAGGCTGCTTTTGGCAGGGCTGGGGGCATGGGCTGGGGTGGGTACGAAATGGGAGTGGGCTCCTGGCCCTGCCAACAGCCCCCAGCACCCACCGTGCCCTGGGCTGGGGCTGGGGCTGGGGCAGCCAGCCCGACACAAACAAACCCCCATGGTGGGAGCAGAGGTGGGACTCCAGAACCTGTGCAGGGGCTGCTTTGCTTTGCAGGCAAGGAAGGGCTTGGGCTGCTCCCCTGCCCTTGTTTGCTTTGGGATCACCGTTATTTTGGGGGGCAGTGCAGGGGGAAGGGAGAAAGCCTGGGCTTCCCTCACCTGTGGGTGGGATTTTCCCTGGCATGCAGGGGTTGGGCCTTCCTCAAGCCCCTGACAGAGAGAAGATTTTTGACCTTTTTCCCCTTTTTGTCTGTAATCTATTTTCAACCATTTGTTGTGTGTTTTTCTAGAGGAAGCGTTCTAGGTGGGGTCCAGTCTGGATGGAGAAGTGCTTGGGAGCAGCTGCGGCGTGGATGGGCCGTGCCCTTGGAGAAGGCTGAGGACATCGTTTGGGACCAGCTTTTCTTCCAGCGGTGGATGGCGTCAGGTGGGTCCCGTCTGCTTGGCATGGTGGGATCAGAGCTTTGGGGAGATGGCAGCGAGCACAGGAGCATCCGGCTCCGGGCAGCTGCTGAGGGCTGGATGTGGCGTGGCTGGCTGCAGGCTGGGCACATGTCCTGCCCTCCTGCTCTGCTGCCAAAGGCAGCAGGGATGGGCAGCTCTGGGCACCGCTCTGGGCACGGCCAGCATGGCCTGGGCACCGCGGGCGGCTGGGACAAGGGGACAGGAGCCTTCAGCTGACGGGCGCTTTCTGGTTTCTCTCCTTGCAGCCGGGCTCTGCGGGTGCTGAGGCTGCTCTGGGCTCTGCCAGGGCTCTGCTGGAGCTCAGCACCGGGCCAGAATCAGCCAAAGAAGAAATGGTGTGCCCTGCAGCACAGCCTTGCTTGAGCATTTCAGCAACACAGCTCAAGTTTGCAGAGTGTACACCTCCCAGGGAAAACATGCCACCACCCAAAAATTAAACTTGTTCAATAGCTTCTGAAATTAAATCAATCTGGGATGACCCCAAATGACGTTTTGCAGCTTGCTCAAAGCTGTAGCTCAGCCCTTCTCTGAACAGTTCTCTCCCCCACCTGCCTTTTACTTCCCAACTGCTCCCTCTTTTCCCCCAGTGAGTTCCCAGCCCATGGCAGTCTCCATCACACGGCTGCCTTCCTTGGTGCCCCTCACCACGAGGAAGGCCGAGCCCCAGGCTTAGGGACTCATCCTGGCACTGGCTGAGGAGCAGCAATGTCTCAGAGGTCCAGTGGGATTTTTGTGTCCTTCAGAGCTGCTCTCCAGCCCTCAGCTCTCCTCACTGCTGAGTTCCCACTCCATTCTCCTTGTCCTTTCAGCAGGATGAGCTCTATGAACCCCCTTGGGCCTCCCCACTCTTCCCAGCCCACGCACCCACCTCAGTTAGGCTGAAGCTGCAGCTTCTCTGTCTCCTCTGGCACACCAGTGCAGTCCCCTGTGCGGGGAGCCCCAGCCCCAGAGCACAGCACTCAGCAGTGCAGTCCGGGCTGGAGCAGCTGCCCTGCAGCCCTGGCTTGGCTCTTGGTGGCAAGGGAATGCTCCCTGTTTGCAGCTGTCCTTGCAGGATGGCCCCAGGGTAGAGCCCAGCCGGGCTCCCACTGCAGCCCCTGAAGCTTGGGGCAGACAGTGGTGCCAGAGCTGAGGTTCACGGGGAGCACCCGCAGCTGTGGCTTGAGTCAGTGTTGGCAAATGTTGTGTTCTCATCTCCTGCAGCCTGTGGGGAAAGCAACCTGTGCTGCCAGGCCTGTGTGTGCCAGGCCTGTGTGTGCCAGGGGCTCTTGGATGTCTCTGTACCCATGGACAGAAGGCTCTGTGTGTGCCAGGGGCTCTTGGATGTCTCTGTACCCATGGACAGAAGGCCCTGTCTGTGCCAGGGTTTCCAGAATGTCTCTGTACCCATGGGTATGGAATAGCATGGACAGTGACAGTGTCAGTCACCTTGCTTGCACGCTCCTTCCTTTGCATACAAGACACATCCATGCACACCCCCATGCACAGATATATTAAAACGACAGGGCGGGAGAGAGATTTCCCCCAGAGCTCCAACTTTGGCATAACTCACCTTTTAGCTGCTGGCCAGGGGATTTTTTCCCCAGCTCTGTCTGAGAAGGTGTCCAGGAGCTGAAGGAGCAGCATTTAGAAGCAGTTTCAGGATTTCTAGGCAGGCAGTGGAGCTGACAACCATCCACGTAATTCGCCGTATTCATCAGGATGTGCTGCTGGTTCTTTGGGAATATGGCCCAGTGGAGACACGAGACTTGGAAAAATCCCAGCTCTCTGTGGATTTGTGCAAAGGGGGAGCAGCAGAAACACTTTGTGTCTGCTTTGGGGACACAAGGCCCAAGGAGCTGCGGTGGCAGAGGGTGACCTGGGCTGGTGGCAGGTGAAGTCCTGGTTCATGACATCCCAGAGTGGCACAGGACAAAGCTCCAAGCACCCCCAACCCACTGATGAAGTCTTTGTGATGCTGCACATCCTACAGGAAAAGCTGCTGTCACACAATGCACTGGGATTTGTAAGTTTCATTTTCAATACTTTAGGTCCAAGTTTCAAACTGCAATATTTTTGCTCTCAAGACACAGTCATGCACAATCCATCTCTCATCCTCCTATTGCTTCAACTCCAATTAAAAAAAAATCTAAATACTGGAAACAAAACCCAAAATCTTTATAAAAAGGATGCTGAGGTCAGTCTGTAAGATGGATCCAGGCCATCAGAACGTGCACCAAGTAAATGAGTTCTCCTTTTAAAAAGATCAGTCACCTCTTAATCCAAAGTTACAGAAAATTTTCACTACAGAATATGCACAAAGTAAATGAGTTCTCCCTTTAAAAATATCGGTTACCTCTTCACCCAAAGTTACAGAAGATTTTCATTACACACTTGTTTCTTGTTTTTCTTTTTTATATTTTCTCGGTTTTTCTTTTCTTTTTTCTTTTCAAGCAGATAACACATCCTGAAAAAGAAATGTACAGCAAAATTAGATACATTTCTGATAAACAGTGAAAATATTTACTTTTCTCTGGATACACTGATGTAAAAAATCTAGCAGATATGAGCAGAGATGTAAAGTGTTTGCTTTGCACTAAGCTGGAGTTCAGCACTGCTGACATCCTGATCCAGCCAAGAGTTGCAGAACTCTTTTGCACATCTCGAGCCATGTGTTTGCAGGCACAGCACCTGCAGTGCTGACACACCCATGCACATGAATAACTCTGTTACTCCCTCACAGAATTTGGGCTGTGCCCCAGAACGAGGTGCTCCAGCCCTTTGCTCCTGGTTCCCGTGGGGAGCAGCTCCCTTCCCTCTGGCTGAGCTGCTCAGGCAGAGCCCGGCAGCTCCTGGCCCTGCAGGGCTGAGGCTTTTCCCCGTTTGTCGGAGAAGTGCCGCGGGAGACAAGACTCATGATATCATGATCATCAAGTCTCAGTTTATTGCAACAAATTACAAAGTTTATATATACTTGTTAATTAGTTCATGCATATTGCAAAAGCCAAGCTCATGATTGGTTGCTGTGTGATTTGCGCATCTGCCTCGTTCGGTTGCTCTTGCTGTTCTTGTGATTGATACTTTTTGGTTCTTCTCTATCTATTCCTACATACCAAGCAGTTTTCATCATTCTGATTCTTGCAAACTCTGATTTCTACATATCCTGATTTCTATACCCAGGGTCATGCTGACCGTTGCAGCAGTCACGTAGCCCCTCATATTTTGACTAATTTTACAGTTTCATGTCCCTTGCTGTTTAACCATTCTTCTGCCAAGCTCTCTACACTTCCCCTGTTTTCTTTTTGCACAACAAGGTGTGCATTCAGCATTTTCTGCGAAAGTTGTTGTATCAAGCCTTGCAAGCAAGTAAACACACAGGGCAAAACAAGTAAAAGTATCACAATAATGCTTAGGACCATTATGCCGTATTTAATAATGTCTCTTAACCATAGACCTATTCCTAATCCCTTTAGCCAGCCTTCTAAACTTAACCCATCCTCTACCTTTAGCTGCTGAGTTAGCTCAGTCAATTTTCGTATTTGTTTGTGGATGGATTGAGAATGATTGGATAAGTTCATGCAGCACATCCCTTCAAATTCTTCACAACCATGACCTTGGGCTAGCAATAAAAAATCTATAGCAGCCCTATTCTGCAGTGTAGCATGTCTCACTGAGTCCACATCTAAAAGCAGGTCGCTTAGGGCCTTTGATGTAGCATTCGTTTGTTTAGCTAGCCAGCATCCTAGCTTGTTGAGTTGAGCTAATGCTCCTGCTGAGGCAACACCAGGCGCTAAGAATGAGGCAGCAATAATCGCCTCAGGGGACCAAAATCTAACATTATCTTGACATTTACTGGTGAAGCTATGCACGCTGCGTTGCATTCTGCTGCCATGATGACGCTGAGCCATGTTTAATATCATTGAGGTGTTGGGTGTCAGTAACGACAGTCTTCCTAACGAACAAGGACCTCCCTTTATTTGGAAGGTATGCCAGCCCATGCTCTGTCACTGCAAATCAAGAATGTTCCTCTGGGTAAAGAGAGGGGATTATTTGATGACTTTGAAACATTTCTGGTCGTGTATTGGCACCAGTTGCTACTATTTCTGTAAACTGGTAAGGTGGAATTGACAACAACTGCAGACCCATTAATTTTCTGCTGCTTACTTGACCAGTTAAAGTACAAACAGCAATCCATTCCAACTGCCCCTAGTAGTTCTAACTCTTGAGGTTCCACCGGGGCGATGGGTAAGTAAGGCACCCACGCGTCCCAGTGATCCACTGTTGTATTCAAATTTGAATTGTTGCAGGTTGGAATGTGTTCAGGACACGGCCACATGTCTAATGGGAGACCGACTAGACAAGTGGAAAACGGATTACCTGGGGAAGATAAGGCAAGACAAATGGACTCTTGCCCTGTTAGATTTGCCATTGTGACCCATACATTCGTTTTAGGTTGAGGCGGAACATACGCCCGCATGCTTAGCAGTACGGCTGCGATGACTAAACCTTCTACACTGATTGTCCCACTCTTCTGGGCCAATTTGCCACTGAATGGGGATCCCAACACCATCTTGGCAGCAGGAATCTAAAATTCCTGTCCTTTTGGTACCCAGAATTCTTTTTGCCAAATGCTGTACCCTCCAAGCTAGATTTCTTAATTCCAGGTCTTCCCTATTCTCTATTAATCTCAGACTCTCCTCGATAGGTTGACCTGTTAGCTGAGTTAAGGCACGTTGCGGTGAGTCAGAGTTCCACTGGCGCTGACAGGTACGACACCAGTATGCAGAGGTAAGGTGATGCTGATAAACCCACCAACGTTGAGAGCACCCTCCACAATATATCTTTACCCAAGATTGGTGGTCATAGCTATTACAAGTCAAGCAAGCAAGCAGACAAGAGCGGTTAAAGTCTCTAGCTAAACAAGGTAGGAGGCAGTCTTCAACTTCTCTTTCTGAGTCGATATGGAACTTAATCTGCAACTCTTCTTCTACTTTATGCAGGATCCTGGAGATCGTCTTCTGAAGGCGCCGCCTCCTTCTCTGCTCCGGGCTGGTCATTGGTAGGGCGTGCCCACTTAGCTGGGACCCACACAGTACCTGTTGGTGTGGAAACACACAGATAACCCCTGCCCCAGTACAGTACCTTTGCTGGACCTTGCCAAATTCCTGTTTTTGGATCTCTATATCTGACCACTATTTGTGAAGGGGCAGGAGTTTTAGAAGTAAAGTGGGTAATTACTGCAGGTGATTTTCTATCTCCAAAAATGCATAAGTGATTAAGTACAAACAAGCACTTTAATAGCCTGTCCTGTATGCTAACTACATCAGTGTATTTCTCCAGGTATTGTTTGAGTGTTCCATTAGCCCTTTCTACTATTGCTTGTCCAGTAGGGGAGTTTGCAATCCCTGTAACGTGTGTGATGTTCCATGTTTGCATAAAGCGAGCAATACGCTTACTGCAATAAGCAGGGCCATTATCAGTCTTAATCCTCTGTGGTACTCCCATGACCGCGATGCAGCTATTGAAGTGTCGTTCCACATGAAGGGCCCGTTCTCCTGTCTGAGCGGCAGCCCATATGTAATGGCTATAAGTATCAATGGTCACATGGACATACTTCAGACGACCAAAGCTAGAGACATGAGCGACATCCATCTGCCAAATTTCATTAGCCTGTAGGCCTCGTGGATTTACTCCTATTCCTAGGCCTACTCCCTTATTGTGATGGCTACATACGGGGCAGGCTTTAACGATAGCTCTAGCTTCTTCCAGAGGAATGTGGAACTCCTGTGCTAAACCTTTAGCATTCTGGTGGAAGATAGCATGGTTCTCTCGGGCCAGTGTTTGTCGTGGAAACGCTACTTGACGAGCGATTGACACTAATTTGTCGGCTATGGCATTGCCCGCTCCCAGCCCTTCATTCCATTTGTGGCTGCGGACATGTATAATAGAGTATGCTTCTCTTCTGTTCCTTAAGGCGCGCTTCAATTGAAGAAAGAGTTCATAGAGCTGCCGATTCTGAACCTCTTTGATGGCGGCGTCTTCGATCCTTGACGCCACCCCTACAACATAGAGTGAGTCAGAAACAACATTCAGCGGCCCCAATAAGTGAGACACTGCCCAAATAACCACCATTAATTCTAATGTCTGTAAGTTATCATGAGGTGTTGCTTCCAGTATCTGGTGATGCCATTGCTGTTCTATTTTCCAGACCACAGCCGCTCTGCGTGATCTGCGACCTGCGTCCGTAAAAGCCGTAATGGCATTCGGGATAGGCTTCTCTTTTCTAAGGGGTTTCTGTATCCATTCCCATTTTCCTATCCATTGTAATTGTTTGGGTGTGAGGGATCCTGTGCTAACAGTAGCTGCAGATGAAAGCAATGCTTCAGCGAGGGGTGCAGAGTTTAAAAGGTACCAGTCCAAGGTGGATTTTTCCATGGGTAAATTAATTTTTACTGGTTCTGAGCCACTTATTTCCAAAATGCGAGTACGTCCCTTCTTAATAAGTGCTGCTAGGCTGTCGACCTTAGAAGTTACTGTTCTTTTTTGCTGTAACGGGGGTGATATCCATTCTAACACCACCGTCTCACCTGTTTTCTTTTCATGCTGGGTGACAGCCCCCAATAGGTGGTCTTCAGTGTTCCAAATGGTCAAATGTAGGGGAAGATCAGGATCAAGACGTCTCACAAAACCAGTAGAGATGCAATGCGTAATATCGTGTAATGCGTGACGCTGATCTGACGATAAATGAACTGGAGTACAGGGATCGGTTCCTTTGAGCAGTGGACGTAGTTTGTCTAAAAGGATATTAGGAATTCCAGTGACTGGTTTGAGCCATTGTAGGTCACCCAAAAGCCTTTGTGCTTCATGTAAAGTGGTGACTGATGTCTGAATATGTAACTTCTGCGGTGTGATTCGCTGTTGAGTGATTATCCATCCCAAGTATTTCCATGGAGCAGAAGTTTGAATTTTATTAGGTGCGATGGTAAGAGAAGACTTCTCCAAAGTATGCAGGATATCATGAATTTGAGAATCTGTAAAGGGGGTTGCTTGTGCAAACAAAATATCATCCATGTAATGATAGATGATAGTATTAGGCACGCGTTGTCTTAACGGTTGCAGTGCTGCATCCACATACAGCTGACAAATTGTGGGGGAATTGCGCATTCCTTGTGGTAGAACTGTCCATTCAAATACCTTATCTGGCTCACCACGATTGAGAGCAGGGAGAGTAAAAGCAAACCTTTTAGTATCCGCAGGATGCAGAGCAATGGTAAAAAAGCAGTCTTTCAAATCTATCACTAAGATAGGCCACTCTTGCAGTAACATAGCAGGATTCGGCAGACCAGGTTGCAGTGCTCCTAGGCCCAACTGAGCTAGGACATCACGACCAATTAGACATTGGACAGCAGGTGGTAAAATTGTTATAGAAAGTGCTGCAGACGCCTGTCTCCCTTCAATCTCAACAGTCAGCACCGGGGTACGGCTCGCAAGTGTCATCCCACCAATACCGCTCACCGTGGTTGCTGCAGGCTGAGTGGGCCAAGACGCAGGCCAATGACCTGGATCGATGACGCTAGTATCTGCACCCGTATCTAAAAGTCCTTTAAGCACAATGCTATGTCCTTGATGAATCAGGCGGCAAGATTTTTTGGGGCGGGTGTTAAGGTCTAGGGTAAGCAATGCAAGACCTCCTGTCGAACCAAATCCTTCCGGGGTTCTAGGGACCTGGGACATAGGTTCCAATCCCTTGGTCATTTGTGGGAGTGGGATTAGCTGAGCAATTCTTTGACCTTTTGGTACCGTCACTGGGGGATATGACGTATGAGCGATGATCATAATTTCGCCGCAACAATCGGCATCGATGATTCCTGGTTCCACAAAGAGGCCTAATATAGTGGCTGAAGAGCGGCCAATAATGAGTCCTCCCATAGTTTGTCCGTGTATTTGTAGGGGGCCATGGATTCCCGTTGGAATCTTATATGGTTTTGAGGTCAAGAGATCAGTCTCTACTGCGGCTGCCAAGTCTAAGCCGAGGCTCCCGCAGTTGGCAGGTTGGAGTTGCTGGGAGGTTTCGCTCCTGCAGCTGCCATTTGTGTCCCGGCGCGGCCGCTGTTCGCGCTGCTCTGGGAGTTTCCCTGCTTCTTTCGGCATGCATTGGAGTTGTGGGTATTTGATTGGCATCTGCGGCACCAAACTCCTGTCGCTCCGCATTCTTTTCGAATGTGACCTAAGTTTCCACAGTGGTAGCATCTTGTTCGTGCCTCTCCAGTAGTGTTAGAACGGGGGCGCGCAGCTGCAGCTTGAAGGGGAGCAAGGGCTGCTAAAACCTGATTTTGAGAGCTTATTGCTTGTTCCCGTAACCCCTGTCCTATTTCTTGTAAAGCATTAACTATTAACGCCTGAGACCCAACTGGCACTGAAGCAGCCTTCTCTAACAATGCTTGGACGGTCCAATCCCCAGGAAAGGAAGTAATCAAATTTCTGGTTGTAGAGTTGCTATTCTGCAGTATACACTGTTTAAGTAGGGCATCCTGCATATAATCAGCCACCCCTGCTTTGGACAATGCTTCCATTGTCTTATCCACGAAGGTGCCAAGAGGCTCCTCTCTACCCTGTTTAATCCCCATATACATTGGGACTCCACCCGGGGTTTTGACCTTGTCTATCGCTCTTCTTGCTACTATTGTGGCTTCCCTTAATTTGTCAGGTCCTAGGGCAGCCTGTTGTTCCAGACGTACATGGGCACCCTCTCCCAGAAGCTCGGCTACAGTAAGCCCTGCTAAAGGGTCGCCCTGAGCCCTAGGTAAATTGGCGCTTCTTACCGCTTCCTCTCTCCAGCGTGCCTCAAATAGTAAGCGTTGATGCGGGGTGAAAATCAATTTGGCCATTCCCCTAACATCGGACGGTAATAAGGTATGAGCATTAAAAATAAAATCAAGCATTTGCCTAGCGGGCTCACTGGTAATACCATAGCTCCCCACAGTGGCACGCAGCTGTGTTACAATTTTCCAGTCAAGGCTCTGGACCTGCGCAGTGTACCCCCCTTGAGCATTTGGCGTAAATATCACTGGAAAAGCAAGGGTTTCCTGTGCTGCCGTGAAGAGCTCAGCGTCCCCCGTCTGCATACCCTCCTGTGCGACAGCAGCCCATACCTCACGTCTCTCTTTAGCCATGGCCTCCGCGAGGTCAGATTCTGCCCCAGGGACAGGCTCCTGGCCGGGAGACGGAGGATGTTGCAGGGCGGGTGCTACAGTAACGTTTTGTATGCCCGGAGGGGGACGCGGCGGTGGGGGTAAAGGGGGAGCTGACAGTCGCACTTCAATGCCACCAGTGTCTGTGGGAGGTACAGGCATTGCAGAAGCAGAGATGCGGACGGGAAAGTTTGTGAGAACCGGAGGATTTGGCTCACTGGAGAGAAGCGAGGGTTCATATTCCTTATTTTTCTCCTGAGCTGTTCGTACCCCTTTGTCGTGGGGACAGGACATTTTCATGCTCATTATCCCAATTGTGGTTTCTGTTCCCTGTCCTCAGTTTGTTTTGTCTTCCTTCCCCCCCCCGGCTGGCTGCTGGCTTGCTGCTTAGCTTGCTTGCTGCTTTGGCTTGCTGCTGGCTGCATGCTTTGCTGGCTCTGCTTTCATCTCTTTTTTCTCTGCTTTTCGCTGGCTTGCTTTTTTGCCATTTTTTTTTTTTTTTCCCTTTTTCCCGGTTTCCGTTGTTCCCTTCCCCCCCCCCCCCGAAGACATCGGACCTACTCCGGGCAGGAGCTCCCCCGGGGTCTGCGAAAGAAGCTGCGTACCCTCTGCGGCGAAGAGAGATACAGCTCAACCCTCTTAGACTGGTGAAAACATCTGTGGTCATCTCGGGCTATTTCTCTTGTGCTGGGGAGTGTTTTTTTGTTGTGCCTTAATAAACAAGTTTTTTCCACTTTCCCCTCTGAAGGAATTCCTCCCGAACCCAGTGGTGGGGGGAGGTTGCGGAGGGTTTGGTTTCCTATAGGGGGCTCCTTTGGAGGTGTTTTCCCCTAATTTGTCCAAAACCAGGACAAATAATTTGGTGGCCCGTACGGGGAGGCCCAGACAAAGTGGAAAAAACTTTATTCTAATAATATTTTTGGCTTTAACCGTTCTGCGGGAATATTGGTATGTCTCTTTTTAAAGTTATGATGTCATTTGGAGTGAAAGCCTGCCTCTATTTGTGGTCATTAGGGTTCTTCGAAGTTTTGATCGCTTTATGGTCCCTGGAGTTATTTTCTTATCCAGAAGTAGCTCCGGTATTGCCCCTAATACGTAGCTTTTGTAGCAGAGGGGCACTAACGAGAATATTTATCGGGCTGGGCTTGGCTGTAATACTCTGCAAGGGGCTTATTAAAATGTTGTTATCAGCTCCAGGAATGTATAACTCGTGGTTGTGGCTGTGTACTAAATTTGTTATGGGGGAGGAGGTTTTTCAGCCTTTGCTTTCCTTTTCCTCCTCCGAATTGTTTACATCTCTGTTAGGAAATGTCCTGTCCTCCCTGACTGCCAAGGATACCATCTTTCTGTTATTTAATTTAATAACCTTTCTCTATACTGTCCGCAGTTTATATAAGATGAAGGCTGAGATTTCTAGAGGGGCTGGTGAGACCTCTGATTTAGGAGTACAACTAAGGGTGAAAAATCCTGAGTGGTGCGGGAAATGGGAGGATATGGGCAAAATTTTAAAGGAGTTTTCTGATCCTGTAGTTTGGGACTTTCCATCCGAACACATCCAGAACCCAGCTGAGGTGGCAAAGTATCTGAAAGGGAAATGCCAGGATAACCCCAAGGAGAAAAGGATCATTGCAGTGAGCTGGGCCCTGGCATATGCTTATCGTACTCTGCTCGATACTGTAGGGCAGCAGACAGAGGAAGGGGGGCAGGGAGATAAACCAGCAGCAATCCCAGTCACTCAGGCTGCAGCCAACAGCCCAGGTCCGAAGCCAGCAGCTAAACCAGACTGTGAGCCTCAACCAATGGCCGTGGCTACTAGCACACGAAGTGGAAAGTGCACAGAGAAGACCGATCGACCAGTGGATGACAATGATGAGTATGATGCAGGAGAAGGACCCTCAACACCTCCTGACATAAAATCAGGAGTCAAAGCAACTGGCACAAGATCAGAGGCTAATATTGATTCCTTCTCCCTGAAGGACCTCCGAGGCCTAAGGAAGGATTATCGGCGACAGCCCGACGAATCTATAATTAGTTGGCTGGTCCGCCTTTGGGATGCGGCAGGGGAGGCTACCATTCTGGATGGCACTGAAGCAAGGCATTTGGGGTCCCTGTCACATGATCCTGTCATCGACCAAGGCATCATGAGGGGGGCTAGCCCTCAAAGCCTCTGGGAACGGGTCCTGGACAGCGTAGCACAAAGATATCTGTGTGCCGATGACCTCTATGTCCAGCAGACACGTTGGAAGACCATAGAACAGGGGATCCAGCGCCTGAGGGAGATGGCAGTGGTGGAGATCATTTTTTCAGAAGACGTAACAATTAGGAATCCGGACCTTGTACCATGCACACCTGTAATGTGGAGAAAACTGGTGCGACTTGGGCCACCTGAATACGCTTCTGCTCTAGCAATAATGAAGCGGGAGGAGGTATATGAGACTGTACTTGATATGGCAAAGAAGCTTCGGGCATATGCGGATGCTGTACATGGCCCGACCCATGCCAGAATTGCAGCTGTGGAAACACGACTGCAGGAATTAGAAGGCAAAATAGAGGAAAGCCACAAGAAACTCAGGGGAGAGATTAAGGAGGACCTCCTCCAAATCTCAGCTGTGCAAATTAGAGGCCCTGGCACCCAACGCAGACGTTCCCTTGTTGGAGAGAGAAGGTACACCCCACGAGCTGAGTTGTGGTTCTTCTTGCGTGAGTCTGGAGAAAACATGAGGAAATGGGATAGGAAGCCTACTGCTGCTCTGGCACAACGGGTGTGTGAATTGAAGGAAGGTAAGAAAAGGAAAGCAGCCCCAGTTGCCCGTAGCCGAACAGCCAGGTATGATGATGATGATGACATGTCTGATCCCCTTGAGGGAACCTCCAAGACATATGCCCAAGGAAAGAAGGATAACCAGGCGTAGAGGGGCCCTGCCTCTAGCCAGGTAGAGGCATGGGAAAACCGTATTTTCTGGACGGTGTGGATCCGATGGCCTGGCGAATCAGAGCCACAAGAATATAACGCTTTAGTGGATACTGGTGCACAGTGTACGCTAATACCATCGGGATATGTGGGGGCAGAGCCTGTTTTCATTGCTGGTGTGACAGGGGGATCACAACAACTGACCCTGGTGGAAGCTGAGGTGAGCCTGACTGGGAAGGAGTGGAAGAAACATCCCATTGTGACCGGCCCAGGGGCTCCATGTATTCTGGGCATAGACTTCCTCCGGAGCGGCTATTACAAAGACCCGAAGGGACTCAGGTGGGCCTTTGGAATTGCCGCTGTAGAAGCAGAGAGCATTAAGCAATTAAACACCTTGCCTGGACTGACAGAAAACCCATCTGCAGTAGGGCTCCTAAGGGTAGAAGAGCAACCAGTGCCAATTGCGACCTCGACGGTGCATCGCCGGCAGTATAGAACGAATCGAGATGCTGTGATCCCCATCCACAAACTGATTCGTGAGCTGGAGAGCCAAGGGGTGGTTAGCAAAACCCACTCACCCTTCAACAGCCCTATTTGGCCTGTGCGTAAATCTGAAGGAGAATGGAGATTGACTGTGGACTACCGAGCATTGAATGAAGTGACTCCACCACTGAGCGCTGCTGTGCCGGACATGCTGGAACTCCAGTACGAGCTGGAGTCCAAGGCAGCAAAGTGGTACGCCACTATTGACATTGCTCATGCGTTTTTCTCCATTCCTCTGGCAGCAACAAGCTTTTGCCCAGATTAAGCAGGAAATTGCTCATGCAGTAGCCCTTGGCCCAGTCAGGACGGGACCAGAGGTCAAGAATGTGCTCTACTCTGCAGCCGGGAACAATGGTCTGTCCTGGAGCCTTTGGCAGAAAGTGCCTGATGAGACTCGAGGCCGACTGCTAGGATTTTGGAGTCGGAGCTACAGAGGGTCTGAAGCCAACTACACCCCAACAGAGAAGGAAATCTTGGCTGCCTACGAAGGAGTCCAAGCTGCCTCAGAGGTGATTGGTACAGAAGCGCAACTCCTCCTGGCACCCCGACTACCGGTGCTGGGGTGGATGTTCAGAGGAAAGGTTCCTACTACCCACCATACCACCAGTGCTACATGGAGTAAGTGGATTGCCCTCATCACGCAGCGCGCCCGTATTGGTAAACTGAATCGCCCTGGGATTTTGGAAGTGATTACAAATTGGCCTGAAGGTGAAAACTTTGGTGTCACAGATGAAGAACAAGAACCAGTGACACGGGCTGAAGAGGCTCCACCCTACAACCAATTGCCAGCAGAGGAAACACGCTATGCTCTTTTCACTGACGGTTCCTGTCGCGTCGTAGGAATGAAGCGGAAGTGGAAAGCAGCTGTATGGAGCCCCACACGACAGGTCGCAGAGGCCACTGAAGGAGAAGGTGGATCAAGTCAACTTGCTGAACTCAAAGCCGTTCAACTGGCCCTAGACATTGCAGAAAGGGAGAAGTGGCCAAAGCTCTACCTCTACACTGATTCATGGATGGTAGCCAATGCTCTGTGGGGATGGCTGGAGAGATGGAAAGGGGCTAACTGGCAGCGTCGGGGAAAACCAATCTGGGCTGCTGAAGAATGGAAAGACATTGCTACCCGGGTAGAGAAACTGCCTGTGAAGGTTCGCCATGTAGATGCTCAGGTCCCCAAGAGTAGAGCTAATGAAGAACAGCAAAACAATCAGCAGGTAGATCAGGCTGCAAAGATAGGGGTGTCAAAGATAGCTTTAGATTGGCAACACAAGGGGGAGTTGTTCCTAGCGCGATGGGCCCATGATGCCTCAGGCCATCAGGGTAGAGATGCCACCTATAAGTGGGCACGAGACCGAGGGGTGGATTTAACCATGGACAGTGTTTCTCAGGTTATCCATGACTGTGAGACGTGTGCTGCCATCAAACAGGCCAAGCGAGTGAAGCCCCTATGGTATGGTGGGCGGTGGTCCAAGTACAAGTATGGGGAGGCCTGGCAGACTGACTACATCACACTGCCCCAGACACGCCAAGGCAAGCGCTACGTGCTCACAGTGGTGGAAGCCACCACAGGATGGTTGGAAACCTACCCTGTGTCTCATGCTACAGCCCGTAACACCATCTTGGGCCTTGAAAAACAGGTCCTTTGGAGGCATGGTACCCCTGAGAGGATTGAGTCAGACAATGGGACTCATTTTAAGAACAGCCTTATCAACTCCTGGGCTAGGGAACACGGCATTGAGTGGGTGTACCATATCCCCTACCATGCACCAGCTGCAGGCAAGGTAGAGAGGTACAATGGACTGTTAAAAACCACCTTGAAAGCATTGGGTGGGGGATCTTTCAAAAACTGGGAGCAGCATTTGGCACAGGCCACCTGGTTAGTTAACACCCGAGGTTCCACCAATCGAGCAGGTCCTGCCCAGTCTGAGTCCCTGAATATAGTAGACGGAGATAAAGTCCCAGTGGCACATATCAGAGGTTTGTTAGGGAGGACAGTGTGGATCAATTCTGCCTCGAGTACAGACAAACCCATTCGTGGGATTGTCTTTGCTCAGGGACCAGGTTGTACATGGTGGATAATGCAGAAAGATGGAAGAACACGATGTGTACCTCAGGGAGACCTGATTGTGGGGTGAGACTCATATGCAAACATCTCAATTTGCTGGATGTTACTGCCATTGTTTGTACATTAAACCACACAGACATGGGACAGAAGGAAATGTGTAAATGTCGAAAGTCAGAGCAAGTGAGAATGGAAGGGAATGTGTAAGTGTGGAAGGTTTGAGCAGGTGGGCAGGAAGTTCAGTAACATGTTCACGATATGGGATAAGGGGTGGAATGTCGTGGGGACAGGACATTTTCATGCTCATTATCCCAATCGTGGTTTCTGCTCCCTGTTCTCAGTTTGTTTTGCCTTCCTTCCCCCCCCGGCTGGCTGCTGGCTTGCTGCTTAGCTTGCTTGCTGATCTTGCTTGCTGCTGGCTGCATGCTTTGCTGGCTCTGTTTTCCTCTCTTTTTTCTCTGCTTTTCGCTGGCTTGCTTTTTTGCCATTTTTTTTTCCTTTTTCCCCGGTTTCTGTTGTTCCCTTCCCCCCCCGAAGACATCGGACCTACTCCGGGCAGGAGCTCCCCCGGGGTCTGCAAAAGAAGCTTCGTACCCTCTGCGGCGAAGAGAGATACAGCTCAACCCCCTTGGACTGGTGAAAACATCTGTGATCATCTTGGGCTATTTCTCTTGTGCTGGGGAGTGTTTTTTGTTGTGCCTTAAAAAACAAGTTTTTTCCACTTCCCCTCTGAAGGAATTCCTCCCGAACCCGGTGGTGGGGGGAAGTTGCGGAGGGTTTGGTTTCCTATAAGGGGCTCCTTTGGAGGTGTTTTCCCCTAATTTGTCCTAAACCAGGACATTGTGGAAGGGGAGCTGGCTCCTGGCCTTGCTGACAGCTTCTGCCAGCCAGCCTGGCACGGGCTGGGGCGGGGGCAGCCAGCCTGACAAAGCATCCATCCATGTGGATGGGGGCAGCAGAGGGGGATGGGTTCCGAAGCCGTGCCCAGGCTGGTCTGCTTTGCAGGCCCTCGAGGAAGGGGTGCATTTACGGGTGGGAAAGGTGGGGTTTTTCCCCACCCATGGACAGGTTTCATTCTCGCATGGAGTGGTCAGACCCTCCTCAGGCCCGTGAAACGGTGACAGGCTTTGTAGCTTCTTCTTGTTTCCAGGTCTTGTTTTGAATTGACTTTCATGCAATCGTTCTTTGTTTTCCCAGGAAGATTACACCTGGTGCCCGGACCGGACGGGGAAGCGCCTGCACCGTCCGTGGAGCACATCCAGTGCCAGCGCTACCCCAGGGGCCACGGCCTGCGGGGACATCCCCTTCAAGAAGGACGAGGACCTCGTGTGGGATCGGCTCCTCTCCTGGCAGCAGGTCTGCAGAGGTGGGTACCCGGCTCCACAGCTGGGCTGGCAGAAGGGCTTCGGGCAGAGGGCAGCGGGCACACGGGCATCCTGCCCGTGCAGCTGCTGAGGAGGCTGCTGTGCTGAAGCGGAGGAGGTGGAACGTGGCCTGCCACGCTGCCCTTCTCTCGAAACCCAAACCTCTCGGGAGGTTTGGGCTCTGAGCACAGCCAGCAGCCTGGCCCGGGCACAGGCCATGGCAGGACAGGGCACAGGAGCCTTCTGTGACTGACCGTGGCTCTCTGGTTTCTCTCTGCAGGCTGCCAGCACCTCATGCCATGGAAACGGCTCCGCTCGGCCTGCCAGGCTGGGAGGGCTGGAGGGCGGCGGGTGTTCATTTGCTGTCAAAAAGAAATCGTTCTATTTTTTTGTCATCATCATGATCAGAGCATTTCTTTCATCCTTTTCCAAGCTTTTGGCCTCCCTTCCTCCAGGGTAATCTTTTTGTGTCCTTCCTCAGCCACTTGATGGCATTTGGCAGGGGGGGTTAAGCAATGTGAAAAGTTCAACAACAGCTCCTGTTGCCAACTGCAGCAGCCCCTTCAAGAGCCCTGAGCTTCCAGCGAGGTCCACGTGTGCCTTGCCAAAGGGAGTGGTTTGCAGCGATGGCGTTGTCGCCCTGCTGCAAAAGCTGGGAGGAAATCACAGGTGGCAAAATGCCAATTTGACTCAACCCCTGCCCAGGTTCTTCATCTTTCCCCTCTGCTCGGTGACAGGCAGGCAGGGCTGGACTCCAGCAAGGTTCAAGTTCTTGGTGCTCCCTGACATTTAGGGGATCAAGTAAAGTCTTGTAAGCAGTGGCTGCAATAGGGCTACTGAAGGAAAAAAGGAGATGTCGTGAGGTAGGGAATCCTTCTTGTCTCCTTTGTCTCCCCAGGAGCCCCTTGGAAAGGGAAATGCCCACACGGGTTTATCTGACTCCTTCCCAGCCAGCCTTTCCCTCAGTCCCGGCTCTCATTTGCTCCGCAGGCTTCACCAGCTCGCTCAGCTCAGAGGAGCTCTCAGAGGATAAAACGCTGCCTGGCGTGGGGCTGGCTGATCCCTGTCTCATCTTGATTCCATTTCCCTGCTCCCTCCCCCATCCAAGAGACTGAAGGATCCCCCACAACCGGTCACGATCCACTCTTGCGGGGTGTTTGTGATGGTTTGTTAACCGATCCCAAAAGTGCAAAACTGCAAATGGCAAGGGACCATCAGTTTAATCACAACAAATGCATCTTTATTTAGGTACCAACAGCAAATGTGATAGAAGGGACAGAAAAGGGAAATAGAGAGAAAAGAGAGGATGGAGAATAGAGCTACCACCGTCGAGACGAGATCCTCGATGGTCCAGCCATCATTCACTATATCAAATAACTGGAAAAAGCACTGGAAAAGAATTTGTTTTTTTTAAATTAAGTTTAAAAAAAAGGGAAGGAATTGCATAAAGAAAACCAAAGAGTAAGAATACAGTAATTTAAACTTCTCAAAGCCCTTTGATGATGGAGCCCTGAAGCCCAGTCACGTGCAGTGCGGCCTCGGCGGTGCCTTTGAGCCCAGAACTGCCAAGGGTCAGGGCTGGGATGAGCCTTCACCCAAAACAGGCTCCAAGACTGAGTGGGAATCAATCCAGAACAGGGCTCACACAAAGAGCAAAGCCTCAAGGCCAAAGCCAAACCTTCATCAGGTTGGATTTGTTTGAACACTGAACTGGAGCAGATTTGCTTGTCTGGTAACATCACTGTCACCATGAAACTTTACATGAGCTACTAAATAAGCACTGTCCTGTCCTGAGCTGTGTGGCCCAAATACTGTTGAGAACTTGCTCCGCCTCTGCCCTGTGCCCCCGGGGCTGCTCTTGGCCTGGCAGCCTCAGTGGGAGCCAGCACTGGCTGCAGCCCCAGCGGGCCCCCCAGGACAAGGCCCAGCAATGAAGAGGCCAATGAAAGCACTGGGCAGCAGCAGAGCCCTCAGCAGAGTTCTTTGGACAACCACGGACTGGCCACAGCTCCAGTGCAGCATGACTACGAGTCAGGCTACCAATGCTATGAGCAGAGTTACAAGAAAGCTGTGGAGAAAAATCAACAACTGACTGTCTGCTCTGGTACAGCTTCCAAATGCCGAGATAGCAGCCGATCAGCACGAGGGGCACAGTGAACAGTGTCACCACCGTGCCTATCATGCAGGACCTGCGCACATCCTGGGGGCAGACAATTCTTGGGAGGCGCACTGGATCCGGGGCAAATATTCCTGTTTCAGTGATAACGTCTGTGGGAGCAATGGGGAGCGTGAGCCCGTGCTGTGCTGCACTGCCGAGCTGGCAGCACGGTGGATACGGCCAGGACGTTCTCTGTTTCCCCCAGAGCTGGGGCCTGCAGGCCGCTTGCCGCCCCTTGGCACAGGCTGTGCCACCCAACAAAGCCCAGCAGGCCGGGAGGAGAGCCCGGGGCCAGCGCAGCTGCTTGGGCAGTCGCTGCTTCGAGGGACACGGGCCAAAGCCATCCCTGAGCAGCCCCTGCCAGCCCTGGCCCTCCCTGCCCTGGGACAGCTCCCCCAGCCCCAGGGGACAGAGTCAGGCCCTGTCAGGACACACAGGAACCTTGCTCTCCCCCTCTGCCCTGACCCCACCATGGGCACCCCGTGCAGCCACTCCCAGGTTTCGGGACGTGTCTCCCACGGAGGGACCCCAGCAGGATTGCTCAGCCTGGCTGAGCCTGGCACAGCAATCACCTTCTGTGGCACTGTCTGGCGTCTCCTCCCTTCGTGTATCGGGGGCTGGCACGGAGCCACGGCTTCCTTCAGGAAGTGCTGCCTTCAGCAAAGCCCTTTGGTCCATCTCTGGAGAAAGGAAAAGGGACAGCTGGATCAGGTGGAACCATTCCCCATTGGAGAGATGGCATCTTCAGCAAGTTCTACTTTTCAAAGACATGGATAAGGATCAGGAAAAGGCCACGGCTCTTGGGGCTGCCACAGGGCCCTCCTTTCTCCATACAGGTGCCACTCCTGACGTGCCAGAGACCGGGAAATTGCAGGGGATTGCAGGCCCGTGGTGCAGTTTGGGCTCCCTGCCAGCTGGTACCAAATGCCTTCCTGCAGAGGCTGGGGAGAAGCTGCAGCCAGGCCAGGCTGGGAAACAGCCCTGCAGGGCAGGAAAGCAGCAGCGGGGCAGCCAGGCTGCCATGGATCCCTTCCCGCTGTGCCGGGCACGGCATGTCCAGATGTGCAGGGAAAGCCCCCGGCTGCTGAGTCCAGGGGAAGGCTGAGGGAAATGCACCCACCACGGCGTCTCTCCAGATCACTCAGCATCTGGTCCATGTGTTTGGATGCCTCCAGGGACTTCATGTGTTTAGTAGATCTGTTCCTCCGTCGCGGCGCACCTTAAGAGAATGCATGTCCATTTCCCCCGGAATGGATCCCACAAAAGCAGGGCTCAGCCTGTGGGGTCAGCAGGGACACACAACTCACCCCTGCGATGGGAGCCGGGCTTGTGCGCAGCAACCAGGAAAGGAGCCTGAAAAGTCCTCCCTGCAGACACACCTGTAACTCAACAGGCACAGGAGCTTCTGTCACCTGCTTCCTGCCAGGTTGTCAGTGATTCTTCACTGAGGGGAAGTTGAGAAGTTACCTGCAGAAGCTCCCAAGGGTTCCAAACCATCTTCCATCCCAGCTGCTGGGGAAGCCTTGCTAGCATGCTCATCTAGAAGGGATCAGAGATCAGAACCATTTCCATGGTGTGCTGGGACCCCCCTGTGCCTTTGGGAAGTGGGCACTGCAAGGGGGTCGGGTAAGGCTGTGGGGGCCAAATTTCCATGGCCATGGCCAAAGCTGCCCAGGGGCCTGGGGAGCTCTGGGCTGGCTCCTGGCCACTCTCCACACTCTTTGCAGGCCCTTTGCAACATCCCTGGAGGGCAGGTCCTGCCACACAGCAGAGATGGCAGCTCAAGCCTCAGCAATTACCTGCTGTGACTGTGCCTGGCATCGCCTCACTTCCTGCAGCAGGGGCTGCCAATGGGCCACTGCTTCCTCCAGGAAATGCTGCCTTCAGCACAGCCTTTCGCTTCATCTCTGGAGACAGGAAGGGGCACAGCTGCATTAGATGGAGCCGTTCCCCTTCTGGGAGATGGCATCTTCAAGCGGCAATACTGGTCAAGCTCATGGTTCAGGAAATCATCAAAACTTTTGGGATTGGCCAGGCCACTCCCTTCTACAAACAGGTGCCATTCCTGATCTACCCGCAGACCGGGAAATTGCAGGCATCTCGGGCCCATGGTGCAGTTTGGGCTCCCTGCCAGCTGGTGCCAAATGCCTTCCTGCAGAGGCTGGGGAGAAGCTGCAGCCAGGCCAGGCTGGGAAACAGCCCTGCAGGGCAGGAAAGCAGCAGCGGGGCAGCCAGGCTGCCATGGATCCCTTCCCTCTGTGCTGGGCACGGCGTGTCCAGATGTGCAGGGAAAGCCCCCGGCTGCTGAGTCCCAGGGGAAGGCTGAGGGAAATGCACCCACCACGGCGTCTCTCCAGATCACTCAGCATCTGGTCCAGGTGTCTGGCTGCCTCCAGGGATTTCTTGTCTCCTGTGTCTGAGTTCTTCCATGGAGAAGGACCTTAAGAGAAAGTTGTTCCATGTCCCCTTCAGGCCAGAGTGGCAGTGAGTGCCCCTGGGTGATTGGTGTCCTCCAAAGCACTCCCTCAGCTCTGCCTTCCACTCAGGAGCAGGGCCAGGGGGACCACATGCCAGCGATGGCCCCACACTGGCATGGAAGGAGCCCCTTGCAGGGCCGTCCACGGGGGAGAAAGGATTCCCTGGAGCTGCCAGCAGCTCTAAACCCAGCCCCAGGCAGGGCCAGGGCTTGGCAGCAGCAGCAGGAGCAGCTCAGGCACCCCGGGGCCGGCAAAGGAGCTGCAAAAGGCACAGCCCCGGGGCACAGCCGTGGGCCCGGCCCATTCCCTCTCTGCTCTTCTTCCTGGCTGCACAGAGCACACGGAAGCGCACACTGGAATTGCACACGGAAGGAAGATGGACAGCTAAATGCTCCTTCCTGCCACTGACAGCCATTCTGTGGGATCCCTCAGGCATCCAGAATGGAGCCGGGCAAGTTTTCCAGAATCTTTCAACCCTGTGATGCTGCTACGGGAAATGGCTCATGAGGCACTGATTATTCTCTCAGGAAAGGCACACAGAAAACTTGCCTCCAGCATTCTCCAAGAGAATCTCTCCAAGAGAATTCTCCAAGCTGTCATCCAGTAGGGCATCCCGATAAGCCATGTCGCCATCCCAAGCTAGAAGGGATCAGAGATCAGAACCATTTCCTGCTCTGCTGGGATCCCCCTGTGCCTTTGGGAACTGGGCACTGCAAGGGGGTCGGGTAAGGCTGTGGGGGCCAAATTTCCATGGCCATGGCCAAAGCTGCCCAGGGGCCTGGGGAGCTCTGGGCTGGTTCCTGGTCACTCTCCACACTCTTTGCAGGCGCTGTGCAACATCCCTGGAGGGCAGGTACTGCCACACAGCAGAGATGGCAGCTCAAGCCTCAGCAATTACCTGCTGTGACTGTGCCTGGCATCGCCTCACTTCCTGCAGCAGAGGCTGCCAATGGGCCACTGCTTCCTCCAGGAAATGCTGCCTTCAGCACAGCCTTTCGGTTCATCTCTGGAGACAGGAAGAGGCACAGCTGCATTAGATGGAGCCGTTCCCCTTCTGGGAGATGGCATCTTCAAGAGGCAATACTGGACAAACTCATGGTTCAGGAAATCATCAAAACTTTTGGGATTGGCCAGGCCACTGCCTTCTACAAACAGGTGCCATTCCTGATCTACCCGGAGACTGGGAAATTGCAGGCATCTCGGGCCCATGGTGCAGTTTGGGCTCCCTGCCAGCTGGTGCCAAATGCCTTCCTGCAGAGGCTGGGGAGAAGCTGCAAGCAGGCCAGGCTGGGAAACAGCCCTGCAGGGCAGGAAAGCAGCAGCGGGGCAGCCAGGCTGCCATGGATCCCTTCCCTCTGTGCCGGGCACGGCGTGTCCAGATGTGCAGGGAAAGCCCCCGGCTGCTGAGTCCCAGGGGAAGGCTGAGGGAAATGCACCCACCACGGCGTCTCTCCAGATCACTCAGCATCTGGTCCAGGTGTCTGGCTGCCTCCAGGGATTTCTTGTCCCCAGTGTCTGAGTTCTTCCATGGAGAAGGACCTTAAGAGAAAGTTGTTCCATGTCCCCTTCAGGCCAGAGTGGCAGTGAGTGCCCCTGGGTGATTGGTGCCCTCCAAAGCACTCCCTCAGCTCTGCCTTCCACTCAGGAGCAGGGCCAGGGGGACCACGTGCCAGCGATGGCCCCACACTGGCATGGAAGGAGCCCCTTGCAGGGCCGTCCTCGGGGAGAAAGGATTCCCTGGAGCTGCCAGCAGCTCTAAACCCAGCCCCAGGCAGGGCCAGGGCTTGGCAGCAGCAGCAGGAGCAGCTCAGGCACCCCGGGGCCGGCAAAGGAGCTGCAAAAGGCACAGCCCCGGGGCACAGCCGTGGGCCCGGCCCATTCCCTCTCTGCTCTTCTTCCTGGCTGCACAGAGCACACGGAAGCGCACACTGGAATTGCACACGGAAGGAAGATGGACAGCTAAATGCTCCTTCCTGCCACTGACAGCCATTCTGTGGGATCCCTCAGGCATCCAGAATGGAGCCGGGCAAGTTTTCCAGAATCTTTCAACCCTGTGATGCTGCTAAGGGAAATGGCTCATGAGGCACTGATTATTCTCTCAGGAAAGGCACACAGAAAACTTGCCTCCAGCATTCTCCAAGAGAATCTCTCCAAGAGAATTCTCCAAGCTGTCATCCAGTAGGGCATCCCGATAAGCCATGTCGCCATCCCAAGCTAGAAGGGATCAGAGATCAGAACCATTTCCTGCTCTGCTGGGATCCCCCTGTGCCTTTGGGAACTGGGCACTGCAAGGGGGTCGGGTAAGGCTGTGGGGGCCAAATTTCCATGGCCATGGCCAAAGCTGCCCAGGGGCCTGGGGAGCTCTGGGCTGGCTCCTGGCCACTCTCCACACTCTTTGCAGGCGCTGTGCACCATCCCTGGAGGGCAGGTACTGCCACACAGCAGAGATGGCAGCTCAAGCCTCAGCAATTACCTGCTGTGACTGTGCCTGGCATCGCCTCACTTCCTGCAGCAGGGGCTGCCAATGGGCCACTGCTTCCTCCAGGAAATGCTGCCTTCAGCACAGCCTTTCGGTTCATCTCTGGAGACAGGAAGAGGCACAGCTGCATTAGATGGAGCCGTTCCCCTTCTGGGAGATGGCATCTTCAAGAGGCAATACTGGACAAACTCATGGTTCAGGAAATCATCAAAACTTTTGGGATTGGCCAGGCCACTCCCTTCTACAAACAGGTGCCATTCCTGATCTACCCGCAGACCGGGAAATTGCAGGCATCTCGGGCCCATGGTGCAGTTTGGGCTCCCTGCCAGCTGATGCCAAATGCCTTCCTGCAGAGGCTGGGGAGAAGCTGCAGCCAGGCCAGGCTGGGAAACAGCCCTGCAGGGCAGGAAAGCAGCAGCGGGGCAGCCAGGCTGCCATGGATCCCTTCCTGCTGTGCTGGGCACGGCGTGTCCAGATGTGCAGGGAAAGCCCCCGGCTGCTGAGTCCCAGGGGAAGGCTGAGGGAAATGCACCCACCACGGCGTCTCTCCAGATCACTCAGCATCTGGTCCAGGTGTCTGGCTGCCTCCAGGGATTTCTTGTCCCCAGTGTCTGAGTTCTTCCATGGAGAAGGACCTTAAGAGAAAGTTGTTCCATGTCCCCTTCAGGCCAGAGTGGCAGTGAGTGCCCCTGGGTGATTGGTGCCCTCCAAAGCACTCCCTCAGCTCTGCCTTCCACTCAGGAGCAGGGCCAGGGGGACCACGTGCCAGCGATGGCCCCACACTGGCATGGAAGGAGCCCCTTGCAGGGCCGTCCTCGGGGGAGAAAGGATTCCCTGGAGCTGCCAGCAGCTCTAAACCCAGCCCCAGGCAGGGCCAGGGCTTGGCAGCAGCAGCAGGAGCAGCTCAGGCGCCCCGGGGCCGGCAAAGGAGCTGCAAAAGGCACAGCCCCGGGGCACAGCCCTGGGCCCGGCCCCTTCCCTCTCTGCTCTTCTCCGTGCCTGCACAGAGCACACGGAAGCGCACACTGGAATTGCACACGGAAGGAAGATGGACAGCTAAATGCTCCTTCCTGCCACTGACAGCCATTCTGTGGGATCCCTCAGGGATCCAGAATGGAGCCGGGCAAGTTTTCCAGAATCTTTCAACCCTGTGATGCTGCTAAGGGAAATGGCTCATGAGGCACTGATTATTCTCTCAGGAAAGGCACACAGAGAACTTGCCTCCAGCATTCTCCAAGAGATTCAAGCTGTCATCCAGTAGGGCATCCGGATAAGCCATGTCGCCATCCCAAGCTAGAAGGGATCAGAGATCAGAACCATTTCCTGGTCTGCTGGGATCCCCCTGTGCCTTTGGGAACTGGGCACTGCAAGGAGGTCGGGTAAGGCCGTGGGGGCCAGATGAGAATGGCCATGGCCAAAGCTGCCCAGGGGCCTGGGGAGCTCTGGGCTGGCTCCTGGCCACTCTCCACACGATTTCCTTGCCTTGTGCAACATCCCTGGGAGGGCGGCTGGAGCAGCCCAGGGCCCATGGGGGCTCTCTCCCTCCCCCAGAGGAAACCCTCCCTAAAGCCCAGGGGAAAAACCATCCCCCAGCACTTCCCAGGGAGCAGGGAGCGCTGTCCCGGGAAAGGGGAGCCAGGCTGCTGGCTCACCTGCTCCCCGCGCTTGCAGCGGAGCAGCCTGGGCAGCCCTGGCAGGCAGGGCCACGGCCAGGAGGAGCGGGAGGAAGAGGCGCAGAGCAAGGGCCATGGTGCCTTGCCCTCTGCCAGTCCCCAGCTCTTGCTGCCACCACTGTCCTGACACCGCTGTCCCAATGTCAGCACCACTGCTGCCACCGCCGCTGCTGCCGCAACAGTTGTGCTCAAGGACTGACTGCTGGGTCCTTGTGGTGCTGTGCAGCCACGGGACTCTGGCACCTCTGTGACCTCACAGCCTGCTGTGACCTCAGCCTGCTGTGACCCCAGAGCCTGCTGTGACCTCATGGCCAGGCTGGAATTGTGTGGGGAGTGGGATCTGCCTTCTTTGGCAGGGATCTCATCCTGCCCAACAGCTCTGTCCCAGGGTTGTGACACAGTCCCTGCCCAGCTGGTCTCACAGGTTGGGGCATGAAGGGATGGAGAGCAGCCCGGCCAAGAAGGACTTGGGGCTGCTGCTAGATGAGAGGCTGGACATGAGCCAGCCTTGTGCATGCAAAGGAGAGTGCCCGGCAGGTTGAAGGAGGTGATTCCACCTCTTTGCTCTGCTGAGACTCCACCTGGAGCACTGTGGAAGATGTTTTATATTGCTGGCCGGGTCTCTATGTACAAATCACCAACGGGACGGGACTGCTGAGGAACGCGTCTCGAGCTGTTTCTGTTCCAGCATCAGTCTCATTCCATGGTTATGACAATGGGCAGATGCCAGCAGCTCACATCCCCGGCAGCAGGCAAAGAACTTAATGGTACAACTTACTTTAAAAGCTTTTTGACCAATCACACAAAGCAAAAGCATCTTGACAATAGATTTCTCCAATCACTATAAGCACACGTACCATTTGTTAAAACAATATTTGTTTGATTTACTTCTTTCGAATATAATACCTACTTGTATTGTGAGCCTTAAAACCCAATGCACAGAGCTCCATTAGTAAGCTTAGAACATCCTAATATCTTGATGGAGATATTTTCTGTAGCTTAGGGACTTATTCTAGCCAAGCGTTAATACACAGACCATTGTACTATTCGTCCTTACTTTTCCACTACTTATATAATTTTTCTGCTGACAAATCTTACAGTTAATGCTTAGCTCTAATCGCAGTTCTGCTGTCTCTGAGGCCTGCCTTTTGCAGCTTCCCAAAACCCCCTGATTTTAAAGATTCCCGCCTTTTACAGCGACTTCTGTGAGCCAGAGAGAAGTTTGATAAGAGGATCCATGTTTACCCCTGAAAGAATTTTCTACCAAGGTCATTGACATAGAAACCAAGAAAGCAAGAAGGACAAAATAAGAGAAACCTCCAACTGCCTATTCCAATCAGCACTTGGCTTGTCTCTCGTGACCAATGAGTCAAGTGTAAACTTAGGAGCTTTGTAAGAATGTAGAAAAAGCATGCATGCTGGAATAAAAACAGGGTTTGAAGCCTTCTGGAAATGGAGGGTGTTGCTTTGTATTGTCTCCGTCTCTACCATGACAGAGTACTGCATCCAGCTCTGGGTCCCCAGCACAGGAAGGACATGGTTCTGTTGGCTCTAGTCCAGAGGAGGGACAAAATGCTCGGAGGGCTGGAGCCCTTCTGCTTTGGAGACACGCTGGGAGAGCTGGGGGTGTTCAGCCTGGAAGAGAGAAGGCTCCAGGGAGACCTGATTGCTGCCTTTCAGTACCTTAAGGGGGCTTGTAAAAGAGATGGGGCAGAATTTTTAGTACGGCCTTCTGTGACCAGACTGTGGGGGAATGGTTCTAATCTAAAAGACGGTCAATTCAGACTAGACGAAAGAAACCCATTTTTTACACTGGAGGTGCACTATTGGCTGTATCAGTACTTGTGTTCTGTAAAACAGGTAAGTTGTTACGGCTTCTTGCCCTGTTTCTCACTGGATAAAATCCAAATGCTGCATTGCTCCCTGTCTACTTTCTTCCAAGTCAATGCAAATTTTGTTCATTACTGAGTGGGACATATTCATCTGTTCACAAGCAAATTCTTCTTGCCATTCACACAATGTGGATTTGCTCAAATCAGACTGTAACTAAGGTCTGCCTCTCACTAGGATTCAAGTTGATGCATTGTGAGGCAAAGTGCCGAGTAATTTGTCCTGGTGTCTGGCCCTGTAGAGGGTTTTTCTGGAATTAAATGACATTTAAAGGCAGCTGTAGTCTGGCATCTTCAAGATGAAGAAACAGCCTTTGAAACGGGATTTTATCCTTTCTTCTTCCTCCTCCTCCTCCCAGGAATTTAAATCTCTGAGGTCTAAGCTCTTCAGCTGCCTCACAAACATTGTTTTAATTCAGGCAGGCATCCATGCAGTGAGCCACAAATCAGGACTGTGGCTCTGAAGCTTGAAGCAATGCAGGTTTATAGCACTAAAAATAATAATCTGTTACCCAGGTTAAGCCAAGCACTTCCCAAATAACTCTACCTATCCTCAGGGATGTTTCCAAAAGGATCACTGTAAAAGCTGGGAGTGGGGAGAGAGAGCGTCATCAAAATTAAAAATACAGCTTTCTGAGATCTTTATATTCCAACAAAAAGAGAGTCAAAATTGTTCATATGCGGAACATTAATTAAGAAGTCAACGACAGATTGTCAAAACAATTGCTTGGGGAACAAACAAACACAAATAAAAAAAAGTTTACATGTAGATAATACGTAAACCATCATGCTAAGTAAAAAAACAGACGTGCTAAAACTAAAAGCAATAAGGCTATTTCATCTCATGTCTCAATACAAAAAACATGACTGAAAAGAATCAGAGATCCTCACGACCATTACTATATACAGGAACTTCCAGGCATTGGGAAAAAAATGAAGGAAACTGTAGTGTGCAATTCACAGAGGTAACCTGGGATTTCTTGGTGAACTTGTTGCAAAATTTCTGAGAGCAGACTGGAAAAGCATAGGGACTGATCAGACCATGCGTGGGCATTTCCAGCAGTGTGAGGGATGTTTCTGGGAGCAGCTGCAGGGAAGAGAAGCAGCGCACAATCACTGGGTGTCCTAGGGTGACCTTACGATGCTCGCGTCCCCGATCGTGTGTTCTGTTGATGCTGGATATTATATTGTGTGCCTTCCAGACGGGCTCTGAGAGCAAAGGCAGGGAGAAGAAGAAGCACGGAGTTTGTTATCAGAGACTGCACTCACTGCTGCCCAGTCTGCTGGAACACAGAACTCCACGGTGCTGTCTGGGCACGGACGGGGCAGAACACCACGCTCCTTTGCTTGTTAGTTACTTTAGCTAGCTGGGGCAGTCTCAACTGGTTTTCTTTCCCTTTTCTTGGATCTGTTCGAACCTGCTCTGGACCGGCACCTGGGGAAGCACCGAGAGCTTGCACTTTGTGGCCCACGGGGGGCTACTCTGGGCAGCAGCCTTTCCCAGTGCCAGAGGGACTGAAAACAGAGACACCATCCACCGGAGAGATTTTCTGAATCTGTCATCTCTTCAGAGAGACAAATGAGTTTTGTCATCTGGTATTGTTCATTTTTTGGGCTGGGGAGTGCTTTGCCTGTTAAATAAACAGGTTTTTTCCACTTCTCTCTGAGGAAATTTTTCCCGAACTGACTGGGGGCAGGGGCCATGTGGATTTGATTTCTGGGGGAGGGGCCTTTTGGACGTTTTCTCCCAAATTTGCCCTAAACCTGGACACAGGGACAATCTCTTTGTGGGCTGTAGACTTTACGACAGTGTGTCCCCTGGGGCTGGGGGAGCTGTTCCAGGGTAGGGAGGGCCAGGGCTGGCAGGGGCTGCTCAGGGATGGGTTTGGCCCCTGTCCCTCAAAGCAGCGACTGCCCAAGCAGCTGCGCTGGCCCCGGGCTCTCCTCCCGGCCTGCTGGGCTTTGTTGGGTGGCACAGCCTGTGCCAAGGGGCGGCAAGGGGCCTGCAGGCCCCAGCTCTGGGGGAAACTGAGAACGTCCTGGCCGTATCCACCCTGCTGCCAGCTCGGCAGTGCAGCACAGCACGGGCTCACGCTCCCCACTGCTCCCACAAATGCAGCCAGCCCCACAGACCTGTTCCCAAGGTGAACAGAAGGGAATCAGAACGGGTTGCTGTTGGGGAACACCCTGTTTGCTTGTGATAAGGGCAAGTTTGGCCTTCTATTTCTGCCAGGAAATGATTTGGAAGTGCTCAAGTAAACCTCGACTGAGAGCTTCCCAAATCAGCTCTTCTGTTGCCATAAAGAGATGGAGCTGTCACCCCCATGTCCAGGTGGTAGCACCAGCAAAGCCCAGCTGGCACCAGCACTGGCTGAGCTCCATGCCCAGGAGCAGCCGTGGATGCCCACGGTGAGGGCAGGCAGGAGCCAGGCAGGGGCTGCTGTGAGCAGCAGCAGGGCCCCGAGGGGCTGGGGGAGCCCATGCTGAGCATCCCTGGGCTGAGGGCACATTTCCTTCAGTGAGATCATCTGGGCCTGGAGCTCCTCCAGTGGCATGCCCAGGAAAAGAGGGAAGCCATCAAGAACATCTCCAGTGTGGGAGGGGCCCCTGCACTCCCTTGGGAGGCGGTGGAAATCTAAAGGGACCTGTCAGTCACATGTTTTACCCTCCCTTGTTGTTGTCAATCAATGTTTGATGTACTCCCCGATTCTAGAAAGTTCTTCCTCTCTGTAACCCCCCCATTGGTTCACCTGCTATAACCACTCCTCCTCTCTACCCTCATTGGTTCCTCATATGTCACCCCATTCTATCTCCTCCCCTTGACCCATTCCCCATTGGATAGTTTGTACCCAACCATGCCCACTCCTTCCCTCTTATATACCCAGTCCCGCCTTCCCTCAGGGCTCTCGGAGTCTGCTCCCTCCTTGAGTGTTGGTCTCCCTACTCCCTCCACCTTCCCCTCGTCCTCTGCCATTCCGACCATAAACCCTCAAGGATTACAGCTGCTCGAGTGCCCTCTTGTCTATTTCGGTGGAGCTATCCGCGAACCATCGGCCCCTCCCCGTGGACCAGTCAGCCGAGGATCTCCCCGGCCTGACTGGGCACCCGGGCAGCCCGAGGGGCGGCGGAATTTTACACTCCAGGGACACAGCCTGACCAGCAATGCCAGCAGCAGGTTTTGCTGAGCAATGGCCCTTGGATCAAGCAAAACATTTCCAATCAGGGCAGTCCATTTGTACAGATGGGGCTACACTCTGGGGGTACAGCCAAGGCCATGAGGTCACAGCAGGCTCTGGGGTCACAGCGGGCTGAGGTCACAGCAGTCTCTGGGGTCACAGCAGGCTCTGGGGTCACAGCAGGCTGAGGTCACAGCAGGCTCTGAGGTCACAGAGATGCGAGAGCCCCGTGGCTGCACAGCACCACAAGGACCCAGCAGTCAGTCCTTGAGCACAACTGTTGCGGCAGCAGCGGCGGTGGCAGCAGTGGTGCTGACATTGGGACAGCGGTGTCAGGACAGTGGTGGCAGCAAGAGCTGGGGACTGGCAGAGGGCAAGGCACCATGGCCCTTGCTCTGCGCCTCTTCCTCCCGCTCCTCCTGGCCGTGGCCCTGCCTGCCAGGGCTGCCCAGGCTGCTCCGCTGCAAGCGCGGGGAGCAGGTGAGCCGGCAGCCTGGCTCCCCTTTCCCGGGACAGCGCTCCCTGCTCCCTGGGAAGTGCTGGGGGATGGTTTTTCCCCTGGGCTTTAGGGAGGGTTTCCTCTGTGGGGGGGAGAGAGCCCCCATGGGGGCTGGGCTGCTCCAGCTGCCCTCCCAGGGATGTTGCACAAGGCAAGGAAATCGTGTGGAGAGTGGCCAGGAGCCAGCTCAGAGCTCCCCAGGCTCCTGTGCAGCTTTGGCCATGGCCATTCACATGAGGCTCCCATGGCCTTACCTGGCCCCCTTGCAGTGCCCAGTTCCCAAAGGCACAGGGGGATCCCAGCACACCAGGAAATGGTTCTCATCTGTGCTCCCTTCTAGATGAGCATGCTAGGAAGGCTTCTCCAGCAGCTTGGCTCCATGCAGATTTCCAGCCTCTTAAGCCTCCTGCAGGTATGCTGTCAATGTTCCTAAGAGAATAATCATTGGCAACCTGGCAGGAAGCGGGTGACAGAAGCTCCTGTGCCTGTTGTGTTACAGGTGTGTCTGCAGGGAAGACTTTTCAGGCTCCTTTCCGGGTTGCTGCACACAAGCCCAGCTCCTATCGCAGGGGTGAGTAGTGTGTCCCTGCTGAGCCCACAGGATGAACCCTGGTTTTGTGGGATCCATTCCGGGGGAAATGCAAATACATCTCTTGAGCTCCTCCAAGATGGAGGCACAAATCTACAGGAGACGGTAAGTCCCTGGAGGAATCCAAACACATGGAGAAGACACTGAGTGATGTGGAGAGACGCCGTGGTGGGTGCATTTCCCTCAGCCTTCCCCTGGGACTCAGCAGCCGGGGCATTCCTTGCACATCTGGACACGCCGTGCCCGGCACAGAGGGAAGGGATCCATGGCAGCCTGGCTGCCCCGCTGCTGCTTTCCTGCCCTGCAGGGCTGTTTGCCAGCCTGGCTGCAGCTTCTCCCCAGCCTCTGCAGGAAGGCATTTGGCAGCAGCTGACAGGGAGCCCAAACTGCACCATGGGCCATGCACACCCTGAGATCCCCTGCAATTTCCCAGTCCCCAGGAAGATCAGGAGGGGTGGTGGTTTGGAGAAGGGAGGGCCCTGCCCTCCGTTCCAAAGCTTCGATGACTTCCTGAACCTTATTAATGTCTTTGACAAGCATTGCCTCCTGAAGATGCCACCTTCCCAATGGGGAACAGGCCCACCTGATCCAGCTGTCCCTTTTCCCTTCTCCAGAGATGGACAGAGAGTCTGTGCTGAAGGCTGAGTTTCCCAGAGGAAGCAGTGGCCCATTGGCAGCCTCTGCTGCAGGAAGGGAGGCGATGCCAGGCACAGTCACAGGAGATAATTGCTGTGTCTCTGGGCCTGAGCCCTGCTGAGGCTTGAGCTGCCCTCTCTGCTGCTTGGCAGTGTGGGCACACAGCATTACCTGAGCCCCTTGCAGTGCTCACTTCCCCATAGAAGGCAATCCCATCACACCGTGGAACATTTCCTATCTGTTCTTCTTTCTAGGTTGGGACCGTGACTTGCATCATTTGGAAAGACTGGCAAACCATGGTTTAAGGGTCTTGGAGCTTGGTGAAGGTTGGTTATCAGCAACTCTTTCCTAACAGAGTGATCATTGTCCAGAGTAATATTCATGTGTGATTTCCTGTAAGATGCTTTGAAGTTTGATGGATTCTGGAAATCCTGTCCTCCAAATTTCTACTCTTGTGCTCAACAGTGATCCCACAGGATCGCTGTCAGTGGGAGGAAGGAGCATTTGGCTGTCCATCTTCCACCCATGTGCAATGCCAGTGTGTCCTTCCATGTTGTGTGCTCTGTGCATCCAGGGAGAAGAGCAGAGAGGGAAGGGGCCGGGCCCAGGGCTGTGCCCCGGGGCTGAGCCTTTCACAGCTCCTTTGCCGGCCCCGGGGTGCCTGAGCTGCTTCTGCTGCTGCTGCCAAAGCCTGGCCCTGCCTGGGGCTGGGTTTAGAGCTGCTGGCAGCTGCAGGGAGTCCTTTCTGCCCCGACTGCCCAGCAAGGGGCTCCTTCCATGCCAGTGTGGGGCCACCGCAGGCACGTGGTCCCCCTGGCCCTGCTCCTGAGTGGGAGGCAGAGCTGAGCAAGTGCCTTGGAGGGCACCAATCACCCAGGGGCACTCACTGCCACTCTGGCCTGAAGGAGAATCTTCAGCAGAGACACAGGAGCTGTTCTGTGCTGCCTTTCTTTGCAGCTGAACGTGATGATGAAGATGATCTGGATTCCCAACCCATACCCATTACTGAGCCTCAGGGAGATGCTGAGGGTAGGTCAAGGCCTTTACCCCCGGGAGAGCTGCCAGCTCAGAGCCCAAAGCTCAGCCAGGGGGGCATCGCTGCAGGTGCCAGGACAGAACCACGCACGTGTGTGCCCTTGCCCTGCGCCATCCCCTCAGTGCTCCTGCAGCTCAGTGCTGCCCGTGCAGATCCGCAGAGATGACAGAAGCTTCTGTGGCTGTTGTGTTACAGATGTGTCTGCAGGGAGGACTTTCCCAGGTCCTCTGGTGGATGTTGCACATAAGCCCGACTCCCATCGCAGGGGTGAGTAGTGTGTCCCTGCTGACCCCACAGGCTGAGCCCTGGTTTTGTGGGATCCATTCCTGGGAAATGCAAATATTTCTCTTAAGGTCCCCTGAGAAGGAAGAACAAACCTACAGGAGACAGTAAGTCACTGGAGGAATCCAAACATCTGGAACAAATCCTGAGTGATGTGGAGAGACGTGGTGGTGGGTGCATTTCCCTCAGCCTTCCCCTGGGACTCAGCAGCCGGGGGCTTTCCCTGCACATCTGGACACGCCGTGCCTGGCACAGCGGGAAGGGATCCATGGCAGCCTGGCTGCCCCGCTGCTGCTTTCCTGCCCTGCAGGGCTGTTTCCCAGCCTGGCCTGGCTGCAGCTTCTCCCCAGCCTCTGCAGGAAGGCATTTGGCAGCAGCTGACAGGGAGCCCAAACTGCACCATGGGCCTGAGATCCCCTGCAATTTCCTGGTCTCTGGGTTGATGCAGAGAGGCAGCTGTTTGCAGGAGGGAGGGCCCTGGAGCAGCTCCAAAACCCTGGCCATTTTCCTTGTCTTCATCCACCCTTTGACAAGTATTGCTTGGAGCAGAACAGCACAGCACAGAGGAATTATGGCATGCAGGCTCAGGGGTTTGGGTACTGGGCAGTCCTGTGCCAAGGGGCGGCAAGGCCCCAGCTCTGGGGGAAACAGAGACCAAGGACCTCCTGTCCCTCTGCACCGTGCTGCCAGCTCAGCAGTGGAGCACAGCACGGGCTCACGCTCCCCATTGCTCCCACAGATGCAGCCGGCACCTCAACACATGCTGACAAGACCCGGAAAAGCATGAGAAGAGTTTTCTGCTGGGGAACACCTTGTTTGGTTAAGTTGATGGCCATTGTGGCTGGTGCAGCACTTTGCCTGATGATTTGCTCTGCTGGAATCTGGTATTGCTGGAAGAGAAAATGGTGAGTGTTTTGGTGATCTCGACCTCAAACAGCATCCTTTAATGGCTGCTGATAGTCAGGGAACATTCCCAGTGAGGCTGCAGTGGAGCTGTGGCCAGTCTGTGGTTGTCCAAAGAACTCTGCTGAGGGCTCTGCTGCTGCCCAGTGCTTTCATTGGCCTCTTCATTGCTGGGCCTTGTCCTGGGGGGCCCGCTGGGGCTGCAGCCAGTGCTGGCTCCCACTGAGGCTGCCTGGGCAAGAGCAGCCCCGGGGGCACAGGGCAGAGGCAGAGCCAGGTGGGGAGGAGAAGGAGCATGGACGAGATTGCCCTTGAAAGGCAGTCAGGCTCTGGGGCCCGCTCCTGGCCAGGGAGCCTGCCCAGAGCCGTCCCCTGCTCACCGGGGCCTTGAGGGGCAGCTGTCCAGCTGGGCCAAGGTGTGCCAGCAGCTCCAGCCGGGCTGGGGAGCCTTGCCAGCTCTGGGCCCTGCTGTGCAGGAGGGTCCCAGTGTGCCACAGGCAGCTGGGGGCCTCAGCCACTCCTCTCTCCAAAGGTGCTCCTGCCCATCTTCAGAAGTCGAGCCTAACAACGCAGGCAGAGAGAACTTGACCCGTGTTCCCAGCTCTTCACTTTTGTCCCCATCTGCCCTGCCGCAGCTGCAGCACTGTCTTGAGCCCTTCCCCAAACTCACCCCTCCACAACGAGACCCTCAGCCCCTGAGCCCCCTGGTCCTGTTCCCAACCACGACTGAAGGTGGGCAGTCCCTGTCTGCCAGGGCAGGGCTTGGCCCACATTTTGTGTTCAAATAAAGAAATAGAGTTGTCAGAGATATGTCCAGGTGGCACCACCAGCAAAGCCCAGCCAGCACCAGTGCTGGCTGAGCTCCATGCCCAGGAGCAGCCGTGGATGCCCACGGTGAGGGCAGGCAGGAGCCAGGCAGGGGCCGCTGTGAGCAGCAGCGGGGCCCCGAGGGGCTGGGGGAGCCCATGCTGAGCGTCCCTGGGCTGAGGGCACATTTCCTCCAGGGGGATCATCTGGGCCTGCACTTCATGAGGCACACAGGGATGTTTTGGGCTCTCTGCTGAGCTGTGCAGGGATCCCTCATGAGGCACACAGGGATGTTTTGGGCTCTCTGCTGAGCTGTGCAGGGATCCCTCATGAGGCACACAGGGATGTTTTGGGCTCTCTGCTGAGCTGTGCAGGGATCCCTCATGAGGCACACAGGAGTATTTCTGGCCTCTCCTAAGGTGTGCAGGGATCCCTCATGAGCTGTGCATCAGGGTAAATGTCAGGGGTTTTTTTACTCTTCACAGCACAGCAAAGGGACACTTGGCCAAGGTTTTGCAAGGCTGGGAGAAAGCCTCTTGCAAAGCCTGGGGCCCAAAAGGCTGTGGGCACAGCGGCCGGGCGGAGCCCATCCCCTGGGGCCAGGCCGGGCCGGGCCGGGCCGGGCCAGGCCAGGGCCCCGGCAGGGAAGGGCCGCGGCCCTGGGCTCTGATGAGGCTGCTGAGCTCCGCCCTGGCCCTGTGCTGCAGCCCAAGACATTTCCAGCCAGGGCCGTGCCCTGGGCCACAGGAGGCACCGGGGCTACAAGTGAGGCCGCGCCTTCTGGCTCTCAAGGGGGCTGGCTCTGTTCCTTGGGAGGATGCAGAGCCTTGTGCCTCGGCCTGATGGGGCAAAAATCCCCCCAACATCCCTCTGTTTGCAAAAATAAAGGCTTTGTGCTCATTAATAGGAAAAGCTGTAGGGGTGGCCTGCAGCTAATGTTCTTTTGTTGGCTGGACCCCAGTCTGTGCTCAGGTCTCAATGACTGTCCCAGCCCCAAGCTGCTCTTAAGACTGATTTGATCAAAGGCACTGAAGCTCTGTTGATTACTGTGAAAAACACTAATTACTTGGTTTCCAAATTTTTTAAAGTTTAATAATAATAATATGGTTATAAAAATAGTAATACAATTAGAGTAATAAAAATTTAGAGTTAGGACAATTAAAAGACAATATAAAAGCAAAGAATAACGGACGTCCGAATGCTCTTGGGCCCTTAAGCCACGACAAGCATGCCTTGTGAACAAAGGAATCACCTTAAAAGCAATAGCCTGTTGCATATACAAAACACTTCATGATTATGCATATATTTTATTTAAAACAAGAAATTCGTCTGGTACTTGTCAAAAAGTTTCTGTTAATCCCCAGGCATCTTCAAGTCTAAGTCACGCTTGAGGAAGTTAGTTTCTGTTGATAAGGAAAGCCATAAATTCCTCTCCTCTGGAAAATTTAGGGGTTTCTGTAATTGTTATTTTTGTGCGAAGAATTCCTTCATTACCTCATTTCTTTCTTGAGCTAGTTAAAAATAATTTTACATACTATGGTTTCTATTTTAACATTGTGTTATAACCTAAAAATATGTTCAGCACACTACTTGAGAGCATTAATACAGCATAACTTTCCAACATTACACATATAATATTCATTGTAACATTTGCGAAAAGCCAATCATAAAATATGCATTTTTCACACCGGGCACGGCGTGTCCAGATGTGCAGGGAAAGCCCCCGGCTGCTGAGTCCCAGGGGAAGGCTGAGGGAAATGCACCCACCACGGCGTCTCTCCAGATCACTCAGCATCTGGTCCAGGTGTCTGGCTGCCTCCAGGAATTTTTTGTCTCCTGTGTCTGCATTCTTCCATGGAGGAGGACCTTAACAGAAACAGGCCCCGTGCAACATCCCTGGAGGGCAGGTACTGCCACACAGCAGAGATGGCAGCTCAAGCCTCAGCAATTACCTGCTGTGACTGTGCCTGGCATCGCCTCACTTCCTGCAGCAGAGGCTGCCAATGGGCCACTGCTTCCTCCAGGAAATGCTGCCTTCAGCACAGCCTTTCGGTTCATCTCTGGAGACAGGAAGAGGCACAGCTGCATTAGATGGAGCCGTTCCCCCTTTCTGGGTGATGGCATCTTCAAGAGGCAATACTGGACAAACTCATGGTTCAGGAAATCATCAAAACTTTTGGGATTGGCCAGGCCACTGCCTTCTACAAACAGGTGCCATTCCTGATCTACCCGGAGACCGGGAAATTGCAGGCATCTCGGGCCCATGGTGCAGTTTGGGCTCCCTGCCAGCTGATGCCAAATGCCTTCCTGCAGAGGCTGGGGAGAAGCTGCAGCCAGGCCAGGCTGGGAAACAGCCCTGCAGGGCAGGAAAGCAGCAGCGGGGCAGCCAGGCTGCCATGGATCCCTTCCCTCTGTGCTGGGCACGGCGTGTCCAGATGTGCAGGGAAAGCCCCCGGCTGCTGAGTCCCAGGGGAAGGTTGGGGGAAATGCACCCACCACGGCGTCTCTCCAGATCACTCAGCATCTGGTCCAGATGTCTGGCTGCCTCCAGGGATTTCTTGTCCCCAGTGTCTGAGTTCTTCCATGGAGAAGGACCTTAACAGAAAGTTGTTCCATGTCCCCTTCAGGCCAGAGTGGCAGTGAGTGCCCCTGGGTGATTGGTGCCCTCCAAAGCACTCCCTCAGCTCTGCCTTCCACTCAGGAGCAGGGCCAGGGGGACCACGTGCCTGCGGTGGCCCCACACTGGCATGGAAGGAGCCCCTTGCAGGGCCGTCCTCGGGGGAGAAAGGATTCCCTGGAGCTGCCAGCAGCTCTAAACCCAGCCCCAGGCAGGGCCAGGGCTTGGCAGCAGCAGCAGGAGCAGCTCAGGCACCCCGGGGCCCGCAAAGGAGCTGCAAAAGGCACAGCCCCGGGGCACAGCCCTGGGCCCAGCCCCTTCCCTCTCTGCTCTTCTTCCTGGCTGCACAGAGCACACGGAAGCGCACACTGGAATTGCACACGGAAGGAAGATGGACAGCTAAATGCTCCTTCCTGCCACTGACAGCCATTCTGTGGGATCCCTCAGGGATCCAGAATGGAGCCGGGCAAGTTTTCCAGAATCTTTCAACCCTGTGATCCTGCTAAGGGAAATGAGGCACTGATTATTCTCTCAGGAAAGGCACACAGAAAACTTGCCTCCAGCATTCTCCAAGAGAATCTCTCCAAGAGAATTCTCCAAGCTGTCATCCAGTAGGGCATCCCGATAAGCCATGTCGCCATCCCAAGCTAGAAGGGATCAGAGATCAGAACCATTTCCTGCTCTGCTGGGATCCCCCTGTGCCTTGGGGAACTGGGCACTGCAAGGGGGTCGGGTAAGGCTGTGGGGGCCAAATTTCCATGGCCATGGCCAAAGCTGCCCAGGGGCCTGGGGAGCTCTGGGCTGGCTCCTGGCCACTCTCCACACTCTTTGCAGGCGCTGTGCACCATCCCTGGAGGGCAGGTACTGCCACACAGCAGAGATGGCAGCTCAAGCCTCAGCAATTACCTGCTGTGACTGTGCCTGGCATCGCCTCACTTCCTGCAGCAGGGGCTGCCAATGGGCCACTGCTTCCTCCGGGAAATGCTGCCTTCAGCACAGCCTTTCGGTTCATCTCTGGAGACAGGAAGAGGCACAGCTGCATTAGATGGAGCCGTTCCCCTTCTGGGAGATGGCATCTTCAAGAGGCAATACTGGTCAAGCTCATGGTTCAGGAAATCCTCAAAACTTTTGGGATTGGCCAGGCCACTCCCTTCTACAAACAGGTGCCATTCCTGATCTACCCGGAGACCGGGAAATTGCAGGCATCTCAGGCCCATGGTGCAGTTGGGGCTCCCTGCCAGCTGGTGCCAAATGCCTTCCCGCAGAGGCTGGGGAGAAGCTGCAGCCAGGCCAGGCTGGGAAACAGCCCTGCAGGGCAGGAAAGCAGCAGCGGGGCAGCCTGGCTGCCATGGATCCCTTCCCTCTGTGCTGGGCACGGCGTGTCCAGATGTGCAGGGAAAGCCCCCGGCTGCTGAGTCCCAGGGGAAGGCTGAGGGAAATGCACCCACCACGGCGTCTCTCCAGATCACTCAGCATCTGGTCCAGGTGTCTGGCTGCCTCCAGGGATTTCTTGTCTCCTGTGTCTGCGTTCTTCCATGGAGGAGGACCTTAACAGAAAGTTGTTCCATGTCCCCTTCAGGCCAGAGTGGCAGTGAGTGCCCCTGGGTGACTGGTGCCCTCCAAGGCACTCCCTCAGCTCTGCCTTCCACTCAGGAGCAGGGCCAGGGGGACCACGTGCCTGCGGTGGCCCCACACTGGCATGGAAGGAGCCCCTTGCAGGGCCGTCCTCGGGGGAAAAAGGATTCCCTGGAGCTGCCAGCAGCTCTAAACCCAGCCCCAGGCAGGGCCAGGGCTTGGCAGCAGCAGCAGGAGCAGCTCAGGCACCCCGGGGCCCGCAAAGGAGCTGCAAAAGGCACAGCCCCGGGGCACAGCCCTGGGCCCGGCCCCTTCCCTCTCTGCTCTTCTCCGTGGCTGCACAGAGCACACCGAAGAGCACACTGGAATTGCACACGGAAGGAAGATGGACAGCTAAATGCTCCTTCCTGCCACTGACAGCCATTCTGTGGGATCCCTCAGGGATCCAGAATGGAGCCAGGCAAGTTTTCCAAAATCTTTCAACCCTGTGATGCTGCTAAGGGAAATGGCTCATGAGGCACTGATTATTCTCTCAGGAAAGGCACACAGAGAACTTGCCTCCAGCATTCTCCAAGAGATTCAAGCTGTCATCCAATGGGGCATCCGGATAAGCCATGTCGCCATCCCAAGCTAGAAGGGATCAGAGATCAGAACCATTTCCTGGTCTGCTGGGATCCCCCTGTGCCTTTGGGAACTGGGCACTGCAAGGAGGTCGGGTAAGGCTGTGGGGGCCAGATGAGAATGGCCATGGCCAAAGCTGCCCAGGGGCCTGGGGAGCTCTGGGCTGGCTCCTGGCCACTCTCCACACGATTTCCTTGCCTTGTGCAACATCCCTGGGAGAGTGGCTGGAGCAGCCCAGGGCCCATGGGGGCTCTCTCCCTCCCACAGAGGAAAGCCTCCCTAAAGCCCAGGGGAAAAACCATCCCCCAGCACTTCCCAGGGAGCAGGGAGCGCTGTCCCAGTAAAGGGGAGCCAGGCTGCTGGCTCACCTGCTCCCCGCGCTTGCAGCGGAGCAGCCTGGGCAGCCCCGGCAGGCAGGGCCACGGCCAGGAGGAGCGGGAGGAAGAGGCGCAGAGCAAGGGCCATGGTGCCCTGCCCTCTGCCAGTCCCCAGCTCTTGCTGCCACCACTGTCCTGACACCGCTGTCCCAATGTCAGCACCACTGCTGCCACCGCCGCTGCTGCCTCAACAGTTGTGCTCAAGGACTGACTGCTGGGTCCTTGTGGTGCTGTGCAGCCACGGGGCTCTGGCACCTCTGTGACCTCACAGCCTGCTGTGACCCCAGCCTGCTGTGACCCCAGAGCCTGCTGTGACCTCATGGCCAGGCTGGAATTGTGTGGAGAGTGGGATCTGCCTTCTTTGGCAGGGATCTCATCCTGCCCAACAGCTCTGTCCCAGGGTTGTGACACAGTCCCTGCCCAGCTGGTCTCACAGCCTGGGGCATGAAGGGATGGAGAGCAGCCCGGCCAAGAAGGACTTGGGGCTGCTGCTAGATGAGAGGCTGGACATGAGCCAGCCTTGTGCATGCAAAGGAGAGTGCCCGGCAGGTTGAAGGAGCTGATTCCACCTCTTTGCTCTGCTGAGACTCCACCTGGAGTACTGTGGAAGATGTTTTATATTGCTGGCCGGGGCTCTATGTACAAATCACCAACGGGACGGGACTGCTGAGGAACGCGTCTCGAGCTGGTTCTGTTCCAGCATCAGTCTCATTCCATGGTTATGACAATGGGCAGATGCCAGCAGCTCACATCCCCGGCAGCAGGCAAAGAACTTAATGGTACAACTGACTTTAAAAGCTCTTTGACCAATCACACAAAGCAAAAGCATATTGACAATAGTTTTATCCAATCACTATAAGCACATGTATCTTTTGTTAAAACAATATTTGTTTGATTTATTTCTTTTGAATACAATACCTACTTGTATTGTAAGCCTTAAAACCCAATGCACAGAGCTCCATTAGTAAGCTTAGAACATCCTAATATCTTTCTAGAGATACTTTTCTGTAGCTTAGGGAGTTATTCTAGCCAAGCATTAATACACAGACCATTGTACTATTCGTCCTTACTTTTCCACTACTTATATAATTTTTCTGCTGACAAATCTTACAGCTACTGCTTTTCTCTAATTACAGTTCTGCTGTCTCTGAGGCCTGCCTTTTGCAGCTTTCCCAAAACCCTCTAATTTTAAAGATTCCCGCCTTTTACAGTGACTTCTGTGAGCCAGAGAGAAGTTTGATAAGAGGATCCATGTTTACCCCTGAAAGAATTTTCTACCAAGGTTGTTGACATAGAAACCGAGAAAGCAAGAAGGATAAATAAGAGAAACCCGCAACTGCCTAGTCCAATAAGCACTTTGCTTGTCTCTTGTGACCAATGAGTAAACTTATGAGCTTTGTGAGAACGTAGAAAAAGCATGCATGCTAGAATAAAAACAGGGTTTGAAGCCTTCTGGAAATGGAGGGTGTTGCTTTGTATTGTCTCCGTCTCTACCCTGACAGAGTACTGCATCCAGCTCTGGGTCCCCAGCACAGGAAGGACATGGTTCTGTTGGATCTAGTCCAGAGGAGGGACAAAATGCTCGGAGGGCTGGAGCCCTTCTGCTTTGGAGACACGCTGGGAGAGCTGGGGGTGTTCAGCCTGGAAGAGAGAAGGCTCCAGGGAGACCTGATTGCTGCCTTTCAGTACCTTAGGGGGCTTGTAAAAGAGATGGGACAGAATTTTTAGTAGGGCCTTATGTGACCAGACCGTGGGGGAATGGTTGTAATCTAAAAGACAGTCAATTCAGACTACACGAGAGAAACCAATTTTTTACACTCTAGGTTTTGAAACCCTGTAATAGGTTGCCCAGAGAGGTGGACATCCATCCCTGCAGTCATTCAAGCTCCTGCACTGAGCAACCTGACCTAGTCAAAGGTGTCCCTGCTCACTGCAGGGCATTGGACTGGATGGCCTTTAAATGTCCCTTCTGTGACATCACAGCTCCCCAAGTGTTCCAGGTGGAAGGCCCAGGACCTGGAAACGAGCACAGCAGACACTTCCGCTGCTGCCAATGGCCACTTCTCCCTCTCCCTTCGCTCTGCCCATCAGTGCTGAGCTGTTGCTGCTGCCTGGGCTTTTGCTGCCGCCTGCTCTGAAGCCAATCCCGGCAGGATGTGCACTGCTGCCCCAGTGGAGGTACAGTGCCATTCCAGGGAGGGGGGCACCCTGCTTGGGCAGGATGCAGCCATGTGGGAATGGATGGGGTGGGACAGCAAGCCCAGCGTGAGATTGTGCTGCCTCTTGCAGACAGCCAGAGACACCGTGGAGGAGATGGAAGTGGACATGGTGCGGGATAGGGAAGAAATGATGGAGGTGGACACGGAAGAGACTGCCGAGGACATGGAGGTCGACGTGGAGGACAGCATCGAGGAGATGGAGATTGATGTGGAGGACAAGATGGAGGAGATGGAAGTCGATGAGAAGGATGAGGAGGAGCCCATGGTCCTTGGATGAAGATGGAGCCCCAGGAGCAAGAGAGGCAGATGCTTCCCACGCCCAGCCCACAGGCAGAGTGTGTCCCCTGACGCCAGGCTGGGGCTGGGCTGGATGGCCCCGCTCAGGGACACAGTGCCCGCAGGGGGCCCTGGATTGTGGTGGCACAAGCAGCAGCCCCGGCCTGCCCTGCGCTTGCCTGGGGCCATGCCAGCCCTGCCAGCCCTGTCCCAGCCCCTGGGGCCCAGCTGCCAGCCCACCTGGGCCACTGCTGGCAGCAGAGTCCAGCGCTGCTGCGGCCTTTCTTCAAAGACCGATGGAGATGAGGGCCACAGATATCACCCCTCTGTAAATATGTCCTGAAGTTTAGAGCTTTTCTGTAAATATGTTTGGAAGTTTGTTACTCTATAGGCACCCATGTAAATATGTTAGGAAGTTTGTTAGTCTGTAAGGACCCATGTAAATATATTCTGTAGATTGTTGTTGTTCTAAGGATTGTTGCAATGAAACATGTTCTGTAAATCCTAAGTTTTGCCAATCTTTGGGGAAAAAATACTGTTTCTTTTTAAAATCTCAGTTCTTTGCAATTCCTTTGGGCACAAGCGGCGTTTTCACAGTTGTGGTTTCCACTTGTTCTGGGTTGCCGGGGCTGGAGGTCCCTGGGGGGGCCGGGCCAGCACCCACTGCACTGTGGCTGCTGCTGCTGCCAGAGCCGGGAAGGACTCGGGGACAGGGAATGGACACGGGGGGACAGCAAAGGCCTGGGGCTGCAGGGATGTTGGAGCTCGGGCCAGCGCCAGCACAGAGCTTCAGCCCGCCATTAACCCAGAGGGAAAGGCTGGGGAAAGGCTCCATTTCAGCCTTTCTTTACTCGTCGCTGTGAAGGGACTGAAATTAAAGAACAGGCAGGGCCCGACCCCTTTTCCTTTGGGACGAGCCCCATGACTGGGGCTGTGAGGGGCCATGAGGATCTGTGGGGGTCCATGAGGGGCCATGAGGAGCTGTGAGGGGCCATGAGGAGCTGTGGGGGTCCATGAGGGGCCATGAAGAGCTGTGAGGGGTTTGTGAGGGGCCGTGAGGGGCTGTGAGGAGCTGTGGGAGGCCAAGCACCTCATGGAACCAAGGATCCATTGTGGCACAGCAAGGCCTTGTGGAACCAAAGGGACCATGGTGACACTGTGGAACCTCATGGTACCACAGGTCCAGTGTTACACAACAGCCACAGCAGGACGCAGAACCAAGGAGATCACTGTGACGCACACAGCCTCATGGAATCAGGGCATCCATGTTACACTACTGAACCTCATGGAACCAAGGGTCCCTTGTGACACTGTGGAACCAAGGAGACTGCTGTTGGCAATACGAAAGCTCATGGAACCAAAAGTCCATTGTGACACTGTGGGGCCTCATGGAACTATGGAGACCATTATGACACTTCAGGACCCAGTGGAACCAAGGGGCTGTTGTGACACTGCAGGGCCTTGTATAACCAAGGGGTCATTGTAGCACGGCAGGGCCTCATGGAATCAAGGGGATCACAGTGACACTGTGGGGCTCCATAAGGGGTTGTGGGGATCCATGAGACCACGGGGCCATTCTGACTGTAGAACCAAGGACACCATTGTTACACTACGGGGCATCATGGAACGAAGGAGGCCATTGGGAACCAGCGGGGGAACCCGCTGAGACCATTGTAACACTTCAAGGGCCATTGTGGAACTGCAGAGCCTTGAAGAACCAATGAGACCATTGTGACATGGCCTGGCCTAATGGGAGCAAGGGCCATTGTGACACTGTGGGGCCTTGTAGAACTGAGGGGCCCTTGTGACCCTGTGTGGCACCATGGAACCAAGCAGAGCACTGTGACACTGCAGGGCTCCGTGGAACTAAGGACTCGTGTAACAGTGAGGAGCCCAATGGAACCAAGGGGCCATTCCGTACTTCAGGGCTGCACGGAACCAAGGTGCCATTGAGACACTGCAGAACCAAAAGAGACCATTGTGACACTGCGGGGCTCCATGGAACCAGTGAGACCATCCTGACACTCCGAGTCCCCATGGAACCAAGGGGCCATTGTGACACCACAGGGCCTCACAGAACCAAGGCAACCACTGTGACACTGCAAGGCCTCATGGGGACAAGGGGCCATTGTGACACTGCGGGTCCCCATGGAAGCAAGGGGCCAGTGTAACACATCCAGGCCAGGTGGAACCAAGGGGCCATTGTGATCCTGGGGAACCCAGTAGAACCAAGGGGCCATTTTGAGACTCTGCGACCTCATGGAACCAATGGGCATCGTGGCATTGCTCATTCCCATGGATACAAGGATTTCATTTTGACACTGCAAGGCCTCATGGAAGCAAGGGACCATTGTGCCACTGTGGGGCCAAGGAGACCATAGTGATATCACTGGGCCTCATGGAACCAAAAATCTGCTGTGATCCTACAGGGCCTCATGGAACCAAGGGGCCATTGTGATGCTGCAGGGGCCCAAGGATCCAAGAACATGGAACAGGTCTGGCTGGCTGGGCCTCCTGGAGGCCACCTGACTGGTCCAGCTGACCTTGGCATGTTGAAGGTCGCTTTTCATCAGCCCCTGACACCCTGGAGTTCATGCTTTCCTTCCTGTGGGAAAGAACTGTCCTCCTCCTCCTCCAGGGGTTCATGGCCAAAACTGGGATTCCTCCTCCAAGTTTGATTATATGCAAGGATTATTCCCATATGAAACCTGCCAGGACAGACAGCTCTGGCTGATCTTGGCCTCTTGCGGGCCACCTCTCATCTGCCTTGAAAACATTGGGGGCCTTTGCTTTTCTTCCCATGGGAAAAAACATTTTTCAAATCCAGGTGTCCATGGCCAAAATTGAGAATCCGCCTCCAAAATTCCTTATATCCATGGATAGCTCTCAGACAAAACCTGCCAGGACTGTCCAGGTTCCCTTGGTTTCATGAGGACCAGCTCTCATCTGCCTTTCAAACACTGGGGCTCTGTACTTTCCTTCCTACGGAAAAGAACTGTCCTTCTCGTCCAGATGCCCATAGACAAAAGTGGGGTCTGGCCTCCCAAATTCTGTCTATCCAGGGATTCTTCTCTGACAACAGGTCTGGCTGCCTTGGCCAGCTGAGGCCGCCTCTAAACAGCCTTTGAAACACTGGGGCTCCACCCTTTCCTTCCTATGGAGAACTGTCATTCCAGGCCAGGAACCCACGGCGGAAATGGAATTCCAACTGCAAAACTCCCCACATATCCAAGGGTTGCTTTCAGAGAAAGCTGCAAGGACAGACAGGTCTGGTTTGCCTTGGCCTCTGGCGACTGCTTCTCATGTGCCTTCAAAACCCTGGGGTTCTGTGGTTTCCGTCCTGAAGAAAAGAACTGTCCCTCTTGTCCAGGCGCTCGTGGCCTCAGGCACATGAGCACTGCACAGGGACAAAAGAGCTCTGTGCTCATGGGGTGGAGACTGAGGACAGCAGAGGAGAGCCCTGGGAGGGACTGAAGGGTGGTTTCACTGATGGTGGATCCTTTTGACATGGTAGAGAACAGCCAGAGAAAGAAAGAATTAATGCCAAGGGCAGCTGAGGAGGCCTGTCAGAGTCCAGGACATCCCTCTGGCTGCCCTGGCTGTCTTGAGACCCTGGCAGGGGGCTGGGAGACCTTGGCAAGAAGTCAAAAACACCTGTGGCTTCAATTTGAGCCCGTGGAAAAAGCTGACAACTTTGTATGAGGAATTACAAGCCACAAGGCTTTGAGTAGTGTAGTAGTTGAATTAACACAGGGTGAAAAAGAATGGAATTTTGGGGTTTTTAGAATGGGGTTCACGGGACAAGATGGAGGGATTTGGGCGAGTCCTGACCTTCTTCTCCTTCTTGTCGTCCTCCATGTCTTGCTCTGATGGGGACACTTTTCTATTGGTTTAAGGTAGAGACACACTGTCTAACATAAAGGATAGATATTGGCACATTAATGTAAACATGGTACACATAGTTTTTAGTGTAAAATGTAAATGCCCCCAAGGCAGCACAAAGAATGTATGCCCCAGCCATGACCGACCTGCTAGACAGAGCTGAGCAGGCCAGAGAAAGAATGTTATAGATGAGGAAAAATAAACAACCTTGAGAAGCTGATCCTTCGCATTCTGACTCCTTCTTTGGCTGCACGGGCTGGGAGAACAAAGACTTTTACAATCTTGGGGTTACTCTGATGCCCAGACCCTGAGAGAGGCCCAGACTGGAAACAAGGACAAAGGAACATCCCCACACCCCAGTGCCAAGGAAAAGCCCTGAGCAAAAAGAGACAGACAGGATCTGCCTGTCACAGTGTGACAGGAAGACATCACACAGCAGGGAAAGAAGCTGACAAATGTCCTGGGCCCCCTCCCTGCTGTGTCCATGCCCCCAAGGGCACAGAGCAGCCTCCTCTCTCGGGCACTTGCCTGTTTTCAATGCCTTGCATAGGCGCTGGCCCTGCCCCACAAGGCCTGGGCTGAGTCCTGCCCCTGCACGCTCAGCCAGGCTGAGATGGACACTGATGGTTTCTGGGCCAGTGTCCTAGCTTAGGGCAAAATTTGGGAGAAGACCTCCAGAAGGAGCCCCCAGAAAGCAAACCTCCCACGGCCCCTCTCCCACCTGGTTCGGGAAGGATTTCCTCAGAGAGAAATGGAAAAAAACCTGTTTATTTAACAAGCAAAACCACTCCCTAATACAAAAAAAAAAAAACCAAAATCAACACCAGATGACAAAACCCTTTCACCGTTCTGAAGAGATGAGAAATTCACAAAGTCTCTCCTGGGAGTGGTCGCCTAGCTATCAGTCCCTGGTGCTGGGGATGGCTGCTGCAGGTCACAAAATGCAGACTCTTGGTGTTTCTTGATGTTTCCCAGGTCCAGGTCCAGAGCAGGTTCAGATGATATTCAGCAAAGGGAAAGGGAAGGGAAAAAGAAACAGTCCAGGGTAAAAATTGGACTGCCTAGCTAAACTAACTAATAAGCAAAAGCAAAAGCAAAAGCAAGCAAGCCAGCAAGCAAGCAAGCAAGCAAGCAAGCCCAAGGCAGCCAAGCGTCTCCTAGACACAGACCATGGTGGGAGGTGAGCCGGCTGATAACAAGACAAAACAATCCTTCACTTTCAGAGTCAGTCCTGAAGGCACAGAACATAATATCAGGCATAAACAGAACACACGATTTGGGATACAAACACCATACCGTCACCCTAGGACAGTTGGACTTGATGATCTTCAAGGTCTTTTCCAGCCTCTTTGATTCTGTCATTCTGTGATGACTGGGACATTCTGGGGCCACTGTGACACTGTGGGGCCTCGTGGAACTGAGAGCACCAGAGTGACACTGTGCAGCCCCATAGAACCAGGGCTCCATTGTGGTGCTCTGGGGCCAAATGGAACCAGGGAGTCCCCCGTGACCCTGGGTCCTCGTGGAACCACAGAGGCCATTGTGACACTGCGGGGCCTGGTGGAACCCAGGGGTTTCACCATTTGGACACTGCGAAACCAAGGAGAGCATTGGGAGAGTCCAGGGCCCAGTGGAACCAAGGGGCCGTTCTGACCCTGCGGGGCCTCACGGAACCAAGGGGACATTGTGACACTGCAGGACCTTGTGTAACCAAGGGGCCACTGTGACACTCTGGGGCCTCAAGGAATGCGGAAGGCCGTTGTGACACTGTGTGCCTCGTGGAAACAAGGAGTCCATTGTGACACTGAGGGGACTTGTGGAACCACAGAGAGCATTGTGACAGGGTGGAACCCCATGGGACTATGGGGCCTTTGTGACACCCTGGGGCCCCATGGAACCAAGGGGCCACTGTGAAACTGGGGCACCAACGAGAACATTGTGACACTGTGAAGCCCCATGGAACCAAGGAGTCCATTCGTGACATTTTGGGGCCCCAGGGAACCAAGGAGACCAGTGTGACAATGCAGTGCCTGCTGTAACCAAAGGGATGTTATGACACTGATGGCCCCATGAACCAAGGACATCTTTGCAGATGACACCAAATTGTCTGGGAGTATTGATCTCCTGGAGGGCAGGAGGGCTCTGCACAGGGCCCTGGACAGGCTGGATCCAGGGCCAAATCCAACAAGGTGAGGTTTAACAAGTCCAAGTGCCGGGTCCTGCACTTTGGCCACAACAACCCCTGCAGTGCTCCAGGCTGGGGACAGAGGGGCTGGAGAGCAGCCAGGCAGAAAGGGACCTGCAGGGACTGATGGACAGCAGGCTGGACATGAGCCAGCCGTGTGCCCAGGTGGCCAAGAAGGCCAATGGCTCCTGGCCTGGATCAGGAATGGTGTGGCCAGCAGGAGCAGGGCAGTGATTCTTCCCCTGTGCTGGGCACTGCTTTGGGCAGCACCTCGAGTGCTGTGTCCAGTTCTGGGCCCCCAATTTAGGAAGGACATGGAGGGGCTGGAGCGTGTCTAGAGAAGGGCAACAAGGCTGCTGAGGGGTCTGGAGCACAAGTCCTGTGAGGAGTGGCTGAGGGAGCTGGGGTTGTTGATCCTGGAGAAGAGGAGGCTCAGGGAGACAAGGCGGTGTCAGGGCACAGGTTGGACTTGATGATTTCCAAGGTCTTTTCCAGCCTTGCTGATTCTGGGATTCTCTGAAACCACCCTTGGAGCAGTTGCAGGAGGAGCCCTGGGCCTCCTCTTCAGAAGCTGCAGCAGCCCAGGTCCCTCAGCTTCTCCTCACAGCCCCAAAGCCCATCCTGTCAGTCCTGCAGAGCCTCTGCAGCTCCTCCTCCTTGCCCAGAACAGGGAGCCCCACAGGCAGACACAGCAGCCCAGATGTGCCCCCCTGGCCGGGGCTGCCTCTGGCAAGGGAACAGCACGAGGCACTGCAGGAGCCTGCAGACAATGCCTGCAGCACTTGTGGGATGATCCTGCTCCCCAAGGGACGTTCCCATGGTGCCAAGTCAGGAAGTGCAATGGGGAGTGGGTCCAGAGAGGAAAGGGCAAACAGGGATGGGCTGTGTGCAGGGCAGGGAACAGGGCTGGGCAAGAGGTAGAAATCGGGACCAGGGAAGAGTAAAGAAAGCAAAGGTGAAGCCAAGGAAATGCTCAGGGTATTTTGGGGGTGGCTGCCAGGCAGCCCTGGCTCTGAGCAACAGCGTCTGCAATGGGACAGGAAACTCCCAGCTGATGGGAACAAACTTTCTGGCTGAGTGCAGAGGCCAGGACAAAGCTGAGTGGTTTCCCTGGCGTCCCCCAGCCCTTCCTGGCCCCAGGGGCTGATGGCATTTGTGCTGCCTCAGGTTCATGTCCCCACAGCACCAGCACGGGGGTGCTCCCGCCTGCTGTGTGCAATGCAAACAGGGGCTCCTGAGCCAGCGCTGCCGTGTCTGTGCCTGCAAGGATGCGGCACCTGTGTGAGCTGGGGGAGAGGCCAGGGCTGCAGAGGGGGGATGTTGTTGGCAGCTCCATGAGGACGCTCTGGGACGCTGCCCTGGGCTGTGCAGCGCACTGGGGATGGATCAGCCCCTGCTCTGCTGCTCCTTCCCATCTCCCCCAGGGCCCTTGCAGAGCACCAGCCGTGCTGTTTGCCCCCAACCTGCCCACGGCCAGCCTGGGGCTGCTGACGGGGGTTTTCTGTGCTGAGCATTGGCCTGGCCGTGTTCTTGAGAGAGCCTGGGCAAGGAGCCTGGAGCCCCCAGGCCCTGGCCTGAGGCGTCAGCGCTGCCCCAGCAGTGCCCATGGCCTGTCCCTGCTGCAGCCCCGGCACTGCCACCCCCAGGACTGTGCCCGGCCCCGAGAGCACTCAGGCCCTGCAGCAACACCAGGGCCACCAGGGCAGCGGGGCAGGGCCACGGGAGCAGCACTGGCAACACCAAGTGCTGCTGCTGCTGCTGGGCACAGCTGCTGTGCCAGCACTGATCTGCCCCCAGCTCTGCACACAGACATTGCTGCTGCAGCTCCAGAGAAGGCAACAAAAGGGCAGCTCTGCTGAAAACTGTGCTGGGAGATCATTGAGTTCCTTTAAAGACACGGAGAGTGCAGCCCCTCGTTGACACAGTCTGTGGCCACAGGGAATGTGGAGAGAAACAAAATGAGAAATGGTACTAAAAATGATAGTTCTTTTTGGACAACATGGAAAAACTAAAACAAAGGAATAGAACCTCCAAAATGAAACCAACAAGATGTATAAAAGATGACTTTGACTACAAGTGATTTGCCCCAAAATTGGCCAGCAGTTTAATGTTCCTGAAAGCATCCAGTCATCAGTCTCCTCACTGCAGCCTTGAGCTCCTGCTTCCTCAGGCTGTAGATGAGGGGGTTCAGGGCTGGAGGCACCACCGAGTACAGAACTGACACTGACAGATCCAGGGATGGGGAGGACATCGACGGGGGGCTTCAGGTGAGCAAACACTGCAGTGCTGACAAACAGAGAGACCACGGCCAGGTGAGGGAGGCAGGTGGAAAAGGCTTTGTGCCGTCCCGGCTTAGAGGGGATCCTCAGCACAGCCCTGAAGATCTGCACATAGGAGAAAACAATGAACACCAAATAACCAAATACGAAACACATACTAACAGCAATGAGCCCATGTTCCCTGAGGTAGGATTTGGAGCAGGAGAGCTTGAGGATCTGGGGGATTTCACAGAAGAACTGGCCCAGGGCATTGCCATGGCACAGGGGCAGGGAAAATGTGTTGGCCGTGTGCATGAGAGCATTGAGAAAGGCAGTGGCCCAGGCAGCTGCTGCCATGTGGGCACAAGCTCTGCTGCCCAGGAGGGTCCCGTAGTGCAGGGGTTTGCAGATGGACACGTAGCGGTCGTAGCACATGATGGTCAGGAGATAAAACCCTGCTGAGATGAAGAACAGAAAAGACCTGTGCAGCACATCCTGTGTAGGAGATGGTGCTGGTGTCCCAGAGGGAATTGTGCATGGCTTTGGGGACAGTGGTGCAGATGGAGCCCAGGTGGCTGAGGGCCAGGTTGAGCAGGAAGAAGAACATGGGCGTGTGCAGGTGGTGGCCGCAGGCTACGGCGCTGATGATGAGGCCGTTGCCCAGGAGGGCAGCCAGGGAGATGCCCAGCAAGAGGCAGAAGTGCAGGAGCTGCAGCTGCCGCGTCTCTGCCAGTGCCAGCAGGAGGAAGTGGCTGATGGAGCTGCTGTTGGACATTTGCTGTGGCTGCACATGGGCACCTGTTCATGGAGAAAGGACAGTGACAAGTCAGGAGAGGCTGCTTGGAGCCAAACCTGGGCCATTCCCTGTAGCCTGTCCTGCTGGGACTCACCCAACCTTGTTCCTGCTCTGGGAAAACCTTCACCCAGGTCCCTGCCTGAGCTCCAGCTGTGCTGGCTGAGTGTGCCAGGAGCAGCCAGGGCTGTGCGTGGGGGTTCTCAAGGAGCCATCCCTGCCCCCTGCCCTGGGTTTGTGGCCATGTGGCAGAGGGACAAGGCTGAGTATTCAGGATTTGTCAGGGGAATCACTTTTACTGCAGACTTGCTTGGTAGCATCTGCACTGCCACATCTAGAGGATTTGGATAGCAGGGAAAAGATATAGGGAATGTTTTTCCTACCCACACATCATTGCTGGCTCTCTGAGGTCAGAAATCCCCAGCATTCCTGCTGCACTCAGAGTTTGCCACTGAGAGATGTGAGAGCAAATGATTCCCTGTGGCTGAGGGAAGGTGAGGGGCTGGATGGGCTTGTTCCCCCAGCACTGCTCTGCTCAGCCCCCTCTCCTTCCCTGAGCATCTCCCTGGGCCTGGACATTCCCTCCTGAGAGGTGCCTTGTCCCTGCCAGCGCTCACAGAGCCCATCCCACCCCGTGTGCCCTCGGCCCGGCCCTACAGAAACCTGCCTGTGTGCAGGGCCCTGGCTGGGGCAGGGTCTGTGTGCAGCTGGGCAAGGGCAGCTCAGGAGAGCCCTGCTGGGCCCTGCCAGGGTGATGCTGCTGCTCTCCAGGGCTGAGCAGTGGCTGAAGGCCCTTTGGGAGGCTGCCAGCAGAAAGACTGACCATCCAAAGTCACAGTTCTGGAGTCTCTGTAAATGTTCAAACATCCCTTTGATTATCCTGTGCTCCTTTGAACTCAGAATGTTCTGTCAGTCTGGGATTACAATTCTTCTTCTGCTTCACTCATCCCCATGTTGTCTATGATCAAACGAGAAAAAAAAAAAAATAAAAAAAAAAAAAAAAAAACAAAAAAAAAAAAAAAAAAAAACAAACAACCAAAAAACCCTTGCAACAGAGTTAGAACAGTAAAGGAAAAACCAGAACTTTATTGGAAGCTTCCAGGTGTCCCAGTGGGGATGAGGCTCAATCGGCTACTGATTTCAACAATTTATAAAGGTTGATTAATAAGGATATTTAACAGGAACATCCAATAGGAGATTCAGTTGTCCCAGTTACACACTCCTAACTCAACCCATTGGAGTAGGACCAAAGGGTTCTTTGCCCCACTTTTTGTTATCACTGTTCACACTCAAAAACCAGAATGTTCTTCTTATAGGTCCTCTTTCTGATAATAAGACTACACAGTATTCCAGGAAGGTATTTTGACAGTCAACTTATTGTTCTAAAATATAAGAAAAAGGTAAGGAAATGTACTAGAGTTAAATAAGGATTATAATTATATTAAGTATATAATAGTAGTTTAATAGAGTTAATTAGGAGTTTAATAGAGTTAGGTAAGGATTACAGTCTTATATAATAGTAATAAACAGAACTACCAATATGTGAAAAATATATGAAAAGCAAAAAACCCCAAATTTCCCATCCGTCTCCAAGCAGGAAATTGAAAACACTCTCAAGAAAGCTCCTGATCTTTACAGCAATCCCAGGCTTTCCTTCTTTGGGAAGTGTCCTCTGGAGCTGTGCCCAGGCTGGTCTGGAGCTGGGAGCAGCCCTGCCCCAGCCAGCAGCTCTCAGCAGCAGCACCTGCCCTGCTCAGGGTGGCTCCTTCCCCCCACAGCTTCTGGCCAGTGCTGGCAGCAGCTCCCCGGGCCGGCTGAGAGCTGTCCCTGGCAGGCAGCAGAGTCCCTGGCCCAGCACAGCGCCCTGGGCTGCAGGACCCTGCTCTGCAGGACAGCCCTGGGCACCCCTGGCTGCTCTGCACAAGAGACCATCAGAGAATGTACTCACAGGGGCTGTGGGCATTGGCATGTTCCAGCTTGAGGAGATCACTGCAGGAGCTGCAGCTGCATTGTCCTGCAGCCAGAGGTTCCTGTGCCAAGGGCTGGCAGTGATTCTGCCCCAGGCACTTCTCAGCACCTTCCCAGCCCTGACTGATTGAAGCTCTCTGTGCCTCTGGGCTGTGCCCGCGCTGGCTGCAGGCAGTGCCCCAGCCCTGCTGGGCTGGGAGAAGAGCTGCTCATCCAGAGAAATGTGCTTTTGAAGCTCTGCTTGCTTACCAGCATCACCCTCTGTGCCAGGAGCCCGGCCCAGCTCAGCAGCACAGACACAGCACAAGGACTTGAATGAGCCTCTGGGGCTTTGTGCTCAGGCCCTGAACATCAGGCCCTGAGAGGGAGCTGAAGAAACCTCTCCAGAACTCCAAGTCAGAATCCAACTCCAAAGTTTCTTTGACTTTTAATGGGTCCCAGTGAGGGACACGACTGAGAAAGTGTCCCCAGGCCCCAGGCAGAGCAGAGAACTGGAGGCACTGATGACAGGTGGGGACAAAGAGAAGCCAAGCCTTGGTGGCCTGGGGCACAGCAGGCTCTGTGCCACCAAGGGCTGTCAGGAGACACCTTCTCCTGAGGCCCTGGGGCCTCCTGGCACAGCCCCAGCCAGGCTGGGCACTGTCAGCCCCTTGTCCTGCCCTCAGCATCCCCCCCTAGCCCACATCCCAGTGGCCTCAAGGATCTGCTGGAAGCAGTCCCTGGGGAGCCTTGCTCAGGAATGGCCCTGGGGGCTCCACAATGCTCCCAGGGACTGCAGGTTTTTCAAAGGACTTTGGCTTTGGCTTTTGCCTTGCAGTCTCTGAGAGCTTTGTGCAATCATGGCCTCCAATTATCTGCTGTAATTAGTCCCTGGAGAGGCTTTGTCAGGAACAACACTCAGTGGGGCTCATTAATGCTTCAAGGTACTTCAGTTCTTTTAAGGTACTTGGTGTTTCCCCTTTGCTACAGACTCTGTGAGAGGTTTGTGCAATCATGGCCCCAATTATCTGCTTTAACGAGTCCCTTGAGAGCTTTGTACTGACACTCAGTGGGGCTCATTAATACTTTGAGATACTCAACTTTTTTCAGGTACTTTGGATTTTCCTTTCCACACTGAGAGGTTTTTGTGCCATTTTGAGTCTCTGAGAGGTTTTTGTGCCATCCTGGCCTCCAGTTCTCTCCTCCAAGGAGTCCATGAGGAGCCTGTGTTGGGGATGGACCTCAGTGGCACCCAATAATTCTTTGAGACACTTTTGGGTTTTCTTCTGCCTTTGACTCCTGGAAAGGTTTGTGCAATCTCCTCTCAGGCCCTGAGGTTCCAGGGCTCAGCTCCAAATGCACCACGGGGCTCATCAGGATCAAGCAAGTCCTGACAAACCATGGCTCTGCCTTGATTTCCCTCTTGTCTGGGGCAGTTCATCAGGAAGTTTCTGTATTGGTCTTGGTTCACAATTTGAGATTTCTTGGCCAATGCCAATTCAGTGTTGGCTAATTACCAGTGCACTCACTAGAATATACTTACTCATTTCCTGCTGTGCATAGGATTAGGAGAAAGGCAAAGTAGGCTCAAAACTTTAAAAGGGTATAAATGAACATTTATTAACAGTAACTAAAAGAAAGAGTAATAAGAATCAGAACAAAACTTTCAGAACATTTCCTCTCTCCATACTACCTGACAATATAAATAGACAAAACCTAAAATTTTCAGTCGTTTTACCACCTCTATAATTGTCTTTCTTCAATTCACTTACGGAGAAGAGTTACTTTCATGCTATGAAGACTTCTCCATAAGAAAACTGTTCTCTTTTGGCTCTCAATTCCATGAATAGCAGCTGCATGGAAAAATCTGCAATTGTGACATCCCTCTCATTTTTTCACAGCTTTTCCCATAGCTGTGTTTATGGGCCATGCCAACTTATGGGATATTAGTTTAAAGATGAGCTGTTTAAGAGCAAAGTTTCTCTTCATCTATTTCTGAAATCATCTTCATCTCTGGGAACAGAGGTCTTCTTCTTCTTCTCTCCCTGAGGGCACAGGGTCTCACCACTCTGCTCTCTTTCACTCCTCAAACTTCTTATGGGATCACAGCTACTGCAACATCTCATTCCTTTAGCATGGAGGCCTCTGCTGAACAAGTCATCTCCCCATACTTTCCAATACATTATAGGGAAAGTGAGAGTTTGATGTATCAATTCCATCCTTCTCCACAGCTTTACCAGAGGATTTCAGCCCCAAATTCAAGGCATCTCCTCATCTCTCCCATCTGGGACTCAACTTCCTCTTCACTGACCTCGGTGTCTTCACGTTGCTCCTGTGTGTGCCTGCACTTTGTCCTTTTCTCTCACTGGAGGGAGGATGGAAGCACGGGAAGAGTCAATATCTGAGCCGGGGCCTGCAGATGGTTGCGTGAGCCCGGCCGGGCTGGGTCCTTGCGGCCGGAGCTGTTTTCCCATGGAGGTTTGTGCAGCGGCTGCGCTGGGGCTGTGTCAGGCTGGGCGGCGCTGGGGGCAGGGCCAGGATCTCAGCAGCCAGGCCAGAGCAGAGCAGCAGCACGGCCGGGGCCGATGGCTTCTCCTGGCCCTGCCCGCTGGTTGCGGGCCAAGCCCAAGGGCGGCAGAAGCTTGGCCGAGCCGGCCCGGCCCGGGGCTGCTCCTGGGGCCCGGCGGATCCTGGCTGGGCCCGGGCTGGCGGCGGGGCAGGGCTCGGCAGCGGCCAGATGTCAGCAAGCGCAGCCACGGCCCGGCCCGGCCTCGGCCCCGCGGCCTCCCCTCCCCTGCCCGGCAGCCGATGGGGCCTGGCGGGCTCCCTGGGAAGGGGCCCGGCCCCATGGCAGGAGCCGCCCGGCCCGCCCCGGCCCAGACGGGGGCTGGCCCGGCCTTGGCACCTCTTTGCTGGCCAGAAGGGAAAGAGACCCAGCCAGGCTTCTTCCTCTTTAACTTGTGTCTTCACAGAGGCGTGTGCAGTTTCCTTAGTGCTTTAACAGATTGTCAGTTCTCAATTGTTTTTTTGTCAGACATGAAAAAACTGCTAGCTGCTTCTCTCAGGACATCACTTCTGTGATGCAAAACCACCACAACAGCACAGAGCACAGAGTTCCTTTGTCCATATGTAGTGGTCATGTGCCTGAGGCCTCAGAACCCCACCTTGGGAGATCTCTGGGTGCTCTCCAAGGTGTTTTCAAATGAAAACATTCAGCTCATAGTCTAAGAAAATCACCAGAGGACCGGGCCAGCCTGAGCTGTCTGTCCTGGCTACTTTTGTCTGGGAGTAATCTTTGGATACACGGAATTTGGGAGGCCAAATTCTAATTTTGGCCATGGACCCTTGACAAGAAAACCAGTTCTTTTCCATAGGAAGGAACAAACCTCAGTGTTTCCCGGGTGGATGAGAGGTGACCATCAGAAGGCAAGGCCAGCTACAGCTGGCAGGTTTTTTCCTGGGAGATACCCCTGCATACAGGAAATTTTTTAGGGAGGCTACCAATTTTGGCAATGGGCATCTGAAAAGGGGAACAGTTCTTTTCCATAGCAAGGAAAGCATGGAGCCCCAGTGCTCCAGGAGCTGATCAGAGGCAGCCCTTGGCATTCCAAGTTCAGCCAGACCTGTCAGGTGGCCCCTGGGAGGCCAAGCCAGCCAGACCTGTTCCATGTGCCCTTGGTTCCATGGGGCCCCACAGTGTCCCAAGGGTCCCTTGCTTCCAGGAGGCCCTGAGGTGTCACAATGCCCCCTTGGTGACACGAGGCCCTGAAGGGTCCTCATGGTCTCCATGGTTCCATCAGGCCCCACAGAGTCAGAATGGTCTCTGGGTCCATGAAGCCCCGCTGTGTCACCATGGCCCCTTGGTTCCATGGGCTCCAGTGGTGCCACAATGATCCCCTTGGTTCCATGAGGTCCCCACAGTGTCACAAGGATCTCCATCGGAAGGAAAGAACCGAGCCCCAGTGTGGCAGGGGCAGCCACCAGAAGCCAAGGCCAGCCAGATTTGACGGTACTGGCAGATTTTGCATTGGAGCAACCCTTGGATATAGGGAATTTTGGAGGTGGAACCCTAATTTCGGCCACTTCTTTGTAGATAAGAAGGAGGGTTCTTTTCCATAGGAAGGAAAACACTGAGCCCTAGTATTTCAGGAGCAGAAGAGGAGAGAGGTGGCTCCTGGGAGGTCAAGCCAGCTCGACCGGTTTGTCCTGGCAGATTTGTCATGAAGGAATCCTTGGATACATTGAATGTGGGAGGAGGAATCTCAGTTTTTACCACGGACCCCTTGAGAAGAAAGAAGGTTCTCTTCCATTGGAAGGAAGGCACAGAGCCACAGCGTTTGGATAGCAGGTGAGAGGCAGCTCTCAAGAGGCCAAGGGCATCCAGACCTGTCTCTCCTGGCTGCTTTCACTTGGGAGCAATCCTTGGATGTACGGAGTTTTGGAGGTGGAATCCCATTTTTGTCCATGAGCACCTGGACAGGAAAAGGAGATCTTTTCATTAGGAAGGAAAGCACAGAGCCCCAGTGCTTCAGAGGCACATGAGTGCCAGCCCTCAGGAAGCCAAGGCCAGCCAGACTTGTGAGTCCTGGCAGCTTTTCTCTGGGTGCTATCTTTGGATATAGGGAATTCTGGAGGCAGATGCCCAATTTTGGCCATGGGTGCCTGGTGGAGATGGATGTTTTTTCCCATAAGAAGGAAAAGCACATGGTCCCAGTGTTTGAAAGGCAGATGAGAGGTGGCCCCTGGGTGGCCAAGGCAGCCAGACCTGTCTTTCCTGGTAGATTGCATCTGGCAAAAATCCTTGTATATATAAGGAAATTTAGAGAAGGAATCCCACTTTTGGCCATGGGTCGCTGGAGGACAAGGACAGTTCTCTCCCATAGGAAGGAAAGCCCAGAGCCCCAGTGCTTCAGGGGCAGGTGAGAAGCAGCCCTCAACATGCCAAGGTCAGCCGGACCTGTCAGGCAGTCCCCAGGAGGCCCAGCCAGACCTGTTCCATGTTCCCTTGGTTTCGTGGGACCCCACAGTGTCACAATGGTCTCCTTGGTTCCATGAGGCCCTGGAGTGTCACAATGTCCCCCTTGCTTCTGCAGTGTCACAATGGCCCCGTGCTTCCATGAGGGCTTGCAATGTCACAATGGCTTTGTGGTTCCACAAAGCCCTGATGTGTCACAATGGCCCCTCGGCTCCATGCGCCCTCGCTGTGTCACAACAGCTCCTCTGTGACACTGTGGCTCCACAAGGTCACCACGGACCCTTGGTTCCTTGGGGCCCCCGAGTTCCACAATGGTCTCCTTGATTCCATGAGGCAGCACAGTGTCACAATGGCCCCTTGGTTCCATGAAGTTCCGTAGTGTCACCGTGGTGTCCTTGGGCCTGCATTGTCACAACTGACCCCCGGTTCCATGAGGTTCCGTGCCGCAGCGCAGCAGGACCTGCCGAAGCCACCGCCTTTCCAAGAGTGTCTCAGCCAGGAAGGACGGACAGCTCTGCACACGACGCTCACGCTGCCCTGTGTCATTTGAATGTCGGCGGAGAATGAAAAGGCAGGAGGGGTTCTTTGTGTGGAGTTCCAGTGGCAGTTTATTTCAACTACACGCTGAAGGCGTCCAGGGACAAAGAACACACAATACAGGCTGGACCAGGGCTATATAGGGAGACAGTGGGGCAGAGCATCAAACCTGAGGGCCAGTGGGTTGAGGGAGCAGGGGTGGCACAGAGGAGGGACTGAAGAGCAACAGCCAACAGAGATTCAGGGGAGGAACAGCGAGGGACAGGGGATCAATAGGGAAAGCAGGAGCGGCGAACATTCTGGAACTGGGGAGGAGACAAGGGATGATGCAACTAAGGAATGTAGAACTTTCAAGAAGTGGGGAGGGAAAAGGAATAACACAACTTAAATGATTAACATAAAGGTGCAAGGGACTGTGGGAGAACATGTCTCTATACCATTTTAACTTAGAGGGGAGTTTCCTCCAAGGCATCCCAGCCTCATCGTCCCCTTCCTCGGCTTGGGATTCAACAGTTCCGTAGGGTCACCATGGTGTCCTTGGACCCGCACTGTCACAACTGACCCATGGCTCCATGAGGTTCCCCAGTGTCACCGTGGTCGCTGTCAGAGGCTGGATGAGATCGATGTCCCGAGACCCCTTGGGATGCTCGGAATGCCCGTGTGGGGCCAGGGCCTGGTCAGGCCTTGGTTTGTGGTGGGACAGAGCCCCGCCCCCAGCCCTGGCCTGGCACAGCTGTCAATCACAGAGCAGGGGCGGTGCTAACACAACTTTGATTGGCTGAGCTGTCAATCAATCACACAGCAGGGGCGGTGCTAACCCAGCTTTGATTGGCTGAGCTGTCAATCAATGAACACCAGCTGGTGCCTACCCTGACTCTGATTGGGCAATCAACTGGCAGTCCCACCCCAGGGGCGGGCCCATGGAGGCCCAGGGGGTTAAAAGCCGGAGCTCGAGGCCAGCCCATGGTCTGGATCCTGCCTTCTCCTGGGGTTCCTCTGTTGGCGACGCTGGAACCCGAGCAGTTGGTGCCTGTGTGTGTGTGTCTTTCTACAGATCTTCTGCCTTTCAGCTGTTCTCTATTTCTTCTCCTTCTAATCCAACTTACCTGGAACATTTTTAGGTAACTTATCATCTTAAGGTTTAAAGGTTTTTAGGTTAAATGGGCTAAGTTAATGAAGTCAATGCCATGATAAAGGTTTTATGTGGTCCATTGTGACACTGTGGATCCAAGGAGACCATGGAGACACCCCCAGAACCTCATGGAACCAAGGAGTCCACGGTGACCCAGCAGGGCTCCATGGAGACAATGGCCCATGGTGACACTGCCCATCCAAGGAGGCCATTTGGACACTGCGGAAGCTCATGGAGCCAGGTAGGCCATTGTGACACTGAGGAACTTCATGGCACCAAATATCCATGGTGACACAGCAGGGCACCATGGGAACCCAGGAACCGCTGTTGGCAGTGCAGAAACTCATGGAACCTGTGGCACTGCAGAACCAACACAGCTGCTGCACCTTGTCCCCTGGCCCTGCACGGCTCCTTGGGAGGCACGGCAGGAGCAGCACCCTGGCAGCCTCGGGAATGCCCCTCTGGGATCCATGGCATACGCTCCCAGGGGCTGGAATTCCAGTTTCCAGCCAGGAAAAAATGTTCCTGCCCTTGAAGGCAAAGCTCTTAACAAGGGGCCAGAAGCCAAGTGGAGCAAGATCCTACAGTGACATTTCACTGCCAGCCTTCATAACTTCACCCATGGTGGTTGTAGCTCCTGAATTGGGAATGAAATCAGGGCAGGATCTTTGGTGGAAGCTGCCCTGTGTCAAGGGAGGCACTGAGAGAGAAACAGAGCAGGCAGAGAAAGACAGGAGAGAAAAGAGGACACAAACACAAACTGCTGAGAAGGTGGCACTCGGGAAAACAAACCAGAACTGATGGAAAATGAATGGGACAGGAATGAAGAATTCTGAATATTTTATTTACCGCTAAAATACATCCCACCCACCCAGTCCCACACAACCCCAATCCCACTGCTCCAAATTTGGATCCCACTTCTCCCAATCTTCTTCCAACCCCATCTCACCCTAGAGGATAAGGAACTGAGTAATTTTGGCATGGGATTGAGGTTTTTTGAGGTGGGAACAAGCCATTTTTAGATGGGATTGAGACTTTTTGGGGTAAGACTGCGTTGTTTTCAGTGGGACTGTTTGTTGTTTGGAATGCAGAGAGATGTAGAACACTGCCCAAAATCCCCCAAGGACCAACAAGTCTTCCATAATATGTCCCCAAACCATAACTTCCCCCTCAATTAGCTGTGAAATGGTGAGACTTTAGACATCTCTGACAAATTTCTTTCTTTTTGGTCCTATTTCAGGTGTTTTTAAGGGATTAAGATCGATCAGAAGAATATTAGGGCCAAACCAAAAGGATAACCAGCCAGGTGTCTTCCCTCTGTGTATCACAGGGAATGTGGGTCACCGGGGCTCTGACCAACGTGGGTCCTCGCATGGGGGATGGAGTTGGAGCAGTGCACAAAGCTCTTCCTGCAGTTGGGGCACTTGCAGGGCTTCCCCTACCGGTGGGTCTGCTGGTGTCGGGTCAAGGCAGAGCTCTGGGTGAAGCTCTTCCCACACTGGGGACACTAGTAGGGCCTCTCCCCAGTGTGAATGCGCCGGTGGGTGACAAGGTGGGAGTTGCGCTTGAAGCCTTTCCCACAGTCAGGGCAGAGGAAGGGCCTCTCCTTGGTGTGAATCTGCTGGTGCAGGAGGAGATGTGAGCTGGTGAGAAACCTCTTGTGACACTGGGGACACTCATAGGGCCTCTCCCCAGTGTGGACCATTTGGTGGATGACCAGTTGGGACCTTCGGCTGAAGCCCTTCCCACATTCCCCACATTTGTATGGCCTTTCCCCAGTGTGGATGTACAGGTGGTGGATCAAGTGGGACCTTTGGCTGAAGCTCTTCCGACATTCCCCACACTCGTAGGGCCTCTCCCCAGTGTGGATGCGTTGGTGGACGACAAGTGCAAAGCTGCAGCTGAAGCCCTTCCCACACACCCCACACTTGAAGGCCCATTCCGCGGTGTGGATCATCTGGTGTCGTTTCAGATTGTTGCTCTTCCTGAAGCTCTTCCCACACTCCAAGCACTTGTAGGGCTTCTCCGCATGGTGAACCTCCTCATGGACCACCAACTCCGAGTTCTGCCTGGAGCTCTGTCCACCTTCCTGGCACAGGGTGGGTCTTTCCTCCTCGGAGCACCCTGGGCTGGGCTTGGAGCCCCTCCTTCTGTCGGATCCCCAGGGATTTTCATCCCAGTTGGATTCTGGCACCATGAAGCTGCTCAAAACGGCCTCTTCCAGAGGTTCTGCTGTGGGAATTTGTCCTCCTTGATCTCCATCCTCAGCTCCTGCTCTGGGGCAGGAAGGACAAGGAAAGGATGGGATTTGCCTCCATGCCAGAGGGAAGGGGAAGGAGATCCCCCCAGTGCGTCCCCGGCAGGATGGCGTCAGCAGTGGGGCTATCCTGCAGCCGGGGGCCATGTAGGACATGGGAGAGATGGAGCAGGAGAGAGGGGCAAAGGGGCACTGACATCCTCCTCACCTGCCTGGAGGTCCCAGGGCTCCTTCCTCGTCCACGCAGCCTCCTCCTCCATGTGGCGAAGGTCTGGGGATGGGAAATTTTGTTCTGGGAAGAAAACAAATGGTGCGCACATTGAGTTTTGTACTGGTTTGGAGCAAAGCAGGGGGAGAATTTATGCCGGAATTACAATTTAATGAGAAAATTAGGATCAAGGCAATGATCCAGAAACACTGGCTTAATCTGACCGAGTCAGGATATAACCTGACACCCCATTGGGCAGGGTGGTGGTAGCAGTCTGCTGAAATGGTGGCTGCAGTCCTGTTGGAGTGATGAACGTGATTCTGTCAAAGTAGAGATCCTGTAGAAGGGTCTGGTCTTCCTCTGAAGGTCCAGTGGTGCTGATGGAGCTCTTGTCTTCTGGGAATCCAGTAGGCAAGGTGGTCCTGGTGTTGCAAGGGTGAGATTATATCCAGGCAGGAATGCTTGGTTCCTCCCCCTGGGCAGAGCATCCCACCATGGGATGATGTAATTTTATCAGTCCTGCAGTGACACTCAATGGCCCATTAACAGAAGATGGCCCCTGGAGGGCGTTATCAGGGCTGAGTCATGGCAGAGATAAAGAACACTGCCCCACCTGTTTATCACAGTTCATGAAGATGGTGATTGAAAACACAATTTGGTTACATCTTACATTGTCACCTGAAACAGTGAGGCAATCCCTGCTCGGGGTGGGGGGTGAACACCACCCCCCTTACCCAAACTGACTCAGGTGTAAAACCCCCACCCTGGGAAGGCCCCGCACACAGGGGACAATGTCACACTTGCCCTGCCCCAGGGGAGGTCTCTGTCCCTGTCACTCCCTTGCTCTTTCTTTCCATCTCTCTCTCTACCTCACATTTACTGTTCAATAAAATCCACTTTGGATTTGGTCTCGTTAGCACCTTAATTGGGGCAGAGGCATCTCTCTAACAATTTTATTAACCAGATGGTGACATTATTTTGGCTCAATGATTTCAGGGCACTGTTGTCTGACCCCAAGTGCCTTTGACAACAGCATGGTTCCCTCCTCTGAGCAGATTGTGGCTCCTTCTAGAGGAACTCTTGGAAACTAGGATGCAGCTTCCTCTGAGGGACTTGTGGGAGAACTTACGAGGAAAATGGCTGTTGTGGGTTGCCAGTGTAAAGAAAATATTTTGTTGTCCTTCCTTGAAAAGTTTGTTAAAATCACTGGAGGAAAGGGACCAAATGACAGACGCAAGACTGAAAAGGATCATTCACCTCAAGTTGAGGAACACAAGGCTACTCATAGTCCTACAAGATGCCCAGCTCAAGTAACTAAATTCCAAAAAAAATCCTGAATTCATAGGTTTGAGGGCTTTGCCAAATGTGAGAATCATTATTTTCTTCGTCCCTGTCACCTTTGTGACAGCTACACAGAGCTTTCCCTTTTTTTAATTAATCTGTATTGGACCAAATTTCCACTTTTCTTTTATCGGAACCTGCCAGCATGTGAGTTGGAGCTGTGCAGGAATCGATGAAACTTGGAATTGCCACAGAATTGTTTCTATTGTCAGTTTATTCATGTTTGGGATATGTTTGCGTTTCCATCGCAAGGGACTTGTGGGAAGAGCAAATATTCCTCAAGGCATTTTATGGAGGCTTGATTTCTGCCAAGTTTGTTTTGTCCAGTGCCCAGGGGATGCTCGAGAGATCTCTGTGCCTCTTGCCCTGGGAGATGCTTGGGAGGGTCTTGGATGGATTGTCCCTGTCCCTGTTACCCCAGGCCATTCTCGACGGGGTGTCCCTGTCCCTCTCACCCCAGGGCATTTCCCACGGGGGTGTCCCTGTCCCTGTCACCCCAAGCCATTCCGCAGGGGGTCTCCATTGTTCTCACCCCAGGGAATGCCTGGGGGGGTCTCCCTTCCTCTCACCCTGTGCCAGGGGTTGCTCCGGGGAGTCTCTGTCCCTCTCAGCCCAGGGGAGGCTGAAACAGACTATTTTACAGGGGTTGAAACAGGGTATTTTACAGGGTAAATTTAACGGGGTAGAAATCCATTTGTATTTAGGTGAAATGTGCTGCTTTGAATCATTAGTAGCTTGCCAGCATAGGTAAAATACGCTGTTTAGTCTGCTAGCTCTGCTGCTGAAACGCGGATGAAAAATCGATCCCCACAAATCCTGCAAGGAGTTGTAGAGACTGTATGTTTATTGCAGCGCTGGGCGCATGTGGGGATAGTTCCCCTTCAAAGGACATGCACGCCCCTGTGTAAGAGACGGTCCCAAGTTCCCCTCATTTTTGCCTCACATTTGCTGCAGTGGCAGAGACTGAGATCCTGGAGACCCCGACTGGAGTTCCAGCTTGGAGAGGTGGATGATTATTTTTGCAGGTGTATTTGCTGTACCACCTCAGACCACTGCTTCGAGCAGGGCCTGACAAGGATCTGGCAAGGAGCAGCTTGTTCTACGTGCTTACACCTGCTTCACGATACCTGCTCAACCCATGAATTTTCTCATCTCTTGGCCAAATGAACTTCCTGGGGTAACTCTGGTGATCTCCCACGGAAGGCCCCTTATCTGCCTCATGACCACTGTGACGGATGGAGATTGAAGCCCCTCCCAAGGACTGAGACTGAGACCCCTACCACAGGGAGGAGGGCTGGCCTGATCAATGCGAGATGTTTGCCCAGGCGTGGGCGATGGACCAAGAAGACAATGGCTCTCGCTCACGGCTGATAAAACCTCTTCCCCCTTGGTGCCTTCAATGGACATTCATTGTCTTTTGCCTGTTCCCCCCTTCCACAGAGGACTATAAAAGACCCCTGAGATAACCAAGATGTTGAGATTCTCCCCAGTGTGACAAAATGGATCTCCATTGTTCAGACCAGTGAGGATTTTGTATGCTTTGGCAGCTATAATCCCTTTTCCTGTCTTTTTCTTTCTATCCTTTATTTCCTTTCTGTCCTCTCCATTGCATTTGCTATTCACACTCTATAATAAAGATTCATTTGTGGTGATTAAACTGATGGTCCCCTGCTGTTTGCCTTTTTACACTTTTGGGATTGGTAAACGAGCCATCACAACACCCCGCTCCTCCGAGCAGATTGTGACACTCCCTCATGAGATCCTAACCCAGGGGCAGGGTCCCTTCCTACCCCAATAGTTCTGGGATACTGACAGGGACTCACTTCCCTTCCCTTCTTCCCTCTGCTTCCAGCTGGAAATGTGCTGGGAAATGCCCGGCAAATCCATCTTTGGTGCGTGCTCTGGGCTCTCACACAGCTGCTGCACCTTGTCCCCTGGCCCTGCACAGCTCCTTGGGAGGCACGGCAGGAGCAGCACCCTGGCAGCCTCAGGAATGCCCCTCTGGCATCCATGGCACACGCTCCCAGGGGCTGGAATTCCAGTTCCCAGCCAGGAAAAGATCTTCCTGCCCTTGAAGGCAAAGCTCTTAACAAGGAGCAAGACACCAAGTGGAGCAAGATCCTACAGTGACATTTCACTGCCAGCCTTCATAACTTCACCCATGGTGGTTGTAGCTCCTGAATTGGGAATGAAATCAGGGCAGGGCCTTTGGTGGGAGCTGCCCTGGATCAAAGGAGACACTGAGAGAGAAACAGAACAGGCAAAGAAAGGCAGGAGAGAAAGGAGGACACAAACACAATCAGCTGAGAAGGTGGCACTCTGTAAACAGAACTGCAACTGATTGAAAAGGAATGCGATGGAAAGAAGTAATATTGTAGCTTTATTTCCTATCAAAATACAATTTCCTCCCTTTCTCACAGACCTCCTCCCGGAGTCATTCAGCAGGGCTGTCAGAAAGTTCTTCATTCTGAGTGGATGTTCCAGGCTGCAGCCACAAGGAAACAGGGAATGGGGACTTTCCTGCTCCGGGGGAGTTTGACATCCTCAGCTCAGGAGAGGAGGAGGACAGCTGGGCTTCACCCTTCCTCAGGAAAGAGGTGGGGGGGAAATCGCTCACCATGTCTGCAGCTGCTCCCACAGGGATGTGAGGGCTGATCCCAGAGCCCCAAGGGTCACATTCAGGGCTGCCCTCAGGGAATGCTCGCCTGGTATTGAGGGGCAGCGTGGGAGCACCTGGATCTCGGAGCAGCCAGCTGCCCCCATGTTTGGAGGTGCCTGAGGAGGGCTGGGACCATGCCAGGGACATCCTGCAGTGACATCCCCCCTGCCCCGCTCTGCGTGCGCTCAGTCCCAAACCTGACCCTGATCCTGGTCTCAATCTCACTCCACATTTAGACACACTCACAGTTCTGTATTTAATCTCATCCCAGTGCCAGACTCGTCTAGCCCCAGACCCAATCCCAACGCCAGCCCTAAAGCCAATCCCATGTCTAGCCTTAACCCCAATCCCAGCTCTAATCCAAATCTCAGCCCCAGCTCCAACCCCAGCCCCAATTCCAGCCCCTTCCTAAACCCTCAGCCCAAACCAAATCCCAGGTTCAGCCCTTCTGGGGGTTTGGGGGTGTCTCTGTCCCTCTGACCCCGATGATGTTTGGGCGGGGTCACAGCAGGGCTGAGAGGGACAGAGACCCCCCCGGCCTCCCCAGGGATGAGAAGGTCGGAGAGCCCCCCCAGCCCCGAGCACCCTCAGTGGTGAGAGGGACACAGAGCCCCTGGTCCCCAGCCCTGCACAGGCATTCCCTGAGGCCAGAGGGATGGAGACCCCCTGAGCATCCCCCAGGGCGAGGGGACAGAGACCCCCGAGCATCCCCTGGACTGAGAGGGAGAGAGATTGCCCTGAGCAGCCCCTGGCACAGGGTGAGAGGGAGTGAGACACCCCAGGCATTCCCTGGGGTGAGAATGATGGACAACCCCTGGGGAATGGCCTGGGGTGACAGAGACAGGGACAACCCATCCAAGACCCTCCCAAGCATCCCCGAGGGCAAGAGGCACAGAGACCCCTCGAACATCCCCTGGGCACCAGACAAAATAAACTCGGCAGAAATCAAACTTAAGCCTACAAAAAATATCTTGAGGAATATTTGCTCTTCTCACAAGTCACTCACGATGGAAACACAAATCCCAAACATGAATAAACTGACAATAGAAGCAATTCTGTGGCACTTGCAAATTTCATCAGTTCCTGCACAGCTCCAGCTCAGCTGCTGACAGGTTCTGATACAAGAAAAGTGGAAATATGGCCCAATACAGATTATTTAAAAAAAGGGAAAGCTCTGTGTAGCTGTCACAAAGGCGACAGGGACGAAGAAAATAATGATTCTCACATTTGGCAAAGCCCCCAAGCCTGTGAATTCGTGAGTTTTTTTGGAATTTAGTTACTTGAGCTGGCCATCTTGTAGGACTTATAGCAGCCTTGTGTTCCTCAACTTGTGGTGAATGATCCTTTTCAGTCTTGCGTGTGTTATTTGCTCCCTTTCCTCCAGTGATTTTAACAAACTTTTCAAGGAAGGACAACAAAATATGTTATTTACACTGGCCACCCACAACAGCCATTTTCCTCATAAGTTCTTCCAAAAGGCCCTCTGAGGAAGCTGTGTCCAAGTTTCCAAAAGTTCCTCTAGAAGGAGCCACAATCTGCTCAGAGGAGGGAACCATGCTGTTGTCAAAGGCACTTGTGGTCAGACAACAGTGCTCTAAACTCATTGAGCCAAAATAATGTCACCATCTGGTTAATAAAATTGTTAGAGAGAAGCCCCTGCCCCAGTTAAGTTGCTAAGGAGACCAAATCCCAAGTGGATTTTATTGAACAGTAAATGTGAGGTAGAGAGAGAGAGATGGAAAGAAAGAGCAAAGGGGGGAGAGCAAGGGAGTGACAGGGACAGATCCCAGAGTTCTACTCTGGGGCCTGCCCCTGGGGCAGGGCAAGTGTGACATTGTCCCCTGTGTGCGGGGCCTTCCCAGGGTGGGGGTTTTACACCTGAGCCAGTTTGGGTAAGGGGGGTGGTGTTCACCCCCCACCCCGAGCAGGGATTGCCTCACTGTTTCAGGTGACAATGTAAGATGTAACCAAAAGTGTGTTTTCAGTCCCCATCTTCATGAACTGTGATAAACAGGTGGGGCAGTGTTCTTTATCTCTGCCATGACTCAGCCCTGATAACGCCCTCCAGGGGCCATCTTCTGTTAATGGGCCATTGAGTGTCACTGCAGGACTGATAAAATTACATCACCCCATTGTGGGATGCTCCGCCCAGGGGGAGGAACCAAGCATTCCTGCCTGGATATAATCTCACCCCTGCAACACCAGGAGCACCTTGCCTACTGGATTCCCAGAGGACAAGAGCTCCATCAGCACCACTGGACCTTCAGAGGAAGACCAGACCCTTCTACAGAATCCCTGCTTTGACAGAATCACGTTCATCACTCCAACAGGACTGCAGCCACCATTTCATCAGACTGCTACCACCACCCTGGCCAACGGGGTATCAGGTTATATCCTGACTTGGTCAGATTAAGCCAGTGTTTCTGGATCATTGCCTTGAGCTTAATTTTCTGATTAAATTGTAATTTTGGCATAGACTCTCTCCCTGGTTTGCATTCAAACTAGTACAAAACTCAGTGAGCTCATCTCTTGTTTCCCTCCCAGAACAGAATTTCCCATTCCCAGACGTTCACCAGATGGAGGAGGAGGCTGCAAGGACGAGGAAGATGTCCCGGGACACCCAGGCAAGTGAGGAGGAAGTCCCTGCCTCTTTCCCCCTCTCTCCTGCTCCATCTCCCAGCCCAGCCTGGCCCCTGGCTGCAGGACAACCCCACTGCCGACGCCGTCCTGCCGGGGACGCACTGGGGGGATCTCCTTCCCCTTCCCTGTGGCACGGAGGCAAATCCCATCCTCTCCTTGTCCTTCCTGCCCCAGAGGAGGAGCTGAGGATGGAGACCAGGGAGGACAAATCCCCACATCAGAACCTCGTGGAAGAGGACATTTTGAGCAGCTCCATGGTGCCAGAATCCAACAGTTAGGAAAATCCCGAGAGATCCCACAGGAGGAGGGGCTGCAAACCCAGCCCAGGGTGCTCTGAGGAGGAAAGACCCACCCTGTGCCAGGAAGGTGGGCAGAGCTGCAGCCAGAGCTCAGAGCTGGTGGTCCATGAGCAGGTTCACCATGGGGAGAAGCCTTACAAGTGCTTGGAGTGTGGGAAGAGCTTCAGACGGAGCAACAACCTGATCTCCCACCAGATGATCCACACCGGGGAATGGCCCTACGAGTGTGGGGAGTGTGGGAAGGGCTTCAGCTGCAGCTCTGCCCTCGTCACCCACCAACGCATCCACACTGGGGAGAAGCCCTACGAGTGTCCCGAGTGTCAGAAGAGGTTTCACACCAGCTCCCATCTTCTTGTACATCAGCGGATTCACACAGAGGAGAGGCCCTTCCGCTGCCCTGACTGCGGGATGGGCTTCAAGCACAACTCCACCCTCGTCAAGCACCGGCGCATCCACACCGGGGAGAGGCCCTACGAGTGTGGGGAATGTGGGATGAGCTTCAGCTGAAGCTCCAGCCTGATCCAGCACCAGAGGATCCACACCAGGGAACGGCCCTACCAGTGTGGGGAATGTGGAAAGAGCTTCCGCCAGAAGTCCTACTTGATCCGCCACCAGAACATCCACTCTGGGGAAAGGCCATACAAATGTGGGGAATGTGGGAAGAGCTTCACCCAGAGGTCCAAACTGATCATCCACCAAATGATCCACACCGGTGAGAGGCCCTATGAGTGTCCCGAGTGTCAGAAGAGGTTTCGGACCACCTCAGATCTCCTCCAGCACCAGCGGATTCACACAGAGGAGAGGCCCTTCCTCTGCCCTGACTGCGGGAAGGGCTTCAAGCACAACTCCCACCTCATCACCCACCAGTGCATCCACACCGGGGAGAGGCCCTACGAGTGTCCCCAGTGTGGGAAGAGCTTCACCCAGAGCTCTAACTTGACCAAACACCAACGGACCCACCGCTAAGGGAAGCCCTGCAAGTGCCCCAACTGCAGGAAGAGCTTCATGCACTGCCCCTACTCCATCCCCCATTGGAGGACTGAAATTGGCAGAGCCCTGGTGACCCACATTCCATGTGATCCATGTTGGGAAGACACCTGTCTGGCTATCCTTTTGGTTTGGCCCTAATTTTTTTGTGATTTATCTTCGTCCCTTAAAACTACATGAAATAGGACTACAAAGAAAGAAATTTATCACTAATGTCTCAAGTCCCACCATTTCACAGGTATTTCAGGGGGAATTTATGCTTTGGGGACATATTCTGGAAGATTTGTAGGTACTTTGGGGATTTCAGATAGTGTTCTCCATCTCTTTGCATTCCAAAAGTCAAGAGGGATCGGTCTGTCAACTCAAAAGCACTCAGTCCCACTGAAAACTGCTCAATCTTACCCCAAAAAGGCACAAGTCCACATCAAATTGGCTCGTTCCCACCTCAGAAAAAACTCAGTCCCATACTGAAATTACTCGATTGCACAGCCTCCAGGGTGAGATGGGCTTGGAAGGAGATGGGGAGAAATGGGATCCAAATTTGAGGGTGTGGGATCAGGTTTGTGTGGGACTGTGTGTGCAGGATATATTTTGATAGTAAATAAAACTTTCAGAATTCTTGATTCCTGTCCCATTCAGTTTCAGTCAGTTCTGGTATGTTTTTCAGAGTGCCACCTTCTCAGGTGATTGTGTTTTTATCCTCCTTTCTCTCCTGCCTTTCTCTGCCAGCTCTGTTTCTTTCTCATTGTCTCCCTTGACCCAGGGCAGCTCCCACCAAAGACCCTACCCTGATTTCATTCCCCAATCCAGGAGCTACAACCACCATGGGTGAAGTTATGAAGGCTGGCAGTGAAATGTCACTGTAGGATCTTGCTCTGCTTGGCTCCTGGCTCCTTGTTAAGAGCTTTGCCTTCAAGGGCAGGAACATTTTTTCCTGGCTGGGAACTGGAATTCCAGCCCCTGGGAGCATGTGCCATGGATCCCAGAGGGGCATTCTCGAGGCTCCCAGGGTGCTGCCCCTGCCGTGCCTCCCAAGGAGCTGTGCAGGGCCAGGGGACAAGGTGCAGCAGCTGTGTTGGTTCTGCAGTGCCACAAGGGCCCCTGGTTCCATGAGTTTCTGCACTGCCAACAGCGGTTCCTGGGTTCCCGTGGTGCCCTGCTGTGTCACCATGGATATTTGGTGGCATGAAGTTCCTCAGTGTCACAATGGCCTACCTGGCTCCATGAGCTTCCGCAGTGTCCAAATGGCCTCCTTGGATGGGCAGTGTCACCATGGGCCATTGGCTCCATGCAGCCCCGCTGGGTCACCATGGTCTCCTTGGTTCCATGAGGTTCTGGGGGTGTCTCCATGGTCTCCTTGGATCCACAGTGTCACAATGGACCACTGGATCCACGTGGCCCTGCTGTGTCACCATGGCCTCTTGCTTCCATGGGACCCCAGGGTCACAAGTGACTCCTTGCTTCCACGTCACCCCCTCAGTGCCAAAATGGCCCCTTCGTTCCATGGGGAACACAAAAGATTTATAGAAACATTGAGCAAATCCTGCTTAACACAGCTGGGAACATCTGTTTGCATTCAAAAGAGAGGTTAAAGGTGAGGATGGCACCAGCAGCTTCCATCTGCAACAGAGATCCAGGGAAAGGACAAGGACAGAGAATCCAGCTGGGAGACTCAGAGAATTCTGCTTTCAGAGATCATTTCTGGCCACACTGTCCCTTGTAGAAAGGTGACACCATTCCAGGCAGCCTGTACTGAGCAGGTGCTTCCTGAGTGGGGTTTGTTGTTCAGGAAACCTGCTCAGGCTTTTCCATTCTTTCCTTACCAAGAGGAAAACTTCTCCTGGGCCTGTGTGCAGGCAGAGCCCTGAGGAGAGCAGGTGGGACACGGTGCAATGGGCTGGGACATGGAGCTGCAGAGCTCAGGGACAAGGTTCTGCTGCAGGGCACAGGGATGTCAGTGCCAGGTGGGCCATGTCAGACATGGTGAGGCTGGGGCTGAGGAGCAGCTTGTCCAAACAGGGTCAGCCCTCAAGGGGCTCATTCTTCTACATGCCCAGACCTCCTAAGGAGACCTTCAGCATCAAGATCACCTGGGGAATGCTTCTATCAGCTCTTCTCTGAACTGGAAATTTTTAAAAAATACTCACTTGATTAAAGAAAAGAAGTCATGAGGTGCACTTTGAAATCTTTTTCCTTAACCCAGTTTGAGACTGACTCCAATCAGCTTCACAAGGCTTGGAGATTTGAAGACCATTGAAGGAAGACAAAGTGTCCCCAAAGGCTTTCTGTATTTTGATGATCCCCACGGTGGATTTGGGGCTGAGTTCAGGACCCTCAGGCACTCAGAGAAGGTCGAAGAAGCTGCTCAAGGAGTCAGAAGCAAAACTCCAAGTCCCTTGGAGCATCACTAGGCCCCACTGAGGGCAGGGACTGCCAAAGGCTCCCCAGGGACTGGTGAGAGCAGATCCTTGAGGCCAGGACTGCAGGGAGCCAAAGGCTCAGAGCAGGGAACTGCAATGCTGAGCAAGGCCTGGGCTGGCTGGGGGAAGCAGAAAGGCCAAGCCCTGAGCCCAGCCTGGCACAGCAGGGCCTGTCCCTCACGGGTGGCTCAGGGCTGTTTGTGGGGCAGTGGGATGTGAGGGGCAGCAAGGACAAATGTCACAAACCTGTGTGACACTCCAGATCCTCAGGGAACCAAGGGGCCGGTGTGACACTGTGGGAAGTTGTGGAACCAAGGGTTCACTGTGGCACTGTTGGGCCCATGGAACCAAGGGGCCATTGTGACACCGTGCTGCCTCATGGAATCAAGGAGACCATTGTGGAACTCGGGGACCCCAAGGAACCAAGGGTCCATGGTGACCTTGTGGAGCCCGCAGTGTCACAGAGGAGCCGTTGTGACACAGCGAGGGCGCATGGAGCCGAGGGGCCATTGTGACACATCAGGGCTTTGTGGAACCACAAAGCCATTGTGACATTGCAAGGCCTCATAGAAGCACGGGGCCATTGTGACACTGCAGAAGCAAGGGGGACATTGTGACACTCCAGGGCCTCATGGAACCAAGGAGACCATTGTGACATTCTGGGGTCCCACAAAACCAAGGAAACATGGAACAGGTCTGGCTGGCTGGGGCTCCTGGGGACCACCTGGCAGGTCCGGCTGACCTTGGCATGTCGAGGGCTGCTTCTTACCTGCCCCTGAAGCACTGGGGCTCTGGGCTTTCCTTCCTATGGGAAAGAACTGTCCTTCTCCTCCAGGGGCCTATGGCCAAAACTGGGATTCCATTTCCAAAACTCTGTACATCCAAGGATTGCTCCCCAGGGAAAGTTCCCAGGACAGAAAAGTCTGGAGGCCCTTGGCCTCCTCGGGATGCCTCTCACCTGCTTTCAAAACACTGGGGCTCGGTGCTTTCCTTCCAATGAAAAAGAACCGTTCTTCTTAAGTTATCCATGGTCAAAATAGAGATTCCTCCTCCCAGATTCCATGTATCCAAGGTTTTCTCCATGACAAAAGCTGCCAGGACAAACAGGTCTGGCTCGCTTGGCCTCCCAGGAGCCACCTCTCTTCTCTTCGGCCTTTGAAATTCTTGGTCTCTGTGCTTTCCTTCCTACAGAAAAGAACCGTACTTCTTATCTATGGAGAAATGGCCGAAACTGGGGTTCCACCTCCAAAATTCCCTATATCCAAGGGTTGCTTTCAGACAAAAGCTACCAGGACAGAGATGTCTGGCTGGCTTGGCCTCCCAGGAGCCACCTCTTTCTTCTTCTGCCTTTGAAATGCTGGGGCTCTGTGCTTTCCTTCCTATGGAATAGAACTGTCCTTCTTATCTACACAGAAATGGCTAAAATTTGGATTCCACCTCCCAAATTCCCTATATCCAAGGGTTGCTCCCAGCCAAAATCTGCCAGTACCGTCAAGTCTGGCTGGACTTGGTCTCTGGTGGCTGCCCCTGCCACACTGGGGCTCGGTTCTTTCCTTCCCATGGAGATCCCTGTGACACTGTGGGCACCTCATGGAACCAAGGGGATCATTGTGGCACCACCAGAGCCCATGGAACCAAGGGGCCATGGTGACACAGCGGGGCTTCATGGACCCAGAGACCATTATGACTCTGTGGGGCCTGATGGAACCATGGAGACCATGAGGACCCTTCAGGGTCTCGTGTCACCAAGGGGGCATTGTGACACCTCAGGGCCTCCTGGAAGCAAGGGACCACTGGGACACTGTGGGGCCCCATGGAACCGAGGGAACATGGAACAGGTCTGGCTGGCTTGGCCTCCCAGGGGCCACCTGACAGGTCTGGCTGATCTTGGAATGCCAAGGGCTGCCTCTGATCAGCTCCTGCAGCACTGGGGCTGCGTGCTTTCCTTGATATGGGAAAGAACTCTCTGCCTTTCCAGATGCCCATTGCCAAAATTGGTACCCTCCCTAAAAAAATTCCTATTTTTAAGGGTATCTCTCAGAACAAAACCTGCCAACTCTGGCTGGCTTTGCCTTCTGGCGATCACCGCTCATCAGCCCTCGAAACAGAGGGGCGCTGTTCATTCTTTCCCGTGGAAAAGAATTGGTCTTCTTGTCTGGGGTCCATGGACAAAATTATCATTTGGCCTCCCAAATTCTGTATATCCATGACTTGCTCCCAGACAAAAGTAATCAGGAAAGACACGTCAGGATGGTTTTGTCCACTGGCGATTTTCTTAGACTATGAGCTGAATGTTTTCGTTTGAAAACTCCTTGGAGAGGGCCCAGAGATCTCCCAGGGTGGGGTTTTGGGGCCTCGGGGACATGAGCACTACATATGGACAAAGGAACTCTGTGCTCTGTGCTGTTGTGGTGGTTTTGCATCATGGAAGTGCATCATCTAAGTGAAGCTGCTAGCGGTTTCCTCCGTGTCTGACAAAAAAAACCACTCAGTAATTAGCTTTGAGAACTGACAATCTGTTAAACCACTAAGGAAACTGCACACGCCTCTGTGAAGACACAAGTTAAAGAGGAAGAAGCCTGGCTGGGTCTCTTTCCCTTCTGGCCAGCACAGAGGTGCCAAGGCCGGGCCAGCCCCCGTCTGGGCCGGGGCGGGCCGGGCGGCTCCTGCCGTGGGGCCGGGCCCCTTCCCAGGGAGCCCGCCAGGCCCCATCAGCTGCCGGGCAGGGGAGGGGAGGCCGCGGGGCCGAGGCCGGGCCGGGCCGTGGCTGCGCTTGCTGACATCTGGCCGCTGCCGAGCCCTGCCCCGCCGCCAGCCCGGGCCCAGCCAGGATCCGCCGGGCCCCAGGAGCAGCCCCGGGCCGGGCCGGCTCGGCCAAGCTTCTGCCGCCCTTGGGCTTGGCCCGCAACCAGCGGGCAGGGCCAGGAGAAGCCATCGGCCCCGGCCGTGCTGCTGCTCTGCTCTGGCCTGGCTGCTGAGATCCTGGCCCTGCCCCCAGCGCCGCCCAGCCTGACACAGCCCCAGCGCAGCCGCTGCACAAACCTCCATGGGAAAACAGCTCCGGCCACAAGGACCCAGCCCGGCCGGGCTCACGCAACCATCTGCAGGCCCCGCCTCAGATATTGACTCTTCCCGTGCTTCCATCCTCCCTCCAGTGAGAGAAAAGGACAAAGTGCAGGCACACACAGGAGCAACGTGAAGACACCGAGGTCAGTAAAGAGGAAGTTGAGTCCCAGATGGGAGGGATGAGGAGATGCCTTCATCTTGGGGCTGAAATCCTCTGGGAAAGCTATGGAGAAGGATGGAATTGATACATCAGACTCTCTTTTTCCTTATATCACATTGAAAAGAATGGGGAGATGACTTGTTCAGCAAAGGCCTCCATGCTAAAGTAAGGAAATATTGAAGTAGCTGTGATCCCATGAGAAGTTTGAACACTGAAAGAGAGCAGAGTGATGAGACCCTGTGTCCTCATGGAGAGAAGAAGAACTCGTCTGTTCCCAGAGATGAAGATGATTTCAGAAATAGATGAAGACAACCTTTGCTCTTAAACAGCTCATCTTTAAACCAGTGCAACATAAATTGACATGGCCCATAAACACAGCTGTGGGAAAAGCTGGGAAAAAATGGAGAGACTTCACGATTGCAGATGTTTCCAGGCAGCTGCAATTTGTGGAAATGAAGAGCCATGAGAGAACTGTTTTCTTGTGAAGAAGTCTCCATAACATTAAAAAGAGGAACTTCTCTCTCTAAGTGAACTGAACAAAGACTATTCTAGAGGTGGAAAACTGACAGAAAATTTTAGGTTTTGTCTCTTTACATTGTCAGATTGTATGGAAAGAGGAAGTGTTCTGAAAGTTTTGTTCTGATTCTTATTACTCTTTCTTGTAGTTACTATTAATAAACATTTCTTTATACACTTTTAAAGTTTTGAGCCTACTTTGCCTTTCTCCTAATCCTATCTCACAGCAGGAAAAGAGTAAGTATATTCTAGTGAGTGCACTGGTAATTAGCCAGCACTGAACCCACCACACTAATTGATGAATTGGCCGAGAAATCTCAAATTGGTGAACCAAAACCACTACAGAAACTTCCTGATGAGCTACCTCAGACAAGAGGGAAATCAAGGCAGAGCCATGGTTTGTCAGGACTTGCTTGATCCTAATGAGCCCCGTGGTGCATTTGGAGCTGAGCCCTGGAACCTCAGGGCCTGAGAGGAGATTGCACAAACCTTTCCAGGAGTCAAAGGCAGAAGAAAACCCCAAAGTGTCTCAAAGCATTAATGGGTGCCACTGAGGTCCATCCCCAACACAGGCTCCTCATGGACTCCTTGGTGGAGAGAACTGGAGGCCAGGATGGCACAAAAACCTCTCAGAGACTCAAAATGGCACAAAAACCTCTCAGTGTGGAAAGGAAAATCCAAAGTACCTTACAAAAGTTGAGTATCTCAAAGTATTAATGAGCCCCACTGAGTGTCAGTACAAAGCTCTCAAGGGACACGTTAAAGCAGATAATTGGGGCCATGATTGCACAAACCTCTCACAGTGTCTGTAGCAAAAGGGAAACACCAAGTACCTTAAAAGAACTGAGTACCTTGAAGCATTAATGAGCCCCACTGAGTGTTGTTCCTGACCAAGCCTCTCCAGGGACTAATTACAGCAGATAATTCGAGGCCATGATTGCAGAAAGCTCTCAGAGACTGCAAGGCAAAAGCCAAAGCCAAAGTCCTTTGAAAAACCTGCAGTCCCTGGGAGCATTGTGGAGCCCCCAGGGCCATTCCTGAGCAAGGCTCCCCAGGGACTCCTTCCAGCAGATCCTTGAGGCCACTGGATGTGGGCTAGAGGGGGATGCTGAGGGCAGGACAAGGGGCTGACAGTGTTCAGCCTGGCTGGGGCTGTGCCAGGAGGCCCCAGGGCCTCAGGACAAGGTGTCTCCTCACAGCTCTTGGTGGCACAGACCCTGCTGTGCCCCAGGCCACCAAGACTTGGCTTCTCTTTGTCCCCACCTGTCATCAGTGCCTCCAGTTCTCTGCTCTGCCTGGGGCCTGGGGACACTTTCTCAGTCGTGTCCCTCACTGGGACCCATTAAAAGTCCAAGAAACTTTGGAGTTGGATTCTGACTTGTAGTTCTGGAGAGGTTTCTGCAGCTCCCTCTCAGGGCCTGATGTTCAGGGCCTGAGCACAAAGCCCCAGAGGCTCATTCAAGTCCTTGTGCTGTGTCTGTGCTGCTGAGCTGGGCCGGGCTCCTGGCACAGAGGGTGATGCTGGTAAGCAAGCAGAGCTTCAAAAGCACATTTCTCTGGATGAGCAGCTCTTCTCCCAGCCCAGCAGGGCTCGGGCACTGCCTGCAGCCAGCGCGGGCACAGCCCAGAGGCACAGAGAGCTTCAATTAGTCAGGGCTGGGAAGGTGCTGAGAAGTGCCTGGGGCAGAATCACTGCCAGCCCTTGGCACAGGAACCTCTGGCTGCAGGACAATGCAGCTGCAGCTCCTGCAGTGATCTCCTCAAGCTGGAACATGCCAATGCCCACAGCCCCTGTGAGTACATTCTCTGATGGTCTCTTGTGCAGAGCAGCCAGGGGTGCCCAGGGCTGTCCTGCAGAGCAGGGTCCTGCAGCCCAGGGCGCTGTGCTGGGCCAGGGACTCTGCTGCTTGCCAGGGACAGCTCTCAGCCGGCCCGGGGAGCTGCTGCCAGCGCTGGCCAGAAGCTGTGGGGGGAAGGAGCCACCCTGAGCAGGGCAGGTGCTGCTGCTGAGAGCTGCTGGCTGGGGCAGGGCTGCTCCCAGCTCCAGACCAGCCTGGGCACAGCTCCAGAGGACACTTCCCAAAGAAGGTAAGCCTGGGATTGCTGTAAAGATCAGCAGCTTTCCTGAGAGTGTTTTCCATTTCCTGCTTGGAGAAGGATGGGAAATTTGGGGTGATGACAGAAAGATTTTTACATTTGATACATTTTTATATATTCATAGCTCTATAAATTACTATTATATAGTTATAAAACTACAATCCTTACTGTATGCTATTAAACTCTTAATTAACTCTATCAAACTACTGTTGTATACTTCTATTACTATAATCCTTAATTAACTCTCGTACATTTCCTAACCTTTCTCTTAGATTTATAAAACTATAATCCTTACTTTAGGCTATTAAACTCTTAATTAACTCTATTAAACTACTATTATATACTTCGATCAATACAATCTTTAATTAACTCTATTACATTTCCTAACCTTTCTGTTAGACTTCAGAACAATAAGCAACTGTCTAAATACATTCCTGAAATACTGCATTGTCTTATTACCAGGAAGAGGACCTACAAGAAGAACATTTTGGTTTTGACCAGAATATGAGCAGTCATAACAAAAAGTGTGGCAAAGTAGCCCTTGGACCTACACCAATGGGTTGAGCCAGGAGTGTGTAACTGGGACAACTGAATCTCCCATTGGATGTTCCTGTTAAATATCCCAATTAATCAACCTTTAGAAATTGTTGAAAACAGGAGCCGATTGAGCCTCATACCCACTGGGACACCTGGAAGCTTCCAATAAAGGTCTGCTTTTTACTTTACTGTTCTAACTCTGTTGCAAGTGTTTGTTTGTTTGTTTGTTTTTCTTGTTTGATCATAGACAGCAGGGGGATGAGAGAAGCAGAACAGGAATTGTAATCCCAGAATGACAGAACATTCTGAGTTGAAAGGGACACACAGGATCCTCAAAGGAATGTTTGAACATTTACAGAGACTCCAGAACTGTGACTTTGGGTGGTCAGTCTCTCTGCTGGCAGCCTCCCAAAGGGCCTTCAGCCACTGCTCAGCCCTGGACAGCAGCAGCATCACCTTGGCAGGGCCCAGCAGGGCTCTCCTGAGCTGCCCTTCCCAGCTGCACACAGACCCTGCCCCAGCCAGGGCCCTGCACACAGGCAGGTTTCTGTAGGGCCGGGCCGAGGGCACATGGGGTGGGATGGGCTCTGTGAGCGCTGGCAGGGACAAGGCACCTCTCAGGAGGGAATGTCCAGGCCCAGGGAGATGCTCGGGGAAGGAGAGGGGGCTGAGCAGAGCAGTGCTGGGGGAACAAGCCCATCCAGCCCCTCACCTGCCCTCAGCCACAGGGGAATCCTTTGCCTCTCCCATCTCTCAGTGGCAAACTCTGAGTGCAGCAGGAATGCTGGGGATTCCTGACCTCAGAGAGCCAGCAATGATGTGTGGATAGGAAAACAGTTCCTTAAGCCAGCTCCTGCCATCCCTGTTTTCTAGGACTGCGAGTGAATATGGTAACAAGCCTTTCTGCATTAGGAGTGATTCCCCTGACAAATGCTGAATATCCAGCCTTGTCCCTCTGCCACATGGCCACAAACCCAAGGCAGCAGGGCAGGGATGGCTCCTTGGGAGCTCCCACGCACAGCCCTGGCTGCTCCTGGCACACTCAGCCAGCACAGCTGGAGCTCAGACAGGGACCTGGGTAAAGGTTTGCCCAGAGCAGGAACAAGGCTGAGTGAGTCCCAGCAGGACAGGCTACAGGGAATGGCCCAGATTTGGCTCCAAGCAGCCTCTCCTGACTTGTCACTGTCCTTTCTCCATGAGCAGGTGCCCATGTGCAGCCACAGCAAATGTCCAACAGCAGCTCCATCAGCCACTTCCTCCTGCTGGCACTGGCAGAGACGCGGCAGCTGCAGCTCCTGCACTTCTGCCTCTTGCTGGGCATCTCCCTGGCTGCCCTCCTGGGCAACGGCCTCATCATCAGCACCGTAGCCTGCGGCCACCACCTGCACACGCCCATGTTCTTCTTCCTGCTCAACCTGGCCCTCAGCCACCTGGGCTCCATCTGCACCACTGTCCCCAAAGCCATGCACAATTCCCTCTGGGACACCAGCACCATCTCCTACACAGCCTGTGCTGAACAGTTTTTTTTTTTCCTTTTCTTTGCTGCAACAGAGTTTTATCTCCTGACCATCATGTGCTACGACCGCTATGTGTCCATCTGCAAACCCCTGCACTACGGGACCCTCCTGGGCAGCAGAGCTTGTGCCCACATGGCAGCAGCTGCCTGGGCCAGTGCCTTTCTCAATGCTCTGCTGCTCACAGCCAATACATTTTCCCTGCCCCTGTGCCATGGCAATGCCCTGGGCCAGTTCTTCTGTGAAATCCCCCAGATCCTCAAGCTCTCCTGCTCCAAATCCTACCTCAGGGAATTTGGGCTCATTGCCATTAGTGCCTGTTTATCATCTGGTTGTTTTGTGTTCATTGTTTTCTCCTATGTGCAGATCTTCAGGGCTGTGCTGAGGATCCCCTCTGAGCAGGGACGGCACAAAGCCTTTTCCACCTGCCTCCCTCACCTGGCTGTGGTCTCTCTGTTCTTCAGCACTGCAGTGTTTGCTCACCTGAAGCCCCCCTCGATGTCCTCCACATCTCTGGATCTGGCCCTGTCAGTTCTGTACTCGGTGGTGCCTCCAGCCCTGAACCCCCTCATCTACAGCCTGAGGAACCAGGAGCTCAAGGCTGCAGTGTGGAGACTGATGACTGGATGGTTTCAGAAACATTAAACTGCTGGCCAGTTTGCAAATCATTTGTAATAAAAGTAATCTTTGATACTTCTTATTGGTTTCATTTTGGAGGTTCTTTATCATTGTAATACTAATTTAATATTGTACTCAAAGAAATGTCATTGCTGGTGCTATTATGTTTGTTACCACCTTCAGTGTGGCCACAGACTGTGTCAATGAGGGGCTGCGCTCTTGGTGGCTTTAAAGGAACTCAAGGATCTCCCAGCAGAGTTTTCTGCAGAGATGCCCTTTTGTTGCCTTCTCTGGAGCTGCAGCAGCAATGTCTGTGTGCAGAGCTGGGGGCAGATCAGTGCTGGCACAGCAGCTGTGCCCAGCAGCAGCAGCAGCACTTGGTGTTGCCAGTGCTGCTCCCGTGGCCCTGCCCCGCTGCCCTGGTGGCCCTGGTGTTGCTGCAGGGTCTGAGTGCTCTCGGGGCCGGGCACAGTCCTGGGGGTGGCAGTGCCGGGGCTGCAGCAGGGACAGGCCATGGGCACTGCTGGGGCAGCGCTGACGCCTCAGGCCAGGGCCTGGGGGCTCCAGGCTCCTTGCCCAGGCTCTCTCAAGAACACAGCCAGGCCAATGCTCAGCACAGAAAACCCCCATCAGCAGCCCCAGGCTGGCCGTGGGCAGGCTGGGGGCAAACAGCACGGCTGGTGCTCTGCCAGGGCCCTGGGGGAGACGGGAAGGAGCAGCAGAGCAGGGGCTGATCCATCCCCAGTGCGCTGCACAGCCCAGGGCAGCGTCCCAGAGCATCCTCATGGATCTGCCAACAACATCCCCCCTCTGCAGCCCTGGCCTCTCCCCCAGCTCACACAGGTGCCGCATCCTTGCAGGCACAGACACGGCAGCGCTGGCTCAGGAGCCCCTGTTTGCATTGCACACAGCAGGCGGGAGCACCCCCGTGCTGGTGCTGTGGGGACATGAACCTGAGGGAGCACAAATGCCATCAGCCCCTGGGGCCAGGAAGGGCTGGGGGACGCCAGGGAAACCACTCAGCTTTGTCCTGGCCTCTGCACTCAGCCAGAAAGTTTGTTCCCATCAGCTGGGACTTTCCTGTCCCACTGCAGACGCTGTTGCTCAGAGCCAGGGCTGCCTGGCAGCCACCCCCAGACTGCCCTGAGCATTTCCTTGGCTTCACCTTTGCTTTCTTTACTCTTCCATTTACAAATTTCTTCCTCTTGCCCAGCCCTGCTCCCTGCCCTGCACACAGCCCATCCCTGTTTGCCCTTTCCTCTCTGGCCCCACTCCCCATTGCACTTCCTGACTTGGCACCATGGGAACATCCCTTGGGGAGAAGGATCATCCCACAAGTGCTGCAGGAATTGTCTGCAGGCTCCTGCAGTGCCTCGTGCTGCTCCCTTGCCAGAGGCAGCCCAGGCCAGGGGGGCACATCTGGGCTGCTGTGTCTGCCTGTGGGGCTCCCTGTTCTGGGCAAGGAGGAGGAGCTGCAGAGGCTCTGCAGGACTGACAGGATGGGCTTTGGGGCTGTGAGGAGAAGCTGAGGGACCTGGGCTGCTGCACCTTCTGAAGAGGAGGCCCAGGGCTCCTCCTGCACCTGCTCCAAGGGTGGTTTCAGGGAATCCCAGAATCAGCAAGGTTGTAAAAGACCTTGGAGATCATCAAGTCCAAACAGTGCCCTGACACTGCCTTGTCTCCCCTGAGCCTCCTCTTCTCCAGGTTAAACAAGGTCCCTGTGCAGAGCCCTCCTCCCCTCCAGCAGATCCACACTCACACCCAGCTTGGCATCATCTGCAGATTTGCTGATGGTGGACTCAATCCCCTCATCCTGATCATCAGTGCAGGTATTGAAATCCACGCTGGCTGGCTCTGATCCCTCAGCCATCCTGTGGCTGCCCTGTGATGGCACTCAGGGTGATCTGTTCCAGAACCTTGCCAGGCACCGAGGTCAGGCTGACAGGCCTGGAGTTCCCCAGATCCTCCTTCCAGCCCATCTTGGGGATGGGCTCACACTGGCACCTCCAGTGCTCTGGCACCTCCCTGCTGAGCCAGGACTGATGGGAAATGATGGAGAGCAGCTTGGGGAGCTCATCCACCAGCTCCCTCATCCCCCTAGGATGGATCCCATCCAATCCCATACACCTGTGAGCATCTGAGTGGCTCAGCAGGTCACCAGCTGCTCCCTCCTGGATTACAGGGGGCTGTTCTGCTCCCTGTGCCCATCTACCAGCTCAGGAGAACTCTTGTCCTGAGGACAGCCTGTCCTAATGTTGAATATAGGGGCAAATGAAAGTGTTAAGCTGCTCAGCCTCTTCCATATCTTTATTTACTCTTTTCCCCACTGGATCCAATGAAGTGTAGAGGTTCTCCTTATTTCTCCTTTTGCTATTAATTTTTTTATAAATACTTTTCTATTATTTCTCAAAGAGGTGGCCAGGATATGCTCTAACCTGAGCTTTCACCACTCTTCTTTCTGCATGACCTAACAACATCCCTAAAGATTTCGTGAGTTACCTGTTCCTCTTTCCAAACCCTCTTTTGTCCTGAGTTCCCACAAAAGCTCCACGCCCAGCCAGGACAGTCCTTTTCCTCGCTGGCTCAACTTCAGCACAGAGGGACAGGCTGCTCCTTCCGCCTTACAATTACTTTCTTGAAGTGTGTCCATCCTTCCTGGACCCCTTTATTTTTAAAGGATGTTTCCTTTAAAGAATCAGTACCTGATTTGCTACTCTCCAAATCTGCATCCTCAATAGACCCAGGTCTACCCTTCCTAATTCCAGTGTGGAAGTTTTATTCATGCCCCTCCTTCTTTCACAGAACATTGAAAATTTGATTATTTCATGGTCACTGTGCCCCAGGCAGCCTCCGACCCCCATATCTGCCACCAGCCCTTCTCTGTTTGTGAGCAGCAGGAGACAGAGCTTTCCTTGGGAGTGGAGTGTTACCAAAAATTCGGTGAAACAGAAAACTCCTTCACACCAATGCAGCATTAAGAAGCAGCATTCTTTATTCAGCCGGATGCACGGGGGATAGCTCCTCCCAAAGCCGAGCATGCTGAGTGCAGGAAAGTTTCTGTTCATATTCTGTATTTTGCACACATATTCATTGGTTGTCCTGGACTAAACACACAGATGATAATCATTTCCCCAAAATCATTAACATATTTCCCCTCCCCTTTACCCATGCTCTCTTCTGTCCTGGGGGTCTCTCTGGTGGTCCCTGGTGGTCGTGGACCCCAATGTTCCCGTGGGCCTGGCTGAGCTGGCAGGACACTGAGGCTGGTGAACTTCCAGTTCCCCTTCTCACACAATGGGCATTGTGTGGTTTCCATAGGCCTGGGGTTTTGGAGAACAAGCTCCAGGTGTCAGCTCACCTGGTGGAGACAATTTATCATCTGGTGACTTGAGGTCACAGAGTGGGCTATGACATCACGGAGGGGCTGTGTGACATCCCAGGGGGGCTGTGTGAGGTCACTGGGTTGGTCACTCCGCCCCAGCTCCCCCTCACAGTTTCTCCCAACAAGTCCAATGCTGTTCATGCCCAGCGGGGTCCCTGTCCCCCACTATCCCCCCGGCCCACCTGGAGCCACAGCCTCCACCAAAGGATGTTCCACAGGATCCACCCCAGAGCCTGACACGGGGACAAGGGGCCAGGGCTGTGTGACCAGGACATCAAGGACGTGGATTATCCAGGTCCCTGTGGCCTGGGTTGGGTTCCCCAGGGGAGGAAAGATGTCTGGCAGCTGGAGCAGGCTTAGGGAAGGGCCTCCAAGTTGGGGCTGTGTGGGAAGTGGATTTGTAGAGAGTTCTCAGGGCCTGACAGAAGGTCCACACAGTTCACATCCATATGCAGTTTGAGATAAGAAATGCTGATTTAGAAATACCATTGAATAGGACAGATATTGTTGAGAGAGAAATGGAGCTAGATAAAAGTTTCAAAGGATGGCTTTGCAAATAAGACTAGATATTTTGGAGAAATAGAACTGTCAAAGATGTATTCTAATGGGACCCACGAGGGATAATTTTAGATGATAGGCCATAAGGCACTTACAGCATTGTGTAGCTATAGCTGATAGACCAAAAAACACTTATAGTGTATTGTAATTAGGAAATGGTTGGATTCTGATTGTGATGGCATGAATTATAACATCTGTATTTTCTCACCTGTCCCATAAGACTGAAAACGGAATAAAAGTTTTTAAAGCACCTCTCAGTTGCCCCCTCTCTGGGTCAGGAAAAGGGTATTGTCCAACAGCACTGGAGCCCTGGGGCCGTGAGCAGAGGCTGAGGGAGCTGGGCTTGTCCAGCCCGGAGCAGGGAAGGCTGAGGGGCTCCTCATCCCAGCCTGGCAGTGCCAGCGAGGAGGGGATGGAGAACACAGAGCCAGGCTCTTCACCGGGGGGCCTGGTGGGAGACAAAAGCCAATGGGTGGAAGGGGAAAGAGGGGAGATCAGCCAGGCCAGGAGGAGATGAAATGAGTCAGGCTGGGTTCAGCATTTCCTCAACACCTGCCTGACCTTCGTTCTCCATCAACCACTGACAGCTTTGCAAATCAGGAATTGTTCAGGCTGTTTTTCCCCCACTCCACGAGATCCTGATACAAGAACTTAATTGTCTTTATATCTATCAAAAGACCACGTTTGTCTAAAATCAGTTTTAGTATGGAAATCACTTGTGGATGCTGGACTCATCAGATGCTGCTGGGACATTGCACATAGCTCAGGGAAGAGTGTGATTGTTATTAAATTGTGTCCTGTTCATCTGTGGTCTGTTGGCCCTGAAGAGAAACTTTCTGTGCCTCTGAGTCTCACCAGTTCCTGACCCCCAAAGGACACAAACCTGATGAGTTGTGGTTCCCACTCCAGTGCTGGCACTTGGAGCTCCCTCCATCCCCAGAGCAGAGCTGCCTTGTCCAGAAAGTCCCTGGCAATGCAGGGATGAAGGAAACAGGACAGGCTGTGGGGATCAGGGGCAGGGCACAGCCAGGGATTTGGGGTGGTTGTGAGCCCAGGGCAGGACCTGGCCCTTGGCCTTGGTGAACCTCATCCAATTGTCCTGGGCCCATGGCTCCAGCCTGTCCAGATCCCTCTGCAGAGCTTCCTGCCCTCCAGCACAGCCACACTCCCACCCAGCCTGGGCTCACCTGGAACTGCCTGAGGGTGCCCTCGATGGCCTCGTCCATATCAGCAATAAAGAGATTTCACTGACCTGGCCCCAATCCTGAGCCCTGGATGTGACTCCATACCTCAGTTGCTCTGAGTGCCAGGGCTTGGAGGAGGGAAATAGTGGTGAGAAGGTAGGGACAAAGTCAGATTGATTGTCAGCCATGAAGGGTCTTGATTTTCACATCTATTCAGACTGCATTAGAAGGTGCTGGGGGTCAATATCAATAGGACATTGCTGGTATCAATCTAGAAACAGGAAAACTGGACAATACAGTTCTCACTGCGCAGTTTTCAATATAGTATATTCACTTTGAATAACCTTCTGAAATCTGTCTAATTAACCATAGAAGAATTGAAATCTTCAATTATTCCCAGCAGCATTTCTTGTTTGGGAGTTTTAAATAAATATTTATGAGCCTTTTGTCACTGAATTCCTGAACTGAAGAGCTCAAGAAAGAAGAGGCCTCTGGAGTAGGAAAATTCATCAGCAACCTCCAAGGGGCTGAGGATCCATCCCCATCAGAGCAGCAATGAGCAGAAATGGGCAGAGCTTTGTGGCTGCCCCAGCTCTGGGATGGGCCCTGGGCCTGGAGCAGGAGCAGCTCTGGAGGGCCCCAAGGCCGGGGCTCTTGTGCTGGCCTGGGCAGATGGGATGGCAGCAGGGGCTGCAGAGCTCTCAGCAGCTGAGGCCGAGGGGAGCAGGGCAGCCAGGGAGCCTCCTTGTGCCTTGGGCAAGCCCCTTCCCCCATGGCTGGGGCTGAGTCCTGGCTGAGCTGCAGCTGCTGCTGTGCCCTTGGCAGGGGCTGAGGCCGTGGGGCCAGTGGCCAGAGCAGCCTGGCCTGAGCAGAGCTGTGGGGCCAGAGGCGGCTGGGCTGTGCTGGGGAGAGGCCCTTGGTGCTGCACAGAGCTCAGGGCAGCTGGCAGAGCTTGCAGGGAGCTGGGCTGGGCTGCGAGAGCCTGGCCCAGAAACCATCAGTGTCCATCTCAGCCTGGCTGAGCGTGCAGGGGCAGGACTCAGCCCAGGCCTTGTGGGGCAGGGCCAGCGCCTGTGCAAGGCATTGAAAACAGGCAAGTGGCCCAGAGAGGAGGCTGCTCTGTGCCCTGGTGGGGCATGGACACAGCAGGGAGGGGGCCCAGGACATTTGTCAGCGCCAGCCTCTGTCCCCAGCCCTTGGCAGCCCTGGCTGCTGAGCCCAGCTTTGGCCTGGGCTGAGTTTGGCTGTGGCCCAGCTCCATCCTGCTGCGGGGCTCAGGGCCTGTTCCCGGCCATGGCCAGCCCTGGCCGGCCTCTCTGCTGGCCCAGAGGCCGGCAGAGCCTGGGGCAGGGCTGTCTGTGCAGCCCCACAGGTGCCAGGGGCTGGGCAGGAGCTGGCAGAGGCTGCCCAGCAGGGAGGCCATGGGGCACAGAGCCCCAAGGCTGCCGTGGGCACCACGGCACAGGGGCCGTTCCCAGCCGCAATGCTCCTGTCCTGGGCTGGGCCTGCACAGGGGCTGTGGCACCATGGCTGGGCCAGCACAGGGCCACCAAGGGGCCACGCAGCCGCTGCCGGGGCTGGCAGCAAGGCCGGGCACAGACAAGGAATTGCTGAGCGTGGCCTGCGCTGCCCAGGGCTGACTGTGCCAAAGGCAGAGCTCAGCTGCCCTTGGGGGCTGCAGGAACACTCAGGAGCCCAAAGAGCCTCCATGGCTGTGCTGGAGACCAAGGCTGGAGCAGGGAAATGCAGGGCTGCTGTGCCATGGCGAGGGCATGGAATTCCAGCACACACCTCAGCTCTCTGATGATCCCGGCACCGTGCTGGGCCCTGTTTCAGCCTGGAGCAGAGCAGATGTTGATGGCACAGGAGCCCTGCGGGGCTGGCAGGGACCTGCAGCTTGCAAGGTGCTCTGCTCTCCCTCAGCTCCTCTCTGAGAGATCCAATCCCAGCTGGGCACCTCAGGGCACAAGTGGCACTGCCTGTTCATGGGCACACAGCTGATGTCTGCCTGGAAAGGGGCACAGATGTTAATACCTCTTATTTTATTAATATACTGGCACATTTCTATTACCTGGGTCACTTGAGTACTTTTAAGAAATGACAAAGTTTTTCATCCATCAACAGGAATTTCCTGGAATTGTACTGATGGCATGAGAAGAAATACTGATCTTCCTGTCTGCTTGTGTCATCAGTATTCTGTTTATTATTTTCTCTCCCTCTTCTTTCAGGTGTTTTCAACTCTCCTGTTGAAATGGCCGTGTCTAAGGACATCTCTTCATTTAGACCAGGTGGATCTATGTCCTTCCTGCTGCTCCCAGATTTCCTCCTCCAAATGCTTTCTGGTCATTCAAGTGTCTCTCAACAGACTGGTTTCATGCTTTGAACGTCAGGGAGTGGCCCAATCCTTCCAATGTTCAAATAAATATGAATTATATCTTGCTGTGTTTATATCTATCCTAGATTTACCTTTTCTAATGTCTTTGTTTAAAACTGTTCCTGTACAGAAATCCCTTGGGTGAGGGGGACATGTCAGATGCTGCTGGGACACATCCCAGAGAGCTGAGGGAAGAGCTGGGATGGTTATTAAACTGTTCCAATGTTCAACTTGTGTTTGTTGGCAAGAAACCTTTCTGTGCCTCTGAGTGTCACCAGGCCCTGAGCCCAAAGGACACAAACCTGATGAGTTGTGGTTCCCACTGCAGGGGCACTTGGACCTTGGCTCTGCACAGGAGAGCTCTTCCTCCACTTTCCCTCTTTTCCTCCCTCTGGCCATGGAGGGAGCTCCTGACTTCAGCCTGTGACTCGTGTCTGCAAAGAGCAAATCTGGGCAGAATCGGGGCAGGGAGGGTTTGGGGGCAACTTGGGATCTGTGCTGGGCACAGAAGGTGTTTTCCATTGCTCTGAGACTGTCTGCTGTGCAAAGTGGAGTTAATAGCCAGCAGAGGAATGACTTTTGCATTGGATGGAGCTGTGCCTTTCCTTGGCTTTGTTGGCTGACTAGAAATGAACATCCCTCTGTGTCTCGGGCAGCTCCTTCTCCAGGGAAAGCAGGTGGGAGTTGGAGCCAAGGAGCTGAAAGCTGCAGGTGCAGCCTGGGCTGGAGGGAGCTCAGATTTGCACAAGGCTGCTCTGAGTGCCAGGGCTTGGATGGGGGCAATGGTGGGGTGGGGTAGGGACAGAGTCTGATTGATTGTCAGCCATAAAGGGTCTTGATTTTCATATCTATTCCAACTGCATGAAGAGGTTCTTGGATTCAATGTCAATTGAGATTGCACTTATCAATGTATTAACAGTAAAAAAAAAAAGACTATACAGGACTTAAAAAATCTTTCTCACTGTCTTTTTAAATATAGTGTATTCACTTGCAATAGGCTTCTGAAATCTGTCTAATTAACCACAAAAGATTTGAAAACTTAAATTGTTCCCAGAGGTTTGGCTTGTTAAGGTGTTCTGAATGTTAATGAGCCCTGGGGCACTGAATTGCTGAACTGAAGAGCTGAAGGCTGAAGAAGCCTCTGGTGCAGTAAAATTCAGCAGCAGTCTCCAAGTTGCTGAGAATGTCAGCAGCCCCCACTGAGGCCATCCCTGCCCAGGGCTTGGATGGGGGAAATGGTGGGGTGGGGGTAGGGACAGAGTCTGATTGATTGTCAGCCATAAAGGCTCTTGATTTTCATATCTGTTCAAACTGCATGAGGATGTTCTTGGATTCAATGTCAATCGGAGATTGCAAATATCAATGTATTAGCAGTAAAAAAAAACTAAACAGGACCTAAATTTTTTTTTCTCACTATCTTTGAAAAAAAAATACATTCACTTTGAATACACTTCTGAAATCTGTCTAACTAACCACAAAATATTTGAAAACTTAAATTACATTATTCCCAGAGGCTTGGCTTGTTAAAGGTGTTCTGAACATTAATGAGCCCTGAGGCACTGAATGCCTAAACTGAAGAGCTGAAGGCTGGAGAAGCCTCTGGAGCAGTAAAATTCAGCAGCAGCCTCCAAGGTGCTGAGGATGTCAGCAGCCCCCACTGAGGCCATCCCTGCCCAGAGACCGTGGGGGAATGGGCAGACAAGGAGAGCGTCCCTGGGGCTGGGGCAGCAGAACTCAGAGGCAGCAGCGGCTCCAGCTGGGAAATGGAGTGTGGGATGGGGCTGTGAAAGCCCTGCCTGGGCTGTGCCAAGCAGGACACACAAGCCCTGACCCCCATCCACTAAAAAACTCACTCAAGGGAAACATTTATAAGAAATTGCAATTGTTTGTGTACTCTGTGTTGGATGCACTGGAGAAATACCCGCAAGGGATTCTCAGGAGCTCCAGACAAGAAAACAGCCTTTACTGGGAACTTCAGAAAATCAGAGAAAGTTTGGCAAAAGGTTTAATATGATATTCAATGAACAAAAAACAGTTTTCAATGCATTAACTTGGCCCATTCAACTTTACAAACTCTAAGCCTGTTCAATTTTAAGTTAATCAACATTTGCAAGAGGACAGAAGTAGAAGTAGACACAGAAAGAGAGAAAAATAAGATATAGAGAAGCACACACAGAGCTACCAACTCCTGGATTCCAGCAGTGTTCAGATAGAAATTCCAAGAGGAGGTAGGGTCAAGATGTGTGCTTGCCTTGTGCTCAGCCTTAAATACCCCTTGGTCTTCCTGGGCCCTTCCCCCAGGTGGGACTTGGGATCATTTGGTCACTCAGGAGCTGGGCTGGGGCTCCAGAGGTGGCTGTGGAGCATTGCCTGTGCTGTGCCAGGGACTGGCAGCCACTGCTGGGCTGGGATAGAGGCTCTGGGGGGATTGGGGTTCCAGGGCAGGGCAGGGCTGGGGTTCCAGGGCAGGGCAAGGCTGGACCTGCCCCTTCCTCCCCCACACATGAAATGTTTTGGGGCAACAATCTCCTCCGCTCTCTCACAACAGGCAATGTTGGAGGTAAAATCCCAATTGTGGCCATGGGCAGCTGGTCTAGAAGGACAGTTCTTTTCCAGAGGAAGGAAACCCCCATTTCTCTGTTCATTCAAATGTCAAAATGACATTTGATTGCCTGGATTTTTTTTTTTTTTTTCTTTTTTTTTTTTTTTTTTTCTTTTTTTTTTTTTTCCTTGCTGTGCCTGAAGTGTCCAGACAGGAGCAGAGTGACTCTTGCCAAGGAACTTTGCCGTGCTGTCGCTTAATATTAAATCTGGTTTTTGCTGCTCCCTTGCTGGGGATTTTTTTCAGCGCTCTCAAGCCCTCGTTGGTAACAGGGTGAAGGAGCCCTGGCCCAGGCTCTGGCCCTGGGGGACACGGGGACACTGCCGGGGGGTCCCTGTCCCCCTGTCCCACCCCCCCACGGCCCCGTCCCCCGTCCCCATGTCAGGCTCTGGGGTCGATCTCGTGGAACATCCTCTGGGGGAGGCTGCGGCGCCGGGGGCGGGGGGACCCGGGGGGACAGGGGACCCCGCTGTGCACGAGCAGCGTTGGACTTCTCTGGGGGAACTGTGAGGGGGAGCTGGGGTGGAGTGACCTCCCCAGTGACCTCACACAGCCCCTGTGATGTCACACAGCCCAGTGACCTCACACAGCCCTTGTAATGTCACAGAGCCAACTCTGAGATGTCACCCTGTGATGTCATGCGGCTGCTCTGTGTTGTCACAGAAGACTCTGTGATGTCACAAAGTCACCCTGAGTTGTCACTGTTTGTTCTTTGAAGTCACAGCCTGCTCTATGAAGTTACACAGCCACCCGGTGATGACTATATACCCTTCTCTGTGATGTCAAAAAACCCTCCCTGTGGTGTCATACTGCCACTCTGTAATGTCACAGCACACACTTTGACCTCACAGCCTGCTCTGTGATGTCACACAGCCATGCCATGATGTCACAGCCTGCTCTGTGATGCCACACAGTCCCCTCTATCATGCCATAGGTGCTCAATGACCTCACACAACACACTCTGTGACTCACAGCCCAATCTGTGACCTCACACAACCCACTCTGTGCTGTCACACAGCCCCTCTCTGACATCACAGCTGCTCTGTGCCTCTGTGACACAGCCACAGAGGTGCTGCTGTGACACAGCCCCCTCTGGGACATCCCACAGCCCCTGCCAGTGCTGAGCCCCTGTGAGCTCTGGCTGTGCCCTGCTCGTGTCCCTGGCATGCCCTGGCAGTGCCCCAGCCCTGCTGGGCTGTGCACAGGAGCTGCTCCTGGCCAGAGCTGTCTCTCTGCAGCGCTGCCCTTGCCAGGAGCTGTCTCTGGGCCAGGAGCCCAGCCCAGCTCAGCAGCACAGACACAGCACCAGGACTTTAATGACCCTCTGGGGCTTTGGTGCTCTTTGCATCAGACCCAGCCCCTCAGAATGTGCTCAAAGAACTTCTCAAGAACTACAAGTGAGATTGAAACACTGAAGTTTCTTTTACTTTGAAGAGATCCCTGTCAGGGACACAACTGAGAAAGTGTCCCCAGGTTCCAGGTACAGCAGAACACTGGAGGCACTGATGACATGTGGGGACAGCAAGGGAAAGGTGTCTCTGGTGCTGAGCAAACCTGGATGTGCTTTAGGAATGCAAAGGGCCAAGGCTGAGCCCCAGCCCCTGGCAAGGCAGATCGTGTCCCTCCCTCATTGCTCAGGGCTCTTCCCGGGATGGGCACTGGCATGTGGGGATGTGCAATGCCAAGGGCAGGACCATGGCAGGTCCCTGCCAGGCTGCTGAGCAGGGACAAGGAGGCAGTGAGGCCCCAGGGCTGCAAGGGTCACTTGTCCCCTGGTGGCCTCAGGCCCAGGGCCAGCAGCCATGGCCAAAGTGCTGCACAGGTTGGCTCTGTCAGGGCCTTGCAGCTGCTGCACATGCCTGTGCCCTCTGCAGCCCAGGCTGTCCTACGGTGTCCCTGCCCTGCGCCTCTGTCCCTGCAGGCTGTCCTCATCCCCCGGCTGCCCCAACTCGCTGGCCCCTTCCTTTGCTGACAGCTCTGCCTCCTGCCTGCCTCTGCCTGGCCACACAAAGCCTTGGCCTTGATACCAAAAGGGTTAATTAGATTTTTACTGTGCCTTTGAATTTTTAACACAGGAACAAGGCGTGCAGGGACTGCTTTTCCGGCAAGGACAGTTGGAAGTGTAGAAGAGATCTGGCTCAAGAATGCAGTGATAGAAAAAGAAAGGAGTGAACCTGGATACTTGGGGTGGGTTTTATGGAAATGGGTAAATTGTAATATGCATTTAGCAACTGTGTATAAGCAACACACTGGTAGAATTACATGTCCACATAAGGTTGTTATCCCTCACAAGACCTCAGGCCTGAACAAATGATACCCTCTTAAACAGCAAATTAGTGTTAAGGAGTCTTATTCTGGTATTTCGGAGATTTCGTGACAGTGGGGCCTCACAGAACCAAGGAGTCAGCTGTGACACTGAGCAAACTCATGGAACAAAGGGTCCATTGTGACACAGTGGAACTCCATGGAATCCAAATCCATTTTGGCACATTGGGGCCACACTGAACCAATGGTCCATGGTGACACTGTGGATCCAAGGAGACCATTGTGACTGAGGAACCTCATGGAACCAGGAGTCCATTGTTACACTGTGGGGCCCTGTGGAGCCAAGGGGATGACAGTGACTTTGTGGGGCCTCATGGAACAATGGAGACTGTTCTGATACTTTGGGACCCACTGGAACCAAGGGACCATTAGAGCACGGCAGGGCCTCATGGAACCAAGGGGACTGCAGTGAACCCTGTGGGTCTCCATGGCATGAAGGGTCCAGTGCAACCAAGGATACCATTGTGACACTCTGGGACATCATTGAACCAAAGGTCCATTGTGACACAGCAGGGCCTCATGAAAGCATGGAGGCCATTTTTACATTTTGACACCTTGTGAAACCAAAGGGCCATTGTGGCACTTCAGAGCCTTGTGGAGCCAAGGGGACCATAGTGACACTGTGGGGCTCCATGAAACAAATGGTCTGTTGTGACACTGCAACGCCCTTGGAATCATGGAGACTACTTTGACACCAAAGGCCTCACTGAACCAAGGGGCCATTGTCACACTACAAGGCCTCAGGGAAGCAAGGAGCCATTGTGGCACTATGGAATGTTGGCAGGCCAAGGGGCAGTTGTCACACTGTGTGGCACCATGGAACCAAGGAGTCCATTGTGACATGGCGGGGCCTATTGAAATCCTGGAGGCCATTCTGACACTTTGAGGCCTCGTTGAATCAAGGGGCTCTGCAGGGCCTCATGGAACCAAGGAGACATTGTGAGTGCCCATGGAATCAAGGTCCATTGTGATCCCGTGGTACCAAGGAGACTCCTGTGACACTGCCAGGCCTCATGGAAGCAAGGGACCATTGTGACACTATGGAGCCCCATGGAAACAAGAGGCCAGAGTGACACATCTGGGCCTCATGGAACCAAGGATCCAATATGACACCACCATTATGACACTGCAGGGCCCCATGGAAACAAGGGAACAGGTAACAGGTCTGGTTGGCTTGGCCTGACTGGTCCAACTGCCCTTGGCATGTCAAGGGTTTCTTCTCATGTACCCCTGAAACACTGGGGCTCTGGGCTTTCCTCCAAATGGAAAAGAGCAGCCCTTTTCATTCAAATATCCATGGCCAAAATGGGATTCCCCCCCCAAAATTCCTAATGTGCAGGGATTGCTCCCAGACAAAAGCTGCCATTGCCGAAAGGTCTGGCTGACACTGACTTCCTGAGAGCTGGCTCTCACCTTCCTCCAGACACTGAGGCTCTGTGCTTTCCTTCCTATGGAAAAGAACTGTCCCTCCTGCACAGGCACCCATGGCCAAAATGGGTACTTTTCCTTCAAAATTCCCTATATGCAAGGGTTTCTCCCAGACAAAAGCTGCCATTACAGACAGGTCTGGATGGCCTTGGCCTCCTTTGAGCTGGCTCTCACCTGCCTTCCAAACACAGCCACTCTGTGCTTTCCTTCCTGTAGAAAAGAAGTGGCCTTCTTCTCCAGGCAAAAAGGGCTGAAATTGGGATTCAACATTCCAAATTTCAAATACCCAAGGGTTGCTCCCAGACAAACCTGCCAGGACAGACAGGTCTATCTGGCCTTGACCTCTGGTGACTGCAGTTCATCAGCCCCTGAAACACTGGGGCTCCATGGTTTCCTTCTTGTGGAGACCAGTGTGACACTGTGGGGCCTTGTGGCACCAAGGACATCTCTGTGGCACTTTTGGGCCGCATGGTCCCAAGGGGCCAGTGTGAAGCATCAGGGCTTTGTGGCACCAAGAGGCCATTGTAGCATTTCAGGGCCTCATGGAGCCAAAGGCCCATTGTGATCCTTGTGGGCACCGTGGATCCTTGGAGACCATTGTGGCATTGCAAGGCCCCATGGAATCATGGAGACCATTGTGACACTGTGGGGCCCCACCGAACCAAAGGGCCACTGTGACCCTGCAGGGCCTCATGGAAGCACGGGGCCATTGTGACACTGCAGAAGCAAGGAGAACATTGGGACACTGTAGAGCACCATGAAACCAAGGGAACATGGAACAGGTCTGGCTGGCTTTCCTTCCCAGGGGCCACCTGACAGGTCCAGCTGATCTTGGAATGTTGAGGGCTGCCTCTCATCAGCTCCTGGAGAACTGTAGCTCTGTCCTCTCCTTCCTATGGAAAAGAACCATCCATCTTTCCATGTGCCCACAGCCAAAATGGATACTCCCCCTGAAAAATTCCCTATATTCAAGGGTAATCCCACCCAAAATCTGCCAGGACAGAGAGCTCTGGCTGGTCTTGGCCTCTGGGGATCACTTCTCATCTCAAGAAAGCCCTGAGCAAAGGATTTGAACAGGTTTGACTGCTGGAACATCAACGAGTCTCTTGTCATATAAAAAACTCAGATGCTCTTCTGGTCATATGTGTCTTTTATTCCTCGTTGTGTATTATGCATGAAATATTATTTTCAGTTAAAAAATATTATTCTTATCACTCTTCCAGTGTTATCTGACACAAAACACCTCATCTACATATGGATGCAGGTCACTTGTATAAGCAAACACAAGACAAAGTCCAGCAGGAATTATTTGTCTCTTTTCCATCTGTCACATTTCCTCTGGAGCTGCAGGTACAGCCCCAGCACTTCGGAGGGCTCAGGGGATCACAGGCTCAGCTCCCACACAGAGAACTTGCAGACCCTGGGGTGCCCCTGTCAGCCTCAGTGCCCAGAGCCTTTCTGCAACCTTCCCTCTGCAGCTGCTGCTGCCCTGCAGCCCCGGCCACAGCCAGCAGCAGAATCTGGTGTGTCCAGAGCAGCAGCACCAGCTTAGGGCCCTGTGGGGAGCAGGGCCTGGGGCAGAAGGACAAGCCAGGCCAGCCGGCCAGGACAGGCTCCGCTGGGGAAAGGGATGTCCAGGGAGAAGAGCAAGGGAGCGTTTCTGTGCCTGCTGGGAGGAATCCAGAGGGAGCTGCTGCTGCAGGACCCAGCTCTGGCCCGGCCCCTCTGTCCCCTGCCCAGGGCTGCTGCGTTGGCCTGGGCAGATGGTCTGGCATTGAGTGGGCAGAGGCAGCCTGTGCTGGGCACCTCCGGCAGCCAAGACCAGGAGTTTGGCACTGTCTTCCACAGCACACTCCTGGAAAAGCTGCAGCCCACGGCTGGGACAGGAGCACTCTGTGCTGGGTTCAGAACTGGCTGCATGGCCGGCCCAGAGAGTGCTGGTGAGTGGTGCTGCATCCAGCTGGGGATAGTCACCAGTGGTGTCCCTCAGGGCTCTGTGCTGGGGCAGCTCTGTTCAATATTTTTATTGACCATATGGATGAGGGGATTGAGCCTTTCATTAGTAAATCTGCAGATGACACTAAGCTGGGAGCATGTGTCCATCTGTTGGAAGGTAGGAGGGCTCTGCAGGGACACCTGGAATGGTTGGAGTGATGGGCAGAGTCCAAGAAGATGAAGCTTAATAAATCCAAGAGCCCAGACCTGCACTTTGGCCACAATAACCCCATGCACTGCTATAGGCTGGGGATGGTGTGGCTGGACAGTGCCCAGGCAGAAAGGGACCTGGGGGCACTGGTCAACAGCCATCTGAACATGAGCCACCAGTGTGCCTTGGTGGCCAAGAAGGCCAATGGCTCCTGGCCTGGATCAGGAACGTTGTGGCCAGGTGGACCAAGTGGCTCTGTACACAGACATTGCTGCTGCAGCTCCAGAGAAGGCAACAAAAGGGCATCTCTGCAGAAAACTTTTGCTGGCATTTCCTTTTGTTCCTTTAAAGCCACCAAGAGCACAGCCCCTCACTGACACAGTCTGTGGCCACAGGGAAGGTGGAGAGAAACAGCACAAGCAATGATATTTCTTTGTGGACAATATTAAAATGTAAAGCAAAGGAAAAGGACTTCCAAAATGAAACCAAAAAGTAGTATCAAAGATGACTTTTATTACAAGTGTTTTGCAGAAATTGGCCAGCAGTTTAATGTTCCTGAAAGCATCCAGTAATCAGTCTCCACACTGCAGCCTTGAGCTCCTGGTTCCTCAGGCTGTAGATGAGGGGGTTCAGGGCTGGAGGCACCACCGAGTACAGAACTGACACTGACAGATCCAGGGATGGGGAGGACATGGAGGGGGGCTTCAGGTAGGTAAATGTACCAGTGCTGAAGAACAGAGAGACCACAGCCAGGTGAGGGAGGCAGGTGGAAAAGGCTTTGTGCCGTCCCTGCTCAGAGGGGATCCTCAGCACGACCCTGAAGATCTGCACATAGGAGAAAACTATGAACACAAAACAACCTAGTACCAAACAGGCACTAATAGCAAGAAGCCCAAGTTCCCTGAGGTGGGATTTGGGGCAGGAGATCTTGAGGATCTGTGGGATTTCACAGAAGAACTGGCCCAGGGCATTGCCATGGCACAGGGGCAGGGAAAATGTATTGGCCGTGTGAAGCAGAGCATTGAGAAAGGCACTGGCCCAGGCAGCTGCTGCCATGTGGGCACAAGCTCTGCTGCCCAGGAGGGTCCCGTAGTGCAGGGGTTTGCAGATGGACACGTAGCGGTCGTAGCACATGATGGTCAGCAGGGAAATCTCTGCTCCAAGGAAGACCATAAAGAAAAAGAGCTGTGCAGCACATCCAGTGTAGGAGATGGTGCTGGTGTCCCAGAGGGAATTGTGCATGGCTTTGGGGACAGTGGTGCAGATGGAGCCCAGGTCGCTGAGGGCCAGGTTGAGCAGGAAGAAGAACATGGGCGTGTGCAGGTGGTGGCCACAGGCTACGGTGCTGATGATGAGGCCGTTGCCCAGGAGGGCAGCCAGGGAGATGCCCAGCAAGAGGCAGAAGTGCAGGAGCTGCAGCTGCCGCGTCTCTGCCAGTGCCAGCAGGAGGAAGTGGCTGATAGAGCTGCTGTTGGACATTGGCTGTGGCTGCACATGGGCACCTGTTCATGGAGAAAGGACAGTGACAAGTCAGGAGAGGCTGCTTGGAGCCAAACCTGGGCCATTCCCTGCAGACTGTCCCGCTGGGTCTCACCCACCCTTGTTCCTGCTCTGGGAAAACCTTCACCCAGGTCCCTGCCTGAGCTCCAGCTGTGCTGGCTGAGTGTGTCAGGAGCAGCCAGGCCTGTGCGTGGGGGCTCTCAAGGAGCCATCCCTGCCCTGCTGCCTTGGGTTTGTGGCCATGTGGCAGAGGGACAAGGCTGGATATTCAGCATTTGTCAGGGCAATCACTTCAAATGCAGAAAGGGTTGGTAGCATCTGCACTTCCAGGTCTAAAGGATGGCACGAGTTGGTTTTAGAAATTATTTTCCTACCCACACATCATTGCTGCCTCTCTGAGGTCAGAAATCCCCAGCATTCCTGCTGCACTCAGAGTTTGCCACTGAGAGATGGGAGAGGCAAAGGATTCCCTGTGGCTGAGGGCAGGTGAGGGGCTGGATGGGCTTGTTCCCCCAGCACTGCTCTGTTCAGCCCCCTCTCCTTCCCTGAGCATCTCCCTGGGCCTGGACATTCCCTCCTGAGAGGTGCCTTGTCCCTGCCAGCGCTCACAGAGCCCATCCCACCCCGTGTGCCCTCGGCCCGGCCCTACAGAAACCTGCCTGTGTGCAGGGCCCTGGCTGGGGCAGGGTCTGTGTGCAGCTGGGCAAGGGCAGCTCAGGAGAGCCCTGCTGGGCCCTGCCAAGGTGATGCTGCTGCTGTCCAGGGCTGAGCAGTGGCTGAAGGCCCTTTGGGAGGCTGCCAGCAGAGAGACTGACCACCCAAAGTCACAGTTCTGGAGTCTCTGTAAATGTTCAAACATTCCTTTGAGGATCCTGTGTGTCCCTTTCAACTCAGAATGTTCTGTCATTCTGGGATAACAATTCCTGTTCTGCTTCTCTTATCCCCCTATTGTCTATGATGAAAATAGAAAAAAAAACCCTTGAAACAGAGTTAGAACAGTAAAGTAAAAACCAGACCTTTATTGGAAGCTTTCAGGTGTCCCAGTGGGGATGAGGCAAAATCGGCCCCTGATTTCAACAATTTATAAAGGTTGATTAATGAGGATATTTAACAGGAACATCGAATAGGAGAATCAGTTGTCCCAGTTACACACCCGTGGCTCAACCCATTGGTGTAGGTCCAAGGGCTACTTTGCCACACTTTTTGTTATGACTGCTCAAATTCTGGTCAAAACCAAAATGTTCTTCTTGTAGGTCCTCTCCCAGATAATAAGATAATGCGGTATTTCAGGAGTGTATTTAGATGGGTTATTGTTCTAAAATCTAAGAGAAAGGTTAGGAAATGTACTAGAGTTAATTAAGGATTGTATTGATCTTAGTATATAATAGTAGTTTAATAGAGTTAATTAAGAGTTTATTAGCGTAAAGTAAGGATTATAGTTTTATAACTATATAATAGTAATTTATAGAGCTATGAATATATAAAAATGTATCAAAAGCAAAAATCTTTTTGTCATCACCCCAACTTTCCCATCCTTCTCCAAGCAGGAAATTGAAAACACTCTCAGGAAAGCTGCTGAGCTTTACAGCAATCCCAGGCTTACCTTCTTTGGGAAGTGTCCTCTGGAGCTGTGCGAAGGCTGGTCTGGATCTGGGAGCAGCCCTGCCCCAGCCAGCAGCTCTCAGCAGCAGCACCTGCCCTGCTCAGGGTGGCTCCTTCCCCCCACAGCTTCTGGCCAGCGCTGGCAGCAGCTCCCCGGGCCGGCTGAGAGCTGTCCCTGGCAGGCAGCAGAGTCCCTGGCCCAGCACAGCGCCCTGGGCTGCAGGACCCTGCTCTGCAGGACAGCCCTGGGCACCCCTGGCTGCTCTGCACAAGAGACCATCAGAGAATGTACTCACAGGGGCTGTGGGCATTGGCATGTTCCAGCTTGAGGAGATCACTGCAGGAGCTGCAGCTGCATTGTCCTGCAGCCAGAGGTTCCCGTGTCAAGGGCTGGCAGTGATTCTGCCCCAGGCACTTCTCAGCACCTTCCCAGCCCTGACTGATTGAAGCTTTCTGTGCCTCTGGGCTGTGCCCGCGCTGGCTGCAGGCAGTGCCCCAGCCCTGCTGGGCTGGGAGAAGAGCTGCTCATCCAGAGAAATGTGCTTTTGAAGCTCTGCTTGCTTACCAGCATCACCCTCTGTGCCAGGAGCCCGGCCCAGCTCAGCAGCACAGACACAGCACAAGGACTTGAATGAGCCTCTGGGGCTTTGTGCTCAGGCCCTGAACATCAGGCCCTGAGAGGGAGCTGCAGAAATCTCTCCAGAACTCCAAGTCAGAATCCAACTCCAAAGTTTCTTGGACTTTTAATGGGTCCCACTGAGGGACACGAGTGAGAAAGTGTCCCCAGGCCCCAGGCAGAGCAGAGAACTGGAGGCACTGATGACAGGTGGGGACAAAGAGAAGCCAAGCCTTGGTGGCCTGGGGCACAGCAGGCTCTGTGCCACCAAGGGCTGTCAGGAGACACCTTGTCCTGAGGCCCTGGGGCCTCCTGGCACAGCCCCAGCCAGGCTGGGCACTGTCAGCCCCTTGTCCTGCCCTCAGCATCCCCCCCTAGCCCACATCCCAGTGGCCTCAAGGATCTGCTGGAAGGAGTCCCTGGGGAGCCTTGCTCAGGAATGGCCCTGGGGGCTCCACAGTGCTCCCAGGGACTGCAGGTTTTTCAAAGGACTTGGGCTTTGGCTTTTGCCTTGCAGTCTCTGAGAGCTTTCTGCAATCATTGCCTCCAATTATCTGCTGTAATTAGTCCCTGGGGAGGCTTGGTCAGGAACAACACTCAGTGGGGCTCATTAATGCTTCAAGGTACTTCAGTTCTTTTAAGGTACTTGGTGTTTCCCTTTGGATCCAGACTCTGTGAGAGGTTTGTGCAATCATGGCCCCAATTATCTGCTTTAACGAGTCCCTTGAGAGCTTTGTACTGACACTCAGTGGGGCTCGTTAATACTTTGAGATACTCCAGGTATTTCAGGAACTTTGGATTTTCCTTTCCACACTGAGAGGTTTTTGGGCCATTTTGAGTCTCTGAGAGGTTTTTGTGCCATCCTGGCCTCCAGTTCTCTCCTCCAAGGAGTCCATGAAGAGCCTGTGTTGGGGATGGACCTCAGTGGCACCCATTAATGCTTTGAGACACTTGGGGGTTTTCTTCTGCCTTGGACTCCTGGAAAGTTTTGTGCAATCTCCTCTCAGGCCCTGAGGTTCCAGGGCTCAGCTCCAAATGCACCACGGGGCTCATTAGGATCAAGCAAGTCCTGACAAACCATGGCTCTGCCTTGATTTCTCTCTGGTCTGGGGCAGTTCATCAGGAAGTTTCTGTAGTGATTTTGGTTCACCAATTTGAGATTTCTCAGCCAATGCATCAGTTAGTGTGGTGGGTTCAGTGCTGGCTAATTACCAATGCACTCACTAGAATATACTTACTCATTTCCTGCTCTGAGATAGGATTAGGAGAAAGGCAAAGTAGGCTCAAAACTTTAAAAAGGTTTATAATAGTAACTAAAAGAAAGAGTAATAAGAATCGGAACAAAACTTTCAGAACACTTCCTCTCTCCATACAACCTGACAATGTAAAGAGAGAAAGCCTATCAGTTTGCCACCACTAGAATAGTCTTTCTTCACTTGACTTAGGGAGAGAAGTTCCTCTTGTTAATATTATGGCAACTTCTCCACAAGAAAACACTTCTCTCATGGCTTTTCAGTTCCTCCAGTAGCAGCTGCCTGAAAAAATCTGCAATTGTGAAGTCCCTCCCATTTTTTCACAGCTTTTCCCACAGCTGTGTTTATGGGCCATGTGAGCTTATGGGGTATTGGTTTAAAGACGAGCTGTTTAAGAGCAAAGGTTTTCTTCATCTATTTCTGAAATCATCTTCATCTCTGGGAACAGAGGTCTTCTTCTTCTCTCCCTGACGGCACAGGGTCTCATCACTCTGCTCCCTTTCTCTGTTCAAACTTCTCATGGGATCACAGCAACTTCAACATTTGCTTACTTTAGCATGGAGGTCTTTGCTGAACAAGTCATCTCCCCATACTTTTCAATGCATTATAGGGAAAAAGAGAGTCTGATGTATCAATTCCATCCTTCTCCACAGTTTGGAGATTTGTTCAGCGCCTGCGCTGGGGCTGTGTCAGGCTGGGCGGCGCTGGGGGCAGGGCCAGGATCTCAGCAGCCAGGCCAGAGCAGAGCAGCAGCACGGCCGGGGCCGATGGCTTCTCCTGGCCCTGCCCGCTGGTTGCGGGCCAAGCCCAAGGGCGGCAGAAGCTTGGCCGAGCCGGCCCGGCCCGGGGCTGCTCCTGGGGCCCGGCGGATCCTGGCTGGGCCCGGGCTGGCGGCGGGGCAGGGCTCGGCAGCGGCCAGATGTCAGCAAGCGCAGCCACGGCCCGGCCCGGCCTCGGCCCCGCGGCCTCCCCTCCCCTGCCCGGCAGCCGATGGGGCCTGGCGGGCTCCCTGGGAAGGGGCCCGGCCCCATGGCAGGAGCCGCCCGGCCCGCCCCGGCCCAGACGGGGGCTGGCCCGGCCTTGGCACCTCTGTGCTGCCCAGAAGGGAAAGAGACCCAGCCAGGCTTCTTCATCTTTAACTTGTGTCTTCACAGAGGCGTTCCTTAGTTCCTTAAGTTTAACAGATTGTCAATTCTCAAAGCTAATTACTGATTGGTTTTTGTCAGACACTGAGGAAACTGCTAGCAGCTTCTCTCAGGACATCACTTCTGTGATGCAAAACCACCAGAACAGCACAGACCACCGAGCTCCTTTGTCTATATGTAGTGATCATGTGCCTGAGGCCTCAAAATCCCACCTTGGGAGATCTCTGGGCCCTCTCCAAGGTGTTTTCAAATGAAAACATTCAGCTCATTGAAAATCACCAGAGGACAGGGCCAGCTGTCTGTCCTGACTACTTTTGTCTGGGAACAATCAGTGGATATATGGAATTTGGTAGGTCAAATTTTAATTTTGGCCATGGTCCCTGGACTTGAAAGCCAGGTCTTTGCCATAGCAAGGAAGGCACAGAGCCCCAGTGTTTCAGGGGCAGATGAGAAGTGACCACCAGAGGACAAGGCTGGCCAGAGCTGGCAGGTTTTGTTCTGAGAGATACCCTTAATAATAGGGAATGTTTTAGGGAGGATACCAATTTTGGCAATGGGTATCTGAAAAGAGGGACAGTTCTTTCCCATAGCAAGGAAAGCACAGAGTCCCAGTGCTGCAGGAGCTGATGAGAGGCAGCCCTTGGCATTCCAAGATCAGCCAGACCTGTCAGGTGGCCCCTGGGAGGCCAAGCCAGCCAGACCTGTTCCATGTGCCCTCGGTTCCATGGGGCCCCACAGTGTCCCAATGGTCCCTTGCTTCCAGGAGGCCCTGAGGTGTCACAATGCCCCCTTGGTGACACGAGGCCCTGAAGGGTCCTCATGGTCTCCATGGTTCCATCAGGCCCCACAGAGTCATCATGGTCTCTGGGTCCATGAAGCCCCTCTGTGTCACCATGGCCCCTTGGTTCCATGGGCTCCAGTGGTGCCACAATGATCCCCTTGGTTCCATGAGGTGCCCACAGTGTCACAGGGATCTCCATGGGAAGGAAAGAACCGAGCCCCAGTGTGGCAGGGGCAGCCACCAGAGGCCAAGGTCAGCCAGACTTGATGGTACTGGCAGATTTTGCCTGGGAGCAACCCTTGGATATAGGGAATTTTAGAGGTGGAATCCCAATTTCAGACATGGGCACCCAGAGGAGAAGGATGGTTCTTTTCCAAGGAAGGAAAGCACAGAACACTGGTGTTTGAGGGGCAGATGAAGGGTGGCCACCAGAGGCCAAGGCCAGCCAGACCTCTCTGTCCTGGTAGCTTTTGTCTGAAAGCAACCCTTGGATGTAGGGAATTTGGGAGGTGGAACCCCAATTTCGGCTATTTCTGTGTGGATAAGAAGGATGGTTCTTTTCCATAGCAAGGAAAGCACTGAACCCAAGTGTTTCAAAAGTAAAAGATGAGAGATGGGGTTCTTGGGAGGCTGAGCCAGCCAGACCTGTTTGTCCTGGCAGCTTTTGTCATGGAGGAATCCTTGGATATAAGGAATATGGGAGGAAGAATCTCAGTTTTGACCACAATGATCCTCTTGAGAAGAAGGACAGTATCCATAGGAAGGAAAGCATCAAGCCCCAGTGGCAGGTGAGAGGCAGCCCCCAAGAGGCCAAGGGCAGCCAGACCTGTCTGTCCTGGCTGCTTTTAATGGGGAGCAATCCTTGGCTGTATGGAGTTTTAGAGGTGGAATCCCAGTTTTGGCCATTGGCACCTGGTCAGGATGGATGTTTTTGTCCTATAGGAAAGAAAAGCACAAAATCCAAGTGTTCTGGAAGAAGACGAGAGGTGGCCACCCTTAGGCCAAGCCAGCCAGACCTGTCTGTCCTGGCACCTTTCATCTCGGGGCTATCCATGGACACAGGGAATTTTGGAGGTGGAATCTCAATTTTGGCGATGGGCACCTGGACAGGAAGAGGAAAGCACAGAGCCCCAGTGTTCCAGAGGCACATGAGTGCTAGCCCTCAGGAAGCCAAGGCCAGCCAGACTTGTCAGTCCTGGCAGCTTCTGTCTGGGAGCTATCCTTGGATATAGGGAATTCTGGAGGCAGATGCCCAATTTTGGCCATGGGTGCCTGGTGGAGATGGATGGTTTTTCCCATAAGAAAGAAAAGCACATGATCCCAGTGTTTGAAAGGCAGATGAGAGGTGGCCCCTGGGTGGCCAAGGCAGCCAGAGCTGTCTCTCCTGGCAGATTTCTTCTGGGAACAATCCTTGTATACAAGGAGACTTGGAGAAGGAATCCCACTTTTGGCCATAGGCCCCTGGAGAAGAAGGACAGTTCTCTCCCATAGGAAGGAAAGCCCAGAGCCCCAGTGGTTCAGGGCAGACGAGAAGCAGCCCTCGACATGCCAAGGTCAGCCAGACCTCTCAGGTGGCCCCCGGGAGGCCAAGCCAGCCAGACCTGTTCCATGTTCCCTTGGTTTCGTGGGACCCCACAGTGTCACAATGGTCTCCTTGGTTCCATGAGGCCCTGGAGTGTCACAATGTCCCCCTTGCTTCTGCAGTGTCACAATGGCCCCATGCTTCCACGAGGCCTTGCCATGTCACAATGGTTTTGTGGTTCCACAAAGCCCTGATGTGTCACAATGGCCCCTCGGCTCCATGCGCCCTCGCTGTGTCACAGCGGCTCCTCTGTGACACTGCGGGCTGCACAAGGTCACCACGGACCCTTGGTTCCTTGGGGCCCTCGAGTTCCACAATGGTCTCCTTGATTCCATGAGGCAGCACGGTGTCACCATGGCCCCTTGGTTCCATGAGGTTCTGCAGTGTCACCGTGGTGTCCTTGGGCCTGCATTGTCTCAGCTGACCCACGGTTCCATGAGGTTCCGTGCCGCAGCGCAGCAGGAGCTGCCGAAGCCACCGCCTTTCCAAGAGTGTCTCAGCCAGGAAGGACGGACAGCTCTGCACACCAGACGCTCACGCTGCGCTGTGTCATTTGAACGTCGGCGGAGAATGAAAAGGCAGGAGGGGTTCTCTGTGTGGAGTTCCAGTGGCAGTTTATTTCAACTACACGCTGAAGGCGTCCAGGGACAAAGAACACACAGTACAGGCTGGTCCAGGGCTATATAGGGAGACAGTGGGGCAGAGCATCAAACCTGAGGGCCAGTGGGTTGAGGGAGCAGGGGTGGCACAGAGGAGGGACTGAAGAGCAACAACCAACAGAGATTCAGGGGAGGAAAAGTAAGGGACAGGGGACCAATAGGGAAAGCAGGAGCAGGGAACATTATGGAACTGGGGAGGAGACAAGGGATGATGTAACTAAGGAATGTAGAACTTTCAAGAAGTGGGGAGGGAAAAGGAATAACACAACTTAAATGATTAACATAAAGGTGCAAGGGATTTTGGGAGATCATGTCTCTATAGCATTAGAACTTAGAAGGGAGCTTCCTCCAAGGCATGCCAGCCTCAGCATCCCTTTCCTTGGCTTGGGATGCAACAGTTCCGTAGTGTCACCATGGTGTCCTTGGACCCTCACTGTCACCACTGACCCATGGCTCCATGAGGTTCCCCAGTGTCACCGTGGTCGCTGTCAGAGGCTGGATGAGATCGATGTCCCCAGACCCCTTGGGATGCTCGGAATGCCCGTGTGGGGCCAGGGCCTGGTCAGGCCTTGGTTTGTGCTGGGACAGAGCCCCGCCCCAAGCCCTGGCCTGGCACAGCTGTCAATCACACAGCAGGGGCGGTGCCAACCCAGCTCTGATTGGCTGAGCTGTCAATCAATCACACAGCAGGCAGTGCTAACCCATCTCTGATTGGCTGAGCTGTCAATCAATCACACAGCAGGCAGTGCTATCCCAGGTCTGATTGGCTGAGCTGCCAATCAATCACATGCCAGCAGTGCCTACCCTGACTCTGATTGGGCAATCAACTGGCAGTCCCACCCCAGGGGCGGGCCCATGGAGGCCCAGGGGGTTAAAAGCCGGAGCTTGAGGCCAGCCCATGGTCTGGATCCTGCCTTCTCCTGGGGTTCCTCTGTTGGTGACGCTGGAACCCGAGCAGTTGGTGCCTGTGTGTGCCTCTTTCTACAGATCTTCTGTCTTTCTGTTGTTCTCTATTTCTTCTCTTTCTAATCCAACTTACCTCGAACATTTTTGGGTAACTTAACATTTTACGGTTAGAGGTTTTTAGGTTAAATGGGCTAAGTTAATGAAGTTAGTGCTATTATAAGAAGTTTATGTTGAAGTGGAAGTTGTGTGAAACCCTTTGCTCAAGTTCCTAGATTGTCCATATTTTGCCAGTAAAATTTTGTGTCATTTTGACCTCTTAGCTCCGTTGGTTAGAGCATGGTGCTGGTATCACTGAGTCTGTGGGTTCAATCCCTGTGTGGGCCATTCACTTAAGAGCTGGACTTGATGATCATTGTGAGTCCCTTCCTGACAAGAAGAATATTCTTTGCATCTTGCCATGGTGAGAATATCTGGTTGGTGTTTCCCCTTTGCCCCAAACTCAAGTAAAGGAGCCTTTGGTGACCCCCCAGCATTTCAGTGTTCTGGGGTGTTACAGCCCTGCAGGCTCACAATGGCCTCTTGTTTCCATGAGGCCCCACAGTGTCACAATGGCCCCTTGGTTCCATGGGCCCAACAGTGCCACAGTGATCCCTTGGATCCACAACTTCCCACAGTGTCACAAAAAGTGCACCTCATGACCTTTTTCTTTAGTCAAGTGAGTATTTTTTATTTCCCAGTTCAGAGAAGAGCTGATAGAAGCATTCCCCAGGTGATCTTGATGCTGAATGTCTCCTTAGGAGATCTGGGCATGGAGAAGAATGAGCCCCTTGAGGGCTGACCCTGTTTGGACAAGCTGCTCCTCAGCCCCAGCCTCACCATGTCTGACATGGCCCACCTGGCACTGACATCCCTGTGCCCTGCAGCAGAACCTTGTCCCTGAGCCCTGCGGCTCCATGTCCCAGCCCACTGCACCGTGTCCCACCTGCTCTCCTCAGGGCTCTGCCTGCACACAGGCCCAGGAGAAGTTTTCCTGTTGGTAAGGAAGGAATGGAAAAGCCTGAGCAGGTTTCCTAAACAACAAACCCCACTCAGGAAGGACCTGCTCAGTACAGGCTGCCTGGAATGGTGTCACCTTTCTACAAGGGACAGTGTGGCCAGAAATGATCTCTGGAAGCAGAATTCTCTGAGTTCTTGCAGCTGAATTCTCTGTCCCTGTCCTTTCCCTGGATCTCAGCAGCAGATGGAAGCTGCTGGTGCCATGCTCACCTTTAACCTCCCTTTTGAATGCAAACAGATGTTCCCAGCTGTGTTAAGCAGGATTTGCTCAATGTTTCTATAAATCTTTTGTGTTCCCCATGGAACGAAGGGGCCATTTTGGCACTGAGGGGGTGACGTGGAAGCAAGGAGTCAATTGTGACCCTGGGGTCCCATGGAAGCAAGGGGCCATGGTGACACAGCAGGGCCACGTGGATCCAGTGGTCCATTGTGACACTGTGGATCCAAGGAGACCATGGAGACACCCCCAGAACCTCATGGAACCAAGGAGTCCATGGTGACCCAGCGGGGCTTCATGGAGCCAATGGCCCATGGTGACACTCCCCATCCAAGGAGGCCATTTGGACACTGCGGAAGCTCATGGAGCCAGGTAGGCCATTGTGACACTGAGGAACTTCATGCCACCAAATATCCATGGTGACACAGCAGGGCACCACGGGAACCCAGGAACCGCTGCTGGCAGTGTGGAAGCTCATGGAACCAGGGGCCCTTGTGGCACTGCAGAACCAACACAGCTGCTGCACCTTGTCCCCTGGCCCTGCACAGCTCCTTGGGAGGCACGGCAGGAGCAGCACCCTGGGAGCCTCAGGAATGCCCCTCTGGCATCCATGGCACACGCTCCCAGGGGCTGGAATTCCAGCTGTTTCCCAGCCAGGGAAAGATGTTCCTGCCCTTGAAGGCAAAGCTCTTAACAAGGAGCCAGAAGCCGAGTGGAGCAAGATCCTACAGTGACATTTCACTGCCAGCCTTCAAAACTTCACCCATGGTGGTTATAGCTCCTGGATTGGGAATTAAATCAGGGCAGGGTCTTTGGTGGGAGCTGCCCTGGGTCAAGGGAGGCACTGAGAGAGAAAGAGAGCAGGCAAAGAGAGGCAGGAGAGAAAAGAGGACACAAACACAATCAGCTGAGAAGGTGGCACTCTGAAAACAGAACTGTAACTGACTCAAAAGGAATGCGTCAGAAAGAAATAATATTGAAACTTTATTTCAAATCAAAATTCAATTTCCTCCCTTTCTCATAAACCTCCTCCCGGTGTCATTCAGCAGGGCTGTCAGAACGTTCTTCATTCTGAGTGGATGTTCCAGGCTGCAGCCACAAGGAAGCAGGGAATGGGGACTTTCCTGCTCCTGGAGAGTTTGACATCCGCAGCGGAGGAGAGGAGGAGGCACCAGAAGGAAAGGACAGCTGGGCTTCACCCTTCTTCCGGAAAGCGGGAAGGGGGGGAAATCGCTCACCATGTCTGCAGCTTCTCCCACAGGGATGTGAAGGCTGATCCCAGAGCCCCAGGGGTCACATTCAGGGCTGCCCTCAGGGAATGCTCGCCTGGTACTCAGGGGCAGCGTGGGAGCACCTGGATCTTGGACAGCCAGCTGCCCCCATGTTTGGAGGTGCCTGAGGAGGGCTGGGACGATGCCAGGGACATCCTGCAGTGACATCCCCCCTGTCCTGCTCTGCGTGCGCTCAGTCCCAAACCTGACCCTGATTCTGGACTCAATCTCACTCCACATTTAGACACACGCATAGTTCTGTATTTAATCTCATCCCAGTGCCAGACTCATCTAGCCCCAGACCCAATCCCAGCCCCAGCCCTAAAGCCAATCCCATGTCTAGCCTTAACCCCAATCCCAGCTCTAATCCAAATCTCAGCCCCAGCTCCAACCCCAGCCCCAATTCCAGTCCCTTCCTAAATCCGCAGTCCAAACCAAATCCCAGGTTCAGCCCTTCTGGGGGTTTGGGGGTGTCTCTGTCCCTCTGACCCCGATGATGTTTGGGCAGGGTCACACCAGGGCTGAGAGGGACAGAGACCCCCCCGGCCTCCCCAGGGATGAGAAGGTCGGAGAGCCCCCCCAGCCCCGAGCACCCTCAGCGGTGAGAGGGACACAGAGCCCCTGGTCCCCAGCCCTGCACAGGCATTCCCTGAGGCCAGAGGGATGGAGACCCCCTGTGCATCCCCCAGGGTGAGGGGACAGAGACTCCCTCAAGCACCACCTGGCACAGGGGTGAGAGGAGATGCCCCCAGGCATTCCCTAGGGTGAGAACAATGGAAACCCCATAGGGAATGGCCCGGGGTAAAAGGGACAGGGATAACTCCCCCAAGCCCCTCCCAAGCATCCCCCAGGGCGAGAGGCACAGAGACCCCTCGAGTATCCCCTGGGCACCAGACAAAATTAACTCGGTAGAAATCAAACTTAACCCTACATAAAATGCCTTGAGGAATATGTGCTCTTGCCACAAGTTCCCAAATAGGAAAAAACTGACAATAGAAGCAATTTTGTGGCAATTCCAAGTTTCATCAGTTCCTGCACAGCTCCAGCTCAGATGTTGGAAGGTTCTGAAAAAAAAAAAGAAAAGTGGAAATTTGGCCCAATACAGATTATTAAAAGGAAGGGAAAGCTGTGTGTAGCTGTAACAAAGGTGACAGGGACGAAGAAAAGAATGATTCTGACATCTGGCAAAGCCCTCAAACCTATGAATTCAGCAGTTATTTGGGAATTTAGTTACTTGAGCTGGGCTTCTTGTAGGACTTGAGTAGCCTTGTGTTCCTCTCCTTGGGGTGAATGATCCTTGTCAGTCTTGCTGGTATCATTTCCTCCCTTTCCTCCAGTGATTTTAACAAACTTTTCAAGGCAGGACAGCAAAATATTTTCTTTACACTGGCTACCCAGAACAGCCATTTTCCTCATAAGTTCTCCCACAAGTCCCTTAGAGGAAGCTGCATCCAAGTTTCCAAGAGTTCCTCCAGAAAGAGCCAGGAAGTTCTCAGAGGAGGGAACCATGCTGTTGTCAAAGGCACTTGGGGTCAGACAAGAGTGCCCTGAACTCACTGCGCCAAAATAATGTAGCAATCTAGTTAATCAAATTGTTAGAGAGATGCCTCTGCCCCTGTTAAGTTACTAACGAGACCAAATAGGATTTTATTGAAGAGTAAATGTGAGGTAGAGAGAGAGATGGAAAGAAAGAGCAAAAGGGGAGAGCAAGGGAGTGACAGGGACAGAGACCTCCCCTGGGGCAGGGCAAGTGTGACATTGTCCCCTGTGTGGGGGGCCTTCCCAGGGTGGGGGTTTTACACCTGAGCCAGTTTGGGTAAGGGGGGTGGTGTTCACCCCCCACCCCGAGCAGGGATTGCCTCACTGTTTCAGGTGACAATGTAAGATGTCACCAAAAGTGTGTTTTCAGTCACCGTCTTCATGAACTGTGATAAACAGGTGGGGCAGTGTTCTTTATCTCTGCCATGACTCTGCCCTGATAATGCCCTCCAGGGGCCATCTTCTGTTAATGGGCCATTGAGTGTCACTGCAGGACTGATAAAATTACATCATCCCATTGTGGGATGCTCCGCCCAGGAGGAGGAACCAAGCATTACTACCTGCATATAATCTCACCCTTGCAACACCAGGAGCACCTTGCCTACTGGATTCCCAGAGGACAAGAGCTCCATCAGCACCACTGGACCTTCAGAGGAAGACCAGACCCTTCTACAGGATCCCTGCTTTGACAGAATCACGTTCATCACTCCAACAGGACTGCAGCCACCATTTCATCAGACTGCTACCACCACCCTGCCCAACGGGGTGTCAGGTTATATCCTGACTCTGTCAGATTAAGCCAGTGTTTCTGGATCATTGCCTTGATCCTAATTTTCTCATTAAATTGTAATTCTGGCATAAATTTTCCCCTTGCTTTGCTCCAAACCAGTACAAAACTCAATGTGCGCACCATTTGTTTTCTTTACAGAACAGAATTTCCCATCCCCAAATTTTTGCCACATGGCGGAGGAGGCTGCAAGGACGAGGAAGGAGCCCTGGGACACCCAGGCAGGTGAGGAGGAAGTCAGTGCCTCTTTCCCCCTCTCTCCTGCTCCATCTCCCAGCCCAGCCTGGCCCCCGGCTGCAGGACAGCCCCGCTGCCGACACCGTCCTGCCGGGGACGCACTGGGGGGATCTCCTTCCCCTTCCCTCTGGCATGGAGGCAAATCCCATCCTCTCTTTGTCCTTCCCCCCCCCAGACCAGGAGCTGAGGATGGAGACCAGGGAGGACAAATCCCCACGGCAGAACCTCATGGAAGAGGCCATTTTGAGCAGCTCCACAGCGCAGGAATCCAACGGGGAGGAAAATCCCCAGAGATCCCACAGGAGGAGGGGCTGCAAACCCAGCCCAGGGTGCTCTGAGGAGGAAAGACCCACCCTGTGCCAGGAAGGTGGGCAGAGCTCCAGCCAGAGCTCGGAGCTGGTGGTCCATGAGCAGCTCCATGATGGGAAGAAGCCCCACAAGTGCCTGGAGTGTGGGAAGAGCTTCAGGTGGAGCAACAACCTGATCTGCCACCAGATGATCCACACCGGGGAATGGCCCTTCAAGTGTGGGGAGTGTGGGAAGGGCTTCAGCTGCACCTCTGCCGTTGTCATCCACCAACGCATCCACACTGGGGAGAGACCCTACGAGTGTGGGGAATGTGGGAAGAGCTTCAGCCGAAAGTCCCACTTCATCGGCCACCAGATCATCCACACTGGGGAAAGGCCATACAAGTGTGAGCAATGTGGGAAGGGCTTCAGCCAGAGGTCCAAACTGATCATCCACCAAATGGTCCACACTGGGGAGAGGCCCTACGAGTGTCCCGAGTGTCAGAAGAGCTTTCACACCAGCTGCAGTCTCCTCCTGCACCAGCGGATTCACACAGATGAGAGGCCCTTCCTCTGCCCTGACTGCGGGAAGGGCTTCAAGCACAACTCCACCCTCGTCCAGCACCAGCGCATCCACACCGGGGAGAGGCCCTACGAGTGTGGGGAATGTGGGATGAGCTTCAGCCAGAGCTCAAGCCTGATCTGCCATCAGAGGACCCACACTGGGGAGAGGCCCTACGAGTGTCCCCAGTGTCTGAAGAGGTTTCAGACCAGCTCACATCTCCTCCTGCACCAGCGGATTCACACCGAGGAGAGACCCTTCCTCTGCCCTGACTGCAGGAAGGGCTTCAAGCGCAACTCCCACCTCATCAGGCACCGGCGCGTCCACGCCGGGGAGAGGCCCTACGAGTGTCCCCAGTGTGGGAAGAGCTTCTCCAGCAGCTCTGCATTGACCCGACACCAGCAGACCCACCGGTAAGGGAAGCCCTGCAAGTGCCCCAACGGCAGGAAGAGCTTTGTGCACTGCTCCAACTCCATCTCCCATGGGAGGACCCACATTGCTCAGAGCCCCAGTGACCCACATTCCCTGTGATCCATGTTGGGAAGACACCTGGCTGGTTATCCTTTTGGTATGGCCTAATATTCATCTGATCTATCTTCATCCCTTAAAAACACCTGAAATAGGACCAAAAAGAAAGAAATTTGTCAGAGATGTCTTAAGTCTCCGCATTACACAGCTAATTGAGGGGGAATTTATGGTTTGGGGATATAGTATGGAAGATTTGTTGGTCCTTGGGGGATTTTGGGCAGTGTTCTTCATCTATCTGCATTCCAAACAACAAACAACCGTCCCACTGAAAACAACGCAATCTTACCCCAAAATAGTCTCAATCCCATCTAAAAATGGCTTGTTCTAACCTCAAAAAACCTCAATCCCATGCCAAAATTACTCAATTCCTTAGCCTCTAGTGTGAGATGGGGTTGGAATAAGATTGGGAGAAGTGGGATCCAAATTTGCAGCAGTGGGATTGGGGTTCTGTGGGACTGGGGGGGTGGGATGTATTTTAGCAGTAAATAAAACTTTCAGAATTATTGATTCCTGTCCCATTCATTTTCCATCAGTTCTGGTTTGTTTTCCCGAGTGCCGCCTTCTCAGCTGTTTGTGTTTGTGTCCTCTTTTCTCTCCTGCCCCTCTTTGCCTGCTCTGTTTCTCTCTCAGTGTCTCCCTTGACCCAGGGCAGCTCCCACCAAAGGCCCTGCCCTGATTTCATTCCCAATCCAGGAGCTACAACCACCATGGGTGAAGTTATGAAGGCTGGCAGTGAAATGTCACTGTAGGATCTTGCTCCACTTGGCTTCTGGCTCCTTGTTAAGAGCTTTGCCTTCAAGGGCAGGAACATCTTTCCCTGGCTGGGAAGTGGAATTCCAGCCCCTGGGAGCATGTGCCATGGATCCCAGAGGGGCATTCCTGAGGCTCCCAGGGTGCTGCTCCTGCCGTGCCTCCCAAGGAGCTGTGCAGGGCCCGGGGACAAGGTGCAGCAGCTGTGTTGGTTCTGCAGTGCCACAAGGGCCCCTGGTTCCATGAGTTTCCGCACTGCCAACAGCGGTTCCTGGGTTCCCGTGGTGCCCTGCTGTGTCACCATGGATATTTGGTGGCATGAAGTTCCTCAGTGTCACAATGGCCTACCTGGCTCCATGAGCTTCCGCAGTGTCCAAATGGCCTCCTTGGATGGGGAGTGTCACCATGGGCCATTGGCTCCATGCAGCCCCGCTGGGTCACCATGGACTCCTTGGTTCCATGAGGTTCTGGGGGTGTCTCCATGGTCTCCTTGGATCCACAGTGTCACAATGGACCACTGGATCCACATGGCCCTGCTGTGTCACCATGGCCCCTTGCTTCCATGGGACCCCAGGGTCACAATTGACTCCTTGCTTCCACGTCACCCCCTCAGCACCAAAGTGGCCCCTTGGTTCCATGGGGAACACAAAAGATTTATAGAAACATGGAGCAAATCCTGCTTAACACAGCTGGGAACATCTGTTTGCATTCAAAAGAGAGCTTAAAGGTGAGGATGGCACCAGCAGCTTCCATCTGCTGCTGAGATCCAGGGAAAGGACAGGGACAGAGAATTCAGCTGGGAGACTCAGAGAATTCTGTTTCCAGAGATCATTTCTGGCCACACTGTCCCTTGTAGAAAGGTGACACCACTCCAGGCAGCCTGTACTGAGCAGGTCCTTCCTGAGTGGGGTTTGTTGTTTAGGAAACCTGCTCAGGCTTTTCCATTCTTTCCTTACAAACAGGAAAACTTCTCCTGGGCCTGTGTGCAGGCAGAGCCCTGAGGAGAGCAGGTGGGACACGGTGCAGTGGGCTGGGACATGGAGCTGCAGAGCTCAGGGACAAGGTTCTGCTGCAGGGCACAGGGATGTCAGTGCCAGGTGGGCCATGTCAGACGTGGTGAGGCTGGGGCTGAGGAGCAGCTTGTCCAAACAGGGTCAGCCCTCAAGGGGCTCATTCTTCTACATGCCCAGACCTCCTAAGGAGACATTCAGCATCAAGATCACCTGGGGAATGCTTCTATCAGCTCTTCTCTGAAGTGGAAAATAAAAAATACTCACTTGATTAAAGAAAAAAAGTCATGAGGTGCACTTCGAAATCCTCCTCCTTGCAAGAACTCCAAACTGACTCCAATCAGTTGCACAAGCCCTGGAGACCTGAAGACCATTGAAGGAAGACAAAGAGTCCCCAAGGACTTTCTGTACTTTGATCACTGCCACGGTGGATTTGGGGCTGAATCCAGGACCCTCAGGCACTGAGAGAAGGCTGAAGAAGCTGCTCAAGGAGTCAGAAGCAAAACTCCAAGTCCCTTGGAGCATCACTGGACCCCACTGAGGGCAGGGACTGCCAAAGGCTCCCCAGGGACTGGTGAGAGCAGATCCTTGAGGCCAGGACTGCAGGGAGCCAAAGGCTCCCAGCAGGGAACTGCAATGCTGAGCAAGGCCTGGACTGGCTGGGGGAAGCAGAAAGGCCAAGCCCTGAGCCCAGCCTGGCACAGCAGGGCCTGTCCCTCACGGGTGGCTCAGGGCTGTTTGTGAGGCAGTGGGATGTGAGGGGCAGCAAGGACAAATGTCACAAACCTGTGTGACACTCCAGATCCTCATGGAACCAAGGGGCCGGTGTGACACTGTGGGAAGTTGTGGAACCAAGGGATCACTGTGGCATTGTTGGGGCCCACAGAACCAAGGGGCCATTGTGACACCGTGCTGCCTCATGGAATCAAGGAGACCATTGTGGAACTCGGGGGCCCCAAGGAACCAAGGGTCCGTGGTGACCTTGTGGAGCCCGCAGTGTCACAGAGGAGCCGTTGTGACACAGCGAGGGCGCATGGAGCCGAGGGGCCATTGTGACACATCAGGGCTTTGTGGAACCACAAAGCCATTGTGACATTGCAAGGCCTCATGGAAGCACAGGGCCATGGTGACACTGCAGAAGCAAGGGGGACATTGTGACACTCCAGGGCCTCATGAAACCAAGGAGACCATTGTGACACTGTGGGGTCCCACGAAACCAAGGGAACATGGAACAGGTCTGGCTGCCTTGGCCACCTGGGGGCCACCTCTCATCTGCCTTTGAGACACTGGGATCATGTGCTTTTCTTTCTTATAGGAAAAACCATCCATCTCAACCAGGCACCCATGGCCAAAATTGGGGATCTGCCTCCAGAATTCCCTATATCCAAGGACAGCTCCCAGACAGAAGCTGCCAGGACTGACAAGTCTGGCTGGCCTTGGCTTCCTGAAGGCTGGAACTCATGTGCCTCTGAAACACTGGGGCTCTGTGCTTTCCTTCCTAATGAAAAGAACTCATCTTCCTGTCCAGGCACCCACGGCCAAAACTGAGATTCCACTTCCAAACTGCCCAGTGTCCAAGGATAGCCCCTAGATGAAAGATGCCAGGAGAGACAGGTTGGCTGGCTTGGCCTAAGGGTGGCCAGCTCTCATCTTCTTCCAGAACACTTGGACTTCATGCTTTTCTTTCCTGCACCAAAAAATCATCCAATCCTGAGCAAGTACCCATGGCCAAAATTGGGATTCCACCTTCAAAAGTCTGTACATCCAAGGATTGCTCCCCAGTGAAATCAGACAGGACAGACAGGTCTGGCTGCCCTTGGCTTCTTGGGGCCTGCCTCTCACCTGCTTTCCAAACACCAGGGCTCGGTGCTTTCCTTCCTATGGGAAAGAACTGCCCTTCTTCTCAAGGTGTCCATGGCCAAAATTGAGATTCCTTCTCCCAAATTCCATATATCCAAAGATCCCTCCATGACAAAAGCTGCCAGGACAAACAGGTCTGGCTGCCTTGGCTTCCCAGGAGCCCCATCTCTCTCGTGTTCTGTCTTTGAAACACTTGGGCTCAGTGTTTTCCTTCCTATGGAATAGAACTGTCCTTCTTATCTATGCAGAAATGGCCAAAATTGGGGTCCCACCTCCCAGATTCCCTATATCCAAGGGTTGCTTTCAGACAAAAGCTATCAGGACAGAGACGTCTTGCTGCCTTAGGCCTCTGATGGCCGCCTTTCATCTGCCCCTCAAGCACCGGTGTTCCGTGCTTTTCTTTGCATGGAAAAGAATTGTGTTTTGCCTCCAGGTGTCCATGTCTGAAACTGGAATTCCACCTCTAAAATTCCCTATATCCAAGGGTTGCTCCCAGCCAAAATCTGCCAGTACTGTCAAGTCTGGCTGGCCTTGGTCTCTGGTGGCTGCCCCTGCCACACTGGGGCTCGGTTCTTTCCTTCCCATGGAGATCCCTGTGACACTGTGGGCACCTCATGGAACCAAGGGGATCATTGTGGCACCACTGGAGCCCATGGAACCAAGGGGCCATGGTGACACAGCGGGGCTTCATGGACCCAGAGACCATGATGACTCTGTGGGGCCTGATGGAACCATGGAGACCATGAGGACCCTTCAGGGCCTCGTGTCACCAAGGGGGCATTGTGACACCTCAGGGCCTCCTGGAAGCAAGGGACCACTGGGACACTGTGGGGCCCCATGGAACCAAGGGCACATGGAACAGGTCTGGCTGGCTTGGCCTCCCAGGGGCCACCTGACAGGTCTGGCTGATCTTGGAATGCCAAGGGCTGCCTCTCATCAGCCCCGGGAGCACTGGGACTCCGTGCTTTCCATGCTATGGAAAAGAACTGACCCTCTTTCCAGACGCCCATTGCCAAAATTGGTACCCTCCCAACAAATTTTCCTATTTCTAAGAGTATCTCTCAGAAAAAAACCTGCCAGCTCTGGCTGGCCTTGGCCTCTGGTGGTCACCTCTCATCTGCCCCTGAAACACTTAGGATCTGTTCCTTCCTTCCTTGCTATGGAAAAAAAAACAGCCTTCTTGCCAAGGGACCATGGCCAAAATTAGAATTTGGCCTCCTAAATTCCATATATCCATGACTTGCTCCCAGACAAAAGTAGCCAGGACAGACAGGTCAGGCTGGCCCTGTCCTCTGGTGATTTTCTTAGACTACGAGCTGAAAGTTTTTATTTGAAAATACCTTGGAAAGGGCCCAGAGATCTCCCAAGGTGGGGTTTTGGGGCCTTGGGCACATGACCACTACATATGGACAAAGTTACTCTATGCTCTGTGCTGTCGTGTTGATTTTGCATCACAGAAGTGATGTCCTAAGGGAAGCTCCTACCAATTTCCTCTGAGTCAGAAAAAAAAGCAATCAGTAATTAGCTTTGATAATCAACAATCTGTTAAAGCACTAAGGAAACTGCACACGCCTCTGTGAAGACACAAGTTAAAGAGGAAGAAGCCTGGCTGGGTCTCTTTCCCTTCTGGCCAGCAAAGAGGTGCCAAGGCCGGGCCAGCCCCCGTCTGGGCCGGGGCGGGCCGGGCGGCTCCTGCCGTGGGGCCGGGCCCCTTCCCAGGGAGCCCGCCAGGCCCCATGGGCTGCCGGGCAGGGGAGGGGAGGCCGCGGGGCCGAGGCCGGGCCGGGCCGTGGCTGCGCTTGCTGACATCTGGCCGCTGCCGAGCCCTGCCCCGCCGCCAGCCCGGGCCCAGCCAGGATCCGCCGGGCCCCAGGAGCAGCCCCGGGCCGGGCCGGCTCGGCCAAGCTTCTGCCGCCCTTGGGCTTGGCCCGCAACCAGCGGGCAGGGCCAGGAGAAGCCATCGGCCCCGGCCGTGCTGCTGCTCTGCTCTGGCCTGGCTGCTGAGATCCTGGCCCTGCCCCCAGCGCCGCCCAGCCTGACACAGCCCCAGCGCAGCCGCTGCACAAACCTCCATGGGAAAACAGCTCCGGCCGCAAGGACCCAGCCCGGCCGGGCTCACGCAACCATCTGCAGGCCCCGCCTCAGATATTGACTCTTCCCGTGCTTCCATCCTCCCTCCAGTGAGAGAAAAAGACAAAGTGCAGGCACACAGAGGAGCAACGTGAAGACACCGAGGTCAGTGAATGAAATGAACAGGGCTAATGCCTTTATTAATGTTCAGCTCTTTATTAAAAAGATCAGCTGGGCAGGGGGCTCGACGCAGAGCTCGCCCCCGCGGTCGTAGCTTTCCCAGGCAGCCGAAAGGAAGGCGGCGTGCAGAGTCGGTCACTGGACTCCCGAGCAGCAGCTGTCCTTTCTCCTTTCCTTGTGGCACACCGGTGGCCCGAGGATGAGGAGGCGTGGTGTGCAGAGTCTGTTGCTGAAGTCCAGAATAACAGCTGTCCCCGCCCCTTCCTTGGTGGCAGCACCAGGGCTCTCTGTCTCTATCTCCCTGCTTCTCAGAGCCTAATATAGTCTGTTCTCTCTTAGGTGATGGCGATGGTTAAAAGCCAGTCAGGGGATGTGTTTCCCTCTTCCTCAGCTAGGGCATTTATCTAGACTCCTCTATTGTGTTCAGTTTTTGATTTATATTCATTTTTATCTCCTAAAAATACTCCCATGATCCTAAGGGGTTTCTATTTGCATGTTAGTCTCAGAGTGGCAGCGTGGAGGGGTGGGGGGCCGGTTGTTCCCAGGTAGTTTAAAGAAAACAAACAGAGCAATTAGCTAATTAGCATTTCAATATCGGTCTTTTAGTGTTGCCATGGGAACTAGGAAAGCCCTGACCACGTTTCTGGGGAATACCTGGAAACTATTCATAACAAATCCCTCCTCTATTTCTTTGATCGGGCTTAAGCCTGCATCAACTTACAGTCCTTGGCTTTTGAGGGCTACCTTCTTTTGGCATTTGTATACTTTCACTCAGGACTGAGGGTAATTCTATTGTTCTTTAGGAACCAAGTTGTAACTCCTTTGGCTAAAGGACACTTAGTCTTATTAAACAATTACCAAGTACTTAAACCTTTTCTATGGTACTTTAACTCAGAAACAGTTCTTAACACCTCACTGTATATCAGTCTCTAGCAAGTCTTCCTTAAAGTTAATTTTAGGTCCTCTGGTTTCTTAATTATTGTCCATGCACAAGAGGAGGCGGGTGACACTGTTGGGTCTGGTCTGGCGTCTGGGGGTGGCACTGGTCCTTTAACTCTGGTGACGTGGGTCCAGCCTTTTTCTTGGGTCCGCACCGCAGTGTGTGTAGTGAGTAGTACCTGGAAAGGTCCTTCGAATTTGGGGGTTAATGGAGTGGTAGTGTACCAGGACTTTATCAACACCCAATTCCCAGGACTGATGTGGGCATTGGCGTCCAGAGGGGAAGTTTGGGAGAGATACCCCTTCTTTCGGAGGCCTTCTAGGGATTTTCCTATGACCTCTAAATATTTCTGAGTTGCTGCCTCCCCTTCCAGATAATCTGCTGTACTGAAAGGGGTGATTAAAAAAAGGGAGTCCAAACATTATTTCATAGGGAGAGACCCCTATGTCAGACCGAGGTCTGGTTCTGCTGCACAAGAGAGCGAGAAGTAAACACCTGAGCCAATTCATCTTTGTTTCTTCAATTAATTTAGTTAACACATTTTTAAGAGTTCTATTCATCCTTTCCACTCTTCTAGAGCTTTAAGGATGCCATGGGGTGTGCAATCTCCACCTTACCCCCAGGACTTTTGTTACTTGATGTAAAGTTTGAGTGACAAAATGTGTACCTTGGGCTAAGTCAATGTTATTGACTAGCCCATATCATGATATGATGTTTTCTAAGATTATTCATGCAACTTCCTGCGCAGTTTCCTTTTTGGTTGGGAAAGCCTCCACCCAGTGAGTGAGGTGATCCACGATCACTAGTAAATGTTTGTACTTTAATTTTCCCATGCAGGATCAACTTTTGGGCTTCTTTTATCAGGATAGCTGCTGCTGCTGCGATTACTTGCAGGCAATTTGGCCATCCTCTGGCTACTGGGTCTAGTAGTTTTGAGAGGTAGGCTATTGGCTTTTTTTTTTATCTTTCCCACTTAAATACATTCTTAGGGCTTCTTTGAGCAACTCATTCATGTTCTTTTCTTGCCAGTCCTCTATCTTTTCTAGTTTTTGTCTAATATCGGGTCAGGATTTGGTGACAAACTAGACCTTTAAGAGGACTTGGCCCTCTGGGCTATCTGGGTCTATATTTGAATATAACTGGAATTTTCGTTTTAGTTGGTTAAGCCAAATTGCCGGGGTCTCATCCTTCTCCTCAGTACCATCAAAGGCCAATTTCGTGTTGCTTCCTCTAGGGATACTCTTTGATCCCTCTTATCATGAGGGACCTATAGTCTCTCATGTTTTGCCTACCTTCTTGTTGGCTGGGACTCCAGTTGGGGTCCACCAAGGGCATTCCCTGGTTCCCTGGGGGCCCCAATCCACCCTCTCTTTCCCATATCTTCACCCCTGCTGCTCAGATCATCTGGACCTTTCTCAGGAAGAACAGAATGCTTAGAATAGCTCAGGTCTCCCCAGGTACAAATACTCAGCCCTAGAAACTGGTCCAACTGGCTAGATATTCCAACGGGGTCTTCCACTAAATTTCTTAGCTCTTTCCCAAATCCCCAGACTTCAGAAGCTGCCAAAGGTGCATCCACAAACCTAACTCCCCCAGCTGCTCTACCCATAGGAACCCCTCTAAGGGGAAAGAGCCCCTCCACCCTTGGTGCTTTGGATCGGGTGCTACAATACGGCCCTTTTTCTAAGGCACCAAGCAGGGAAGTAGTAGTGGAGAGAGACACTGGAGGCCAGGGGGCATGCCAGGTGATGAACCAACCCTGGGCAAAGGTGGCCTCAGCTCCCAAGTGGGAGGAGGCAAGGAAACTCCAGCTGGAGAAGGGGAAGAGGGAGTTGGGGAGATGGTTGAGGAAACTAAGGGAAGGGATGATGAAACAGAGGTGGGAAAATGGGGGAAGGGAATCAGGGACTTAATAGGAGGGGCTGAAGGACCAACTGGGGAAACTGTTGGGGAAGTAACAGGAGCAGAAGGGGACAGGCAATCGAGGGGGTCCCATTCCTTTATTTTTCTAGTCTCCCCCTCTCTATTCCCTTTGTCTTCCTCTCTATTTCTTTGTAACTTGTATATTCTCACAGTCTCATTATTTATAGAATTCTCCAGCCAGCAAGCTGCAAGAGATAGTTGTTCTATATCAAGGCCCTCTCTTCTGATTACACATCCACTGATCTTGGGTTCCATACCACGGCCACTCTCCCCGTAATTCTAACTTCGGCCATACTTCCTATACTGTAAAGTATCATCTTACTCTTGTCTAGATCCTTCATGATCTCCCGAGAATCCCATTAGTCTAACAGTTGCCCCAAGGGGCTGTTAGGGGGAATTCTCTTTGCTTTGGAAGTATTTGCCCTTTTTACTATAACCTCTTCCCATTTTCAGACCTCAAAAACAAAAAAAAAAATATATACCTTAAATGGTGCTTCTATCTAAAATGGAATATACTGACAGGCAGCTAAAGCGCATCTGACCCCTCCCAACTTCGTATTTTGAATCACTTGACTAAACTTAATCGCTTTTAACTAAATTCCCCTCGTGGCACTTTACATTGTCTCTTGGCCAGGACAATCACTAGTCATACTCTTATCGATTGTCTTCTGTTCTTTTTCTCTTTGGCCTAAGTTTTGAACTCCTTGATGGACTTTCTAGCCTTGTACCCCTGCTAAGTCCTGCCCAAACTCTTACTTGTCCTTTTGCCTAACCTTCTTACTAGGCTTGGGAAGCTTGGTCTCCCTGCCGAGGTAAGGTCGAACGTCTTGCCGAGCCTTACACTCGAACTCCGGCCAAGCCCCCTTGCCTGACCCTACTAGGCTTGGGAAGCTTGGTCTCCCTGCCGAGGTAAGGTCGAACGTCCTGCCGAGCCTTACACTCGAACTCCGGCCAAGCCCCCTTGCCTGACCCTACTAGGCTTGGGAAGCTTGGTCTCCCTGCCGAGGTAAGGTCGAACGTCCTGCCGAGCCTTACACTCGAACTCCGGCCAAGCCCCCTTGCCTGACCCTACTAGGCTTGGGAAGCTTGGTCTCCCTGCCGAGGTAAGGTCGAACGTCCTGCCGAGCCTTACACTCGAACTCCGGCCAAGTCCCCTTGCCTGACCCTACTAGGCTTGGGAAGCTTGGTCTCCTTGCCGAGGTAAGGTCGAACGTCCTGCCGAGCCTTACACTCGAACTCCGGCCAAGCCCCCTTGCCTGACTCTCCTACTAGGCTTGGGAAGCTTGGTCTCCCTGCCGAGGTAAGGTCGAACGTCCTGCCGAGCCTTACACTCGAACTCCGGCCAAGTCCCCTTGCCTGACCCTACTAGGCTTGGGAAGCTTGGTCTCCCTGCCGAGGTAAGGTCGAACGTCCTGCCGAGCCTTACACTCGAACTCCGGCCAAGCCCCCTTGCCTGACTCTCCTACTAGGCTTGGGAAGCTTGGTCTCCCTGCCGAGGTAAGGTCGAACGTCCTGCCGAGCCTTACACTCGAACTCCGGCCAAGCCCCCTTGCCTGACTCTCCTACTAGGCTTGGGAAGCTTGGTCTCCCTGCCGAGGTAAGGTCGAACGTCCTGCCGAGCCTTACACTCGAACTCCGGCCAAGCCCCCTTGCCTGACCCTACTAGGCTTGGGAAGCTTGGTCTCCCTGCCGAGGTAAGGTCGAACGTCCTGCCGAGCCTTACACTCGAACTCCGGCCAAGCCCCCTTGCCTGACCCTACTAGGCTTGGGAAGCTTGGTCTCCCTGCCGAGGTAAGGTCGAACGTCCTGCCGAGCCTTACACTCGAACTCCGGCCAAGTCCCCTTGCCTGACCCTACTAGGCTTGGGAAGCTTGGTCTCCCTGCCAAGGTAAGGTCGAACGTCCTGCCGAGCCTTACACTCGAACTCCGGCCAAGCCCCCTTGCCTGACTCTCCTACTAGGCTTGGGAAGCTTGGTCTCCCTGCCGAGGTAAGGTCGAACGTCCTGCCGAGCCTTACACTCGAACTCCGGCCAAGCCCCCTTGCCTGACTCTCCTACTAGGCTTGGGAAGCTTGGTCTCCCTGCCGAGGTAAGGTCGAACGTCCTGCCGAGCCTTACACTCGAACTCCGGCCAAGCCCCCTTGCCTGACCCTACTAGGCTTGGGAAGCTTGGTCTCCCTGCCGAGGTAAGGTCGAACGTCCTGCCGAGCCTTACACTCGAACTCCGGCCAAGCCCCCTTGCCTGACCCTACTAGGCTTGGGAAGCTTGGTCTCCCTGCCGAGGTAAGGTCGAACGTCCTGCCGAGCCTTACACTCGAACTCTGGCCAAGCCCCGTTGCCTGACTCTCCTACTAGGCTTGGGAAGCTTGGTCTCCCTGCCGAGGTAAGGTCAAACGTCCTGCCGAGCCTTACACTCGAACTCCGGCCAAGCCCCCTTGCCTGACTCTCCTACTAGGCTTGGGAAGCTTGGTCTCCCTGCCGAGGTAAGGTCGAACGTCCTGCCGAGCCTTACACTCGAACTCTGGCCAAGCCCCCTTGCCTGACCCTACTAGGCTTGGGAAGCTTGGTCTCCCTGCCGAGGTAAGGTCGAACGTCCTGCCGAGCCTTACACTCGAACTCCGGCCAAGTCCCCTTGCCTGACCCTACTAGGCTTGGGAAGCTTGGTCTCCCTGCCAAGGTAAGGTCGAACGTCCTGCCGAGCCTTACACTTGAACTCCGGCCAAGCCCCCTTGCCTGACTCTCCTACTAGGCTTGGGAAGCTTGGTCTCCTTGCCGAGGTAAGGTCGAACGTCCTGCCGAGCCTTACACTCGAACTCCGGCCAAGCCCCCTTGCCTGACTCTCCTACTAGGCTTGGGAAGCTTGGTCTCCCTGCCGAGGTAAGGTCGAACGTCCTGCCGAGCCTTACACTCGAACTCCGGCCAAGCCCCCTTGCCTGACCCTACTAGGCTTGGGAAGCTTGGTCTCCCTGCCGAGGTAAGGTCGAACGTCCTGCCAAGCCTTACACTCGAACTCCGGCCAAGTCCCCTTGCCTGACTCTCCTACTAGACTTAGCTTCCTTGCCTTCCTGCCTTTCTGCTTACTTGGGTTATTGCCTGCTCTGACGGGGACATCCTGCCCTGCCTTCCAGGGCCATTCCCCTGTCTGCACTGACGGGGACCTCCATCCATGCCTGCCATGGACATCCTACCTGCCCTGTTATCCTGTCCTGCCTGCTGGGGACATGCCCTCTGCCTGGCGGGACTTGCTGCTCCTGCTTGCTAGGACATCCCGCCCTACATGCCCTGTTATCCTCTCCTGCCTGGCGGGGACATGCCCTCTGCCCGGTGGGGACATGACGCTCCTGCCTGCTTGGACATCCCACCTGCCCTGTTGTCCTGTCCTGCCTGGCAGGGACATGCCTTTTGCCTGTCGGGGACATGTTTTCTGTCTGCCAGGTACATGCCCTCTACCTGCCAGGTACATGTCACTCCTGCCTGCTAGGACACCCTGCCCTACCTGCCAGGGACATCCCACCTGCCGTCCTATCCCATCCTGCCGGCGCCGGGGATATGTCCTCTAGGACCTCCACATCCCACCTGCCCTGCTGGGGATATTCCCCTTGCCCTGATTGCCAGGGACTTACTTTGCCCATAGGGCACCTCCACACGCTCGGAGGAGGGCCTGCTTTACTTCTAAGGAGACGCCTCAGTCGCTCCTCTATTCCACTCGCTTCCCCCCGTTCCCGGCCGGCCCCTTCGCAGGAGTCCAGAAACGCGGTACTAGCGGGTCCCTCTCACTTCGGGGGTCCGAGCTGCCGGCCCCCGTCTCACTCACTCACTCACTCGTCTCCCGGTTTTTCTTACCCATCCGATGCTCCTCTGCGTTGCTCGTCTCACGCGGATCCTAGGGTCCGAAGGTAGCCAGCAACTCCCGAGGGTCCCTCGAAGCAGATGGTTGAGCTGTCCAGCTGTCCGGGGGTCCTCTTCGGGCGTGGCTATCCCGGACGAGCCCCCAAATTGAAATGAACAGGGCTAATGCCTTTATTAATGTTCAGCTCTTTATTAAAAAGATCAGCTGGGCAGGGGGCTCGACGCAGAGCTCGCCCCCGCGGTCGTAGCTTTCCCAGGCAGCCGAAAGGAAGGCGGCGTGCAGAGTCGGTCACTGGAGTCCCGAGCAGCAGCTGTCCTTTCTCCTTTCCTTGTGGCACACCGGTGGCCCGAGGATGAGGAGGCGTGGTGTGCAGAGTCTGTTGCTGAAGTCCAGAATAACAGCTGTCCCCGCCCCTTCCTTGGTGGCAGCACCAGGGCTCTCTGTCTCTATCTCCCTGCTTCTCAGAGCCTAATATAGTCTGTTCTCTCTTAGGTGATGGCGATGGTTAAAAGCCAGTCAGGGGATGTGTTTCCCTCTTCCTCAGCTAGGGCATTTATCTAGACTCCTCTATTGTGTTCAGTTTTTGATTTATATTCATTTTTATCTCCTAAAAATACTCCCATGATCCTAAGGGGTTTCTATTTGCATGTTAGTCTCAGAGTGGCAGCGTGGAGGGGTGGGGGGCCGGTTGTTCCCAGGTAGTTTAAAGAAAACAAACAGAGCAATTAGCTAATTAGCATTTCAATATCGGTCTTTTAGTGTTGCCATGGGAACTAGGAAAGCCCTGACCACGTTTCTGGGGAATACCTGGAAACTATTCATAACAGTGAAGAGGAAGTTGAGTCCCAGATGGGAGGGATGAGGAGATGACTTCATCTTGGGGCTGAAATCCTCTGCTAAAGCTATGGAGAAGGATGGAATTGATACATCAGACTCTCTTTTTCCCTATCATGTATTGAAAAGTATGGGGAGATGACTTGTTCAGCAAAGGCCTCCATGCTAAAGTAAGCAAATGTTGCAGTAGCTGTGATCCCATGAGAAGTTTGAACACTGAAAGGGAGCAAAGTGATGAGACCCTGTGCCCCCAGGGAGAGAAGAAAACCTCTCTTCCCAGAGATGAAGAGGATTTCAGAAATAAATGAAGAGAACCTTTGCTCTTAAACAGCTCCTCTTTAACCCAATACCCCATAAGTTGACATGGTCCATAAATACATATGTGGGAGGGACTTGACGATTTCAGTTTTTCCAAGTGGCTGCTATTCGTGGAAATTGAGAGCCACAAGAGAACTGTTTTCTTCTGGAGAAGTCTCCACAGCATGAAAGAGAGATGCCTCTCCCAAAGTGAATTGAAGAAAGACTATTCTAGAGGTAGAAAACTGACTGAAAATTTTAGGTTTTGTCTCCTTACATTGTCAGTAAGAGTTGCAGGGAGAGGTTTTCTTAAAGTTTTGTTCTGATTCTTATTACTCTTTCTTTTGCTCACTATTGTAAACTTTTCTTTATACACATTTAAAGTTTTGAGCCCACTTTGCCTTTCTCCTAATCCTATCAAACAGCAGAAAATGAGTAAGTATTTTCTAGTGAGTGCACTGGTAATTAGCCAACACTGAACCCACCACAATAATTGATGCATTGGCTGAGAAATCTCAAATTGGCGAACCAAAACCACTACAGAAACTTCCTGATGAACTGCACTAGAGCAGAGGGAAATCAAAGCAGAGCCATGGTTTGTCAGGACTTGCTTGATCCTAATGAGCCCCGTGGTGCATTTGGAGCTGAGCCCTGGAACCTCAGGGCCTGAGAGGAGACTGCACAAACCTTTTGTCCTGGTTTAGGACAAATTAGGGGAAAACACCTCCAAAGGAGCCCCTTATAGGAAACCAAACCCTCCGCAACTTCCCCCCACCACCGGGTTCAGGAGGAATTCCTTCAGAGGGGAAGTGGAAAAAACTTGTTTATTAAGGAACAACAAAAAACACACCCCAGCACAAGAGAAATAGCCCAAGATGACCACAGATGTTTTCACCAGTCCAAGGGGGTTGAGCTGTATCTCTCTTGGCCCAGAGGGTACGAAGCTTCTCTCGCAGACCCCGGGGGAGCTCCTGCCCGGGGTAGGTCCGATGTCTTCGGCGGGGGGGGGGGGGGGGGGGGAAAGGAACAACGGAAACCGGGGAAAAGGAAAAAAAATGGCAAAAAAGCAAGCCAGCGAAAAGCAGAGAAAAAAAGAGAGGAAAACAGAGCCAGCAAAGCAGGCAGCCAGCAGCAAGCAAGAGCAGCAAGCAAGCTAAGCAGCAAGCCAGCAGCCAGCCGGGGGGGGGGGAAGGAAGACAAAACAAACTGAGAACAGGGAACAGAAACCACGATTGGGATAATGAGCATGAAAATGTCCTGTCCCCACGACACCTTTCCAGGAGTCAAAGGCAGAAGAAAATCCCAAAGTGTCCCAAGGCATTAATGGGTGCCACTGAGGTCCATCCCCAACACAGGCTCCTCATGGACTCCTTGGAGGAGAGAACTGGAGGCCAGGATGGCACAAAAACCTCTCAGAGACTCAAAATGGCACAAAAACATCTCCGTGTGGAAAGGAAAATCCAAAGTACCTTAAAAACCTTGAGTATCTCAAAGTATTAATGAGCCCCACTGAGTGTCAGTACAAAGCTCTCCAGGGAGTCGTTAAAGCAGATAATTGGGGCCATGATTGCACAAACCTCTCACAGAGTCAGTAGCAAAAGGGAAACACCAAGTACCTTAAAAGAACTGAAGTACCTTGAAGCATTAATGAGCCCCACTGAGTGTTGTTCCTGACCAAGCCTCTCCAGGGACTAATTACAGCAGATAATTGGAGGCCATGATTGCAGAAAGCTGTCAGAGACTCCAAGGCAAAAGCCAAAGCCAAAGTCCTTTGAAAAACCTGCAGTCCCTGGGAGCATTGTGGAGCCCCCAGGGCCATTCCTGAGCAAGGCTCCCCAGGGACTCCTTCCAGCAGATCCTTGAGGCCACTGGGGATGTGGGCTAGGGGGGGATGCTGAGGGCAGGACAAGGGGCTGACAGTGCCCAGCCTGGCTGGGGCTGTGCCAGGAGGCCCCACGGCCTCAGGACAAGGTGTCTCCTGACAGCCCTTGGTGGCACAGACCCTGCTGTGCCCCAGGCCACCAAGACTTGGCTTCTCTTTGTCCCCTCCTGTCATCAGTGCCTCCAGTTCTCTGCTCTGCCTGGGGCCTGGGGACACTTTCTCACTCGTGTCCCTCAGTGGGACCCATTAAAAGTCAAAGAAACTTTGGAGTTGGATTCTGACTTGGAGCTCTGGAGAGGTTTCTGCAGCTCCCTCTCAGGGCCTGATGTTCAGGGCCTGAGCACAAAGCCCCAGAGGCTCATTCAAGTCCTTGTGCTGTGTCTGTGCTGCTGAGCTGGGCCGGGCTCCTGGCACAGAGGGTGATGCTGGTAAGCAAGCAGAGCTTCAAAAGCACATTTCTCTGGATGAGCAGCTCTTCTCCCAGCCCAGCAGGGCTGGGGCACTGCCTGCAGCCAGCGCGGGCACAGCCCAGAGGCACAGAGAGCTTCAATCAGTCAGGGCTGGGAAGGTGCTGAGAAGTGCCTGGGGCAGAATCACTGCCAGCCCTTGGCACAGGAACCTCTGGCTGCAGGACAGTGCAGCTGCAGCTCCTGCAGTGATCTCCTCAAGCTGGAACATCCCAATGCCCACAGCCCCTGTGAGTACATTCTCTGATGGTCTCTTGTGCAGAGCAGCCAGGGGTGCCCAGGGCTGTCCTGCAGAGCAGGGTCCTGCAGCCCAGGGCGCTGTGCTGGGCCAGGGACTCTGCTGCCTGCCAGGGACAGCTCTCAGCCGGCCCGGGGAGCTGCTGCCAGCGCTGGCCAGAAGCTGTGGGGGGAAGGAGCCACCCTGAGCAGGGCAGGTGCTGCTGCTGAGAGCTGCTGGCTGGGGCAGGGCTGCTCCCAGCTCCAGACCAGCCTGGGCACAGCTCCGGAGGACACTTCCCAAAGAAGGAAAGCCTGGGATTCCTGTAAAGGTCAGGAGCTTTCCTGAGAGTGTTTTCAATTTCCTGCTCGGAGAAGAATGGGAAAGTTGGGGTGATGACAAAAAGATTTTTGCTTTTGATACATTTTTATATATTCGTAGCTCTATAAATTACTATTATATTGTTATAAAATTATAATCCTTACTTTACGCTATTAAACTCTTAATTAACTCTATTAAACTACTATTATATACTTCGATCAATACAATCCTTAATTAACACAAGTAAATCTCCTAACCTTTCTGTTAGATTTCAGATCAATAAGCAGACTGTCTAAATACATTCCTGAAATACTGCATTGTCTTTTTACCAGGAAGAGGACCTACAAGAAGAACATTTGGGTTTTGACCAGAATATGAGCAGTCATAACAAAAAGTGTGGCAAAGTAGCCCTTGGACCTACACCAATGGGTTGAGCCAGGAGTGTGTAACTGGGACAACTGAATCTCCTATTGGATGTTCCTGTTAAATATCCCAATTAATCAACCTTTAGAAACTGTTGAAATCAGGAGCCGATTGTGCCTCACCCCACTGGGACACCTGGAAGCTTCCAATAAAGGTCTGGTTTTTACTTTACTGTTCTAACTCTGTTGCAAGGGTTGTTTTTTTGGTTTTTTTGGTTTTTTTTTTGGTTTTTTTTTTCTTTTTTTCTCTTTTGATCATAGACAGCAGGGGGATGAGAGAAGCAGAAGAGGAATTGTAATCCCAGAATGACAGAACATTCTGCGTTGAAAGGGACACACAGGATCATCAAAGGAATGTTTGAACATTTACAGAGACTCCAGAACTGTGACTTTGGGTGGTCAGTCTCTCTGCTGGCAGCCTCCCAAAGGGCCTTCAGCCACTGCTCAGCCCTGGACAGCAGCAGCATCACCTTGGCAGGGCCCAGCAGGGCTCTCCTGAGCTGCCCTTGCCCAGCTGCACACAGACCCTGCCCCAGCCAGGGCCCTGCACACAGGCAGGTTTCTGTAGGGCCGGGCCAAGGGCACACGGGGTGGGATGGGCTCTGTGAGCGCTGGCAGGGACAAGGCACCTCTCAGGAGGGAATGTCCAGGCCCAGGGAGATGCTCGGGGAAGCAGAGGGGGCTGAACAGAGCAGTGCTGGGGGAACAAGCCCATCCAGCCCCTCACTTCCCTCAGCCACAGGGAATCCTTTGCCTCTCCCATCTCTCAGTGGCAAACTCTGAGTGCAGCAGGAATGCTGGGGATGTCTGACCTCAGAGACCCAGCAATGATGTGTGGCTAGGAAAACAATTCCTAAAACCAGCTCCTGCTATCCTTTAGACCTGGAAGTGCAGATGCTACCAACCCTTTCTGCATTAGAAGTGATTCCCCTGACAAATCCTGAATACTCAGCCTTGTCCCTCTGCCACATGGCCACAAACCCAGGGCAGCAGGGCAGGGATGGCTCCTCGAGAGCCCCCACGCACAGCCCTGGCTGCTCCTGGCACACTCAGCCAGCACAGCTGGAGTTCAGGCAGGGACCTGGGTGAAGGTTTGCCCAGAGCAGGAACAAGGGTGGGTGAGTCCCAGCAGGACAGGCTACAGGGAATGGCCCAGGTTTGGCTCCAGGGAGCCTCTCCTGACTTGTCACTGTCCTTTCTCCATGAACAGGTGCCCATGTGCAGCCACAGCAAATGTCCAACAGCAGCTCCATCAGCCACTTCCTCCTGCTGGCACTGGCAGAGACGCGGCAGCTGCAGCTCCTGCACTTCTGCCTCTTGCTGGGCATCTCCCTGGCTGCCCTCCTGGGCAACGGCCTCATCATCAGCGCCGTAGCCTGCGGCCACCACCTGCACACGCCCATGTTCTTCTTCCTGCTCAACCTGGCCCTCAGCGACCTGGGCTCCATCTGCACCACTGTCCCCAAAGCCATGCACAATTCCCTCTGGGACACCAGCACCATCTCCTACACTGGATGTGCTGCACAGCTCTTTTTTTTTGTCTTTTTCATCTCAGCAGAGATTTCCCTGCTGACCATCATGTGCTACGACCGCTACGTGTCCATCTGCAAACCCCTGCACTACGGGACCCTCCTGGGCAGCAGAGCTTGTGCCCACATGGCAGCAGCTGCCTGGGCCAGTGCCTTTCTCACTGCTCTCATGCACACAGCCAATACATTTTCCCTGCCCCTGTGCCATGGCAATGCCCTGGGCCAGTTCTTTTGTGAGGTGCCCCAGATCCTCAAGCTCTCCTGCTCCAAATCCCACCTCAGGGAACTTGGGCTCATTGCAGTTAGTGTGTGTTTGGCATTTGGTTGTTTTGTGTTCATTGTTTTCTCCTATGTGCAGATCTTCAGGGCTGTGCTGAGGATCCCCTCTGAGCAGGGACGGCACAAAGCCTTTTCCACCTGCCTCCCTCACCTGGCCGTCGTCTCTCTGTTTATCAGCACTGGGGCATTTACCTACCTGAAGCCCCCCTCGATGTCCTCCCTATCCCTGGATCTGGCCCTGTCAGTTCTGTACTCGGTGCTGCCTCCAGCCCTGAACCCCCTCATCTACAGCCTAAGGAACCAGGAGCTCAAGGCGGCAGTGTGGAGACTGATCACTTGGCAATTTCACAAACATTAAACTGTTGGCCAATTTCTGAAAAACACTTAGAATAAAAGTCATCTTTGATACTTTTTTTTGGATTAATTTTGGAGGTCCTTTTTCTTTGTTCTGTTTTTTAAATATTTTCCACCAAGAAGTATCATTGTTTGTTCCATTTCTCATTTTCCCTCCACCTTCCCTGTGGCCACAGACTGTGTCAATCACGGGCTGCGCTCTTGGTGTCTTTAAAGGAACTTGAGGATCTCCCAGCAGAGTTTTCTGCAGAGCTGCCCTTTTGTTGCCTCCTCTGGAGCTGCAGCAGCAATGTCTGTGTGCAGAGCTGGGGGCAGATCAGTGCTGGCACAGCAGCTGTGCCCAGCAGCAGCAGCAGCACTTGATGTTGCCAGTGCTGCTCCCGTGGCCCTGCCCCGCTGCCCTGGTGGCCCTGCTGTTGCTGCAGGGCCTGAGTGCTCTCGGGGCCGGGCACAGTCCTGGGGGTGGCAGTGCCAGGGCTGCAGCAGGGACAGGCCATGGGCACTGCTGGGGCAGCGCTGACGCCTCAGGCCAGGGCCTGGGGACTCCAGGCTCCTTGCCCAGGCTCTCTCAAGAACACGGCCAGGCCAATGCTCAGCACAGAAAGCCCACGTGAGCAGCCCCAGGCTGGCCGTGGGCAGGCTGGGGGCAAACAGCACGGCTGGTGCTCTGCCAGGGCCCTGGGGGAGACGGGAAGGAGCAGCAGAGCAGGGGCTGATCCATCCCCAGTGCGCTGCACAGCCCAGGGCAGCGTCCCAGAGCGTCCTCATGGAGCTGCCAACAACATCCCCCCTCTGCAGCCCTGGCCTCTCCCCCAGCTCACACAGGTGCCGCATCCTTGCAGGCACAGACACGGCAGCGCTGGCTCAGGAGCCCCTGTTTGCATTGCACACAGCAGGCGGGAGCACCCCCGTGCTGGTGCTGTGGGGACATGAACCTGAGGCAGCACAAATGCCATCAGCCTCTGGGGCCAGGAAGGGCTGGGGGACGCCAGGGAAAGCACTCAGCTTTGTCCTGGCCTCTGCACTCAGCCAGAAAGTTTGTTCCCATCAGCTGGGACTTTCCTGTCCCACTGCAGACGCTGTTGCTCAGAGCCAGGGCTGCCTGGCAGCCTCCCCCAAACTGCCCTGAGCATTTCCTTGGCTTCACCTCTGCTTTCTTACTCTTCCTGCTGCAGATTTCTTCCTCTTGCCCAGCCCTGTTCCCTCCCCTGCACACAGCCCATCCCTGTTTGCCCTTTCCTCTCTGGCCCCACTCCCCATTTCTGTTCCTGATTTGGCACCATGGGAACGTCCCTTGGGGAGCAGGATCATCCCACAAGTGCTGCAGGAATTGTCTGCAGGCTCCTGCAGTGCCTCGTGCTGCTCCCTTGCCAGAGGCAGCCCAGGCCGGGGGGGCACATATGGGCTGCTGTGTCTGCCTGTGGGGTCCCTGTTCTGGGCAAGGAGGAGGAGCTGCAGAGGCTCTGCAGGACTGACAGGATGGGCTTTGGGGCTGTGAGGAGAAGCTGAGGGACCTGGGCTGCTGCACCTTCTGAAGAGGAGGCCCAGGGCTCCTCCTGCACCTGCTCCAAGGGTGGTTTCAGGGAATCCCAGAATCAGCAAGGTTGGAAAAGACCTTGGAGATCATCAAGTCCAACCTGTGCCCTGACACTACCTTGTCTCCTCTGAGCCTCCTCTTCTCCAGGATAAACAAGGTCCCTGTGCAGAGCCCTCCTACCCTCCAGCAGATCCACACTCACACCCAGCTTGGCGTCATCTGCAGATTTGCTGATGGTGGACTTAATTCCCTCATCCCGATCATCAATGCAGATATTGAAATCCACGCTGGCTGGCTCTGACCCCTCGGCCATCCTGTGGGTGCCCTGTGATGGCTCTCAGGGTGATCTGTTCCAGAACCTTGCCAGGCACCGAGGTCAGGCTGACAGGCCTGGAGTTCCCCAGATCCTCCTTCCAGCCCTTCTTGGGGATGGGCTCACACTGGCACCTCCAGTGCTCTGGCACCTCCCTGCTGAGCCAGGACTGATGGGAAATGATGGAGAGCAGCTTGGGGAGCTCATCCACCAGCTCCCTCATCCCCCTAGGATGGATCCCATCCAATCCCATACACCTGTGAGCATCTGAGTGGCTCAGCAGGTCACCAGCTGCTTCCTCCTGGATTACAGGGGCCTGTTCTGCTCCCTGTGCCCATCTGCCAGCTCAGGAGAACTCTTGTCCCGAGGACAGCCTGTCCTAATGTTGAATATAGGGGCAAATGAAAGTGTTAAAGCTGCTCAGCCTCTTCCATATCTTTATTTACTCTATTCCCCACTGGATCCAATGAAGTGTAGAGGTTCTCCTTATCTCTCTTTTTCTATTAATTTTTTTATAAATACTTTTCTATTATTTCTCAAAGAGGTGGCCAGGATATGCTCTAACCTGAGCTTTCACCACTCTTCTTTCTGCATGACCTAACAACATCCCTAAATATTTCGTGAGTTGCCTGTTCCTCTTTCCAAACCCTCTTTTGTCCTGAGTTCCCACAAAAGCTCCATGCCCAGCCAGGACAGTCCTTTTCCTCGCTGGCTCAACTTCAGCACAGTAGTTCTTCAGCTCAACTTCAGGACAGGGTGCTCCTTCCCCCTTATGATTACTTTCTTCAAGTGTGTCCATCCTTCCTCGACCCCTTTATTTTTAAGGGATGTTTCCTTTAAAAAATCAGTACCTGATTCTCCACTCTCCAAATCTGCATCCTCAATAGACCCAGGTCTACCCTTCCTAATTCCAGTGTGGAAGTTTTGTTGCTACCCATCCTTCTTTCACAGAATACTGAAAACTTGATTATTTCATGGTCACTGTGCCCCAGGCAGCCTCCGACCCCCACATCTGCCACCAGCCCTTCTCTGTTTGTGAGCAGCAGGAGACAGAGCTTTCCTTGGGAGTGGAGTGTTACCAAAAATTCGGTGAAACAGAAAACTCCTTCACACCAACGCAGCATTAAGAAGCAGCATTCTTTATTCAGCCGGATGCACGGGGGATAGCTCCTCCCAAAGCCGAGCATGCTGAGTGCAGGAAAGTTTCTGTTCATATTCTGTATTTTGCACACATATTCATTGATTGTCCTGGACTAAACATACATCTGATAATCATTTCCTCCAAATCATTAACATATTTCCCCTCCCCTTTACCCATGCTCTCTTCTGTCCTGGGGGTCTCTCTGGTGGTCCCTGGTGGTCGTGGACCCCAATGTTCCCGTGGGCCTGGCTGAGCTGGCAGGACACTGAGGCTGGTGAACTTCCAGCTCCCCTTCTCACACAATGGGCATTGTGTGGTTTCCATAGGCCTGGGGTTTTGGAGAACAAGCTCCAGGTGTCAGCTCACCTGGTGGAGACACTTTATCATCTGGCAACATGAGGTCACAGAGTGGGCTGTCACATCACAGAGTGGGGTATGTGAGGTCATTGAGCAGCTACGACATCATGGAATGTCTCTGTGAAATCACAGAGTGGGCTGGAACATCAGAGACAAGCTGTGTGACATTAGAGAATGGGCTGTGACCTTACAGACCCAGCTGTGACATCACAGAGCAGGCTGTGCCATCTCAGAGGGGCTGTGTGACATCCCAGGAGGGTTCTGTGAGGTCCCTGGGTTGGTCACTCCGCCCCAGCTCCCCCTCACAGTTTCTCCCAACAACTCCAATGCTGTTCATGCCCAGCGGGGTCCCTGTCCCCCGCTATCCCCCCGGCCCACCTGGAGCCACAGCCTCCACCAAAGGATGTTCCACAGGATCCAGCCCAGAGCCTGACACGGGGAAAAGGGGCCAGGGCTGTGTGACCAGGACATCAAGGACGTGGATTATCCAGGTCCCTGTGGCCTGGGTTGGGTTCCCCAGGGCAGGAAAGATGTCTGGCAGCTGGAGCAGGCTTAGGGAAGGGCCTCCAAGGTAGGGCTGGAGCCCTGGGGCTGTGAGCAGAGGCTGAGGGAGCTGGGCTTGTCCAGCCCAGAGCAGGGAAGGCTGAGGGGCTCCTCATCCCAGCTTGGCAGTGCCAGCGAGGAGGGGATGGAGAACACAGAGCCAGGCTCTTCACCGGGGGCCTGGTGGGAGACAAAAGCCAATGGGTGGAAGGGGAAAGAGGGGAGATCAGCCAGGCCAGGAGGAGATGAAATGAGTCACGCTGGGTTCAGCATTTCCTCAAACACCTGCCTGACCTCCTTCTCCATCCACCACTGACAGCTTTGCAAATCAGGAATTGTTTGAGCTCTTTTGCCCCACTCCAGGATGAGCATCCTGATACAAGAACTTAATTGTGTTTATATCTATCACAGAACCACTTTTCCATACTAAAATCCATTCTAGTATGGAAATCACTTGTGGATGGTGGACTCATAAGACACTGCTGGGACGTTGCACATAGCTCAGGGAAGAGCATGACTGTTATTAAATTGTGTCCTGTTCAACCATGATCTGTTGGCCCTGAAGAGAAACTTTCTGTGCCTCTGAGTCTCACCAGTTCCTGACCCCCAAAGGACACAAACCTGATGAGTTGTGGTGCCCACTCCAGTGGTGGCACTTGGAGCTCCCTCCATCCCCAGAGCAGAGCTGCCTTGTCCCAGAAAGTCCCTGACAATGCAGGGATGAAGGAAACAGGACAGGCTGTGGGGATCAGGGGCAGGGCACGGCCAGGGAGAAGAATGACTTTTTCATTTGATGGAGCTGTGCCTTCCCTTGGCTTGGTTGGCTGACAAGAAATGAACATCCCTCTGTGTCTCAGGCAGCTCCTTCTCCAGGGAAAGCAGGTGGGAGTTGGAGCCAAGGAGCTGAAAGCTGCAGGTGCAGCCTGGGCTGGAGAGAGCTCAGATTTGCACAAGGCTGCTCTGAGTGCCAGGGCTTGGATGGGGGAAATGGTGGGGTGGGGGTAGGGACAGAGTCTGATTGATTGTCAGCCATGAAGGCTCTTGATTTTCATATCTATTCCAACTGGATGAGAAGGTTCTTGGATTCAATGTCAATTGGAGATTGCACATATCAATGTACTAACAGGGAAAAATACTAAATGGGACCTAAGAAGTCTTTTTCTCACTGTCCTTTTAAGTATAGTGTATTCACTTGGAATAGGCTTCTGAAATCTGTCTAATCAACCAGAAAATATTTAGAGACTTAAATTATTCCCAGAGGTTTGGCTTGTTAAGGTGTTCTGAATGTTAATGAGCCCTGGGGCACTGCATTCCTGAACTGAAGAGCTGAAGGCTGGAGAAGCCTCTGGAGCAGTAGAATCCAGCAGCAGCCTCCAAGGTGCTGAGGATGTCAGCAGCCCCCACTGAGGCCATCCCTGCCCAGAGACCGTGGGGGAATGGGCAGACAAGGAGAGCGTCCCTGGGGCTGGGGCAGCAGAACTCAGAGGCACCAGTGGCTCCTGCTGGGAAATGGAGTGTGGGATGGGGCTGTGAAAGCCCTGCCTGGGCTGTGCCAAGCAGGACACACAAGCCCTGACCCCTATCCCCCAAAAAACTCACTCAAGGGTGACATTTAAAAGAAATTAGAATTGTTTGTGTACTCTGTTTTGGATGCAGTGGAGAAATACCCACAAGGGATTCTCAGGAGCTCCAAACAACAAAACAGCCTTTACTGGGAACTTTAGAAAATCAGAGCAACTTTGGCAAAAGGTTTAATAGGACATTCAGTCAACAAAAAAACAGTTTTCAATGCCTTAACTTGGCCCATTCAACTTCACAAACTCTATGCCTGTTCAATTTTAAATTAATCAATATTTGCAAGTGGATGGAAGTAGAAGACAGAAAGATAGGAAAAAAAATTTTAGAGAAGCCCACACAGAGCTACCAGCTCCTGGATTCCAGCATTGTTCAGATGGAAGTTCCAAGAGGAGGTAGGGTCAAGATGTGTGCTTGCCTTGTGGTCAGCCTTAAATACCCCTTGGCCTTCCTGGGCCCTTCCCCCAGGTGGGACTTGGGGTCATTTGGTCACTCAGGAGCTGGGCTGGGGCTCCAGAGGTGGCTGTGGAGCATTGCCTGTGCTGTGCCAGGGACTGGCAGCCACTGCTGGGCTGGGATAGAGGCTCTGGGGGGATTTGGGTTCCAGGGCAGGGCAGGGCTGGGGTTCCAGGGCAGGGCAAGGCTGGACCTGCCCCTTCCTCCCCACACAGGAAATGTTTCCAGCCAACAATCTCCTCCAGTCTGTCACAACAGGCAATGTTGGAGGTGAAATCCCGATTGTGGCCATTAGCACCTGGTCTAGAAGGACAGTTCTTTTCCACAGGAAGGACAGCCCCAGTTCTCGGTTCATTTCACGTTTGATTGCCTGGATTCGGTTTGGTTTTGTTGTTGCTTTGTTTCCTTGGTGTGCCTGAAGTGTCCAGTCAGGAGCAGAGTGACTCTTGCCAAGGAAGTTTGGCGTGCTGTCACTTAATATTAAATCTGGTTTTTGCTGCTCCCTTGCTGGGGATTTTTCAGCGCTCTCAAGCCCTCGTTGGTAACAGGGTGAAGGAGCCCTGGCCCAGGCTCTGGCCCTGGGGGACACGGGGACACTGCCGGGGGGTCCCTGTCCCCCTGTCCCACCCCCACGGCCCCGTCCCCCGTCCCCGTGTCAGGCTCTGGGGTCGATCTCGTGGAACATCCTCTGGGGGAGGCTGCGGCACCGGGGGCGGGGGGACCCGGGGGGACAGGGGACCCCGCTGTGCACGAGCAGCGTTGGACTTCTCTGGGGGAACTGTGAGGGGGGGCTGGGGTGGAGTGACCTCCCCAGTGACCTCACACAGCCCCTGTGATGTCACACAGCTGCCCTGTGATGTCACACAACCATCACTGTGATGTCACATAGCCATCTCTGTGACGTCACACAGCCCACTCTGTGATGGCATACAGCCCCTATGATGTCACACTGCCTTTGTGATGTCACACAGCTATCTCTGTGATGTCACACTGCACCTATGATGTCACAATGTCCCTGTGATGTCACAGAGCCATCTCTGTGACGTCACACAGCCCTGTGATGTCACACAACCATCACTGTGATGTCACATAGCCAGCTCTGTGACGTCACACAGCGCACTCTGTGATGTCATACTGCCATATGATGCCACACTGCCATTGTGACGTCACACAGCTATCTCTGTGACGTCACACTGCCCCTATGATGTCACACTGTCTCTGTGATGTCACAGAGCCATCTCTGTGATGTCACACAGCCCTGTGATGTCACACAACCATTAGTGTGATGTCACATAGCCATCTCTGTGACGTCACACAGCCCACTCTGTGATGTCATACTGCCCCTGTGATGTCACACTGCCATTGTGATGTCACACAGCTATCTCTATGATGCCACACTGCCCCTATGATGTCACACTGTCCCTCAGACACTCTTGGATGTTCCGGGTCCAGGTCAGAAGCATCTGAGACCCTGGCAGGCACCCAGGAACCCCTGTGGCTTTGAATTTGATCCATGGAACAATTTACCAACCTTGCCGGAAGAACAAGAAATCACAAAAGTTTAGATATTATAATAGAAGTAGTCACAAAGTGAAAGGAAGGATTTTTGAGTGCTGTACAGGGGGGGTTTAGGCCTTGTACAGAGGGGTCTGAGTTTTGTACATGGGGGTCAGAAGTTCTAAGATGGAGGGATTTGGGCGTGCCCTGTCCTCCTTCTTTCTCCTTCCAATCCTCCATATTCTTGGTGATGTTGGCACTCACAGATTGGTTTAGAGTAGAAAGTCACTGTTCAATATAGGTGATAGGCATTGAGGAAAAACTATAAACATTTAATAGGTAATGTGTGATATAAAAGATGGCACCAGCCCTTGGGTGAGAGAGACAGAGAGAGATGGAAAGGGACAGAGACGGAGACAGAGACGGAGACGGAGACGGAGAGAGACGCAGAGGGAGGAGTCAGAGGGAATGTCAGGGAGTGTGTGTGCCTTGAGATAACATGCAATAAACTATCTTGAGACCGGATGAATGAAGACTACTGAGTCTCTCTTTGAAGGCCCGGGTTGGAAGAGAGACTTTACCAGCACCCGGGGTCACCCCAATCTGGGAGTGAGCCCCGTCAGTCCCTTTCCCTGTGTACCACCCCTGAGCCCTCAGACCACTGGATCCCTGATGCTCTCCTCCACCCCCTCTTTTCCTGTATTTATACCCTAAACCCTCCTTTGTCTTTGTCTTTAACCCCCAGACCCCTGGAGCGTCAGACCCTAATAAACCCTGGCTGGAGCTCCATGCCTGGACCCTCCCGTGTCTTCACTGCCGAGCTGCTCCGTGTGTGTGTGTGTGTGCTGGGGCTCTCGTGGCTCCTGCCCGTTAGCACAAAACACTCTCAGGGAAAGTTGTCCCTGCGACCACTACAGACCACAACAGTGTCCCTTGGGACCAAGAGGCCATTGTGACCCTGTGGGACCAAGGAGAGCATTGCTGCCCTGCCAGGCCTCATGGAACCAAGGATCCACTGTGACACTGCAGGGCCTTGGGGGACCACGGGGACATTGTGACACTGCAGGGCCCAAGGATCCAAGGGACTTTGTGACACCAAGGGGTCCCATGGAACCAAAGGGACATTGTGACACTGGGAGGCCTCATGGAATCATGGAGATCATTGGGACACTCTGGGGCCTCATGGAACCACAGTGACACCAAGTTGTCTGGGAGTGTTGATCTGCTGGAGGGTAGGAGGGCTCTGCACAGGGCCCTGGACAGGCTGGATCCAGGGCCCAAATCCAACAAGGTGAGGTTTAACAAGTCCAAGTGCCGGGTCCTGCACTTTGGCCACAACAACCCCTGCAGCGCTCCAGGCTGGGGACAGAGGGGCTGGAGAGCAGCCAGGCAGAAAGGGACCTGCAGGGACTGATGGACAGCAGGCTGGACATGAGCCAGCCGTGTGCCCAGGTGGCCAAGAAGGTCAATGGCTCCTGGCCTGGATCAGGAATGGTGTGGCCAGCAGGAGCAGGGCAGTGATCCTTCCCCTGTGCTCAGCACTGGTTGGGCAGCACCTCAAGTTCAGTTCAGGGTCCCCCAATTTAGGAAGGACCTGGAGGGGCTGGAGCGTGTCCAGAGAAGGGCAACAAGGCTGCTGAGGGGTCTGGAGCACAAGTCCTGAGTGGAGCAGCTGAGGGAGCTGGGGTTGTTGATCCTGGAGAAGAGGAGGCTCAGGGGAGACAAAGCCGTGTCAGGGCACAGGTTGGACTTGATGATCTCCAAGGTCTTTTCCAACATTGATGATTCTGGGATTCTCTGAAACCACCCTTGGAGCAGTTGCAGGAGGAGCCCTGGGCCTCCTCTTCAGAAGCTGCAGCAGCCCAGGTCCCACAGCTTCTCCTTAGAGCCCCAAAGCCCATCCTGTCAGTCCTGCAGAGCCTCTGCAGCTCCTCCTCCTTGCCCAGAACAGGGAGCCCCACAGGCAGACACAGCAGCCCAGATGTGCCCCCCTGGCCTGGGCTGCCTCTGGCCAGGGAGCAGCACGAGGCCCTGCAGGAGCCTGCAGAAAATTCCTGCAGCACTTGTGGGATGATCCTGCTCCCCAAGGGACGTTCCCATGGTGCCAAGTCAGGAACTGCAATGGGGAGTGGAGCCAGAGAGGAAAGGGCAAACAGGGATGGGCTGTGTGCAGGGGAGGGAACAGGGGTGGGCAGTTTTATTACAAGTGATTGGCAGAAAATGGTCAGCAGTTTAATGTTTCCGAAAGCATCCAGTCATCAGTCTCCACAGTGCAGCTTTGAGCTGCTGGTTCCTCAGGCTGTAGATGAGGGGGTTCAGGGCTGGAGGCACCACCGAGTACAGAACTGACAGGGCCAGATCCAGGGATGGGGAGGACATCGAGGGGGGCTTCAGGTAGGCAAATATACCAGTGCTGATAAACAGGGAGACCACGGCCAGGTGAGGGAGGCAGGTGGAAAAGGCTTTGTGCCGTCCCTGCTGAGAGGGGATCCTCAGCACGGCCCTGAAGATCTGCACATAGGAGAAAACAATGAACACAAAACAACCAAATACCAAACAGGCACTAACAGTAAGAAGTCCAACTTCCCTGAGATAGGATTTGGAGCAGGAAAGTTTGAGGATCTATGGGATTTCACAGAAGAACTGGCCCAGGGCATTGCCATGGCACAGGGGCAGGGAAAATGTATTGGCTGTGTGCATGAGAGCAGTGAGAAAGGCACTGGCCCAGGCAGCTGCTGCCATGTGGGCAAAAGCTCTGCTGCCCAGGAGGGTCCCGTAGTGCAGGGGTTTGCAGATGGACACGTAGCGGTCGTAGCACATGATGGTCAGGAGGGAAAGCTCTGTTCCAAGGAAGAAGATAATCAGGAAAACCTGTGCAGCACATGCTGTGTAGGAGATGGCGCTGGTGTCCCAGAGGGAATTGTGCATGGCTTTGGGGACAGTGGTGCAGATGGAGCCCAGGTCGCTGAGGGCCAGGTTGAGCAGGAAGAAGAACATGGGCGTGTGCAGGTGGTGGCCGCAGGCTACGGCGCTGATGATGAGGCCGTTGCCCAGGAGGGCAGCCAGGGAGATGCCCAGCAAGAGGCAGAAGTGCAGGAGCTGCAGCTGCCGCGTCTCTGCCAGTGCCAGCAGGAGGAAGTGGCTGATGGAGCTGCTGTTGGACATTTGCTGTGGCTGCACATGGGCACCTGTTCATGGAGAAAGGACAGTGACAAGTCAGGAGAGGCTGCTTGGAGCCAAACCTGGGCCATTCCCTGTAGCCTGTCCTGCTGGGACTCACCCACCCTTGTTCCTGCTCTGGGCAAACCTTCACCCAGGTCCCTGCCTCAGCTCCAGCTGTGCTGGCTGAGTGTGCCAGGAGCAGCCAGGGCTGTGCGTGGGGGCTCTCAAGGAGCCATCCCTGCCCTGCTGCCCTGGGTTTGTGGCCATGTGGCAGAGGGACAAGGCCGGGTATTCAGGAATTGTCAGGGGAATCGCTTCTAATTCAGAAAGGGTTGGTAGCATCTGCAGTTCCAGGTCTAAAGGATGGCAGGAGAATTGTTTTCCTACCCACACATCATTGCTGCCTCTCTGAGGTCAGACATCCCCAGCATTCCTGCTGCACTCAGAGTTTGCCACTGAGAGATGGGAGAGGCAAAGGATTCCCTGTGGCTGAGGGAAGGTGAGGGGCTGGATGGGCTTGTTCCCCCAGCACTGCTCTGCTCAGCCCCCTCTCCTTCCCCGAGCATCTCCCTGGGCCTGGACATTCCCTCCTGAGAGGTGCCTTGTCCCTGCCAGCGCTCACAGAGCCCATCCCACCCCGTGTGCCCTCAGCCCGGCGCTACAGAAACCTGCCTGTGTGCAGGGCCCTGGCTGGGGCAGGGTCTGTGTGCAGCTGGGCAAGGGCAGCTCAGGAGAGCCCTGCTGGGCCCTGCCAAGGTGATGCTGCTGCTGTCCAGGACTGAGCAGTGGCTGCAGGCCCTTTGGGAGGCTGCCAGCAGAGAGACTGACCACCCAAAGTCACAGTTCTGGAGTCTCTGTAAATGTTCAAACATTCATTTGATGATCCTGTGTGTCCCTTTCAACTCAGAATGTTCTGTCATTCTGGGATTACAATTCCTCTTCTGCTTCTCTCATCCCCCTGTTGTCTATGATCAAACGAGAAAAAAAAAAAAACAAACCAAAAAAAACCAAAAAAAACCAAAAAAAAGCCCTTGCAACAGAGTTAGAACAGTAAAGTAAAAACCAGACCTTTATTGGAAGCTTCCAGGTGTCCCAGTGGGGATGAGGCACAATTGGCTCCTGATTTCAACAATTTCTAAAGGTTGATTAATTGGGATATTTAACAGGAACATCCAATGGGAGATTCAGTTGTCCCAGTTACACACTCCTGGCTCAACCCATTGGTGTAGGTCCAAGGGCTACTTTGCCACGCTTTTTGTTATGACTGCTCAAATTCTGGTCAAAACCAAAATGTTCTTCTTGTAGGTCCTCTTCCTGGTAATAAGACAATGCAGTATTTCAGGAATGTATTTAGACAGTCTGCTTATTGATCTGAAATCTAAGAGAAAGGTTAGGAAATGTACTAGAGTTAATTAAGGATTGTATTGATTGAAGTATATAACAGTAGTTTAATAGAGTTAATTAAGAGTTTAATAGCGTAAAGTAAGGATTATAATTTTATAACAATATAATAGTAATTCATAGAGCTACGAATATATAAAAATGTATCAAAAGCAAAAATCTTTTTGTCATCACCCCAACTTTCCCATTCTTCTCTGAGCAGGAAATTGAAAACACTCTCAGGAAAGCTCCTGACCTTTACAGGAATCCCAGGCTTTCCTTCTTTGGGAAGTGTCCTCCGGAGCTGTGCCCAGGCTGGTCTGGAGCTGGGAGCAGCCCTGCCCCAGCCAGCAGCTCTCAGCAGCAGCACCTGCCCTGCTCAGGGTGGCTCCTTCCCCCCACAGCTTCTGGCCAGCGCTGGCAGCAGCTCCCCGGGCCGGCTGAGAGCTGTCCCTGGCAGGCAGCAGAGTCCCTGGCCCAGCACAGCGCCCTGGGCTGCAGGACCCTGCTCTGCAGGACAGCCCTGGGCACCCCTGGCTGCTCTGCACAAGAGACCATCAGAGAATGGACTCACAGGGGCTGTGGGCATTGGCATGTTCCAGCTTGAGGAGATCACTGCAGGAGCTGCAGCTGCATTGTCCTGCAGCCAGAGGTTCCTGTGCCAAGGGCTGGCAGTGATTCTGCCCCAGGCACTTCTCAGCACCTTCCCAGCCCTGACTGATTGAAGCTCTCTGTGCCTCTGGGCTGTGCCCACGCTGGCTGCAGGCAGTGCCCCAGCCCTGCTGGGCTGGGAGAAGAGCTGCTCATCCAGAGAAATGTGCTTTTGAAGCTCTGCTTGCTTACCAGCATCACCCTCTGTGCCAGGAGCCCGGCCCAGCTCAGCAGCACAGACACAGCACAAGGACTTGAATGAGCCTCTGGGGCTTTGTGCTCAGGCCCTGAACATCAGGCCCTGAGAGGGAGCTGCAGAAACCTCTCCAGAGCTCCAAGTCAGAATCCAACTCCAAAGTTTCTTTGACTTTTAATGGGTCCCACTGAGGGACACGACTGAGAAAGTGTCCCCAGGCCCCAGGCAGAGCAGAGAACTGGAGGCACTGATGACAGGTGGGGACAAAGAGAAGCCAAGTCTTGGTGGCCTGGGGCACAGCAGGGTCTGTGCCACCAAGGGCTGTCAGGAGACACCTTGTCCTGAGGCCCTGGGGCCTCCTGGCACAGCCCCAGCCAGGCTGGGCACTGTCAGCCCCTTGTCCTGCCCTCAGCATCCCCCCCTAGCCCACATCCCAGTGGCCTCAAGGATCTGCTGGAAGGAGTCCCTGGGGAGCCTTGCTCAGGAATGGCCCTGGGGGCTCCACAATGCTCTCAGGCACTGCAGGTTTTTCAAAGGACTTGGGCTTTGGCTTTTGCCTTGGAGTCTCTGACAGCTTTCTGCAATCATGGCCTCCAATTATCTGCTGTAATTAGTCCCTGGAGAGGCTTGGTCAGGAACAACACTCAGTGGGGCTCATTAATGCTTCAAGGTACTTCAGTTCTTTTAAGGCACTTGGTGTTTCCCTTTTGCTACAGACTCTGTGAGAGGTTTGTGCAATCATGGCCCCAATTATCTGCTTTAACGAGTCCCTTGAGAGCTTTGTACTGACACTCAGTGGGGCTCATTAATGCTTTGAGATACTCAACTTTTTTCAGGTACTTTGGATTTTCCTTTCCACTCTGAGAGGTTTTTGTGCCATTTTGAGTCTCTGAGAGGTTTTTGTGCCATCCTGGCCTCCAGTTCTCTCCTCCAAGGAGTCCATGAGGAGCCTGTGTTGGGGATGGACCTCAGTGGCACCCATTTATGCTTTGAGACACTTTGGGGTTTTCTTCTGACTTTGACTCCTGGAAAGGTTTGTGTAATCTCCTCTCAGGCCCTGAGGTTCCAGGGCTCAGCTCCAAATGCACTACGGGGCTCATTAGGATCAAGCAAGTCCTGACAAACCATGGCTCTGCCTTGATTTCCCTTTGGTCTGGGGCAGTACATCAGGAAGTTTTCTGTAGTGGTTTTGGTTCATCAATTTGAGATTTCTCGTCCAATGCATCAATTATTGTGGTGGGTTCAGTGTTGGCTAATTACCAGTGCACTCACTAGATTATACTTACTCATTTACAGCGCTAAGATAGGATTAGGAGAAAAGCAAAATAGGCTCAAAACTTTAAAAGGGTATTGAAGCAACCTGCGGAATAAATAAATAGACTCCACAACCTGGGGTAGTTATGAAGTGGGTGTGTATGTCAGTGCTCCTACTTGAGCTGGGCTTCCTGGAGGACTTTTGGCAGCCTTGTCTTCCTCAGCTTGGGGTGAATGACCCTTGTCAGTCTTGCTGGTATCATTTCCTCCCTTTCCTCCAGGGATTTTAACAAACTTTTCAAGGAAGGACAACAAAATATTTTGTTTACACTGGCCAACCACAGCAGCCATTTTCCTCATAAGTTCTCCCACAAGTCCCTCAGAGGAAGCAGTGTCCAAGCTGTTCCAAGTGTTCCTCCAGAAAGAACAAGTTCCTCAGAAGAGGGATGTAACCAAAAGTGTGTTTTCAGTCACCATCTTCATGAACTGTTATAAACAGGTGGGGCAGTGTTCTTTATCTCTGCCATGACTCAGCCCTGATAACGCCCTCCAGGGGCCATCTTCTGTTAATGGGCCATTGAGTGTCACTGCAGGACTGATAAAATTACATCATCCCATTGTAGGATGCTCCGCCCAGGGGGAGGAACCAAGCATTCCTGCCTGGATATAATCTCACCCTTGCAACACCAGGACCACCTTGCCTACTGGATTCCCAGAGGACAAGAGCTCCATAAGCACCACTGGACCTTCAGAGGAAGACCAGACCCTTCTACAGGATCACCGCTTTGACAGAATCACGTTCATCACTCCAACAGGACTGCAGCCACCATTTCATCAGACTGCTACCACCACCCTGCCCAATGGGGTGTCAGGTTATATCCTGACTCTGTCAGATTAAGCCAGTGTTTCTGGATCATTGCCTTGATCCTAATTTTCTTATTCAATTGTGATTCTGGTTTAGAGTGATTTGCTCCAAACCAGCACAAAACTCAATGTTCTCATCCCTTGTTTTCCTCCCAAAACAGAATTTCCCATCGCCAAACCTTCACCAGATGGAGGAGGAGGCTGCAAGGATGAGGAAGATGCCCCAGGACACCCAGGCAGGTGAGGAGGAAGTCAGTGCCCCTTTCCCCCTCTCTCCTGCTCCATCTCCCAGCCCAGCACGGCCCCCAGCTGCAGGACAACCCCACTACCGACGCCGTCCTGCCGGGCACGCAGTGGGGGGATCTCCTTCCCCTTCCCTCTGGCACGGAGGCAAATCCCATCCTCTCCTTGTCCTTCTGCCCCCAGACGAGGAGATGAGGATGGAGACCAGGGAGGACAAATCCCCACGGCAGAACCTCGTGGAAGAGGCCATTTTGAGCGGCTCCATGGCACAGGAATCCAATGGGGAGGAAAATCCCCAGAGGTCCCGCAGGAGGGGGGGCTGCAAACCCAGCCCAGGGTGCTCTGAGGAGGGAAGACCCACCCTGGGCCAGGAAGGTGGGCAGAGCTCCAGCCAGATCTTGGAGCTGGTGGTCCATGAGCAGCTCCATGATGGGGAGAAGCCCCACAAGTGCTTGGAGTGTGGGAAGATCTTCAGGCGGAGCAACACCCTGATCTGCCACCAGATGATCCACACCGGGGAATGGCCCTACGAGTGTGGGGAGTGTGGGAAGGGCTTCAGCTGCAGATCCAACCTCGTCATCCACCAACGCATCCACACTGGGGAGAGGCCCTACGAGTGTGGGGAATGTGGGAAGAGCTTCAGCCGAAGGTCCTACTTGATCAGCCACCAGATCATCCACACTGGGGAAAGGCCATACAAATGTGGGGAATGTGGGAAGGGCTTCAGCCAGAGGTCCAAACTGATCATCCACCAAATGGTCCACACTGGGGGGAGGCCCTACGAGTGTCCCGAGTGCCAGAAGAGGTTTCACACCAGCTCCACGCTCCTCCTGCACCAGCGGATTCACACAGAGGAGAGGCCCTTCCTCTGCCCCGACTGCGGGAAGGGCTTCAAGCACAGCTCCACCCTCGTCAAGCACCGGTGCATCCACAGCGGGGAGAGGCCCTATGGGTGTCCCCAGTGTGGGAAGAGCTTCTCCAGCAGCTCTACTTTGACCCGACACCAGCAGACCCACCGGTAAGGGAAGCCCTGCAAGTGCCCCAACTGCAAGAAGAGCTTTGTGCACTGCCCCAACTCCATCCCCCATGGGAAAACCCATGTTGGTCAGAGCCCCGGTGACCCACGTTCCCTGTGATACACAGAGGGAAGACACCTGGCTGGTTATCCTTTTGGTATGGCCCTAATATTCATCTGATCTATCTTCATCCCTTAAAAATACCTGAAATAGGACAAAAAAGAAAGAAATTTGTCAGAGATGTCTTAAGTCTCAGCATTACACAGCTAATTGAGGGGGAATTTATGGTTTGGGGACATAGTATGGAAGATTTGTTGGTCCTTGGGGGATTTTGGGCAGTGTTCTACATCTCTCTGCATTCCAAACAACAAACAACAGTCCCACTGAAAACAACGCAATCTTACCCCAAAAAGTCTCAATCCCATCTATAAATGGCTTGTTCTAACCTCAAAAAACCTCAATCCCATGCCAAAATTACTCAATTCCTTAGCCTCTAGTGTGAGATGGGGTTGGAAGAAGATTGGGAGAAGTGGGATCCAAATTTGGAGCAGTGGGATTGGGGTTCTATGGGACTGGGTGGGTGGGATGTATTTTAGCAGTAAATAAAACTTTCAGAATTATTGATTCCTGTCCCATTCATTTTCCATCAGTTCTGGTTCTTTTTCCCGAGTGCCACCTTCTCAGCTGTTTGTGTTTGTGTCCTCTTTTCTCTCCTGCCTTTCTGTGCCTGCTCTGCTTCTCTCTCTGTGTCTCCCTTGACCCAGGGCAGCTCCCACCAAAGGCCCTGCCCTGATTTCATTCCCAATCCAGGAGCTACAACCACCATGGGTGAAGTTATGAAGGCTGGCAGTGAAATGTCACTGTAGGATCTTGCTCCACTTGGCTTTTGTCTCTTCCATAAGAGCTTTGCCTTCAAGGGCAGGAAGATCTTTTCCTGGCTGGGAACTGGAATTCCAGCCCCTGGGAGCGTGTGCCATGGATCCCAGAGGGGCATTCCCGAGGCTCCCAGGGTGCTGCTCCTGCCGTGCCTCCCAAGGAGCTGTGCAGGCCCAGGGGACAAGGTGCAGCAGCTGTGTTGGTTCTGCAGTGCCACAAGGGCCCCTGGTTCCATGAGTTTCCGCACTGCCAACAGCGGTTCCTGGGTTCCCATGGTGCCCTGCTGTGTCACCATGGATATTTGGTGGCATGAAGTTCCTCAGTGTCACAATGGCCTACCTGGCTCCATGAGCTTCCGCAGTGTCCAAATGGCCTCCTTGGATGGGCAGTGTCACCATGGGCCATTGGCTCCATGCAGCCCCGCTGGGTCACCATGGGCTCCTTGGTTCCATGAGGTTCTGGGGGTGTCTCCATGGTCTCCTTAGATCCACAGTGTCACAATGGACCACTGGATCCACGTGGCCCTGCTGTGTCACCATGGCCCCTTGCTTCCATGGGACCCCAGGGTCACAGTTGACTCCTTGCTTCCACGTCACCCCCCCAGTGCCAAAATGGCCCCTTGGTTCCATGGGGAACACAAAAGATTTATAGAAACATTGAGCAAATCCTACTTAACACAGCTGGGAACATCTGTTTGCATTCAAAAGAGAGCTTAAAGGTGAGGATGGCACCAGCAGCTTCCATCTGCAACAGAGATCCAGGGAAAGGACAGGGACAGAGAATTCAGCTGGGAGACTCAGAAAATTCTGCTTCCAGACATCATTTCTGGCCACACTGTCCCTTGTAGAAAGGTGACACCATTCCAGGCAGCCTGTACTGAGCAGGTGCTTCCTGAGTGGGGTTTGTTGTTCAGGAAACCTGCTCAGGCTTTTCCATTCCTTCCTTACCAAGAGGAAAACTTCTCCTGGGCCTGTGTGCAGGCAGAGCCCTGAGGAGAGCAGGTGGGACACGGTGCACTGGGCTGGGACATGGAGCTGCAGAGCTCAGGGACAAGGCTCTGCTGCAGGGCACAGGGATGTCAGTGCCAGGTGGGCCATGTCAGACGTGGTGAGGCTGGGGCTGAGGAGCAGCTTGTCCAAACAGGGTCAGCCCTCAAGGGGCTCATTCTTCTACATGCCCAGACCTCCTAAGGAGACATTCAGCATCAAGATCACCTGGGGAATGCTTCTATCAGCTCTTCTGTGAACTGGAAAATAAAAAAATATTCACTTGATTAAAGAAAATTGCCATGAGGCGCACTTTGAAATCCTCCTCCTTGCAAGAACTCCAAACTGACTCCAAACAGCTGCACAAGCCCTGGAGACTTGAAGACCTTTGAAGGAAGACAAAGAGTCTCTGAAGGTTTTCTGTATTTTGATGATTCCCACAGTGGATTAGGGACTGAGTCCAGGACCCCTGAGGCACTGAGAGAAGCCTGAAGAAGCTGCTCAGTGTGTCAGAAGCAAAACTCCAAGTCCCCTGGAGCATCACTGGGCCACACTGAGGGCAGGGACTGCCAAAGGCTCCCCAGGGACTGGTGAGAGCAGATCCTTGAGGCCAGGACTGCAGGGAGCCAAAGGCTCAGAGCAGGGAACTGCAATGCTGAGCAAGGCCTGGGCTGGCTGGGGGAAGCAGAAAGGCCAAGCCCTGAGCCCAGCCTGGCACAGCAGGGCCCGTCCCTCACAGGTGGCTCGGGGCTGTTTGTGGGGCAGTGGGATGTGAGGGGCAGCAAGGACAAATGTCACAAACCTGTGTGACACTCCAGATCCTCATGGAACCAAGGGGCCGGTGTGACACTGTGGGAAGCTGTGGAACCAAGGGATCACTGTGGCACTGCTGGGCCCATGGAACCAAGGGGCCAGTGTGACACTCTGGGGCCTCATGGAAACAAGAGGCCATTGTGAGCCTGCGGGGCTGTAACACCCCAGAACACTGAAATGCTGGGGGTAACCAAAGGCTCTGTCCCATTACACACCAAGGCCTGACCCAGCCCTGGCCCCACACGGGCATTCCGAGCATCCCAAGGGGTCTCGGGACATCGATCTCATCCAGCCTCTGACAGCGACCACGGTGACACTGGGGAACCTCATGGAGCCGTGGGTCAGTGGTGACAGTGAGGGTCCAAGGACACCACGGTGACACTACGGAACTGTTGCATCCCAAGCCGAGGAAGGGGACGATGTGGCTGCGATGCCTTGGGAGGAAACTCCCCTCTGAGTTCTAATGCTATAGAGACATGATCTCCCACAGTCCCTTGCACCTTTATGTTAATCATTTAAGTTGTGTTATTCCTTTTCCCTCCCCACTTCTCAAAATTTCTACATTCCTTAGTTACATCATCCCTTGTCTCCTCCCCAGTTCCAGAATGTTCCCTGCTCCTGCTTTCCCTATTGGTCCCCTGTCCCTTGCTTTTCCTCCCCTGAATCTCTGTTGGTTGTTGCTCTTCAGTCCCTCCTCTGTGCCACCCCTGCTCCCTCAACCCACTGGCCCTCAGGTTTGATGCCCTGCCCCACTGTCTCCCTATATAGCCCTGGTCCAGGCTGTATTGTGTGTTCTTTGTCCCTGGACGCCTTCAGCGTGTAGTTGAAATAAACTGCCACTGGAACTCAACACAAAGAACCCCTCCTGCCTTTTCATTCTCCGCCGACGTTCAAATGACACAGCGCAGCGTGAGCGTCTGGTGTGCAGAGCTGTCCATCCTTCCTGGCTGAGACACTCTTGGAACGGCGGTGGCTTCGGCAGCTCCTGCTGCGCTGCGGCACGGAACCTCATGGAACCGTGGGTCAGTTGTGACAATGCAGGCCCAAGGACACCACGGTGACACTGCGGAACCTCATGGAACCAAGGGGCCATTGTGACACTGTGCTGCCTCATGGAATCAAGGAGACCATTGTGGAACTCGGGGGCCCCAAGGAACCAAGGGTCCGTGGTGACCTTGTGGAGCCACAGTGTCACAGAGGAGCTGTTGTGACACAGCGAGGGCGCATGGAGCCGAGGGGCCATTGTGACACATCAGGGCTTTGTGGAACCACAAAGCCATTGTGACATTGCAAGGCCTCATGGAAGCACGGGGCCATTGTGACACTGCAGAAGCAAGGGGGACATTGTGACACTCCAGGGCCTCATGGAACCAAGGAGACCATGGTGACACTGTGGGGTCCCACGAAACCAAGGGAACATGGAACAGGTCTGGCTGCCTTGGCCACCTGGGGGCCACCTCCCATCTGCCTTTGAGACACTGGGACCATGTGCTTTTCTTTCTTATAGGAAAAAACATCCATCTCAACCAGGCACCCATGGCCAAAATTGTGGATCTGCCTCCAGAATTCCCTATATCCAAGGACAGCTCCCAGACCAAAGCTGCCAGGACTGACAAGGCCTTGGCTTCCTGAAGGCTGGAACTCATGTGCCTCTGAAACACTGGGGCTCTGTGCTTTCCTTCCTAATGAAAAGAACTCATCTTCCTGTCCAGGCACCCACGGCCAAAATTGAGATTCCACCTCCAAAATTCCCAGTGTCCATGGATAGCCCCTAGATGAAAGATGCCAGGAGAGACAGGTTGGCTGGCTTCGCCTAAGGGTGGCCAGCTCTCATCTTCTTCCAGAACACTTGGACTTCATGCTTTTCTTTCCTGAACCAAAAAATCATCCAATCCTGACCAGGTGCCCATGGCCAAAATTGGGATTCCACCTCCAAAACTCCACACATCCCAGGATTGCTCCCCAGTGAAATCAGCCAGGACAGACAGGTCTGGCTGCCCTTGGCCTCTTGGGGGCTGCCTCTCACCTGCTTTCCAAACACCGGGGCTCGGTGCTTTCCTTCCTATGGAAAAAAACTGCCCTTCTTCTCAAGGTGTCCGTGGTCAAAATTGAGATTCCTTCTCCCAAATTCCATATATCCAAAGATCCCTCCACGACAAAAGCTGCCAGGACAAACAGGTCTGGCTGGCTTGGCTTCCCAGGAGACCCATCTCTCTCGTGTTCTGTCTTTGAAACACTTGGGCTCAGTGTTTTCCTTCCTATGGAATAGAACTGTCCTTCTTATCTATGCAGAAATGGCCAAAATTGGGGTCCCACCTCCCAGATTCCCTATATCCAAGGGTTGCTTTCAGACAAAAGCTACCAGGACAGAGAGGTCTGGCTGCCTTAGGCCTCTGATGGCCGCCTTTCATCTGCCCCTCAAGCACCGGTGTTCCGTGCTTTTCTTTGCATGGAAAAGAATTGTGTTTCTCCTCCAGGTGTCCATGTCTGAAATTGGGATTCCACCTCTAAAATTCCCTATATCCAGGGGTTGCTCCCAGCCAAAATCTCCCAGTACCGTCAAGTCTGGCTGGCCTTGGCCTCTGGTGGCTGCCCCTGCCACACTGGGGCTCAGTTCTTTCCTTCCCATGGAGATCCCTGTGACACTGTGGGGACCTCATGGAACCAAGGGGATCATTGTGGCACCACCAGAGCCCATGGAACCAAGGGGCCATGGTGACACAGCGGGGCTTCATGGACCCAGAGACCATTCTGACTCTGTGGGGCCTGATGGAACCATGGAGACCATGAGGACCCTTCAGGGCCTCATGTCACCAAGGGGGCATTGTGACACCTCAGGGCCTCCTGGAAGCAAGGGACCATTGGGACACTGTGGGGCCCCATGGAACCGAGGGAACATGGAACAGGTCTGGCTGGCTTGGCCTCCCAGGGGCCACCTGACAGGTCTGGCTGATCTTGGAATGCCAAGAGCTGCTTCTCATCAGCTCCTGGAGCACTGGGGCTCCGTGCTTTCCTTGCTATGGGAAAGAACTGTCCATCTTTCCAGATGCCCATTGCCAAAATTGGTACCCTCCCAAAAAAGTTTCCTATTTCTAAGAGTATCTCTCAGAAAAAAACCTGCCAGCTCTGGCTGGCCTTGCCTTCTTGTGGTCACCTCTCATCTGCCCCTGAAACAGAGGGACTCTGTTCCTTCGTTGCCATGGAAAAGAACTGGCTTTCATGTCCAGGGACCATGGCCAAAATTAGAATTTGGCCTCCCAAATTCCATATATCCAAGGAATGCTCCTACAGAAAAGTAGACAGGACAGACAGGTCAGGCTGGCCCTGTTCTCTAGTGATTTTCTTAGACTATGAGCTGAATGTTTTAATTTGAAAACTCCTTGGAGAGGGCCCAGAGATCTCCCAGGGTGGGGTTTTGAGGCCTCGGGCACATGACCACTACATATGGACAAAGGAGCTCTGTGCTCTGTGCTGTTGTGGTGGTTTTGCATCACACAAGTGATGTTCTGAGAGAAACTTCTAGCAGTTTCCTCCATGTCTGACAAAAAAACCAATCAGTAATTAGCTTTGAGAATTGACAATCTGTTAAACCACTAAGGAAACTGCCCACGCCTCTGTGAAGACACAAGTTAAAGAGGAAGAAGCCTGGCTGGGTCTCTTTCCCTTCTGGCCAGCACAGAGGTGCCAAGGCCGGGCCAGCCCCCGTCTGGGCCGGGGCGGGCCGGGCGGCTCCTGCCGTGGGGCCGGGCCCCTTCCCAGGGAGCCCGCCAGGCCCCATCGGCTGCCGGGCAGGGGAGGGGAGGCCGCGGGGCCGAGGCCGGGCCGGGCCGTGGCTGCGCTTGCTGACATCTGGCCGCTGCCGAGCCCTGCCCCGCCGCCAGCCCGGGCCCAGCCAGGATCCGCCGGGCCCCAGGAGCAGCCCCGGGCCGGGCCGGCTCAGCCAAGCTTCTGCCGCCCTTGGGCTTGGCCCGCAACCAGCGGGCAGGGCCAGGAGAAGCCATCGGCCCGGCCGTGCTGCTGCTCTGCTCTGGCCTGGCTGCTGAGATCCTGGCCCTGCCCCCAGCGCCGCCCAGCCTGACACAGCCCCAGCGCAGCCGCTGCACAAACCTCCATGGGAAAACAGCTCCGGCCGCAAGGACCCAGCCCGGCCGGGCTCACGCAACCATCTGCAGGCCCCGCCTCAGATATTGACTCTTCCCGTGCTTCCATCCTCCCTCCACTGAGAGAAAAGGACAAAGTGCAGGCACACAGAGGAGCAACGTGAAGACACCGAGGTCAGTGAAGAGGAAGTTGAGTCCCAGATGGGAGGGATGAGGAGATGCCTTGATCTTGGGGCTGAAATCCTCTGCTAAAGCTATGGAGAAGGATGGAATTGATACATCAGACTCTTTTTCCCTATAACGCATTGAAAAGAATGGGGGGATGACTTGTTCAGCAAAGGCCTCCATGCTAAAGTAAGCAAATGTTGAAGTAGCTGTGATCCCATGAGAAGTTTGAACATTGAAAGAGAAAAGAATGATGACACCCGGTGCCCTCAGGGAGAGATTAAGAAGACCTCTGTTCCTGGAGATGAAGATGATTTCAGAAATAAATGAAGAGAACCTTTGCTCTTAAACACCTCAGCTGGAAACTAATATCCCATAAGTTGACATGGCCCATAAACAGAGATGTGGGAAAAGCTGTGAAAAAATGGGAGGGACTTCACGAGTGCAGATTTTTCCAGGCAGCTGCTATTTGTGGAAATGAAAAGCCATGAGAGAACTGTTTTCTTGTGGAGAAGTCTCCATAACATTAACAAGAGGAATACTCTCCCTAAGTGAACAGAAGAAAGACTATTCCAGAGGTGATAAACTGACTTAAAATCTTATGTTTTGTCTCCTTACATTGTCAATAAGAAAGAAAAGTTTGTAGGGAAAAGCGTTCTGAAAGTTTTGTTCTGATTCTTATTACTCTTTCTTTTACTTACTCTTCTAAACTTTTCTTTATATCATTTTGAAGTTTTGAGCCCACTTTGCCTTTCTCCTAATCCTATCTCACAGCAAGAAATGAGTAAGTATAATCTAGTGAGTGCACTGGTAATTAGCCAGCACTGAACCCACCACACTAATTTATGAACTGGCTGAGAAATCTCAAATTGGTGGACCAAAATCACTACAGAAACTTCCTGATGAACTGCCCCAGACCAGAGGGAAATCAAGGCAGAGCCATGGTTTGTCAGGACTTGCTTGATCCTAATGAGCCCCGTGGTGCATTTGGAGCTGAGCCCTGGAACTTTAGGGCCTGAGAAGAGATTGCACAAACCTTTCCAGGAGTCAAAGGCAGAAGAAAAGCCCAAAGTGTCTCAAAGCATGAATGGGACCCACTGAGGTCCATCCCCAAGACAGGCCCCTCATGGACTCCCTGGAGGAGAGAATTGGAGGCCAGGATGGCACAAAAACCTCTCAGAGACTCAAAATGGCACAAAAACCTCTCAGTGTGGAAAGGAAAATCCAAAGTACTTCAAAAACCTAGACTATCTCAAAGTATTAATGAGCCCCACTGAGTGTCAGTACAAAGCTCTCAAGGGACTTGTTAAAGCAGATAATTGGGGCCATGATTGCACAAACCTCTCACAGAGTCTGTAGCAAAAGGGAAACACCAAGTGCCTTAAAAGAACTGAAGTACCTTGAAGCATTAATGAGCCCCACTGAGTGTTGTTCCTGACAAAGCCTCTCCAGGGACTAATTACAGCAGATAATTGGAGGCAATGATTGCAGAAAGCTCTCAGAGACTGCAAGGCAAAAGCCAAAGCCAAAGTCCTTTGAAAAACCTGCAGTGCCTGGGAGCATTGTGGAGCCCCCAGGGCCATTCCTGAGCAAGGCTCCCCAGGGACTCCTTCCAGCAGATCCTTGAGGCCACTGGGATGTGGGCTAGGGGGGGATGCTGAGGGCAGGACAAGGGGCTGACAGTGCCCAGCCTGGCTGGGGCTGTGCCAGGAGGCCCCACGGCCTCAGGACAAGGTGTCTCCTGACAGCCCTTGGTGGCACAGACCCTGCTGTGCCCCAGGCCACCAAGACTTGGCTTCTCTTTGTCCCCACCTGTCATCAGTGCCTCCAGTTCTCTGCTCTGCCTGGGGCCTGGGGACACTTTCTCAGTCGTGTCCCTCAGTGGGACCCATTAAAAGTCAAAGAAACTTTGGAGTTGGATTATGACTTGGAGTTCTGGAGAGGTTTCTTCAGCTGCCTCTCAGGGCCTGATGTTCAGGGCCTGAGCACAAAGCCCCAGAGGCTCATTCAAGTCCTTGTGCTGTGTCTGTGCTGCTGAGCTGGGCCGGGCTCCTGGCACAGAGGGTGATGCTGGTAAGCAAGCAGAGCTTCAAAAGCACATTTCTCTGGATGAGCAGCTCTTCTCCCAGCCCAGCAGGGCTCGGGCACTGCCTGCAGCCAGCGCGGGCACAGCCCAGAGGCACAGAGAGCTTCAATCAGTCAGGGCTGGGAAGGTGCTGAGAAGTGCCTGGGGCAGAATCACTGCCAGCCCTTGGCACAGGAACCTCTGGCTGCAGGACAGTGCAGCTGCAGCTCCTGCAGTGATCTCCTCAAGCTGGAACATCCCAATGCCCACAGCCCCTGTGAGTACATTCTCTGATGGTCTCTTGTGCAGAGCAGCCAGGGGTGCCCAGGGCTGTCCTGCAGAGCAGGGTCCTGCAGCCCAGGGCGCTGTGCTGGGCCAGGGACTCTGCTGCCTGCCAGGGACAGCTCTCAGCCGGCCCGGGGAGCTGCTGCCAGCGCTGGCCAGAAGCTGTGGGGGGAAGGAGCCACCCTGAGCAGGGCAGGTGCTGCTGCTGAGAGCTGCAGGCTGGGGCAGGGCTGCTCTCAGCTCCAGACCAGCCTGGGCACAGCTCCGGAGGACACTTCCCAAAGAAGGTAAGCCTGGGATTGCTGTAAAGCTCAGGAGCTTTCCTGAGAGTGTTTTCAATTTCCTGCTTGGAGAAGGATGGGAAAGTTGGGGTGGTGAGAAAAAGATTTTTGCTTTTGATATATTTTTATATATTTATAGCTCTATAGATTACTATTATATAGTTATAAAACTATAATCCTTACTTTAAACTATAAAACTCTTAATTAACTCTATTAAACTACTATTATATGCTTCCATAACTGTAATCCTTAATTAATTTTAGTGCATTTCCTAACCTTTCCCTTAGACTTTAGAACAATAACCTGTCTAAACACATTCCTTAAATACTGTATAGTCTTATTATCAGGAAGAGGACCAACAAGAAGAACATTTTGGTTTTTGACCAGAATGTGAGCAGTCATAACAAAAAGTGGGGCAAAGAAGTCCTTGGACCTACTCCAATGGGTTGAGTTAGGGGTGTGTAACTGGGACAACTGAATCTCCTATTGGATGTTCCTGTTAAATATCCCAATTAATCAACCTTAATAAATTGTTGAAATCAAGAGCCGATTGAGCCTCATCCCCACTGGGACACCTGGGAGCTTCCAATAAAGGTCTGGTTTTTACTTTACTCTTCTAACTCTGTTGCAAGATTTTTGTTTTGTTTGGGTTTTTTTTGTTTTGGTTGTTTTTTTTTGTTTTGGTTTGGGTTTTTTTGGGTTTTTTTGGGGTTTTTTTGGGTTTTTTTGGGTTTTTTTTTGGTTTTTTTTTTCTCGTTTGCTGATAGACAACAGGGGGATGAGAGAAGCAGAAGAGGAATTGTAATCCCAGAATGACAGAACATTCTGAGTTGAAAGGGACACACAGGATCATCAAAGGAATGTTTGAACATTTACAGAGACTCCAGAACTGTGACTTTGGGTGGTCAGTCTCTCTGCTGGCAGCCTCCCAAAGGGCCTTCAGCCACTGCTCAGCCCTGGACAGCAGCAGCATCACCTTGGCAGGGCCCAGCAGGGCTCTCCTGAGCTGCCCTTGCCCAGCTGCACACAGACCCTGCCCCAGCCAGGGCCCTGCACACAGGCAGGTTTCTGTAGGGCCGGGCCAAGGGCACACGGGGTGGGCTGGGCTCTGTGAGCGCTGGCAGGGACAAGGCACCTCTCAGAAGGGAATGTCCAGGCCCAGGGAGATGCTCAGGGAAGGAGAGGGGGCTGAACAGAGCAGTGCTGGGGCAGGAGGGCACTGTTGGTGTGTGGGAGGTGCCAGGCACAGCTGGGCACGGGAACACTGTCCTGAGTGCCAGGCTGTCTCTGCCCTGCCCTCTCAGGCACAGCACCACAACATCTTCTCTTGGTTCTGCTCTCCCCTGATATTGTCACTCTTATCTGGTGCCCTCAAGGAGGCTCTGGCATTTGCAGCAGCTGAGTCAGGCACTGCCCTTGGCATTCCTGCCAGGCTGGTGTATTCCATGGGAATGGGGTGTCCAAGCTTCCCTGGGACCTGTGGGGCTGTGGGCAAAGCAGTCCATGGGAAAGGGGAATGAGCTGAGCCCCTCCCTGAGATCCCATCATGGGCACAGCTGGGGATCTCCTTGCTGTGCCCTTGCCAGCTCTGAGCTGCCCTCCTGGGTGCAGATCTGTGCCAGAGCCTCTGGGAGATCCCTGAATGTCCCACGGGAAAGTGCAGAGAGATGCCACAGCTGAGGAAATGCTGTTAGGTTGGCCAAGGGAGCTGTGAGTGTCCTTGGCACAAGGGGCTGCTGAGACGTGGCCCAGAGACTTTGGAAAGGGTGAGAAATTCAGGGATGTCTCTGGGCAGGGTCTGGTTTATCCCAGGGTGACCCAGGAGTGTGATTGTGCTCTGACTGCAGCCAAAGGTGCAAAACCAGGGCAGTTGGGAACAAGCCCATCCATCCCTCACCTTCCCTAAGCCACTGGGAATCCTTTGCCTCTCCCATCTCTCAGTGCCAAACTCTGAGTGCAGCAGGAATGCTGGGGATTTCTGACCTCAGAGAGCCAGCAATGATGTGTGGGTAGGAAAAATATTCCCTATATCTTTTCCCTGCTACCCAAGTCCTCTAGATGTGGCAGTGCAGATGTTACCAAGCAAGTCTGCAGTAAAAGTGATTCCCCTGACAAATCCTGAATATCCAGCCTTGTCCCTCTGCTACATGTCCACAAACCCAGGGCAGCAGGGCAGGGATGGCTCCTTGAGAGCCCCCACGCACAGCCCTGGCTGCTCCTGGCACACTCAGCCAGCACAGCTGGAGCTCAGGCAGGGACCTGGGTGAAGGTTTTCCCAGAGCAGGAACAAGGCTGGGTGAGTCCCAGCAGGACAGGCTACAGGGAATGGCCCAAGTTTGGCTCCAAGCAGCCTCTCCTGACTTGTCACTGTCCTTTCTCCATAAACAGGTGCCCATGTGCAGCCACAGCAAATGTCCAACAGCAGCTCCATCAGCCACTTCCTCCTGCTGGCACTGGCAGAGACGCGGCAGCTGCAGCTCCTGCACTTCTGCCTCTTGCTGGGCATCTCCCTGGCTGCCCTCCTGGGCAACGGCCTCATCATCAGCGCCGTAGCCTGCGGCCACCACCTGCACACGCCCATGTTCTTCTTCCTGCTCAACCTGGCCCTCAGCGACCTGGGCTCCATCTGCACCACTGTCCCCAAAGCCATGCACAATTCCCTCTGGGACACCAGCACCATCTCCTACACAGCATGTGCTGCCCAAACATTTCTGATTTTCTTTTTTCTTGCAACAGAGTTTTATCTCCTGACCATCATGTGCTACGACCGCTACGTGTCCATCTGCAAACCCCTGCACTATGGGACCCTCCTGGGCAGCAGAGCTTGTGCCCACATGGCAGCAGCTGCCTGGGCCAGTGCCTTTCTCAATGCTCTGCTGCAAACACCAATACATTTTCCCTGCCCCTGTGCCATGGCAATGCCCTGGGCCAGTTCTTCTGTGAAATCCCACAGATCCTCAAGCTCTCCTGCTCCAAATCCTATCTCAGGGAACTTGGGCTCATTGCTGTTAGTGCCTGCTTATCATCTGGCTGTTTTGTGTTCATTGTTTTCTCCTATGTGCAGATCTTCAGGGCCGTGCTGAGGATCCCCTCTGAGCAGGGACGGCACAAAGCCTTTTCCACCTGCCTCCCTCACCTGGCTGTGGTCTCTCTGTTCCTCAGCACTGCCACATTTGCTCACCTGAAGCCCCCCTCGATGTCCTCCCCATCCCTGGATCTGGCCCTGTCAGTTCTGTACTCGGTGGTGCCTCCAGCCCTGAACCCCTACATCTACAGCCTGAGGAACCAGGAGCTCAAGGCTGCTGTGAGGAGACTGATGACTGGGTGGTTTCAGAAACATTAAACTGCTGGCCAATTTCTGCCAGTCACTTGTAATAAAAGTAATTTTGATATTTCTTCTTGGTTTCATTTTGGAGGTTCTTCTTCATTGTTTTAGTTTTTTCATGTTGTCCACAATTGAAAATTTATTCCTTGTGCCATTTCCCATTTTGTTTCTCTCCACCTTCCCTGTGGCCACAGACTGTGTCAATGAGGGGCTGCGCTCTCGGTGGCTTTAAAGGAACTCAAGGATCTCCCTGCAGAGTTTTCTGCAGAGCTGCCCTTTTGTTGCCTCCTCTGGAGCTGCAGCAGCAATGTCTGTGTGCAGAGCTGGGGGCAGATCAGTGCTGGCACAGCAGCTGTGCCCAGCAGCAGCAGCAGCACTTGGTGTTGCCAGTGCTGCTCCCGTGGCCCTGCCCCGCTGCCCTGGTGGCCCTGGTGTTGCTGCAGGGCCTGAGTGCTCTCGGGGCCGTGCACAGTCCTGGGGGTGGCAGTGCCGGGGCTGCAGCAGGGACAGGCCATGGGCACTGCTGGGGCAGCGCTGAGGTCTCAGGCCAGGGCCTGGGGGCTCCAGGCTCCTTGCCCAGGCTCTCTCAAGAACACGGCCAGGCCAATGCTCAGCACAGAAAACCCCCGTCAGCAGCCCCAGAGTTTTGGTGTGGCGGAATGAACCTGAGGGAGCTCAAATGCCATCAGCCCCTGGGGCCAGGAAGGGCTGAGGGACGCCAGGGAAAGCACTCAGCTTTGTCCTGGCCTCTGCACTCAGCCAGAAAGTTTGTTCCCATCAGCTGGGACTTTCCTGTCCCACTGCAGACGCTGTTGCTCAAAGCCAGGGCTGCCTGGCAGCCACCCCCAAACTGCCCTGAGCATTTCCCTTTCTTCACCTTTGCTTTCTTTACTCTTCCTGCTACAAATTTCTCCCTCTTTCCCAGCCCTGTTCCCTCCCCTGCACACAGCCCATCCCTGTTTGCCCTTTCCTCTCTGGCCCCACTCCCCATTGCACTTCCTGACTTGGCACCATGGGAACGTCCCTTGGGGAGCAGGATCATCCCACAAGTGCTGCAGGAATTGTCTGCAGGCTCCTGCAGTGCCTCGTGCTGCTCCCTTGCCAGAGGCAGCCCAGGCCAGGGGGGCACATCTGGGCTGCTGTGTCTGCCTGTGGGGCTCCCTGTTCTGGGCAAGGAGGAGGAGCTGCAGAGGCTCTGCAGGACTGACAGGATGGGCTTTGGGGCTGTGAGGAGAAGCTGAGGGACCTGGGCTGCTGGAGCTTCTGATGAGGAGGCCCAGGGCTCCTCCTGTAACTGCTCCAAGGGTGGTTTCAGAGAATCCCAGAATCAGCAAGATTGGAAAAGTCCTTGGAGATCATCAAGTCCAACCTGTGCCCTGACACCGCCTTGTCTCCCCTGAGCCTCCTCTTCTCCAGGATCAACAACCCCAGCTCCCTCAGCTGCTCCTCACATGACTTGTGCTCCAGACCCCTCACCAGCCTTGTTGCCCTTCTCTGGACATGCTCCAGCCCCTCCATGTCCTTCCTGAATTGGGGGGCCTAGAACTGGACACGGCCCTCAAGGTGCTGCCCAACCAGTGCCCAGCACAGGGGAAGAATCACTGCCCTGCTCCTGCTGGCCACACCATTCCTGATCCAGGCCAGGAGCCATTGGCCTTCTTGGCCACCTGGGCACATGGCTGGCTCATGTCCAGCCTGCTGTCCATCAGTCCCTGCAGGTCCCTTTCTGCCTGGCTGCTCTCCAGCCCCTCTTTCCCCAGCCTGGAGCGCTGCAGGGCTTGTTGTGGCCAAAGTGCAGGACCCGGCACTTGGACTTGTTAAACCTCACCTTGTTGGATTTGGGCCCTGGATCCAGCCTGTCCAGGGCCCTGTGCAGAGCCCTCCTGCCCTCCAGCAGATCAACACTCCCAGACAACTTGGTGTCACCACGGTTCCATGAGGCCCCAGAGTGTCCCAATGGTCTCCATAATTCCATGAGGCCTCCCAGTGTCACAATGTCCCTTTGGCTCCATGGGACCCCTTGGTGTCACAAAGTCCCTGGGATCCTTGGGCCCTGCAGTGTCACAATGGCACCGTGGTCCCCCAAGGCCCTGCAGTGTCACAGTGGATCCTTGGTTCCATGAGGTCTGGCAGGGCAGCAATGCTCTCCTTGGTCCCACAGGGTCACAATGGCCTCTTGGTCCCAAGGGCCACCACGGTGTCAAACATGTTGCCTTCATTCCATGAGTCCCTGAGGAGCAGCACTGGCCCCTTGGTTCCATGGGGCCCTGCAGTGTCACCGTGGCCCCATCATGACACGAGGTCCTGCTCTGTCACAGAGCTCTGCATGGTTCCACAAGGCCCTGCAGGGTCACAGTGGCCTCTTGGTTCCATAAGGCCTCAGAGCGCTGCAGTGTCACAATGGAGGCCTGGTGACACAAGATCCTGCAGTGTCACCTGGGACCCTTGGTTCCATGGGGCACCACAGTGTCACAATTGTTCCCTCAGTTCCCAGAGTCCTTGCAGTGGAGCAATGGCCCCTTGATCCCATTGTCCCCAAGCTGTCCCAAGGGTCTCCTTGGTTCTGCAGTGGCACAATGGCCCCTTGGTTCCACAAGGCCCCGCAGTGTCCCAGTGGCCTCTGTGGTTCCACCAGGACCCAGACTGTCACAATGCACTCCTTGCTTCCATTCAGCCCCACAGTGTCACAGTGGCCCCGTGGCTCTGTGGTGCCATGTCATACACAGTGTCCCCATGGTCCTCTTAGTGCCACCAGGCCCTGCAGTGTCACAATGGCCCCTTGCTTGCCCAGGGCCCTGCAGTATCACAATCATCAGAGAATCAACCAGGCTGGCAAAGACCTTGGAGAGCATCAAGTCCAACCTGGCACCCAACACCACCTTGTCACCCAGACCATGGCACTGAGGCCACATCCAGTCTTTGCTGAAACACTTCCAGGGACAGTGACTCACCCACCTCCCTGGGCAGCCCATTCCATTGCCCAATCACCCTTTGTGTGAAGAATATTTCCTTAAAGTCTGGCCTAGTCATCCACTTATGCATCTGAAGGCTGTGTCCTCTTGTCCTGTCACTGTTCCCTGGGAAAAGAGCCCGACCCCCACCTGGCTGCACCCTCCTGTCAGGGAGTTGTAGAGAGTGATGAGGTCTCCCCTGAGCCTCCTCTTCTCCAGGATCAACAACCCCAGCTCCCCCAGCTGCTCGTCACAGGACTTGTGTTCCAGGCCCCTCACCAGCCTTGTTGCCCTTCTCTGGACATGCTCCAGCCCCTCCATGTCCTTCCTAAATTGGGGGGCCCAGAACTGGACACAGCACTTGAGGTGCTGCCCAACCAGGTCTGAGCACAGGGGAAGAATCACTACCCTGCTCCTGCTGGCCACACCATTCCTGATCAATAGGAGTGCCAGGGCTTGGATGAGGGAAATGGTGGGGAGGGAGTGGGGACAAAGTGTTAATTGATTGTCAGCCATGGAGGGTCTTGATTTTCACATCTGTTCAGACTGCATTACAAGGTGCTGCGGGTCAATATCAATTGGACATTGTTGATATCAAGCTATAAACAGGAAAGGAAACAGGACAAAGCAGTTCTCTCTGCAGAGTTTTAAATATAGTATATTCACTTTGAATACACTTCTGAAATTTGTTTAATTAACAACAGAAGAACTGAAAACCTGAATTATTCCCAGAGACTATTCTTGATCGGGAGATTTGAACAAATGTTTATGAGATTTTTTCACTAAATTCCTGAACTGAAGAGCTCAAGAAAAAGAGGCCTCTGGAGTAGGAAAATTCATCAGCAACCTCCAAGGGGCTGAGGATCCATGCCCATCAGAGCAGCAATGAGCAGAAATGGGCAGAGCTTTGTGGCTGCCCCAGCTCTGGGATGGGCCCTGGGCCTGGAGCAGGAGCAGCTCTGGAGGGCCCCAAGGCCGGGGCTCTTGTGCTGGCCTGGGCAGATGGGATGGCAGCAGGGGCTGCAGAGCTCTCAGCAGCTGAGGCCGAGGGGAGCAGGGCAGCCAGGGAGCCTCCTTGTGCCTTGGGCAAGCCCCTTCCCCCATGGCTGGGGCTGAGTCCTGGCTGAGCTGCAGCTGCTGCTGTGCCCTTGGCAGGGGCTGAGGCCGTGGGGCCAGTGGCCAGAGCAGCCTGGCCTGAGCAGAGCTGTGGGGCCAGAGCCGGCTGGGCTGTGCTGGGGAGAGGCCCTTGGTGCTGCACAGAGCTCAGAGCAGCTGGCAGAGCTTGCAGGGAGCTGGGCTGGGCTCCGAGAGCCTGGCCCAGAAACCATCAGTGTCCATCTCAGCCTGGCTGAGCGTGCAGGGGCAGGACTCAGCCCAGGCCTTGTGGGGCAGGGCCAGCGCCTGTGCAAGGCATTGAAAACAGGCAAGTGCCCGAGAGAGGAGGCTGCTCTGTGCCCTTGGGGGCATGGACACAGCAGGGAGGGGGCCCAGGACATTTGTCAGCGCCAGCCTCTGTCCCCAGCCCTTGGCAGCCCTGGCTGCTGAGCCCAGCTTTGGCCTGGGCTGAGTTTGGCTGTGGCCCAGCTCCATCCTGCTGCGGGGCTCAGGGCCTGTTCCCGGCCATGGCCAGCCCTGGCCGGCCTCTCTGCTGGCCCAGAGGCCGGCAGAGCCCGGGGCAGGGCTGTCTGTGCAGCCCCACAGGTGCCACGGGCTGGGCAGGAGCTGGCAGAGGCTGCCCAGCAGGGAGGCCATGGGGCACAGAGCCCCAAGGCTGCCGTGGGCACCACGGCACAGGGGCCGTTCCCAGCCGCAATGCTCCTGTCCTGGGCTGGGCCTGCACAGGGGCTGTGGCACCATGGCTGGGCCAGCACAGGGCCACCAAGGGGCCACGCAGCCGCTGCCGGGGCTGGCAGCAAGGCCGGGCACAGACAAGGAATTGCTGAGCGTGGCCTGCGCTGCCCAGGGCTGACTGTGCCAAAGGCAGAGCTCAGCTGCCCTTGGGGGCTGCAGGAACACTCAGGAGCCCAAAGAGCCTCCATGGCTGTGCTGGAGACCAAGGCTGGAGCAGGGAAATGCAGGGCTGCTGCGCCATGGCGAGGGCATGGAATTCCAGCACACACCTCAGCTCTCTGATGATCCCGGCACCGTGCTGGGCCCTGTTTCAGCCTGGAGCAGAGCAGATGTTGATGGCACAGGAGCCCTGCGGGGCTGGCAGGGACCTGCAGCTTGCAAGGTGCTCTGCTCTCCCTCAGCTCCTCTCTGAGAGATCCAATCCCAGCTGGGCACCTCAGGGCACAAGTGGCACTGCCTGGTCATGGGCACACACCTGATGTCTGCCTGGAAACGGGCACAGGTTTTTATACTTGTACATTTCATATTATACAAGGTCATTTTATTATCTAGGTCACTTGAGTACTTTTAAGAAACAGCAAAATTTTCCCTCCAGGAACAGGAATTTCTTGGAGGTCTACTGATGGCAGGAGGAGAAATACTGATCTTGCCTTCTACTTGTGTCACCAGTATGCTGTTTATTATTTCCTCTCCCTATTCCTTCGGGTGTTTCCAGCTCTCCTGTTGAAATGGCCATGACTAAGGCCATCTCTTCACTAGACCAGGTGCATCTATGCACTTCCCTTTGCTCCCAGATTTCCTCCTCCAGATGCTTTCTCCTCATTCAAGGGCTTCTCAACTGACTGGTTTCATGCTTGGAGCTTCAGGGAGTTGTCCAATCTTTCTGAAGTTCAAATAAAGATCACATTAGACAACATCCTCGTTGTGTTTATATCTATCACAAAATTACCTTTTCTTGTGTCTTTGTCTAAAACTGTTCCTGTACAAAAATCTCTTGGGTGAGGGGGACATGTCAGATGCTGCTGAGACTTCCCAGAGAGCTGAGGGAAGAGCTGTGATGGTTATTAAACTGTTCAAACGTTCAACTTGTGTTTGTTGGCAAGAAACCTTTCTGTGCCTCTGAGTGTCACCAGGCCCTGAGCCCAAAGGACACAACCCTGATGAGTTGTGGTTCCCACTGCAGGGGCACTTGGACCTTGGCTCTGCACAGGAGAGCTCTTCATCCACTTTCCCTCTTTTCCTCCCTCTGGCCATGGAGGGAGCTCCTGACTTCAGCCTGTGACTCGTGTGTGCAAAGAGCAAATCTGGGCAGAATCGGGGCAGGGAGGGTTTGGGGGCAACTTGGGATCTGTGCTGGGCACAGAAGGTGTTTTCCATTGCTCTGAGACTGTCTGCTGTGCAAAGTGGATTTAATAGCCAGCAGAGGAATGACTTTTGCATTGGATGGAGCTGTGCCTTCCCTTGGCTTGGTTGGCTGACAAAAAATGAACATCCCTCTGTGTCTCGGGCAGCTCCTTCTCCAGGGAAAGCAGGTGGGAGTTGGAGCCAAGGAGCTGAAAGCTGCAGGTGCAGCCTGGGCTGGAGGGAGCTCAGATTTGCACAAGGCTGCTCTGAGTGCCAGGGCTTGGATGGGGGAAATGGTGGGGTGGGTGTAGGGACAGAGTCTGATTGATTGTCAGCCATGAAGGGTCTTGATTTTCATATCTATTCCAACTGCATGAGGAGGTTCTTGGATTCACTGTCCATTGGAGATTGCACTTATGAATGTATTAACAGTAAAAAAAAAAAGACTATACAGGACTTAAAAAATCTTTCTCACTGTCTTTTTAAATATAGTGTATTCACTTGCAATAGGCTTCTGAAATCTGTCTAATTAACCACAAAAGATTTGAAAACTTAAATTGTTCCCAGAGGTTTGGCTTGTTAAGGTGTTCTGAATGTTAATGAGCCCTGGGGCATGGAATTCCGGAATTGAAGAGCTGAAGGCTGAAGAAGCCTCTGGAGCAGTAAAATTCAGCAGCAGCCTCCAAGGTGCTGAGGATGTCAGCAGCCCCCACTGAGGCCATCCCTACCCAGGGCTTGGATGGGGGAAATGGTGGGGTGGGGGTAGGGACAGAGTCTGATTGATTGTCAGCCATAAAGGGTCTTGATTTTCATAACTGTTCAAACTGCATGAGGATGTTCTTGGATTCAATGTCAATCGGAGATTGCAAATATCAATGTATTAGCAGTAAAAAAAAACTAAACAGGACCTAAATTTTTTTTTCTCACTATCTTTGAAAAAAAAAATACATTCACTTTGAATACACTTCTGAAATCTGTCTAACTAACCACAAAATATTTGAAAACTTAAATTACATTATTCCCAGAGGCTTGGCTTGTTAAAGGTGTTCTGAACATTAATGAGCCCTGAGGCACTGAATGCCTAAACTGAAGAGCTGAAGGCTGGAGAAGCCTCTGGAGCAGTAAAATCCAGCAGCAGCCTCCAAGGTGCTGAGGATGTCAGCAGCCCCCACTGAGGCCATCCCTGCCCAGAGACCGTGGGGGAATGGGCAGACAAGGAGAGCGTCCCTGGGGCTGGGGCAGCAGAACTCAGAGGCAGCAGCGGCTCCAGCTGGGAAATGGAGTGTGGGATGGGGCTGTGAAAGCCCTGCCTGGGCTGTGCCAAGCAGGACACACAAGCCCTGACTCCCATCCACTAAAAAACGCACTCAAGGGAAACATTTATAAGAAATTGCAATTGTTTATGTACTCTCTGTTGGATGCACTGGAGAAATACCCACAAAGGATTCTCAGGAGCTCCAGACAACAAAATAGCCTTTACTGGGAACTTCAGAAAATCAGAGAAAGTTTGGCAAAAGGTTTAATATGATATTCAATGAACAAAAAACAGTTTTCAATGCATTAACTTGGCCCATTCAACTTCACAATCTCTAAGCCTGTTCAATTTTAAGTTAATCAACATGTGCAAGAGGACAGAAGTAGAAGTAGACACAGAAAGAGAGAAAAATAAGATATAGAGGAGCAGACACAGAGCTACCAACTCCTGGATTCCAGCAGTGTTCAGATAGAAATTCCAAGAGGAGGTAGAGTCAAGATGTGTGCTTGCCTTGTGGTCAGCCTTAAATACCCCTTGGTGTCCCTGGGCCCTTTCCCCAGGTGGGACTTGGGGTCATTTGGTCACTCAGGAGCTGGGCTGGGGCTCCAGAGGTGGCTGTGGAGCATTGCCTGTGCTGTGCCAGGGACTGGCAGCCACTGCTGGGCTGGGATAGAGGCTCTGGGGGGATTGGGGTTCCAGGGCAGGGCAGGGCTGGGGTTCCAGGGCAGGGCAAGGCTGGACCTGCCCCTTCCTCCCCCACACAGGAAATGTTTTGGGGCAACAATCTCCTCCGCTCTCTCACAACAGGCAATATTGGAGGTAAAATCCCAATTGTGGCCATGGGCAGCTGGTCTAGAAGGACAGTTCTTTTCCAGAGGAAGGAAACCCCCATTTCTCTGTTCATTCAAATGTCAAAATGACATTTGATTGCCTGGATTTTTTTGTTTGTTTGTTTGTTTGTTTTTTGGTTTTTCTTGTTGCTTTGTTTCCTTGCTGTGCCTGAAGTGTCCAGTCAGGAGCAGAGTGACTTTTGCCAAGGAACTTTGCCGTGCTGTCGCTTAATATTAAATCTGGTTTTTGCTGCTCCCTTGCTGGGGATTTTTTTCAGCGCTCTCAAGCCCTCGTTGGTAACAGGGTGAAGGAGCCCTGGCCCAGGCTCTGGCCCTGGGGGACACAGGGACGCTGCCAGGGGGTCCCTGTCCCACCCCCCACAGCCCTGTCCCCCGTCCCCGTGTCAGGCTCTGGGGTCGATCTTGTGGAACATCCTCTGGGGGAGGCTGCGGCACCGGGGGCGGGGGGACCCGGGGGGACAGGGGACCCCGCTGTGCACGAGCAGCGTTGGACTTCTCTGGGGGAACTGTGAGGGGGGGCTGGGGTGGAGTGACCTCCCCAGTGACCTCACACAGCCCCTGTGATGTCACACAATGATCGCTGTGATGTCACATAGCCCCTGTGATGTCACACAGCCCTTGTAATGTCACAGAGCCAACTCTGAGATGTCACCCTGTGATGTCATATGGCTGCTCTGTGTTGTCACAGAAGACTCTGTGATGTCACAAAGTCACCCTGAGTTGTCACTGTTTGTTCTTTGAAGTCACAGCCTGCTCTATGAAGTTACAGAGCCACCCAGTGATGGCTATATACCCTTCTCTGTGATGTCAAAAAACCCTCCCTGTGGTGTCATACTGCCACTCTGTAATGTCACAGCACACACTTTGACCTCACAGCCTACTCTGTGATGTCACACAGCCATGCCATGATGTCACAGCCTGCTCTGTGATGCCACACAGTCCCCTCTATCATGCCATAGGTGCTCAATGACCTCACACAACACACTCTGTGACTCACAGCCCAATCTGTGACCTCACACAACCCACTCTGTGCTGTCACACAGCCCCTCTCTGACATCACAGCTGCTCTGTGCCTCTGTGACACAGCCACAGATGTGCTGCTGTGACACAGCCCCCTCTGGGACATCCCACAACCCCTGCCAGTGCTGAGCCCCTGTGAGCTCTGGCTGTGCCCTGCTCGTGTCCCTGGCATGCCCTGGCAGTGCCCCAGCCCTGCTGGGCTGTGCACAGGAGCTGCTCCTGGCCAGAGCTGTCTCTCTGCAGCGCTGCCCTTGCCAGGAGCTGTCTCTGGGCCAGGAGCCCGGCCCAGCTCAGCAGCACAGACACAGCACCAGGACTTTAATGACCCTCTGGGGCTTTGGTGCCGTTTGCATCAGACCCAGTCCCTCAGAGTGTGCTCAAAGAACTTCTCAAGAATTCCAAGTGAGATTGAAACACAGAGGTTTCTTTTACTTTGAAGAGATCCCTGTCAGGGACACAACTGAGAAAGTGTCCCCAGGTTCCAGGTACAGCAGAACACTGGAGGCACTGATGACATGTGGGGACAGCAAGGGAAAGGTGTCTCTGGTGCTGAGCAAACCTGGATGTGCTTCAGGAATGCAAAGGGCCAAGGCTGAGCCCCAGCCCCTGGCAAGGCAGATCCTGTCCCTCCCTCATTGCTCAGGGCTCTTCCCGGGATGGGCACTGGCATGTGGGGATGTGCAGTGCCAAGGGCAGGACCATGGGGCGGCCCCTGCCAGGCTGCTGAGCAGGGACAAGGAGGCACTGAGGCCCCAGGGCTGCAAGGGTCACTTGTCCCCTGGTGGCCTCAGGCCCAGGGCCAGCAGCCATGGCCAAAGTGCTGCACAGGTTGGCTCTGTCAGGGCCTTGCAGCTGCTGCACATGCCTGTGCCCTCTGCAGCCCAGGCTGTCCTACGGTGTCCCTGCCCTGCGCCTCTGTCCCTGCAGGCTGTCCTCATCCCCCGGCTGCCCCACCTGGCTGGCCCCTTCCTTTGCTGACAGCTCTGCCTCCTGCCTGCCTCTGCCTGGCCACACAAAGCCTTGGGCTGCTCCAGGCTTCTTCTGGGGACGTGTTGCACCACAGCCCTGCCCTGGGAGGGAAATTCCTTTCTCCTGGTGTCAACTCTGGGCCTCCCCGGCTGCCCTTGGTGCCATTATTGCCTTCTCATGCTTTTATCCTCCATGAAGAAAAGCTCCAGCCTCTCCGAAACCACTCTTCGCTCCCTCCCAGGCTACTCCTGTTCTGTCCTCAGTCTCCACACCAGTGACCCCAGAGCCCACAGCCTCCACCTGCTGGATATGTGATGAGGCCTCCAAACCCCATCTTGGGAGATTTTTGGGTCCTCTTCGAGGTCTATGAAAATGGAAACTGTGATCAAAGTTATTTTCTCCCAAAACTTGCATGGACAGAAGAAGGGTCAATGTCTCTAAACTGAATGAAGGCCCATTTTCATTTGTTAGAAGGAGGAAATATTTTGCAATTATGAGAGTGGCACTAAACTGCAACTGTTTTTCCAGAGAAGTGGATGCCTCATCCCAGGAATGCTCCAAGATCAGGAGCTTTGTGCAACCTGACCCAGTGAAATCCCCTCCCAGAGAATGGAACTCCTGTTGTGTGGGTTCTCTGATGTGCTGGGTGCCCTCACAATGCTTCTGGTCAGAATGTCTGCTGAGGGCAGCCAGGCTGCTGCAGGGGCAGTGACCTCACAGCCATCACCATGGCAGCCCTGTCCCCTGGGCCTGGCTCTCCCCTTTCCTCTGCCCCTGACTTGTCTCTGCTGACACAAAGAGTTTTGTCATTAATAACTTGTCCCCAAGGTGCTGGGGCCAATGGCTTCCCTGTCAGGCTCCTGGAGCAGAAGTGGCTTTCCAGAGCCCAGCCAGAAATGAGCCCTGAGGCAGCAGCTCTGCAGTGCTGGCCACCAGGCCGGCTTGCCAAGGGAGGCTTCTGGCCATGCCCTGCAAGCAGCTGCTGCTGCCAAGGTGCCTTTGGTGCCTCAGGCTCTCCCTGGCACAGCTCCCAGCACGGCACTCTGCCCTTGTGCCCGAGGCCTTCCCTGGGCTGGGGCTGGCCTGGGGCTTTTCCTGCAGCGGGACCTGCCCTGCTCCTGGCACAGGAAAGGCAGTTCCTGCTGGAGCAGGAGGCTCTGCCTGCAATGGGCTCAAACCACTCCAGCAAGGCCCTGCTTACTTCAAAATTGCTCTCTAGAGCAGAATATTCTAATAATGGTTATTGCTCCTGTAGTGTGGAGTAAATAACTCTGGTAAAGTTCTTTCTTCTAATCATGATCAGAAACAATCAGAGCTTTGTTTATATAAATATATCTGGTATTCCATTGTTAATCCTGTGGGAAAATTGCATTAAGGTTCAATTCCACCTGTCCAATCTTTTACACTTTTGACAAATTTTGGGGCTGGGATTGGATCCAGTCTCTCCCAGTCTCCTCTCTTAGGAGGAATTTTATAAGTCTGGGGGTCCTGCAGGGGTTTGAGGATCCATGGTGGCTGTTGAGTGTCATTTCTCCACCTCATGACTCAGCAGGAGTTCCTCCATAAAGAAATAAAGCTTTTGCCTGAAGCTCCCACTCTGCCCATGACAGGAACCCCTGTGATTGCCTGTCACATCCCGGCTCTTTGGCAGCCTGGGGACTCCTGGGATGTCACCGTGGAGCCCCCGTGAGTGCCTGTGACAGATCGGTGCCTTTGCAGCCCAAGGTGCCCTGGCATGTCACCATGGAATGGCTGTGTCTGCCTCTGACCACACAGCTCTTTACCATCCCCAGAAACCCCTGGGAGGTCTCCATGGAGCCCCTGTGTCTGCCTGTGACATTCCAGGCCTTGAACAGCCTGGAGACTCTTGGAAAGCTCCCACGGAACCCCTCTGAGGGCCTGTGACAAACCTGATTCTTAGCAGGCAAACATCACGAGGAACCCCTGTTGCTGTGGTCAGTTTCCATGGCAACCATCACCAGCCCCTGTTGCTGTGGTCAGTTTCCATGGCAACCATCACCAGCCCCTGTTGCTATGGTCAGTTTCCATGGCAACCATCCCCAGCCCCTGTTGCTATGGTCAGTCCCTGGGCAGCTCCATGGAGACCCCATGCCAGGGGTGGTTGCCATGGACACCAGCTCAGGCCTGGAGCCAGAGCCCGTTGCCATGGCAACCATTGGCAGTCCCATCCCCAGGGTCATGGGATCCCAGAGCCACGGAATTGGCTGAGCTGGGAGGGACCCATCAGGATCCTCGAGTCCAACTGCTGGCCCTGCACAGGACACCCCAGCAATGCCAGCCTGGGCCTGGCAGCGCTGTCCAAACGCTGCTGGAGCTCAGAGAGCCCTGGAGCTGTGACCCTTCCCTGGGCAGCCTGGGCAGTGCCCCAGCAGCCTCTGGGCAAAAACCTTTTCCTGAGATCCAACCCGAGCCTGCCCCGACTCAGCTGCAGCTGCTCCCTCCACTCCTGTCCCTGGGCACCAGAGTGAAGAGGTTCCCACAGCCCCAGCCAGGGACCCGCTCCCAAGGCTGCTGCCGTGGCCACCAGGGCTGGCACCAGCTGGGATGCTCGGTTTCCACAGGCTGGGGTTCAGGAATGGGATTCCCCAATTTCCTGCTCCTGCTAAAACCGCGCTGCCGCTCGCTGCCCTCCCGCCTCCCATGGAAAGCACAAAAGGCAAAGATCCCAGACTGGGATAAGAACAATTTACTGGGAACAGCAACGAGACAAGGAACAAACAGGAACAGCAACAATATTGATAACAGAAGGGATAAGAAGGGATAAGAAAAACTATTTACAGGGAAAACTACAACACCATTGACTGGTTCTTCCTGACCACGTATTTCCTCCTGCCGGGAAAGGACACCCTTCTCCTCAGGGAGAAAGAGAGAGAGAGAGAGAGAGAGAGAGTCCCTTTCCTGGCCCTGGCAATGACCTGAGGTGGGAGTGAATGTAATGACAGGGCCATGGCCAGACCCTCATGTTCTTCAATCCCAAACCATTTCATTGTCAGGGGCAGGAAAAGGTAATGATGTGATGGATCACAGGGAACATGGATCACCAGGGCTCTTCCCAACATGGGCTCTCCCATGGGGGATGGCGCTGGAACAGTTCATGAAGCTCCTCCTGCAGCTGGGGCACTTGCAGGGCTTCCATTACTTGTGCCTCTGTTCATGTCGGGTCAAGTGAGAGCTCCTGGAGAAGCTCTTCCCACACTGGGGACAGTCGTAGGGCCTCTCCCTGGTGTGGATGTGCCGGTGCCTGATGAGGTGGGACTTTTGCTTGAAGCCCTTCCTGCAGTTGGGGCAGCGGAAGGGCCTCTCCCCAGTGTGAATCCGCTGGTGCTTGAGAAAAATGGAGCTGGTCTGAAAGCTCTTCTGACACTCAGGACACTCATAGGGCTTCTCCCCAGTGTGGATCATTTGGTGGATGATCAGGTGGGACCTCTGGCTGAAGCCTTTCCCACATTCCCCACATTTGTATGGCCACTGCCCAGTGTGGATGATCTGGTGGCAGATCAAGTGGGACCTTTGGGTGAAGCTCTTCCCACATTCCTCACACTCGTAGGGCCTCTCCCCAGTGTGGATGCGCCTGTGCCTGATGAGTTGGGAGCTGTAGCTGAAGCCTTTCCCACACTCCCCACACTTGAAGGGCCATTCCCCGGTGTGGATCATCTGGTGGCAGATCAGGCTGTTGCTCCACCTGAAGCTCTTCCCACACTCCAAGCACTTGTGGGGCTTCTTCCCATCATGGAGCTGCTCATGGACCACCAGCTCCGAGCTCTGGTTGGAGCTCTGTCCACCTTCCTGGCACAGGGTGGGTCTTTCCTCCTCAGAGCACCCTGGGCTCGGTTTGCAGCCCCTCCTCCTGTGGGATCTCTGGGGATTTTCCTCCACGTTGGATTCCTGTGCCATGGAGCCGCTCAAAAAGGCCTCTTCCATGAGGTTCGGCCGTGGGGATTTGTCCTCCTTGCTCTCAATCCTCAGCTCCTTGTCTGGGGGAGGAAGGACAAGGAGAGGATGGGATTTGCCTCTGTGCCAGAGGGAAGGGGAAGGAGATTCTCCCAGGGCGTCCCCAGCAGGACGGCGTCGGCAGCGGGGTTGTCCTGCAGCCAGGGGCCGTGCTGGGCTGGGAGATGGAGCAGGAGAGAGGGGGAAAGGGGCACTGACTTCCTCCTCACCTGCCTGGGTGTCCCAGGGCTCCTTCCTCTTCCTTGCAGCCTTCTCCTCCATTTCACAAACGTGTGGAAGGCAAAATTTGGTTTGGAAGGAAAACAAGGGATGAGCTCATTGAGTTTTCTACTGGTTTGAAGGCAAACCAGGCAGAGAGTCTAAGCCAGAATTACAATTCAATAAGAAAATTAAGCTCAAGGCAATGATCCAGAAACACTGCCTTAATCTGACAGAGTCAGGATATAACCTGACACCCCGTTGGGCAGGGTGGTGGTAGCAGTCTGATGAAATGGTGGCTGCAGTCCGGCTGGAGTGATGAACGTGATTCTGTCAAAGCAGGGATCCTGTAGAAGGGTCTGGTCTTCCTTTGAAGGTCCAGTGGTGCTTATGGAGCTCTTGTCCTCTGGGAATCCAGTAGGCAAGGTGCTCCTGGTGTTCCAATGGTGAGATTATATCCAGGCAGGAATGCTTGGTTCCTCCCCCTGGGCGGAGCATCCCACAATGGGATGATGTAATTTTATCAGTCCTGCAGTGACACTCAATGGCCCATTAACAGAAGATGGCCCCTGGAGGGCGTTATCAGGGCTGAGTCATGGATAAAGAACACTGCCCCACCTGTTTATCACAGTTCATGAAGATGGTGACTGAAAACACACTTTTGGTAACATCTTACATTGTCACCTGAAACAGTGAGGCAATCCCTGCTCGGGGTGGGGGTGAACACCACCCCCCTTAACCAAACTGGCTCAGGTGTAAAACCCCCACCCTGGGAAGGCCACACACACAGGGGACAATGTCACACTTGCCCTGCCCCAGGGGAGGTCTCTGTCCCTGTCACTCCCTTGCTCTCCCCCCTTTGCTCTTTCTTTCCATCTCTCTCTCTACCTCACATTTACTGTTCAATAAAATCCACTTGGGATTTGGTCTCCTTAGCAACTTAACTGGGGCAGAGGCTTCTCTCTAACAATTTTATTAACCAGATTACAACATTTTTTGGCTGCTGTGAGTTTAGGCACAGTTGTCTGACCCCAAGTGCCTTTGACAACCACATGGTTCCCTCGTCTGAGGAGGTTCTGGCTCTTTCTGGAGGAACTCTTGGAAACTTGGATGCAGCTTCCTCTGAGAGACTTGTGGGAGAACTTATGAGGAAAATGGCTGTTCTGGGTGGCCAGTGTAAAGAACATATTTTGTTGTCCTTCCTTGAGGAGTTTGTTAAAATCACTGGAGGGAAGGGAGCAAATGATACCAGCAAGACTGACAAGGATCATTCACCACAATGTGAGGAACACAAGGCTGCCAGAAGTCCTCCAAGAAGCCCAGCTCAAGTAGTAAAATTCCTGAAAAATTCCCAAATTCACAGGCTTGGGGGCTTTGCCAAATGTGAGAATCATTCTTTTCTTTGTCTGTGTCACCTTTGTGACAGCTACACAGAGCTTTCCCTTCCTTTTAATAATCTGTATTGGACCAAATTTTCACTTTTCTTTATCGGAACCTGCCAGCAGCTGAGCTGGAGCTGTGCAGGAACCGATTAAACTTGGAATTGCCACAGAATTGCTTCTATTGTCAGTTTATTCATGTTTGGGATTTGTTTGCATTTCCATCGCAAGTGACTTGTGGGAAGAGCAAATATTCCTCAAGGCATTTTATGTAGGGTTAAGTTTAATTTCTGCCAAGTTTGTTTTGTCCAGTGCTCAGGGGATGCTTGAGGGGTCTCTGCGCCTCTTGCCCTGGGGGATGCTTGGGAGGGGCTTGCAGGGGTTGTCCTTGTCCCTGTCACTCCAGACCATTCCCCAGGGGGTCTCCATTGTTCTCACCCCAGGGAATGCCTGGGGGGTCTCCCTCCCTCTCACCCTGTGCCAGGGGGTGCTCAGGGCAATCTCTTTCCCTCTCAGCCCAGGGGATGCTCGGGGGTCTCTGTCTCCTTGCCCTGGGGGATGCTCAGGGGGTCTCCATCCCTCTGGCCTCAGGGAATGCTTGTGCAGGGCTGGGGACCAGGGGCTCTGTGTCCCTCTCACCGCTGAGGGTGCTCGGGGCTGGGGGGGCTCTCCGACCTTCTCATCCCTGGGGAGGCTGGGGGAGGTCTCTGTCCCTCTCAGCTCTCGTGTGACCCTGCCCAAACATCATCGGGGTCAGAGGGACAGAGACACCCCCAAACCCCGAGAAAGGCTGAACCTTGGATTTGGTTTGGGCTGAGGATTTAAGAAGAGGCTGGAATTGGGGCTGGGGTTGGAGTTGGGCCTGAGATTTGGATTAGAGCTGGGATTGGGGTTAATGCTAGACATGCGATTGGCTTTAGGGCTGGGGTTGGGTCTGGGTGTAGATGAGTCTGGCACTGGGATCAGATTAAATACAGAACTCTGAGTGTGTCTAAATGTGGAGTGAGATTGAGACCAGGATCAGGGTCAGGTTTGGGACTGAGCGCACGCAGAGCGGGGCAGGGGGGATGTCACTGCAGGATGTCCCTGGCATGGTCCCAGCCCTCCTCAGGCACCTCCAAACATGGGGGCAGCTGGGTGCTCCGAGATCCAGGTGCTCCCACGCTGCCCCTCAATACCAGGCGAGCATTCCCTGAGGGCAGCCCTGAATGTGACCCTTGGGGCTCTGGGATCAGCCCTCACATCCCTGTGGGAGCAGCTGCAGACATGATGACAGATTTTCCCCCTCCTCTTTCCTAAGAAGAGTGAAGCCCATCTCTCCTTTCGTTCTGGTGCCTCCTCCTCTTCCCAGCTGAGGATGTCAAACTCCCCAGGAGCAGGAAAATCCCCATTCCCTGTTTGTGGCTGCAGCCTGGAACATCGACTCAGAATGAAGAACGTTCTGACAGCCCTGCTGAATGACACCCGAAGGAGGTTTGTGAGAAAGGGAGGAAATTGTATTTTGATTGGAAATACAAGTTACAAAATTATTTCTTTCCATCCCCTTCCTTTTCAGGCACTTGCAGTTCTGTTTTCAGAGTGCCACCTTCTCAGCTGATTGTGTTTGTGTCCTCCTTTCTCTCCTGTCTTTCTCTGCCTGCTCAGTTTCTCTCTCAGTGTCTCCCTTGAGCCAGGACAGCTCCCACCAAAGACCCTGCCCTGACTTAATTCCCAATCCAGGAGCTACAACCACCATGGGTGAAGTTATGAAGGCTGGCAGTGAAATGTCACTGTAGGATCTTGCTCCACTTGGCTTTTGGCTCCTTGTTAAGAGCTTTGCCTTCAAGGGCAGGAAGATCTTTTCCCTGCTGGGAACTGGAATTCCAGCCCCTGGGAGCATGTGCCATGGATCCCTGAGGAGCATTCCCGAGGCTCCCAGGGTGCTGCTCCCGCCGTGCCTCCCAAGGAGCTGTGCAGGGCCCGGGGACAAGGTGCAGCAGCTGTGTGAGCTCCCAGAGCACACAGCAAAGGTGGATTTGCTGGGATTTCCCAGCACATTCCCAGCTGCAAGCAGAGGGAAGAAGGAAAGGGAAGCGAGTCCCTGACAGAATCCCAGAGCTATTGGGGGAGGAAGGGACCCTGCCTGCGGTTACGATCCCGTGAGGGAGTGTCACGATCTGCTCAGAGGAGTGGGGTGCTGTGATGGCTCGTTTACCGATGCCAAAGGTGTAAAAAGGCAAACAGCAGGGGACCATCAGTTTAATCACAGCAAATGCACCTTTATTATAGAGTGTGAAAAGCAAATGCAAAGGAGGGGACAGAAAGGAAATAAAGGATAGAAAGAAAAAGACTGGAAAGGGGATTATACCTGCCAAAGCAGGTAGGGGTCTCAGTGTCAGTCCTTGGGAGGGGCTTCAATCTCCGTCCGTCACAGTGGTCATGAGGTAGATGAGGGATCTTCCGTGGGAGATCACCAGAGTTACCCCAGAAAGTTCATTTGGCCAAGAGATGGGAAAATTCGTGGGTTGAGCAGGTATCGTGAAGCAGGTGTAAGCACGTAGAACAAGCCACTCCTTGCCAGGTCTTTGCCAGGCCCTGCTCGAAGCAGTGGTCTGAGATGGTACAGCAAATGCACCTGCAAAAATAATCATCCACCTCTCCAAGACGGAACTCCAATCGGGGTCTTACACCTGAGCCAGTATGGGTAACCCCACCCCAAGCAGGGATTGCCTCACTGTTTCAGGTGACAATGTAAGATGTCACCAAAAGTGTGTTTTCAGTCACCATCTTCATGAACTGTTATAAACAGGGGGGGCAGTGTTCTTTATCTCTGCCATGACTCAGCCCTGATAACGCCCTCCAGGGGCCATCTTCTGTTCATGGGCCATTGAGTGTCACTGCAGGACTGATAAAATTACATCATCCCATTGTGGGATGCTCCGCCCAGGGGGAGGAACCAAGCATTCCTGCCTGCATATAATCTCACCCTTGCAACACCAGGAGCACCTTGCCTACTGGATTCCCAGAGGCCAAGAGCTCCATCAGCACCGCTGGACCTTCCGAGGAAGACCAGACCCTTCTACAGGATCCCTGCTTTGACAGAATCACGTTCATCACTCCAACAGGACTGCAGCCACCATTTCATCAGACTGCTACCACCTCCCTGATCAACGGGGTGTCAGGTTATATCCTGACTCTGTCAGATTAAGCCAGTGTTTCTGGATCATTGCCTTGATCCTAATTTTCTCATTAAATTGTAATTCTGGCATAAATTTTCCCCTTGCTTTGCTCCAAACCAGTACAAAACTCAATGTGTGCACCATTTGTTTTCTTCCCAGAACAGAATTTCCCACCCCCAAACCTTCGCCAGATGGAGGAGGAGGCTGCAAGGACGAGGAAGGAGCCCTGGGACACCCAGGCAGGTGAGGAGGAAGTCAGTGCCCCTTTCCCCCTCTCCCCTGCTCCATCTCCCCCATGTCCTCCATGGCCCCCGGCTGCAGGACAACCCCACTGCCGATGCCGTCCTGCCGGGGACACACTGGGGGGATCTCCTTCCCCTTCCCTCTGGCACGGAGGCAAATTCCATCCTCTCCTTGTCCTTCCTCCCCCAGAGCAGGAGCTGAGGATGGAGACCAGGGAGGACAAATTCCCACAGCAGAACCTCGTGGAAGAGGCCATTTTGAGCAGCTCCATGGTGCCAGAATCCAACTGGGAGGAAAATCCCCAAAGATCCCACAGAAGGAGGGGCTCCAAGCCCAGCCCAGGGTGCTCTGAGGAGGAAATACGCGCCCTGTGCTAGGAAGGTGGGCAGAGTTTCAGCAGAGCTTCAGAGCATCAGAGCTCAGAGCTGATGGTCCATGAGCAGCTCCATGACAGGGAGAGGCCCTATGAGTGCTTGGATTGTGGGAAGAGCTTCAGGCAGAGCTCTGACCTGATCCGCCACCAGATGATCCACACTGGGGAATGGCCCTACAAGTGTGGGGAGTGTGGGAAGGGCTTCAGTGACAGCTCTGGCCTGATTGCCCACCTGAGGATCCACACTGGGGAGAGGCCCTATGAGTGTCCCAAGTGTCAGAAGAGGTTTCCCACCAGCTCCCATCTCCTCCAGCACCAGCGGATTCACACCAAGGAGAGGCCCTTCCTCTGCCCTGACTGCGGGAAGGGCTTCAAGCACAACTCCCACCTCGTCACCCACCGGCGCATCCACACTGGGGAGAGGCCCTACGAGTGTCCCCAGTGTCTGAAGAGCTTCTCCAGGAGCTCTCACTTGGCCCGACACCAACGGAGGCACCACTAAGGGAAGCCCAGCGAGTACCCCAACTGCAGGAAGAGCTTCGTGCACTGCTCCAACTCCATCCCCCATGGAAGGACCCATGTCGGTCAGAGCCCTGGTGACCCACGTTCCCTGTGATCCCTGCTGAGAAGACCCCTGGCTGGTGGTCTCCATGTCCTCTTGGATCCCCATAGGCACCTGGATGAATACAGGGGCAGGAGCATCCATCAGGACTCTGATCTAAACTGGAAATTCATTGGGAAGAAGTGATTTGTTGACTTTACACCCCAAAAAATCTCACCTGCTCTGTCCAGTTATTTCTTCTGGTGGCATCAAACTGTGCTGCATGATCTTGGAGGTCGTTTCCATCTAAATGATTTCATCTTCATCTTTACCCAGTCAAAACCACCAAAACTGGGGTGAAAATAAAGAAATTGAACAAAGAGGTCGAAAGCTGCATCATTTACTGGTCTTTGGGGGTGAATTTGGGGTTGGTTCAAGGCAATATTTGGGAGAATTTGGTGTTCTGAGGTTGTCAAAGCCAGAGGACATGGCCATAATCTCAAAGGTGTGCTGGCAGAACGTGTCCCCCTGAGCCCACCTGTTCTCCAGGAATTCTGGTTGTCTGTCCCAATCCTTGGCCTGGGTCTCCCCATTTAGGGTGTCCCCCGCAAAGTGCCCAAGTCGCTGCTGAAGTGCCCGAGCTGGTCCTGGCTGGGGATGTTCCTGTCCACCAACCTCTCCTGGTCATTGCCGTGGGGGGTGGGAGGGGGTTTAGGGGCTCCTGGGGGGACTGGGAAGGGCTTCTGTCAATGTTTTGGTGGTTCTTGGGGTCATTTATCTTGCAGGGAGTAGTTGGAGCAGTCCTGGCTGGGAGCTGTGGGGTGGTTTGAGGAGTCCGGGAGTAGCTGTGGGGCTGGTAGGGGTTTTTGGGTGGTTGTGACTCCCCCAGACCCCCAAAGCTGCCACCAGACCCCAACCCCCAAGATGCTGCCAGGGGTCAGTGGCTCCATGTTTGGGTTCATCCTCCTGGTGCTGCAGGAGAAGGTGACGGGGGGTCCCCGGGGCCATGTGTGTCCCCCCCAGAGCGTGTGTGACACCCCCCATCCCATTGTCACCCCCTTGTCCCTCCCCACAGGGCTGCAGCCCCAGCTCCTGCTCCCCCAGAGGGAATTTGGAGAGGGGGCAGAGAGGGTGCGCAGCCCCCGCCGGGGGATGACCCCGGCCCAGCCCCTTTGTTCAGCACCAAGCTCGGCTCGGGGCCGCAGGAGGAAGAGGCCGGTGGGAAGCAGATCCTGCAGCTGGGACAGTGCTGGGGGTCAGGGCAAGGTCCTGCCCTGCACACCTGGCTCAGGTGTGACCCTGCCCCGGCAAGGGAGCGGGACATTCCCATCCCCACAGATCAGGGCTGGGAGCAGCACTTGGAGCACGGACATGGAAATACTGGGAGCAACTGGGAGCACACTGAGGGCTACTGGGAGCAACTGGGAATGACTGGGAATGACGGGTGCGTGCTGGGGGCAACTGGGATGTACTGGGAATGAATGAGATCATCCTGGGGGCAACTGGAACCATACTGGGGCAACTGAGGTGACTGGGAATGAGCATGCTGGGGGAAACTGGGATATACTGGGAGTGTCTGGCACCATACTGCAGGGGACAACACTGGGAACAGCTGGGACCATGTTGGGGGCAACTGGGGGCAACTGGGAGTGACTGTGTCTATACTGGGGGCCACTGAGGACATACTGGAACCGAGTGGGACTGTACTGGGGGTGACTGGGTGCAACTGGGATGACAGCGAGGCGGGTGAGGATCATACTGGGAGTGACTAGGAGCATGCTGAGGGCAGTTTGGACCATGTTTGGGACAACTGGGATATACTGGAGCAACTGGAACTGAACTAAGGGTCACTCAGAGCGGCTGTGGGTAACTGGAATCATGCCGGAAGCAACTGGGAGGAAATGGGAGTGACTGGGAGCATGCTGGGGACAACTGGGATATACTGAGAGAGACTGGGAGTCACTGGGATCATACTGGGAGGGACTGGAACCACAGCAATGGCCTGGGCTGGGTGATGAGGGGCCTCAGGGAGCACAGGGAGCACTGTGACCCTGCGGGGCCCAAAGGAACCAAGGGGACATTGTGACACTCTGGGCCCGGCCTGGCCGTGGGGTGTTTTGGGAGCCCCGGGGTGCCCAGGGCAGCAGAGCAGAGCCCCTGGCTCAGGGGCAGCAGTTCCCCGGGACACCCTGGGCGGGCGGGCGGAAGGGGATGCCCAGGGAGAAGAGGAAGCCAAGGCCCAGCGCCCCAAGGGCGGCACCGGCTGAGGGATGGGGCAGGAGGGAGAGGCCACTGCTGGGACGGCTCCGGGGCTGCCCAGTGCTGAGCCAAGGTTCTGTGACATCACAGGGGCTGTGTGACATCACAGGGGCTGTGTGAGGTCACTGGGGAGGTCACTCCACCCCAAACCCCCCCTCCCAGTTCCCCCCCAGAGAGGTCCAACGCTGCTCGTGCACAGCGGGGTCCCCTGTCCCCCCGGGTCCCCCCGCCCCCAGCGCCGCAGCCTCCCCCAGAGGATGTTCCACGAGATCGACCCCAGAGCCTGACACGGGGACGGGGGACGGGGCTGTGGGGGGTGGGACAGGGGGACAGGGACCGCCCGGCAGCGTCCCCGTGTCCCCCAGGGCCAGAGCCTGGGCCAGGGCTCCTTCACCCTGTTACCAACGAGGGCTTGAGAGCGCTGGAAAAATCCCCAGCAAGGGAGCAGCAAAAACCAGATTTAATATTAAGTGACAGCACCACAAAGTTCCTTGGCAAGAGTCACTCTGCTCCTGACTGGACACTTCAGGCACAGCAAGGAAACAAAGCAACAACAAAACCAAACAAAATCCAGGCAATCAAACCAGAAATGAACTGAGAACTGTCCCTGTGTGTGTGTGACACAAGGACAATGAGGGCAAGGATAAAAGGAACAAAGAGATAAAAGCTTAATAGATCTCAAACTTGACAGGACTTAACTCATACCTTAACCTTAACTTCTTCCTTCAACTTCACAATTCAGCAAAAGAACAGAGCTTAACAGTATTTAACCTAACTCATAACCTATGACTTTGCAATTTAACAGAGGAATAACATTTAACAATATTCAACTTAGCTTATAACTTACATTAAACATAACAACTTAGCAAAAAAAACAACTCTTAGCACCATTTAACTTAGCTTAGACCTTGTGATTTAACCTTACTTACAGGCCTGACTGGCTCAGCTACCCAAGGCACTCAGACCCCTCAGAGAGCAGCATTTCTGCCACATTTCCCGAGCACAGGCACTCCTGTGTGCACACAGACACAAAGAGTCAGTGCAAGGCACCTGTGAGAAATTCCCCTGAGGGCAGGGAAATGCTCCCTGCGGATGCTTTGGCATCTCCCCAGCAGGGGAAGGGTTGAGCCTGGAGGAGTGGGGGGATCGGCCCAGGCTCCCTCGTTGTTGGGGATCCCCCAAGTGCAGCAGACGGGAGAGTTCCCGGCTCGGAGAGGCCCCACTCAGAGGGAGTCGCTGGCCCAGGAGAGCTCCAAGGGGCTCCTTTTGGAGCGCTGTTTGTAGGGCGCCAAGAGAGGGGCTTCAGTCCCAGCAATGTTTCATCCTGGCCGCACTTGGCATCAACAGCTTTCTTTGGCAGGGTGGGAACAGGGATGTTGTGCCACCGAGGGAACAAAAACAGTTCCCAGGGCTGCTCCCAAAGCAAGCAGGAGCTGGTTGGGCAGCAGCAGTGCCTGGAGCAGACAGTGTTTGTGATGAGCTCCAGGGGAGCTGAGCCCAGGGGCTGTTGGCCAAGGCCGAGGCCCAGTGAGCATTTCTCAGCTGGCAGGGCGGCCTGAGAAGGGGAGGGGGGAATGCATCAGCACAGAGCCCATGGAACCAAGGGACCACTGTGACACTGTGGGACCTTGTGAGACCAAGGGATCATTGTGACACTGTGGGGCACCATGGAACCATGGACACCATTGTGACACTGAGGGGACTCATGGAATCATGGAGACCATTGTGACCCTGGGGGTCCCCACAGAACCAAGAGGACCATTGTGATATTGTGAGGCCTCGTGAAACCGAGAGGCTTTTGTGACACTGTAGGGTGGCATGGAACCAAAGCTCCAGGGCGACACAGAGGGGCCTCGTGTTATCAGTGTTCCATTGTGACACTGTGGAGCCAAAGGAGACCGAGACACCTTTGTGACACGGCAAACCCCCAGCGTCCAAAGGTCCATTGTGACATCACGGGCCTCATGGAACTGAGGAGTCACGGGACATTGTGGGGCCTGTGGAACCATGGAGACCACTGGGACACTGCGAGGTTTTCTGGAACCCAGGGGCCTTTGTGACACTGTGAAAACCCATCAAACCAAGGGTCTATTGTGACACTGCTGGACCCCATGGAACCAAGGCACCATTATGACACTGCAGAGCCCCATGGATCCAAGATGCCATTGTGACACTGTGGGGCACCATAAAACCAAGGGAACATGGAACAGGTCTGGCTGGTTTGGCCTCCCGGGGACCACCTGACTGGTCCAGCTGACGTTGGCACGTGGAGGGTCTCTTCTCATCTGCTGCTGAAACACTGGGGCTCTGTGCTTTCCTTCCTATGGAAAAGAACTGTCCTTCTCGTCCAAGAGCCCATGGCCAAATTTTGGTTCCACCACCAACATTGCCTGTTGTGACAAACTGGAGGAGATTGGTAGCTTGAAAGATTGCGTGTGTGCGGAGGAAGGGGCAGGTCCAGCCTTGCCCTGCCCTGGAACCCCAGCCCTGCCCTGCCCTGGAACCCCAATCCCCCCAGAGCCTCTATCCCAGCCCAGCAGTGGCTGCCAGTCCCTGGCACAGCACAGGCAATGCTCCACAGCCACCTCTGGAGCCCCAGCCCAGCTCCTGAGTGACCAAATGACCCCAAGTCCCACCTGGGGGAAGGGCCCAGGGACACCAAGGGGTATTTAAGGCTGACTACAAGGCAAGCACACATCTGAACCCTACCTCCTCTTGAAATTTCCATCTGAACACCACTGGAATCCAGGAGTTGGTAGCTGTGTGTGTGCTTCTCTGTAACTTACTTGTCTTTTTCTCCTTCTGTCTCCTATTTCTATCCACTTGCAAATATTGGTTAACTTAAAATTGAACAGGCTTAGAGTTTGTGAAGTTGAATGGGCCAAGTTCATGCTTTGAAAAGTGTTTTTTGTCCATTGAATGTCATATTAAACCTTTTGCCCAAGTTGCCCTGATTTTCTAAAGATCCCAGTAAAGTCTGTTTTGTTGTTTTGAGCTCCTGAGAATCTCTTGTTCGTATTTCTCCAGTGCATCCAACTCAGAGGACACAAACAATTGCAATTCCTTTTAAATGTCTCCTTGAGTGAGTTTTTTAGTGGATGGCGGTCAGGGCTTGTGTGTCCTGCTTGGCACAGCCCAGGCAGGGCTTTCACAGCCCCATCCCACACTCCATTTCCCAGCTGGAGCCGCTGCTGCCTCTGAGTTCTGCTGCCCCAGCCCCAGGGACGCTCTCCTTGTCTGCCCATTCCCCCACGGTCTCTGGGCAGGGATGGCCTCAGTGGGGGCTGCTGACATCCTCAGCACCTTGGAGGCTGCTGCTGGATTCTACTGCTCCAGAGGCTTCTCCAGCCTTCAGCTCTTCAGTTCAGCAATTCAGTGCCCCAGGGCTCACTAACATTCAGAACAACTTAACGAGCCAAGCCTCTGGGAATAATTTGATTTATGTTTTCAAATCTTTTGTGGTTAATAAGAGAGATTTCAGAAATGTATTCAAAATGAATGTATTAGATTTAAAAAGATAGGGAGAAAATGTTTTTTCAAGTCCTGTACAGGTTGTTTTTTTCCTCTTTATATATTGATATGTGCAATATCCAATTGACTCTAAATCCAAGTACCTCCTCATGCAGCTGGAATAGATATGAAAATCAAGACCCTTTATGGCTGACAATCAATCAGACTCTGTCCCTACACCCACCCCACCATTTCCCCCATCCAAGCCCTGGCACTCAGAGCAGCCTTGTGCAAATCTGAGCTCCCTCCAGCCCAGGCTGCACCTGCAGCTTTCAGCTCCTTGGCTCCAACTCCCACCTGCTTTCCCTGGAGAAGGAGCTGCCCAAGACACAGAGGGATGTTCATTTCTTGTCAGCCAACAAAGCCAAGGGAAGGCACAGCTCCATCAAATGCAAAAGTCATTCCTCTGCTGGCTATTAACTCCACTTTGCACAGCAGACAGTCTCAGAGCAATGGAAAACACCTTCTGTGCCCAGCACAGATCCCAAGGTGCCCCCAAACCCTCCCTGCCCCAATTCTGCCCAGATTTGCTCTTTGCACACACGAGTCACAGGCTGAAGTCAGGAGCTCCCTCCATGGCCAGAGGGAGGAAAAGAGGGAAAGTGGATGAAGAGCTCTCCTGTGCAGAGCCAAGGTCCAAGTGCCCCTGCAGTGGGAACCACAACTCATCAGGGTTGTGTCCTTTGGGCTCAGGGCCTGGTGACACTCAGAGGCACAGAAATGTTCCTTGTCAACAAACACAAGTTGAACATTGGAACAGTTTAATAACCATCACAGCTCTTCCCTCAGCTCTCTGTGATGTCCCAGCAGCATCTGATATGTCCCCCATCCCCAAGGGACTTCTGTACAGGAACAGTTTTAGACAGAGACACAAGAAAAGGAAATTCTATATTACATAAAAACAGAATGAAATATGATTCATATTTATTTGAACTTCAGAAAGATTGGGCCACTTCCTGACGTTCAAAGCATGAAACCAGTCCATTGAGAGACAGTTGAATGACCAGAAAGCATCTGGAGGAGAAAATCTAGGTGCAGCAGGAAGGACATAGGTCCAGCTGGTCTAAATGAAGAGATGTCCTTAGACACGGCCATTTCAACAGGAGAGTTGAAAACACCTGAAAGAAGAGGGAGAGAAAATAATAAACAGAATGCCGATGACACAAGTAGACAGGAAGATCAGTATTTCTTCTCATGCCATCAGTACAATTCCAGGAAATTCCTGCTGCTGGATGAAAAAATTTGTCATTTCTTAAAAGTACTCAAGTGACCCAGGTAATAGAAATGTGCCAGTATATTAATAAAATAAGAGGTATTAACACCTGTGGCCCTTTCCAGGCAGACATCAGTTGTGTGCCCATGAACAGGCAGTGCCACTTGTGCCCTGAGGTGCCCAGCTGGGATTGGATCTCTCAGAGAGGAGCTGAGGGAGAGCAGAGCACCTTGCAAGCTGCAGGTCCCTGCCAGCCCCGCAGGGCTCCTGTGCCATCAACATCTGCTCTGCTCCAGGCTGAAACAGGGCCCAGCACGGTGCCGGGATCATCAGAGAGCTGAGGTGTGTGCTGGAATTCCATGCCCTCGCCATGGCGCAGCAGCCCTGCATTTCCCTGCTCCAGCCTTGGTCTCCAGCACAGCCATGGAGGCTCTTTGGGCTCCTGAGTGTTCCTGCAGCCCCCAAGGGCAGCTGAGCTCTGCCTTTGGCACAGTCAGCCCTGGGCAGCGCAGGCCACGCTCAGCAATTCCTTGTCTGTGCCCGGCCTTGCTGCCAGCCCCGGCAGCGGCTGCGTGGCCCCTTGGTGGCCCTGTGCTGGCCCAGCCATGGTGCCACAGCCCCTGTGCAGGCCCAGCCCAGGACAGGAGCATTGCGGCTGGGAACGGCCCCTGTGCCGTGGTGCCCACGGCAGCCTTGGGGCTCTGTGCCCCATGGCCTCCCTGCTGGGCAGCCTCTGCCAGCTCCTGCCCAGCCCGTGGCACCTGTGGGGCTGCACAGACAGCCCTGCCCCGGGCTCTGCCGGCCTCTGGGCCAGCAGAGAGGCCGGCCAGGGCTGGCCATGGCCGGGAACAGGCCCTGAGCCCCGCAGCAGGATGGAGCTGGGCCACAGCCAAACTCAGCCCAGGCCAAAGCTGGGCTCAGCAGCCAGGGCTGCCAAGGGCTGGGGACAGAGGCTGGCGCTGACAAATGTCCTGGGCCCCCTCCCTGCTGTGTCCATGCCCCCAAGGGCACAGAGCAGCCTCCTCTCTCGGGCACTTGCCTGTTTTCAATGCCTTGCACAGGCGCTGGCCCTGCCCCACAAGGCCTGGGCTGAGTCCTGCCCCTGCACGCTCAGCCAGGCTGAGATGGACACTGATGGTTTCTGGGCCAGGCTCTCGCAGCCCAGCCCAGCTCCCTGCAAGCTCTGCCAGCTGCCCTGAGCTCTGTGCAGCACCAAGGGCCTCTCCCCAGCACAGCCCAGCCGCCTCTGGCCCCACAGCTCTGCTCAGGCCAGGCTGCTCTGGCCACTGGCCCCACGGCCTCAGCCCCTGCCAAGGTCACAGCAGCAGCTGCAGCTCAGCCAGGACTCAGCCCCAGCCATGGGGGAAGGGGCTTGCCCAAGGCACAAGGAGGCTCCCTGGCTGCCCTGCTCCCCTCGGCCTCAGCTGCTGAGAGCTCTGCAGCCCCTGCTGCCATCCCATCTGCCCAGGCCAGCACAAGAGCCCCGGCCTTGGGGCCCTCCAGAGCTGCTCCTGCTCCAGGCCCAGGGCCCATCCCAGAGCTGGGGCAGCCACAAAGCTCTGCCCATTTCTGCTCATTGCTGCTCTGATGGGCATGGATCCTCAGCCCCTTGGAGGTTGCTGATGAATTTTACTACTCCAGAGGCCTCTTCTTTCTTGAGCTCTTCAGTTCAGGAATTCCATGGTAAAAGCTCATAAACATCTGTTCAAAACACCCAAGACAAGAAAAGCCCCTGGGAATAATTCAAGTCCTCAATTCTTTTGTGGTTAATTAGTCAGGTTTCAGAAGTGTATTCCAAGTGAATATGCTATATTGAAAACAGTGCAGAGATAATTGTTCTTTTCCTGTTTATAGATTGATATCAGCAATGTCCAATTGATATTGACCCCCAGCACCTCCTAATGCAGTTTGAACAGATATGAAAATCAAGACCCTTCATGGCTGACAATCAGTCAGACTCTGTCCCCACCCCCTCCCCACCATTTCCTTCATCCAAGCCCTGGCACTCAGAGCAGCTGAGGAATGGAGTCACATCCAGGGCTGTCCCCAGGGCTCAGGATTGGGGCCAGGTCAGTGAAATCTCTTTATTGCTGATCTGGACGAGGCCATCGAGGGCACCCTCAGGCAGTTCCATTTGAGCCCAGGCTGGGTGGGAGTGTGGCTGTGCTGGAGGGCAGGAAGCTCTGCAGAGGGATCTGGACAGGCTGGAGCCATGGGCCCAGGACAATTGGATGAGGTTCACCAAAGCCAAGGGCCGGGTCCTGCCCTGGGCTCACAACCACCCCAAATCCCTGGCCGTGCCCTGCCCCTGATCCCCACAGCCTGTCCTGTTTCCTTCATCCCTGCATTGCCAGGGACTTTCTGGGACAAGGCAGCTCTGCTCAGGGGATGGAGGGAGCTCCAAGTGCCACCACTGGAGTGGGAACCACAACTCATCAGGTTTGTGTCCTTTGGGGGTCAGGAACTGGTGAGACTCAGAGGCACAGAAAGTTTCTCTTCAGGGCCAACAGACCACAGTTGAACAGGACACAATTTAATAACAATCACACTCTTCACTGAGCTATGTGCAACGTCCCAGAAGTGTCTGATGAGTCCAACAGCCACAAGTGATTTCCATACTAAAATTGATTTTAGACAAACGTGGTTCTGTGATATATATAACCACAATTAAGTTCTTGTATCAGGATGCTCTTTTTGGAGTGGGGGCAAAACAGCTCACACAATTCCTGATTTGCAAAGCTGTCAGTGGTGGATGGAGAAGGGAGGTCAGGCTGCTTTTGGTGTTGAGGAAATGCTGAACCCAGCCTGACTCATTTCATCTCCTCCTGGCCTGGCTGATCTCCCCTCTTTCCCCTTCCACCCATTGGCTTTTGTCTCCCACCAGGCCCCCCGGTGAAGAGCCTGGCTCTGTGTTCTCCATCCCCTCCTCGCTGGCACTGCCAGGCTGGGATGAGGAGCCCCTCAGCCTTCCCTGCTCCGGGCTGGACAAGCCCGGCTCCCTCAGCCTCTGCTCACAGCCCAAGGGCTCCAGCCCCACCTTGGAGGCCCTTCCCTAAGCCTGCTCCAGCTGCCAGACATCTTTCCTGCCCTGGGAAGCCCAACCCAGGCCACAGGGACCTGGATAATCCACGTCCTTGATGTCCTGGTCACACAGCCCTGGCCCCTTGTCCCCGTGTCAGGCTCTGGGGTGGATCCTGTGGAACATCCTTTGGTGGAGGCTGTGGCTCCAGGTGGACTGGGGGGATAGCGGGGGACAGGGACCCCGCTGGGCATGAACAGCATTGGACTTGTTGGGAGAAACTGTGAGGGGGAGCTGGGGCGGAGTGAACAACCCAGTGACCTCACACAGCCCTCCTGGGATGTCACACAGCCCCTCTGTGATGTCACAGCCTGCTCTGAGATGTCACAGCCCAATTTTTAGTCTCACACAGCTGGTCTCTGATGCCACAATCCATTCTGGGATGTCACAGAGCTGCCCTGTAATGTCACAGCAAAATCTGTGATGTCACAGCCAGCTCTGTGATGTCACAGAGAAAGTCTATGGTGCTGTAGTTGCTCAATGACCTCACATAACCCACTCTGTGATGTCACAGCCCACTCTGTGACCTCATGTTACCAGATGATAAATTGTCTCCACCAGGTGAGCTGACACCTGGAGCTTGTTCTCCAAAACCCCAGGCCTATGGAAACCACACAATGCCCATTGTGTGAGAAGGGGAACTGGAAGTTCACCAGCCTCAGTGTCCTGCCAGCTCAGCCAGGCCCACGGGATTGGGATCCACGACCACCAGGGACCACCAGAGAGACCCCCAGGACAGAAGAGAGCATGGGTAAAGGAGAGGGGAAATATGTTAATGATTTTGGGGAAATGATTATCAGATGTGTGTTTAGTCCAGGACAATTAATGAATATGTGTGCAAAATACAGAATATAAACTGAAACAGCCTTTAAAAACAAAGGGGTCCAGGGAGGATGGACACATTTCAAGAAAGTAATCTTAAGGGGGAAGGAGCAGCCTGTCCCAGTGTGGCAAAAGATGAGCTGGTGAGGAAAATGACGCTCCTGCCCATGGAGCTTTTGTGGGAACTCAAGGGAAGGACAAGGGTGCATCAACTTCGGACAGAAGGTCATGGAACTTTGGAAGTGTTTGAGGATGTTGTTAGGTCATGCAGAAAAAAAAGGAAAAAGGTGAAATCTGAATTAGAGATTAACCTGGCCACTTCTGTGAAAAATAATAAAAAATGTTTCATAAATAACTTAATAGCAAAATGTGGGATAAGGAGAACTTCTACTCTTTATTGGATGCCATGGAGAATAGAGTAACTAAAGATAAGGAAAAAGCTGAGCTACTTAACATCTTGTTTGTCTCAATTTTCAATATATGAACAGGTTGTCCTCAGGACAAGAGTTCTCCTGAGCTGGCAGATTGGCACAGGGAGCAGAACAGCCCCTGTAATCCAGGAGGAAGCAGCTGGGGACCTGCTGAGCCACTCACATGCTCACAGGTGTATGGGATGGGATGGGATCCATCCTAGGGGGATGAGGGAGCTGGTGGATGAGCTCCCCAAGCTGCTCTCCATCATTTCCCATCAGTCCTGGCTCAGCAGGGAGGTGCCAGAGCACTGGAGGTGCCAGTGTGAGCCCATCCCCAAGAAGGGCTGGAAGGAGGATCTGGGGAACTCCAGGCCTGTCAGCCTGACCTTGGTGCCCGGCAAGGTTCTGGAACAGATCACCTTGAGAGCCATCACAGGGCAGCCACAGGATGGCCGAGGGATCAGAGCCAGCCAGCGTGGATTTAAGAGGAGCAGGTCCTGCCTGAGCAAACTGATCTCCTTTTATAACCAGGTGACCCAGCTGTGGATGTGGGAAAGGCTGTGGATGTGTCCATCTGCACTTCAGCAAAGCCTTTGACACTGTCTCTGACAGCATTCCCTGGAAAAGCTGCAGCCCACGGCTTGGGCAGGTTCCCTCCTCGCTGGGAGATGGAAGAGCTGGCTGGAGGCTGGGCCCAGAGAGTGGTGGGGATGGTGCTGCATGCAGCTGGTGTCCAGTCCCTGCTGCTGTCCCCCAGGGATCTGTGCTGGGCCCAGTCCTGTTTCACATCTTCACTGATGATCTGGGTGAGGAGATCGAGCCCACCATCACCAAATTTGCAGATGACACCAAGCTGGGTGTGAGTGTGGATCTGCTGGAGGGCAGGAGAAGAAGACACAGCCTTGAGCTGCACCAGGGGAGGTTGAGGCTGGACAAGAGGAAGAAGTTCTTCACAGAAAGAGTGAGTGGGCATTGGAATGGGCAGGCCAGGGGGGAGGTGGCAGAGTCACTGTCCCTCTGCAGTGGCACTTAGTGGCATGTCTGGGTGACAAGGCGGTATTAGGGCATTGGTTGGACTTGATGATCTCCAAGATCTTTTCCAGCCTATTTGATTCTGTCATTCTGTGATGATTGGGACACTCTGGGGCCATTGTGACACTGCAGGGCCTCGTGGCACTGAGAGGACCAGAGTGACACTGTGCAGCCCCATAGAACCAGGACTCCATTGTAGTGCTCTAGGGCCAAATGGAACCAGGGAGTCCACCGTGACCCTGGATCCTCGTGGAACCACAGAGGCCATTGTGACACTGCGGGGCCTGGTGGAACCCAGGGGTTTCACCATTTGGACACTGCGAAACCAAGGAGAGCATTGGGAGAGTCCAGGGCCCAGTGGAACCAAGGGGCCGTTCTGACCCTGCGGGGCCTCACGGAACCAAGGGGACATTGTGACACTGCAGGACCTTGTGTAACCAAGGGGCCACTGTGACACTCTGGGGCCTCAAGGAATCTGGAAGGCCGTTGTGACACTGTGTGGCCTCGTGGAAACAAGGAGTCCATTGTGACACTGAGGGGACTTGTGGAACCCCAGAGAGCATTGTGACAGTGTGGGACCTCATGTGACCATGGGGCCTTTGTGACACCCTGGGGCCCCATGGAACCAAGGGGCCACTGTGAAACTGCGGCACCAACGAGAACATTGTGACACTGTGAAGCCCCATGGAACCAAGGAGTCCATTGTCACATTTTGGGGCCCCATGGAAGCAAGGAGACCAGTGTGACAGTGCAGGGCCTGGTGTAACCAAAGGGACATTGTGACACTGAGGGGCCCCATGTAACCAAGGACAACTTTGCAGATGACACCAAGCTGGATGTGAGTGTTGATCTGCCGGAAGGTAGGAGGGCTCTGCACAGGGCCCTGGACAGGCTGGATCCAGGGCCCAAATCCAACAAGGTGAGGTTGAACAAGTCCAAGTGCCGGGCCCTGCACTTTGGCCACAACAACCCCTGCAGCGCTCCAGGCTGGGGACAGAGGGGCTGGAGAGCAGCCAGACAGAAAGGGACCTGCAGGGACCGATGGACAGCAGGCTGGACATGAGCCAGCCGTGTGCCCAGGTGGCCGAGAAGGCCAGTGGCTCCTGGCCTGGGTCAGGAATGGTGTGGCCAGCAGGACCTAAGCTGCTGTGCCAGCACTGATCTGCCCCCAGCTCTGCACACAGACATTGCTGCTGCAGCCCCAGAGAAGCCAACAAAAGGGCATCTCTGCAGAAAACTTTGCTGGGAGATCTTTTAGTTCCTTTAAAGCCACCAAGAATGCATCCCCTCATTTACACAGTCTGTGGCCACAGGGAACGTGGAGAGAAACAAAATGAGAAATGGAACAATAATACTTCTTTGTGGACAATCTGAAAAACCTAAAACAAAGGAAGAAGAACCTCCAAAATGAAACCAAGCAGAAGTATCAAAGATGAGTTTTATTCTAAGTTATTTGCAGAAATTGGCAAACAGTTTAATGTCCCTGAAATCATCCAGTCATCAGTCTCCACATTGCAGCTTTGAGCTCCTGGTTCCTCAGGCTGTAGATGAGGGGGTTCAGGGCTGGAGGCACCACCGAGTACAGAACTGACACTGACAGATCCAGGGATGGGGAGGAGATGGAGGAGGGCTTCAGGTAGGTAAATGCCCCAGTGCTGATAAACAGAGAGACCACAGCCAGGTGAGGGAGGCAGGTGGAAAAGGCTTTGTGCCGTCCCTGCTCAGAGGGGATCCTCAGCACAGCCCTGAAGATCTGCACATAGGAGAAAACAATGAACACAAAGCAGCCAAATGCTGAGCACACACTAACAACAAGAAGCCCCAGTTCCCTGAGGTTGGATTTGGAGCAGGAGAGTTTGAGGATCTGTGGGATTTCACAAAAGAACTGGCCCAGGGCATTGCCATGGCAGAGGGGCAGGGAAAATGTATTGGCTGTGTGCATGAGAGCATTGAGAAAGGCACTGGCCCAGGCAGCTGCTGCCAAGTGGGCACAAGCTCTGCTGCCCAGGAGGGTCCCGTAGTGCAGGGGTTTGCAGATGGACACGTAGCGGTCGTAGCACATGATGGTCCGGAGGAAATACTCTGCTGAGATAAAGAACATAAAGAAAAAGAGCTGTGCAGCACATCCAGTGTAGGAGATGGTGCTGGTGTCCCAGAGGGAATTGTGCATGGCTTTGGGGACAGTGGTGCAGATGGAGCCCAGGTGGCTGAGGGCCAGGTTGAGCAGGAAGAAGAACATGGGCGTGTGCAGGTGGTGGCCGCAGGCTACGGCGCTGATGATGAGGCCGTTGCCCAGGAGGGCAGCCAGGGAGATGCCCAGCAAGAGGCAGAAGTGCAGGAGCTGCAGCTGCCGCGTCTCTGCCAGTGCCAGCAGGAGGAAGTGGCTGATGGAGCTGCTGTTGGACATTTGCTGCCTCAGGAAATGGATTTCTGCTGTGGAGAAAAATACAGGGCTGAGTCAGGCCACATTTCTATAAGGAAAATATATTGCATATCTTATGGCAATTCAGCTTTCAGGGTTGCTCTTTTCAGGATCACTTCTCTGCATTCCCCTCACCTGAGCTCTGGGTTTTGCAGGCACTGAGAGCAGGGACTCACAAATGGGCTCAGGAGGATTCCTTCTTCTTGTGTAGTGAGAGGCAACTGAGAGTGCTGGCTGATCTCCAATTAAATGGACTTGTGAAACACCAAAAAGATTTTCAGCTCTGCTGTTTGCAATTTGCCCATCTGAAGAACTGAGCTGAGGGAGTTCCTTTTATTTGTTCATCCAGCTGCAGCTGCCACATTTAGGAGTGGCTGTGTGTGTTTGAAATCCCTGACATTTCTAATGCACTGCAGGTGAAATCATGTGGGTGTGAGAGGCACAGGGATGGTCTCTCAGTGCAGGGACAAGGGAGCAGCTCTGGCCATCAGGGCTGTTCTCAGCTGCCCCTCGCTGGCAGCTTTGAGCTGAAGGAGAGGCACCCAGAGGAGTTCCCCTAGAGAGAACCAGGGCAGTGCTGAGAGCAGAGGGCTCTGGGCTCAGAGAGCAGATGGACAGAGCCCTCGCCTTCTCTCAGGGTGCCTCACTGGGATCTCAGCTGTCTCCTGCCAGGCTGGTGCACAGAGGGATCATTGCAGCTGCCCAGGTGCAGCTGCCCAGCAGCATTTCCCTGGCCCTACCACTGAGCTGTCTGCTCCATGGGGATCCCAGGCAGCCCAGAGACAGCACGGGAGAGCTGTGCCCTTCTGGAGGGCACCTGCAGCCCTGCAGGACACCCAGGGAATCAGCTGAATGGCCCCTGAGGGCACCTGGGCACTGCTCCCCCAGACACATCTCCCCAGCAGCATCCAAAGGGTCCCTGCCTGGACGGGCACCTGCCCCCCCCAAAGCCTGGCACTGGCTCAGAAAACCCAATGGTGGCAACAAGGACAGCACAGGCACCTGGGCATGGCATTGAAATGTCACACTGCTCCTGCCAGGGGAGGAGGGACACTGAGACTGATGGAAATCAGGGGCTTGTCCTTCCTTCCCTGGGCTCTGGCTGCTGCAGGGGCAATGCACAGCCGAGCCCCCGTGGGATGAGGGCAGGGGCTCTGCTTAGGATGGGAAAGGAGCCCGGGGAGGAGCTGCTGGGGGAAGGTGTCTGAGCCACAGGGACAGCAGGGAGGTGCCAGATCCCCCTGCCCAGCATTTGTGGCAGCAGCTCCCTGTCCCTCCCTACCCGTGTCTCTGCTGAGGGGAGCTGTTCCTGCCAGCAGCGTCTCCCTGTGCCCAGCTCCGCTCCCTGCCAGGGCTCACAGAGCCCATCCCCAGCCCACGGCCCCGGGGCAGCTCTGCCTGGGCAGGGACCTGTCCTGTGCCTCTGAGGGGGCAGCAGGGAAGCCCCGCTCTGGAGCTTGTTCTGCTCCACACCAGGACATCCAGGAGAGCCACCCTGACAGGTCCTGTCAGTGCTGGCATTGTCAGAGACACTTCCAGGAACTCACCTGCATTGCTCTGCAGCCAGAGACTCACCGTGTCCAGGGGCTGTGCAGATTTCTCCCCTGATGGGGACTCTCCTGTCCTCCCACCCCAGCCTACCTTTAACCTCGTTCTCACTGCTGCTGCCTGCCCTTACTGCCTGCAGGTACTGCCCTGTCTGCCCTATGGCCACCTCCTCTGTACCAGAGGAACTGGGAGAGCCCTTGCAAAAGACCATGGAAACTGTGGGATGGGCCAGCCTTAGGAGACCCCTCCAGGAATGGAAGTTGAACCTTCCTAGAGGCAGAGAATTATTCATTCAAACCCTGTGAAGATTTCTCCCCTAGCAAGGGCTCAGTCACTCTCCCAGCCCAGGCTGCCTCTTGAAATGAACAGGGCTAATGCCTTTATTAATGTTCAGCTCTTTATTAAAAAGATCAGCTGGGCAGGGGGCTCAACGCAGAGCTCGCCCCCGCGGTCGTAGCTTTCCCAGGCAGCCGAAAGGAAGGCGGCGTGCAGAGTCGGTCACTGGAGTCCCGAGCAGCAGCTGTCCTTTCTCCTTTCCTTGTGGCACACCAGTGGCCCGAGGATGAGGAGGCGTGGTGTGCAGAGTCTGTTGCTGAAGTCCAGAACAACAGCTGTCCCCACTCCTTCCATGGTGGCAGCACCAGGGCTCTCTGTCTCTATCTCCCTGCTTCTCAGAGCCTAATATAGTCTGTTCTCTCTTAGGTGATGGCGATGGTTAAAAGCCAGTCAGGGGATGTGTTTCCCTCTTCCTCAGATAGGGCATTTATCTAGACTCCTCTATTGTGTTCAGTTTTTGATTTATATTCATTTTTATCTCCTAAAAATACTCCCATGATCCTAAGGGGTTTTTATTTGCATGTTAGTCTCAGAGTGGCAGCGTGGAGGGGTGGGGGGCCGGTTGTTCCCAGGTAGTTTAAAGAAAACAAACAGAGCAATTAGCTAATTAGCATTTCAATATCGGTCTTTTAGTGTTGCCATGGGAACTAGGAAAGCCCTGACCACGTTTCTGGGGAATACCTGGAAACTGTTCATAACACCTCTCCTCTCTCTGTGCCTCTGGGATGTGCCCCGAGTGGCTGCAGGCAGTGCCCCAGCCCTGCTGGGCTGGGAGAAGAGCTGCTCATCCAGAGAAATGTGCTCTTGAAGCTCTGCTTGCTTACCAGCATCACCCTCTGTGCCAGGAGCCTGGCCCAGCTCAGCAGCACAGACACAGCACAAGGACTTGAATGAGCCTCTGGGGCTTTGTGCTCAGGCCCTGAACATCAGGCCCTGAGAGGGAGCTGCAGAAACCTCTCCAGAGCTCCAAGTCAGAATCCAACTCCAAAGTTTCTTTGACTTTTAATGGGTCCCACTGAGGGACACGAGTGAGAAAGTGTCCCCAGGCCCCAGGCAGAGCAGAGAACTGGAGGCACTGATGACAGGTGGGGACAAGCAAGGGAAAGGTTTCTCTGGTGCTGAGCAAACCTGGATTGTGTTTCAGGAATGCAAAGGGCTAAGGCTGAGCCCCAGCCCCTGTCAAGGCAGATCCTGTCCCTCCCTCATTGCTCAGGGCTCTTCCCGGGATGGGCACTGGCATGTGGGGATGTGCAATGCCAAGGGCAGGACCATGGGGCGGCCCCTGCCAGGCTGCTGAGCAGGGACAAGGAGGCAGTGAGGCCCCAGGGCTGCAAGGGTCACTTGTCCCCTGGTGGCCTCAGGCCCAGGGCCAGCAGCCATGGCCAAAGTGCTGCACAGGTTGGCTCTGTCAGGGCCTTGCAGCTGCTGCACATGCCTGTGCCCTCTGCAGCCCAGGCTGTCCTACGGTGTCCCTGCCCTGTGCCTCTGTCCCTGCAGGCTGTCCTCATCCCCCGGCTGCCCCACCTCGCTGGCCCCTTCCTTTGCTGACAGCTCTGCCTCCTGCCTGCCTCTGCCTGGCCACACAAAGCCTTGGTCTCGTTACCAAAAGGGTTAATTCAATTTTTACTGTGCCTTTGAATTTTTAACACAGGAACAAGGTGTGCAGGGGTTGTTTTTCCAACAAGGACAGTTGGAAGTGTAGAAGAGATCTGGCTCAAGAATGCAGTGATAGAAAAAGCAAGGACTGAACTGGGAAATCAGGGTGGGTTTTATGGAAATGGGTAAATTGTAATACACATTTAGTGACTGTAAATAAGCAACACATTGGTAGAATTACATGTCCACATAAGGTTAGGAGATATCACCCACTAGACCTCAGGCCTGAATAAATGATACCCTCTTAAATAGCAAATTAGTGTTAAAGAGTCTTATTCTGATATTTCGGAAATTTGGTGATGGTGGGGCCTCACAGAACCAAGGAGTCAGCTGTGACACTGAGCAAACTCATGGAACAAAGGGTCCATTGTGACACAGTGGAACTCCATGGAACCCAAATCCATTTTGGCACACTGGGGCCACATTGAGCCAATGGCTCATTGTGATACTGCGGATCCAAGGAGACCATTGTGACACCGAGAAATCTCTTGGAACCAAGAGGCCATTCTGACACAGCAAGGCCTCGTGGAACCACGGGGTCCATTGTGACACAAAGGAACCTCACAGAACCAAGGTGACCGTTCTACTACAGGACCTCATGGAACAAAGAGTCCATGGTGACACTGTGGAACCAAAGAGATTGTTGTTGGCAGTACGAAAGCTCATGGACCCAGAAGTCCATTGTGACAGAGTGTGAGAGACGGTCCGAAGTTTCCTTCATTTGCCTCACGACCATCATAAGGACCCTGCAGACTCCTGACAGGAGTTCTGGCCTGGCCGAGGTGGATGCGGACGCTTGCCCAGTCACTGTTAGCAGGTGCACTCGCTGTGCTTCTACAGAATACTGCATTTGAACAGGTTGTGACAAGCGGTGGCTTGTCCCTGCATGCCAGCACCTGCTTCACAGACCAAGGGGCTCTTCACAATGGCCCATCAGTCTTGCCCACCTTCTGGCCAGAGGCCACTCGCTTTGGCTAAAGACTACATAAACTGTAACCTTTTGGGAAGACTTTGGTGAACCCCCACAGATGACAGCGAATCCATGTGGCTGCACCATTGAGGATCTCGTCTCGACGGTGGTAGCTATATTCCCCTTCCTCTCTTTTCTCTCTATTCTTTATTTCCCTTTTCTGTCCCCTCTATCGCATTTGCTGTTGGTACCAAAATAAAGGTGCATTTGTTGTGATTAAACTGATGGTCCCCTGCTGTTTGCCTTTTTGCACTTCTGGGATGGGTTAACAAACCATCACAACACCCCACACGAGCAGATCGTGACACACAGCAAGGCCTCATGGAGCCAAGGGGCCATTGTGACTGAGGAACCTCATGGAACCAGGAGTCCATTATTACACTGTGGGTCCCTGTGGAGCCAAGGGGACGACAGTGACTTTGTGGGGCCTCATGGAACAATGAAGACTGTTCTGATACTTTGGGACCCACTGGAACCAAGGGGCCATTAGAGCACGGCGGGTCCTCATGGAACCAAGGGAACTGCAGTGAACCCTGTGGGTGTCCATGGCATGAACGGTCCAGTGGAACCAAGGATACCATTGTGACACTCTGGGGCATCATGGAACCAAAGGTTCATTGTGACACAGCAGGGCCTCATGAAACCATGGAGGCCATTTTTACATTTTGACACCTTGTGAAACCAAAGGCTCATTGTGGCACTTCAGAACCTTGTGGAGCCAAGGGGACCATAGTGACACTGTGGGGCTCTGTGAAACCAATGGTCTGTTGTGACACTGCAAGGCCCTTTGGAATCATGGAGACTACTTTGACACCAAAGGCCTCACTGAACCAAGGGGCCATTGTCACACTACAAGGCCTCAGGGAAGCAAGGAGCCATTGTGGCACTATGGAATGTTGGCAGGCCAAGGGGCAGTTGTCACACTGTGTGGCACCATGGAACCAAGGAGTCCATTGTGACATGGCGGGACCTATTGAAATCCTGGAGGCCATTCTGACACTTTGAGGCCTCATTGAATCAAGGGGCTCTGCAGGGCCTCATGGAACCAAGGAGACCCTTCTGACATTGTGAGTGCCCATGGAATCAAGGTCCATTGTGATCCCGTGGTGCCAAGGAGACCCCTGTGACACTGCCAGGCCTCATGGAAGCAAGGGACCATTGTGACACTATGGAGCCCCATGGAAACAAGAGGCCAGAGTGACACATCTGGGCCTCATGGAACCAAGGATCCAATATGACACCACCATTGTGACACTGCAGGGCCCCATGGAAACAAGGGAACAGGTAACAGGTCTGGTTGGCTTGGCCTGACTGGTCCAACTGCCCTTGGCATGTCAAGGGTTTCTTCTCATGTACCCCTGAAACACTGGGGCTCTGGGCTTTCCTCCAAATGGAAAAGAGCAGCCCTTCTCATTCAAATATCCATGGCCAAAATGGGATCTCCCCCCCAAAATTCCTAATGTGCAGGGATTGCTCCCAGACAAAAGCTGCCATTGCCGAAAGGTCTGGCTGACACTGACTTCCTGAGAGCTGGCTCTCACCTGCCTCCAGACACTGAGGCTCTGTGCTTCCCTTCCTATGGAAAAGAGCCGTCCCTCCTGCACAGGCACCCATGGCCAAAATGGGTACTTTTCCTCTAAAATTCCCTATATGCAAGGGTTTCTCCCAGACAAAAGCTGCCATTACAGACAGGTCTGGCTGGCCTTGGCCTCCTTTGAGCTGGCTCTCACCTGCCTTCCAAACACAGCGACTCTGTGCTTTCCTTCCTGTAGAAAAGAAGTGGCCTTCTCCTCCAGGCAAAAAGAGCTGAAATTGGGATTCAGCATTCCAAATTTCAAATACCCAAGGGTTGTTCCCACACAAACCTGCCAGGACAGACAGGTCTGTCTGGCCTTGGCCTCTGGTGACTGCAGTTCATCAGCCCCTGAAACACTGGGGCTCCGTGTTTTCCTTCCTGTGGAGACCAGTGTGACACTGTGGGCCTTGTGGCACCAAGGACATCTCTGTGGCACTTTTGGGCCGCATGGTCCCAAGGGGCCAGTGTGAAGCAGCAGGGCATTGTGGCACCAAGAGACCATTGTGGCATTTCAGGGCCTCATGGAGCCAAAGGCCCGTTGTGATCCTTGCGGGCACCGTGGATCCTTGGAGACCATTGTGGCATTGCAAGGCCCCATGGAATCATGGAGACCATTGTGACACTGTGGGGCCCCACGAACCAAAGGGCCACTGTGACCCTGCAGGGCCTCATGGAAGCACGGGGCCATTGTGACACTGCAGAAGCAAGGAGAACATTGGGACACTGTAGAGCACCATGAAACCAAGGGAACATGGAACAGGTCTGGCTGGCTTTCCTTCCCAGGGGCCACCTGACAGGTCCAGCTGATCTTGGAATGTTGAGGGCTGCCTCTCATCAGCTCCTGGAGAACTGTAGCTCTGTTCTCTCCTTCCTATGGAAAGGAACCATCCATCTTTCCAGGTGCCCACGGCCAAAATGCATACTCCCCCTGAAAAATTCCCTATATTCAAGGGTAATCCCACCCAAAATCTGCCAGGACAGAGACCTCTGGCTGGTCTTGGCCTCTGGGGGTCACTTTTCATCTCAAGGAAGCCCTGAGCAAAGGATTTGAACAGGTTTGACTGCTGGAACATCAACGAGTCTCTTGTCATATAAAAAACTCAGATGCTTTTCTGGTCATATGTGTCTATTATTCCTCGTTGTGTATTATGCATGAAATATTATTTTCAGTTAAAAAATATTATTCTTATCACTCTTCCAGTGTTATCTGACACAAAACACCTCATCTACATATGGATGCAGGTCACTTGTATAAGCAAACACAAGAATGAGTCCAGCAGGAATTATTTGTCTCTTTTCCATCTGTCACATTTCCTCTGGAGCTGCAGGTACAGCCCCAGCACTTGGGAGGGCTCAGGGGATCACAAGCTCAGCTCCCACACAGAGAACTTGCAGACCCTGGGGTGCCCCTTTCAGCCTCAGTGCCCAGAGCCTTTCTGCAACCTTCCCCCTGCAGCTGCTGCTGCCCTGCAGCCCCGGCCACGGCCAGCAGCAGAACCTGGTGTGTCCAGAGCAGCAGCGCCAGCTCAGGGCCCTGTGGGGAGCAGGGGCTGGGGCAGAAGGACAAGCCAGGCCAGCCGGCCAGGACAGGCTCAGCTGGGGAAAGGGATGTCCAGAGAGAAGAGCAAGGGAGCGTTTCTGTGCCTGCTGGGAGGAATCCAGAGGGAGCTGCTGCTGCAGGCACCAATTCTGGCCAGGCCCCTCTGTCCCCTGCCCAGGGCTGCTGCGTTGGCCTGGGCAGATGGTCTGGCATTGAGTGGGCAGAGGCAGCCTGTGCTGGCCATCTCCGGCAGCCAAGACCAGGAGTTTGGCACTGTCTCCCACAGCACACTCCTGGAAAAGCTGCAGCCCACGGCTGGGACAGGAGCACTCTGTGCTGGGCTCAGAACTGGCTGCATGGCTGGCCCAGAGAGTGGTGGTGAGCAGTGCTGCACCCAGCTGGGGACAGTCACCAGGGGTGTCCCTCAGGGCTCTGTGCTGGGCCAGCTCTGTTCAATATTTTTATTGACAACATGGATGAGGGGATTGAGCCTTTCATTAGTAAATCTGCAGATGACACTAAGCTGGGAGCGTGTGTCCATCTGTTGGAAGGCAGGAGGGCTCTGCAGGGACACCTGGAACAGTTGGAGGGATGGGCAGAGTCGAATAAGATGAAGTTAATTAAATCCAAGTGCCCAGCCCTGCATTTTGGCCACAATAACCCCCTGCACTACTATAGGCTGGGGACGGTGTGGCTGGACAGTGCCCAGGCAGAAAGGGACCTGGGGGCACTGGTCAACAGCCATCTGAACATGAGCCACCAGTGTGCCTTGGTGGCCAAGAAGGCAAATGGCTCCTGGCCTGGATCAGGAACATTGTGGCCAGCAGGACCAAGTGCTGCTGTGCCAGCACTGATCTGCCCCCAGCTCTGCACACAGACATTGCTGCTTTAGCTCCGGAGAAGGCAACAAAAGGGCAGCTCTGCAGAAAACCCTGCTGGGAGATCCTTGAGTTCCTTTAAAGCCACCAAGAGCGCATCCCCTCACTGACACAGTCTGTGGCCACAGGGAATGTGGAGAGAAACAGCACAAACAATGATATTTCTTTGTGGACAATATTAAAATGTAAAGCAAAGGAAAAGGACTTCCAAAATGAAACCAACAAGTAGCATCAAAGCTGAGTTTTATTACAAGTGATTTGGCAAAATTGGCCAGCAGTTTAATGTTCGTGAAAGCATCCAGTCATCAGTCTCCACACTGCAGCCTTGAGCTCCTGGTTCCTCAGGCTGTAGATGACGGGGTTCAGGGCTGGAGGCACCACTGAGTACAGAACCGACAGTGACAGATCCAGGGATGGGGAGCTCATGGAACGGGGCTTCAGGTAGGTAAATGCCCCAGTGCTGAAGAACAGAGAGACCACAGCCAGGTGAGGGAGGCAGGTGGAAAAGGCTTTGTGCCGTCCCTGCTCAGAGGGGATCCTCAGCATGGCCCCGAAGATCTGCACATAGGAGAAAACCATGAACACAAAACAACCTAGTACCAAACAGGCACTAATAGCAAGAAGCCCAAGTTCCCTGAGGTGGGATTTGAAGCAGGAGAGCTTGAGGATCTGTGGGATTTCACAAAAGAACTGGCCCAGGGCATTGCCATGGCACAGGGGCAAGGAAAATGTATTGGCCGTGTGCATGAGAGCATTGAGAAAGGCACTGGCCCAGGCAGCTGCTGCCATGTGGGCACAAGCTCTGCTGCCCAGGAGGGTCCCATAGTGCAGGGGTTTGCAGATGGACACGTAGCGGTCGTAGCACATGATGGTCAGGAGGAAATACTCTGCTGAGATGAAGAACAGAAAGAAAAAGAGCTGAGCAGCACATCCTGTGTAGGAGATGGTTCTGGTGTCCCAGAGGGAATTGTGCATGGCTTTGGGGACAGTGGTGCAGATGGAGCCCAGGTGGCTGAGGGCCAGGTTGAGCAGGAAGAAGAACATGGGCGTGTGCAGGTGGTGGCCGCAGGCTACGGCGCTGATGATGAGGCCGTTGCCCAGGAGGGCAGCCAGGGAGATGCCCAGCAAGAGGCAGAAGTGCAGGAGCTGCAGCTGCCGCGTCTCTGCCAGAGCCAGCAGGAGGAAGTGGCTGATGGAGCTGCTGTTGGACATTTGCTGTGGCTGCACATGGGCACCTGTTCATGGAGAAAGGACAGTGACAAGTCAGGAGAGGCTGCTTGGAGCCAAACCTGGGCCATTCCCTGTAGCCTGTCCTGCTGGGACTCACCCAGCCTTGTTCCTGCTCTGGGAAAACCTTCACCCAGGTCCCTGCCTGAGCTCCAGCTGTGCTGGCTGAGTGTGCCAGGAGCAGCCAGGGCTGTGTGTGGGGGCTCTCGAGGAGCCATCCCTGCCCTGCTGCCCTGGGTTTGTGACCATGGGGCAGAGGGACAAGGCTGGATATTCAGGATTTTTCAGGGGAATTACTTCTAATGCAGAAAGGCTTGTTTACCATCTTCACTCGCAGTCCTAAAAAACAGGGATGGCAGGATCTGGTTTTAGGAATTGTTTTCCTAGCCACACATCATTGCTGGCTCTCTGAGGTAAGAAATCCCCAGCATTCCTGCCGCACTCAGAGTTTGGCACTGAGAGATGTGAGAGACTAAGGATTCCCTGTGGTTGAGGGCAGGTGAGGGGCTGGATGGGCTTGTTCCCAACTGCCCTGGTTTTGCACCTTTGGCTGCAGTCAGAGCACAATCACACTCCTGGGTCACCCCGGGATAAACCAGACCCTGCCCAGAGACATCCCTGAATTTCTCACCCTTTCCAAAGTCTCTGGGCCACGTCTCAGCAGCCCCTTGTGCCAAGGACACTCACAGCTCCCTTGGCCAACCTAACAGCATTTCCTCAGCTATGGCATCTCTGCACTTCCCCGTGGGACATTCAGGGAACTCCCAGAGGCTCTGGCACAGAGCTGCACCCAGGAGGGCAGCTCAGAGCTGGGAAGGGCACAGCAAGGAGATCCCCGGCTGTGCCTATGATGGGATCTCAGGGAGGGGCTCAGCTCATTCCCCTTCCCATGGACTGCTTTGCCCACAGCCCCACAGGTCCCAGGGAAGCTTGGACACCCCATTCCCATGGACAGCTCTGCCTGGCAGGAATGCCAAGGGCAGTGCCTGACTCAGTTGCTGCAAATGCCAGAGCCTCCCTGAGAGCACCAGATAACAGTGACAATATCAGGGGAGTGCAGAAACAAGAGAAGATGTTGTGGTGCTGTGCCTGAGAGGGCAGGGCAGAGACAGCCGGGCACTCAGGACAGTGTTCCCATGCCCAGCTGTGCCCAGCACCTCCCACACACCAACAGTGCCTTCCTGCCCCAGCACTGCTCTGCTCAGCCCACTCTCCTTCCCCGAGCATCTCCCTGGGCCTGGACATTCCCTCCTGAGAGGTGCCTTGTCCCTGCCAGCGCTCACAGAGCCCATCCCACCCCGTGTGCCCTCGGCCCGGCCCTACAGAAACCTGCCTGTGTGCAGGGCCCTGGCTGGGGCAGGGTCTGTGTGCAGCTGGGCAAGGGCAGCTCAGGAGAGCCCTGCTGGGCCCTGCCAAGGTGATGCTGCTGCTGTCCAGGGCTGAGCAGTGGCTGAAGGCCCTTTGGGAGGCTGCCAGCAGAGAGACTGACCAACCAAAGTCACAGTTCTGGAGTCTCTGCAAATGTTCAAACATGCCTTTGAGGATCCTGTGTGTCCCTTTCAACTCAGAAAGTTCTGTCATTCTAGGATTACAATTCCTGTTCTGCTTCTCTCATCCCCATGTTGTCTATGATCAAACGAGAAAAAAAAAAAAAAAAAAAAAAAAAAACCAAAACAAAAAAAAAAAAAAAAAAAAAAAAAAAAAAAACAAACAAACAAAAACCCAAAAAACCCTTGCAACAGAGTTAGAACAGTAAAGGAAAAACCAGAACTTTATTGGAAGCTTCCAGGTGTCCCAGTGGGGATGGGGCACAATCGGCTCCTGATTTCAACAATTTATAAAGGTTGATTTATGAGAATATTTAACAGGAACATCCAATAGGAGATTCAGTTGTCCCAGTTACACACTCCTAACTCAACCCATTGGAGTAGGACCAAAGGGTTCTTTGCCCCACTTTTTGTTATCACTGTTCACACTCAAAAACCAGAATGTTCTTCTTATAGGTCCTCTTTCTGATAATAAGACTACACAGTATTCCAGGAAGGTATTTTGACAGTCAACTTATTGTTCTAAAATATAAGAAAAAGGTAAGGAAATGTACTAGAGTTAAATAAGGATTATAATTATATTAAGTATATAATAGTAGTTTAATAGAGTTAATTAGGAGTTTAATAGAGTTAGGTAAGGATTACAGTCTTATAATTATATAATAGTAATAAACAGAACTACCAATATGTGAAAAATATATGAAAAGCAAAAAACCCCAAATTTCCCATCCTTCTCCAAGCAGGAAATTGAAAACACTCTCAAGAAAGCTCCTCACCTTTACAGCAATCCCAGGCTTGCCTTCTTTGGGAAGTGTCCTCCGGAGCTGTGCCCAGACTGGTCTGGAGCTGGGAGCAGCCCTGCCCCAGCCAGCAGCTCTCAGCAGCAGCACCTGCCCTGCTCAGGGTGGCTCCTTCCCCGCACAGCTTCTGGCCAGTGCTGGCAGCAGCTCCCCGGGCCGGCTGAGAGCTGTCCCTGGCAGGCAGCAGAGTCCCTGGCCCAGCACAGCGCCCTGGGCTGCAGGACCCTGCTCTGCAGGACAGCCCTGGGCACCCCTGGCTGCTCTGCACAAGAGACCATCAGAGAATGTACTCACAGGGGCTGTGGGCATTGGCATGTTCCAGCTTGAGGAGATCACTGCAGGAGCTGCAGCTGCACTGTCCTGCAGCCAGAGGTTCCTGTGCCAAGGGCTGGCAGTGATTCTGCCCCAGGCACTTCTCAGCACCTTCCCAGCCCTGACTGATTGAAGCTCTCTGTGCCTCTGGGCTGTGCCCGCGCCGGCTGCAGGCAGTGCCCCAGCCCTGCTGGGCTGGGAGAAGAGCTGCTCATCCAGAGAAATGTGCTCTTGAAGTTCTGCTTGCTTACCAGCATCACCCTCTGTGCCAGGAGCCCGGCCCAGCTCAGCAGCACAGACACAGCACAAGGACTTGAATGAGCCTCTGGGGCTTTGTGCTCAGGCCCTGAACATCAGGCCCTGAGAGGGAGCTGCAGAAACCTCTCCAGAACTCCAAGTCAGAATCCAACTCCAAAGTTTCTTGGACTTTTAATGGGTCCCACTGAGGGACACGACTGAGAAAGTGTCCCCAGGCCCCAGGCAGAGCAGAGAACTGGAGGCACTGATGACAGGTGGGGACAAAGAGAAGCCAAGTCTTGGTGGCCTGGGGCACAGCAGGGTCTGTGCCACCAAGGGCTGTCAGGAGACACCTTGTCCTGAGGCCCTGGGGCCTCCTGGCACAGCCCCAGCCAGGCTGGGCACTGTCAGCCCCTTGTCCTGCCCTCAGCATCCCCCCCTAGCCCACATCCCAGTGGCCTCAAGGATCTGCTGGAAGGAGTCCCTGGGGAGCCTTGCTCAGGAATGGCCCTGGGGGCTCCACAATGCTCCCAGGGACTGCAGGTTTTTCAAAGGACTTTGGCTTTGGCTTTTGCCTTGCAGTCTCTGAGAGCTTTGTGCAATCATGGCCTCCAATTATCTGCTGTAATTAGTCCCTGGAGAGGCTTTGTCAGCAACAACACTCAGTGGAGCTCATTAATGCTTCAAGGTACTTCAGTTCTTTTAAGGTACTTGGTGTTTCCCTTTGGATACAGACTCTGTGAGAGGTTTGTGCAATCATGGCCCCAATTATCTGCTTTAACGAGTCCCTGGAGAGCTTTGCACTGACACTCAGTGGGGCTCATTAATACTTTGCAATACTCAATTTTTTTAAGGTACTTTGGATTTTCCTTTCCACACTGAGAGGTTTTTGTGCCATTTTGAGTCTCTGAGAGGTTTTTGTGCCATCCTGGTCTCCAATTCTCTCCTCCAAGGAGTCCATGAGGGGCCTGTGTTGGGGATGGACCTCAGTGTGACCCATTACTGCTTTGAGACACTTTGGGGTTTTCTTCTGCCTTTGAGTCCTGGAAAGTTTTCTGCCATCTTCTCTCAGGCCCTGAGGTTCCAGGGCTCAGCTCCAAATGCACCACGGGGCTCATTAGGATCAAGCAAGTTCTGAAAAACCATGCCTCTGCCTTGATTTCCCTCTGCTCAAGTGCAGTTCATCAGGAAGTTTTCTGTAGTGATTGTGGTTCGCCAATTTGAGGTTTCTCGGCCAATGCATCAATTATTGCGTTGGGTTCAGTGCTGGCTAATTACCAGTGCACTCACTAGAATACACTTACTCATTTTCTGCTGTGAGATAGGATTAAGTGAAAGGCAAAGTAGGCTCAAAGCTTTAAAAGTGCATAAAGAAAAGTTTATTAATAGTAACTAAAAGAAAGTGTAATAAGAATCAGAACAAAACTTTCAGAACGCTTCCTCTCTCCATACAACCTGACAATGTAAAGAGAAAAAATCTAATATTTTCAGTCAGTTTACAACCTCTAGAATAGTCTTTGTTCTGTTCACTTAGGGAGAGAAGTTCCTCTTGTTAATGTTATGGCGACTTCTCCACAAGAAAACACTTCTCTCATGGCTTTTCATTTCCACAAATAACAGCTGCCTGGAAAAATCTGCAATCGTGAAGTCCATCCCATTTTTTCACAGCTTTTCCTACAGATGTGTTTATGGGCCATGTCAGCTTATGGGGTATTGGTTTATAGATGAGCTGCTTAAGAGCAAAGGTTCTCTTCATCTATTTCTGAAATCATCTTCATCTCTGGGAACAGAGATCTTCTTCTTCTCTCCCTGAGGGCACAGGGTCACATCACTCTGCTCCCTTCCTCTGTTCAAACTTCTCATGGGATCACAGCTACTGCAACATTTGCTTACTTTAGCATGGAGGCCTTTGCTGAACAAGTCATCTGCCCATTCTTTTCAATGTGTTATGGGGAAAAAGAGAGTCTGATGTATCAATTCCATCTTTCTCCATAGCTTTACCAGAGGATTTCAGCCCCAAGATCAAGTCATCTCCTCATCCCTCCCATCTGGGACTCAACTTCCTCTTCACTGACCTCGATGTCTTCACGTTGCTCCTCTGTGTGCCTGCACTTTGTCCTTTTCTCTCAGTGGAGGGAGGATGGAAGCACGGGAAGAGTCAATATCTGAGCCGGGGCCTGCAGATGGTTGCGTGAGCCCGGCCGGGCTGGGTCCTTGCGGCCGGAGCTGTTTTCCCATGGAGGTTTGTGCAGCGGCTGCGCTGGGGCTGTGTCAGGCTGGGCGGCGCTGGGGGCAGGGCCAGGATCTCAGCAGCCAGGCCAGAGCAGAGCAGCAGCACGGCCGGGGCCGATGGCTTCTCCTGGCCCTGCCCGCTGGTTGCGGGCCAAGCCCAAGGGCGGCAGAAGCTTGGCCGAGCCGGCCCGGCCCGGGGCTGCTCCTGGGGCCCGGCGGATCCTGGCTGGGCCCGGGCTGGCGGCGGGGCAGGGCTCGGCAGCGGCCAGATGTCAGCAAGCGCAGCCACGGCCCGGCCCGGCCTCAGCCCCGCGGCCTCCCCTCCCCTGCCCGGCAGCCGATGGGGCCTGGCAGGCTCCCTGGGAAGGGGCCCGGCCCCACGGCAGGAGCCGCCCGGCCCGCCCCGGCCCAGACGGGGACTGGCCCGGCCTTGGCACCTCTTTGCTGGCCAGAGGGGAAAGAGACCCGGCCAGGCTTTCTCATGTTTAATGAGCAAATGAAAACATTCTGCTTATACCACCAGAGGCCAAGGCCAGGCAGAACTGTCTGTCCTGGCAGCTTTTGTCTGGGAGCAATCCTAGGATAGATGGAATTTTGGTGGCCAAATTCCAGTTTCTGCCATGATCCCTGCACAAGAAGGTCAGTTCTCTTCTGTAGGAAGGAAGGCACAGAGCCCCAGTGCTTCTGAGGCAGATGAGAGGTGACCACCAGAGGCCAAGGCCAGCCAGAGCTGGTAGGATTTGTTCTGGCAGATACCCTTGCATACAGGAAACTTTTTAGGGGAGATACCAGTTTTGTCCATGGGTGTCTGAAAAGAGGGACAGTTCTTTTCCATAGCAAGGAAAGCACGGAGCCCCAGAGCTCCAGGAGCTGATGAGAGGCAGCCCTTGGCATTCCAAGATCAGCCAGACCTGTCAGGTGGCCCCTGGGAGGCCAAGCCAGCCAGACCTGTTCCATGTGCCCTCGGTTCCATGGGGCCCCACAGTGTCCCAATGGTCCCTTGCTCCCAGGAGGCCCTGAGGTGTCACAATGCCCCCTTGGTGACAAGGGGCCCTGAAGGGTCCTCATGGTCTCCATGTTTCCATCAGGCACCACAGAGTCATGGTGGTCTCTGGGTCCATGAAGCCCCGCGGTGTCACCATGGCCCCACGGTGTCACAATGGTCTCCATGGTTCCACCAGGTCCTCACAGCGTCACCGTAGTCTCCATAGGAAGGGAACAACCCAGCCCCAGTGTTCCAGGGGCGGATGAGCCGCAGCCAGCAGAGGCCAAGGCCAGCCAGATCAGATGGTGCTGGCAGATTTTGTCCTTGGATATAGGGAATTTTAGAGGTGGAATACCAGTTTTGGACCTGGTTGCCTGGAGGTGAAGGACGGTTCTTTTCCATAGGAAGGAAAGCACGGAACACCGGTGTTTCAGGGCCAGATGAAAAGAGGCCACCACAGGCCAAGGGCAGCCAGACCTCTCTGTCCTGGTATTTTTTTGTCTGAAAGCAACCCATGGATATAAGGAATTTTGGAGGTAGAATCCCAATTTTGGCCATTTCTGCGTTGGTAAGAAGGATGGTTCTTTTCCATAGGAAGGAAAGCACAGAGCCCAAGTGTTTCAGGGGCAGAAGAGGAGAGAGGTGGCTCCTGAGAGGATGAGCCAGCCAGACCTGTCTGTCCTGGCAGCTTTCGTCACTGAGAAATCCTTGGATCTAGGGAATTCTGGAGGAACATTCCCAACTTTGGCCATGGGCATCTGGTCGAGATGGATAGTTTTTCCCATAGGAAAGAAAAGCACAAAGCCCAGGTGTTTTGGAAGAAGATGAGAGGTGGTCACCATAGGCCAAGAGAGTCAGACCTGCCTTTGCTGGCACCTTTCATCTGGGGAAATCCTTGGATATTTGGAATTCTGAAGGTCTCCTCTGCTTCCACGAGGTCCCCACAGCATCACAACTGGTTCCATGAGGTTCCCCAGTGTCACTGTGGTGTCCCTGGACCTGCATTGCCACCACTGACCCATGGCTCCATGAGGTTCCCCAGTGTCACCGTGGTCGCTGTCAGAGGCTGGATGAGATTGATGTCCCGAGACACCTTGGGTTGAGCTGTCAATCAGTCACACAGCTGGGACAGCGCTAACCCAGCTCTGAACGCCCGAGCAATCACAAGTCCCAACTTGGGGGAGGCCCACGAAGGCCCAGGGGCTTAAAACCAAGGAGCACAAGGTCAGCCCCTGCTATGGACTCTGCCTTCCCCTGGGGTTTGTGTCTCAGCCACACTGGAACCCCAGGAGCTGGGAGCCACAGGTGTGTCTTTCTGTGGAGCTTCTGTCTTTCTGTCTCTCTCTCTCTTTCCTCTCCTTCTAATGCTCTTTCTATGGAACATTTTTGGGTACCTGAACAACTGAAGTGTTTAAGGCTTTCCAGGCTAAATGGGCTGAGTGAATGAAGTGACTGCTATGACCAGTGTTTTACGTTGGATTGGATGTTGTATTAAATGCTTTTCCAAAGTTTCTTGGTTTTTTGTACTTTGCCAGGAAAATTTTGTGGGCTCCCGAATGGGCGCTGAGGGGCACTTGGGGATCCTGGAGGGTCTGGGGGACACTTATGGGACAGATGGGGGCGGATACCGGGGGTTCTGTGGGGCATGGGGCATGACGGGAGTTGTAGTCCCGGCCCCAATGGGGCTCTATTGGGCCGCAGAGCATGACGGGAGTTGTAGGCAAAAGAAAAGCACAGACTCCAGGCACCGCCCCTAAAGCCAGGATCCCTGGCGCTGATTGGTTGGGGGCTGTGATGGGCGGGAGCCTCGGCAAATGGGAGGCAGCAGAGGCGGGAACAGCCCATTCAACCCCTCCAGTCCCTCCCAGCATGCCGAGCCATGGGGGCTTTTAGCCACTCGGCACGAAGCTCGGGTAGCTGGTACATCTGAGGGTCCACCAGAAGAACGGGAGGGACACTCGGGCTGCTGAAATCCTGCTCGTTTATTGAAGGGTCGCAGAAGGGGCAAACAGGGAGACAACGAAGCAGAAGGGAGGCAGATTCCGAGAGCCCCGAAGGGCGGGGTGAGGATTCTTTTACTGCGTAGGGGTAGGAGGGTTTAGCATTCGAGGGTACAATTGGGAGAAGGCTAAAGGGAGGGGAAATATAACATTAACCAGTGGGGAAAAGGGAAAGAAGTGTTCTTGGTGGAAGAACCAAAGAGAAAACGTGGAACAGAGAAGATTCTAGGCTAAGGGGCAGACTTGAACAATAACTGACAGGACAGGGGGAGGGTACAATTCTCTTACAAAAGGGGGTGGAGAACTCATACAACTGCTGTTTCCCATGGCAACCCTAGACTGCCTTCCCCAACCCCTCCTCCTACATCTCCCCCGTTTTTATTTATTAAATAAGCACTTCCCAACCTTTTAAGCAACATACGTCTAAACAAAAATAAAGCAACCGAGATAATGAACATTATCAGAAAGATCCAAAAGAGTGCCTTGAGGATGATAGCAACCCACCCTGGGACACCCCATTGAGATAGTAGTTTATTCACAGGATCTACAGTCGAGGTCTCAGTCTTGAGGTCGTCAACTTGCTCTTGGATCCGCTGGATATTAGCTTGGATGGATGTGCTCTTTGATGCCAGATTGAAGCAGCACATTCCTTCAAAGTCCTCACAGCCGTGGCCATGGGCGAGCAGTAAGAAGTCAATAGCAGCCCTATTTTGCAGTGTGGCGTGCCTGGTGACTTCTTCATCCTCTAGCAGGTCGGAAAGGGCAGCGGATGTGGCGTTGGCCTGCTTACTGAGCCAACACTCGAGGTGAGAAAGCTCACTGAGGGCCTTTGCTGCAGCATACCATGGTAAAAATATGGATACTGTGACTCTCTTCGTCTTTCCCCAATTGTAAATTTTTGAATCACAATTTTCGTCGAATTGGTTATAGGATCTCTTTTTGCCAGCCAATTTATTTTCATTTTTCCACACCCTGTCGCCGCAGATGAGAAAAAAACCCCTGGGGAGCACCCTGGGAACTGAGGAGGACCTAGATACCATGGTCGAGGTGTAATTGCACCAATTTGCTGCATGGTATCTCCGATTGTGGGGAGATACATCGTGTCTTTTTACTTCTTGGGCACCAGTGGGGTGGAGTTTAGCCATTTGATCCCAGTCTTTCTGGGAGGGCTGGTACCTAAACCTGACACAATATGTTGCCTGAGAGGAGCCCAATAGGTCCAATTCTTGGGGCTCCTGTGGTGCATGTGGCAGAATCCTCGTCCACTCATCCCAGGTGTCCACAGGATTAGGTTTTTTTCCTGCATATGGATAGTCGTTTGGCAACAGGGGGACTCCTACCAGGCACGTGGATAACGGATTGTCCACACTTCCCATGGCCATGCAGAAGTTGTCCTGCTTCAAGGACTTTGCCAGCGTGACCCATATGTTTTCTCTCAGCTGTGGGACTATCCAGCTCCTGACTGGTGACAGCCAGATGATGGCGATCAGGAGCATCAGATGTTTCAGAGGTGTCCTCAAGGCGGCAGTCATCCTCAGCGTCTTGTGATAAAAGAAAGCATAACTTGAATGATAAATTTTCCTCAGTGGTCCCTCCCCAACCTCCCCCGTTTTTATTTATTAAAGAAGCACTAAATAAAATTAGAGAAAAGGGATAAGGATTGAGGGAAAGGGGAGGTTAGGGGAAAGGAAAGGGCACAGGGGGCGATGGGGTAATTGGGTACGTAGAGTTCAGCGGGGGAAAATATCTTCGGGTAATCATGACACGTGTGACGATATTGGGAGGAACGGTCTTTCTTCTCCTCCTCTTCCAGGCAGTGGAAACTCCGTCCAGCGATGAGGTGTTCTCGGTGGTTTGCACCAAGGACACGTTGTCTTGCTGAGCTGGCACCTCTACGAAGGGCTTGACATATTTCCCCGGAATCCATCTTGGTCCTTTATCTGTAGAAACACAGGCATACCCTCTCCCCCAGGTTATTAGAGGGAAAGGGCCCTGGATAGCTTTGGATTCTGGGTCCTTTATCAAGACTGGTGGCCTCTCGGCGAGTTGCGCTCTGGTGTTATTGTGAAAATGGCGGATAATAGGAGGGTCAGGCTCCCTTTCTGAGCAGTTTAAAAAATTCAGGACATACAGGGCCTTACATAACCTTTCGGCTGGGCTCACTGTAATGTCCGGGTTATGTTGTTGTTCAAGGAGCCTTTTTAGATTTCTATGGGCCCTCTCTATTATTGCCTGTCCTGTAGGATTGTGGGAATTCCGGTGGTATGGGAAATTCCCCACTGTTGCGCAAACTCAGCGAAGCGCTTTGACGCATAGCATGGGCCATTATCAGTCTTTATGTGAGATGGGACTCCCAACGTAGAGAATGCCATGAAAAGATGTTTAATGGCATCCCTGGTTTTTTCACCTGCATGGACGGAGGCAAACACTGCGCCGGAAAACATGTCAATAGAGACATGTATGTATTTCATCCAACCAAACGGCTCGAAGTGTGTTACATCTGTCTGCCATATCTCTAGCGCTCCCAACCCTCGGGGATTTGTCCCCGTAATGAGGGAAGGGAGAGCAAAAGATTGGCAGCTCGGGCAGGTAGAAACAATGGCTCTTGCCTGTGCTGTCGAGATCTTAAATTGTCGCACAAGAGCCGGGGCATTCTGATGGTAAAATGCATGGCTGAGCCGTGCTTGCCGGAGTATGTCTGGTAAGGTGGTTGAAGTGGTTGCGGATATTTGTGTTGACATGGCTAGGAGGTCCGCTTTCCGATTACCCTCAGTGATCTCTCCGGGTAAATCGGTGTGTGCCCTTACGTGCATGATATGATAAGGTTGCTCTCTATGGGAAAGCAGCCAAATGAGATCAGAGAGTAAACTGTATAAATTTTTGTTTGAAACTTCTTTGAGGAGGGCACCTTCGGCCCTTTCTGCTACCCCAGCGACATAGGCCGAATCAGTGACCACATTCAGAGGCTGTTGAAATTTTTTGAATGCTCTCACGACTGCGGCAAGTTCAGCGATCTGGGGGGAACCCTCAACCAGTTGGACGTCAGCTCCCACTTCTGACTGTCCGGGTCCTTCCAAGTGATCACCGATTTGTGGGATCTGCCCGACCCATCGGTGAACACCGTGAGAGCACCTGGAATTGGTGTTTTACTTCTAAACATTCTTGGGGCCAAATGCAATGTATCCTTAAACAATTTATGCTTAGGATAGTGAACCGAAATTTGTCCAGGGAAGCTGTCCAAAGCAATGAGCAAAGTTTCATTAGTTTGCAACAACGAGTCCAATTGATCTAATGTAACAGGTAAGTAAATGCACGCAGGATCACACCCTGCGAGGGTTCGGAGGCGGTGTCGTGCCTTCATTATTAATGTGTCTAGCAATTCTGCAGGGGTCGTGATCGTCCTAGAGGGCTGGTGTGGTAGGAAGAGCCACTCTAAGATGACCAGGGGATCAGATGCTCTGTTTTCCCACTGGAAGAGAAGTCCATGGAGGTGGGGGCACTTACCCAACACCGCGAAGTTCACGGGAAGGGTCCGGACCACACGGTGTGCCTGGCGAGACTTCAGAGCAACAGCAACCCGTTGCAGGGCTTCCCGCGCGGCAGGTGTCAGCTCGCGTGGTGAGGCGAGGTCTCCGTCGCCTCGAAGCAGACAGAAGAGAGGTGACAGCTCCTCAGTTGTCAGTCCCAGGAGGGGGCGGATCCAGGTGATCGTTCCGCACAGCTGCTGAAGGTCTCGCAGAGTCTTCGGATCCTCGTTGATGGTCAGTGTCTGTGGCGTCACTGTCCTTCCTGTGATGAGGAATCCGAGGTACCTCCATGGTGCTGAGAATTGGATCTTCTCTTCCGCTATCTGGAGCCCTGCAGCTGTGATAGCCTTAATAGTCTTGTCCAGTGTAGCCTTTAGGTATGTCGAGTCAGAAGCACAAACTAGCACATCATCCATGTAATGCAGGATGATGGCCTCAGGGAAAAGCCGACGCACAGGTGATAAAATCTGCGCTACAAAAGTCTGACAGAGCACAGGGGAATTTTTCATCCCCTGAGGCAGGGATGTCCAATGATATCTTTTAAAAGGTTCAGCCCTATTCAATGATGGTACAGAAAAGGCGAACCTGGGAGCATCCCCGGGGTAGAGCGGAATGTTAAAAAAGCAGTCTTTGATGTCTATCACTGCTAGCTGCCAGTCTCTGGGGAGCATAGAAGGTGACGGAAGGCCTGGTTGAATGGGACCCATATCTTCTATCACATCATTAACCCTTCGCAGGTCTTGGAGCAGGCGCCACCTGTCTGTGCCAGGTTTTCTAATTACAAAGACAGGGGTATTCCAAGGGCTGGTAGAAGGTGTTAAATGCCCAAGTTTCACTTGCTCGTCTACTAATTTATGAAGCGCACTCAATTTTTCTGATGGAAGGGGCCACTGATCCACCCAGACCGGTGTGTTGGTTTTCCAGGTCAGGGGTGGGGAAGTGCGCTCTGCAGTGGCCCACACTAAAAATCCCACGAAGGGCTAGGGATGTCGAGGCGGGCTCCCCATTGGGATAAAACATCCCTTCCTAATAATAGTATGTTTGAAGAGACAACAAAAGGTCTCACCGTTGCCAATTGTCCTTCCGGACCTTCCACGCACACAAGATGCCTACTCCTCAGAGAGTGGACCGCTCCGCCCACACCGGAGATCCTGCCGCAAGGGGGCACAAGCTCCCAGTCGCTGGGCCACCTCGCCTGGGGGATGATGGTCACGTCAGCTCCTGTGTCTGCCATGAGCCACATCTGCACCGACTTTCCCTGGAAAGAAAGTTTGGCATCAATTAATGGTCTTTCTTTACATACATTTTGGGTGAAGAAAACATGTCTCTCTGTGTCCGGGTCATCGTGGGTGTCCAGTACGTAAAGCAAAGCAAAAGGATCTCCTTTCCTTAAAGTAAATGGCGGGTGGTTACAAATGACAGAGACGGTGATCTCCTCTCCTGGTGGAAAACACACTACCTCAGGTAAGATGGTGATTTCATTCGGCGTGTTGAAAGAGTCTTCTAAGATGAGCACGGTGGTGTCCCGACAGTCGTGGAGGGGGCCCAGGAACCCAGCAGGAACTCTCGTCAGGTCCTCATCCTGGAGAGAGATGGTGACGCTGCTGCGGAGGACCCGACGATTGCCCTGATTTAGGGTACCTGTCCGGCGGAAGAGGCGGAGTCCGTCCTCGTGGCTGCGCTGAACTGCTGGACTTGGCCGTGCGGCCACTCGTCCTCCCTGATGGTCGGGAGGCTGGGATGCTGAGAAGGGCCACTTGGTGTTGTCGCGCGGCCCGTCCTCGCGCTTCGCCTCCAGTTTCCCGCTGGCTGGTACCCTTGTCGCTGTAGATGAAACTGGTGATCTTGATAAAATGGGTTCCTAGGATATGGTCTTGGGGGGGGCAAGATAGGTTGTTGAATCTGTGGCCAGTGGGGACAGTTCACCTGGATGTGACCCAGCTGACCACAGTTAAAACAGCGCGTATTTTGTAAGTTTATCATGGCCTCTCCCACCCCTTTGCTGACAGCCAGGGCCACCGTGTGCTCCATTGACATTGCCTTTGTGCAAGCCTCCACCATCTGAGAGATGGTGGGCTCGGGGTCCTGAGGTAGTGCACGGAGAATCTTTTTTGTTTCCGAATTAGAATTAGAAATGGCCATCTTTTGTAGAAGCTCTGCACGAGCTTCTGCGTTGTCTATTTGTCTCTCAATGGCCTCTTTCAGTCTATCAACAAAAGTAATAAAAGTCTCCTCAGGCCCTTGCATGATAGAAGAAAAGTTTTGGAGGGGGGTCTTACCATCCGGTATCTTCAGAAGTGCCTCCTTTCCCACTGCTGCTATGTCCTGGAGCAGCTCCTGTGCTAGTAGAATTTGGTCCTCCGGACTGCTGAACTCCCCTTCTCCAGCAAGGGCTTCCATTGCCTCATCCCCCTCTCCCACCACCTCTGCGAGATCATACTTGCGCAGGAGTGGTTTCAACAGTTTTTTCCAATGAATCTCCCAGAGGTCACATTCGGTGGGAGAAAACAGTGCCTTAGCAATATACTTTAAATCATGGGGGACTAGCAAACGTCCAGCAAATGTTAAGTCCAGCACATTTTTAAAGAAAGGCGAGTTTCTGCCGTAATCTTTGGCAGCCTTCCTTAACTCCTTCACCTCAGCGTATGGAATTTGCTCCCACTTTGGCTCCCTCCCCCGCTGGAGGATGACCGGTGCCGCAAAGCTGCCCAAGTCCCGTGCCAGTTCCAAATCCCCATCCTTAATTGCCTCCTCTCTGATCTTTGCCCAACCCCCCCCCGACTTGTTGGAATGCCGGGGGCTGCCACTCTCCTCATCCTCTTCCGAGGATGAAGCAGGCTGGGTTAGGGCACGGTGCCTCCCCCTGGCCGGTGGGTCCCGGAGACCGTACGTCCGACAGGCCAGGATGGCCTGCTTCCGGCCAGGCTTCTTCCTGGTTCCGGTAGCATGGGAACTGGCAGTGGCAGGAGAGGAGGAGGCGTGTCCCGACCCACCCACCGGGGTGTGACTTTCTGGTGGGGGGGTTCCCACCCACGGGGGCTGGGCCCACTTGGGGGCTGGTCCCAGCCACAGGGGGCCCACCCAGGGGTGTGGTCAGAGGGAAGGAGGGGACGGGGCCCGACGCAGGGGCGGCACTCGACGGAGGGCGGGGAGGAGGCGGGGGCGAGACGGCAGGAATTTTCTGGACTGAAGGAGAAGGAGGGGCGCCATCTTGGGGCTGGTCTTTTTTCGCCATGAGGTAGGCGCCATTTTGTCCTATTTGTTCAGTTAAGTCCTCTAAAGAGCAACAGGGTTTCAAACTAGGATTAGGGTCTCTGGGGTGGAGGGAACAGGAATGACATGTGTTGGGGTGGCCAGTCCCAACACACAAATGGGACAGGGAGGATCGGGAAGCAGCAGAGAGGCGGCAGCAGCTCTGTGCCGATGTATGGCAGGATCTGTCTCCCGATCTGCCCTTAGGGGAAGAGGGAATAGGATTGCGGGGGGAGGAACACGAGGTAGGTGAACTGGGGACCCAACTCTCTCCCTTCTTTTTTAACAAATTAAGAATGGAATGAAAAAGCGGAAAAAAACGACCAACTGAAATCCTCCCCTGAACTTGTAAATCGTAAATCTTTCTCCCAACTCTTCCCCAGAAATCCGGCATCAAAACATCTTCCCGTGTAGTAGCAGGAAAATGTTCAAAAATAAATTTAACAAAAGGCTTTAAATCTCTCTTATTAAAAGAAATGTTCCCTAAAACAAGGTGGGACTTAATTTGGATATAAAACTCCCGTTGAGCTGGAGACAGGCGGTTGCCCATTATATCAGGTCTCACAGCTAAATCACCCTCTTCGAAAAGGAAAAAAAAAAAAAAAAAAAAAAAAAAAAAAAAGGGAGTTGAAGCCTAGTCAGGCGTAAGAAAAAGCAAGATAAGCATACCTCTGAAGGACACAGGCATAAAACGGGGACATCGAAGAGGGGTCTGGTGGAACTTCTGCTGGTCCGAGGGCGTTGCTGCTGCCGCGCAGCTCGAAAGTCCGACGGTTATCAGCAGAACCCAGGAGACAGAAGCCTTCCAAACTGAAAGGGCGACTGTCCCTGGAACTGGTCCCGAACGCCGCTTGCAATCCTGGAGAAGGCTGGTCACAGAGCAGGCAATCTCCAGGAGACGGTCAAGGACTGGACCTGCTGGTGTCCGTCCCTGTTCGGGCAGCCAGTTGCCGAGCCGTGGGGGCTTTTAGCCACTCGGCACGAAGCTCGGATAGCTGGTACATCTGAGGGTCCACCAGAAGAACGGGAGGGACACTCGGGCTGCTGAAATCCTGCTCGTTTATTGAAGGGTCGCAGAAGGGGCAAACAGGGAGACAACGAAGCAGAAGGAAGGCAGATTCCGAGAGCCCCGAAGGGCGGGGTGAGGATTCTTTTACTGCGTAGGGGTAGGAGGGTTTAGCATTCGAGGGTACAATTGGGAGAAGGCTAAAGGGAGGGGAAATATAACATTAACCAGTGGGGAAAAGGGAAAGGAGTGTTCTTGGTAGAAGAACCAAAGGGAAAACGTGGAACAGAGAAGATTCTAGGCTAAGGGGCAGACTTGAACAATAACTGACAGGACAGGGGGAGGGTACAATTCTCTTCCAAAAGGGGGTGGAGAACTCATGCAACTGCTGTTTCCCATGGCAACCCTAGACTGACTTCCCCAACCCCTCCTCCTACAGAACTCCTTTACTTTGTGCATGTTCTGATGGCCTGGATCCATCTTACAGACTGACCTCAGCACCCTTTTTTTAAAGATTTTGGGTTTTGGTTCCAATATTAAGATTTTTTTTTTAACTGGAGTTGAAGCAATAGGAGGATGAGAGATGGATTGTGCACGACTGTGTCTTGAGGGTAAAAATATTGCAGTTTCAAACTTGGACCTAAAGTATTGAAAATGAAACTTACAAATCCCAGTGAATTGTGTGACAGCAGCTTTTCCTGTAGGATGTGCAGCATCACAAAGACTTCATCAGTGGGGTTGGGGGTGCTTGGAGCTTTGTCCTGTGCCACTCTGGGATGTCATGAACCAGGACTTCACCTGCCACCAGCCCAGCTCACCCTCTGCCACCGCAGCTCCTTGGACCTTGTGTCCCCAAAGCAGACACAAAGTGTTTCTGCTGCTCCCCCTTTGCACAAATCCACAGAGAGCTGGGATTTTTCCAAGTCTCGTGTCTCCACTGGGCCATATTCCCAAAGAACAAGCAGCACATCCTGATGAATACAGTGAGTTACGTAGATGGTTGTCAGCTCCACTTCCTGCCTAGAAATCCTGAAACTGCTTCTAAATGCTGCTCCTTCAGTTCCTGGACACCTTCTCACACAGAGCTGGGAAAAAAATCCCCTGGCCACCAGCTAAAAGGTGACTTATGCCAAAGTTAGAGCTCTGTGAGAAATCTCTCTCCCTCCCTGTCCTTTTAATGTATCTGTGCATGGGGGTGTGCATGGATGTGTCTTGTATGCAAAGGAAGGCGCGTGCAAGCAACGTGACTGACACTGTCACTGTCCATGCTATTCCATACCCACGGGTACAGAGACACTATGGAAACCCTGGCACAGACAGGGCCTTCTGTCCATGGGTACAGAGACATCCAAGAGCCCCTGGCACACACAGAGCCTTCTGTCCATGGGTACAGAGACATCCAAGAGCCCGTGGCAGACACAGAGCCTTCTGTCCATGGGTACAGAGACATCCAAGAGCCCCTGGCACACACTGGCCTGGCAGCACAGGTTGCTTTCCCCACAGGCTGCAGGAGATGAGAACACAACATTTGCCAACACTGACTGCAAGCCACAGCTGCGGGTGCTCCCCGTGAACCTCAGCTCTGGGACCACTGTCTGCCCCGAGCTTCAGGGGCTGCAGTGGGAGCCCGGCTGGGCTCTGCCCTGGGGCCATCCTGCAGGGACAGCTGCAAACAGGGAGCCTTCCCTTGCCACCAAGAGCCAAGCCAGGGCTGCAGGGCAGCTGCTCCAGCCCGGACTGCACTGCTGAGTGCTGTGCTCTGGGGCTGGGGCTCCCCGCACAGGGGACTGGACTGGTGTGCCAGAGGAGACAGAGAAGCTGCAGCTTCAGCCTAACTGAGGTGGGTGTGTGGGCTGGGAAGAGTGGGGAGGCTCAAGGGGATTCACAGAGCTCATCCTGCTGGAAGGACGAGGAAAAGGGAGTGGGAACTCAGCAGTGAGGAGAGCTGAGGGCTGGAGAGCAGCTCTGAAGGACACTAAAATCCCACCAGACCTCTGAGATATTGCTGCTCCTCAGCCAGTGCCAGGATGAGTCCCTAAGCCTGGGGCTCGGCCTTCCTCATGGTGAGGGGCACCAAGGAAAGCAGCAGTGTGATGGAGACTGCCATGGGCTGGGAACTCACTGGGGGAAAAGAGGGAGCAGTTGGGAAGGTTGGAAAGGCAGGTGGGAGAGAGAACAGTTCAGAGAAGGGCTGAGCTACAGCTTGAGCAAGCTGCAAAATGTCATTTGGGGTCAACCCAGATTCATTTCATTTCAGAAGCTATTTAACAAGTTTATTTTTTGGGTGGTGGCATGTTTTCCTTGGGAGGTGTACACTCTGCAAACTTGAGCTGTGTTGCTGAAATGCTCAAGCAAGGCTGTGCTGCAGGTCACACCATTTCTTCTTTGGCTGATTCTGGCCCGGTGCTGAGCTCCAGCAGAGCCCTGGCAGAGCCCAGAGCAGCCTCAGCACCCGCAGAGCCCGGCTGCAAGGAGAGAAACCAGAAAGCGCCCGTCAGCTGAAGGCTCCTGTCCCCTTGTCCCAGCCGCCCGCGGTGCCCAGGCCATGCTGGCCGTGCCCAGAGCGGTGCCCAGAGCTGCCCATCACTGCTGCCTTTGGCAGCAGAGCAGGAGGGCAGGACATGTGCCCAGCCTGCAGCCAGCCACGGCACATCCAGCCCTCAGCAGCTGCCCGGAGCAGGATGCTCCTGTGCTCGCTGCCATCTCCCCAAAGCTCTGATCCCACCATGCCAAGCAGACGGGACCCACCTGACGCCATCCACCGCTGGAAGAAAAGCTGGTCCCAAACGATGTCCTCAGCCTTCTCCAAGGGCACGGCCCATCCACGCCACAGCTGCTCCCAAGCACTTCCCCATCCAGACTGGACCCCACCTAGAACGCTTCCTCTAGAAAAAGAAACAACAAATGTTTGAAAATAGATTACAGAAAAAAAGGGGAACAAGAAAAAAGGTCACAAATCTTATTTCTGTCAGGGGCTTGAGGAAGGCCCAACCCCTGCATGCCGGGGAAAAACCCACCCACAGGTGAGGGAAGCCCAGGATTTCTCCCTTCCCCCCTGCACTGCCCCCCAAAATAATGCTGATCCCAAAGCAAACAGGGGCAGTGGAGCAGCCCAAGCCCTTCCTTGCCTGCAAAGCAAAGCAGCCCCTGCACAGGTTCTGGAGTCCCACCTCTGCTCACACCATGGGGGTTTGTTTGTGTCGGGCTGGCTGCCCCAGCCCCAGCCCCAGCCCGGGGCACGGTGGGTGCTGGGGGCTGTTGGCAGGGCCAGGAGCCCACTCCCATTTCGTACCCACCCCAGCCCATGCCCCCAGCCCTGCCAAAAGCAGCCTGGCAGCCGACTGAAGGATCAGCTGCATCTGCCCCAGCAAAGGGGCAACCTTTGGCTCCCAGCCAATCTGAGCAATGCCCAAATCTGGGAGCATCCCCCTGCGTGTGGACTCATCTGCAGATTCCCTGTGGAGCCTGGCTTTGGAGAAGGTGCCAGAATCCAAGTCCATCATCTTCAGCTGGCCAGGCCGAGGAAGAGATTGTCATCCTTGAGGTTGTCCTTGGTGTCTCCAGCAGCAGCAGCCCCACCTGGTGCAGCTTCTCCAGGGGCTCCTTCTCCTTCCCTGGGGCCAGACCAGGCTGTCAGGGTTCTGCCCAGGGCCCCAGCTGTCAAGGAACCAGACAAGCAAAACCCAGGTGATGGTGGCCACCAGTGCTTGCCACACCAGGTCTCCAGCTCAGCTCCAGCCCAAGAGCTGCGTGTTCCCTTCTGCTGACCCCTGCTCAGAGCTACAGGCAGCACAAAACCTGTCTGGTTGGCTTTGCCACTGATTGCCAAGAGATGTGTGGAGCTGTTACCTGCCAGGCCCCTGGATCCAACTGTGCACGTGGATCTCTCCCATCCTCTAGGGCAGAGGAACACCCTGCACCCAAGGATCACAGAAAAGCTCTTCTAAGGACGGCCTGTCCAAGGGCTGCATGGACAAACACCTCTTAATGACATCCTGGCACTCTGGGGAGAGAAACCAGGAATCACCAGTCAGTTGGAGAAGTTGCCCCCCTGTTCCCATGCCCAGGCCATGCTGGGTGTGCCCAGAGCTGGGCCTAAACTTCCCCATGGATTCTCTGTTTAGAGGAGAGCAGGACATGTGCCCCCTCCTCAGCAGCTGCCAGAGCAGGATGCCCACGAGCTGCTGCTGTCTCCCAGCACTGGTATTGCCCCCGTGGCCAGAGATGAGGATCCACCTTGAGAGAGCCGTCGTGGGAACAAGATCCGCCCCCAGATGATCTCCTGGCCCCTCCTGAACGGGTGCTTGCCCATGACCAGGTGGCACAGCAGGAGGCCCAGGGACCAGATGGTCGCTGCCTCGCCGTGGTAGCGTCGGTGGTGGATCCACTCTGGTGGGCTGTAGGACAGGGTTCCTGTGGAACACAGACAGAGTTCAGCAGGGGGATGCTGCTGCTCCCAGAGCCTGGCCCCAGCACCCCTGGGCATGTGGGGGCTGCCCCAGTGGCACACGGGGTGACCGCTGCCCTCTCGCCAGCACCTGGGACTTGTGTACAGACTCGGGGCTGGAAAAGAAGCCACTGGTGCTGGAAGAGGGCAGCAGAAACCCTGGGAAGGCCCAACCATGACACACAAAAGAAACTCATTCCAGTGGTGGAGAAACCCACTCGACTCCCTGCCTGCACAGCCCCCCAAAAATGTGAACAAGTCAAGGCAAACAAGGGGAGCAGAGCAGTCCAAACCCTTCCTCACTTGCACACCAAACCGTCCGGGGCACGGGGTCAGACCCCCCTCTCTGCTACCCCCATGGGGGTTTTTGTCGGGCTGGCTGCCCCAGCTCCAGCCCCAGCCCAGGGCACAGTGGGTGCTGTGGGCTGTCGGCAGGGCTGGGAGCTGGACCCCCTCACACCCCCACCCAAATCAACCTGGCTCCAGCATTAATCCCATCCCAGCTGCAATAGGGGGAGCCCCGGTGCTGCACCCCGGCTGGGCCATGAGATGCCCAGGAGCATCCCCTGGCAGGGCTCACCTGCAAACTGGGTGAAGGCTGTGTCTTGGAGGAAGGCGCCACAGCCAAAGTCGATCAGTTTCACCCGCCCCGTGGCCAGGTCGAGCAGGATGTTCTGGGGCTTGATGTCCCTGTGCAGGACCCCGCAGCTGGTGCAGTGCCGCACGGCCTCCAGCACCTGGCGGAACAGCCCCCGCGCCTCCTCCTCCGGCAGGAACCTCCGCTCCGCCAGGAAACCCGACAGGTCCTGGCACCGCTCCGGGCGCTCCAGCACCAGCAAGAAGCTGTCGGGGAGCTCGAGCCACTCCAGGAGCTGAATGACACCAGCGCAGCCAGAGGCCACCTTGGCCAGCAGCACGACCTCCAGGGGTGCGCTGGTGCCGTCGGGCTGCGGGAGGAGCGCGATGCCGTCAGTGGGGCTGAGGCCGTGCCGGGGCTGGGGAAGCCCTCAGCCAGCCCGGGATGCTCTGCATGCCCCGCTCAGCCCACGCCCGCTCTCCCTGCAGGGCTCCCGGCAGCTCCCACCCTGCCGGGCCCCGGCTCATCCCCGCCCGGCACGGCCCGGCTTCTGCCGCTGGCCCCGCTCACTCACCAGCTCGCCCCAGTGCCGGATGCGATCCCGCGGCACCCTTTTGATGGCCACCTGCGAGCAAGGGAGAGCAGCGGGTTCAGCTCGCCCCCCGCCCTGCGCAGCCCCATCCTCCTCCTCCTCCTCCTCCTCCTCCTGCGCCCGCCGCCGGCCCCGCCGCTCACCGGGGCGCCGTCCGAGAGCCGCGTGGCCGCGAAGACGCTGCCGAAGCCGCCGCTGCCCAGCAGCGAACCCAGCCGGTACCGCTCCTGCAGGGCCTCCTGCGCCTTCCCTGCGGGCGGGACGCGGCTGTCAGCGCTCGGCCCGGGGCCAGGAGCGGCCCCCGAGCGCCCCCCGAGCGCCCCGGGCCGGCCATCCCCAGGCGTTCTCTGCTGGCAACGGGACAGCGGCGGCTCGGGGCCGGCGGCCGCGCTGCCGAGCGGCGGAGCTCGGGCCGGGGAAGCCGCAGCGGAGGCGGCGGCAGCGGCCGCGCCGCCTGTGTCCTCCGCGGGGCCCGGGAGGAGCCGGGGCCGGGGCCGGGACTGGAGCCCACGTCGGGGCCGGGGCCGGGCTCGGGCCAGGTGGAGCCAAAGGGCGGCGATGCCGCCCCAGCCCCAGGCACTGATGCCCGCCCAGCAGCGCCAGCGCCAGCACGGCCAGAGCCGGGCGGGGGCGAGACGGCGGCGGGACGGCCGGGGACAGGGACGGGGACGGGGACGGGGACGGGGACGGGGACGGGGACAGGGACAGGGACGGGGCAGCTCCGCCCGGGGCCGGGGGCGGGTCGGGGGCATGGCCCGGCCCAGCAGGGGGAGAGAGAGACTGGGAGAGGAGGGGACAGCGGGAAAGGGCGAGCGGGAGAGGCTGCGGGACAGCGCGAGAGGGAGAGGAGGAGCAAGAGGGAGTCGACAAAGCCGCTTCTTTCGCTGCTTTTGCTGCTGCTGCCGCTGCTGCTGCCGCTGCTGCTGCAACTGAAGCAACTGAAGCTCCGGGGCCGTTTGTCCCCGTGTCCGTTTGTCCGTTGCCCGCTCGCCCCCGCGCCCAGCCCCGCGCTCCCCGGGGCAGCCCCTGAGCCTGTCCAAACTCGGGAATTTTGCCGTGTTCAGCCCAGACCCAGAGTCTGAACTTCTGCCCAGGGGCACAGGAATCCCCTTGGGCGCTGCTCTGCATTGTCCCTGCTGAGGGTCAAACACTCTCGGAGCGCATTCCCTGAATGCAGAATTTGCACCTGACCCAAGCACTGCACTTACCTCTCCAGCAGTGATTTCCAAAAAAAAACCCATGGGAAGGCAAACTGTGTGTAGCTCATGGTATTTTACAGGGTCTAAAACTTGCCAAGTCATGGATCTTAGAAGTGAGATCCATTTGGATTAATGGGATGGAGAAGTAGTGCAAGATGGAAAAGAGGAACATAGAAATAAATGGAGGAAAACATCTTTGATTTTTTCTTCCCATTTTCATTTCATTTCTTAAAAGCTATTTCAGTTTTCCTGGAGTCTTTTCCACAGTCCTGTTTGCTCTTTCCAAGAACCTTTCCTGGAGAACGAGGAAGCTTTGAGCAACTCCTGTCACAAGATGTGCCACCAGCTGCAGCTTCTCTTGGCTTTCCACACCTTGCTTGCAGCTCAGCTCTTGCAGCAAAGCGGGAGAAATATTTGAAGAACTTGACAGCTTGTTCTTTCTTTTCCTTGTGGGCTGGGCAGTTGTGCCATTGGTGAGGTTTTCATTGTTGCTGTTCTACCCTAAGAAACCATGACGGGCTACCAGGAATTGTCAGGGAATGCAAGCCTGACTGAATGCAGAGGAAGAATCTGCAGAGCCTGCAGCCAGAAATGGAGAGCTGTGTGATCATCACTGCAACATCCCCATGGACATCTTGAAAGTGATCTAGAATATGGAAATGGGCTGACAGAGGGAGTTTGTTTCTGCGTTCAGTTTAGATGCTTCCACATCTCATGCACTGATATAAATCAAGAGCACAATCAGTTCATGGAAAGCAGCAGAACAAGCTGGACCTCTCAGGAGATGACTGAAAGAATCTGAAAAGGAGAAATGCAGGCAATGACTTGGTGGAGTTTGTCTGGAAGAAGGGTCACTTTTTCCTAATAATTTCTAATCCATCTCCTCTGCATTTGTCTTTCTGAAAAAAAATTCAATCCCAGATTCCCCATGGAATGGGAAGCCTGAGCTTGTGGAAGTGCCTGAAAGATGCCCTGTTCCTCTGCAGGGACACTCAGGCTGGAGCAGGAGCCGGAGCCCTCTCTGGGGAAGCCTCCTCCGAGCTGGAATTTGTGCCGTGCTGGGAGAGGAGGAGGAGGGGGAGAGCGCTGGGCGCTGTGTGGCAGGAGCAGGAGGTTTGGGCCGCAGGACATTCCGTCTGCGCCGCTGCCCCGCAATGGGCGGGAACGCTGTGGGGAAGACTGGGGGACACTGGAGCGGACTGTGGATGGCACTGGGGGGAACTGGAAGGGCTTGGGAATGAACTCAGGTGTACTGGGAGGGACTGGGCTGTACTGGGAGGGACTGGAGGGGCACTGGGGTTGTACTGGGCTGTACTGGGGATGAACTGGGCTGTGCTGGGAGGGACTGGAGGGGTTGAATGGGCTGTTCCCGCCTCTGCTGCCTCCCATTTGCTGAGGCTCCCGCCCATCACTTCCCCCAACCAATCAGCACCAGGGATCCTGGCTTTGGGGGCGGTGCCTGGGGTCAGCGCCATCATTTCTTCTGCCTACAACTCCCATCATGCTCTGCGGCCCAGTGGAGGCCCATTGGGGCTGGGACTACAACTCCCGTCATGCTCTGCAGCCCAATAGAGCCCTATTGGGGCCGGGACTACAACGCCCATCATGCCCCGCGCCCCACAGAACCCCCCCCCCCCCCCCCGGTATCCGCCCCCATCTGTCCCATAAGTGTCCCCCAGACCCTCCAGGATCCCCAAGTGCCCCTCAGCGCCCATTCGGGAGCCCACAAAATTTTCCTGGCAAAGTATAGCAAAACAGGAAACTTTGGAAAAGCATTTAATACAACATCCCATCAAATGTAAAACACTTGTCATAGCAGTAACTTCATTCACTGAGCCCATTTAGCCTGAAAGCCTTAAACACTTCAGTTGTTCAGGTACCCAAAAATGTTCCATAGAAAGAGCATTAGAAGGAAAGGAGAGAGAGAGAGGCAGAAAGACAGAAGCTCCATAGAAAGACACACCTGTGGCTCCCAGCTCCTGGGGTTCCAGTGTGGCTGAGACACAAACCCCAGGGGAAGGCAGAGTCCATAGCAGGGGCTGACCTTGTGCTCCTTGGTTTTAAGCCCCTGGGCCTTCGTGGGCCTCCCCCCAGCTGGGACTTGTGATTGCTCGGGCGTTCAGAGCTGGGTTAGCGCTGTCCCAGCTGTGTGACTGATGGACAGCTCAACCCAAGGTGTCTCGGGACATCGATCTCATCCAGCCTCTGACAGCGACCACGGTGACACTGGGGAACCTCATGGAACCAAGGGTCAGTGTGACAATGCAGGTCCAGGGACACCCTGGTGACACTGGGGAACCTCATGGAGCCATGGGTCAGTTGTGACAATGCAGGTCCAGGGACACCCTGGTGACACTGGGGAACCTCATGGAGCCATGGGTCAGTTGTGACAATGCAGGTCCAGGGACACCCTGGTGACACTGGGGAACCTCATGGAACCATGGGTCAGTGTGAAAATGCAGGTCCAGGGACACCCTGGTGACACTGGGGAACCTCATGGAACCATGGGTCAGTTGTGACACTCTGGGGACCTCGTGGAACCAGAGGAGACCATTGTGAACCTCCCATGGAACCGAGGGCCCAGGGTGACACTGTGCAGCCCAGAGTGTCACCGAGGAGCCATTGTGACACTGTGGGTCCCCATGGAACCAAGGGAACGTGGGACAGGCTGGTGCCTGAAGTTTTAGCTTTCATATTTTCCAGATTCTGCACTGCATCAGTCTGTAACTCTGAACTTCATACAGAGTGTCAGCAAGTTCTCTTCACAGTGCAGTCAGACAAAACAATCCTTTTCCAGCCCGAGAACCAAGGACACCGCTGCAGCTTCAGCCCAAAAAGTGAAAACAACAGCGAATTGAGAAGAGCAGACTGGGAGGGTGGGACTGCACAACCTGAAGGTGTAATTGGACCATTAACCCCAATATGGAAATGAACCAGAACTTATAAAAGTGTGCAAATGTGTGACCTGTCGTCCATCCTGGGTGTACCCTCAGCCAGGCCCTTGTACCGCCCAAGGTGGATCCTTTGAAGGCCTTTTCAATAAATCCCTCCTTTATTCCCGTCACACTGTCCAGCCTCTGCTCCAGGTGGCCTCTCAAGGCATCAAGGCCTGGCTGGCTGGGCCACCTGGGGGCCACCTGACAGGTCCAGCTGACCTTGGCATGTCAAGGGCTGCTGCTTGTCAGCCCCTGGAGCACCGGGGCTCTGTGCTCTCCTTCCTGTGGAAAGAACTGTCCTTCTCCTCCAGGTGCCCATGGCCAAAATTTGGATTCCTCCTCTTATTTTGCTTCTATGCAAAGATTGTTCCCAATGAAATCTGCCAGGACAGACAGGTCTGGCTGGCTTGGCCACCCGGGGGCCACCTCTCATCTGCCTTTGGGACACTGGGACCATGTGCTTTTCTTTCTTATGGGAAAAAAGCACCTTCCACATCCAGGCACGCATGGCCAAAGTTGGGAATCTGCCTCCAGGATTCCCTGTGTCCAAGGATTTCTCCCAGATGAAAGCTTCCAGGAGAGACAAGTCTGGCTGGGCTTGGTTTCCAAAGAGCTGATTCTTATCTGCCTTTGAAACACTGGGGCTCTGTGCTTTCCTTTCTGATGGAAAGAACTCTTCTTCCTGCACAGGTGCCCATGGCCAAAACTGAGATTCCACCTCCAAAACTCTGTACATCCAAGGATTCCCCCCAGATGAAAGGTGCCAGGAAAGACATGTCTGACTCTCTTGGCCTATGGTGACCACCTCTCATTTTCTTCCAAAACACCTGGGCTTTGTGCTTTTCTTTCCTATGGGAAAAACTATCCATCTCGACCAGATGCCCATGGCCAAAGTTGGGAATGTTCCTCCAGAATTCCCTAGATCCAAGGATTTCTCAGTGACAAAAGCTGCCAGGACAGGCAGGTCTGGCTGGCTCAGCCTCTCAGGAGCCACCTCTCTCCTCTACTGCCCCTGAAACACTTGGGCTCTGTGCTTTCCTTCCTATGGAAAAGAACCACCCTCCTTACCAATGCAGAAATGACCAAAATTGGGGTTCCACCTCCAAAATTCCTTATATCCATGGGTTGCTTTCAGACAAAAAAATACCAGGACAGAGAGGTCTGGCTGCCCTTGGCCTCTGGTGGCCACTTTTCATCTGGCCCTGAACCACCGGTGTTCCGTGCTTTCCTTCCTATAGGAAAGAACCATCCTTCACCTCCAGGCAACCAGATCCAAAACTGGTATTCCACCTCTAAAATTCCCTATATCCAAGGACAAAATCTGCCAGCACCATCTGATCTGGCTGGCCTTGGCCTCTGCTGGCTGCGGCTCATCCGCCCCTGGAACACTGGGGCTGGGTTGTTCCCTTCCTATGGAGACCACGGTGATGCTGTGAGGACCTGGTGGAACCATGGAGACCATTGTGACCCTCAGGGGCTCATGTCACCAAGGGGGCATTGTGACACCTCAGGGCCTCCTGGAAGCAAGGGACCATTGGGACACTGTGGGGCCCCATGGAACCGAGGGAACATGGAACAGGTCTGGCTGGCTTGGCCTCCCAGGGGCCACCTAACAGGTCTGGCTGATCTTGGAATGCCAAGGGCTGCCTCTCATCAGCTCCTGCAGCACTGGGGCTCCGTGCTTTCCTTGCTATGGGAAAGAACTGTTCCTCTTTTCACACAGCCATGGACAAAATTGGTACTTCCCCTAAAAAGTTTCCTGCATGCAGTGGTATCTGCCAGAAAAATCTTGCCAGCTCTGGCTGGCCTTGGCCTCTGGTGGTCACATCTCATCTGCCTCAGAAGCACTGGGGCTCTGTGCCTTCCTTCCTACAGAAAAGAATTGACCTTCTTGTCCAGGGGCCATGGCAGAAACTGGAATTTGGCCAACAAAGTTCCATCTATCCAAGGATTGCTCCCAGACAAAAGCTGCCAGGACAGACAGTTCTGCCGGGCCTTGGCCTCTGGTGATATGAGCAGAATGTTTTCATTTGCAAACACCTTGGAGAGGGCCCAGAGATTTCCCAGGCTGCGTTTGCAGGCCTCAAGAACAAAACACGTATATGGAGGCTGATGTGCCTGGGCTCAGTTGTGGAGAGACTGAGGACAGATCAGGAGTGGCCTGGCAGGGCTTGAAGGGTGGATTCAGAAATGGAGGAGCTTTTCTCCATAGTGGGAAACAGCCAGTGAGAGAAATTATACCACAAATGCAACTGGTGAAATCCAGACTGGACACAAGAGAAGAGAGGAATTTCCTCCCAGGGCAGGGCTGTGGTGCAACACATCCCCAGAAGGAGCCTGGAGCAGCCCAAGGCTTTGTGTGGCCAGGCAGAGGCAGGCAGGAGGCAGAGCTGTCAGCAAAGGAAGGGGCCAGCGAGGTGGGGCAGCCGGGGGATGAGGACAGCCTGCAGGGACAGAGGCTCAGGGCAGGTGTTGGAACCCAAGGTGTCCCTCAGACACTCTTGGATGTTCCGGGTCCAGGTCAGAAGCATCTGAGACCCTGGCAGGCACCTGGGAACCCCTGTGGTTTTGAATTTGACCCATGGAACAATTTACCAACCTTGCCGGAAGAACAAGAAATCACAAAAGTTTAGATATTCTAGTAGAAGTAGTCACAAAGAGAAAGGAAGGATTTTTGAGTGTTGTACAGGGGGGGTTTAGGCCTTGTACAGAGGGGTCTGAGTTTTGTACATGGGGGTCAGAAGTTCTAAGATGGAGGGATCTGGGCGTGCCCTGTCCTCCTTCTTTCTCCTTCCTGTCCTCCATGTTCTTGGTGATGTTGGCACTCACAGATTGGTTTAGAGTAGAAAGTCACTGTTCAATATAGGTGATAGGCATTGGGGAAAAACTATAAACATTTAACACGTAATGTGTGATATAAAAGATGGCACCAGCCCTTGGGTGAGAGAGACGGAAAGAGACGGAAAGGGACAGAGACGGAGACAGAGACAGAGACGGAGAGAGACGCAGAGGGAGAAGGAGTCAGAGGGAATGTCAGGGAGTGTGTGTGCCTTGAGATAACATGCAATAAACTACCTTGAGACCAGACGACTGAAGACTACTGAGTCTTTCTTTGAAGGCCCAGGTTGGAGGAGAGACTTTACTGCCTCCCAGGGTCACCCCAATCTGGGGGTGAGCCCCGTCAGTCTCTTTCCCTGTGTACCAACCCCTAAGCCCTCAGATCATTGGATCCCTGATGCTCTCCCCCACTTCCTCTTTTCCTGTATTTGTACCCTAAACCCTCCTTTGTCTTCGTCTTTAACCCCCAGACCCCGGGAGCGTCAGACCCTAATAAACCCTGGCTGGAGCTCCATGCCTGGACCCTCCCGTGTCTTCACTGCCGAGCTGCTCCGTGTGTGTGTGTGTGTGCTGGGGCTCTCGTGGCTCCTGCCCGGCAGCACAAAACACTCTCAGGGAAAGTTGTGCCTGCCACCACCACAGACCACAACAGTGTCCCTTGGGACCAAGAGGCCATTGTGACACTGTGGGACCAAGGAGAGCATTGCTGCCCTGCCAGACCTCATGGAACCAAGGATCCACTGTGACACTGCAGGGCCTTGGGGGACCACGGTGACATTGTGACACTGCAGGGCCCAAGGATCCAAGGGACTTTGTGACACCAAGGGGTCCCATGGAACCAAAGGGACATTGAGACACTGGGAGGCCTCATGGAATCATGGAGACCATTGGGACACTCTGGGGCCTCATGGAACCGTGGTGACACCAAGTTGTCTGGGAGTGTTGATCTGTGGGAGCATAGGAGGGCTCTGCACAGGGCCCTGGACAGGCTGGATCCAGGGCCCAAATCCAACAAGGTGAGGTTGAACAAGTCCAAGTGCCGGGTCCTGCACTTTGGCCACAACAACCCCTGCAGCGCTCCAGGCTGGGGACAGAGGGGCTGGAGAGCAGCCAGGCAGAAAGGGACCTGCAGGGACTGATGGACAGCAGGCTGGACATGAGCCAGCCGTGTGCCCAGGTGGCCAAGAAGGCAAATGGCTCCTGGCCTGGATCAGGAATGGTGTGGCCAGCAGGAGCAGGGCAGTGATTCTTGCCCTGTGCTGGGCACTGGTTGGGCAGCACCTCGAGTGCTGTGTCCAGTTCTGGGCCCCCAATTTAGGAAGGACATGGAGGGGCTGGAGCGTGTCCAGAGAAGGGCAACAAGGCTGGTGAGGGGTCTGGAGCACAAGTCCTGTGAGGAGCGGCTGAGGGAGCTGGGGTTGTTGATCCTGGATAAGAGGAGGCTCAGGGGAGACAAGGCGGTGTCAAGGCACAGGTTGGACTTGATGATCTCCAAGGTCTTTTCCAACGTTGCTGATTCTGGGATTGTCTGAAACCAGCCTTGGAGCAGTTGCAGGAGGAGCCCTGGGCCTCCTCTTCAGAAGCTGCAGCAGCCCAGGTCCCTCAGCTTCTCCTCACAGCCCCAAAGCCCATCCTGTCAGTCCTGCAGAGCCTCTGCAGCTCCTCCTCCTTGCCCAGAACAGGGAGCCCCACAGGCAGACACAGCAGCCCAGATGTGCCCCCCTGGCCTGGGCTGCCTCTGGCAAGGGAGCAGCACGAGGCACTGCAGGAGCCTGCAGACAATTCCTGCAGCACCTGTGGGATGATCCTGCTCCCCAAGGGGCGTTCCCATGGTGCCAAGTCAGGAAGTGCAATGGGGAGTGGGGCCAGAGAGGAAAGGGCAAACAGGGATGGGCTGTGTGCAGGGCAGGGAACAGGGCTGGGCAAGAGGAAGAAATCTGGACCAGGGAAGAAGAAAGAAAGCAGAGGAGAAGCCAAGGAAATTCTCAGGGCAGTTTGGGGGTGGCTGCCAGGCAGCCCTGGCTCTGAGCAACAGCATCTGCAGTGGGACAGGAAACTCCCAGCTGATGGGAACAAACTGTCTGGCTGAGTGCAGAGGCCAGGACAAAGCTGAGTGGTTTCCCTGGCGTCCCCCAGCCCTTCCTGGCCCCAGGGGCTGATGGCATTTGTGCTGCCTCAGGTTCATGTCCCCACAGCACCAGCACGGGGGTGCTCCCACCTGCTGTGTGTAATGCAAACAGGGGCTCCTGAGCCAGCGCTGCCGTGTCTGTGCCTGCAAGGATGCGGCACCTGTGTGAGCTGGGGGAGAGGCCAGGGCTGCAGAGGGGGGATGTTGTTGGCAGCTCCATGAGGACGCTCTGGGACGCTGCCCTGGGCTGTGCAGCGCACTGGGGATGGATCAGCCCCTGCTCTGCTGCTCCTTCCCGTCTCCCTCAGGGCCCTTGCAGAGCACCAGCCGTGCTGTTTGCCCCCAGCCTGCCCACGGCCAGCCTGGGGCTGCTGACGGGGGTTTTCTGTGCTGAGCATTGGCCTGGCCGTGTTCTTGAGAGAGCCTGGGCAAGGAGCCTGGAGCCCCCAGGCCCTGGCCTGAGTCGTCAGCGCTGCCCCAGCAGTGCCCATGGCCTGTCCCTGCTGCAGCCCCGGCACTGCCACCCCCAGGACTGTGCCCGGCCCCGAGAGCACTCAGGCCCTGCAGCAACACCAGGGCCACCAGGGCAGCGGGGCAGGGCCACGGGAGGAGCACTGGCAACACCAAGTGCTGCTGCTGCTGCTGGGCACAGCTGCTGTGCCAGCACTGATCTGCCCCCAGCTCTGCACACAGACATTGCTGCTGCAGCTCCAGAGAAGGCAACAAAAGGGCAGCTCTGCAGAAAACTCTGCTGGGAGATCCCTGAGTTCCTTTAAAAACACCGAGAGTGCAGCCCCTCACTGACACAGTGGCCATAGGGAAGATGGAGATAAACAATATGAGAAATGGCACAAACAATGAGATTTCTTTGTGGACAATATGAAAAACTAAACTGAAGAAAAAGAACATCTGAAATGAAACCAACAAGAAGTATCAAAGACGACTTTTATTACAAGTGATTTGTAGAAATTGGCCAGCTGTTTAATATTCCCTGAAACCATCCAGTCATCCGTCTCCTCACTGCAGTCTTGAGCTCCTGGTTCCTCAGGCTGTAGATGAGGGGGTTCAGGGCTGGAGGCAGCACTGAGTACAGAACTGACACTGCCAGATCCAGGGATGGGGAGGAGATGGAAGGGGGCTTCAGGTAGGAAAATATACCAGTGCTGACAAACAGAGAGACCACGGCCAGGTGAGGGAGGCAGGTGGAAAAGGCTTTGTGCCGTCCCTGCTCAGAGGGGATCCTCAGCACGGCCCTGAAGATCTGCACATAGGAGAAAACAATGAACACAAAACAACCAAATCCTAAAGTGATCGAAAACAGAAGAAACCCAAGTTCCATTAAGTGGTATTTGGAGCAGGAGAGCTTGAGGATCTGTGGGATTTCACAGAAGAACTGGCCCAGGGCATTGCCATGGCACAGGGGCAGGGAAAATGTATTGGCTGTTTGCAGCAGAGCATTGAGAAAGGCACTGGCCCAGGCAGCTGCTGCCATGTGGGCACAAGCTCTGCTGCCCAGGAGGGTCCCGTAGTGCAGGGGTTTGCAGATGGACACGTAGCGGTCGTAGCACATGATGGTCAGCAGGGAAATCTCTGCTCCAATGAAGAACAGAAAGAAAAAGAGCTGTGCAGCACATGCTGTGTAGGAGATGGTGCTGGTGTCCCAGAGGGAATTGTGCGTGGCTTTGGGGACAGTGGTGCAGATGGAGCCCAGGTCGCTGAGGGCCAGGTTGAGCAGGAAGAAGAACATGGGCGTGTGCAGGTGGTGGCCGCAGGCTACGGCGCTGATGATGAGGCCGTTGCCCAGGAGGGCAGCCAGGGAGATGCCCAGCAAGAGGCAGAAGTGCAGGAGCTGCAGCTGCCGCGTCTCTGCCAGAGCCAGCAGGAGGAAGTGGCTGATGGAGCTGCTGTTGGACATTGGCTGTGGCTGCACATGGGCACCTGTTCATGGAGAAAGGACAGTGACAAGTCAGGAGAGGCTGCTTGGAGCCAAACCTGGGCCATTCCCTGTAGCCTGTCCTGCTGGGACTCACCCACCCTTGTTCCTGCTCTGGGAAAACCTTCATCCAGGTCCCTTTCTGAGCTCCAGCTGTGCTGGCTGAGTGTGCCAGGAGCAGCCAGGGCTGTGTGTGGGGACTCTCAAGGAGCCATCCCTGCCCCGCTGCCCTGGGTTTGTGGCCATGTGGCAGAGGGACAACGCTGAGTATTCAGCATTTGTCAGGGGAATCACTTCTAATGCAGAAAGGGTTTGTAGCATCTACACTTCCAGGTCTAAAGGATGGCAGGAGCTGGTTTTAGGAATTGTTTTCCTACCCACACATCATTCCTGGCTCTGTGAGGTCCGACATCCCCAGCATTCCTGCTGCACCCAGAGTTTGCCACTGAGAGATGGGAGAGGCAAAGGATTCCCTGTGGCTGAGGGCAGGTGAGGGGCTGGATGGGCTTGTTCCCCCAGCACTGCTCTGTTCAGCCCCCTCTGCTTCCCCGAGCATCTCCCTTGGCCTGGACATTCCCTCCTGAGAGGTGCCTTGTCCCTGCCAGCGCTCACAGAGCCCATCCCACCCCGTGTGCCCTCAGCCCGGCCCTACAGAAACCTGCCTGTGTGCAGGGCCCTGGCTGGGGCAGGGTCTGTGTGCAGCTGGCCAAGGGCAGCTCAGGAGAGCCCTGCTGGGCCCTGCCAAGGTGATGCTGCTGCTGTCCAGGGCTGAGCAGTGGCTGCAGGCCCTTTGTGAGGCTGCCAGCAGAGAGTCTGACCACCCAAAGTCACAGTTCTGGAGTCTCTGTAAATGTTCAACCATTCCTTTGATTATCCTGTGTGTCCCTTTCAACTCACAATGTTCTGTCATTCTGGGATTACAATTCCTCTTCTGCTTCTCTCATCCCCCTGTTGTCTATGATCAAAAGAAAAAAAAAAAAAAAAAAAAAACAACCAACCCTTGCAACAGAGTTAGAACAGTAAAGTAAAAAGCAGACCTTTATTGGAAGCTTCCAGGTGTCCCAGTGGGGATGAGGCACAATCGGCTCCTGATTTCAACAATTTCTAAAGGTTGATTAATTAGGATATTTAACAGGAACATCCAATAGGAGATTCAGTTGTCCCAGTTACACACCCCTAACTCAACCCGCTGGAGAAGGTCCAAGGGGTTCTTTGCCCCACATTTAGTTATGACTGCTCACATTCTGGTCAAAAACCAAAATGCTCTTCTTGTAGGTCCTCTTCCTGATAATAAGACTACATAGTATTTTAAAAATGGATATAGACAGCCTGCTTATTGTTATACAATCTAAGAGAAAGGTGAGGAAATGTAATAGAGTTAATTAAGGATTGTATTGATCGAAGTATATAATAGTAGTTTAATAGAGTTAATTAAGAGTTTAATAGCCTAAAGTAAGGATTATAGTTTTATAACTATATAATAGTAATTTATAGAGCTATGAATATGTAAAAATGTATAAAAATCAAAAATCTTTCCGTCATCACCCCAACTTTCCCATCCGTCTCCAAGCAGGAAATTGAAAACACTCCCAGGAAAGCTCCAGATCTTTAAAGGAATCCAAGGCTTACCTTCTTTGGGAAGTGTCCTCCGGATCTGTGCCCAGGCTGGTCTGGAGCTGGGAGCAGCCCTGCCCCAGCCAGCAGCTCTCAGCAGCAGCACCTGCCCTGCTCAGGGTGGCTCCTTCCCCCCACAGCTTCTGGCCAGCGCTGGCAGCAGCTCCCCGGGCCGGCTGAGAGCTGTCCCTGGCAGGCAGCAGAGTCCCTGGCCCAGCACAGCGCCCTGGGCTGCAGGACCCTGCTCTGCAGGACAGCCCTGGGCACCCCTGGCTGCTCTGCACAAGAGACCATCAGAGAATGTACTCACAGGGGCTGTGGGCATTGGGATGTTCCAGCTTGAGGAGATCACTGCAGGAGCTGCAGCTGCATTGTCCTGCAGCCAGAGGTTCCTGTGCCAAGGGCTGGCAGTGATTCTGCCCCAGGCACTTCTCAGCACCTTCCCAGCCCTGACTAATTGAAGCTCTCTGTGCCTCTGGGCTGTGCCCGCGCTGGCTGCAGCCAGTGCCCCAGCCCTGCTGGGCTGGGAGAAGAGCTGCTCATCCAGAGAAATGTGCTTTTGAAGCTCTGCTTGCTTACCAGCATCACCCTCTGTGCCAGGAGCCCGGCCCAGCTCAGCAGCACAGACACAGCACAAGGACTTGAATGAGCCTCTGGGGCTTTGTGCTCAGGCCCTGAACATCAGGCCCTGAGAGGGAGCTGCAGAAACCTCTCCAGAGCTCCAAGTCAGAATCCAACTCCAAAGTTGCTTTGACTTTTAATGGGTCCCACTGAGGGACACGAGTGAGAAAGTGTCCCCAGGCCCCAGGCAGAGCAGAGAACTGGAGGCACTGATGACAGGTGGGGACAAAGAGAAGCCAAGTTTTGGTGGCCTGGGGCACAGCAGGGTCTGTGCCACCAAGGGTTGTCAGGAGACACCTTGTCCTGAGGCCCTGGGGCCTCCTGGCACAGCCCCAGCCAGGCTGGGCACTGTCAGCCCCTTGTCCTGCCCTCAGCATCCCCCCCTAGCCCACATCCCAGTGGCCTCAAGGATCTGCTGGAAGGAGTCCCTGGGGAGCCTTGCTCAGGAATGGCCCTGGGGGCTCCACAATGCTCCCAGGCACTGCAGGTTTTTCAAAGGACTTTGGCTTTGGCTTTTGCCTTGGAGTCTCTGAGAGCTTTCTGCAATCATGGCCTCCAATTATCTGCTGTAATTAGTCCCTGGAGAGGCTTTGTCAGGAACAACACTCAGTGGGGCTCATTAATGCTTCAGGGTACTCAGTTCTTTTAAGGTACTTGGTGTTTCCCTTTTGCTACAGACTCTGTGAGAGGTTTGTGCAATCATGGCCCCAATTATCTGCTTTAACGAGTCCCTTGAGAGCTTTGTACTGACATTCTGTGGGGCTCATTAATACTTTGAGATACTCAATTTTTTAAGGTACTTTGGATTTTCCTTTCCACACTCCACAGAGGTTTTTGGGCCATTTTGAATCTCTGAGAGGTTTTTGTGCCATCCTGGCCTCCAGTTCTCTCCTCCAAGGAGTCCATGAGGAGCCTGTGTTGGGGATGGACCTCAGTGGGACCGATTAATGCTTTGAGACACTTTGAAGTTTTCTTCTGACTTTGACTCCTGGAAAGGTTTGTGCAATCTCCTCTCAGGCCCTGAGGTTCCAGGGCTCAGCTCCAAATGCACCACGGGGCTCATTAGGATCAAGCAAGTCCTGACAAACCATGGCTCTGCCTTGATTTCCCTCTGGTCTGGGGCAGTTCATCAGGAAGTTTCTGTAGTGGTTTTGAGATTTCTCGGCCAATGCATCAATTAGTGTGGTGGGTTCAGTGCTGGCTAATTACCAGTGTACTCACTAGAATATACTTACTCATTTCCTGCTATGAGATAGGATTAGGAGAAAGGCAAAGTGGGCTCAAAACTTTAAAAAGGTTTATTAATAGTAACTAAAAGAAAGAGTAATAAGAATCAAAACAAAACTTTCAGAACACTTCCTCTGTCCATACAACCTGACAATGTAAAGAGAGAAAGCCTGTCAGTTTGCCACCACTAGAATAGTCTTTCTTCACTTGACTTAGGGAGGGAAGTTCCTCTTGTTAATGTTATGGAGACTTCTCCACAAGAAAACAGTTCTCTCATGGCTTTTCAGTTCCACCAATAGCAGGTGCCTGGAAAAATCTGCAATCATAAAGTCCCTCCCATTTTTTCACAGCTTTTCCCACAGCTGTGTTTATGGGCCATGCCAACTTAGCGGGTATTGGTTGAAAGATGAATTGTTTAAGAGCAAAGGTTCTCTTCATCTATTTCTGAAATCAACTTCATCTCTGGGAACAGACGAGTTCTTCTCTCCCTGGGGGCACAGGGTCTCATCACTCTTCTCTCTTTCTCTGTTCAAACTTCACATGGGATCACAGCAACTTCAACATTTGCTTACTTTAGCACGTAGTCCTTTGCAGAACAAGTCATCTCCCCATTCTTTTCAATACATTATTGGGAAAAAGAGAGTCTGATGTATCATTCCATCCTTCTCCATAACTTTACCAGAGGATTTCAGCCCCAAGATCAAGTCATCTCCTCATCCCTCCCATCTGGGACTCAACTTCCTCTTCACTGACCTCGGTGTCTTCACGTTGCTCCTCTGTGTGCCTGCACTTTGTCCTTTTCTCTCAGTGGAGGGAGGATGGAAGCACGGGAAGAGTCAATATCTGAGCCGGGGCCTGCAGATGGTTGCGTGAGCCCGGCCGGGCTGGGTCCTTGCGGCCAGAGCTGTTTTCCCATGGAGGTTTGTGCAGCGGCTGCGCTGGGGCTGTGTCAGGCTGGGCGGCGCTGGGGGCAGGGCCAGGATCTCAGCAGCCAGGCCAGAGCAGAGCAGCAGCACGGCCGGGGCCGATGGCTTCTCCTGGCCCTGCCCGCTGGTTGCGGGCCAAGCCCAAGGGCGGCAGAAGCTTGGCCGAGCCGGCCCGGCCCGGGGCTGCTCCTGGGGCCCAGCGGATCCTGGCTGGGCCCGGGCTGGCGGCGGGGCAGGGCTCGGCAGCGGCCAGATGTCAGCAACCGCAGCCACGGCCCGGCCCGGCCTTGGCCCCGCGGCCTCCCCTCCCCTGCCCGGCAGCCGATGGGGCCTGGCGGGCTCCCTGGGAAGGGGCCCGGCCCCACGGCAGGAGCCGCCCGGCCCGCCCCGGCCCAGACGGGGGCTGGCCCGGCCTTGGCACCTCTTTGCTGGCCAGAAGGGAAAGAGACCCAGCCAGGCTTCTTCCTCTTTAACTTGTGTCTTCACAGAGGCGTGTGCAGTTTCCTTAGTGGTTTAATAGATTATCAATTCTCAAAGCTAATTTCTGATTGTTTTTTTGTCAGACACAGAGGAAACTGCTAGCAGCTTCTCTCAGGACATCACTTGTGTGATGCAAAACCACCACAACAGCACAGAGCACAGAGTTGGTTTGTCCATATGTAGTGGTCATGTGCCTGAGGCCTCAAAACCCCATCTTGGGAGATCTCTGGGCCCTCTCCAAGTTGTTCTCAAATGAAAACATTCAGCTCATAGTCTAAGAAAATCACTAGAGAACAGGGCCAGCCTGACCTGTCTGTCCTGGGTACTTTTGTCTGGGGACAATCCTGGGGTATTGGGAATTTCGGAGGCCAAATTTGAATTTTGGCCGAGGACCCTGGACATGAAGGCCAGTTCTTTTTCACAGGAAAAGGAAAAGGAAGGAAGGAACAGAGCCCCACTGTTTCCTGGAGGCCAGCTGGAGCTGGCAGGTTTTTTTTCCTGGAGATACACTTGCATATAGGAAATTTTTAGGGACAGTACCAATTTTGGCCATGGGTATCTGAAAAGACAGATGGTTCTTTTCCACAGCAGAGAAAGCACGGAGCCCCAGTGCTGCAGGAGCTGATGAGAGGCAGCCCTTGGCATTCCAAGATCAGCCAGACCTGTCAGGTGGCCCCTGGGAGGCCAAGCCAGCCAGACCTGTTCCATGTGCCCTCGGTTCCATGGGGCCCCACAGTGTCCCAGTGGTCCCTTGCTCCCAGGAGGCCCTGAGGTGTCACAATGCCCCCTTGGTGACACGAGGCCCTAAAGGGTCCTCACGGTCTCCATGGTTCCATCAGGCCCCACAGAGTCATGATGATCTCTGGGTCCATGAAGCCCCGCTGTGTCACCATGGCCCCTTGGTTCCATGGGCTCCAGTGGTGCCACAATGATCCCCTTGGATCCATGAGGTCCCCACAGTGTCACAGGGATCTCCATGGGAAGGAAAGAACCGAGCCCCAGTGTGGCAGGGGCAGCCACCAGAGGCCAAGGCCAGCCAGACTTGACGGTAGTGGCAGATTTTGGCTGGCAGCAACCCTTGGATATAAAGAATTTTAGAGGTGGAATCCCAATTTCAGCCATTTCTGCATAGATAAGAAGGACGCTTCTTTTTCATAGGAAGGAAAGCACCGAGCCCCAGTGTTTCGAGGCAGGTGAGAGGCAGCCCCCAAGAGGCCAAGGGAAACCAGACCTGTCTGTCCTGGCTGCTTTCACTTGGGAGCAATCCTTGAATGTGTGGAGTTTTGGAGGTGGAATCCCAGTTTTGGCCATGGGCTCCTGGTCAGGATGGATGGATTTTTGTACAGGAAAGAAAAGCGTGAAGTCCAAGTGTTCTGGAAGAAGATGAGAGGTGGCCACCCTTAGGCGAAGCCAGTCAGACCTGTCCCTCCTGGCACCTTTTATCTAGGGGCTATCCTTGGACACAGGGAATTTTGGAAGTGGAATCTCAGTTTTGGCCATGAGCACCTGGACAGGAAGATGAGTTTTTTTCATTAGGAAGGAAAGCACAGAGCCCCAGTGTTTCAGAGGCACATGAGTGCCAGCCCTCAGGAAGCCAAGGCCAGCCAGACTTGTCAGTCCTGGCAGCTTTGGTTTGGGAGCTGTCCTTGGACACAGGGAATTCTGGAGGCAGATGCCCAATTTTGGCCATGGGTGCCTGGTGGAGATGGATGTTTTTTTCCTATAAGAAAGAAAAGCACATGGTCCCAGTGTTTCAAAGGCAGATGAGAGGTGGCCCTTGGGTGGCCAAGGTAGCCAGACCTGTCTTTCCTGGCAGATTTCATCTGGGAACAATTCTTGCAATATAAGGAAATATGGAGAAGGAATCCCACTTTTGGCCATAGGCCCCTGGAGAAGGACAGTTCTCTCCCATAGGAAGGAAAGCGCAGAGCCCCAGTGCTTCAGGGGCAGGTGAGAAGCAGCCCTCGACATGCCAAGGTCAGCCAGACCTGTCAGGTGGTCCCCAGGAGCCCCAGCCAGCCAGACCTGTTCCATGTTCCCTTGGCTTCGTGGGACCCCACAGTGTCACAATGGTCTCCTTGGTTCCATGAGGCCCTGGAGTGTCACAATGTCCCCCTTGCTTCTGCAGTGTCACAATGGCCCCGTGCTTCCATGAGGCCTTGCAATGTCACAATGGCTTTGTGGTTCCACAAGGCCCTGATGTGTCACAATGGCCCCTCGGCTCCACGCGCCCTCGCTGTGTCACAACGGCTCCTCTGTGACACTGCAGCTCCACAAGGTCACCACGGACCCTTGGTTCCTTGGGGCCCCCGAGTTCCACAATGGTCTCCTTGATTCCATGAGGCAGCACAGTGTCACAATGGCCCCTTGGTTCCAGGAGGTTCCATAGTGTCACCATGGTGTCCTTGGACCCGCATTGTCACAGCTGACCTGTGGTAATCACATGTCCTCTGAACAGAGAGAGAGCTCTCCCAGGATTTTCCTGAGAAGCTGTGAGAAAGCTCAGAGAAAAGAATGAGAAACAATTCTTATCTTCACTTGCTGCACCTGTTGTTGTGCACATGTGGAATGTGTTATGGAGATTGGTTTACCAAAGGATGATTTCTTAATTGGCCAGTGGTGACAGTGTTTGGATTTCAATTAACCAGTCTGGTCTGTCTGTATCGGACTGTCTGCAAGAGTGATGAATGTTTCTTAGTAGTATAGTATAGTATAATATAATAAAGTGATTGATCAGCCTTCTGGAATCATGGAGTCAACGCTAATTATCACCACTCCGGGGACACCCTGCTACGATAGTTATCCAAGTCAATCTTCCCTTACCTCTGAATGCTAAATAGAATAGGCTTAACAGGCACATCAGCAACACCAACCACTGTAGACCCAAAGAGGTGGCTGAGGGGTTGGGAGAAAATTTCCCCTGGTGTAATTTCCACACAGGGGGTACCATTATTAAAGTAATTCATAAAACACATACAGTTAGTGTGTGGTAGCTTCCAATCCATGTGCCCACCGTCCAGAGGAAAATAAAAATCCATAAATTCCTCACCACATTAACCCATCAGACAAATTGGATAGCAGCCACAGTAGCCACAGTTATAGGATGGGAAAAATGTAGCCACAATCATGTGGCACCCAAAGCACGGTAAGCTAGACCACATGGTGACACCTAACAAGGTTTCTATATCCAGTACACCAAAAAAAAAAAAAAAAATTCTGTTACTCAAGAGTTGTTATTCTCATGTCACACTTTTCTCTCAATGGCCTCGGGCTGCACATTGGGCGCCGAAATTGGTCTTGATTTACAAGACAGGTGTCTGCTAGGGGTGGCCGAAAAAAAGCCTCCCGTGGAATGGAGAATGTAAACCCCCTCGCTCCAAATTATTAGAATTGTGAAATCAAGGGGCTCTCAGGCAAAGATGTGGGAATAGCAATAACAGTTCTTCACTAGTGTGTACAATAAAGCAAACAAACAGCAGCACCTCCGGCGCTGGCAGCAAACAGAACAGGAGCCCAGTGCAGCCTTTCGGCCGCGGCACTTTCCCTGCGGTGCAGCTCCGGGCACGGCCGGCAGGGGCGCTGGTGGCTCCCGGGGGGCAGGGCAGGTGCGGTGATCCCCGCGCGGCTGCAGGGGGCGCTCCGGCGCGGGCTCGGGGAGCACGCGGCCATGGCGGCTTTGTCCCAAGGCGGCAAGGGCTGGAAGAAGGCTCCGCTTCACAAACCCTGGGGGCAGCCGGCTCCAGGGCCCCAGCAGGACTCTCGGAAAGCAGCAAGCTGGGCCGGCAGGATGTCTCAGCAGGCAGGGGGTGAGGGGCTCCCAGCAGGGCAGGGAGAGCCGAGCTCAGGATCCCGGGCACCCGAGCAGACGGGGATAGGTCTCTCTTTTAGTGGGGCAGGTGTTAATAAGGTCCCAGTTTAGGGGCTGTTCTCACGAGCAGAGGCTCACCCCATGACAGAGGAAGCAGCTGTGGGCTGGGCTCCAGCAGCAGCAGTGAAAACTCCCTTTCCCAAGAGCAATGGCTCTGATCGTCCTCCTCCCAAATAAAGGGATCAGCCAATAATCACCAGCCAATGATAAGGAACGAACAGAAAGGAAAAACCCAACCCCTAAGAGTTTAAAGTTAGAAAGTGTATGTTTATTGCGACGCCAGGCAGTGTGCGGGATTGCTCCCAAATGCACACTGCACCTTTCCAATGATTACAGAGTCCTTTTATCCACACAAGAATTGAATACCCAAAGTACCAATACATATTCATCATTTTGGTGCATCCCATTCCTCGCTTCCTATGCTAATCATTCCAAAAGCTGTTAAGCATGCATAGTTTGTTCCTTGAAATGGGTCGGTGGTCCCTTTCATGGGGAGGGGTCCCAAAATGAGGAAATCAATGAAGTCTTCCTCATTCTGGCCTATCTACCTTTTCAATGCAAATATGACAAATGAACCTTGGTAGAACTCCCATTCCCTGTCTTCAATTGCTTTCAGAACAGAGGAGGCCCACAAGAGTCTTCTGTTCCTAAAAGCTATTTGTCACTTTCTATAGTCCTCATTAGAAACCCAGCTAACTAAACATGGTGTTGACAAGCAATCAATTCTTAGTTAACTGCTAACTCTTAACTTCATCAATGCCTACTAATTGATTTTAATTAACTCTAGTAAGGCTTACCTCTAACTCAAATCTTAGCCCCTCTAAAATCTCTCAATCTCTTCAAGTTGATGTTGCACAGGCAATTCCTGCAGGGTCCCACGTGCGGCTGAACCTGCAGACAGGAGAGAGAGAAGCCAAGCTCCCAGAGAGAGAAAATGGGGAAAGTGACAGGAGGGAAGAGAGAAGAAGGAAAAGGTAGACGTGGAACCATGGCCCCCAGCAGCAGCAGCCACAGGGCCCAAAGCCCCCCGCCCCCTGCCCAGCACAGCCTGCCCTGCCCCTCCAGCTGTCACCCGACTGGGGGACAGGGGCCAGTGGCCGCTGCCAGCAGCAGGAACGGGGGCAGGGTGAGGCTTGGCTTTTGTCTCTTGAACAATCCGGGCACAGGGCAGTGCAAGGCAGGCTGGCAAGCGAAGCCCGGAGCCTTTGGAGGCTCCAAGCCCTAAACATCAGCCCCTGCAGCAGCCCAGATCCGGGTGCCACAGTTCCCGAGGCTGTCATGGCCTTCAGAGCATGAAGGTGGATTTTGCATCCCTGCGGCCTGATGCCGCCTCCCGGTCCAGGAGTCCCCGTGGCTCCAGCAGCAAGGGTGGCTGAAGGCTTCCTGCCTGCTTTGGGCCATTGCTGCAGGGGCCACTGCTGTCAGAGCCCCCTCTCTGCTGCTGACAGCTCTGCTCCTGGGGACACTGCTCTGGCCCAGCCCAGGAAGAGCAGCAGTGCCCAGTGCCAGGAGTGGTGTCAGTGGGAGCCCCTGTGCACAGGGACCCCCAGCCCCAGGGTGGCCGTGCCAGCCCCCCCAGGGACCTCCAGCCCTGGCAACCCAGAACAAGTGGAAACCACAACTGTGCAAACGCCGCCTGGGCCCAAAGGAATTGCAAAGAGAACTGAGATTTTAAAAAGAAACAGTATTTTTTCCCCAAAGATCAGCAAAACCTAGGATTTACAGAACATGTTTCATTGCAACAATCCTTAGAACAACATCAATCTACAGAACATGTTTACATGGGAGGCCATAGACTAACAATCTACAGAACATATTTACATGGGTGCTTATAGACTAACAAATGTCCTAACATACTTACATGGGTACCTATAGTCTAACAACCTTCCAAACATATTTACAGAAAACCGCGAAACTTCAGAACATATTTACAGAGGGGTGATATCTGTTGCCCTCATCTCCATCGGTCTTTGAAGAAAGGCCGCAGCAGGGCTGGACTCTGCTGCCAGCAGTGGCCCAGGTGGGCTGGCAGCTGGGCCCCAGGGGCTGGGACAGGGCTGGCAGGGCTGGCATGGCCCCAGGCAAGCGCAGGGCAGGCCGGGGCTGCTGCTTGTGCCACCACAATCCAGGGCCCCCTGCGGGCACCGTGTCCCTGAGCGGGGCCATCCAGCCCAGCCCCAGCCTGGCGTCAGGGGACACACTCTGCCTGTGGGCTGGGCGTGGGAAGCATCTGCCTCTCTTGCTCCTGGGGCTCCATCTTCATCCAAGGACCATGGGCTCCTCCTCATCCTTCTCATCGACTTCCATCTCCTCCATCTTGTCCTCCACATCAATCTCCATCTCCTTGATGTGTCCTCCACGTCGACGTCCATGTCCTCGGCAGTCTCTTCCGTGTCCACCTCCATCATTTCTTCCCTATCCAGCACCATGTCCACTTCCATCTCCTCCACGGTGTCTCTGGCCGTCTGCAAGAGGCAGCACAATCTCACGGTGGGCTTGCTGTCCCACACCACCCATTCCCACATGGCTGCAGACTGCCCAAGCAGGGTGCCCCCCTCCCTGGAATGGCACTGTACCTCCACTGGGGCAGCAGCGCACATCCTGCCGGGATTGGCTTCAGAGCAGGCAGCAGCAAAAGCCCAGGCAGCAGCAACAGCTCAGCACTGACGGGCAGAGCGAAGGGCGAGGGAGAAGTGGCCCTTGGCAGCAGCTGAAGTGTCTGCTGTGCTCGTTTCCAGGTCCTGGGCCTTCCACCTGGAACACTCGGGGAGCTGTGATGTCACAGAATGGACATTTAAAGGCCATCCAGTCCAATGCCCTTCAGTGAGCAGGGACAGCTTTGACTAGGTCAGGTTGCTCAGAGCACGAGCTTGAATGACTGCAGGGATGGATGTCCACCTCTGTGGGCAACCTGTGCCAGGGTTTCAAAACCTAGAGTGCAAAAAATGGGTTTCTTTCATCTAGTCTGAATCGACCGTCTTTTAGATTACAACCATTCCCCCACAGTCTGGTCACATAAGGCCCTACTAAAAATTCTGTCCCATCTCTTTTACAAGCCCCCTAAGGTACTGAAAGGCAGCAATCAGGTCTCCCTGGAGTCTTCTCTCTTCCAGGCTGAACACCCCCAGCTCTCCCAGCATGTCTCCAAAGCAGAAGGGCTCCAGCCCTCCGAGCATTTTGTCCCTCCTCTGGACTAGATCAAACAGAACCATGTCCTTCCTGTGCTGGAGACCCAGAGCTGGATGCAGTACTCTGTCATGGTAGAGACGGAGACAATACAAAGCAACACCCTCCATTTCCAGAAGGCTTCAAACCCTGTTTTTATTCTAGCATGCATGCTTTTTCTACATTCTTACAAAGCTCCTAAGTTTACTCATTGGTCACGAGAGACAAGCAAAGTGCTTATTGGACTAGGCAGTTGCGGGTTTCTCTTATTTATCCTTCTTGCTTTCTTGGCTTCTATGTCAACGACCTTGGAAGAAAATTCTTTCAGCGGTAAACATAGATCCTCTTATCAAACTTCTCTCTGGCTCACAGAAGTCGCTGTAAAAGGCGGGAATCTTTAAAAGTAGAGGGTTTTGGGAAAGCTGCAAAAGGCAGGCCTCAGAGACAGCAGAACTGTAATTAGAAAAAAGCAGTAGCTGTAAGATTTGTCAGCAGAAAAATTATATAAGAAGTGGAAAAGTAAGGATAAATAGTACAATGGTCTGTGTATTAATGCTTGGCTAGAATAACTCCCTAGGCTACAGAAAAGTATCTCTAGCAAGATATTAGGAAGTTCTAAGCTTACTAATGGAGCTCTGTGCATTGGGTTTTAAGGCTTACAATACAAGTAGGTATTGTATTCAAAAGAAATAAATCAAACAAATATTGTTTTAATAAAAGGTACGTGTGCTTATAGTGATTGGATAAATCTATTGTCAATATGCTTTTGCTTTGTGTGATTGGTCAAAAAGCTTTTAAAGTAATTTGTACCATTAAGTTCTTTGTCTGCTGCCGGGGATATGAGCTGCTGGCATCTGCCCATTGTCATAACCATGGAATGAGACTGATGCTGGAAAAGAACCAGCTCGAGACGCGTTCCTCAGCAGTCCCGTCCCGTTGGTGATTTGTACATAGAACCCCGGCCAGCAATATAAAACATCTTCCACAGTACTCCAGGTGGAGTCTCACCAGAGCAAAGAGGTGGAATCACCTCCTTCACCCTGCTGGGCACTCTGCTTTGGATGCACAAGGCTGGCTCATGTCCAGCCTCTCATCTAGCAGCAGCCCCAAGTCCTTCTTGGCCAGGCTGCTCTCCATCCCTTCATGCCCCAGGCTGTGAGATCAGCTGGGCAGGGACTGTGTCACAACCCTGGGACAGAGCTGTTGGGCAGGATGAGATCCCTGCCAAAGAAGGCAGATCCCACTCCCCACACAACTCCAGCCTGGCCATGAGGTCACAGCAGGCTCTGGGGTCACAGCAGGCTGAGGGCACAGCAGGCTCTGAGGTCACAGAGGTGCCAGAGCCCCGTGGTTGCACAGCACCACAAGGACCCAGCAGTCAGTCCTTGAGCACAACTGTTGCGGCAGCAGCGGCGGTGGCAGCAGTGGTGCTGACATTGGGACAGCGGTGTCAGGACAGTGGTGGCAGCAAGAGCTGGGGACTGGCAGAGGGCAAGGCACCATGGCCCTTGCTCTGCGCTTCTTCCTCCCGCTCCTCCTGGCTGTGGCCCTGCCTGCCAGGGCTGCCCAGGCTGCTCCGCTGCAAGCGCGGGGAGCAGGTGAGCCGGGAGCCTGGCTCCCCTTTCCCGGGACAGCGCTCCCTGCTCCCTGGGAAGTGCTGGGGGATGGTTTTTCCCCTGGGCTTTAGGGAGGGTTTCCTCTGTGGGAGGGAGAGAGCCCCCAGGGGCCCTGGGCTGCTCCAGCCACCCTCCCAGGGATGTTGCACAAGGCAAGGAAATCGTGTGGAGAGTGGCCAGGAGCCAGCCCAGAGCTCCCCAGGCCCCTGGGCAGCTTTGGCCATGGCCATTCTCATCTGGCCCCCACAGCCTTACCCGACCTCCTTGCAGTGCCCAGTTCCCAAAGGCACAGGGGGATCCCAGCAGACCAGGAAATGGTTCTGATCTCTGATCCCTTCTAGGCTGGGATGGCGACATGACTTATCTGGATGCCCCATTGGATGACAGCTTGAATCTCTTGGAGAATGCTGGAGGCAAGTTCTCTGTGTGCATTTCCTGAGAGAATAATCAGTGCCTCATGAGCCATTTCCCTTCCCAGAATCACAGGGTTGAAAGATTCTGGAAAACTTGTCTGGCTCCATTCTGGATGCCTGAGGGATCCCACAGAATGGCTGTCAGTGGCAGGAAGGAGCATTTAGCTGTCCATCGTCCTCCCGTGTGCAATTCCAGTGTGCGCTTCCGTGTGCTCTGTGCAGCCACGGAGAAGAGCAGAGAGGGAAGGGGCCGGGCCCAGGGCTGTGCCCCGGGGCTGTGCCTTTTGCATCTCCTTTGCCGGTCCTGGGGTGCCTGAGCTGCTCCTGCAGCTGCTGCCAAGCCCTGGCCCTGCCTGGGGCTGGGTTTAGAGCTGCTGGCAGCTCCAGGGAATCCTTTCTCCCCCGAGGACGGCCCTGCAAGGGACTCCTTCCATGCCAGTGTGGGGCCACCCCAGGCACGTGGTCCCCCTGGCCCTGCTCCTGAGTGGAAGGCAGAGCTGAGGGAGTGCTTTGGAGGGCACCAATCACCCAGGGGCACTCACTGCCACTCTGGCCTGAAGGGGACATGGAACAACTTTCTGTTAAGGTCCTCCTCCATGGAAGAACGCAGACACTGGAGACAAGAAATCCCTGGAGGCAGCCAGACACCTGGACCAGATGCTGAGTGATCTGGAGAGACGCCGTGGTGGGTGCATTTCCCTCAGCCTTCCCCTGGGACTCAGCAGCCGGGGGCTTTCCCTGCACATCTGGACACGCCGTGCCCAGCACAGAGGGAAGGGATCCATGGCAGCCTGGCTGCCCCGCTGCTGCTTTCCTGCCCTGCAGGGCTGTTTCCCAGCCTGGCCTGGCTGCAGCTTCTCCCCAGCCTCTGCAGGAAGGCATTTGGATCAGCTGGCAGGGAGCCCAAACTGCACCATGGGCCTGAGATTCCTGCAATTTCCCGGTCTCTGGGTAGATCAGGAATGGCACCTGTTTGGGGAAAGGAGTGCCCTGGCCAATCCCAAAATTTTTTATGATTTCGTGAACCATGAGTTTGACCAGTATTGCCTCTTGAAGATGCCATCTCCCAGAAAGGGGAATGGCTCCATCTAATCCAGCTGTGCCTCTTCCTATCTCCAGAGATGAACCGAAAGGCTGTACTGAAGGCAGCATTTCCTGGAGGAAGCAGTGGCCCATTGGCAGCCCCTGCTGCAGGAAGTGAGGTGATGCCAGGCAGAGTCACAGCAGGTAATTGCGGAGGCTTGAGCTGCTGTCTCTGCTGTGTGGCAGGACCTACCCTCCAGGGATGTTGCACAGGGCCTGCAAAGAGTGTGGAGAGTGGCCAGGAGCCAGCCCAGAGCTCCCCAGGCCCCTGTGCGGCTTTGGCCATGGCCATGAAAATTTGGCTCCCACAGCTGTACCCGACCCCCTTGCAGTGCCCAGTGCCCTAAGGCAGAGGGGGATCCCAGCACACCATGGAAATGGTTCTGATCTGTGATCCCTTCTAGATGAGAGTGCTGGGATGGCTTCTCCAGCAGCTGGGATGGAAGATGGTTTGGAACCCTTGGGAGTTTCTGCAGGTAACTTCTCAACTTCCCCTCAGTGAATAATCGCTGACAACCTGGCAGGAAGCAGGTGACAGAAGCTCCTGTGCCTGTTGAGTTACAGGTGTGTCTGCAGGGAAGACTTTTCAGGCTCCTTTCCTGGTTGCTGTGCACAAGCCCGGCTCCCATCGCAGGGGTGAGTTGTGTGTCCCTGCTGACCCCACAGGCTGAGCCCTGGTTTTGTGGGATCCATTCCTGGGGAAATGGACATGCATTCTCTTAAGGTCCTCCGAGAGGGAGGAACAGAGCTACTAAACACATGAAGACCCTGGAGGAATCCAAAGAACTGGACCAAATGCTGAGTGACCTAGAGAGACAGCATGGTGGGTGCATTTCCCCCAGCCTTCCCCTGGGACTCAGTAGCCAGGGGCTTTCCCTGCACACCTGGACACGCTGTGCCCGGCATAGCGGGAAGGGATCCATGGCAGCCTGGCTGCCCCGCTGCTGCTTTCCTGCCCTGCAGGGCTGTTTCGCAGCCTGGCCTGGCTGCAGCTTCTCCCCAGCCTCTGCAGGAAGGCATTTGGCACCAGCTGACAGGGAGCCCACACTGCACCACGGGCCTGCAATCCCCTGCAATTTCCGAGTCTCTGGCACGTCAGGAGTGGCAGCTGTTTGGGGAAGGGAGGGCCCTGTGGCGGCCCCAAGAGCCGTGGCCTTTTCCTGATCTTTATCCATGTCTTTGAAAAGTAGAACTTCCTGAAGATGCCATCTCTCCAATGGGGAATGGTTCCACCTGATCCAGCTGTCCCTTTTCCTTTCTCCAGAGATGGACCAAAGGGCTTTGCTGAAGGCAGCACTTCCTGGAGGAAGCAATGGCTCCGTGCCAGCCCCCGATACACGAAGGGAGGAGATGCCAGACAGTGCCACAGAAGGTGATTGCTGTGCCAGGCTCAGCCAGGCTGAGCAATCCTGCTGGGGTCCCTCCGTGGGAGACACGTCCCAAAACCTGGGAGTGGCTGCACGGGGTGCCCATGGTGGGGAAAGGGCAGAGATGGAGAGCAAGGCTCCTGTGTGTCCTGACAGGGCCTGACTCTGTCCCCTGGGGCTGGGGGAGCTGTCCCAGGGCAGGGAGGGCCAGGGCTGGCAGGGGCTGCTCAGGGATGGGTTTGGCCCGTGTCCCTCGAAGCAGCGACTGCCCAAGCAGCTGCGCTGGCCCCGGGCTCTCCTCCCGGCCTGCTGGGCTTTGTTGGGTGGCACAGCCTGTGCCAAGGGGCGGCAAGGGGCCTGCAGGCCCCAGCTCTGGGGGAAACAGAGAACGTCCTGGCCGTATCCACTGTGCTGCCAGCTCGGCAGTGCGGCACAGCACGGGCTCACGCTCCCCATTGCTCCCACAGACGTTATCACTGAAACAGGAATATTTGCCCCGGATCCAGTGCGCCTCCCAAGAATTGTCTGCCCCCAGCATGCGCGCAGGTCCTGCATGATAGGCACGGTGGTGACACTGTTCACCGTGCCCCTCATGCTGATCGGCTGCTATCTTGGCATTCGGAAGCTGTACCAGAGCAGACAGTCAGTTGTTGATTTTTCTCCACAGCTTTCTTGTAACTCTGCTCATAGCATTGCTAGCCTGACTCGTAGTCATGCTGCACTGGAGCTGTGGCCAGTCCGTGGTTGTCCAAAGAACTCTGCTGAGGGCTCTGCTGCTGCCCAGTGCTTTCATTGGCCTCTTCATTGCTGGCCCTTGTCCTGGGGGGCCCGCTGGGGCTGCAGCCAGTGCTGGCTCCCACTGAGGCTGCCAGGCCAAGAGCAGCCCCGGGGGCACAGGGCAGAGGCAGAGCAAGTTCTCAACAGTATTTGGGCCACACAGCTCTGGACAGGACAGTGCTTATTTAGTAGCTCATGTAAAGTTTCATGGTGACAGTGATGTTACCAGACAAGCAAATTTGCTCCAGTTCAGTGTTCAAACAAATCCAACCTGATGAAGGTTTGTCTTTGGCCTTGAGGCTTGCTCTTCGTGTGAGCCCTGTTCTGGATTGATTCCCACTGAGTCTTGGAGCTTGTTTTGGGTGAAGGCTCATCCCGGCCCTGACCCTTGGCAGTTCTGGGCTCAAAGGGACCGCCGAGGCCGCACTGCACGTGACTGGGCTTCAGGGCTCCATTAGCAAAGGCCTTTGAGAAGTTTAAATTACTGTATTCTTACTCTTTGGTTTTCTTTATGGAATTCCTTCCCTTTTTTTTAAACTTAATTTTAAAAAAACAAATTCTTTTCCAGTGCTTTTTCCAGTTATTTGATATAGTGAATGATGGCTGGACCATCGAGGATCTCGTCTCGACGGTGGTAGCTCTATTCCCCTTCCTCTCTTTTCTCTCTTTTTCCCTTTTCTGTCCCTTCTATCGCATTTGCTGTTGGTACCTAAATAAAGATGCATTTGTTGTGATTAAAGTGATGGTCCCTTGCCATTTGCAGTTTTGCACTTTTGGGATCGGTTAACAAACCATCACAAACACCCCGCAAGAGTGGATTGTGACCGGTTGTGGGGGGATCCTTTGGTCTCTTGGATGGGGGAGGGAGCGGGGAAATGGAATCAAGATGAGACAGGGATCAGCCAGCCCCACGCCAGGCAGCGTTTTCTCCTCTGAGAGCTCCTCTGAGCTGAGCGAGCTGGTGAAGCCTGCGGAGCAAATGAGAGCCGGGACTGAGGGAAAGGCTGCCTGGGAAGGAGTCAGATAAACCCGTGTGGGCATTTCCCTTTCCAAGGGGCTCCTGGGGAGACAAAGGAGACAAGAAGGATTCCCCGCCTCACGACATCTCCTTTTTCCCCTCAGTAGCCCTATTGAAGTCACTGCTTACAAGAGTTTACTTGATCCCCTTGATGCCAGGGAGCACCAAGAACTTGAACCTTGCTGGAGTCCAGCCCTGCCTGCCTGTCACCGAGCAGAGGGGAAAGATGCAGAACCTGGGCAGGGGTTGAGTCAAATTGGCATTTTGCCACTTGTGATTTCCTCCCAGCTTTTGCAGCAGGGCGACAATCCCATCGCTGCAAACCACTCCCTTTGGCAAGGCACACGTGGGCCTCGCTGGAAGCTCAGGGCTCTTGAAGGGGCTGCTGCAGTTGGCAACAGGAGCTGTTGTTGAACTTTTCACATTGCTTAACCCCCCCTGCCAAATGCCATCAAGTGGCTGAGGAAGGACACAAAAAGATTACCCTGGAGAAAGGGAGGCCAAAAGCTTGGTAAAGGATGAAAGAAATGTTCTGATCATGACGATGACAAAAAAATAGAACGATTTATTTCTGACAGCAAATGAACACCCGCCGCCCTCCAGCCCTCCCAGCCTGGCATGCCGAGCGGAGCCGTTTCCATGGCATGAGGTGCTGGCAGCCTGCAGAGAGAAACCAGAGAGCCACGGTCAGTCACAGAAGGCTCCTGTGCCCTGTCCTGCCATGGCCTGTGCCCGGGCCAGGCTGCTGGCTGTGCTCAGAGCCCAAACCTCCCGAGCCATTCTCTTGTTTCGAGAGAAGGGCAGCGTGGCAGGCCACGTTCCACCTCCTCCACTTCAGCACAGCACAGCAGCCTCCTCAGCAGCTGCAAGGGCGGGATGCCCGTGTGCCCGCTGCCCTCTGCCCGAAGCCCTTCTGCCAGCCCAGCTGTGGAGCCGGGTACCCACCTCTGCAGACCTGCTGCCAGGAGAGGAGCCGATCCCACACAAGGTCCTCGTCCTTCTTGAAGGGGATGTCCCTGCAGGCCGTGGCCCCTGGGGTAGCGCTGGCACTGGATGTGCTCCACGGACGGTGCAGGCGCTTCCCCGTCCAGTATGGGCACCAGGTGTAATCTTCCTGGGAAAAACAAAGAACAATTGCATGAAAGTCAATGCAAAACAAGACCTGGAAACAAGAAAAACCTACACAGCCTGTCACCGTTTCACAGGCCTGAGGAGAGTCTGACCACTCCATGCGAGAATGAAACCTGTCCATGGGTGGGGAAAAACCCCACCTTTCCCGCCCGTAAACGCACCCCTTCCTCGAGGGCCTGCAAAGCAGACCAGCTGGGGCACAGCTTCAGAACCCGTCCCCCTCTGCTGCCCCCATCCACATGGATGGATGCTTTGTCAGGCTGGCTGACCCCGCCCCAGCCTGTGCCAGGCTGGCTGGCAGAAGCTGTCAGCAAGGCCAGGAGCCGGCTCCCCTTCCACAACATCCGTCCCCTGTCCCACCAAAAAGCAGCTCGGCAGCCGGGGGAAAAATTAATATTCCCCAGCGCCGCCGAGCGGGGAACCTGCGGCGCGTGGCCAGGCCAAGCCCTGCCATGCCTGGAAGCACGAGCATCCCCCCGCCCCTGCGCCGGCTGGGGACTCATCTTGATTTCATCGGGGCGCAGAGCGTATCCTCCAGGAAGGGGCCGCAGCCAAAGCCGATCGGCTTTGCCCCGCCAGCGACCAGCTCCAGGATGGTGTTCCCAGCTCCACGTGGTGCTCCAGAAAAACACGCCAGCTGTGCCTCGGCTTGCGGGGACATCCCGATGCCATTGAGCTGCAGGGGGATGTTTCCCCTGTTCCAGTCCGTGGCACCTTCACCGCACTGCCACCACTTCTCCAATGGCACGGGGAGCACTGAGCCGCTCCCTCCACAACTCGCCGGGGACCAGCGGAAGCATCTCCTCGGCTGCGCTCTCTCCTCCGTGCTGTGGCCGCAGGGAAACGCTCCGGGGTTTTCTTGGAGTGCCACCAGACGCGTGCAGCTGGTACTTGCTGGGCTCCTGGATCCTACTGAGCACAGGGATGGATCTCTGCTGTCTCCTGGGCCAGGCAGGGCTCCTGCAGCCAAGAATGCTCAAAAAGGTCTTCCAGTGATGGCCTGTCTGCCGGGTCCATGGATAAACACCACCTGATGAGGTGCTGGCACTCTGCAGAGAGAAAACAGAAACCGCCGCTCAGCGGGACAAGGCTCCTGTCCGTGCTCTCCCACATTCCACAGTGCCCAGGCCACACTAGGAGTGCTCGGAGCTGCAGCCAAATGCTTCCCATCGATCCTCCCTTTTGGAGGAGAGCAGCACAGAGGCACACGTGCCACCTCCTCCAGCTAAGCCCAGGAGATCAACCGCCTCACTAGCTGCAAGAGCAGGACACTGATGTGCCAGCTGCCCCCTCCCAGCCCCGTTCCTCCACCCGAGCCTTGAAGGTGCATCCCCACCTTGAGACACCCGGGGCGGGAAGAAGAGCTGGCCCCAGACGATGTCCTCGTTTGTGTGGAAAGGAAGGTGCCCGCAGACCAGGTGATAGAGCAGGATGCCCAGGGACCAGATGGTGGCTGGCTGGCCATGGTAGCAGCCAAAGAGGATCCACTCCGGTGGGCTGTACTCCGGCGTTCCTATGGGACACGGGCACAGCTCATCAGGCCGATGCTGCTCCCTCCCTCCCTCCCTCCCAGCCAGCCCCGGTTCCACAACAGCCAGCCCCTGCCCCGCCGAAAAGCAACTTGGCTGCAGCCGGCTGAAGGAGGATTCTGCACCCTCCCCTCCCTCTCTCCCTCTTCCCCCTCTGCCAGCCAAGGGGGGAACCTCCGCTGCCCGGCTGGGCCCCGGCTTTGGGCTCACCTGACATCCGGGTGTAGAACGTGTCCTGGAGGATCGTGCCGCAGCCGAAGTCGATGAGCTTCGCCTCGCCCGTGGCCAGGTCGACGAGGACGTTCTCGGCCTTGATGTCGCGGTGCAGGACGCCGCGGCTGGTGCAGTGCCGCACGGCCTCCAGCACCTGGCGGAACAGCCCCCGCGCCACGGGCTCCGTCAGGAACCCCCGCTCGTGCAGGAAGTCCCAGAGGTCCTGACAGCGCTGCGGACGCTCCATGACCAGCGCGAAGCCGTCGGGCAGCTCGAACCAGTCCAGGAGCCGCACGACGCCGCGGAAGCCAGGGCACGACACCATCCACAGCAGCGCCAGCTCCAGGGGCACCAGGGCGCCGTTGTGCTGCGGGGGGACCGCGATGCCCTCAGCGGGGCCGATGCTGCGCCGCGCCTCGGCCACCCCCTGCCCGGCCCCGCCGCCGCTCGCCATTGCCCGGCCCGGGACGCTGCGCGGGCCCCGCTCACTCCCCGCTCGCTCCCCTCGCAGCCTTCCGGCTGCCACCCTGCCGGGCCTCGCCTTAGCCCCGCCCGGCACGCCCCGCCGCCTTCTCCCGCTGGCCCCGCTCACTCACCAGCCGCGCCCACTCCGGGATGCGATCGCGGCACACTCGCTTGATGGCCACCTGCAAGCCAAGGCGAGCGCCGGGCTGAGCTCGCTGCCCGCCGCCTGCCGCCCCCTCCGCTCGGGCCCCGTCTCTTACCGGGGCGCCGTCGGCGAGCCGGGTCCCGGAGTAAACGCTGCCGCAGCCGCCGCTCCCCAGCAGCGGGCCCTCCCGGTAGAGCTGCTCCAGGGGAGGCTTCTCCGCCCGTGCGGGCGGCACCGCGCTCCCGCTCTTCTGCCCCGGCAACCCGAGCGCCCGGCGCGCTGCTGCTTGCCGAGCCGCCCCGGGCTGCGGCGGCTCGGGGCCGGCGGCCGAGCTGACGAGCGGCGGAGCTCGGAGCGGGGAAGCCGCCGGCGACGCTGTCGGCGACGGGGCGGGCGCGGGGCGGCAGCGGGGCGGCTGCGGGCGGAACCGCGGCAGGGGCTTCGCTCGGGGCCGCGGCCTCGGCCGGGGCCGGGCCAGAGCCCGCGCCAGGCGGAGCCAAAAGACCGCGCTGCTCCGCCAGCACCAGAGCGAGCGGCACTTCCAGCGGCGCCACAGCCAGTACGGAGAGAGCCCGGCGGAGGCGGCTCCGCGGCGGGACGGGCAGGGGCGGGCACGGGGCGGCCCCGCCGAGGGGCCCCTTGCGGGACGCGGCATCAGCCGGGCTGGGAGAGGCGGGACACGGACGGGACGGGACGGGAGTGGAGTGAGTGTGAGAGGGAGAAGGGGATGGGAAGCGAGTGGAAAGTCGAGCGGAAAACCGATCGAGAGAAGCGCTGCTGCTGCTGCTGCTGCTGCTGCTGCTGCTGCTGCTGCTGCTGCTGCTGCTGCTGCTGCTGCTGCTGCTGCGGAACCGCCGCAGCTCGCGAACGTTCCTCCGTTGCCTCCGCGAACCCAACGGAGGAGCCGCCGCGAGCCCCGCGGAACGAAAGATAGAAACAAACAAATAAAACCCCAAAGGAATTCCTATTAGAGAAGTGACCAAATCAAACAATGTAGCAATAAAGAAGAGTCTTGGCTTGTGGCTTCTTTCTTCTTTGGCTGAGGTGAAGCATTTCATGGGGAAGAATTGCCTCTTCTGACACTTTCCAACAGTTTTTGGACAGGAGTGCAGCATTTAATTTTCAAGTAGAAAAGGGAAATCGTGTCATTAAATTCATCTCTTTTCATCCTCTGTTGAGACAGTTGCAGATTGCCAAAGGACATGGTCTGCAGTGTGGAACTTGGGGCCAAGTTTGTTTTTCTGCCAGAGGATGAGGAGGGGAAGTATCCCAGAATCATGGAGTCGTGGCATGGTTTGGCTCGGAAGGGATCTGAAAAATCACACGGCTGCAACCCCCCTGCTGTGGCTGGGCACCCCTTGCACTAGCCCGGCTTGTCTAGAGCTCCATGCAGCCTGGCCTTGAGCACTGTCAGGGACAAGACAGCCACACCTTCTCTGGGCAACCTGTTCCAGGAGAGTCTTTTTTCTGAATCCCTCACCTAAACCAACTCTCTTTCCATTTGGATCCATTCTCCCTTGTCCTGTCCTTGCCTGCCCTCACACAAAGCCCCTGTCCAGCTTTCTTGTAGGTTGCCCTCAGGTCCTGGAAGGCCACAGTTGGATCAAGTCTCAGTCTCTTGTCCAGGCTGAAGAAGCCGAGCTGTCTCAGCCTTGCCTTGCAGGAGAGGAGTGTTATAGCTACGTATTATAATATTGGCTTTTGCAAATATCAAAGTGGATTTTATATGTGTGATATTCAAATAACTTTGTTCCAAAGATAAAGTTTCTAATTTTGTTGCTAATTAAGCTTAGACATAGTAGTGCAATAGCTGATAGAAGTCTGCTTGTGTTAAAATGCCTGCTTGGATGGGATAACATCCAATGAACACAGGATGAGGACACTTGCTACAGATCTGCCAAGGATCAGCACTCACCGTCTGAAGGCAGTGTGGACCAAGGCCCGAACTGGAAGTGATAAAGAGAAGGAGCCAAACCCCAGCCAGGAAACACGCATGCTCTGAAAAGGCGGACCCAAGGAGGAGCCATGTAAAATAGTTCCTGGAAAATGTAAACTAGGTTATGGATATGGAGAAGGGGCTGTGAATATGCAACAGGCTGATGTGAGGGAAAAGGTATTTAAGGGGGATCCCCGAAGGTAACAGGGTGCTCTTGGCTGAGTGCCAAGATGCACCTGGCCATAAATAACCTTTGCTCCATGGTCCTTGTCTCCTATTGTCCTTTATTAAACTTTTTACATTTTCACAGGAGAGTGAACGTGTTTTTCAAATGGGCTACACATGCTTATACACAATTCTAGGAACACTAGTAATTTTGTACTAAAATGATTGGGTGAACCATCCCATAAACAAACTTATCCATTTTGCAATATGTTTTGCTCATAGAAGTTGATTCAATCTTCTTTCTTGATTCAGTCTTCTTGCAGTCTTCAAAGCTCTGTTTCTTCTTGCCAAGACATTCTGACTATCAAATCTTTTATGCTAATCAGGTCCAAAGTTCATCAGCTCACTTCTCTCCTGGCAGCATGGCTGCGTCTATGCAAGGAAGGAAACACTAATCGAGAGAATTCCACTAAGGTGAAGGTGGCCTCAGCCTCCCGTGACCGAGCTGCTGGGTATGATCTGTCAGATCCCCTTGAAGGAGCCTCTAGTATGTATGGCCAGGGAAGAAATGGGAACCAGGGCTAGAGGGGCCCTGCCTCGAGCCAGGGAGAGGCACGGGAAAACCGGATCTCTGGTCAGCGTGGATCCGATGGCCTGGCACATCAGAGCCACAGAAATATGAAACCTTAGCTGATACTGGTGCGCAGTGTGCCCTGATACCATGGGGACATGTGGGGGCAGAACCTGTTTCCATTGCCGGGCTGACGGGGGGATCGATCACAGCAATTGACCCTGTTGGGAGCCGAGGTGAGCCTGACTGGGAAGGAGTGGCAGAAACATCCCATTGTGACCGGCCCAGAGGCCCTGTGTATTCTGGGCATAGACTTCCTCCGGAATGGCTACTACAAAGACCCAAAGGGACTCAGGTGGGCTTTTGGCATAGCTGCTGGAGAGGCAGAGGACATGAAGCAGTTGAACACCTTGCCTGGACTATCAGAGCACCCATCTGCAGTAGGAATCCTGAGGGTGGAAAAGCAACAAGTGCCAATTGCTGCCTCGACAGTGCACCGCCGGCAGCATTGAACGAATCGGGATGCCGTGATCCCATCCACAGAATGATCCGTGAGCTGGAGAGCCAAGTGGTGGTCAGCAAAACCCACTCACCCTTCAACAGCCCCTCTTGGCCTGTGCACAAGTCTGACAGAGAATGGAGATTGGCTGTGGACTATCGTGCCTTGAATGAAGTGACTCCACCGCTGAGCACTGCTGTGCCTGACATGCTGGAGCTCCAGTACGAGCTGGAGTCCAAGGCAGCAAAGTGGTACGCCACTGCTGACATTGCTAACGCGTTTTGCTCCATTCCTCTGGCAGCAGAATGCAGGCCTCAGTTTGCTTTCACCTGGAGGGGCGTGCAGTACACCTGGAACCGACTGCCCCAGGGGTGGAAGCACAGCCCCACCAGCTGCCATGGACTGATCCAGGCTGCACTGGCAAAGGGTGAAGCTCCAGAACACCTGCAGTGCATTGATGGCATCACTGTGTGGGGGAACACAGCAATGGAAGTATTTGAGAAAGGAGAGAGGATCATCCAGATTCTGCTGGAAGCCGGTTTTTGGAGAATGCACATTCCTGAGTAAAACCAGATTTTGAGCCCTCTCTACCTGGTCACCCACAAAAAGAACGATTTCCACTGGGGCCCTGAACAGCAACAAGCCTTTGCCCAGATCAAGCAGGAGATCGCTCATGCAGTCGCCCTTGGCCCAGTCAGGACGGGACCAGAGGTGAGGAATGTGCTCTACTCTGCAGCCAGGAACAATGGCCTGTCCTGGAGCCTTTGGCAGAAGGTGCCTGCGGAGACTCGAGGCCGACCACTGGGATTCTGGATCCAAAGCTACAGAGGGTCTGAAGCCAAGTACACTCCCACAGAGAAGGGAATCTTGGCCGCCTATGAAGGAGTTCAAGCTGCCTTGGGGGTGATTGGCACAGAAGCACAACTCCTCCTGGCACCCCGACTGCCGGTGCTGGGGTGGATGTTTCAAGGAAAGGTTCCCACATCCTGCCACGTCACCGACACCACACAGAGCAAGTGGATTGCTCTCATCACACAGTGCACCCGTACTGGAAACCTGAATCACCCTGGGATTTTGGAAATAAAAACTGGACAGAAGGTGAAAACTTTGGTCTCACTGATGAAGAGGAGCAGGAACAAGTGGCATGGGCTGAAGAAGCTCCACCATACAACCATCTACCAGCAGAGGAAACACGCTACGCTCTTTTCACGGACGGTTCCTGTCGCATCGTAGGGATGAACCAGAAGTGGAAAGCAGCCGTATGGAGCCCCACACGACAGGCTGCACAAGCTACTGAGGAGAAGGTGGATCAAGTCAACTTGCTGAACTCAAGGCCGTTCAGCTGGCCCTGGACATTGCTGAGAGAGAGAAATGGCCAAAACTCTGCCTTTATACCGATTCATGGATGGTAGCCAATGCTCTGTGGGGCTGCCTGGAAAGGAGGAAAAAGGCCAACTGGCAGCTTAGAGGAAAACCAATCTGGAATGCTGATGAGTGGAAAGACATTGCCTCTCGGATGGAGAAGGTACCTGTGGAAGTCTGCCATGTAGATGCCAATGTCTACAAGAGTCGGGCTAATCAGGAGCACTTAAACAACGAGCAGGTAGATCAGGCTGCAAAGACAGAGGTGTCAAAGATAGACTTGGATTGGCATCACAAGGGGCAGTTGTTCCTGGCTCGATGGGCTCACGATGCCTCAGGTCATCAGGGCAGAGATGCCACCTATAAGTGGGCATGAGACCGAGGGGTGGATCTAAGCACGGACAGGATTTCTCAGGTTATCCATGACTGTGAGACGTGTGCTGTGATCAAGGAGGCCAAGCGGGTGAAGCCCCTGTGCTATGGTGGGCGGGGGTCCAAGTACAAGTATGGGGAGGCCTGGCAGATTGACCACGTCACACTGCCCCAGACACGCCAAGGCAAGCGCTACGTGCTCACCATGGTAGAAGCCACCACGGGATGCTTGGAGACCTCCCCTGTGCCTCACAGCACTGCCCCAACACCATCCTGGGCCTGGAAAAGCAAGTCCTGGGGAGGCATGGCACCCCTGAGAGGACTGAGTCAGACAAGGGGACTCATTTCAAGAGCGGCATTACCAACACCTGGGCTAGAGAACATGGCATCGAGTGCGTGCACTGAGACCCGCACTGAGACCCCCCCAAAAAAAGCCCAAACCCAGGCACCCCCCGGCATATTTGGGCCGAGCTCCCCCTCCCCGGGCACCTGCGGGATGGGGGGCGATACTCCCGGGGCTGCGGCGACTTCAGGCAGCGCCAGGGCCCCGCGATTCCTTCTCTGCTCTTCTCCGGCTGCTCCCTGCTGCCGCTGCGCCTCTTCCCCCCTCCCTCCTCCTCCTGCCCCGTTCCCGAAGGCCGAACCGTGAGGGGAAAGGGGGCGAGGAAAGGGCGGGAACCGTGAGGGGAAAGGGGGCGAGGAAAGGGCGGGAACCGTGAGGGGAAAGGGGCGGGGCCAAGGGGACCGGGGGGGACCAGGGAGGGCTCGGGGCGTTTGGGGCTTTTTTGGCCTTTGGGGGATTGTGTTGGGACTTATGGGGGAACTGTTGGGGTTTTTGGGGAGAATTATTGGGCTTGGGGGGGAGTTGGGTAATTTTGGGAGGTTTTGTGGATTTTGGGGGATTTGGATTTTGGGGGGATTTACTGGCACTTTGGGAGGGGGGTGTTTTTCTGGTTGTGTTTGGGGGTTTATTGAAATTTTTTATTTTTTCATTTGAATTTTGGAAGGTTTTACTGGGATTTGGTGGGGATTTTGTAGGATTCTCTTCAATTTTCGGGGCTTTTATTGGAACTTTTGGTGGATTTTGGAGGGTTTTACTGGAATTTTGGGGGTATTTAGTAGGATTCTTTTGGGATTTGGTTTTTGGGTTTTTTTTTGATTCTTTGGGTTTTTTTGGGTGTTGCCAGGATTTCTCTGGGACTTGGGGCAGATTTTGTGTGATTTTTTGTAGTTTTGGGAATTTTTTGAGGGGGATTTGTGGGGTTTAATTGGGATTTTGGGGGGTTGAGATTTCAAGAGATTTTGTGGGCTTTTATTGGGATTCTAGAGTGTTCTAGTAGGAGTTTGTGAGATTTAACTGGGATTGTGTGGATTTTATTGGGAGTTTTGGAGATTTTAAGGAAATTTTGTTGCCTCTCAGACCTTCCCCACACCCAGGGACAACCCCAAAGCCCCCCAAAATTCCACTGAAACCCCCAAAATCCCCTAAAAATCCCAATAAAATCCTCCAAAATCCCAGAGAAACCCACAAATTCCCAGTGAAACCCACCGAAATTAAAAAAAACTCCCAAATTTCGATACCCCCCCCCAAAAAAACAAACCCTGCCAAAACCCTAATAAAACTCCTGAAATCCAAACTCCCCAAATCCAGACCCCCCCCAAAAGCTTGTAACCCCCTAAAACCCAGTAATTCCCTCTAAACTCCCAAGAAAATCCCCCAAAAGCCCAAAAAAACCCCCCAAATAATCCCCACAAAAACCCCCAAACCCAAAAAGCCCCCCCAATCTCCTGAAAGTCCCCCAGAAATGCCCCAAAATCCCCCAAATCCCAAAAAAAAGCCCCCCAACCCCCCCCCAAAGCCGCCCAGAACCCCCCAGACTCCCTGGGGGCCGTCCTGGATCCGGGGGCACCGGCCGGTGGAACAGGAGCCACTTCAGGGGCCCTCGGAGCTTTTTGGGTAGGGGGCACCATGGGAGACCCCCCAAAAACGGGGAAGGGGAACCCCTTTTGTGCCCCCTCCCCCCAAAAACCCCCAGACCCCGGTTCAGGGTGGGCCTGGGACCCCTCGGGACCCCCAAATCTCCCCCAGGACCCCTCCAGGAACCCCAAACCCCCCTGAGCCCTCCAAGGTTGGCCCAGGACCCCCTGGGAGCCCCCAGACCCCAATCGGGCCCAGCCCAGGATGTCCCCTGGGACCCCCCAGGCCCTTCCCAAGACCCCACCCAGGACCCTTCCAGGACCCTCCAGACCCCTCCCCAAACCAACCCGGGACCCCCCAGCCCCTCCCCAGATCCCCCCAGGGCCTTTCCCCAAAACCCCCAAACCCCCCCAAGACCCTCTCCCAGAACCCCTCCAGAGCCCCCAAAGCCCCTCCCTAAAACCTCCAAAACCTCCCAGGACGCCCCCAGGACCCCCCAAACCGCTCCCCAAACTCCCCACAGAGCCTCCCACGCCCCCCAGGACCCCCTGTGCGGACCCCCCTCCCCCAGCTGTCCCGGCCCCTCAGCAGCTCCCGGAGCCTCCGTCCTCTCCCAGCGCCTCCCCCGCTCTCTCCAGCGCCTCCCGCAGGACCCGCCCAAGCCCGGGGCGGGCCCGGGGCCGCCGGGGGAGGGGCCGCCGCCTCCGCCCCGCCTCTGATTGGCTGGAGCTGCGCGAGGGAGGCGGGCGTTACTGAGGGGAGCCGCGCGGTGATTGGTTGGTTGGGCACGGGGCGCGCCGCTATTGGCTGGAGGAGCCGGCGCGCGCGGCGGAGGTGGGAGATTGTGAGGGGAGAGCGGCTGAGGAGGGAGCTGAGGTGGGGCCGGGGGAAATTGGAGGGGTCTGAGGTGGGTCTGGGGAGGTGTGAGGAGAAATTGGGGATTTTGGGGGCGATTGACGGGAAATAGGGGGGTGTGCGGTGCGTTTGGGGGGAATGAGGGGGTCTGAGGGGGCTTTGGTGGGTCTGCAGGGACTTTAGGGAGCTTTGGGTGGAGCTTAGGAGGGTCTGGAGCGTTCTCAGTTGTGTTTAGGAGGATCTGAAGGAAATTGGGGAGTCTGAGGGGATTTTGAGGGAGTTGTGAGAGGAACTGGGGGATCTGGGGGTTCTGAGTTGAGTCTGAAGGGAATTTGGAGGAGTCTGAAGGGATTTCATAGGGTTTAGGTAGGGTTTGGGGATCTGAGGGGGATTTGGGAGAGTCTTATGGGATCTGGGGGGTCTCAGGCGGGTCTGAGGTCAATTCTGGGGGCACTGGGGCTGTATGAGGGTAATTGGGGGGGTTAGGTGGGTCTGGGGTGGATTTGGGGCTCTGGGGGCACCTGAAGGGGGATGCCAGGGGGTGAAGGGGTCGCAGACGCCCCCAAAGCTCCCCTGTCCCCACAGAGGGGTCCCGGCCATGGCGGTGCAGGACCCCCGGCCCAAGCCCAGCATCTCCATCAACAACCTGAACGAGGAGATCAAGAAGGACGGTGGGGGGGGGGGGGGGGGCTGGGGGGTCCTGGGGGGTCTGAGAGTGTCCCTGGGTGTCCCCAGGGGCTCAGGCTGTCCCCTGGGTGTCCCCAGAGCTGGAGCGCTCTCTGTCCCCATTGTCACCTGTCCCTGTGCCAAGTGTCCCTCTGTCCCCTGTGTCCCCAGAGCTGGAGCAGTGTCTGTCTCTGTTGTCACCTGTTCTTGTCCCCAGAGCTGGAGCAGTGTCTGTCTGTGTTGTCACCTGTCCTTGTCCCCAGAGCTGGAGCAGTGTCTGTCTCTGTTGTCACCTGCCCTTGTCCCCAGAGCTGGAGCAGTGTCTGTCTCTGTTGTCACCTGTCCTTGTCCCCAGAGCTGGAGCAGTGTCTGTCTCTGTTGTCACCTGTCCTTGTCCCCAGAGCTGGAGCAGTGTCTGTCTCTGTTGTCACCTGTCCTTGTCCCCAGAGCTGGAGCAGTGTCTGTCTCTGTTGTCCCCTGTCCTTGTCCCCAGAGCTGGGGCAGTGTCTGTCTCTGTTGTTACCTGTCCTTGTCCCCAGAGCTGGAGCAGTGTCTGTCCCCTCGCTCTGTCCCCTGTGTGTCCCCAGAGCTGGAGGTGTCCCTGTGCCTGTTGTCCCCATTGTTGCCAGAGCTGAAGGAGTTCCTGTCCCTGCTGTCCCTGTCCTTGTCCCCATTGTCACGGTGTCCCCAGAGCTGGAGAAGTCCCTCTGCGCCATTTTCTCGCACTTTGGGCAGATTTTGGACGTTTTGGTGTGGCGCAGTCTCCGCATGCGGGGCCAGGCCTTTGTCACCTCCAAGGAGATGAGCAGCGGCACCAACGCCCTGCGCTCCATGCAGGGCTTCCCCTTCTACGGCCAACCCGTGGTGAGACAGAGACTGGGGCAATTCTGACATTTGGGGAAAGAACTGGAATTCTGGGGGAAACCGCCAAACTCTGGCCTCAAATATCCCCAAATCCAACTTGGAATCCCTCCAAATTCACCCTGAACAGCCCAAAGCTTCCCCTGCTATGACAAGCCCATGGTGAAACAGAAATGCTGGGGGAAAATCCTGGAATTCTGGGAAAAAAAAAAAACAAAAACCCCGAGGAAAAGAACCAAATCCAACCAGGAACCCCCAAAGCTTCCCCTTCTATGACAAGCCCATGGTGAGACCCAAATCCCTGGGAAAATCCTGACGTTAGGGAAAAAATCCTGAAATTCTGGAAAAAATCCTCAATTCCTTGGGGGGGAAAAACCCCAAAATGCAGCCTCAAATATCCCCAAAATCCAACCAGGAGCCCCCCCAAAGCTTCCCCTTCTATGACAAGCCCATGGTGAAAGAGAAATCTGCAGAGAAATCCTGGAATTTTTTTTTAATTCCTGAAATTCTGGGAAAAACCCCAAAATCTTGGGGAAAAAACCCAAATCCAGCCTCAAGTATCCCTAAAATCCACCCTACAACCCCCCAAAGCTTCCCCTTCTGGGACAAATCCACAATGAGAGCAGAATCCTGGGGAAAATACCCAAATTTTGGGAAAAATCCTGAAACTCTGGGGAAAAAAGCCCAAAATTCAATTGGGAACCTACCCAAAATCCTGTGGAAAATACCCAAATGCAGCCAGGAACCCCCCAGAATTCACCCTGAATCTCCCAAACCTTCCCCTTCTACCCCATGGTGAGACCCAAATCCAGGGGAAAATCCACAGATTCTTGAAAAAACAGGAAATTTGGAGAAAAGCCCGAAATCTGTGGAAGAAAGGGAAATCCAGCCAGAAATCCTCCCCCAATCCCCTGGGAATGACCCCAAGTCCCTGTTGGAACCTCCCCAATTGCTCTGAATTCTCCCAAAATCCTGCTGAAATTCCCCAAATTCCTTCTAGGACTTTCCAAAATCCCTCAAAAACTACTCTAATTGCTGTTGGAACTGCCCCAAATCCCATCTAGAGCCTCCCCAAATCCCTCAGAACCCCTGAAAATCTCTCAGAAAACCCCAAAATCCCTCTTGGAACTGCCCCAAATCCCAGATAATTCCCCCAAAGCCCTCAGAAAGCCCCAAATCCCCTCTGGGACCTCGCCCAGATCCCCCCAAAATCCTCGGGAACGACCCCAAAACCCCCTGAGCCGTCCCCAGATCCCCCTGGACTGATCCCAAATCCCCTCTGGAAGCAGCCCACAGTCCCCTGGCACCGGTCCAAATCCCCTCTGGAACCTCCCCGAATCCCTTGGGCAGCCCCAAATCCCCGAGAAGCCCTGGGCAGCCCTGGGCAAAGCCCCAAGTGCCTGTGGGCAGTGCCCGCAGTCCCTGCTGGAGATGCCCCGGGTGCCCCGCAGTGCCCGGTGCCCGATGCCGGGATGTGCCGGCCCAGCGGATCCAGCGCGCCCCGACGGGCTCGGCCATCCCGGCCAAGGGAAGGGAACGTTCGTGGGGCGGGAGCGGGAGCGGGAGCGCCAACGGGACAAGCGCAGAGCCAAGGGGGGAGAGGCCCCGGCCCCAAACAGAGCGGGGCCGCAGTGCAGGGATGGTTTGGGGATTGTTCTGCTGGGATTTGGGGCACTCGGAGGGATCTTGGTGGGGTTTTTGGGGTGGGTTCCGTGAGGTTTTGTTGGGGTTTGGTGGGATTTTGAGGAAGTTTTTGTGGGGATTTTTTGGCTGGATTTCCTTGGACTTTGGGTGGGATGTGAAGGGACTTGGGGACATTTTTTGGGGGATTTGAGAGGGGTTTGGTGGGATTTTGGTGTGGATTTTTTCAGTGGATTTGGGGTGGATTTTGTGGGTTTAGGAGGGCTTTTGGGGAATTTTTGGTGGGATATTTTGGGTGATTTGGAGGAATTTTTTGTGTGGATTTTGTGCAATTGGTGGATTTTGGGGGGATTTTTATGTAGATGTTTCTGTGTGGATTCTGTGGGATTTTCATGGTAATTTAGTGGGACTTTTTGAGGGATTTTGGGATTTTTCTGTGGGATTTAGGGGGATTTCAGGGGGATTTATTGGGGATTTTGAGGGATTTTTGTGGGCTTTGGGGTGATTTTTGTGGAGGTTTTTGCTGTGAACTTTGTGGGCTTTTGGGTGGAATTTTTGTGGGTTTTTGGTGGGATTTTGAGGGAATTTTATGAGGACTTTTGGGTGGATTTTTTGGGTGAATTCCGTGGCATGTTGGGGCAATTCTATGGTGGATTTAGGGGTGTTTTTTGTGGAATTTTTGTGGGGATTTAGCTGGGATTTTGGGTGGATTTTGTGGGATCTTTTGAGGATTTTTTTCTGGACTTTTTGTGGGGATTTGTTGAGATTTTGGTCTGATCTTTTGTGAGGTTTTTGAGGAGATTTTTATTGGATTTTGGTGGGTTTTTTGGGGTTTTTTTTAAGTGAGATTTTTGTGGGTTTTTTTTGAATTTTGGTGGGGTATTGGTGAGACTTTTGTAGGTTTTTTGGGATTTTGTTGGGAGTTTTGTGGTTTTTCTTAGGATTTTGGTGGGATTTTGGGCAGATTTCTATGGGGTTTTTTTTAGATCTTGGGCAGATTTCTGTGGTTTTTATTTTTTCTTTTTTTTTTGGTGGGATTTTGGTGGGGTTTCTGTGGGTTTTTTTCTCAGGATTTTGGTGGGATTTTGGGCAGATTTTTTGGTGTGTATCCAGAGTGACTTTGGGCAGATTTTGGGCCTGGTTGGGGCAGATTTGGGGCAGCTTTGGGGCTGATTTTGGGGTTTTTCTCACATTTCCCCCAGGTGTGGAAAGCCCCGAAGCACATCCTGTTCCTGCCCGAGCTCCCTGAGCAGCCCCAAGAGCTGATGCTCTCCGTGCTCCTCAGCCAGTGAGATCTGGGGCAGCCCCGGCATTCCGGGGATTCCGGGGATTGCGGCCGGGCTTTGGGGCATTGGGGGATTTTGGGGCTTGGGGGGCTGAGAGGGGTGAGGGGGGCTTGGGGCTGGATTTTATTGGAAAATATCGGGACTTTGGGGTGAAATGTCTGGGTTTTTAGGGAGTTTGACCCCAAACTTTGGGGCTTGAGGGCATTTGGCACCTTGGACTTTGGGATTTCCAGGTGTTTCACCCCACAATTTGGCAATTGGGGGTGTTTGACAATCCCAGAGTTTGGGATTTGGGAGTTTTTTACCCCAGGAGTTGGGGATTGGGGGTTTAAAGCCCAAACTTTGGGGGCTGGGGGTTTTTGACACCTAAGGACTTGGGATTTGGTGGTATTTGACCCCAGGCTTTGGGAACTGGGGGTGTTACAAACCCCAGATGTTTCGAACCCCAGGATTTGGGGTCAGGGGGATTTAACCCCAAAGTTTGGGAACTGGGGAGTGTTTGACACCCCAAGATCTGGGATTTGAGGGCTTTGATGCTAAAATTTCGGGTTTGGGGCGGGGGGGGGAGGTTGACATCCCAGAGTTTGGGTTTGGGGGTGTTTGAACCCGCAGGATTTGGGATCGGGGGGAGGTGACCCCAGGATTTGAGGTGACCCCTAGGATGTTTGACCCTCGGGTTTGGGGTCGAGGTTGGGATCGGAGCCATTCCCTGGAAAGAGCGGCGGGATCGAGAATGGGAAGGGGAACGGGATCGGGGAGAGACCCTGACCCAATCCCGGACCCCAATCCCAGGGAGAGACCCCGCCCCCGTCCCGGAATGGACCCATCCCCACAGTCCCGGACCCCTCCCCAATCCCAGCCCCTCCCCAGTCCCAGACCCCTCCCCAGCCGCTGAACGGACCCTCCCTCAATCCCAGCCCGCCCCGATCCGGACCGGAGCCATCCCCGGAGCCTCGCCCATTCCCGGACCGGACCCTTCAATCCCTTTTTGGGGCGGCTCCTGCCGCTTCCAGCCCATTTTTGGGGGTTCCGAACGGCTCCGGGGACCCTCCCCATTTTGGGGGTGTCGGGGTGGCCCCAGAGCCGCCCCGAGGGCCGAGGGGGGATGGAAACCCCCAAACCCGAGGGGCTCCTGGGGGTGCCCAGTTCCTCCCGTCCCCACCCCAAAACAGATCCTGGCCAATCAGAGCGCGCGGCGCTGATGACGATCCAGTTGCCGGGCAGAAACTCGGCGTACTGGCCCCGCCCGGCGATTTTCAGCCAATCAGCGCCCGGGTCGGCTCTGACTCATCAGTTGCCAGGCAGGGCCCAGCGCCTCTCACAGCGCTAGCCAATCAGAGACCGCGCGGGGCCATTTCCAGCCAATCAGGGCGTTTGCCGCTGATGACTCCTCAGTTGCCAGGCGGACCCGCAGCGCCCAGCGCTCCCCGGGAGCGGAATTTGGGGAGGGGGGAGGTGACCCTGGGGATGGGGATGGGGCGTGCGGGGGCAGCTGGGGCCGCACTGGTGGTGCTGGGAGCCCCCCCGGCCGCGGGGGGAGCGGGGGGCGCGGTGAGAAGGGGGGCGGGGACCCCAAATTAAACCAAAGGGGGATCGGGACCCCCACACGGAGCAGGAGGGGCCTGGAACCCCCAAAACCAAACACGGGGGAGGGGAGTGGGGATTGGGGGAACGATGGGGAAGGGGCGGGAGAGCGGGGAAAGAGGGGGATGGGACCCCCAAACAGGATCAAGCCAACTTGTGGTGGCCACCTCTATACGTGGATGGTAGCCAAAGGTAGCCAGTGGTAGCCAATGCTTTTTCCCAGTCCATGTGATCCCAGGCTGTGCAATCCCAGCCCATCTGGTTCCAATCCATATAATCCCAACCCAGTTTATCCCAGTCTGTATCATCCTGATCTGTATGGTCCCATTCCAAAAGATCCCAGCCCATATTTGATCCTGGTCCAGGTGATCCCAGTCTGTGCAATCCCAGCCCATATTTGATCCCAGCCCATATTGGATCCCAGTCCAGGTGATCCCAGTCTGTGCAATCCCAGCCCATATTTGATCCCAGCCCATATTGGATCCCGGTCCAGGTGATCCCAGTCTGTGCAATCCCAGCCCATATTTGATCCCGGTCCAGGTGATCCCAGTCTGTGCAATCCCAGCCCATATTTGATCCCAGCCCATATTGGATCCCGGTCTGTGTGGTCCTGCACACACTCCCGGGGTCTGGAATTCCAGTTCCCAGCCAGGAAAAAATGTTCCTGCCCTTCAACTTCCTTCCTATCCTTTCAACAAATTATAATAAAACTATAAATAATAAATTTTAATTCAAATTAAATAAATTGCAATAAAAATGAAATACAATAGTTTTAACTCTTACTTACAATACTCCAATAATGATTCGACCCAAAACAACAATAACTATTACTATGGCATTGCCAATGAATATAAATAAACACATTATATACCAAGAAATACCTTTTGAAAGTTTGAACTCAGTAACTCATAGACTTTAGATAAAAAATATCTAAAAAAACTAACATACAATCTAACAAACCTTATAAAACAATTCATATTACAAATATACTAAACACAAAACCAAACACCACTATAATTTCTCATACATTTTAACCAAACAATTAAGCATTAAAAACACCCTTAAGTACTCTAAAAAAATTAAAATTATTAAAAAAAAATAATTGCAGATGGTGGTTGTATTTGGATATTGGCTTTTGGGTTGTTTGGGTTAGATGATTTTTAAAAAGGGATTTTTATAGGAACTTAACCAGCTGAGAAGGTGGCACTGCAAACAGAACTGACTGAAAATGAAGGGGACAGAAATCAGTAAGTCTGAAAGTTTTATTTGCCATCAAATACATCCCACCCAGCCAGCCCCACACAATCCCCATCCCACCGCTCCAAACTGGGATCCCACTTCTCCCAATCTCCTCCCAACCCCATCTCACCCTGGCAGCTGTGGAATTGAGTGAGCTTTGTGTGGGATTGAGTTTTTTCAGGTGGGAACGAGCAATTTGAGGTGGGATTGAGCCTTTATGGGTTAAAATTCAGTTGCTTCAGTGGGATTGAGTGGTTTTGAGGTGACAGATCCACCCCTCTTGGCTTCTGAAATGCAAAGAGATGGAGAACATGCCCAAAATCCCCCCAGAACACACAAATGCTCCAGAACTGTTGCAGCTGAGTTCATGGTGTCCAGGGAGGTGCAGCTGCCACTGCCAGGAACAAACGAGACAGGTCTTGGTTTCACAAAGCTCCAGAATCCATTTCTTACCCCCGAGAGACAGGGCAAAGGCAGGGCCGTGGGGTTTGTACAGGGTATCCCAGGGGGGGAGTTAGGGTTTGGGGCAAGGGAGGAGTTATCAGCAACACAAGAAGGGTGAGATCAAACTCCTGCCTCTTAGCAACAGGGGCACTCCACACAGAATGTGTCCCCAAATCCTAAATTCCCCCTCAAACACCTGTGAAATGGTGGGACTTCAGATATTTTGGATCAATTTCTTTCATTTAACTCTGTTTTAGTTATTTTTAAGGGATAAAGATGAATCACAAGAAAATTAAGGCCAAAACAAAAGGAGAAGCAGGCAGGTGTGCTCCCAACATGGATCACAGGGAATGTGGGTCACCAGGGCTGTACCCAGCGTGGGTCCTGCAGTGGGGGATGGAGCTGGAGCAGCACACGAAGCTCTTTCCGCACTCAGGGCACTCGCAGGGCTTCCCTTACCGGTGCCTCCGTTGGTGTTGGGTCAAGGTAGAGCTCTGTGAGAAGCTCTTCCCACACTGGGGACACTCGTAGGGCCTCTCCCCGGTGTGGATGTGCCGGTGGCTGATGAGGTGGGACTTCTGCCTGAATCCCTTCCCGCAGTCAGGGCAGCAGAAGGGCCTCTCCTCCGTGTGAACCCGATAGTGCTTGAGGAGATCGGAGCTGGTCTTAAACCTCTTCCCACACTTGGAACACTCGTAGGGCCTCTCCCCAGTGTGGCTCACCTGGTGCTGGATCAGGCTGGATCTCTGGCAGAAGCTCTTCCCACACTTCTCACACTTGTAGGGCCTCTCCCCAGTGTGGGTCCTCTGGTGACTGACGAATTTTGACTTCTGCTTGAATCCCTTCCCGCAGTTAGGGCAGTGGAAAGGCCTCTCCTCTGTGTGACTCCGATAGTGCAGGAGGCGATCGGAGCTGGTCTTAAACCCCTTCCCACACTCAGAACACTCGTAGGGCCTCTCCCCAGTGTGGGTCCTCTGGTGCACGATCAGCTGGGAGCTGTACCTGAAACTCTTCCCACACTCCAAGCACTTGTGGGGCTTCTCCCCATCATGGAGCTGCTCATGGACCACCAGCTCCGAGCTCTGGCTCCATCTCCGGCCGCCTCCCCAGCCCAGGCTGGGTCTTTCCTCCTCAGATCCCCGTGATCTGCATTTGCAGCCCCTCCTCGTGCAGCATGTCCGGGGCTTTTCCTCCCCATTGGGCTCCGGCGCCGTGGAGCTGCTCAAAACGGCCTCTTCCATGAGGTTCTGCCACGGGGATTTGTCCTCCCTGCTCTCCATCCTCAGCTCCTGCTCTGGGAGAGGAAGGACAAGGAGAGGGTCTTCCTCTTCTTCGCAGCCTGCCATGTGCTAGGAATGGGAAATCCTGGTTTGGGGAAAACAAGGGATGAGCACACTGACTTTGAAGGTCCCTCTGCCTGAGTACATCTCTAGAAGTCACCGGCCACCTGGGCTCCATAAAAACCTCCCAAACACCAAGATTCAGCCCTGAAAAAGCCTCCCAGGAGTCCCCGGTCCCTGCTCCCTCCCCTCTGCTCTTCGGGGTTCCCCCCTGTCCCAGCTGCTGGGGGTCACGCTTGGATTGGGGGTCCCCCTTCTCCTTGCTGCCCGCCCTCCCCAGGCTGCTGGGAGTCCCAGCAATCCCAAAAGCTCCCCCCTCTTGGCTCTCCCCATTTAGGGCTGCCGGGGCTTTTTGGGCTCCCGGGCTCCCCTTCTTCTCTGCTTTGGGCTGCAGCGGCTCCAAGGAGTCCCCCCTGCCCCTCTCCAGGCTCTTGAGGGTCCCGCCCATGGCGGCGCTCCCCCCTCTCTGGGCTCCCCACTTTGGGCTCCTGGGGGACACAGGGCTCTGCTCCTCCAGGCTGCCTCTGCCGGCAGCCGCCACCGGGACGCCCCATGTCCCCCCAAGGGGCCTTTTCCGCTCAGCTTTGCACTTCTTCATTCTCCAAACATCCCCCCACAAAAACCCAACCCAGGAACCTTCCAGGATATCTGGCCCGAGCTCCCCCTCCCCGCTCACCTGCGGGATGGGGGGCGATGATCCCACAGGTGGGGGCTGCGAATTCAGGGAGGGCTCGACCGCGTGAATCCTTCTGCTTGCCTTGACCCGCCTTTGTCCCTCCTCTTCCTCTTCCTGCCGCTCCTCCTCTTCCACCCCCCCCTCCTCCTCCCTAACCCCACCTCCTTCTCATCTTCCATCCATCCCCTTCCAGCCCTCCTCTTCGATCCCCCCTCCTCTTTTTCTCTAAGCCCACCTCCTTCTCCTATTTCCATCCCCCCTTTCCATCCTCTATAAGCCCACCTCCTCCTCCTCCTCCATCCCTGCCCTTCCCTCCCTCCTTCTCCTCCCCCAGGAGCAGCGACACCCTCGGTGCCCCGTTCCCGCAGCCCTCGCAGCCCGCGCCAGGAGCGGGGATGGAGCCGGGCCAGGTCGGGATGGGCAGCGCGGGGCTCTCGGCTGCTCCCACCCGCTGTTCCAGGGGGGAACCCGGCCCGGCAAAAGGAGAGGCAAACTGGGAAAACTGGGGGCTGCACATCCCAACTGGGCCTTGCTGGGGACCCTGCCTGGGCACTGCCAGCCCTTGGGGCTCCTCTCGGGACATCCGGGAGGGGGGAACGCACAGAGGGCTGGGGGATGCCAGGAGTGGCAGCACTGAGAGGGACTGGGCTCTACTGGGATCATACTGAGGTCATACTGGGAGTGACTGGACTTATACTGGGAGTGTCTGAGAGTGACTGGGAACACACCCTGCACATCATCCCCCATACTCGGGGTGAGTGGCAGCAACTGGGAGCACGGTGGGAGCAAATGGCATCATACTGGGACTGACTGGGTTGATCTAGCTGGAGGCAACTGGGGCCCCGGGAGCCCCAAACCCCTCCATCCCTAAATGGGGAGATGGAAAAGGGGGGAGCTTTTTATATTCCTGGGACTCCTGGGGAGGGTGGAGATTGAGTAGACAGGGAGCCCCAATCCAAGCGTGACCCCCAGCAGCGGGGACAGGGGGGAACCCCAAACGGCAAAGGTGAGGGACCAGGGGCAGGGAACTCCTGGGAGGCTTTTTCAGGGCTGAATCTTGGTGTTTGGGAGGTTTTTATGGAGCCCAGGTGGCCGGGGATTTCTAGAGATGGACTTGGGCAGAGGGACCTTCAAAATCAACGTGCTCATCCCTTGTTTTTCCCAAAGCAGGATTTCCCATTCCCAAGCCTTGGCTGCATGGAAGAGGAGGCTGTGAGGAAGAGGAAGATACCCCGGGACAGCCAGGCAGGTGAGGAGGAAGTCAGTGCCCCTTTCCCCCTCTCTCCTGTTCCATCTCCCAGCCCAGCACGGCCCCCGGCTGCAGGACAGCCCCACTGCTGGATTATGGGAAGAGCTTCAGGCAGAGCTCCCACCTGATCCAGCACCTGAGGATCCACACCAGGGAAAGGCCCTACAAGTCTGGGGAGTGTGGGAAGGGTTTCAGCTACAGCTCCCACCTCGTCATCCACCAACACAGCCACACTGGGGAGAGGCCCTACGAGTGTCCCGAGTGTGCAAAGAGGTTTCAGACCAGCTCCACTCTCCTCAAGCACCAGCGGATTCACACGGAGGAGAGGCCCTTCCACTGCCCAAACTGCAGGAAGGGCTTCAAGCACAACTCCAACCTCATCACCCACCGGCGCATCCACACCAGGGAGAGGCCCTGTGAGTGTGGGGAATGTGGGATGAGCTTCAGCCAGAGCTCCAGCCTGATCTGCCACCAGAGCATCCACACTGGGGAGAGGCCCTACGAGTGTCCCCAGTGTGGGAAGAGCTTCTCCAGGAGCTCTGACTTGACCCAACACCAACAGAGCCACCGGTAAGGGAAGCCCTGCGAGTGCCCTGAGTGTGGGAAGGGCTTCGTGCACTGCTCCACCTTCATCCCCCACTGGAGCACTCACCAGAGCCCTGGTGACCCACATTCCCTGTGATCTGTGTTGGGAAGACACCTGGCTGCTTGTCCTTTTGGTTTGGCCCTGATTTTCTTTTGATTCATCTTCTTCCCTTTAAAACAGACAAAACTGGGGTAAAAGTCAACAAATTCATCAAAGGCATCTTAAGCCTCACTCTTTGCTATTGTTTCAGGGGAATCTGGGATTCAGGGAGATACTTGGGAGGATCTGCACCACGGGCCATGCACACCCTGAGATCCTCTGCAATTTCCCGGTCTCTGAGCACATCTGGAGGGGCAGCTGTTTGGAGGAGGGAGGGCCCTGGAGCAGCCCCAATAACCTGGTCTTTAGCCTGAATCTCATCCATGACATGGACAAGCATTGCCTCCTGAAGATGCCACCTTCCCATTGGGAAACAGCCCCACCTGACCCAGCTGTCCCTTCTCCTTCCCCCAGAGATGGAAGGAGAGGCTGTGCTGAAGGCTGAGTTTCCCAGAGCAAGCAGTGGCCCATTGGCAGCCTCTGCTGCAGGAAGGGAGGCGATGCCAGGCACAGTCACAGGAGGTAATTGCTGTGCCTCTGGGCCTGAGCCCTGCTGAGGCTTGAGCTGCCCTCCCTGTGGCTTTGCAGTCTGGGCACACAGCATTACCTGAGCCCCTTGCAGTGCTCACTTCCCCATAGAAGGGGATCCCAGCGCACCATGGAACATTTCCCACGCGTGCTCCTTTCTAGACTGGGACCGTGACTTGCATCATTTGGAAAGACTGGCAAAACACGGTTCAAGGGTCTTGGAGCTTGGTGAAGGTAGGTTATCAGCAACCCTTTCCTAACAGAGTAATCATTCTCCAGAGTGATATTCATGTGTGATTTCCTTTAAGATGCCTTGAAGTTTGATGGATTTTGGAAATCCTGTCCTCCAAATTTCTACTCCTGTGCCCAACAGTCATCCCACAGAATGGCTGTCAGTGGCAGGAAGGAGCATTTAGCTGTCCATCTTCCTTCCGTGTGCAATTCCAGTGTGCGCTTCCGTGTGCTCTGTGCAACCACGGAGAAGAGCAGAGAGGGAAGGGGCCGGGCCCAGGGCTGTGCCCCGGGGCTGTGCCTTTTGCAGCTCCTTTGCCGGCCCCGGGGTGCCTGAGCTGCTCCTGCTGCTGCTGCCAAGCCCTGGCCCTGCATGGGGCTGGGTTTAGAGCTGCTGGCAGCTCCAGGGAATCCTTTCTCCCCTGAGGACGGCCCTGCAAGGGGCTCCTTCCATGCCAGTGTGGGGCCACCGCAGGCACGTGGTCCCCCTGGCCCTGCTCCTGAGTGGAAGGCAGAGCTGAGGGAGTGCTTTGGAGGGCACCAATCACCCAGGGGCACTCACTGCCACTCTGGCCTGAGGGGACATGGAACAACTTTCTGTTAAGGTCCTTCTCCATGGAAGAACTCAGACACTGGAGACAAGAAATCCCTGGAGGCAGCCAGACACCTAGACCAGATGCTGAGTGATCTGGAGAGACGCCGTGGTGGGTGCATTTCCCTCAGCCTTCCCCTGGGACTCAGCAGCCGGGGGCTTTCCCTGCACATCTGGACACGCCGTGCCCAGCACAGAGGGAAGGGATCCATGGCAGCCTGGCTGCCCCGCTGCTGCTTTCCTGCCCTGCAGGGCTGTTTCCCAGCCTGGCCTGGCTGCAGCTTCTCCCCAGCCTCTGCAGGAAGGCATTTGGCACCAGCTGACAGGGAGCCCAAACTACACCATGGGTCTTCAATCCCCTACAATTTCCCTCTCTGGCACGTCAGGAGTGGCAGCTGTTTGGAGAAGGGAGGGCCCTGTGGCAGCCCCAGGAGCCGTGGCCTTTTCCTGATCCTTATCCATGTCTTTGAAAAGTAGAACTTCCTGAAGATGCCATCTCTCCAATGGGGAATGGTTCCACCTGATCCAGCTGTCCCTTTTCCTTTCTCCAGAGATGGGCCAAAGGGCTTTGCTGAAGGCAGCACTTCCTGAAGGAAGCAATTGCTCTGTGCCAGCCCCCGATACACGAAGGGAGGAGATGCCAGACAGTGCCACAGAAGGTGATTGCTGTGCCAGGCTCAGCCAGGCTGAGCAATCCTGCTGGGGTCCCTCAGTGGGAGACACGTCCCGAAACCTGGGAGTGGCTGCACGGGGTGCCCATGGTGGGGAAAGGGCAGAGAGGGAGAGCAAGGCTCCCGTGTGTCCTGACAGGGCCTGACTCTGTCCCCTGGGGCTGGGGGAGCTGTCCCAGGGCAGGGAGGGCCAGGGCTGGCAGGGGCTGCTCAGGGATGGGTTTGGTCCATGTCCCTCAAAGCAGCGACTGCCCAAGCAGCTGCGCTGGCCCCGGGCTCTCCTCCCGGCCTGCTGGGCTTTGTTGGGTGGCACAGCCTGTGCCAAGGGGCGGCAAGGGGCCTGCAGGCCCCAGCTCTGGGGGAAACTGAGAACGTCCTGGCCGTATCCACTGTGCTGCCAGCTCAGCAGTGGGGCACAGCACGGGCTCACGCTCCCCACTGCTCCAACGAACGCAGCCGACCCCACAACACGTGTTCCTGATACCCAGAAAAACATCAGAACGGGTTGCTTTGGGGAACACCTGGTTTGCCCATGATAAGAGCAAGTTTGGCCTTCTATTTCTGCCAGGAAATGATTTGGAAGTGCTCAAGTAAACCTCAGCTGAGAGCTTCCCAAATCAGCTCTTCTGTTGCAATAAAGAGATGGAGCCGTCACCCCAGTGTCCAGGTGGTAGCAGCAGCAAAGCCCGGCCGGCACCAGCGCTGGCTGAGCTCCGTGCCCAGGAGCAGCCGTGGATGCCCACGGTGAGGGCAGGCAGGAGCCAGGCAGGGGCCACTGTGAGCAGCAGCGGGGCCCCGAGGGGCTGGGGGAGCCCATGCTGAGCATCCCTGGGCTGAGGGCACATTTCCTCCAGTGGGATCATCTGGGCCTGCACTTCATGAGGCACACAGGGATGTTTTGGGCTCTCTGCTGAGCTGTGCAGGGATGCCTCATGAGGCACAGAGGGATGTTTTGGGCTCTCTGCTGAGCTGGGCAGGGATCCCTCATGAGGCACACAGGGATGTTTTGGGCTCTCTGCTGAGCTGTGCAGGGATCCCTCATGAGGCACACAGGAGTATTTCTGGCCTCTCCTAAGCTGTCCAGGGATCCCTCATGAGCTGTGCACCAGGGTAAATGTCAGGGGGTTTTTTACTCTTCACAGCACAGCAAAGGGACACTTGGCCAAGGTTTTGCAAGGCTGGGAGAAAGCCTCTTGCAAAGCCTGGGGCCCAAAAGGCTGTGGGCACAGCGGCCGGGCGGAGCCCATCCCCTGGGGCCAGGCTGGGCTGCTCAGGCCGGGCCGGGCCGGGCCGGGCCGGGCCAGGCCAGGGCCCCGGCAGGGAAGGGCCGCGGCCCTGGGCTCTGATGAGGCTGCTGAGCTCCGCCCTGGCCCTGTGCTGCAGCCCAAGACATTTCCAGCCAGGGCCGTGCCCTGGGCCACAGGAGGCACCGGGGCTACAAGTGAGGCCGCGCCTTCTGGCTCTCAAGGGGGCTGGCTCTGTTCCCTGGGAGGATGCAGAGCCTTGTGCCTCGGCCTGATGGGGCAAAAATCCCCCCAACATCCCTCTGTTTGCAAAAATAAAGGCTTTGCGCTCATTATGAGGAAAAGCTGTATGGGTGGCCTGCAGCTAATGTTCTTTTGTTGGCTGGACCCCAGTCCGTGCTCAGGTCTCAATGACTGACCCAGCCCCAAGCTGCTCTTAAGACTGATTTGATCAAAGGCACTGAAGCTCTGTTGATTACTGTGAAAAACACTAATTACTTGGTTTCCAAATTTTTTAAAGTTTAATAATAAGAATATGGTTATAAAAATAGTAATACAGTTAGAGTAATAAAAATTTAGAGTTAGGACAATTACAAGACAATAAAAAGCCAAGAATTACGGATGTCCGGATGCTCTCGGGCCCTTAAGCCACGACAAGCATGCCTTGTGAACCAAGTAATCACCTTAAAAGCAATAGCCTGTTGCATATACAAAACACTTCATGATTATGAATATATTTTATTTAAAACAAGAAATTCCTCTGGTACTTGTCAAAAAGTTTCTGTTAATCCCCAGGCATCTTCAAGTCTAAGTCACGCTTGAAGAAGTTTGTTTCTGTTGATAAGGAAAGCCATAAATTCCTCTCCTCTGGAAAATTTAGGGGTTTCTGTAATTGTTATTTTTGTGCGAAGAATTCCTTCATTACCTCATTTCTTTCTTGAGCTAGTTAAAAAGAATTTTACATAGTATGGTTTCTATTTTAACATTGTGTTATAACCTAAAAATACATTCAGCACACTACTTGAGAGCATTAATACAGCATAACTTTCCAACATTACACATATAATATTCATTGAAACATTTGCGAAAAGCCAATCATAAAATATGCATTTTTCACACTGGGCACGGCGTGTCCAGATGTGCAGAGAAAGCCCCCGGCTGCTGAGTCCCAGGGCAAGGCTGAGGGAAATGCACCCACCACGGCGTCTCTCCAGATCATTCAGCATCTGGTCCATGTGTTGGGATGCCTCCAGGGACTTCATGTGTTTAGTAGCTCTGTTCCTCCCTCTCGGCGGACCTTAAGAGAATGCATGTCCATTTCCCCCGGAATGGATCCCACAAAAGCAGGGCTCAGCCTGTGGGGTCAGCAGGGACACACAACTCACCCCTGCGATGGGAGCCGGGCTTGTGCGCAGCAACCAGGAAAGGAGCCTGAAAAGTCCTCCCTGCAGACACACCTGTAACTCAACAGGCACAGGAGCTAATGTCACCTGCTTCCTGCCAGGTTGTCAGTGATTATTCACTGAGGGCAAGTTGAGAAGTTACCTGCAGAAGCTCCCAAGGGTTCCAAACCATCTTCCATCCCAGCTGCTGGAGAAGCCTTGCTAGCATGCTCATCTAGAAGGGATCAGAGATCAGAACCATTTCCTGGTCTGCTGGGATCCCCCGGTGCCTTTGGGAACTGGGCACTGCAAGGGGGTTGGGTAAGGCTGTGGGGGCCAAATTTCCATGGCCATGGCCAAAGCTGCCCAGGGGCCTGGGGAGCTCTGGGCTGGCTCCTGGCCACTCTCCACACTCTTTGCAGGCCCTGTGCAACATCCCTGGAGGGCAGGTACTGCCACACAGCAGAGATGGCAGCTCAAGCCTCAGCAATTACCTCCTCTGACTGTGCCTGGCATCGCCTCACTTCCTGCAGCAGGGGCTGCCAATGGGCCACTGCTTCCTCCAGGAAATGCTGCCTTCAGCACAGCCTTTCGGTTCATCTCTGGAGACAGGAAGAGGCACAGCTGCATTAGATGGAGCCGTTCCCCCTTCTGGGAGATGACATCTTCAAGAGGCAATACTGGACAAACTCATGGTTCAGGAAATCATAAAAACTTTTGGGATTGGCCAGGCCACTCCCTTCTACACACAGGTGCCATTCCTGACGTGCCGGAGACCGGGAAATTGCAGGCATCTTGGGCCCATGGTGCAGTTTGGGCTCCCTGCCAGCTGATGCCAAATGCCTTCCTGCAGAGGCTGGGGAGAAGCTGCAGCCAGGCCAGGCTGGGAAACAGCCCTGCAGGACAGGAAAGCAGCAGCGGGGCAGCCAGGCTGCCATGGATCCCTTCCCTCTGTGCTGGGCACAGCGTGTCCAGATATGCAGGGAAAGCCCCCGGCTGCTGAGTCCCAGGGGAAGGCTGAGGGAAATGCACCCACCACGGCGTCTCTCCAGATCACTCAGCATCTGATCCAGATGTCTGGCTGCCTCCAGGGATTTCTTGTCTCCTGTGTCTGTTTTCTTCCACAGAGGAGGACCTTAACAGAAAGTTGTTCCATGTCCCCCTCAGGCCAGAGTGGCAGTGAGTGCCCCTGGGTGATTGGTGCCCTCCAAAGCACTCCCTCAGCTCTGCCTTCCACTCAGGAGCAGGGCCAGGGGGACCACGTGCCTGCGGTGGCCCCACACTGGCATGGAAGGAGCCCCTTGCAGGGCCATCCTCGGGGGAGAAAAGATTCCCTGGAGCTGCCAGCAGCTCTAAACCCAGCCCAAGGCAGGGCCAGGGCTTGGCAGCAGCAGCAGGAGCAGCTCAGGCACCCCGGGGCCGGCAAAGGAGCTGCAAAAGGCACAGCCCCGGGGCACAGCCCTGGGCCCGGCCCCTTCCCTCTCTGCTCTTCTCCGTGGCTGCACAGAGCACACAGAAGGACCCACTGGAATTGCACACGGAAGGAAGATGGACAGCTAAATGCTCCTTCCTGCCACTGACAGCCATTCTGTGGGATCACTGTTGGGCACAGGAGTAGAAATTTGGAGGACAGGATTTCCAAAATCCATCAAACTTCAAAGCAACTTAAAGGAAATCACACATGAATATCACTCTGGAGAATGATTACTCTGTTAGGAAAGGGTTGCTGATAACCTACCTTCACCAAGCTCCAAGACCCTGAAACTGTGTTTTAGCAGTCTTTCCAAATGATGCAAGTCACGGTCCCAGTCTAGAAAGGAGCACGCGTGGGAAATGTTCCATGGTGCGCTGGGATCCCCTTCTATGGGGAAGTGAGCACTGCAAGGGGCTCAGGTAATGCTGTGTGCCCAGACTGCAAAGCCACAGGGAGGGCAGCTCAAGCCTCAGCAGGGCTCAGGCCCAGAGGCACAGCAATTACCTCCTGTGACTGTGCCTGGCATCGCCTCCCTTCCTGCAGCAGAGGCTGCCAATGGGCCACTGCTTGCTCTGGGAAACTCAGCCTTCAGCACAGCCTCTCCTTCCATCTCTGGGGGAAGGAGAAGGGACAGCTGGGTCAGGTGGGGCTGTTTCCCAATGGGAAGGTGGCATCTTCAGGAGGCAATGCTTGTCCATGTCATGGATGAGATTCAGGCTAAAGACCAGGTTATTGGGGCTGCTCCAGGGCCCTCCCTCCTCCAAACAGCTGCCCCTCCAGATGTGCTCAGAGACCGGGAAATTGCAGAGGATCTCAGGGTGTGCATGGCCCGTGGTGCAGATCCTCCCAAGTATCTCCCTGAATCCCAGATTCCCCTGAAACAATAGCAAAGAGTGAGGCTTAAGATGCCTTTGATGAATTTGTTGACTTTTACCCCAGTTTTGTCTGTTTTAAAGGGAAGAAGATGAATCAAAAGAAAATCAGGGCCAAACCAAAAGGACAAGCAGCCAGGTGTCTTCCCAACACAGATCACAGGGAATGTGGGTCACCAGGGCTCTGGTGGGTGCTCCAATGAGGGATGAAGGTGGAGCAGTGCACGAAGCCCTTCCCACACTCGGGGCACTCGCAGGGCTTCCCTTACCGGTGGCTCTGTTGGTGTTGGGTCAAGTCAGAGCTCCTGGAGAAGTTCTTCCCACACTGGGGACACTCGTAGGGCCTCTCCCCAGTGTGGATGCTCTGGTGGCAGATCAGGCTGGAGCTCTGGCTGAAGCTCATCCCACATTCCCCACACTCACAGGGCCTCTCCCTGGTGTGGATACGCCGGTGGGTGATGAGGTTGGAGTTGTGCTTGAAGCCCTTCCTGCAGTTTGAGCAGTGGAAGGCCTCTCCTCCGTGTGAATCCGCTGGTGCTTGAGGAGAGTGGAGCTGGTCTGAAACCTCTTTGCACACTCGGGACACTCGTAGGGCCTCTCCCCAGTGTGGCTGTGTTGGTGGATGACGAGGTGGGAGATGTAGCTGAAACCCTTCCCACACTCCCCAGACTTGTAGGGCCTTTCCCTGGTGTGGATCCTCAGGTGCTGGATCAGGTGGGAGCTCTGCCTGAAGCTCTTCCCATAATCCGGCAGCGGGGCTGTCCTGCAGCCGGGGGCCGTGCTGGGCTGGGAGATGGAGCAGGAGAGAGGGAGAAAGGGGCACTGACTTCCTCCTCACCTGCCTGGCTGTCCTGGGGCATCTTCCTCTTCCTCACAGCCTCCCTGGGGTTGGGAATGGGAAATCCTGCTTTGGGGAAAACAAGGGATGAGCACATGGGGTTTGAAGATCCCTCTGCCCGAGTCCATCTCCAGAAGTCCCCGGCCACCTGGGGCCTCCCAAACACCAAGATTCAGCCCTGAAAAAGCCTCCCAGGAGTTCCCTGCCCCTGGTCCCTCACCTTTGCTGTTTGGGGTTCCCCCCTGTCCCAGCTGCTGGGGGTCACGCTTGGATTGGGGCTCCCTGTCTACTCAATCTCCACCCTCCCCAGGAGTCCCAGGAATATAAAAAGCTCCCCCCTTTTCCATCTCCCCATTTAGGGATGGAGGGGTTTGGGGCTCCCGGGGCCCCAGTTGCCTCCAGCTAGATCAACCCAGTCAGTCCCAGTATGATGCCATTTGCTCCCACCGTGCTCCCAGTTGCTGCCACTCACCCCGAGTATGGGGGATGATGTGCAGGGTGTGTTCCCAGTCACTCTCAGACACTCCCAGTATAAGTCCAGTCACTCCCAGTATGACCTCAGTATGATCCCAGTGGAGCCCAGTCCCTCCCAGTGCTGCCACTCCTGGCATCCCCCAGCCCTCTGTGCGTTCCCCCCTCCCGGATGTCCCGAGAGGAGCCCCAAGGGCTGGCAGTGCCCAGGCAGGGTCCCCAGCAAGGCCCAGTTGGGATGTGCAGCCCCCAGTTTTCCCAGTTTGCCTCTCCTTTTGCCGGGCCGGGTTCCCCCCTGGAACAGCGGGTGGGAGCAGCCGAGAGCCCCGCGCTGCCCATCCCGACCTGGCCCGGCTCCATCCCCGCTCCTGGCGCGGGCTGCGAGGGCTGCGGGAACGGGGCACCGAGGGTGTCGCTGCTCCTGGGGGAGGAGGAGGAGGGAGGGAAGGGCAGGGATGGAGGAGGAGAAGGAGGTGGGCTTATAGAGAATGGAAACGGGGGATGGAAAGAGGAGAAAGAGGTGGGGTAATGGTCAGGGAGGAGGGGGGATCGAAGAGGAGGGATGGAAGGGGATGGATGGAAGATGGGAAGGAGGTGGGGTTAGGGAGGAGGAGGACGGGGATGGAAGAGGAGGAGCGGCAGGAAGAGGAAGAAGAGGGTCAAAGGCGGATCAAGGCAAGCAGGAGGAAGCACGCGGTCGAACCCTCCCTGAATTCGCAGCCCCCACGTGTGGGATCATCGCCCCCCATCCCGCAGGTGAGCGGGGAGGGGGAGCTCGGGCCAGATATCCTGGAAGGTTCCTGGGTTGGGTTTTTGTGGGGGGATGTTTGGAGAATGAAGAAGTGCAAAGCTGAGCGGAAAAGGCCCCTTGGGGGGACATGGGGCGTCCCGGTGGCGGCTGCCGGCAGAGGCAGCCTGGAGGAGCAGAGCCCTGTGTCCCCCAGGAGCCCAAAGTGGGGAGCCCAGAGAGGGGGGAGCGCCGCCATGGGCGGGACCCTCAAGAGCCTGGAGAGGGGCAGGGGGGACTCCTTGGAGCCGCTGCAGCCCAAAGCAGAGAAGAAGGGGAGCCCGGGAGCCCAAAAAGCCCCGGCAGCCCTAAATGGGGAGAGCCAAGAGGGGGGAGCTTTTGGGATTGCTGGGACTCCCAGCAGCCTGGGGAGGGCGGGCACCGAGGAGAAGGGGGACACCCAATCCAAGCGTGACCCCCAGCAGCTGGGACAGGGGGGAAGCCTGAGCAGCAAAGGGGAGGGAGCAGGGACCAGGGAGCTCCTGGGAGGCTTCTTCAGGGCTGAATCTTGATGTCTGGGAGGTTTTTATGGAGCCCAGGTGGCCGGGGACTTCTAGAGATGGACTTGGGCAAAGGGACCTTCAAAGTCAGTGTGCTCATCCCTTGTTTTCTCCAAACCAGGATTTCCCATTCCCAACCCCTGGGAGGCTGTGAGGAAGAGGAAGGTGCCCCGGGACAGCCAGGCACGTGAGGAGGAAGTCAGTGCCCCTTTCCCCCTCTCTCCTGCTCCATCTCCCAGCCCAGCACGGCCCCCAGCTGCAGGACAGCCCCGCTGCCGGTGCCGTCCTGCCGGGGACACACTGGGGGGATCTCCTTGCCCTTCCCTGTGGCATGGAGGCAAATCCCATCCTCTCCTTGTCCTTCCTCCCCCAGAGCAGGAGCTGAGGATGGAGAGCAGGGAGGACAAATCCCCGCGGCAGAACCTCGTGGAAGAGGCCGTTTTGAGCAGCTCCACGGTGCAGGAACCCAACGGGGAGGAAAAGCCCCGGAGATGCCGCACGAGGAGGGGCTGCAAATGCAGATCACGGGGATCTGAGGAGGAAAGAACCACCCTGGGCTGGGGAGGCGGCCGGAAATGGAACCAGAGCTCGGAGCTGGTGGTCCATGAGCAGCTCCAGGATGGGGAGAAGCCCCACAAGTGCTCGGAGTGTGGGAAGAGCTTCAGGTACAGCTCCCAGCTGATCAGGCACCAGAGGATCCACACTGGGGAGAGGCCCTACGAATGTGGGGAGTGTGGGAAGGGCTTCTGCCTGAGATCCAGCCTGGTCAGCCACCAGGTGAGCCACATTGGGGAACGGCCCTACGAGTGTTCTGAGTGTGGGAAGGGGTTTAAGACCAGCTCCGATCTCCTCCTGCACTATCGGACTCACACAGAGGAGAGGCCTTTCCGCTGCCCCAACTGTGGGAAGGGATTCAAGTACAACCAAAACCTCATGAGGCACCAGAGGATCCACACTGGGGAGAGGCCCTACAAGTGTTCCAAGTGTGGGAAGAGGTTTCATACCAGCTCCAATCTCCTCAAGCACTATCGGGTTCACACGGAGGAGAGGCCCTTCTGCTGCCCTGACTGCGGGAAGGGATTCAGGCAGAAGTCCCACCTCATCCGCCACCGGTGCATCCACACCGGGGAGAGGCCCTACGAGTGTCCCCAGTGTGGGAAGAGCTTCTCACAGAGCTCTAACTTGACCCAACACCAACGGAGGCACCAGTAAGGGAAGCCCTGTGAGTGCCCCGAGTGTGGGAAGAGCTTCGTGTGCTGCTCCAGCTCCGTCCCCCACTGCAGGACCCAGGTTGGGCAGAGCCCTGGTGACCCACATTCCCTGTGATCCATGTTGGGGACAATATTCTGGAGGATAGATGTGGGTTCTGGAGGTATACTGGAGGAGAGATGTGGCTTCTGGGGGTATTTTGGGCAGTGTACTCCATCTCTTTGCCCTCCAAAAGCCAAGAGGGTCACCTCAAAACAACTCAATCCCACTGAAAACAACTCAATTTTAATTCATATGGGCTCAATCCCACCTCAAAATGGCTTGTTCCCAACTCAAAAAAACTCAATCCCATGCCAAACTCACTTGTTTCCACAGCTGCCAGGTTGAGATGGGGTTGGAAGGAGACTGGGAGAAGTGGGATCCCAATTTGGAGCGGTGGGATGGGGATTGTGTGGAGCTGGGTGGCTGGGATGTTTTTGATAGTGAAATCAGACTTACTTCTTTCTGTCCCGTTCATTTTCAGTCCGTGGCAGTTCTGTTTTCAGAGTGCCACCTTCTCAGCTGATTGTGTTTGTGTCCTCCTTTCTCTCCTGCCTCTCTTTGCCTGCTCTCTTTCTCTCTGTGTCTCCCTTGAGCCAGGGCAGCTGCCACCAAAGACCCTGCCCTGATTTAATTCCCAGTGCAGGAGCTGCAACGACCATGGGTGAAGTTAGGAAGGCTGGCAGTGAAATGTCACTGTAGGATCTTGCTGCACTTGGCTTTTGGCCCCTTCTTAAGAGCTTTGCCTTCAAGGGCAGGAAGATCTTTTCCCTGCTGGGAACTGGAATTCCAGCCCCTGGGAGCGTGTGCCACGGATCCCAGAATGGCATTCCCGAGGCTCCCAGGCTGCTGCTCCTGCCGTGCCTCCCAAGGAGCTGTGCAGGGCCCGGGGACAAGGTGCAGCAGCTCCGTGGGCTCCTGCAGCACGCAGCAAAGGTGGCTTTGCTGGACATTTCCCAGCACATTCCCGGCTGCAGGCAGAGGGAGGGAGGAAAGGGAAGCGAGTCCCTGACAGAATCCCGGAACGATTGGGGTGGGAACGGACCCTGCCCGCGGGTTACGATCCCGTGAGGGAGAGACGCCTCCGCCCCAGGGAAGGTGCAAATGAGACCACGGGAGCGCAACCTGCGGATTCGACTGAACATGGATTGAACGGAACAAGAAATGGGAAGGAGAAAGGCAGAGAAAGAACTAGTAAAGAGATCTCAGAGAGAGAGAAAGAAATCGGAAAAGGTCTCAGAGAGACAGAAAGAAATAGGAAAAGGCTCCGGCCCGGACTGCGCAGCTCCCCGGGACAGCCGCAGGGCGCGGCGCCTTTCGCAATTCCAGCCAATCAGAGAACGCGCTGAACAATCTCCAGCCAACCAGAGCTTTCCTCGCCGATGACTCACCAGTTGCCGGGCGGACCCGCAGAGCCCGGCGGCCCCGCCAGCGGAATTTCGGGCTCGGCCCGGGGGGACGGATCCGCACCGGGGAGGTCCCCGAGCCCCCTGCCCACCCCTGGGGCCGATCGGGGGCTCCCCGCACCCAGCAGCCGGTGCTGCGGCGGCCGCGGGGCAGAGGGGTGGGAAAGGGAGCTCCGGGCTGGGAGCGGAGGGAATGCGGGAGGAAGAGGAGGAGGAGGAAGAGAAGGAGGAGGAGGAGGAGGAGCAGCAGGAAGAGGAGCGGGAGAATCCCGCCGCTCGCACCGCTCGCACGCTGGGTCTGCAGCACCCCCTGCCCCGGGAGCATCGCCCCCAGCCCCGAGCCGCAGGTGAGGGGGAGGCCGAGCTCGCCCCGACGCTATCGAGGGGTCTCCGGGAGGATTTTTCTGGGGGGTGTTCGGAGCCGGCAGATTCCGAGCCCCGCATCCCTCCGGGCTCCCTAGGAGGAGCTTTTTCGGGGGGAGAGGAGCTGTGATCGCCCCTCGGGAGGGTCCCGGGGGCTCCACGTGCGGCTGGCCCGGTACTGACGGGGCGGGACGTTGGTTTTGGGGATCCCCGTGAGAGCCGGGGCTGCGGAACGTGGGAGCCCCGGGGCGGGAGAGGGGAAGGGGCGATAGCGGAGCTGGGGGACCCCCGGCAGCCCGGAGATGAGGCGGGGACGGGACCCCTGACCCTGCCCGGGGCGTGTCCCGGGGTGACCTCACGGTGCCCGTGCCCCCATTGGTCCGTTTAGCCCCGAAATGAGTTCTGCACCTTCAAGGCCGGTTCTGAGAGCGAAGGGGCGAGGAAGCAGCGCGCAGTTTGTTTTCAGGAACTGCACTCGCTCCTCCACATTCCGGCTCCTGGGCTGCTGTGATGCCTTAAGGAGCTGGAACTGAGGCCAGACGGAGCCAAGAGGAATAAAGTGGATATTTATTGAAGTGCCTTCAAAGGCCACAGCCCGGCAGTACCGGAGCCAAGGTCGTGGCTCTGTCCGGATGGCTCCAAGATGGAAGCAAAAGAGGGCTTGGTCAGGAGATCTGACATTTTTATAAGTTTTAGTCCATTTGCACCCAGGATTTAACTGCCCAATTAATAGCTTCAAATGATGAAGTTTCATCCTCCTTGCTTGCTTGCCCGCCCTCCTCTTTTCCCGTTGTTTGTGCTTTGGGCCTGAAGTTTGAAGAGATTGTCCTTGACTCTCCAGCTAGAACAGGATTGTTTTGTCTTCACCACCCTGTGAAAAGATCCCAGTAACACTTAATAGAAAGCTAAAGCTGCACACCAAAGCAGAACAGAAAACCTTAAACCTAAGGTATCGGTTGTCTGCCAACAGACAGACAGCGGGACAGAGCTCTCCTTTGCTTTTAGTTAGTTTTTAGCTCGCTGAGGCAGAGAAGTTCCCTGGCCTGTGGTTTTTCCTTTTCTTTGGACCTGCTCAAACCTGCTCTGGACTGAACACCAGAAGAGCACCGGCAGCTCGCACCTGTGGCCCACCGGGCCGGGCCTGGGCCACGGAGGGACTGATCAGAGACTGAGTGAGCCGAGCTACAGCCCACGGAGGGACTTCCTGAGTTTGTCATCTCTTTTGGAGCGGCAACAGGGTTTATTGTTTAATATTGTTCATTTTCTGTGCCAGTGAATGCTTTGCCTGTTAAATAAACAGGTTTTTTCTACTTTTCTCCAAGGAAATCTTTTCCTGAACCAGGGGAGGGGCCGCTTGAATCTGCTTTGTTTTCTCCCAAATTTGCCCTAAACCAGGACAGGGTGGTGGGGAGAGGGGGGAGCCCCAAGTGTCTGGATTGGAGGGAGGCTGGAGAGGGGGACCCTCGTACCCCAAAACCCCCCAGCATCCCTAAGCAGGACCCTGGAGAAGGGGGATCCCCAGGACCCATGGGATCCCCTGCAGCCCTGAGATGGGGGAGCACCAGAACCCCAGAGGGATGAGACTGGACATGGGACACTCCTGGTGGCTTTTTTTGATTCACTCTTCATTTTTGGAGGTTTTTATGGACACCTGGAGACTTCTGGAGATGGATTTGGGCAGGAGGAATCCCCAACCCAAGGCATTCACACCTTGTTTTTCCCCCAAAACCAGGACTTGCCATTCCCAAACTTTGGCTGGATGGAGGAGGAGGCTGTGAGGAAGAGGAAGATGCCCTGGGACAGCCAGGCAGGTGAGGAGGAAGTCAGTGCCCCTTTCCCCCCTCTCTCCTGCTCCATCTCCCAGCCCAGCACGGCCCCCAGCTGCAGGACAGCCCCGCTGCCGGTGCCGTCCTGCCGGGGACGCACTGGGGGGATCTTCTTGCCCTTCCCTGTGGCACGGAGGCAAATCCCATCCTCTCCTTGTCCTTCCTCCCCCAGAGCAGGAGCTGAGGATGGAGAGCAGGGAGGACAAATCCCCGCGGCAGAACCTCGTGGAAGAGGCCGTTTTGAGCGTCTCCACGGCGCAGGAACCCAACGGGGAGGAAAAGCCCCGGAGATGCCGCACGAGGAGGGGCTGCAAACGCAGATCACGGGGATCTGAGGAGGAAAGACCCAGCCTGGGCTGGGGAGGCGGCCGGAGATGGAGCCAGAGCTCGGAGCTGGTGGTCCATGAGCAGCTCCAGGATGGGGAGAAGCCCCACAAGTGCTTGGTGTGTGGGAAGAGCTTCAGGAAGAGTTTCAATCTGCTCTGCCACCAGAAGATCCACACTGGGGAACGACCCTACGAGTGTTTGGAATGTGGGAAGGGCTTCAGCCACAGGTCCGACCTGATTGTCCACCAGAGGTTCCACACCGGGGAGAGGCCCTACGAGTGTCCCGAGTGTGGGACGAGGTTTCTCACCAGCTCCCATCTCCTTGTACATCAGCGGATTCACACCGAGGAGAGGCCCTTCTGCTGCCCCGACTGCGGGATGGGCTTCAAGCACAACTCCACCCTCGTCACCCACCGGCGCATCCACACCAGGGAGAGGCCCTACGAGTGTCCCCAGTGTGGGAAGAGCTTCTCAGACCGCTCGTTCTTTACCCGACACCAACGGAGGCACCGCTGAGGGAAGCCCTGCGAGAGCCCCGCCTGCAGGAAGAGCTTCGTGCGCTGCTCCAGCTCCATCCCCATCAGAGGACTCAGGTTGGGCACAGCCCTGGTGACCCACATTCCCTGTGATACACAGAGGGAAGTGGCTGCTGTTCCTTTTCTTTTGTCTCTTTTTATCTTCCTCCCTTCAAAACACAGAAAATTGGGGTAAAAATCAAGAAATTCATCAAAGGCATCTAACGCCTCACATTTTGTGTTTTGGGGAATCTTGGATTCCGGGAGATATCTGGGAGGATATGGGGGAGTTTGGGGGGTATTTGGTTTAGTTGTCTTTATTTCTTGGCACTCCAAATGACGAGAAGGATTGATCTGTCACCTCAAAAGCACTCAATGCCACTGAAAACTACTGAATCCCACCCCAAAATTACTCAACTCCACTACTTCTCAGGGTGAAATTGGGTTGGAAGGGGATTGGGCAAAGTGGGATGCAAATCAGGAGGGGTGAGATGGGCACTGGGTGGGGCAGGATGGGTGGGATGGGGTTTGGGAGGTGTGAAATGGGGGAAGTACAGCTTGGGAAGGGGTCTTGATGTCCAGGAGGGGTGGGATGGGTTGGGACTGGGGAGGTGGGGTGGGGTCTGGAATGAGACAGCCAAAGTTTGGGGATGATGAAGATAGGGGGAGCCCGTTACTGAGTGAGTTTTTGAATAGTCTACATTCATGAAGAGATGCTGGGGCATCTCACATTCCTGAGTGGTTTTGGGGCATTCCCCAACTCTTGGGGGTTTTCCTGAGAGCAGCTCCATGGAGCCCCATGGCCAGGGGTGGTTGCCACGGGCACAAGCTCAGAGCTGTGCCAGAGTCCATTGCCTCAGCACTGGAGAGCAGAGAAACGATGAACAGCCCCAGACATCTCCAGGGTGTGTTTGTGGAGGCCTGTGAGCTTACAGCAATCCCCTGGAGAGATGCACCTTAGGCTCCGGGCATTCCTCAGAGCTCAGGGTGAGGACAGAAGCTTCCCCCAAGGTGCTCTGCAACACTATGTTAATTTGTCCCAGTTGTGTCCTCCCCATTGCCCGCTGGCCTTTCCTACCCCTTTTACCCTCATATGTTCATGTTCTAGCGAGTTCTCCCTTCCCTGTCTTCCCATAGGGGTTTATGTCCCCGCCTATCCAGCCTGGCATTCTCTATTAGTCCCTTTCCCTGTGTACCACCCCTAAACCCTTAGATCCCTGTTGCTCTCCTCCACGCCCTCTTTTCCTGTATTTCTACCCTAAACCCTCCTTTGTCTGTGTCTTGACCCCCCCAGACCGCTGAGCGTCAGCCCCTAATAAACCCTGGCTGGAGCTCCATGCCTGGAGCCTGCCGTGTCTTCAGTGCAGAGCTGCTCCGTGTGTGTGTGTGCGTGTGCTGGGGCTCTCGTGGCTCCTGCCCGTTAGCACAAAACACTCTCAGGGAAAGCTGTGCCCGCCACCAGCACAGAGCACAACAGCGTCCCTTGGGACCCAGAGGCCACTGTGACCCTGTGGGAGCAAGGAGAGCATTGCTGCCCTGCCAGACCTCATGGAACCAAGGATCCATGAGGCCTCCTGGAACCGTGGTGACACCAAGCCGGGTGGGAGTGTGGATCTGCTGGAGGGCAGGAGGGCTCTGCACAGGGCCCTGGACAGGCTGGATCCAGGGCCCAAATCCAACAAGGTGAGGTTTAACAAGTCCAAGTGCCGGGCCCTGCACTTTGGCCACAAGAAGCCCTGCAGCACTCCAGGCTGGGGACAGAGGGGCTGGAGAGCAGCCAGGCAGAAAGGGACCTGCAGGGACTGATGGACAGCAGGCTGGGCACGAGCCAGCCGTGTGCCCAGGTGGCCAAGAAGGCCAATGGCTCCTGGCCTGGATCAGGAATGGTGTGGCCAGCAGGAGCAGGGCAGTGATTCTTCCCCTGTGCTCAGCACTGGTTGGGCAGCACCTCGAGTGCTGTGTCCAGTTCTGGTCTCCCCAGTGTAATCCCTCCAAATCACCCAAAATATCTCACAAAAATTTCCCCCAACCCCCCCCCCAAATCCACTCAAAAAATCTGCACCAAAATCCCACCAAACCCCTCTCAAATCCCCCCAAGTCCCTTCAAATCCCACCCAAAGTCCAAGGAAATCCACCCAAAAAATCCCCACAAAAACTTCCTTCAAAATCCCACAAAACCCCAACAAAACCTCACGGAACCCACCCCAAAATCCCCACAAAGATTTGGGATTTGGGATCAGTCCAGGGGGAATCGGGGATGGCTCAGGGGGTTTTGGGGTCGTTCCCGAGGATTTTGGGGGGATCTGGGCGAGGTCCCAGAGGGGATTTGGGGCTTTCTGAGGGCTTTGGGGGAATTCAGAGGGGATCTGGGCAGGATTTGGGGCTTTCTGAGGGGTTTGGGGGAATTATCTGGGATTTGGGGCAGTTCCAAGAGGGATTTTGGGGTTTTCTGAGAGATTTTCAGGGGTTCTGAGGGATTTGGGGAGGCTCCAGATGAGATTTGGGGCAGCTCCAACAGCAATTAGAGTAGTTTTTGAGGGATTTTGGAAAGTCCTAGAAGGAATTTGGGGAATTTCAGCAGGATTTTGGAGGAATTCAGAGCAATTGGGGAGGTTCCAACAGGGATTTGGGGTCATTCCCAGGGGATTGGGGGTGGATTTCTGGCTGGATTTCCATTCCTTCCCCAGATTTCAAGCTTTTTCCCCAAATTTCCTGTTTTTTCAAGAATCTGTGGATTTTCCCCTGGATTTGGGTCTCACCATGGGGTAGAAGGGGAAGGTTTGGGAGACTCGGGGTGAATTCTGGGGGGTTCCTGGCTGCATTTGGGTATTTTCCACAGGATTTTGGGTGGGTTCCCAATGGAATTTTGGGCTTTTTTCCCCAGAGTTTCAGGATTTTTCCCCAAATTTGGGTATTTTCCTGAAGATTCTGCTCTCACCATAGGTTTGCCCCAGAAGGGGAAGCTTTGGGGGGTTGTAGGGTGGATTTTAGGGATACTTGAGGCAGGATTGGGTTTTTTCCCCCAAGGATTTTGGAGTTTTTCCCAGAATTTCAGGGTTGTTCCCAAAATCCCAGGACTTCTGCTCGGATTTCTCTCTCACCGTGGGCTTGACATAGCAGGGGAAGCTTTGGGCTGTTCAGGGTGAATTTGGAGGGATTTCAAGTTGGATTTGGGGATATTTGAGGCCAGAGTTTGGCGGTTTCCCCCAGAATTCCACAAGTGCTCGGAGTGTGGGAAGAGCTTCAGGTACAGCTCCCAGCTGATTGTGCACCAGAGGACCCACACTGGGGAGAGGCCCTACGAGTGTGGGGAGTGTGAGAAGAGCTTCAGCCAGAGCTGCAACCTGCTCATGCACTAGCTGATCCACACTGGGGAGAGGCCCTATGAGTCTTCCAAGTGTGGGAAGAGGTTTCAGACCAGCTCTGATATCCTCAAGCACTATCGGGTTCACACAGAGGAGAGGCCCTTCTGCTGCCCCCACTGCAGGAAGGGATTCAAGCAGAACTCCCGCCTCATCCGCCACCGGCGCATCCACACCAGGGAGAGGCCCTACGAGTGTCCCCAGTGTGGGAAGAGCTTCTCACAGAGCTCTGCCTTGACCCAACACCAACGGAGGCACCGGTAAGGGAAGCCCTGCGAGTGCCCCGAGTGCGGAAAGAGCTTCGTGCGCTGGTCCAGCTCCATCCCCCACTGCAGGACCCATGCTGGGCAGAGCCCTGGTGACCCACATTCCCTGTGATCCTTGTTGGGGACAATATTCTGGAGGATAGATGTGTGTTCTGGAGGTATTTTGGGCAGTGTACTCCATCTCTTTGCCCTCCAAAAGCCAAGAGGGTCACCTCAAAACAACTCAATCCCACTGAAAACAACTCAATTTTAATTCATATGGGCTCAATCCCACCTCAAAATGGCTTGTTCCCAACTCAAAAAAACTCTATCCCACACCAAACTCACTTGATTCCACAGCTGCCAGGTTGAGATGGGGTTGGAAGGAGATTGGGAGAAGTGGGATCCCAGTTTGGAGCGGTGGGATGGGGATTGTGTGGGTGGCTGGGATGTATTTGATAGTGAATAAAACTTTCAGACTTACTGATTTCTGTCCTATTCATTTTCAGTCTGTGGCAGTTCTGTTTTCAGAGTGCCACCTTCTCAGCTGATTGTGTTTGTGTCCTCCTTTCTCTCCTGCCTCTCTTTGCCTGCTCTGTTTCTCTCTCTGTGTCTCCCTTGAGCCAGGGCAGCTGACACCAAAGACCCTGCCCTGATTTAATTCCCAGTGCAGGAGCTGCAACAACCATGGGTGAAGTTAGGAAGGCTGGCAGTGAAATGTCACTGTAGGATCTTGCTGCACTTGGCTTTTGGCCCCTTCTTAAGAGCTTTGCCTTCAAGGGCAGGAACATATTTCCCTGCTGGGAACTGGAATTCCAGACGCTTGGAGTGTGTGCCGTGCAGGACCATAGAGACTGGGATCATGTGGACTGGGATCCTATGGACTGGGAGTGCACAGACTGGGACCATGTGGATCAGGACCATCCAGACTGGAATCATACAAACTGGGATCATTTGGACCGGGATGACTGCACTGAATGATGCGAACGGAGGGGGTCCCACGCTGCCCAGGGCTCCCTCCCAGTCACTCCCAGTCCCTCCCAGTCCCAGCGCTGCTCTGGGGTGCAGCCAAAGCTCCTCAGAGTGAACTCGGAGATCCCAGAGCAATCCAGGTACAGGTCCCAGCACCGGTCTTGGAGCAATCCTGGTCCCGATGCCGACCTCGGTCTCAGTCTCGGTCCCAGAGCACCCCCAGTGCGGGTCTCAGTGCACCCACTCGATGCCATGATCTCTAGCCCAGGTGTTGGTAATGCCGCTCTTGAAATGAGTCCCCTTGTCTGACTCAGTCCTCTCAGGGGTGCCATGCCTCCCCAGGACTTGCTTTTCCAGGCCCAGGATGGTGTTGGGGCAGTGCTGTGAGGCACAGGGGAGGTCTCCAAGCATCCCGTGGTGGCTTCTACCATGGTGAGCACGTAGCGCTTGCCTTGGCGTGTCTGGGGCAGTGTGACGTGGTCAATCTGCCAGGCCTCCCCATACTTGTACTTGGACCCCCGCCCACCATAGCACAGGGGCTTCACCCGCTTGGCCTCCTTGATCACAGCACACGTCTCACAGTCATGGATAACCTGAGAAATCCTGTCCGTGCTTAGATCCACCCCTCGGTCTCATGCCCACTTATAGGTGGCATCTCTGCCCTGATGACCTGAGGCATCGTGAGCCCATCGAGCCAGGAACAACTGCCCCTTGTGATGCCAATCCAAGTCTATCTTTGACACCTCTGTCTTTGCAGCCTGATCTACCTGCTCGTTGTTTAAGTGCTCCTGATTAGCCCGACTCTTGTGGACATTGGCATCTACATGGCAGACTTCCACAGGTACCTTCTCCATCCGAGAGGCAATGTCTTTCCACTCATCAGCATTCCAGATTGGTTTTCCTCTAAGCTGCCAGTTGGCCTTTTTCCTCCTTTCCAGGCAGCCCCACAGAGCATTGGCTACCATCCATGAATCGGTATAAAGGCAGAGTTTTGGCCATTTCTCTCTCTCAGCAATGTCCAGGACCAGCTGAACGGCCTTGAGTTCAGCAAGTTGACTTGATCCACCTTCTCCTCAGTAGCTTGTGCAGCCTGTCGTGTGGGGCTCCATACGGCTGCTTTCCACTTCTGGTTCATCCCTACGATGCGACAGGAACCGTCCGTGAAAAGAGCGTAGCGTGTTTCCTCTGCTGGTAGATGGTTGTATGGTGGAGCTTCTTCAGCCCATGCCACTTGTTCCTGCTCCTCTTCATCAGTGAGACCAAAGTTTTCTCCTTCTGGCCAGTTTGTATTTCCAAAATCCCAGGGTGATTCAGGTTTCCAGTACGGGTGTGCTGTGTGATGAGAGCAATCCACTTGCTCTGTGTGGTGTCGGTGGCGTGGCAGGATGTGGGAACCTTTCCTTGAAACATCCACCCCAGCACCGGCAGTCGGGGTGCCAGGAGGAGTTGTGCTTCTGTGCCAATCACCCCCAAGGCAGCTTGAACTCCTTCATAGGCGGCCAAGATTCCCTTCTCTGTGGGAGTGTACTTGGCTTCAGACCCTCTGTAGCTTTGGATCCAGAATCCCAGTGGTCGGCCTCGAGTCTCCACAGGCACCTTCTGCCAAAGGTTCCAGGACAGGCCATTGTTCCTGGCTGCAGAGTAGAGCACATTCCTCACCTCTGGTCCCGTCCTGACTGGGCCAAGGGCGATTGCATGAGCGATCTCCTGCTTGATCTGGGCAAAGGCTTGTTGCTGTTCAGGGCCCCAGTGGAAATCGTTCTTTTTGTGGGTGACCAGGTAGAGAGGGCTCAAAATCTGGTTTTACTCAGGAATGTGCATTCTCCAAAAACTGGCTTCCAGCAGAATCTGGACAATCCTATCTCCTTTCTCAAATACTTCCATTGCTGAGTTCCCCCACACAATGATGCCATTGATGTACTGCAGGTGTTCTGGAGCTTCACCCTTTTCCAGTGCAGCCTGGATCAGTCCATGGCAGCTGGTGGGGCTGTGCTTCCACCCCTGGGGCAGTCGGTTCCAGGTGTACTGCACGCCCCTCCAGGTAAAAGCAAACTGAGGCCTGCATTCTGCTGCCAGAGGAATGCAGCAAAACGCGTTAGCAATGTCAGCAGTGGCGTACCACTTTGCTGCCTTGGACTCCAGCTCGTACTGGAGCTCCAGCATGTCCGGCACAGCAGCGCTCAGCGGTGGAGTCACTTCATTCAAGGCATGATAGGTTTTCCCGTGCCTCTCCCTGGCTCGAGGCAGGGCCCCTCTAGCCCTGGTTCCCATTTCTTCCCTGGCCATACATACTAGAGGCTCCTTCAAGGGGATCTGACAGATCATACCCGGCAGCTCGGTCACAGGAGGCTGAAGCCACCTTCACCTTAGTGGAATTCTCTCGATTAGTGTTTCCTTCCTTGCGTAGACACAGCCATGCTGCCAGGACAGAAGTGAGTTGAGGAACTTTGGACGTGATTAGCATAAAAGATTTGATAGTAGAATGCCTTGGCAAGAAGAAACAGAGCTTTGAAGGCTGCAAGAAGACTGAATCAAGAAAGAAGATTGAATCAACTTCTATGAGCAAGAGATGTTGCAAAATGGATGTTTGTTTATGTGATGGTTCACCCAATCATTGTAGTAAAAAATTACTAGTCTTCCTAGAATTGTGTATAAGCATGTGTAGCCCATGTGAAAAACACGTTCACTCTCCTGTGAAAATGTAAAAAGTTTAATAAAGGACAATGGGAGACAAGGACCACAGAGCAAAGGTTATTTATGGCCAGGTGCATCCTGGCACTCAGCCAAGAGCACCCTATTACCTTCGGGGATCCCCCTTAAATACCTTTTCCCTCACATCAGCCTGTTGCATATTCACAGCCCCTTATGCATATCCATAACCTAGTTTACATTTTCCAGGAACTATTTTACATGGCCCCTCCTTGGGTCCGCCTTTTCAGAGCATGCGTGTTTCCTGGCTGGGGTTTGGCTCCTTCTCTTTATCACTTCCAGTTCGGGCCTTGGTCCACACTGCCTTCAGACGGTGAGTGCTGATCCTTGGCAGATCTGTAGCAGGTGTCCTCATCCTGTGTTCATTGGAAGTTATCCCATCCAAGCAGGCATTTTAACACAAGCAGACTTCTATCAGCTATTGCACTACTATGTCTAAGCTTAATTAACAACAAAATTAGAAACTTTATCTTTGGAACAAAGTTACTTGAACATCACACATATAAAATGCACTTTGATATTTGCAAAAACCAATATTATAATATGTATCTATAACACTGCTCTCCAGCAAGGAAAGGCTGAGACAGCTCGGCTTCTTCAGCCTGGGCAAGAGACTGAGACTTGATCCAACTGTGGCCTTCCAGGACCTGAGGGCAACCTACAAGAAAGCTGGACAGGGGCTTTGTAGGAGAGCAGGCAAGGACAGGACAGGGAGAATGGATCCAAATGGAAAGAGAGTCGGTTTAGGTGAGGGATTCAGGAAAAAGACTCTCCTGGAACAGGTTACCCAGAGAAGGTGTGGCTGTCTTGTCCCTGACAGTGCTCAAGGCCCGGCTGCATGGAGCTCTAGACAAGCCGGGCTAGTGCAAGGGGTGCCCAGCCACAACAGGGGGGTAGCAGCCGTGTGATTTTTCAGATCCCTTCCAAGCCAAACCATGCCACGACTCCATGATTCTGGGATACTTCCCCTCCTCATCCTCTAGCAGAAAAACAAACTTGGCCCCAAGATCCACATTGCAGACCATGTCTTTTGGCAGCCTGCAACTATCTCAACAGAGGATGGAAAGAGATGACATTACTGACACGATTTCCCTTTTCTACTTGAACATTAAATACTGCACTGCTGTCCAAAAACTTCTGTCAGAAACTGTCAGAAGAGGCAATTCTTCCCCATGAAATGCTTCACCTCAGCCAAAGAAGAAAGAAGCCACAAGCCAAGACTCTTCTTTATTGCTACATTGTTTGATTTGGTCACTTCTCTAATAGGAATTCCTTTGGGGTTTTATTTGTTTGTTTCTCTCGTTCCGCGGGGCGCGCGGCGGCTCCTCCGTTGGGTTCGCAGAGGCAGCGGAGGAACGTTCGCGAGCTGCGGCGGTTCCGCAGCAGCAGCAGCAGCAGCAGCAGCAGCAGCAGCAGCAGCAGCAGCAGCAGCAGCAGCAGCAGCAGCAGCAGCAGCAGCAGCGCTTCTCTCGATCGGTTTTCCGCTCGACTTTCCACTCGCTCCCCATGCCCTTCTCCCTCTCACACTCACTCCACTCCCGTCCCGTCCCGTCCGTGTCCCGCCTCTCCCAGCCCGGCTGATGCCGCGTCCCGCAAGGCGCCCCTCGGCGGGGCCGCCCCGTGCCCGCCCCTGCCCGTCCCGCCGCGGAGCCGCCTCCGCCGGGCTCTCTCCGTACTGGCTGTGGCGCCGCTGGAAGTGCCGCTCGCTCTGGTGCTGGCGGAGCAGCGCGGTCTTTTGGCTCCGCCTGGCGCGGGCTCTGGCCCGGCCCCGGCCGAGGCCGCGGCCCCGAGCGAAGCCCCTGCCGCGGTTCCGCCCGCAGCCGCCCCGCTGCCGCCCCGCGCCCGCCCCGTCGCTGACAGCGTCGCCGGCGGCTTCCCCGCTCCGAGCTCCGCCGCTCGTCAGCTCGGCCGCCGGCCCCGAGCCGCCGCAGCCCGGGGCGGCTCGGCAAGCAGCAGCGCGCCGGGCGCTCGGGTTGCCGGGGCAGAAGAGCGGGAGCGCGGTGCCGCCCGCACGGGCGGAGAAGCCTCCCCTGGAGCAGCTCTACCGGGAGGGCCCGCTGCTGGGGAGCGGCGGCTGCGGCAGCGTTTACTCCGGGACCCGGCTCGCCGACGGCGCCCCGGTAAGAGACGGGGCCCGAGCGGAGGGGGCGGCGGGCGGCGGGCAGCGAGCTCAGCCCGGCGCTCGCCTTGGCTTGCAGGTGGCCATCAAGCGAGTGTGCCGCGATCGCATCCCGGAGTGGGCGCGGCTGGTGAGTGAGCGGGGCCAGCGGGAGAAGGCGGCGGGGCGTGCCGGGCGGGGCTAAGGCGAGGCCCGGCAGGGTGGCAGCCGGAAGGCTGCGAGGGGAGTGAGCGGGGCCCGCGCAGCGTCCCGGGCCGGGCAATGGCGAGCGGCGGCGGGGCCGGGCAGGGGGTGGCCAAGGCGCGGCGCAGCATCGGCCCCGCTGAGGGCATCGCGGTCCCCCCGCAGCACAACGGCGCCCTGGTGCCCCTGGAGCTGGCGCTGCTGTGGATGGTGTCGTGCCCTGGCTTCCGCGGCGTCGTGCGGCTCCTGGACTGGTTCGAGCTGCCCGACGGCTTCGCGCTGGTCATGGAGCGTCCGCAGCGCTGTCAGGACCTCTGGGACTTCCTGCACGAGCGGGGGTTCCTGATGGAGCCCGTGGCGCGGGGGCTGTTCCGCCAGGTGCTGGAGGCCGTGCGGCACTGCACCAGCCGCGGCGTCCTGCACCGCGACATCAAGGCCGAGAACGTCCTCGTCGACCTGGCCACGGGCGAGGCGAAGCTCATCGACTTCGGCTGCGGCACGATCCTCCAGGACACGTTCTACACCCGGATGTCAGGTGAGCCCAAAGCCGGGGCCCAGCCGGGCAGTGGAGGTTCCCCCCTTGGCTGGCAGAGGGGGAAGAGGGAGAGAGGGAGGGGAGGGTGCAGAATCCTCCCTCAGCCGGCTGCAGCCAAGTTGCTTTTCGGCGGGGCAGGGGCTGGCTGTTGTGGAACGGGGGCGGGCTGGGAGGGAGGGAGGGAGGGAGGGAGGGAGCAGCATCGGCCTGATGAGCTGTGCCCGTGTCCCATAGGAACGCCGGAGTACAGCCCACCGGAGTGGATCCTCTTTGGCTGCTACCATGGCCAGCCAGCCACCATCTGGTCCCTGGGCATCCTGCTCTATCACCTGGTCTGCGGGCACCTTCCTTTCCACACAAACGAGGACATCGTCCGGGGCCAGCTCTTCTTCCCGCCCCGGGTGTCTCAAGGTGGGGATGCGCCTTCAAGGCTCGGGAGGAGGAACGGGGCTGGGAGGGGGCAGCTGGCACATCAGTGTCCTGCTCTTGCAGCTAGTGAGGCGGTTGATCTCCTGGGCTTAGCTGGAGGAGGTGGCACGTGTGCCTCTGTGCTGCTCTCCTCCAGAAGGGAGGATTGATGGGAAGCTTTTGGCTGCAGCTCCGAGCACTCCTAGTGTGGCCTGGGCACTGTGGAATGTGGGTGAGCATGGACAGGAGCCTTGTCCCGCTGAGCGGCGGTTTCTGGTTTCTCTCTGCAGAGTGCCAGCACCTCATCAGGTGGTGTTTATCCATGGACCCCACAGACAGGCCATCACTGGAAGACCTTTTTGAGCATTCTTGGCTGCAGGAGCCCTGCCTGGCCCAGGAGACAGCAGAGATCCATCCCTGTGCTCAGTAGGATCCCGGAGCCCAGCAAGTACCAGCTGCACGCGTCTGGTGGCACTCCAAGAAAACCCCGGAGCGTTTCCCTGCGGCCGCAGCACGGAGGAGAGAGCGCAGCCGAGGAGATGCTTCCACTGGTCCCTGGCGAGTTGTGGAGGGAGCGGCTCAGTGCTCCCCGTCCCATTGGAGAAGTGGTGGCAGTGCGGTGAAGGTGCCACGGACTGGAACAGGGGAAACATCCCCCTGCAGCTCAATGGCATCGGGATGTCCCCACAAGCCGAGGCACAGCTGGCGTGTTCTTCTGGAGCACCACGTGGAGCTGGGAACACCATCCTGGAGCTGGTCGCTGGCGGGGCAAAGCCGACCGGCTTTGGCTGCGGCCCCTTCCTGGAGGATACGCTCTGCGCCCCGATGAAATCAAGATGAGTCCCCAGCCGGCGCAGGGGCGGGGGGATGCTCGTGCTTCCAGGCATGGCAGGGCTTGGCCTGGCCACGCGCCGCAGGTTCCCCGCTCGGCGGCGCTGGGGAATATTAATTTTTCCCCCGGCTGCCGAGCTGCTTTTTGGTGGGACAGGGGACGGATGTTGTGGAAGGGGAGCCGGCTCCTGGCCTTGCTGACAGCTTCTGCCAGCCAGCCTGGCACGGGCTGGGGCGGGGTCAGCCAGCCTGACAAAACATCCATCCATGTGGATGGGGGCAGCAGAGGGGGACGGGTTCTGAAGCTGTGCCCCAGCTGGTCTGCTTTGCAGGCCCTCGAGGAAGGGGTGCGTTTACGGGTGGGAAAGGTGGGGTTTTTCCCCACCCATGGACAGGTTTCATTCTCGCATGGAGTGGTCAGACCCTCCTCAGGCCCGTGAAACGGTGACAGGCTGTGTAGGTTTTTCTTGTTTCCAGGTCTTGTTTTGAATTGACTTTCATGCAATTGTTATTTATTTTCCCAGGAAGATTACACCTGGTGCCCATACTGGACGGGGAAGCGCCTGCACCGTCCGTGGAGCACATCCAGTGCCAGCGCTACCCCAGGGGCCACGGCCTGCAGGGACATCCCCTTCAAGAAGGACGAGGACCTCGTGCGGGATCGGCTCCTCTCCTGGCAGCAGGTCTGCAGAGGTGGGTACCCGGCTCCACAGCTGGGCTGGCAGAAGGGCTTCGGGCAGAGGGCAGCGGGCACACGGGCATCCCGCCCTTGCAGCTCCTGAGGAGGCTGCTGTGCTGTGCTGAAGCGGAGGAGGTGGAACGTGGCCTGCCACGCTGCCCTTCTCTCGAAACAGAGAATGGCTCGGGAGGTTTGGGCTCTGGGCACAGCCAGCAGCCTGGCCCGGGCACAGGCCATGGCAGGACAGGGCACAGGAGCCTTCTGTGACTGACCGTGGCTCTCTGGTTTCTCTCTGCAGGCTGCCAGCACCTCATGCCATGGAAACGGCTCTGCTCGGCCTGCCAGGCTGGGAGGGCTGGAGGGCGGCGGGTGTTCATTTGCTGTCAAAAAGAAATCGTTCTATTTTTTTGTCATCGTCATGATCAGAGCATTTCTTTCATCCTTTTCTAAGCTTTTGGCCTCCCTTTCTCCAGGGTAATCTTTTTGTGTCCTTCCTCAGCCACTTGATGGCATTTGGCAGGGGGGGTTAAGCAATGTGAAAAGTTCAACAACAGCTCCTGTTGCCAACTGCAGCAGCCCCTTCAAGAGGCCTGAGCTTCCAGGGAGGTCCACGTGTGCCTTGCAAAAGGGAGTGGTTTGCAGCGATGGGGTTGTCGCCCTGCTGCAAAAGCTGGGAGAAAATCACAAGTGGCAAACTGCCAATTTGACTCAACCCCTGCCCAGGTTCTGCATCTTTCCCCTCTGCTCGGTGACAGGCAGGCAGGGCTGGACTCCAGCAAGGTTCAAGTTCTTGGTGCTCCCTGGCATCAAGGGGATCAAGTAAAGTCTTGTATGCAGTGGCTGCAATAGGGCTACTGAAGGGAAAAAGGAAATGTCGTGAGGTGGAGAATCCTTCTTGTCTTCTTTGTCTCCCCAGGAGCCCCTTGGAAAGGGAAATGCCCACACGGGTTTATCTGACTCCTTCCCAGCCAGCCTTTCCCTCACTCCCAGCTCTCATTTGCTCCGCAGGCTTCACCAGCTCGCTCTGCTCAGAGGAGCTCTCAGAGGAGAAAACTCTGCCTGGCGTGGGGCTGGCTGATCCCTGTCTCATCTTGATTCCATTTCCCCGCTCCCTCCCCCATCCAAGAGAGCGAAGGATCCCCCACAACCGGTCACGATCCACTCTTGCGGGGTGTTTGTGATGGTTTGTTAACCGATCCCAAAAGTGCAAAACTGCAAATGGCAAGGGACCATCAGTTTAATCACAACAAATGCATCTTTATTTAGGTACCAACAGCAAATGCGATAGAAGGGACAGAAAAGGGAAATAGAGAGAAAAGAGAGGAAGGGGAATAGAGCTACCACAGTTGAGACGAGATCCTCGATGGTCCAGCCATCATTCACTATCTCAAATAACTGGAAAAAGCACTGAGAAAGAATTTGGGTTTTTTTTAATTAAGTTTAAAAAAAAGGGAAGGAATTGCATAAAGAAAACCAAAGAGTAAGAATACAGTAATTTAAACTTCTCAAAGCCCTTTGCTAATGGAGCCCTGAAGCCCAGTCACGTGCAGTGCGGCCTCGGCAGTCCCTTTGAGCCCAGAACTGCCAAGGGTCAGGGCCGGGATGAGCCTTCACCCAAAACAAGCTCCAAGACTGAGTGGGAATCAATCCAGAACAGGGCTCACACAAAGAGCAAAGCCTCAAGGCCAAAGACAAACCTTCATCAGGTTGGATTTGTTTGAACACTGAACTGGAGCAAATTTGCTTGTCTGGTAACATCACTGTCACCATGAAACTTTACATGAGCTACTAAATAAGCACTGTCCTGTCCTGAGCTGTGTGGCCCAAATACTGTTGAGAACTTGCTCTGCCTCTGCCCTGTGCCCCCAGGGCTGCTCTTGGCCTGGCAGACTCAGTGGGAGCCAGCACTGGCTGCAGCCCCAGCGGGCCCCCCAGGACAAGGCCCAGCAATGAAGAGGCCAATGAAAGCACTGGGCAGCAGCAGAGCCCTCAGCAGAGTTCTTTGGACAACCACGGACTGGCCACAGCTCCAGTGCAGCATGACTACGAGTCAGGCTAGCAATGCTATGAGCAGAGTTACAAGAAAGCTGTGGAGAAAAATCAACAACTGACCGTCTGCTCTCGTACAGCTTCCGAATGCCAAGATAGCAGCCTATCAGCACGAGGGGCACGGTGAACAGTGTCACCACCGTGCCTATCATGCAGGACCTGCGCACATCCCGGGGGCAGACAATTCTTGGGAGGCGCACTGGATCCGGGGCAAATATTCCTGTTTCAGTGATAACGTCTGTGGGAGCAGTGGGGAGCGTGAGCCCGTGCTGTGCTGCACTGCCGAGCTGGCAGCACGGTGGATACGGCCAGGACGTTCTCTGTTTCCCCCAGAGCTGGGGCCTGCAGGCCCCTTGCCGCCCCTTGGCACAGGCTGTGCCACCCAACAAAGCCCAGCAGGCCGGGAGGAGAGCCCGGGGCCAGCGCAGCTGCTTGGGCAGTCGCTGCTTCGAGGGACACGGGCCAAACCCATCCCTGAGCAGCCCCTGCCAGCCCTGGCCCTCCCTGCCCTGGGACAGCTCCCCCAGCCCCAGGGGACAGAGTCGGGCCCTGTCAGGACACACAGGAGCCTTGCTCTCCCTCTCTGCTCTTTCCCCACCATGGGCACCCCGTGCAGCTACTCTCAGGTTTTGGGACGTGTCTCCCACTGAGGGACCCCAGCAGGATTGCTCAGCCTGGCTGAGCCTGGCACAGCAATCACCTTCTGTGGCACTGTCTGGCATCTCCTCCCTTCGTGTATCATGGGCTGGCACGGAGCCACTGCTTCCTCCAGGAAGTGCTGCCTTCAGCAAAGCCCTTTGGCCCATCTCTGGAGAAAGGAAAAGGGACAGCTGGATCAGGTGGAACCATTCCCCATTGGAGAGATGGCATCTTCAGGAAGTTCTACTTTTCAAAGACATGGATAAGGATCAGGAAAAGGCCACGGCTCTTGGGGCTGCCACAGGTCCCTCCCTTCTCCAAACAGGTGCCATTCCTGATCTACCCGGAGACCGGGAAATTGCAGGCATCTCGGGCCCATGGTGCAGTTTGGGCTCCCTGCCAGCTGATGCCAAATGCCTTCCTGCAGAGGCTGGGGAGAAGCTGCAGCCAGGCCAGGCTGGGAAACAGCCCTGCAGGGCAGGAAAGCAGCAGCGGGGCAGCCAGGCTGCCATGGATCCCTTCCCTCTGTGCCGGGCACGGCGTGTCCAGATGTGCAGGGAAAGCCCCCAGCTGCTGAGTCCCAGGGGAAGGCTGAGGGAAATGCACCCACCACGGCGTCTCTCCAGATCACTCAGCATCTGGTTCAGATGTCTGGCTGCCTCCAGGGATTTCTTGTCTCCAGTGTCTGAGTTCTTCCACGGAGAAGGACCTTAAAAGAAAGTTGTTTCATGTCCCCTTCAGGCCAGAGTGGCAGTGAGTGCCCCTGGGTGATTGGTGCCCTCCAAAGCACTCCCTCAGCTCTGCCTTCCACTCAGGAGCAGGGCCAGGGGGACCACGTGCCTGTGGTGGCCCCACACTGGCATGGAAGGAGCCCCTTGCAGGGCCATCCACGGGGGAGAAAGGATTCCCTGGAGCTGCCAGCAGCTCTAAACCCAGCCCCAGGCAGGGCCAGGGCTTGGCAGCAGCAGCAGGAGCAGCTCAGGCACCCCGGGGCCGGCAAAGGAGCTGCAAAAGGCACAGCCCCAGGGCACAGCCCTGGGCCCGGCCCCTTCCCTCTCTGCTCTTCTTCCTGGCTGCACAGAGCACACGGAAGCGCACACTGGAATTGCACACGGAAGGAAGATGGACAGCTAAATGCTCCTTCCTGCTACTGACAGCCATTCTGTGGGATCCCTCAGGGATCCAGAATGGAGCCGGGCAAGTTTTCCAGAATCTTTCAACCCTGTGATGCTGCTAAGGGAAATGGCTCATGAGGCACTGATTATTCTCTCAGGAAAGGCACACAGAAAACTTGCCTCCAGCATTCTCCAAGAGAATCTCTCCAAGAGAATTCTCCAAGCTGTCATCCAATACGGCATCTGGAGAAGCCATGTCGCCATCCCAGCCTAGAAGGGATCAGAGATCAGAACCATTTCCTGGTCTGCTGGGATCCCCCTGTGCCTTTGCGAACTGGGCACTGCAAGGGGGTCGGATAAGGCTGTGGGGGCCAAATTTCCATGGCCATGGCCAAAGCTGCCCAGGGGCCTGGGGAGCTCTGGGCTGGCTCCTGGCCACTCTCCACACTCTTTGCAGGCCCTGTGCAACATCCCTGGAGGGCAGGTACTGCCACACAGCAGAGATGGCAGCTCAAGCCTCAGCAATTACCTCCTCTGACTGTGCCTGGCATCGCCTCACTTCCTGCAGCAGGGGCTGCCAATGGGCCACTCCTTCCTCCAGGAAATGCTGCCTTCAGCACAGCCTTTCGGTTCAGCTCTGGAGACAGGAAGAGGCACAGCTGCATTAGATGGAGCCATTCCCCTTCTGGGAGATGGCATCTTCAAGAGGCAATACTGGACAAACTCATGGTTCAGGAAATCATCAAAACTTTAGGGATTGGCCAGGCCACTCCCTTCTACAAACAGGTGCCATTCCTGATCTACCCGGAGACCAGGAAATTGCAGGCATCTCGGGCCCATGGTGTAGTTTGGGCTCCCTGCCAGCTGATGCCAAATGCCTTCCTGCAGAGGCTGGGGAGAAGCTGCAGCCAGGCCAGGCTGGGAAACAGCCCTGCAGGGCAGGAAAGCAGCAGCGGGGCAGCCAGGCTGCCATGGATCCCTTCCCTCTGTGCTGGGCACGGCGTGTCCAGATGTGCAGGGAAAGCCCCCGGCTGCTGAGTCCCAGGGGAAGGCTGAGGGAAATGCACCCACCACGGCGTCTCTCCAGATCACTCAGCATCTGGTCCAGATGTCTGGCTGCCTCCAGGGATTTCTTGTCTCCAGTGTCTGAGTTCTTCCATGGAGAAGGACCTTAACAGAAAGTTGTTCCATGTCCCCTTCAGGCCTGAGTGGCATGAGTGCCCCTGGGTGATTGGTGCCCTCCAAAGCACTCCCTCAGCTCTGCCTTCCACTCAGGAGCAGGGCCAGGGGGACCACGTGCCTGCGGTGGCCCCACACTGGCATGGAAGGAGCCCCTTGCAGGGCCGTCCTCGGGGGAGAAAGGATTCCCTGGAGCTGCCAGCAGCTCTAAACCCAGCCCCAGGCAGGGCCAGGGCTTGGCAGCAGCAGTAGGAGCAGCTCAGGCACCCCGGGGCCGGCAAAGGAGCTGCAAAAGGCACAGTCCCGGGGCACAGCCCTGGGCCCGGCCCCTTCCCTCTCTGCTCTTCTCCGTGGCTGCACAGAGCACACGGAAGCGCACACTGGAATTGCACACAGAAGGAAGATGGACAGCTAAATGCTCCTTCCTGCCACTGACAGCCATTCTGTGGGATCCCTCAGGGATCCAGAATGGAGCCGGGCAAGTTTTCCAGAATCTTTCAACCCTGTGATGCTGCTAAGGGAAATGGCTCATGAGGCACTGATTATTCTCTCAGGAAAGGCACACAGAAAACTTGCCTCCAGCATTCTCCAAGAGATTCAAGCTGTCATCCAATAGGGCATCCGGATAAGCCATGTCGCCATGCCAAGCTAGAAGGGATCAGAGATCAGAACCATTTCCTGGTCTGCTGGGATCCCCCTGTGCCTTTGGGAACAGGGCACTGCAAGGGGGTCGGGTAAGGCTGTGGGGGCCAGATGAGAATGGCCATGGCCAAAGCTGCACAGGGGCCTGGGGAGCTCTGGGCTGGCTCCTGGCCACTCTCCACACGATTTCCTTGCCTTGTGCAACATCCCTGGGAGGGTGGCTGGAGCAGCCCAGGGCCCATGGGGGCTCTCTCCCTCCCACAGAGGAAACACTCCCTAAAGCCCAGGGGAAAAGCCATCCCCCAGCACTTCCCAGGGAGCAGGGAGCGCTGTCCCGGGAAAGGGGAGCCAGGCTGCCGGCTCACCTGCTCCCCGCGCTTGCAGCGGAGCAGCCTGGGCAGCCCTGGCAGGCAGGGCCACGGCCAGGAGGAGCGGGAGGAAGAGGCGCAGAGCAAGGGCCATGGTGCCCTGCCCTCTGCCAGTCCCCAGCTCTTGCTGCCACCACTGTCCTGACACCGCTGTCCCAATGTCAGCACCACTGCTGCCACCGCCGCTGCTGCCGCAACAGTTGTGCTCAAAGACTGACTGCTGGGTCCTTGTGGTGCTGTGCAACCACGGGGCTCTGCCACCTCTGTGACCTCACAGCCTGCTGTGACCTCAGCCTGCTGTGACCCCAGAGCCTGCTGTGACCTCATGGCCAGGCTGGAATTGTGTGGGGAGTGGGATCTCATCCTGCCCAACAGCTCTGTCCCAGGGTTGTGACACAGTCCCTGCCCAGCTGATCTCACAAGTTGACGCATGAAGGGATGGAGAGCAGCCCGGCCAAGAAGGACTTGGGGCTGCTGCTAGATGAGAGGCTGGACATGAGCCAGCCTTGTGCATCCAAGGAGAGTGCCCGGCAGGTTGACGGAGGTGATTCCACCTCTTTGCTCTGGTGAGACTCCACCTGGAGTACTGTGGAAGATGTTTTATATTGCTGCCGGGGGTCTATGTACAAATCACCAATGGGACGGGACTGCTGAGGAACGCGTCTCGAGCTGGTTCTTTTCCAGCATCAGTCTCATTCCATGGTTATGACAATGGGCAGATGCCAGCAGCTCACATCCCCGGCAGCAGGCAAAGAACTTAATGGTACAACTTACTTTAAAAGCTTTTTGACCAATCACACAAAGCAAAAGCATCTTGACAATAGATTTCTCCAATCACTATAAGCACACGTATCTTTTGTTAAAACAATATTTGTTTGATTTACTTCTTTCGAATACAATACCTACTTGTATTGTGAGCCTTAAAACCCAATGCACAGAGCTCCATTAGTAAGCTTAGAACATCCTAATATCTTGATGGAGATATTTTCTGTAGCTTAGGGACTTATTCTAGCCAAGCGTTAATACACAGACCATTGTACTATTCGTCCTTACTTTTCCACTACTTTTATAATTTTTCTGCTGACAAATCTTACAGTTAATGCTTAGCTCTAATCGCAGTTCCGCTGTCTCTGAGGCCTGCCTTTTGCAGCTTTCCCAAAACCCTCTGATTTTAAAGATTCCCGTCTTTTACAGCGACTTCTGTGAGCCAGAGAGAAGTTTGATAAGAGGATCCATGTTTACCCCTGAAAGAATTTTCTACCAAGGTCGTTGACATAGAAACCAAGAAAGCAAGAAGGACAAAATAAGAGAAACCTCCAACTGCCTATTCCAATCAGCACTTGGCTTGTCTCTCGTGACCAATGAGTCAAGTGTAAACTTAGGAGCTTTGTAAGAATGTAGAAAAAGCATGCATGCTAGAATAAAATCAGGGTTTGAAGCCTTCTGGAAATGGAGGGTGTTGCTTTGTATTGTCTCCATCTCTACCATGACAGAGTACTGCATCCAGCTCTGGGTCCCCAGCACAGGAAGGACATGGTTCTGTTGGATCTAGTCCAGAGGAGGGACAAAATGCTCGGAGGGCTGGAGCCCTTCTGCTTTGGAGACATGCTGGGAGAGCTGGGGGTGTTCAGCCTGGAAGAGAGAAGTTTCCAGGGAGTCCTGATTGCTGCCTTTCAGTACCTTAGGGGGCTTGTAAAAGAGATGGGACGGAATTTTTAGTAGGGCCTTCTGTGACCAGACTGTGGGGGAATGGTTCTAATCTAAAAGACGGTCGATTCAGACTAGACGAAAGAAACCCATTTTTTACACTGGAGGTGCACTATTGGCTGTATCAGTACTTGTGTTCTGTAAAACAGGTAAGTTGTTATGGCTTCTTGCCCTGTTTCTCACTGGATAAAATCCAAATGCTGCATTGCTCCCTGTCTACTTTCTTCCAAGTCAAGGCAAATTTTGTTCATTACTGAGTGGGACATATTTATCTGTTCACAAGCAAATTCTTCTTGCCATTCACACAATGTGGATTTGCTCAAATCAGACTGTAACTAAGGTCTGCCTCTCACTAGGATTCAAGTTGATGCATTGTGAGGCCAAGTGCCAAGTAATTTGTCCTAGTGTCTGGCCCTGTAGAGGGTTTTTCTGGAATTAAATGACATTTGAAGGCAGCTGTAGTCTGGTGTCGCAACCCAAGGTGTCCCTCAGACACTCTTGGATGGACAGAAGCAGTATTCTTGGACTTGTTGTTTATCCATCCTTGATTTCAGCAAACCACAAAGAGGAGCTGATGGTCACAGCAAAAGCCCTTCAACCACCTTTGACAATTCCAAAAAATACACCGATAGCCCAGGCCATGGCTTTGCCATCCCACGCAGAAAAACAAATTATGTCAGTGCTTAACAGGCAAGACTTATTTTCTGGTGATCAAGCGGAAGTACATGCATCCTGGGTGAAACATTTGAGCCGAGACTGACCCATCGTTACCTGTCAGTTGACTTGTAACGAAAAGACAGTCGTCATTACAGGGATGCTCGACACAGGGGCAGATGTCACAGTCACTTCATACATCTTTTGGCCCCAGGAATGGGACTTGGTTGCACCTTTGGGTTCTCTCACAGGCAAAGGAGGAAGTTCCCTATGCATGCAGAGTGAGAACGCAATCGTTGTCACAGGTCCAGGAAGAAAAACAGCAATCATTCGTCCTTTCATTGTGCAAAAACCCATCACAGTGTGGGGAAGAGACCTCTTAGCACAGTGGGGACTGAGATTGGAATTGGATTTTTAACAGGGGTCACTGTGGCACTCACCACTCTGAAATTGACTTGGAAAACCAATGATCCTGTTTGGGTGGATCAGTGGCCCCTTGAACAAAAGAAATTGAGTGCATTGAAAAAGTTAGTCCAGGAACAGCTGCAGAAGGGACACATCAAACCAACAAATAGCCCATGGAATTCCCCAGTGTTTGTCATTCACAAGAAAACTTCAGGATCTTGGAGACTGCTTCACGATCTCAGGAAGATCAATGAGGTCATCGAAGATATGGGGCCACTCCAGATGGGACTTCCATCTCTCTCAATGATCCCGAGAGATTGGTCGCTTGTCATCATTGATCTCAAGGACTGTTTTTTCAGCATTCCACAATTTTTGCATCATTACATACAGGGGAAACCGCAGAACATGCCTGCAGACACTTTTTACAAGCATTTGCATCATTAGGGGTGCCACAAGAAATAAAAACAGATAATGGACCAACCTACACAGGCAAAGTGCTTGACAGATTCTTAAAAAAATGGGGAGTCAAACACATTTTCGGTATTCCTCATTCTCCCACAGGTCAAGCAATCATCGAAAGAACACATCATACCCTGAAATCCCTTTTGGATAAACAGAAAAGGGGGGAGGCAGGTGCAACACCTTATATGCGGTTGAACAAAGCTCTGTATGTGTTGAAATTTTTAAATGGCTCTTTCTCAGAGCCCACTCCACCAATTATCAGACACTTCACGAACAGCACACAAGCAAAACTAAGGGAAAATCCTTTAGTTCTGATCCGAAACCCAGAGACAGGACAAATCGAAGGCCCATTCACATTAATCACTTGGGGCAAGGGTTTCGCTTGTGTCTCCACAGGGCGAGGGCTGAAGTGGGTGTCAGCAAGGCACGTGAAACCTTACCGGGTGCAGACGCAAGCGGACACAGATCCAAGAAGCAAAGAGACAGGCACGCAAACGAAGGCAGACAACGGCGCTGCAAACATCTCATCAGACAACAATTGACAACTCAGAGACTTGGGGTTCTTCTTGGGACTCGAGTGTCATTCAGGTGTTGCTGCACTGCAAGGTTTCTTGCAGAGAGTGAGGACATGGGCATGGGGTTCAGACAGATAGTGTTCATGTGCCTCATTCTTTTGCCTGTTGCCATGAGCAATAGGGCACATTTTCCCATGAGACAGCCAAAGGGAAATGGGAAACTTTGGCAAAGGCAGCAGGTCTGGACAGCATTTGTCTCATTTGTCTGACTCATTCAAGGCCAGGGAAACCATTCTCGACATGTTTGGTAGGTGTGCCAGTGAAGAAATGGCCGATCCCAAAGAACATCCCTCCAAAGGTTCTGAAATCTTTTTCGGATCCTGTGGAAGGATGGCATGTTTGGACACAGTTCCTTCCTGTGGCTCATTTCGAACCCCAGGAATTGGACATCTTTGGGTCAACAAGAATGAAATTTTGCATCATATTCAACCCATCGGGAGTGACAGAGACAGATAACCACACGATAGATGTCACTCCAAACCAGCTCCTTTACAGAAATGCATCATCCTGGTGCAATTACACCAAGATGATGAGCAAACTATCCCTCCAGAATCCAGCCGTTTTACCAAAAGGAATTTTCTTGATTTGTGGGGACAGAATTTGGCCTGCTATCCCTGCAAAAATCAGGGGCAGTCCATGCAGCATTGGAGAACTCTCATTGATAACACCCAATTTGAAAACTTTGAGGGAACAGTCACACAGGAAAATAAGATCCATTGAACAATATGGCCCAAATTGTGATGATGAGGTTTATACCTGGAACAAGGCTCGGAGAATTGCAGTAGCAATTTTCTCACCCCAAGCAGCATCGGGGGTGGCCTTGACACAATTGGACCACATGGTGTGTTGGTTGAGCAAACACACTCGTGCCATTTCTTCTGCACTGAGCGACATGTTAACAGATATCGACAGTGCGAGACAAGCAACGCATCAGAACAGGGCGGCAATTGATTATTTGCTGCTATCACACGGACATGGGTGTGAAGAATTTGAGGGGATGTGCTGCATGAACTTGTCTGATCACTCGAAATCTATCCATGAAAATATAAAACAAATGCAAAACAGCATCAGCAAGTTGCAAAAGGTTGCAGGATCCTGGTGGGATGACTTCATTAACCTTTTTAGTCTCTCACCATTGTGGAGGGAGCTTTTGAAGATAGCATTTTATATCCTTATAGGATTTCTAGTTCTTCTGCTTGTTCTGCCGTGCATTTTTCTATGCATTCGGCGGGTCATGGACAAAGTGGCAAGACAGGTCTTCTTGGTGCAAACAGGAGGGGGAGATGTCGGAACCCAAGGTGTCCCTCAGACACTCTTGGATGTTCCGGGCCCAGGGCAGAAGCCTCTGAGACCCTGGCAGGCAGCCAGAAAGCCCTGTGGTCTTGAGCTTGACCCATGGAACAACTTACCAACTTTGCAGGAAGAACAAGAAATCACAAAAGTTTAGATATTATAATAGAAGTAATCACAAAGTAAAAGGTAGGATTTTTGAGTGCTGTACAGGGGGGTTTTAGGCCTTGTACAGAGGGGTCTGAGTTTTGTACATGGGGGTCAGAGGTTCTAAGATGGAGGGATTTGGGCGTGCCCTGTCCTCCTTCTTTCTTCTTCCTATTCCCCATGTTCTTGGTGGTGTTGGCACTCACAGATTGGTTTAGAGTAGAAAGTCACTGTTCAACATAGGTAATAGGCATTGGGGAAAAACTATAAACATTTAATACGTAATGTGTGATATAAAAGATGGCACCAGCCCCTCGGGCGGGAGAGACAGAGACAGAGGCAGAGGCAGAGACGAAGGAAGACGAGACAAAGACGGAGAGAGACGCAGAGGGAGAAGGAGTCAGGGAAAATGTCAGGGAGTCTGTGTGCCTTGAGATAACATGCAATAAACTGCCTTGAGACCAGAAGACTGAAGACTACTGAGTCTTTCTATGACGGCACGGGTTGGAGGAGAGACTTTACCACCACCCGGAGTCACCCCAATCTGGGGGAAGACTCCGGCATCTGGCCTGGTGCACACCAGGTGCACACACGAGCTGAGGGATCATCCCTGCACGCCCCATCCTGGAAGAACCGAGGTCATTGATGAATCTGACATGGTTTTATGGCATGGCAGCAAAAGAAGGCAAAAGAAAGGCTACAATTGGTACCATTCCAACCCCTTGACATTTTGCCGTGTGTAATGGAGATAGGAACTACAAGTTTCCTATCCATGCACAATTTGCTGTCTGAGAGCACTCTGTTCTCAAAGTCACAGGGGCTTGCAGGTCTGTGTCTGAGATGACTTTAAAAACAAAAACAACCTTGATGTGCAACACCTGTGTATCAAAACTTCACAATACAAATCACAAGCTGATTTCTGCTGTTAAGTGGATGAAAAAAAACCCAAAAATCAAAAGTAAAACCGTGATCAAATCAAACAGGCAAACACAACAACCACCAAGAAAACAAGAAAACCAACAGAAACATCCCCACAAATCCAGAAAAAGATAAAAATCAGGTGAAGGAGGCAGAGATCCAAGAGCAACAAATGGGCAGAGGAACTACAGGAAGGACAGCTCATAAGAAAGGAGAGATAAGAAGTGGCTATGGCATCAAACTAGCCAGGGGATCTGAGATATTGTTCTCACCCTTCTGAAAACAATCTGACATAAAAATGAACAGAACAGAAATGACGACAATTGTGATAATGGGAGTCTGCATGTTTAGCTTTAATATATCCATTGTGTGTGAGTTGTGTTTTCCTTGTTAAGTCACATCATCTGGCAAGGGTTTTTTTCTGTGCAAAGAAAAATACTGCAGTGGAAAAGGAAACCGTCTGGGAAAACATTAAAAGCATGAGCTAAAAATAAAGTACTCATTTTTAATATGTGGTTTGGTTGGTTTGCTGCTTGTTCATGGTTTTTTTGTCTGTCTTTGAAAGCAGCCCCTCGGATGTTAATGCATGCAACAAGTCCTTTGTAAAGGGCTGTCTTTGCAAAAAAACTGCCAGTTCTGTGATGCAAGACAGAAACGGCTTCCCTTGGGCTACACTCAGGATGTTATAAATAAATTCACTTTCAAAGGTGGAGTTCTTAATGGTTAATTATTACAATAAGTTATTATGGATTGTTAATGAATATAATGAGTTGTTATATAATTCATGGGATGAGTTGTTGAGTGGAATGTACAGTTGTTTAAGTGTATGTGTATGGCTACTAAACAGAGAAAGGGGGGTGGTAATAAGGTAAGAATCTTCTAGAAAAGTGACATCATAGGGCAATGACAGCAACTGGAACTACGATTGGGAAACGAGCCACCCAGTAAATTTGCTGTTTTCCAAAATGATTGGTCAGGCCTGCACCATCTTACAGAGCGATCAGCCACCAAGAAAAGGACCGGTCGGCAAGAGGATCCAAAGCGCACCAATCCAGCACTCCCAAGAGACTTTAAAAAATCTCTGGGTGCGGAGCAGCCGGGCTCTTTCGAGGGCACCTCGTGCCCACAGGAACACCTTGTCACACAGCGCTGTTAGAGCTACCTCTGGCTTGTGGCGCAGGCCCTAGGCTTACCCTGAGGCCTCGGCCTCTGTTGTTCTAAGTTTTAATAAACAAAAACATTTTTTATAAAAGTCATCAGCCTCCTTTTAATTGCATTTTGCCTGTTTACCACAAGGAGGCCCAGCAGCTCCTTGCTGAGGGCCCATTTCATGCAAGAACTGGCATTCAGAATATTGAATCAATTCAAAAGAAAAGGGTGGGGGCAGGTGGCAGTGAGGTGGCCTCAAAGGTTCAACTCTGCACTCTGTTTTTGTCACCAACATTAGCCAAGTTCCTCTACTTGTTTTCCTGGAGAATTTGTAGTCAACAGAACTTCAGTGCCTTTGATCAAATCAGTCTTAGGAGCAGCTTGGGGCTGGGTCAGTCATTGAGACCTGAGCAAGGACTGGGGTCCAGCCAACAAATGAACATTAGCTGCAGGCCACCCCTACAGCTTTTCCTATGAATGAGCGCAAAGCCTTTATTTTTGCAAACAGAGGGATGTTGGGGGGATTTTTGCCCCATCAGGCCGAGGCACAAGGCTCTGCATCCTCCCAGGGAACAGAGCCAGCCCCCTTGAGAGCCAGAAGGCGCGGCCTCACTTGTAGCCCCGGTGCCTCCTGTGGCCCAGGGCACGGCCCTGGCTGGAAATGTCTTGGGCTGCAGCACAGGGCCAGGGCGGAGCTCAGCAGCCTCATCAGAGCCCAGGGCCGCGGCCCTTCCCTGCCGGGGCCCTGGCCTGGCCCGGCCCGGCCTGAGCAGCCCGGCCTGGCCCCAGGGGATGGGCTCCGCCCGGCCGCTGTGCCCACAGCCTTTTGGGCCCCAGGCTTTGCAAGAAGCTTTCTCCCTGCCTTGCAAAACCTTGGCCAAGTGTCCCTTTGCTGTGCTGTGAAGAGTAAAAAACCCCCTGACATTTACCCTGGTGCACAGCTCATGAGGGATCCCTGCACAGCTCAGCAGAGAGCCCAAAACATCCCTGTGTGCCTCATGAGGGATCCCTGCACAGCTCAGCAGAGAGCCCAAAACATCCCTGTGTGCCTCATGAAGTGTGAAAAACGCCAATCACTTGGTTTTTAAAAGTTTTAAATTTTAATAAAATGTTATAAAAATAGTAATACAATTAGAGTAATAAAAATTTAGAGTTAGGACAATTAGAAGACAATAAAAAGCAAAGAATTACGGACGTCTGGATGATCTCGGGCCCTTAAGCCGTGACAAGCATGCCTTGTGAACCAAGGAATAACCTTAAAAGCAATAGCCTGTTGCATATACAAAGCACTTCATGACTATGCATATGTTTTATTTCGAACAATAAATTCGTCTGGTACTTGTCAAAAAGTTTCTGTTAATCCCCAGGCGCCTTCGAGTCTAAGTCAGGCTTGAAGAAGTTCGTTTCTGTTGATAAGAAAAGCCATAAATTCCTCTCCTTTGGAAAATTTAGGGGTTTCTGTAATTGTTATCTTTATGCAAAAATTCCTTGATTATCTCATTTCTTTCTTGAGCTAGTTAAAAAGTATCTCACATATTATAGTTTCTATTTTAACATTGTGTTATAACCTAAAAATACATTCAGCACACTACTTGAGAGCATTAATACAGCATAACTTTCCAACATTACACATATAATATTCATTGTAACATTTGCTACAAGCCATTCATAAAATATGCATTTTTCACAATCCCTCCTCTTATTCCTTATAAATCATTTGGCTTGAGCAATATTTCTTATCCACTTGCATTCTTTGGACTCTGTTGGTAATTAAAGAAAACATGGGATTAAACAAGGAAGAAACATCAAAACAGTTGTAACACATAAAAGGAAGAATCTTAATCCCCCATCCCATTCTCAATACATTACCACACCACTTAGTTTTTGACCTTGTTTTCCCTTTTTTGGACTGATACCTGGGTTATAATTTTTTTATGATATCCTTTGTTTTACCCAGGATGACCTCCCTATTGTCAGCTATTTTCCACCATCTGATATATTAAACTTTCTACAAACACCCCCTTCGACAGCCAAGAAATAGTCTAAAGCCAACCTATTCTGATACACTCCAGTTTTTGTTTGGCTTTGCTGACTCGATATTCATTCCAATGCCTGAGTGGCTTTGTTTGTTATCATCTTTATAACTACTTGGAGTCCCATAATGCGATTCAGTATCTAATTTGGGGTCAATATAGAGCTAGATTGTTGTGCTGGTATCACCTTTTTTTTTTAACTAATTGGCTTTTTACCGAATCTTGGACTATATCTCTGAGATCAAATGTAAAACAAATCCATCTCTCTCCTTTTGGGCATTCAATGCCCCATCTATTACCGCTTTTTCCTACGTGATAGTCCATTCCTCAAGTTTCTTCACAAGTCCTTTTATTTTGCTGCCATGAATTCACCCTCCTTCTGTGATTTGGATTGCTGCTTTAGTACTACCTGGAAAGGACTTCTTAATACCACAGTGTTAAAAGAAAGACAGTACTGCATTAACTTTTACCATGAGTTTTCTTCAAAACTTCTTGGGTTTAACTCAAACTGTTTTTCTACAGCTGCTTTTTGTATCCAGCTGTGTTAATAGCTGCAGAGGCCAATTGAACACTAGGCCAATTCTAACACGAGATGTATCACATCTCTTGCTTTTTACTTTTTGGGTGACATTTAACTGTTTTAGCCTTACAGACCCATTCTTTAGAACAAAAGCCTCCTCTTCTTAACAACAAAAACAACAACAACAACAACAACAACAAAAAAAAAAAAAAAAAAAAAAAAAAAAAAAAAAAAACCACACAAAAAAACCCAAAAAACAAAAAAACCAGAAAGAAAGAATCTTTTAAAAAAAACCTACTTTGTGAGGTTTTGGAGTGCCAACTATTTTTGCTTTAATCCTTATCTCTTCTCTTTCACAGCTTTGCCTTTAACTCTGTTCTTGGCCTCTCCCCCTACCTTGTTGTCACTCTACCTAGCGGGGGAGAACTTACAGACAGCCACGGGCATGGTGACTTTGGGGGCTTATTTCACTATCTCTTTCTCTCCCTTTCTCTCTCTTTCTCTCTCTTTCTCTCTCTTTCTCTCTCTCTCTTGACTTACGTGCCGGGGCAGAGGCTGCTATCCTGGACTCAGGACCCTGGCAGGCTGGCAGCTGCCCCTGGCAGCTCCGCCACTGAGCCAGCCCACTCCTGGGCAGCAAACCTGCACAACCCACGCCCAGCCCCACTACTGGGCCGGCGAGCGCCTCTGGCAGCTCCTCGCTCTCTGGGACCCTGGCACAACCCAGCCAGCCCCAAACCCCAGTGGCACCTCGTGCTGTGCCACTTCCACCGGGTGGGCGAAACACTGGCAGTTGCTGCGCTGGGTAACCTCCATGAATCCGCTCCTGCCGCAGCCCCTGAGAGCAGCCAAACACTTCTCAACTTTGACAGCTCTAAACCTGGCGTCCCCAGGTGGTTTTGGCATTCTATTTCCTTAGTCTACATCTCATTGAACAGCTTTCTAACAACCATGTGTTAAGACACTTCTCTGCCCTTTATGCAGAGACTGCATTCAAACACTTGTCCTCTTCTAGCACCAAGACATCCTCACTCTACATTCCAACATCTACATTTCAGCATCTACATTCTAACATCACTCTACATTCCAACATCTACATTCCAGCATCTACATTCTAACATCACTCTATATTCCAACAGCCCGGAGAGGTGAGTCTGCCAATCACCCCTCCCCCCTTTTTCAACTTCTTCTGCAAGCATGCAATTCACAGCACCCTCCACTAAGGCTACCAGCCACTCACAGCTGACACAGTGCCAAAACTAAAGACTTGCTTTGCTATCGCAATTTTTGATTCACAAGCTTGAAAAGGTGGCAGGAAAAAGGTAAACTACAACTTACTTCCAAAGTGACCCTGCCTGCACTAAAAAAATTGAGGCAATGCTAGTTAGTGCAATGCAATTTGCAACCAGAGTTTTTCCATTCACAGATTTCTAGCTACAGCTCTCAAGAAATACCTCACTACCTCCGTTTTACTGAAACAGAGGAATTCAAGGAACTCCATCACTAAAAGGCAAAAGAAATGGTCAAACATCAGAACAAGCACTTCTTCCATCACCAATTGCTCAGGACACTATGAACTCAGCCCTGGGCAGAAACACCAGTTCTGATGACACACTCGCATCAACATCCCAGGGCCTCTGAGGTAAAAAGGTACTGTGGCACCAAATTCAATGGATTGAAAACATCCCTCCATAAGGCATGGAGTGCAGTAATAAAGCCAAGGTTTGATTTGGGAAGGGCATCTGAGGACCCAGAGCATGAGTTTTACAAATCCATATTTTGAAGAGGGAATGGACAAAAGATGAGTACAGTGGGGGGACAGCAAGTAAGGAATTTGTCTCTGCAATACCCTCCCTTTGACTGCTAAGAAACACTGTCCAAAGAGGCTCCTGTGGTACAAGCAATAACTGGATGGGAAGAGGCACTCCTGAATTCAAACCTTAATGTCATAATAGGAAACAGCACCTGAGCACTGCAGTGCTGAAGCACCTTGCCTGCAAACTCACCAGAGGCAAGCGACTGCTGCCATGCTGCAGGGCTACCTGCAGCACGGAGGGAATCATGGCCAATCCCTCCCTGCAGGCTTGGATAAACCACACAAGGAACCCACAACTTCCTCACAGCTCTCCAACTCGCCTAAGAAATAAAACTACAGCAAGCAGAGATCTCCCCCCACTATCTTTTTTTTTATGTGTGTCCCCCACACCCACAGTAATGCTGAAAGTAACAAATCAACAGCTTCCATTGGAAGGTACTGAAACCTTTTCTTTGTCCAGCTTTGTAGCTTCCCTTTTATATATATAGCCACCTCCAATTCTGGGTAAAAAAATGAGCCTTATTTTTCAGAAGTGCTATGCATGCACAACTCTAGCTGCTGTTCCAGGTGCACTGCAAGTAATCAGTACTTCCAGGAAAACTAACAAACAAACAAAACAAAAGCTGAGAAAGCAAAAACACCTTTGGGTACCTGAAAAAGGACTGGCCGGAAGGAAAAATGTTTCTCATTGACCTACTAATCAGCTGGTGTTACTTTTAGTTTAACTGTGCACACTGAGAACCACTTGATTGAATAGTCTTGCCTCGACTCAAAATAAATTAAGACTAGGGTTTGCTATGTCACAGCTGTAAACTAGTTTTTTAATCTTAGAGTACAGCAAGTTATGTATTTCAAGATGAAAAATCACAATGCAAATTGGAATAAAAAGTTTAAACTACTTGTACACAGCAAAGGGAAAAGAATTAGCTGAATCAACAGCTCCATAAAGACATCTGCTCCATATGAAGCATCCTCCCCTATTTCCTTCTCCAGCCCAAACTTCCTTATTAATTTTTTTTTATCTTCTTGGCTTAATCTACATTACATATACTTTCATTCGTCCACATTCACTCAACTTTATTTCTCACTCTCACACACAACAAAACAACCACAACAACAAGGTACCTTTTATTTTTCAACACACCTATTACACTTTTAGGTGTCCCTGGCCAGTCCCGGTGTTCTTGGATACCCCTCAATCCAGCTGTGTTGTTCCCAACCCCAGATCCTCTCAGGCTTATCCTCAAACTGGCAAAATTTTTACTCAGTCCTGGGTGCTCTTGAATATTAATATCTCAACCCAGCAAACTTAATTCTGGGTGCTCTTGAATGATATCTCAACCCAGCAAACTTAATTCTGGGTGCTCTTGGAATGTTAATCCCTCAACCCAGCAGGTTTAATCCTGGATGTTCATGGGCATTCTTATCCCTCAATCCTGCAGAATTTTCAGGGGCCGCTCTCACACATTTTACCTTTTATTTTTCCCCAATAGATTATGCCAAGAAAACCCTCTTTTTACCTTTTATTATTTTTTCTTCCCAATTAATTACCTTTTATTTTCCTCCCCCACCAAGGGGTCCCATTCTTTCCCTGAGACCCAGTCCCAGTTTCCCCAGGGGGTTCTCTCACTCTTTTTATCACTCGCTTCGTCTCTTTACTGGCCGCTTTTCTCGCGAAAAAGACGGAAACGCAGCATGGGAGACTGCCGCTCTCGCTTAGCAGGTCTGGGGTAACCAGCCCGCCTCTCATTCACACACATTCATCCCCCCTTTATCCGCCCCGTCCCAACAAATGCTTACCTATCCTTTGTCCTTGGGTCTTTGTTCTTCGTGTACACTTTAGTCTTAGGGGCTAATTACCGCGGGTTTTAGGGAATCCCTTCCCTTTTCTTTGTTTTATTGTCCCCTTTTGTCCATCAGATCGGAACCTGCGTCTGTCGGTCACACCAGGGGAGCACAGTGAGGCTGCCTAACAGGGCAGGACGCGTCTCCCTCACTCTGACTCTCCTAAGGCACCGGCAGAGAGGTGTTAAGAACCATCCTCTGCTACCATAATTGTGAAAAACGCCAATCACTTGGTTTTTAAAAGTTTTAAAGTTTAATAATAATAAAATGGTTATAAAAATAGTAAACACAATTAGAGTAATAAAAATTTAGAGTTAGGACAATTACAAGACAATAAAAAGCAAAGAATTACGGATGTCCGGATACTCTCGGGCCCTTAAGCCACAACAAGCATGCCTTGTGAACAAAGGAATCACCTTAAAAGCAATAGCCTGTTGCATATACAAAACACTTCATGATTATGCATAAATTTTATTTAAAACAATAAATTCATCTGGTACTTGTCAAGAAGATTCTGTTAATCCCCAGGTATCTTCGAGTCTAAGTCAGGCTTGAAGAAGTTCGTTTCTGTTGATAAGGAAAGCCATAAATTCCTCTCCTCTGGAAAATTTAGGGGTTTCTGTAATTGTTATCTTTGTGCAAAAATTCCTTCATTATCTGATTTCTTTCTTGAGCTAGTTAAAAAGTATTTTACATAGTATGGTTTCTATTTTAACATTGTGTTATAACCTAAAAATACATTCAACACACTACTTGAGAGAATTAATACAGCATAACTTTCCAACATTACAAATATAATATTCATTGAAACATTTGCGAAAAGCCAATCATAAAATATGCATTTTTCACACCGGGCACGGCGTGTCCAGATGTGCAGGGCAAGCCCCCGGCTGCTGAGTCCCAGGGGAAGGCTGAGGGAAATGCACCCACCACGGCGTCTCTCCAGATCATTCAGCATCTGGTCCAGATGTCTGGCTGCCTCCAGGGACTTCATGTGTTTAGTAGATATGTTCCTCCCTCTCGGCGGACCTTAAGAGAATGCATGTCCATTTCCCCCGGAATGGATCCCACAAAAGCAGGGCTCAGCCTGTGGGGTCAGCAGGGACACACAACTCACCCCTGCGATGGGAGCCGGGCTTGTGAGCAGCAACCAGGAAAGGAGCCTGAAAAGTCCTCCCTGCAGACACACCTGTAACTCAACAGGCACAGGAGCTTCTGTCACCTGCTTCCTGCCAGGTTGTCAGTGATTATTCACTGAGGGCAAGTTGAGAAGTTACCTGCAGAAGCTCCCAAGGGTTCCAAACCATCTTCCATCCCAGCTGCTGGAGAAGCCTTGCTAGCATGCTCATCTAGAAGGGATCAGAGATCAGAACCATTTCCATGGTGTGCTGGGATCCCCCTGTGCCTTTGGGAACTGGGCACTGTGATAAGTTAGAGAAGACTCTTTGTTCATCAAGACAGAAGCCTTATGTAGATAACAGAGAAGCAAAGGAGAAGCCTTGTGTAGATAACAGAAAACCGCCAGACAGAAACTAGCTAGTATGTTGATTACTTTACCTGGTTGTGTAATTAGAACTTAGGTGCATATAACATATAACCTTATATGGAAAAGACCATTACAGGGCTGTGGACTTTCACCAAGGAAGAAGAGAGGAGCCTTCGTCAAACGACCACCAGAGAGTAGAAGACGACCCCCTAGCAACAGAGGGCGCAAGCGCAGAGTACACCCAGAGATACCACGGACACGGAAGAAAGAGAGTATAAAAAGACTGCGGGAAGGGGGAAACAGGGTGAGCCGTTTGCGGAGCAGAGACTCCCCGGCTGCACCCAGTGCTGTTTGCTTGCCATCGCTTGCTGTAATCAATAAATTTCTGATTGGCTCTCGAAAGGCTGAACAAATTATTCACCTCAATTTATAACAGGCACTGCAAGGGGTTCAGATAAGGCTGTGGAGGCCAGATGAGAATGGCCATGGCCAAAGCTGCACAGGGGCCTGGGGAGCTCTGGGCTGGCTCCTGGCCAATCTCCACACTCTTTGCAGGCCCTGTGCAACATCCCTGGAGGGCAGGTACTGCCACACAGCAGAGATGGCAGCTCAAGCCTCAGCAATTACCTCCTCTGACTGTGCCTGGCATCGCCTCACTTCCTGCAGCAGGGGCTGCGAATGGGCCACTGCTTCCTCCGGGAAATGCTGCCTTCAGCACAGCCTTTCGGTTCATCTCTGGAGACAGGAAGAGGCACAGCTGCATTAGATGGAGCCATTCCCCTTCTGGGACATGGCATCTTCAAGAGGCAATACTGGTCAAGCTCATGGTTCAGGAAATCATCTAAACTTTTGGGATTGGCCAGGCCACTCCCTTCTACAAACAGGTGCCATTCCTGATCTACCCGGAGACCGGGAAATTGCAGGCATCTCGGGCCCATGGTGCAGTTTGGGCTCCCTGCCAGCTGATGCCAAATGCCTTCCTGCAGAGGCTGGGGAGAAGCTGCAGCCAGGCCAGGCTGGGAAACAGCCCTGCAGGGCAGGAAAGCAGCAGCGGGGCAGCCAGGCTGCCATGGATCCCTTCCCTCTGTGCCGGGCACGGCATGTCCAGATGTGCAGGGAAAGCCCCCGGCTGCTGAGTCCCAGGGGAAGGCTGAGGGAAATGCACCCACCACGGCGTCTCTCCAGATCACTCAGCATCTGGTCCAGGTGTCTGGCTGCCTCCAGGGATTTCTTGTCTCCTGTGTCTGAGTTCTTCCATGGAGAAGGACCTTAAGAGAAAGTTGTTCCATGTCCCCTTCAGGCCGGAGTGGCAGTGAGTGCCCCTGGGTGATTGGTGCCCTCCAAAGCACTCCCTCAGCTCTGCCTTCCACTCAGGAGCAGGGCCAGGGGGACCACGTGCCTGCGGTGGCCCCACACTGGCATGGAAGGAGCCCCTTGCAGGGCCATCCACGGGGGAGAAAGGATTCCCTGGAGCTGCCAGCAGCTCTAAACCCAGCCCCAGGCAGGGCCAGGGCTTGGCAGCAGCAGTAGGAGCAGCTCAGGCACCCCGGGGCCGGCAAAGGAGCTGCAAAAGGCACAGTCCCGGGGCACAGCCCTGGGCCCGGCCCCTTCCCTCTCTGCTCTTCTCCGTGGCTGCACAGAGCACACGGAAGGACCCACTGGAATTGCACACGGAAGGAAGATGATCAGACAGGTAAATGCTCCTTCCTGCCACTGACAGCCATTCTGTGGGATCCCTCAGGGATCCAGAGTGGAGCCGGGCAAGTTTTCCAAAATCTTTCAGCCTTGTGATTCTGCTAAGGGAAATGGCTCATGAGGCACTGATTATTCTCTCAGGAAAGGCACACAGAGAACTTGCCTCCACCATTCTCCAAGAGTTTCAAGCTGTCATCCAATAGGGCATCCTGATAAGCCATGTCACCATCCCAAGCTAGAAGGGATCAGAGATTAGAACCATTTCCTGGTCTGCTGGGATCCCCCTGTGCCTTTGGGAACTGGGCACTGCAAGGGGGTTGGGTACAGCTGTGGGGGCCAGATGAGAATGGCCATGGCCAAAGCTGCACAGGGGCCTGGGGAGCTCTGGGCTGGCTCCTGGCCACTCTCCACACGATTTCCTTGCCTTGTGCAACATCCCTGGGAGGGTGGCTGGAACAGCCCAGGGCCCATGGGGGCTCTCTCCCTCCCACAGAGGAAACCCTCCCTTAAGCCCAGGGGAAAAGCCATCCCCCAGCACTTCCCAGGGAGCAGGGAGCGCTGTCCCGGGAAAGGGGAGCCAGGCTGCCGGCTCACCTGCTCCCCGCGCTTGCAGCGGAGCAGCCTGGGCAGCCCTGGCAGGCAGGGCCACAGCCAGGAGGAGCAGGAGGAAGAGGCGCAGAGCAAGGGCCATGGTGCCTTGCCCTCTGCCAGTCCCCAGCTCTTGCTGCCACCACTGTCCTGACACCGCTGTCCCAATGTCAGCACCACTGTTGCCACCGCTGCTGCTGCAACAGTTGTGCTCAAGGACTGACTGCTGGGTCCTTGTGGTGCTGTGCAACCACGGGGCTCTGCCACCTCTGTGACCTCACAGCCTGCTGTGACCTCAGCCTGCTGTGACCCCAGAGCCTGCTGTGACCTCATGGCCAGGCTGGAATTGTGTGGGGAGTGGGATCTGCCTTCTTTGGCAGGGATCTCATCCTGCCCAACAGCTCTGTCCCAGGGTTGTGACACAGTCCCTGCCCAGCTGATCTCACAAGTTGACGCATGAAGGGATGGAGAGCAGCCCGGCCAAGAAGGACTTGGGGCTGCTGCTAGATGAGAGGCTGGACATGAGCCAGCCTTGTGCATCCAAGGAGAGTGCCCGGCAGGTTGACGGAGGTGATTCCACCTCTTTGCTCTGGTGAGACTCCACCTGGAGTACTGTGGAAGATGTTTTATATTGCTGGCCGGGGTTCTATGTACAAATCACCAACGGGACGGGACTGCTGAGGAACGCGTCTCGAGCTGGTTCTTTTCCAGCATCAGTCTCATTCCATGGTTATGACAATGGGCAGATGCCAGCAGCTCACATCCCCGGCAGCAGGCAAAGAACTTAATGGTACAACTTACTTTAAAAGCTTTTTGATCAATCACACAAAGCAAAAGCATCTTGACAATAGATTTCTCCAATCACTATAAGCACACGTATCTTTTGTTAAAACAATATTTGTTTGATTTACTTCTTTCGAATACAATACCTACTTGTATTGTGAGCCTTAAAACCCAATGCACAGAGCTCCATTAGTAAGCTTAGAACATCCTAATATCTTGATGGAGATATTTTCTGTAGCTTAGGGAGTTATTCTAGCCAAGCGTTAATACACAGACCATTGTACTATCTGTCCTTACTTTTCCACTACTTATATAATTTTTCTGCTGACAAATCTTACAGTTAATGCTTAGCTCTAATCGCAGTTCCGCTGTCTCTGAGGCCTGCCTTTTGCAGCTTTCCCAAAACCCTCTGATTTTAAAGATTCCCGCCTTTTACAGCGACTTCTGTGAGCCGGAGAGAAGTTTGATAAGAGGATCCATGTTTACCCCTGAAAGAATTTTCTACCAAGGTCGTTGACATAGAAACCAAGAAAGCAAGAAGGACAAAATAAGAGAAACCTCCAACTGCCTATTCCAATCAGCACTTGGCTTGTCTCTCGTGACCAATGAGTCAAGTGTAAACTTAGGAGCTTTGTAAGAATGTAGAAAAAGCATGCATGCTAGAATAAAATCAGGGTTTGAAGCCTTCTAGAAATGGAGGGTGTTGCTTTGTATTGTCTCCATCTCTACCATGACAGGGTACTGCATCCAGCTCTGGGTGCCCAGCACAGGAAGGACATGGTTCTGTTGGATCTAGTCCAGAGGAGGGACAAAATGCTCGGAGGGCTGGAGCCCTTCTGCTTTGGAGACACGCTGGGAGAGCTGGGGGTGTTCAGCCTGGAAGAGAGAAGGTTCCAGGGAGACCTGATTGCTGCCTTTCAGTACCTTAGGGGGCTTGTAAAAGAGATGGGACGGAATTTTTAGTAGGGCCTTCTGTGACCAGACTGTGGGGGAATGGTTCTAATCTAAAAGACGGTCGATTCAGACTAGACGAAAGAAACCCATTTTTTACACTGGAGGTGCACTATTGGCTGTATCAGTACTTGTGTTCTGTAAAACAGGTAAGTTGTTTCGGCTTCTTGCCCTGTTTCTCACTGGATAAAATCCAAATGCTGCATTGCTTCCTGTCTACTTTCTTCCAAGTCAAGGCAAATTTTGTTCATTATTGAGTGGGACATATTCATCTGTTCACAAGCAAATTCTTCTTGCCATTCACACAATGTGGATTTGCTCAAATCAGACTGTAACTAAGGTCTTCCTCTCACTAGGATTCAAGTTGATGCATTGTGAGGCCAAGTGCCGAGTAATTTGTCCTGGTGTCTGGCCCTGTAGAGGGTTTTTCTGTCATTAAATGACATTTGAAGGCAGCTGTAGTCTGGCATCTTCGAAATGAAGAAACAGCCTTTGAAACGGGATTTTGTCCTTTCTTCCTCCTCCTCCTCCCAGGAATTTAAATCTCTGAGGTCTAAGCTCTTCAGCTGCCTCACAAACATTGTTTTAATTCAGACAGGCATCCATGCAGTGAGCCACAAATCAGGACTGTGGCTCTGAAGCTTGAAGCAATGCAGGTTTATAGCACTAAAAATAATAATCTGTTACCCAGGTTAAGCCAAGCACTTCCCAAATAACTCTACCTATCCTCAGGGATGTTTCCAGAAGGATCACTGTAAAAGCTGGGAGAGGGGAGAGAGAGCGTCATCAAAATTAAAAATACAGCTTTCTGAGATCTTTATATTCCGACAAAAAGAGAGTCAAAATTGTTCATATACGGAACATCAACTAAGAAGTCAACGACAGATTGTCAAAACAATTGCTTGGGGAACAAACAAACACAAATAAAAAAAAGTTTACACGTAGGTAATAAGTAAACCATCATGCTAAGAAAAAAACCAGACGTGCTAAAACTAAAAGCAATAAGGCTGTTTCATCTCATGTCTCAATACAAAAAACATGACTGAAAAGAATCAGAGATCCTCATGACCATTACTATATACAGGAACTTCCAGGTATTGGGAAAAAATGAAGGAAACTGTAGTGTGCAATTCACAGAGGTAACCTGGGATTTATTGGTGAACTTGTTGCAAAATTTCTGAGAGCAGACTGGAAAAGCATAGGGACTGATCAGACCATGCGTGGGCATTTCTAGCAGTGTGAGGGATGTTTCTGGGAGCAGCTGCAGGGAAGAGAAGCAGCGCACAATCACTGGGTGTCCTAGGGTGACCTTACGATGCTCGCGTCCCCGATCGTGTGTTCTGTTGATGCTGGATATTATATTGTGTGCCTTCCAGACGGGCTCTGAGAGCAAAGGCGGGGAGAAGAAGAAGCACGGAGTTTGTTATCAGAGACTGCACTCACTGCTGCCCAGTCTGCTGGAACACAGAACTCCACGGTGCTGTCTGGGCACGGACGGGGCAGAACACCGCGCTCCTTTGCTTTTTAGTTACTTTAGCTAGCTGGGGCAGTCTCAACTGGTTTTCTTTCCCTTTTCTTGGATCCGTTCGAACCTGCTCTCGACCGGCACCTGGGGAAGCACCGAGAGCTTGCACTTTGTGGCCCACGGGGGGCTACTCTGGGCAGCAGCCTTTCCCAGTGCCAGAGGGACTGAAAACAGAGCCACCATGCATGGGAGAGATTTTCTGAATCTGTCATCTCTTCAGAGCGACAAATGAGTTTTGTCATCTGGTATTGTTCATTTTTTGGGCTGGGGAGTGCTTTGCCTTTTAAATAAACAGGTTTTTTCCACTTCTCTCTGCGGAAATTTTTCCCAAACTGTTTGAGGGGAGGGGCAATGAGGGTTTTATTTCTGGGGGGGACCCTTTTGGACATTTGCTCCCAAATTTCTCCTAAACCAGGACACAGGGACAATCTCTTTGCTGGCTCTAGACTTTATGACAGTCTGTCCCCTTGGGCTGGGGGAGCTGTCACAGGGCAGGGAGGGCCAGGGCTGGCAGGGGCTGCTCAGGGATGGGTTTGGCCCGTGTCCCTCGAAGCAGCGACTGCCCAAGCAGCTGTGCTGGCCCCGGGCTCTCCTCCCGGCCTGCTGGGCTTTGTTGGGTGGCACAGCCTGTGCCAAGGGGCAGCAAGGGGCCTGCAGGCCTCAGCTCTGGGGGAAACAGAGAACGTCCTGGCCGTATCCACCGTGCTGCCAGCTCGGCAGTGCAGCACAGCACGGGCTCACGCTCCCCACTGCTCCCACGAATGCAGCCGGCCCTACAACACGTGTTCCTGATACCCCGAAAAACATCAGAACGGGTTGCTGTTGGGGAACACCTGGTTTTCCTGTGATAAGAGCAAGTGTGGCCTTCTATTTCTGCCAGGAAATTATTTGGAAGTGCTCAGCTGAACCTCAGCTGACACCTTCCCAAATCAGCTCTTCTGTTGCAATAAAGAGATGGAGCCGTCACCCCAGTGTCCAGGTGGTAGCAGCAGCAGAGCCCAGCTGGCACCAGCGCTGGCTGAGCTCCACGCCCAGGAGCAGCCGTGGATGCCCACGGTGAGGGCAGGCAGGAGGCAGGCAGGGGCCGCTGTGAGCAGCAGCGGGGCCCCGAGGGGCTGGGGGAGCCCATGCTGAGCGTCCCTGGGCTGAGGGCACATTTCCTCCAGTGGCATCATCTGGGCCTGCACTTCATGAGGCACACAGGGATGTTTTGGGCTCTCTGCTGAGCTGGGCAGGGATCCCTCATGAGGCACACAGGGATGTTTTGGGCTCTCTGCTGAGCTGTGCAGGGATCCCTCATGAGGCACACAGGGATGTTTTGGGCTCTCTGCTGAGCTGTGCAGGGATCCCTCATGAGGCACACTGGAGTATTTCTGGCCTCTCCTAAGGTGTGCAGGGATCCCTCATGAGCTGTGCACCAGGGTAAATGTCAGGGGGTTTTTTACTCTTCACAGCACAGCAAAGGGACACTTGGCCAAGGTTTTGCAAGGCTGGGAGAAAGCGTCTTGCAAAGCCTGGGGCCCAAAAGGCTGTGGGCACAGCGGCCGGGCGGAGCCCATCCCCTGGGGCCAGGCCGGGCTGCTCAGGCCGGGCCGGGCCGGGCCGGGCCAGGCCAGGGCCCCGGCAGGGAAGGGCCGCGGCCCTGGGCTCTGATGAGGCTGCTGAGCTCCGCCCTGGCCCTGTGCTGCAGCCCAAGACATTTCCAGCCAGGGCCGTGCCCTGGGCCACAGGAGGCACCGGGGCTACAAGTGAGGCCGCGCCTTCTGGCACTCAAGGGGGCTGGCTCTGTTCCCTGGGAGGATGCAGAGCCTTGTGCCTCAGCCTGATGGGGCAAAAATCCCCCCAACATCCCTCTGTTTGCAAAAATAAAGGCTTTGCGCTCATTAATAGGAAAAGCTGTATGGGTGGCCTGCAGCTAATGTTCTTTTGTTGGCTGGACCCCAGTCAATGTCTGGAGGCAAAAGAAAGGTGTTGCTGAGGAATGACCTTGGTTCAAGCAAAACATTTACAGTTCAGGGTGTGATAAACTGTGGTAACTTGTTTGTTCATCAAAGGAATTGGAATATTAAAGGAGGAAAAATAAAATTAAAGTATGAGGGACTAGCTTGCTTGTTAGGAGATAGGGGAAGCATCTGTGAAGTTGGGAAACAGCAACTTGTGGGTTTTACTAAAAAAAGGACAATAAAGAAGCAACTGCTACAAACCGCAAGGCTATAGGCATATTGCAAGGCTATAGACATATTGCAAAACGCAAGACCACAAGTATGATTAATCACCATTTAGGTAGCTTTTCTGAGCTTCTCTTGCAGACACAGCCTAAGGATGTCGGGGGATGGCCGGAGCTGATTATGAAATCAGCGACCACCAGGCAACGGCCACCGGACTAGACAACGTAGGAGTGCTCCGGGTATGCCCATCACTGTCCGGAACCAATTGTGAAACCAACGATCACCTGCCTCGACACAACGCAGACACGATGCAGAGGGATGCTCAAGCTACGCCCACCGCTATCGCAAGAGACGCGAATGAAGAAACCTCCAAGAAACTATAAAAAGAAACTGAATAAGGGGGGTGGGGTGTGGGGCACTGCAGTGTGGGACACTGCAGGAGGGGTGGTTAGGAGACCCCTACCCACCCAGTGCTGTTTTGCTTGCTACTGCTTGCTGTAATTAATAAAATTCTAATTGACCTTAAAAAGGCTGAATCAAATTATTCGACTCAATTTATCACAATTTGGTGCCGTGACTCGGATAAAGGAAACCCGGGAGGGAGGCCCCGCTAGGGTGAGGCGCCCCACCGCCTTTTTGCGGTGGACCTAAGGGGGGCCTTCCTCCTTGGGCCTTTACCGACGAACCTAAAACTCAGTAGCAAGCAAAGTTTCCCCTGTTAATCTTTGTGCACGAAGAACCGCGGAAGAGTGAACACGCAGGAAGCGTAAGTAGCCCCCGGTGGGCGGTGGGCCTCTTTTCCCGGTGGGTGGTGGGCCTCCTTTTTCCAGGGTTGATTCAAACCTGCTGGATTGAGGGACTAATGTTCCAAGAGCATCCAGGGTTGGGGGACGTAGGAGGGGGGGAGCTGCACCCCCCTCGGCGTCGAGTTACCCTCGGTGGGGAGGCTCCTGGGTTAGGAGGAGAGCAAGCGGGCCTAATCCAGACGTGGAGGTGGACTGCGTCAAAATTCCTGGGGCGGGGGATCCCCGGAGAAACTTCCCCAAGTTTCGGCTTACTAACTTAGTATAAGTGTATGTGCTCGGTGGGCCCCGTACAAGCGGGCTCCGGAATGCGTGTGCGTGTGAAAAAGACGGTGGGCCCCGTACAAGCGGGCTCCGGAGTGCATGTGAAAGGGACAAAGCCTCGACCCCGGAAACGGGGTCTTTAAGAGTCGTTTAGGGGTGTGTAGTCCCGGGGTGATTGAGGTGAATAAGAAGACACACAGGGCGAAGCCCCGGTCGAGAAATGGAGGCGCCACAAAGATGTGAGTAGTCCGGTCCGCTCGGTCGCTCGGTCAGGGTTGGGAGTCCTGGAGTGCAGCGAATGCGAACGTGTGTGTGAGAGGGGAACTGGCAGCTCAGATTCCCCAAGTGAGTGTGGACCCCATAGTAGTGCGTTTCCCATATCCGGCGACGGAGTGGGCCACGAATTGGGGGAAGCGACTGTCGTATTGTTTGTGTTGAGTGTGAGAAGGCACTCTAGAAGATGGGTCAGAGAAAAAGTAAATCTGCTGAACCCACGGGTGGGAGAATCTCGGTAAAACTTCCTCAGATCCCAGAGGAACGTCCACTAGGCTTAATGGTAGAGTATTGGGATGCCTTTCCTTCTAGAAAAGGAAAAGATAAGGTTAAAATGATCCATTATTGTATGGAAATTTGGGGAGGTAAACAAATAAGGGAAGACCAGCGGTATTGGCCCGTGTTTGGGTCGTTTGAGGACTGGATCTGTCAAGCTCTAAATATATATATATATTAACTCCAAAGAGCCCTTTAACCAAGAGGAGAGCGAATATGCAGCTCTTTGGATAGTGGGAGAGATTGAAGAAAGCTTTCCAGTTGTATTCAGGGGTGGACCCCAATACCCCAGAGGGTGAGACACTTTTGAAGGTGCATTTTGTGGTCGATTCTTGGGTGGACATTCAGAAGAAGTTGGAGAGGTTGGAGGGATGGCAGGCGAGAGGATTGGATGAGTTGTTGTGAGAGGCTCAAAAGGTGTGTGTTGGGAGAGAGGATGAGAGTTTTAAAAAGCAGTCTGGAATCGTGTTAGCAGCAGTGGGGGGGGACAACAGAATCCCCAAAGGGGAACTGGAGGTCAGTCCAGAGGTCGGACTGACGTCCAGCAAAGTTGGTTTGAAGGGAAGTCGAGAGTTGGTTTGAAGGGAAGTCGAGAGGTGGAGAGAGCATTGTTTGTTTCTATTGTGGGAAGAAGGGACACATGAGGAGAGAGTGTCGGCAGAAGATTGCTGATGAGGAACAGTTCAAAGAAGATTAGGGGGGTCGGGGGCTCTATCTGCTGGGGACAAGAGAAAGAACAGAGCCCCTGGTAAAATTAAAAATAGGTCCCCAGCAACAAGAATATGAGTTCCTTGTGGACTCAGGGGCGGAGAGATCAACCGTCCAGACCCTTCCCCAAGGGTGTAAGTTTTCACCTGAAATAATACAGGTGATTGGGGCCAAAGGGGAACCCTTTGGAGTACCTGTAATTAAGGATGTACTCTTAGAAAGTGATTCTAAATTAGGAATTGGGTCATTTTTACTAGTTCCAGAAGCAGATTATAATCTATTAGGGAGAGATTTGATGGTCGAGTTGGGGATAGGGATAGAGGCAAAAAAGGGAGAACTAACAGTAAAACTATATCCTCTCCGAGATGAAGATGAGGAAAAAAAAAAAACAAAAAAGATTAACCCAGAAGTTTGGTATAGCCCCGACAGTGTGGGGAAATTAAATATTGAACCCTTTGAGGTAACTATCAGGAACCCAGAAATCCCTGTCAGGATTCGGCAATATCCCATACCCAAAGAGGGGAGGGAAGGACTAAAAACAGAAATAAAGAGACTTTTGGAAAAGGGACTTTTAGAACCCTGCATGTCCCCTTTCAATACCCTCATCCTGCCGGTAAAGAAACCGAATGGCAGTTAGAGATTGGTGCATGACTTGCGGGAAATCAATAAAAGAACAGTTGAAAGATTCCCGGTCGTAGCCAATCCACATACTATTTTAAGCCCATTTGGCCCAGAAAACCAGTGGTATAGTGTAATAGATCTTTTTGGGCCTGTCCCCTTAAGGAAACTTCTAGAGATTATTTTGCTTTTGAATGGGAAGACCCGGATACACATAGAAAACAACAATAGAGGTGGACAGTCCTTCCCCAGGGGTTTACCGAATCCCCAAATTTGTTTGGGCAAGCTCTGGAACAAATATTAGCAGAATATTCACAGGGGGAGGGGATTGTGCTTCTACAATACGTAGATGATTTATTAATTGCAGGGAAAGAAGAAGAAAAAGTAAGGGAAGAAACTATAAAACTCCTAAATTATTTAAGCCTTAAGGGACTCAAAGTTTCAAAGTCGAAATTACAATTCGTGGAAGAGGAAGTTAAGTACCTCGGACACTGGCAGACTCAGGGGACTAAGAAATTGGATACTGATAGAGTCCAAGGAATACTTTCCCTGGAAGCTCCAAAAACTAAAAGGCAGGTTCGACAGTTACTGGGACTTTTTGGGTATTGCAGACAATGGCTTGAAAATTTTAGTGGGAAAGTTAAATTTCTGTATGAAAAATTAACAACAGACGGGCTATTAAAATGGAGCTCCGAGGATGAGACCCGGTTAAAATCATTAAAAACTGAATTGGTCAATGCCCCGGTTCTCAGCCTCCCGGATCTAAAAAGACCATTCTTTTTATTCATTAATGTCAATGAAGGGGTGGCATACGGGGCGTTAGCCCAGGAATGGGCTGGAGGAAAGAAACCAGTGGCATATCTCTCAAGGCTTCTCGATCCTGTTAGTCGAGGGTGGCCTGCCTGTCTGCAATCGATAGTGGCTGCTGCCCTTTTGGTAGAAGAAGCAGGAAAAATAACTTTTGGGAGTGAACTGAAGGTTCTATCTCCTCATAACATCCGTGGAGTACTACAACAAAAAGCGGATAAATGGATAACAGATGCCAGACTCCTAAAGTATGAAGGCATCCTAATTTCTTCTCCTAGGTTAAGTATTGAAACCACAAGCTTACAAAATCCAGCCCAGTTTCTATACGGGGAACCAGTTGTGGGACTAACTCATGATTGTCTTTTGCAAATAGAGGAACAAACAAAAATAAGACCAGATCTCGAAGAGGAGGAATTAGAAGGATATCGATATTATGTAGATGGATCCTCTCGGGTCCTTGAAGGGAAAAGGAAATCTGGGTATGCTATTGTGGATGGGAAGATTCTTAAGAAAATAAAATCTGGTCCTCTTAGTCCCAGCTGGTCAGCACAAGCATGGGAATTGTATGCAGTACTCAGAGCTTTAGAACTACTAAGAGGAAAGGTTGGGGCCATTTATACTGATTGAAAATATGCTTATGGGGTGGTTCATACATTTGGTAAAATCTGGGAAGAAAGGGGACTTATCAGTTCACAGGGAAAGGGGTTGATACATGGGGAATTAATTCGGAAAGTGCTCCAGGCCTTGAGAGGTCCGGAAAGAATAGCTATTATTCATGTAAAAGGACATCAAGTGGGGATGGGAAACTCAGTACGGGGAAATAACTTAGCCGACCAGGAGGCGAAAAAGGCAGCTCTAATGAGTTTAAAACCGTATAAGGGGGGGGTCGCACAAAGGGAAAATTGCTCCACTTGTGGAGCTGACTTAGAGGAAGAACCATGTTGGGCTTGTTGGGATGCATACGGAATTGATTCGATACAGTGTGCCTGTGATAACCCCCAAAAGGAACATTGCTGGTTCCACGGACTCATTAATCATGAGTGTGCCTGTGATAACCCCCAAAAGAAACATTGCCGGTTCCATGGACCCATTAACCATGTGTTAGCCTTCACGATACAGGAAAAACAAAAACTAAACCAAATGGGGGTGAAGGAAAAAGAGGGAGGCAAGTGGATACTACCGGACGGGCGTGAGGTACTCCCAAAAGGAATGGCAATGAGGGTCCTGCAAGCAATCCATGAGAAAACCCACTGGGGAACTCAAGCCCTGGTTGACCAATTTGCAATTAAATATATGTGCATAGGGGTCTATAATCTTGCAAAACAGGTAACCCAACAATGTTTAACCTGTCAAAGAATAAATAAACAACAATTAAGAGAAAGACCAATGGGCGGAAGGGAACTGGCACAACGACCCTTTTCACATATACAAATAGATTTTACAGAATTACCAAAAGTAGGGAGGTATAAATATCTATTGGTACTGGTAGACCACTTAACCCATTACATGGAAGCTTATCCTACGGCCCGAGCTACTTCGAACACTGTGGTAAAAGTATTATTAGAGCAAATTATCCCCCGGTATGGAGGGATTGAGTGTTTAGACTCGGACCGGGGACCCCATTTCACCTCTAAAATTGCAAAAGATGTCCTGACAGCTTTGGGAACTCAATGGAAATATCACACCCCATGGCATCCACAGAGCTCGGGGAGGGTGGAAAGGATGAATGGAGAAATAAAAAAAACAACTCACAAAGTTAATGCTGGAAACAAAAATGTCATGGGTTAAGTGCCTACCTCTTGCCTTATTGAACATTCGAACTCAACCCCGAACTGATGTGGGGATCTCCCCATTTGAAATGCTATTTGGAATGCCTTATGATATGGAAGCCCCCACAGATCACCCCTGCCTAAAAGATTCTCATATTAAATTTTACATCACCCAAATTATGAGCAGAAGGCAGGAATTGAGGAAGAAAGGAGTGTTGGCACAGAGACCACCTCTGGATATCACAATCCATAAGATAAAACCAGGGGATCAAGTACTTATTAAGTCTTGGAAGGAAGATTCCTTAACTCCATGTGGGGAAGGTCCTTTTCTTGTTTTGCTTACCACAGAAACGGCAGTCAGGACGGCCGAAAAGGGGTGGACTCACGCCAGCCGAGTGAAAAGCCCGGTTGCCACAAATAACCAGTGGAGAGTGACTAGCCAGCCTGGGAACTTGAAAGTGACTCTTAAGAAAAACTAATGAACTCTGTGGACATTATCCAAATCAACCATAAGGGGAAGCAAAAGGGATACAATTACAAACTAGCTAAAGACTATATAGTGATTTGTAATAAGGAAGGTTGTGGAGATTGTTATCCTTTTGTGTGCTTCATATGTAAAATTTGCCAAGAACGGTGGTGGGTCCATTGCCAGAGGGGAAGACCACCAATTGGGGTTTGTACTGAGTGCTATAAAACTCAGCGAAAACTAACTGAAACTGTGCTAAGGATAGGAGAATTGGAAAATCAGTGGGTCAGTTTTGGATCTGAGTGGTGGGAAATATTTACCAAGGGAGTATACCCTGAGTATTCTTGTTTTCATACTAACGAGCCCACTCCATTTGCTGCTCAGATAATAAAAGGGTGTTGTCGAAAGGAACTGAGGGGGATTCCTTGCAACCCACCTCTGGTCAAAGATAAGAACTGGGAACAGTACAAGGCTAGGCAGGAGCGGAAAAGGGGACGCTCAGGCGAGTCCTGCTGCTGCCGAGAAGATGGTTTACCTCGCGGCTCGAAGCACCCGAGTCGGCGAGCGAGGCAGAGAGGAAAAGGCCAAGCCCCCTCTAAGTGGAACAATTCTGAAATGCTCCAAGTATTGCCAGCCGAGCACTAGGATCCCTCAAAGGACCAGTCTAAGTGCCTCTGAAACACCAAGGAAGCAGCAAGCCAAAAAGGGGAAAACAGGATATTACGAAACAAAAACAGGGCTAGGACTCCACCCTTATTGGCAAATTACTAGTTTTCTATTGCTCTGTCCTAGTGGTGTTTCTAGTCAGGACAATGCTGAACACTTTACTTCTAGCCTACAAAGCAGCAAAGCGATTTGATGAACAAAATGGTAAAAGAGAAAATGGGGGATTGTGATAAACTATGGTAACTTGTCTGTTCATCAAAAGAATTGGAATATTAAAGGGGGAAATATAAAATTAAAGTATGAGGGACTAGCTTGCTTGTTAGGAGATAGGGGAAGCATCTGTGAAGTTCGGAAACAGGAAGCAACTGCTACAAACCGCAGGGCTATAGGCATATTGCAAGGCTATAGACATATTGCAAAATGCAAGACCACAAGTATGATTAATCACCATTTAGGTAGCTTTTCTGAGCTTCTCTTGCAGACACAGCCTAAGGAGGTTGGGGGATAGCCGGAGCTGATTATGAAATCAGCGACCACCAGGCAACGGCCGCCGGACTAGACAACGTAGGAGTGCTCCGGGTATGCCCATCACTGTCCGGAACCGATTGTGAAACCAACGATCACCTGCCTCGACACAATGCAGACACGATGCAGAGGGATGCTCAAGCGACGCCCACCGCTATCGCAAGAGACACCTCCAAGAAAACTATAAAAAGAGACTGAATAAGGGAGTGGGGTGTGGGGCACTGCAGTGTGGGACACTGCAGGAGGGGCAGTTAGCAGACCCCTACCCACCCAGCGCTGTTTTGCTTGCAACTGCTTGCTGTAATTAATAAAATTCTAACTGACCTTAAAAAGGCTGAATCAAATTATTCGCCTCAATTTATCACACTGCCAAGCCCTACCCTGCCTGGGGCTGGGTTTAGAGCTGCTGGCAGCTCCAGGAAATCCTTTTCCCCGAGGACGGCCCTGCAAGGGGCTCCTTCCATGCCAGTGTGGGGCCACCGCAGGCACGTGGTCCCCCTGGCCCTGCTCCTGAGTGGAAGGCAGAGCTGAGGGAGTGCTTTGCAAGGCACCAATCACCCAGGGGCACTCACTGCCACTCTGGCCTGAAGGGGACATGGAACAACTTTCTGTTAAGGTCCTCCTCCGTCAAAGAACACAGACACAGGAGACAAGAAATCCCTGGAGGCAGCCAGACACCTAGACCAGATGCTGAGTGATCTGGAGAGACACCGTGGTGGGTGCATTTCCCTCAGCCTTCCCCTGGGACTCAGCAGCTGGGGGCTTTCCCTGCACATCTGGACACACCGTGCCCGGCACAGCGGGAAGGGATCCATGGCAGCCTGGCTGCCCCGCTGCTGCTTTCCTGCCCTGCAGGGCTGTTTCCCAGCCTGGACTGCTTGCAGCTTCTCCCCAGCCTCTTCAGGAAGGCATTTGGCATCAGCTGGCAGGGAGCCCAAACTACACCATGGGCCCGAGATGCCTGCAATTTCCTGGTCTCCGGGTAGATCAGGAATGGCACCTGTGTGTAGAAGGGAGTGGCCTGGCCAATCCCAAAGTTTTGATGATTTTCTGAACCATGAGTTTGTCCAGTATTGCCTCTTGAAGATGCCATCTCCCAGAAGGGGAACGGCTCCATCTAATGCAGCTGTGCCTCTTCCTGTCTCCAGAGATGAACCAAAAGGCTGTGCTGAAGGCAGCATTCCCTGGAGGAAGCAGTGGCCCATTGGCAGCCCCTGCTGCAGGAAGTGAGGCGATGCCAGGCACAGTCAGAGGAGGTAATTGCTGAGGCTTGAGCTGCCATCTCTGCTGTGTGGCAGTACCTGCCCTCCAGGGATGTTGCACAGGGCCTGCAAAGAGTGTGGAGAGTGGCCAGGAGCCAGCCCAGAGCTCCCCAGGCCCCTGGGCAGCTTTGGCCATGGCCATGGAAATTTGGCCCCCACAGCCTTACCCAACCACCTTGCAGTGCCCAGTTCCCAAAGGCACAGGGGGATCCCAGCAGACCAGGAAATGGTTCTGATCTCTGATCCCTTCTAGCTTGGCATGGTGACATGGCTTATCCAGATGCCCTATTGGATGACAGCTTGAATCTCTTGGAGAATGCTGGAGGCAAGTTTTCTGTGTGTGCCTTTCCTGAGAGAATAATCAGTGCCTCATGAGCCATTTCCCTTAGCAGCATCACAGGGTTGAAAGATTCTGGAAAACTTGCCCAGCTCCATTCTGGATCCCTGAGGGATCCCACAGGATCGCTGTCAGTGGCAGGAAGGAGCATTTAGCTGTCCATCTTCCTTCCGTGTGCAATTCCAGTGTGCGCTTCCCTGTGCTCTGCGCAGCCAGGAAGAAGAGCAGAGAGGGAAGGGGCCGGGCCCAGGGCTGTGCCCCGGGGCTGTGCCTTTTGCAGCTCCTTTGCCGGCCCTGGGGTGCCTGAGCTGCTCCTGCTGCTGCTGCCAAGCCCTGGCCCTGCCTGGGGCTGGGTTTAGAGCTGCTGGCAGCTCCAGGGGATCCTTTCTCCCCCGTGGACGGCCCTGCAAGGGGTTCCTTCCATGCCAGTGTGGGGCCACCGCTGGCACGTGGTCCCCCTGGCCCTGCTCCTGAGTGGAAGGCAGAGCTGAGGGAGTGCTTTGCAGGGCACCAATCACCCAGGGGCACTCACTGCCACTCTGGCCTGAGGGGACATGGAACAACTTTCTGTTAAGGTCCTCCTCCATCGAAGAACACAGACACAGGAGACAAGAAATCCCTGGAGGCAGCCAGACACCTGGACCAGATGCTGAGTGATCTGGAGAGACGCCGTGGTGGGTGCATTTCCCTCAGCCTTCCCCTGGGACTCAGCAGCCGGGGGCTTTCCCTGCACATCTGGACACGCCGTGCCCGGCACAGAGGGAAGGGATCCATGGCAGCCTGGCTGCCCCGCTGCTGCTTTCCTGCCCTGCAGGGCTGTTTCCCAGCCTGGACTGCTTGCAGCTTCTCCCCAGCCTCTGCAGGAAGGCATTTGGCATCAGCTGGCAGGGAGCTCAAACTGCACCATGGGCCCAAGATGCCTGCAATTTCCCGGTCTCCGGGTAGATCAGGAATGGCACCTGTTTGTAGAAGGGAGTGGCCTGGCCAATCCCTAAAGTTTTGATGATTTCCTGAACCATGAGTTTGTCCAGTATTGCCTCTTGAAGATGCCATCTCCCAGAAGGGGAACGGCTCCATCTAATGCAGCTGTGCCTCTTCCTGTCTCCAGAGATGAACCGAAAGGCTGTGCTGAAGGCAGCACTTCCCGGAGGAAGCAGTGGCCCATTGGCAGCCCCTGCTGCAGGAAGTGAGGCAATACCAGGCACAGTCACAGGAGGTAATTGCTGAGGTTTGAGCTGCCATCTCTGCTGTGTGGCAGTACCTGCCCTCCAGGGATGTTGCACAGGGCCTGCAAAGAGTGTGGAGAGTGGCCAGGAGCCAGCCCAGAGCTCCCCAGGCCCCTGGGCAGCTTTGGCCATGGCCATGGAAATTTGGCCCCCACAGCCTTACCCAACCCCCTTGCAGTGCCCAGGTCCCAAAGGCAGAAGGGGATCCCAGCACACCATGGAAATGGTTCTGATCTCTGATTCCTTCTAGATGAGCATGCTAGCAAGGCTTCTCCAGCAGCTGGGATGGAAGATGGTTTGGGACCCTTGGGAGCTTCTGCAGGTAACTTTTCAACTTCCTCTCAGTGAATAATCGCTGACAACCTGGCAGGAAGCAGGTGACAGAAGCTCCTGTGCTTGTTGAGTTACAGGTGTGTCTGCAGGGAGGACTTTTCAGGCTCCTTTCCTGGTTGCTGTGCACAAGCCCGGCTCCCATCGCAGGGGTGAGTTGTGTGTCCCTGCTGACCCCACAGGCTGAGCCCTGCTTTTGTGGGATCCATTCCGGGGGAAATGGACACGCATTCTCTTAAGGTCCGCCGAGAGGGAGGAACAGAGCTACTAAACACATGAAGTCCCTGGAGGCATCCAAACACATGGACCAGATGCTGAGTGATCTGGAGAGACGCCGTGGTGGGTGCATTTCCCTCAGCCTTCCCCTGGGACTCAGCAGCCGGGGGCTTTCCCTGCACATCTCGACACGCCGTGCCCGGCACAGCGGGAAGGGATCCATGGCAGCCTGGCTGCCCCGCTGCTGCTTTCCTGCCCTGCAGGGCTGTTTCCCAGCCTGGCCTGGCTGCAGCTTCTCCCCAGCCTCTGCAGGAAGGCATTTGGCACCAGCTGGCAGGGAGCCCAAACTGCACCACGGGCCTGCAATCCCCTGCAATTTCCCCCTCTCCGGGTAGATCAGGAGTGGCACCTGTTTGGAGAAGGGAGGGCCCTGTGGCAGCCCCAAGAGCCGTGGCCTTTTCCTGATCCTTATCCATGTCTTTGAAAAGTAGAACTTCCTGAAGATGCCATCTCTCCAATGGGGAATGGTTCCACCAGATCCAGCTGTCCCTTTTCCTTTCTCCAGAGATGGACCAAAGGGCTTTGCTGAAGGCAGCACTTCCTGAAGGAAGCAATGGCTCCGTGCCAGCCCCCGATACACGAAGGGAGGAGATGCCAGACAGTGCCACAGAAGGTGATTGCTGTTGCAGGCTCAGCCAGGCTGAGCAATCCTGCTGGGGTCCCTCAGTGGGAGCCACGTCCTGAAACCTGGGAGTGGCTGCACGGGGTGCCCATGGTGGGGAAAGGGCAGAGAGGGAGAGCAAGGCTCCTGTGTGTCCTGACAGGGCCTGACTCTGTCCCCTGGGGCTGGGGGAGCTGTCCCAGGGCAGGGAGGGCCAGGGCTGGCAGGGGCTGCTCAGGGATGGGTTTGGCCCATGTCCCTCGAAGCAGCGACTGCCCAAGCAGCTGCGCTGGCCCCGGGCTCTCCTCCCAGCCTGCTGGGCTTTGTTGGGTGGCACAGCCTGTGCCAAGGGGCGGCAAGGGGCCTGCAGGCCCCAGCTCTGGGGGAAACAGAGAACGTCCTGGCCGTATCCACCGTGCTGCCAGCTCGGCAGTGCAGCACAGCACGGGCTCACGCTCCCCACTGCTCCCACAGACGTTATCACTGAAACAGGAATATTTGCCCCGGATCCAGTGCGCCTCCCAAGAATTGTCTGCCCCCAGGATGTGCGCAGGTCCTGCATGATAGGCACGGTGGTGACACTGTTCACCGTGCCCCTCGTGCTGATCGGCTGCTATCTTGGCATTCGGAAGCTGTACGAGAGCAGACGGTCAGTTGTTGATTTTTCTCCACAGCTTTCTTGTAACTCTGCTCATAGCATTGCTAGCCTGACTCGTAGTCATGCTGCACTGGAGCTGTGGCCAATCCGTGGTTGTCCAAAGAACTCTGCTGAGGGCTCTGCTGCTGCCCATTGGCCTCTTCATTGCTGGCCCTTGTCCTGGGGGGCCCGCTGGGGCTGCAGCCAGTGCTGGCTCCCACTGAGGCTGCCAGGCCAAGAGCAGCCCCGGGGGCACAGGGCAGAGGCAGAGCAAGTTCTCAACAGTATTTGGGCCACACAGCTCAGGACAGGACAGTGCTTATTTAGTAACTCATGTAAAGTTTCATGGTGACACTGATGTTACCAGACAAGCAAATCTGCTCCAGTTCAGTGTTCAAACAAATCCAACCTGATGAAGGTTTAGCTTTGGCCTTGAGGCTTTGCTCTTTGTGTAAGCCCTGTTCTGGATTGATTCCCACTCAGTCTTGGAGCCTGTTTTGGGTGAAGGCTCATCCCAGCCCTGACCCTTGGCAGTTCTGGGCTCAAAGGGACCGCCGAGGCCGCACTGCACGTGACTGGGCTTCAGGGCTCCATTATCAAAGGCCTTTGAGAAGTTTAATTTACTGTATTCTTACTCTTTGATTTTCTTTATGGATTTCCTTCCCTTTTTTTAAACTTAATTTTAAAAAAACCAATTATTTTCCAGTGCTTTTCCAAGTTATTTGATTTAGTGAAGGATGGCATAATTTCCCCATGGCTGAATTACAAAACAGTAAGTATTATAAAATGGAATAATTTTACACTCTTATGTCTTTCACAAACTCATGAAACTTATGTTGGTTTGATGTGACCAAGAGAAGAGTTTTGCTTTGTTTTTAATTCCAAGAAGCAGCAGAGCAGGAACCTGTTGAGAAGAGTCTCTTCACTTCATAGCTAAAGCAAACTGCCAGCGTTCTTTTTTTCCAGCTCTGGGCAGGAAAATAAAAATCTATCAGCAGAAAATACTCGAGTGAACTAACTGATATAAATTAGGGATTTGGTCTGTTTGCTCCCTAAGCCCTGAGTTCCTCAGAGCTGCAGCTCCCTGCTCTCTCTGCAGACAGAGGCTGGCTGTGGATGACAGTCACGTGTCTGGCCTGGTGCACACCAGGTGCACACACGAGCTGAGGGATCATCCTTGCACGCCCCATCCTGGAAGAACCAAGGTCACTGATGAATCTGACACGGTTTTATGGCATGGCAGTAAAAGAAGGCAAAAGAAAGGCTACAATTGGTACCATTCCAACCCCTTGACATTTTGCCGTGTGTAATGGAGATAGGAACTACAAGTTTCCTATTCATGCACAATTTGCTGTCTGAGAGCACTCCGTTCTCAAAGTCACAGGGGCTTGCAGGTCTGTGTCTGAGATGACTTTAAAAACAAAAACAACCTTGATGTGCAACACCTGTGTATCAAAACTTCACAATACAAATCACAAGCTGATTTCTGCTGTTAAGTGGATGAAAAAAACCCCAAAAAGCAAAAGTAAAACCGTGACCAAATAGAACAGGCAAACACAACAACCACCAAGAAAACAAGAAAACCAACAGAAACATCCCCACAAATCCAGAAAAAGATAAAAATCAGGTGAAGGAGGCAGAGATCCAAGAGCAACAAATGGGCAGAGGAACTACAGGAAGGACAGATCATAAAAAAGGAGAGATAAGAAGTAGCTATGGCATCAAACTAGCCAGGGCATGTGAGATAGTGCTCTCACCCTTCTGAAAACAATCTGACATAAAAATGAACAGAAAAGAAATGATGATTGTGATAATGGGAGTCTGCATGTTTAGCTTTAATATATGCATTGGGTGTGAGTTGTGTTTTCCTTGTTAAGTCACATCATCTGGCAAGGGTTTTTATCTGTGCAAAGAAAAATACTGCAGTGGAAAAGGAGGCCGGCTGGGAAAACATTAAAAGCAAGAGCTAAAAATAAAGTACTCATTTTTAATATGTGCTTTGGTTGGTTTGCTGGTTGTTCATGGGTTTTTTTGTCTGTCTTTGAAAGCAGCCCCTCGGATGTTAATGCACGCAACAAGTCCTTTGTAAAGGGCTGTCTTTGCATAAAACTTGCCTGTTCTGTGATGCAAGACAGAAACGGCTTCCCTTGGGCAACACCCAGGATGTTATAAATAAATTCACTTTCAAAGATGGAGCTCTTAATGGTTAATTATTACAATAAGTTATTATGGATTGTTAATGAATATAATGAGTTGTTATATAATTCATGTGATGAGTTGTTGAGTGGAATGTACAGTTGTTGAAGTGTATGTATGTGGCTACTAAGCAGAGAAAGGGGGGTGGTAATAAGGTGCAAAAGTAAGAATCTTCTAGAAAAGTGACATCATAGGGCAATGACAGCAACTGGAACTGCGATTGGGAAATGAGCCACCCAGTAAGTTTGCTGTGTTCCAAAATGATTGGTCAGGACTGCACCATCTTACAGAGCGATCAGCCACCAAGAAAAGGACCGGTCGGCAAGAGGATCCAAAGCGCACCAATCCAGCACCCCCAAGAGACTTTAAAAAATCCCTGGGTGCGGAGCAGCCGGGCTCTTTCGAGGGCACCTTGTGCCCGCAGGAACACCTTGTCACACAGCGCTCTTAGAGCTACCTCTGGCTTGTGGTGCAGGCCCTAGGCTTACCCTGAGGCCTCGGCCTCTGTTGTTCTAAGTTTTAATAAATAGGCACATTTTTTATAAAAGTCATCAGCCTCCTTTTAATTGCATTTTGCCTGTTTACCACAAGGAGGCCCAGCAGCTCCTTGCTGAGGGCCCATTTCATGCAAGAACTGGCATTCAGAATATTGAATCAATTCAAAAGAAAAGGGTGGGGGGAGGTGGCAGTGCGTTCGCCCTGACCCATCAGTGAAGATAGTGACCGCATTTAAGGGTTCTTCACTGATCAGGGGTTTTTCTTTGTAACATAATTTAGCTTTGATCATTTTGTGTGCTGGATAATGAATACAGCAAGTGCCTGGGAAATCGAGCAAGGCATACAGCAGATCTTCTGATTTTTGCATTGCCCAGTCAAAATAGGCTTTCTTCTTGGGCAAATAGATAATTGCAAATTCATGACCTGCTATAGAAAGAAGCCTTGCTCTGCCTTTGATGATGATTTGAGACATCATTTCTAGAGGTGTGAGGATTGTCTTTGGCGACCTGTAAGAAATAAAAACCCATTCAATTATTAGCAATGGATCTTTGTGAGAAGAATCCCATTGAAAAATGAGACCGCACAGTCTCAGCTTTTCTCCTAAAATCGCAAGGAAAAAGGGTTTATCAGGAGCACAGCGATGCGCCTGCCTGTTCTGCAGAGCATCAGTAATGTCTTCCAGGGCCTTGTAAGCCTCTGGAGTGAGACATCTAGGGGATCTGATGTCATTGTCCCCTTTCAACAAATCAAAAAGTGGAGAAAGCTCATCAGCAGTGATTCCAAGGACAGGTCTAACCCAATTAATTTCCCCTAAAAGCTGTTGTAAGTCCTGCAAGGTGCAAACATCAGTTCGGATTTGTATCTTTTGAGGAGTAATAGACTGTTCTGTTAGTTTCCAACCTAAATATTTCCAGGGAGCAGTCTCTTGTATTTTTGATTCAGATATCACCAGTTCAGCCTTTTTGATTTCAGCAACAATACAATTACGCGTCTCTTCCATTTGTTTTTGTGTTGGTGCTGCAATGAGCAAATCGTCCATGTAATGGAGAATAACTGACTGTGGGAACTGTGCACGGACTGGAGACAGCACGCGGGCCACAAAATATTGGCAGATAGTCGGCGAATTTTTCATCCCTTGTGGCAAAACTAGCCAATGATATCTCTGGAGTGGTTCTTGTAAGTTTGTGCTTGGAACGGAAAAGGCAAAACGAGGAGCGTCATCCGGATGCAGTGGGATGTTGAAGAAACAGTCTTTTAGGTCAATGATTACAAGTGGCCAGTTTCTCGGGATCATAGAAAGGTTGGGCAGGCCAGGTTGGAGAGGCCCCATATTCTCAATCACTGCGTTGATCTTTCTGAGATCATGTAACAATCGCCAGGTGTCAGAAGTTTTCTTATGGATCACAAACACAGGTGAATTCCAGGGGCTGTTAGTGGGCTTAATGTGGCCTTTTTGCAGTTGTTCGGCCACTAGATTCTTGAGGGCACTCAGGTTATTGTCTGGCAGAGGCCACTGGTCGACCCAGACAGGGGTGTCAGTTTTCCAGGTCAGTTTCAGGGTGCTGAGTGCTTTAGTGGCCCCTACGAAAAACCCAGTTCAATTTTTGCTCCCCATTCAGAAAGTAAGTCCCTTCCCCACACTGTGATGGGTTTCTGCACTACATAGGGACAGATCGATGCTCTCTTCTTGTCAGGTCCTGTAATGTTAATTACAGATTCACTTTGCAAGCATGGAGTGACACCTCCAATGCCTGTGAGAGTACCTGGGGGAATGACCAACTTCCAGTCTGTTGGCCAACAGTAAGAAGAGATCACAGAAACATCTGCCCCCGTATCAATCATCCCCTTGATGTAAACTTGAACCCCACCATTTGACAATTCACAAGTTAGCATTGGTCATTGCTGACTTATGTGTTGAACCCATAGAACTTCAGGATTTTCAGAAGCAACTGGGAAACAGCGTGGTGGCATTTGATCCATAGTCCCCATAGGCAGTGCTATAGCAATAGCTATAGGGGTTCTAGGTGGAATATGCAATGGGGGGTAGCAGGCATTGGCTAGCACCAGTAATTCTTCATTGCAGTTAACAGACATTACACAAGGCAAAACAAGCAGTCCCAAGATGCTATTCCTTTCTTTACCAACAACTAAAAAGTCTTGTCTTTGTTGTGAAGCCCCAGTAATCCCTGTTGAAATATAGTCATAGCCATCATCCTTTAAAAAGGTTGTTGGCTTGGAGGTTGCCAGAGTGCACCAGGTCCCTGGGGGTAGTAGGCTTGGGTCATAACTTGGGATTGTGCTGGTGATGAAGCGAAGAGCTTCTGGGTCGGGGTATTCACAAATTTTGCCTCGGGAGCTTGGGGTGCCATTACTTGTTTCATCGCGCGATGGCGCTGCGCGCTCACCTTGGAGTTTTTTGGATTGTATTTCCTGCTTATATCTTGTCTGGATCGACACTGCCAGGCAAGATGCTTTCCCTTCTTGCAGATAGAGCAGCGATCGGTGGCTTGTGCACTTCGTGCGACTTCTGGGCAATCCCTCATGATGTGGCCAGGTTTTTTACAGAAGTAGTAAGGTCCTGGAGGTACAGCAACTTGCATGACAGCCACAGTGTTGTCTCTTTGCTGGGAACTTAGATGCAAGGCAGTTAGGATTTCAGTAAGTTTTTGGTCTCGTGCTTCTGCTTGTGCTGCTTGTGCTTCTGCTTGCGCTACCTGTGCTGTAAGAACCCTTTCAATTTTCTCTCCTAGTTTCTCCAAGTTCATTTACTCGAACTGTTGCTACGTGCTGTGAGCTCCCAATTTTGTTGCAGGCATCAATCATTTCAGGCACTGTAGGTCTTTCTTTTCCCAGGGCTTTGATGACTCCCTTGCATTCCGCGTTTGCATTATTTTCAATGATGTCCCGTATCACTATTGGACAGGCTATATCATCGCTGCATTGTCTTTCTGCTGCTTGGATCACCCGGTCCACAAATTAGGTGAATGGTTCAGATGACTCTTGACTAATTAGATTGTAGGCTTTTTCAAAACTTCCTGCAGGCTGAACTTGCAAAAAAGCTTTGCGAGCCATCTTTTTGATGTCATCTAACACCATTCTGGGTAAATTCACTTGATTTTCATTCTGGTCATCAGGTGGGTCACCTATTAGCTTAGACAGGGTGAGGGCACGAAGGTCTGCATCAGTACATTGTCTATAAGTGTTTAGTACCCCTGTAAGCAGTCTCTTCCATTTAAGTTCCCATAGTATATACTGTGAGTCTGTAAGAATTATACCAGCAAGATTTTTACAGTCATTTGGTGTGAGTGTATGTCCTTCCAGGGTACTTTTCAGCAGTTGTCTAAAATATGGAGAGGAGATACCATTGTCCTTTATTGCTTTTCGCAATTCTTTCACCTCATGAGATGGGATAGCTGTCCAAGTTCTGGGCCCACCGGCTTGCTGGCTGAATATCACAGCCAGTGCTATAGGGTTTAGACTTTCCTCTTTGCAAATGTCACATGTGATTTCATGCCAGTCTGTCAGTTGAAGATTATCAAAACTTTTCTGGGGATTTGCGATTGATGCTGATGACTTTTCAGCATTAAGAGGGTTGGCATTTGGAAATGCAGCACAGTTCTCTGTGTGTCCTGTATTTGTCAAAGTGGCTGTCACATTCAACGCTCCCCCTTCTTGTTGCACGGTTTGTGTGCTTGGTTGTGGTCCAGTCCTGCTTGGGTCAGGTGCAGGATGCGGTGGCAGTGGCAGGGACACAGGGGGAGGAGGCACGGTACCCGGTGGCGATGGAGGCAGGTGAAGGGTGGCTGGAGGCTGTGGCTGCGCAGGAACTGCTGGTGGCTGTAGCGTTGGGGTTTCAGGAGGCTGTGCGAGGCGCGCTGCAGTGGGGGCTAATTGTGATGAGGCTGTAACAGGAACCGGCTGGGCTGGTGGTGTGGGCGGAGACACTTGTAGATGCGGTGATCCCGGAAGTTGTGGCGGCGCGGGCTGGTGTCCTGCGGCTGGAATTGGGAGCGGTGGTGCTGGCGTGGGAGGGCACAGTGATGTCGGCTGGGGGTGGACTGCAGCATGGAGCGTGTGGGAACCGGGAGGCTGGATCAAAGGCGTGGCGGAGGCGGCGTGGGGGGGCGGCGGTGTCGCGGTGTGAGGCAGGACTTCCGAGGGTCGCAGGGACTGTACATGCGGGGGGCGTGTCACGAGATCCGCGTGGTGAGGCATCATGGCGTCCGCCTCGGGGAGCGCAGCAGGGACCACGACTGTGGCCGTAGAAGGGAACACCAAGGCGTCGCCAGCTGCAGGGAATGGCAGCGCTGCGGCGTGAAGCCCCGGAGCGTCACTGCGCGACGGGGGCAGGTCGGGCTGTGGCGGTGCCGCGGTGCTCTGAGACGGCAGCGGCGCTGCAGACAGGGGTGCACTGGGAGGTGCAGGGGCGGAGGGCTGGGCTGCTGTCGCGATCCCGGTGGTGGCCGTGGCCCCCGGCGTAGCTGCAGCGGTGGCAGGAACGGGAGGGCTGGCTAGGGATCGCCACGGAGCGGGGACAGGGCGTGGAGGGCCAGCCGGCGTCTGTGCCGCGGAACTCAGCCGTTGGTAGCTCGCAAGCTGGGCTGGGGCAGGGACCGGGCGGTCGGGGAGGCACAGGACCACAGCAGTGGGGATGTCGGAGGGGGGCGGTGACAACGGTGGGGGAGCCACAGCGCGGGAGGCACGGGGCGGCTTGGTGGGCTGGACCGCTCCGTCCCGCGGCACAAAGGACGCTGTCGTGGTCAGCACGGTAGATTCAGAATCGGCAAAAGGCACTGGCGGCAAAGAAGCGGCGGATGCCTGCGGGATGTCAGGCAGCGCCAGCGCCGTGGCATCGAGGGGGACTCGCGCTGCTTGCAGAAACATGGCCGCGTGACTCTGCAGGAGGCCGGCGATGGCGGCAGCCACAGACGCACAGCACATGGCTGGGGGAGCGGCGGGACTCGTGGGTGGGAGGGGGGGTACAGCCGGGGTCACGGGGGAAGGGCGGGCGGGGTCAGTGTGGTGCCAGCAGCGGGTGTTACCGCGATCACATTACTGGGCGGGCTCGCTGGGGCGGAGGCGGAGGAGGGGCCCGACACGACGGCTCTGGAGCAGGGGGGGCGAACCGCGGCAACTGGAACGGCAGGGGTGAACGGAGTCGGGGGTGCGGGGATGGAGGGAGCGGCGGGAGGGGCCGCGGGGTCCGGTGGGGGGGCCGGGGCAACGGGTGCCGCGACCGCGAGGGCGGGGGGAGGGGCCACGGACGCCGCAGCCACGTGGCGCCGGGGGGAGGCGGGGGGCGTGCCCCGCTGCGGACTCGCGGCAGCATGGAGGGGATTCTCAGGGACAGCGTGGCCAGGCTGAGCGGCTGCCGCGGGCTTCTGCTGTGCAGCAAACAGCTCAACCAAGTCTCTGCACGCCGGGAGGAGGTGAACGCCAGTCAAATCCCGGCGTGAAATATCATTAAAGAGTCTATTTCCAACTGAGTCCCAAAAGTCTCTGGTAAAGACGGCTGAACGGTCCGCATTCAGGAAGTTGACTAGAGTCCATTCTAAAAGGTTTTTTAGCTCTTGCTTAGGTAAAGTACTGTTACTGCAGCGTAAAGAATGCTTAAGTTCCTTATAGAGATCCCGATCAGGGGCAGAGTGGGATTGTCCCATTTTTACACCAATGTAGCTCACCTTGATATCGCAGGGGCAGGGTCCTCACTCAGAACTCCAACGTGGGGGGCTGGCCAGGCACTCCAGTCGGCGCTCAGGACTCTGCTTGAGGTCCCCCTCAGAGCTCCGGTTTCAGGCGTCGCTCAGGAACGTCTTTCCGTGCTCGGGGCCTCCAGACTCCGCTCAGAGCTTCACTGTGGGCAGTGCAGAGCAGTGCTCGCCTGTGCTCGGTGCACGTGGCGGGGTGCCATGGCGAGGTTCCTCAGAGAGCTCTAGGTAGCTGCCGCGCAGCAGCGGCCGCCTATGCTCGAGGATTGCCAGGCGAATTCCTCCGAGAGCTGCAGGTACTCGCTATGTGGTAACGAATCCCCATGCTTGAGGATTGCCTCAGCAAAGTTATAGAGCTCCGGCTTTCACGCTGCCCAGCAACGATACGCCGTGCTCACGACACCAATTAGGAGGCTACAACTGGTTATTTAGTTACCGTCCATGGAGAAGTCTCCCACAGGTAGAAAAGCTGAAGAGGTCTTCAGACACATGGGGTTGCCGGTCTGTGGGGGTCGGTCTTCCTCGTTGGGCGCCAATCTGCGGGGACTGCTGGGCTCCAGGACGGTTTGGATGGGTGGTGACGAAGGATCTCTGAAGCCTGGTCTTTAGAGCATATGGTTTATTGTAAAGGATGAAGGGCCCTGCTTAGAGTTGCTAGCCGCAACTCATGGCAGGCCCGGGGAGAGCGGGGGGAGAGAGAGAGAGAGAGAGAGAGAGAGAGTGCCAGATGGGCGTCCCAAGAGGAAGGTCCAAGAGAGAGCATCCGGTCCCTCGGCCACACCTTATCAGGGGGCTTCAAGGTGGGCTGGGACAGGACTTGGGCCAATGGGGTTGCAGATACCTGATACTTCAGGGGAGGGTTACAGGTATGGGATGAACCATACATTGGGGAGTGAGACAGGACATTCCATTTGACCTTAGGATCTATCAGAAAGGGGGGATTGCTTTCAGCTTGGCTGTATTATTGTTTTCGAGATGCTCAGTGATTAAGGTTTGGTATTTCAAACCTTGTTTTCATCTCAGTATCTGTATTCTCTGATTATTTTGCCAGGCCATCATATTTATAGGGCCTTGCTATTTCATCTTCCCCAACAGATAGATGTGGGTTCTGGAGGTATTTTGGGCAATGTATTCCATCTCTTTGCCCTCCAAAAGCCAAGAGGGTCACCTCAAAACAACTCAATCCCACTGAAAACAACTCAATTTTAATTCATATGGGCTCAATCCCACCTCAAAATGGCTTGTTCCCAACTCAAAAAAACTCAGTCCCATGCCAAACTCACTTGTTTCCACAGCTGCCAGGTTGAGATGGGGTTGGAAGGAGACTGGGAGAAGTGGGATCCCAGTTTGGAGCGGTGGGATGGGGATTGTGTGGAGCTGGGTGGCTGGGATGTATTTGATAGTGAATAAAACTTTCAGACTTACTGATTTCTGTCCTATTCATTTTCAGTCCGTGGCAGTTCTGTTGGCAGAGTGCCACCTTCTCAGCTGATTGTGTTTGTGTCCTCCTTTCTCTCCTGCCTCTCTTTGCCTGCTCTCTTTCTCTCCGTGCCTCCCTTGAGCCAGGGCAGCTGCCACCAAAGACCCTGCCCTGATTTAATTCCCAGTGCAGGAGCTGCAACAACCATGGGTGAAGTTAGGAAGGCTGGCAGTGAAATGTCACTGTAGGATCTTGCTGCACTTGGCTTTTGGCCCTTTCTTAAGAGCTTTGCCTTCAAGGGCAGGAACATATTTCCCTACTGGGAACTGGAATTCCAGACGCTTGGAGTGTGTGCCGTGCAGGACCATAGAGACTGGGATCATGCGGACTGGGATCCTACGGACTGGGAGTGCACAGACTGGGACCATGTGGATCAGCACCATCCAGACTGGGATCATACAAACTGGGATCATTTGGACCGGGATGACTGCACTGAACGTTGTGAACGGAGGGGGTCTCACGCTGCCCAGGGCTCCCTCCCAGTCACTCCCAGTCCCTCCCAGTCCCAGTGCTGCTCTGGGGTGCAGCCAAAGCTCCCCAGAGTGAACTCGGAGATCCCAGAGCAATCCAGGTACAGGTCCCAGAACCGGTCCTGGAGCAATTCTGGTCCTGATGCCGACCTCGGTCTCAGTCTCGGTTCCAGAGCACCCCCAGTACGGGTATCAGTGCACCCACTCGATGCCATGTTCTCTAGCCCAGGTGTTGGTAATGCCGCTCTTGAAATGAGTCCCCTTGTCTGACTCAGTCCTCTCAGGGGTGCCATGCCTCCCCAGGACTTGCTTTTCCAGGCCCAGGATGGTGTTGGGGCAGTGCTGTGAGGCACAGGGGAGGTCTCCAAGCATCCCGTGGTGGCTTCTACCATGGTGAGCACGTAGCGCTTGCCTTGGCGTGTCTGGGGCAGTGTGACGTGGTCAATCTGCCAGGCCTCCCCATACTTGTACTTGGACCCCCGCCCACCATAGCACAGGGGCTTCACCCGCTTGGCCTCCTTGATCACAGCACACGTCTCACAGTCATGGATAACCTGAGAAATCCTGTCCGTGCTTAGATCCACCCCTCGGTCTCGTGCCCACTTATAGGTGGCATCTCTGCCCTGATGACCTGAGGCATCATGAGTCCATCGAGCCAGGAACAACTGCCCCTTGTGATGCCAATCCAAGTCTATCTTTGACACCTCTGTCTTTGCAGTCTGATCTACCTGCTCATTGTTTAAGTGCTCCTCATTAGCCCGACTCTTGAGGACATTGGCATCTACATGGCAGACTTCCACAGGTACCTTCTCCACCCGAGAGGCAATGTCTTTCCACTCATCAGCATTCCAGACTGGTTTTCCTCTAAGCTGCCAGTTGGCCTTTTTCCTCCTTTCCAGGCAGCCCCACAGAGCATTGGCTACCATCCATGAATCGGTATAAAGGCAGAGCTTTGGTCACTTCTCTCTTTCAGCAATGTCCAGGGCCAGCTGAACGGCCTTGAGTTCAGCAAGTTGACTTGATCCACCTTCTCCTCAGTAGCTTGTGCAACCTGTCGTGTGGGGCTCCATACGGCTGCTTTCCACTTCTGGTTCATCCCTACGATGCGACAGGAACCGTCAGTGAAAAGAGCGTAGCGTGTTTCCTCTGCTGGTAGATGGTTGTATGGTGGAGCTTCTTCAGCCGGTGCCACTTGTTCCTGCTCCTCTTCATCAGTGAGACCAAAGTTTTCACCTTCTGTCCAGTTTTTATTTCCAAAATCCCAGGTTGATTCAGGTTTCCAGTACGGGTGCGCTGTGTGATGAGAGCAATCCACTTGCTCTGTGTGGTGTCGGTGGTGTGGCAGGATGTGGGAACCTTTCCTTGAAACATCCACCCCAGCACCGGCAGTCGGGGTGCCAGGAGGAGTTGTGCTTCTGTGCCAATCACCCCCAAGGCAGCTTGAACTCCTTCATAGGCGGCCAAGATTCCCTTCTCTGCGGGAGTGTACTTGGCTTCAGACCCTCTTTGGATCCAGAATCCCAGTGGTCAGCTTCGAGTCTCCCCAGGCACCTTCTGCCAAAGGCTCCAGGACAGGCCATTGCTCCTGGCTGCATAGTAGAGCACATTCCTCACCTCTGTTCCCGTCCTGACTGGGCCAAGGGCGACTGCGTGAGTGATCTCCTGCTTGGTCTGTGCAAAGGCTTGTTGCTGTTCAGGGCCCCAGTGGAAATCGTCGTTTTTGTGGGTGACCAGGTAGAGAGGGCTCAAAATCTGGTTTTACTCAGGAATGTGCATTCTCCAAAAACTGGCTTCCAGCAGAATCTGGACAATCCTATCTCCTTTCTCAAATAATTCCATTGCTGAGTTCCCCCACACAATGATGCCATCGATGTACTGCAGGTGTTCTGGAGCTTCACCCTTTGCCAGTGCAGCCTGGATCGGTCCATGGCAGCTGGTGGGGCTGTGCTTCCACCCCTGGGGCAGTCGGTTCCAGGTGTACTGCATGCCCCTCCAGGTGAAAGCAAGCTGAGACCTGCATTCTGCTGCCAGAGGAATGGAGCAAAACGCGTTAGCAATGTCAGCAGTGGCGTACCACTTTGCTGCCTTGGACTCCAGCTTGTACTGAAGCTCCAGCATGTCCGGCACAGCAGCGCTCAGCGGTGGAGTCACTTCATTCAAGGCACGATAGTCCACAGCCAATCTCCATTCTCTGTCAGACTTGTGCACAGGCCAAGAGGGGCTGTTGAAGGGTGAGTGGGTTTTGCTGATCACCCCATGGCTCTCCAGCTCACGGATCATTCTGTGGATGGGATCACGGCATCCCAATTCGTTCCATACTGCCGGCAGTGCACTGTCGAGGTGGCAATTGGCACTCGTTGCTCTTCCACCCTCAGGAGTCCTACTGCAGATGGGTGCTCTGATAGTCCAGGCAAGGTGTTCAACTGAATCCTGTCCTCTGCCTCTCCAGCAGCTATGCCAAAAGCCCACCTGAGTCCCTTTGGGTCTTTGTAGTAGCCATTCTGGAGGAAGTCTATGCCCAGAATACACAGGGCCTCTGGGCCGGTCACAATGGGATGTTTCTGCCACTCCTTCCCAGTCAGGCTCACCTCGGCTCCCAACAGGGTCAATTGCTGCGATCGATCCCCCGTCACCCCGGCAATGGAAACAGGTTCTGCCCCCACATGTCCCCATGGTATCAGGGCACACTGCGCACCAGTATCAGCTAAGGTTTCATATTTCTGTGGCTCTGATGTGCCAGGCCATCGGATCCACACTGACCAGAGATCCGGTTTTCCCGTGCCTCTCCCTGGCTCGAGGCAGGGCCCCTCTAGCCCTGGTTCCCATTTCTTCCCTGGCCATACATACTAGAGGCTCCTTCAAGGGGATCTGACAGATCATACCCGGCAGCTCGGTCAGGGGAGGCTGAGGCTGCCTTCACCTTAGTGGAATTCTCTAGATTAGTGTTTCCCTGCTTGCGTAGACACAGCCATGCTGCCAGGACAGAAGTGAGTTGAGGAACTTTGGACGTGACTAGCATAAAAGATTTGATAGTCAGAATGCCTTGGCAAGAAGAAACAGAGCTTTGAAGACTGCAAGAAGACTGAATCAAGAAAGAAGATTGAATCAACTTCTATGAGCAAGAGATGTTGCAAATTGGGTAAGTTTGTTTATGTGATGGTTCACCCAATCATTTTAGTACAAAATTACTAGTATTCCTAGAATTGTGTATAAGCACGTGTAGCCCATGTGAAAAACATGTTCACTCTCCTGTGAAAATGTAAAAAGTTTAATAAAGGACAATGGGAGACAAGGACCACAGAGCAAAGGTTATTTATGGCCAGGTGCATCTTGGCACTCAGCCAAGAGCACCCTGTTACCTTCAGGGATCCCCCTTAAATACCTTTTCCCTCACATCAGCCTGTTGCATATTCACAGCCCCTTATGCATATCCATAACCTAGTTTACATTTTCCAGGAACTATTTTACATGACCCCTCCTTGGGTCCGCCTTTTCAGAGCATGCGTGTTTCCTGGCTGGGGTTTGTCTCCTTCTCTTTATCACTTCCAGTTCGGGCCTTGGTCCACACTGCCTTCAGACGGTGAGTGCTGATCCTTGGCAGATCTGTAGCAGGTGTCCTCATCCTGTGTTCATTGGATGTTATCCCATCCAAGCGGGCATTATAACACAAGCAGACTTCTATCAGCTATTGCACTAGTATGTCTAAGCTTAATTAACAACAAAATTAGAAACTATATCTTTGCAACAAAGTTACTTTAACGTTACACATATAAAATCTATTTTAATATTATGGAAAAGCCAATATTATAATATGTATTGATAACACTTCTCTCCTGCAAGGAAAGGCTGAGACAGCTCGGCTTCTTCAGCCTGGGCAAGAGACTGAGACTTGATCCAACTGTGGCCTTCCAGGACCTGAGGGCAACCTACAAGAAAGCTGGACAGGGGCTTTGTAGGAGGGCAGGCAAGGACAGGACAAGGGAGAATGGATCCAAATGGAAAGAGAGTCGGTTTAGGTGAGGGATTCAGAAAAAAGACTCTCCTGGAACAGGTTGCCCAGAGAAGGTGTGGCTGTCCCATCCCTGACAGTGCTCAAGGCCCGGCTGCATGGAGCTCTAGACAAGCCGGGCTAGTGCAAGGGGTGCCCAGCCACAGCAGGGGGGTTGCAGCCGTGTGATTTTTCAGATCCGTTCCAAGCCAAACCATGCCACGACTCCATGATTCTGGGATACTTCCCCTCCTCATCCTCTGGCAGAAAAAGTAACTTGGCCCCAAGTTCCACATTGCAGACCATGTCCTTTGGCAGCCTGCAACTATCTCAACAGAGGATGGAAAGAGACGACATTACTGACACGATTTCCCTTTTCTACTTGAACATTAAATGCTGCACTGCTGTCCAAAAACTGTCAGAAACTGTCAGAAGAGGCAATTCTTCCCCATTAAATACTTCACCTCAGCCAAAAAAGAAAGAAGCCACAAGCCAACACTCTTCTTTATTGCTACAGTGTTTGATTTGGTCACTTCTCTAATAGGAATTCCTTTGGGGTTTTATTTGTTTGTTTCTCTCTTTCGTTCCGCGGGGCGCGCGGCAGCTCCTCCGTTGGGTTCGCGGAGGCAACGGAGGAACGTTCGCGAGCTGCGGCGGTTCCGCAGCAGCAGCAGCAGCAGCAGCAGCAGCAGCAGCAGCAGCGTTTCTCTCGATCGGTTTTCCGCTCGACTTTCCACTCGTTCCCCATGCCCTTCTCCCTCTCACACTCACTCCACTCCCGTCCCGTCCCGTCCGTGTCCCGCCTCTCCCAGCCCGGCTGATGTCGCGTCCCGCAAGGCGCCCCTCAGTGGGGCCGCCCCGTGCCCGCCCCTGCCCGTCCCGCCGCGGAGCCGCCTCCGCCGGGCTCTCTCCGTACTGGCTGTGGCGCCGCTGGAAGCGCCGCTTGCTCTGGTGCTGGCGGAGCAGCGCGGTCTTTTGGCTCCGCCTGGCGCGGGCTCTGGCCCGGCCCCGGCCGAGGCCCCGGCGCCGAGCGAAGCCTCTGCCGCGGTTCCGCCCGCAGCCGCCCTGCTGCTGCCCCGCGCCCGCCCCGTCGCCGACAGCGTCGCCGGCGGCTTCCCCGCTCCGAGCTCCGCCGCTCGTCGGCTCGGCCGCCGGCCCCGAGCCGCCGCAGCCCGGGGCGGCTCGGCAAGCAGCAGCGCGCCGGGCGCTCGGGTTGCCGGGGCAGAAGAGCGGGAGCGCGGTGCCGTCCGCACGGGCGGAGAAGCCTCCCCTGGAGCAGCTCTACCGGGAGGGCCCGCTGCTGGGGAGCGGCGGCTGTGGCAGCGTTTACTCCGGGACCCGGCTCGCCGACGGCGCCCCGGTAAGAGACGGGGCCCGAGTGGAGGGGGCGGCGGGCGGCGGGCAGCGAGCTCAGCCCGGCGCTCGCCTTGGCTTGCAGGTGGCCATCAAGCGAGTGTGCTGCGATCGCATCCCGGTGTGGGCGCGGCTGGTGAGTGAGCGGGGCCAGCGGGAGAAGGCGGCGGGGCGTGCCGGGCGGGGCTAAGGCGAGGCCCGGCAGGGTGGCAGCCGGAAGACTGCGAGGGGAGCGAGTGGGGAGTGAGCGGGGCCCGCGCAGCGTCCCGGGCCGGGCAATGGCGAGCGGCGGCGGGGCCGGGCAGGGGGTGGCTGAGGCGCGGCGCAGCATCGGCCCCGCTGAGGGCATCGCGGTCCCCCCGCAGCACAACGGCGCCCTGGTGCCCCTGGAGCTGGCGCTGCTGTGGATGGTGTCGTGCCCTGGCTTCCGCGGCGTCGTGCGGCTCCTGGACTGGTTCGAGCTGCCCGACGGCTTCGCGCTGGTCATGGAGCGTCCGCAGCGCTGTCAGGACCTCTGGGACTTCCTGCACGAGCGGGGGTTCCTGATGGAGCCCGTGGCGCGGGGGCTGTTCTGCCAGGTGCTGGAGGCCGTGCGGCACTGCACCAGCCGCGACGTCCTGCACCGCGACATCAAGGCCGAGAACGTCCTCGTCGACCTGGCCGCGGGCGAGGCGAAGCTCATCGACTTCGGCTGCGGCACGATCCTCCAGGACACATTCTACACCCGGATGTCAGGTGAGCCCAAAGCCGGGGCCCAGCCGGGCAGCGGAGGTTCCCCCCTTGGCTGGCAGAGAGGGAGGGCAGGGTGGGGAATCCTCCTTCAGCCGGCTGCAGCCAAGTTGCTTTTTGGCGGGGCAGGGGCTGGCTCTTGTGGAACGGGGGCTGGCTGGGAGGGAGGGAGGGAAGGAGCAGCATCGGCCTGATGAGCTGTGCCCGTGTCCCATAGGAACGCCGGAGTACAGCCCACCAGAGTGGATCCTCTTTGGCTGCTACCATGGCCAGCCAGCCACCATCTGGTCCCTGGGCATCCTGCTCTATCACCTGGTCTGCGGGCGCCTTCCTTTCCACACAAACGAGGACATCGTCCGGGGCCAGCTCTTCTTCCCGCCCCGGGTGTCTCAAGGTGGGGATGCGCCTTCAAGGCTGGGGAGGAGGAACGGGGCTGGGAGGGGGCAGCTGGCACATCAGTGTCCTGCTCTTGCAGCTAGTGAGGCGGTGGATCTCCTGGGCTTAGCTGGAGGAGGTGGCACGTGTGCCTCTGTGCTGCTCTCCTCCAGAAGGGAGGATCGATGGGAAGCTTTTGGCTGCAGCTCCGAGCACTCCTAGTGTGGCCTGGGCACTGTGGATTGTGGGAGAGCATGGACAGGAGCCTTGTCCCGCTGAGCGGTGTTTTCTGGTTTCTCTCTGCAGAGTGCCAGCACCTCATCAGGTGGTGTTTATCCATGGACCCCACAGACAGGCCATCACTGGAAGACCTTTTTGAGCATTCTTGGCTGCAGGAGCCCTGCCTGGCCCAGGAGACAGCAGAGACCCATCCCTGTGCTCAGTAGGATCCAGGAGCCCAGCAAGTACCAGCTGCACGCGTCTGGTGGCACTCCAAGAAAACCCCGGAGCGTTTCCCTGCGGCCGCAGCACGGAGGAGAGAGCGCAGCCGAGGAGATGCTTCCGCTGGTCCCCGGCGAGTTGTGGAGGGAGCGGCTCAGTGCTCCCCGTCCCATTGGAGAAATGGTGGCAGTGCGGTGAAGGTGCCACGGACTGGAACAGGGGAAACACCCCCTGCAGCTCAATGGCATCGGGATGTCCCCGCAAGCTGAGGCACAGCTGGCGTGTTCTTCTGGAGCACCACGTGGAGCTGGGAACACCATCCTGGAGCTGGCCGCTGGCGGGGCAAAGCCGACCGGCTTTGGCTGCGGCCCCTTCCTGGAGGACACGCTCTGCGCCCCGATGAAATCAAGATGAGTCCCCAGCCGGCGCAGGGGTGGGGGGATGCTCGTGCTTCCAGGCATGGCAGGGCTCGGCCTGGCCACGCGCCGCAGGTTCCCCGCTCGGCGGCGCTGGGGAATATTAATTTTTCCCCCGGCTGCCGAGCTGCTTTTTGGTGGGACAGGGGATGGGTGTTGTGGAAGGGGAGCCAGCTCCTGGCCTTGCTGACAGCTTCTGCCAGCCAGCCTGGCACGGGTTGGGGCGGGGGCAGCCAGCCTGACAAAGCATCCATCCATGTGGATGGGGGCAGCAGAGGGGACGGGTTCCGAAGCCATGCCCCAGCTGGTCTGCTTTGCAGGCCCTCGAGGAAGGGGTGCGTTTACGGGCGGGAAAGGTGGGGTTTTTCCCCACCCATGGACAGGTTTCATTCTCGCATGGAGTGGTCAGACCCTCCTCAGGCCCGTGAAAGGGTGACAGGCTGTGTAGGTTTTTCTTGTTTCCAGGTCTTGTTTTGAATTGACTTTCATGCAATTGTTCTTTGTTTTCCCAGGAAGATTACACCTGGTGCCCGGACCGGACGGGGAAGCACCTGCACCGGCCGTGGAGCACATCCAGTGCCAGCGCTACCCCAGGGGCCACGGCCTGCAGGGACATCCCCTTCAAGAAGGACGAGGACCTCGTGTGGGATCGGCTCCTCTCCTGGCAGCAGGTCTGCAGAGGTGGGTACCCGGCTCCACAGCTGGGCTGGCAGAAGGGCTTCGGGCAGAGGGCAGCGGACACATGGGCATCCCGCCCATGCAGCTGCTGAGGAGGCTGCTGTGCTGTGCTGAAGTGGAGGAGGTGGAACGTGGCCTGCCATGCTGCCCTTCTCTCGAAACAGAGAATGGCTCGGGAGGTTTGGGCTCTGATCACAGCCAGCAGCCTGGCCCGGGCACAGGCCATGGCAGGACAGGGCACAGGAGCCTTCTGTGACTGACCGTGGCTCTCTGGTTTCTCTCTGCAGGCTGCCAGCACCTCATGCCATGGAAATGACTCCGCTCGGCCTGCCAGGCTGGGAGGGCTGGAGGGCGGCGGGTGTTCATTTGCTGTCAAAAAGAAATCGTTCTATTTTTTTGTCATCATCATGATCAGAGCATTTCTTTCATCCTTTTCCAAGCTTTTGGCCTCCCTTCCTCCAGGGTAATCTTTTTGTGTCCTTCCTCAGACACTTGATGGCATTTGGCAGGGGGGGTTAAGCAATGTGAAAAGTTCAACAACAGCTCCTGTTGCCAACTGCAGCAGCCCCTTCAAGAGCCCTGAGCTTCCAGCGAGGCCCACGTGTGCCTTGCCAAAGGGAGTGGTTTGCAGCGATGGGGTTGTCGCCCTGCTGCAAAAGCTGGGAGGAAATCACAAGTGGCAAAATGCCAATTTGACTCAACCCCTGCCCAGGTTCTTCATCTTTCCCCTCTGCTCGGTGACAGGCAGGCAGGGCTGGACTCCAGCAAGGTTCAAGTTCTTGGTGCTCCCTGGCATCAAGGGGATCAAGTAAACTCTTGTAAGCAGTGACTGCAATAGGGCTACTGAAGGAAAAAAGGAGATGTCGTGAGGTGGGGAATCCTTCTTGTCTCCTTTGTCTCCCCAGGAGCCCCTTGGAAAGGGAAATGCCCACACGGGTTTATCTGACTCCTTCCCAGCCAGCCTTTCCCTCAGTCCCGGCTCTCATTTGCTCCGCAGGCTTCACCAGCTCGCTCTGCTCAGAGGAGCTCTCAGAGGAGAAAACGCTGCCTGGCGTGGGGCTGGCTGATCCCTGTCTCATCTTGATTCCATTTCCCCGCTCCCTCCCCCATCCAAGAGACCAAAGGATCCCCCCACAACCGGTCACAATCCACTCTTGCGGGGTGTTTGTGATGGTTTGTTAACCGATCCCAAAAGTGCAAAACTGCAAATGGCAAGGGACCATCAGTTTAATCACAACAAATGCATCTTTATTTAGGTACCAACAGCAAATGCGATAGAAGGGACAGAAAAGGGAAATAGAAAAGAGAGGAAGGGGAATAGAGCTACCACCGTTGAGATGAGATCCTCGATGGTCCAGCCATCATTCACTATATCAAATAACTGGAAAAAGCACTGGAAAAGAATTTGTTTTTTTAAAATTAAGTTTAAAAAAAAGGGAAGGAATTCCATAAAGAAAACCAAAGAGTAAGAATACAGTAATTTAAACTTCTCAAAGCCCTTTGATGATGGAGCCCTGAAGCCCAGTCACGTGCAGTGCGGCCTCGGCGGTGCCTTTGACCCCAGAACTGCCAAGGGTCAGGGCCGAGATGAGCCTTCACCCAAAACAGGCTCCAAGACTGAGTGGGAATCAATCCAGAACAGGGCTCACACAAAGAGCAAAGCCTCAAGGCCAAAGCCAAACCTTCATCAGGTTGGATTTGTTTGAACACTGAACTGCAGCAAATTTGCTTGCCTGGTAACATCACTGTCACCATGAAAGTTGACATGAGCTACTAAATAAGCACTGTCCTGTCCTGAGCTGTGTGGCCCAAATACTGTTGAGAACTTGCTCTGCCTCTTCCCTGTGCCCCCGGGGCTGCTCTTGGCCTGGCAGCCTCAGTGGGAGCCAGCACTGGCTGCAGCCCCAGCGGGCCCCCCAGGACAAGGCCCAGCAATGAAGAGGCCAATGAAAGCACTGGGCAGCAGCAGAGCCCTCAGCAGAGTTCTTTGGACAACCACGGACTGGCCACAGCTCCAGTGCAGCATGACTACGAGTCAGGCTACCAATGCTATGAGCAGAGTTACAAGAAAGCTGTGGAGAAAAATCAGCAACTGACCGTCTGCTCTGGTACAGCTTCCGAATGCCAAGATAGCAGCCTGTCAGCACGAGGGGCACGGTGAACAGTGTCACCACCGTGCCTATCATGCAGGACCTGCGCACATCCTGGGGGCAGACAATTCTTGGGAGGCGCACTGGATCCGGGGCAAATATTCCTGTTTCAGTGATAACGTCTGTGGGAGCAGTGGGGAGCATGAGCCCGTGCTGTGCTGCACTGCCGAGCTGGCAGCACGGTGGATACGGCCAGGACGTTCTCTGTTTCCCCCAGAGCTGGGGCCTGCAGGCCCCTTGCCGCCCCTTGGCACAGGCTGTGCCACCCAACAAAGCCCAGCAGGCCGGGAGGAGAGCCCGGGGCCAGCGCAGCTGCTTGGGCAGTCGCTGCTTCGAGGGACACGGGCTAAACCCATCCCTGAGCAGCCCCTGCCAGCCCTGGCCCTCCCTGCCCTGGGACAGCTCCCCCAGCCCCAGGGGACAGAGTCAGGCCCTGTCAGGACACACAGGAGCCTTGCTCTCCCTCTCTGTCCTTTCCCCACCATGGGCACCCCCTGCAGCCACTCCCAGGTTTCGGGACGTGGCTCCCACGGAGGGACCCCAGCAGGATTGCTCAGCCTGGCTGAGCCTGGCACAGCAATCACCTTCTGTGGCACTGTCTGGCATCTCCTCCCTTCGTGTATCGGGGGCTCGCACAGAGCCATTGCTTCCTCCAGGAAGTGCTGCCTTCAGCAAAGCCCTTTGGTCCATCTCTGGAGAAAGGAAAAGGGACAGCTGGATCAGGTGGAACCATTCCCCATATTCAGGAAGTTCTACTTTTCAAAGACATGGATAAGGATCAGGAAAAGGCCACGGCTCTTGGGGCTGCCACAGGGCCCTCGCTTCTCCAAACAGGTGCCACTCCTCATCTACCCAGAAACCGGGAAATTGCAGGGGATTGCAGGCCCGTGGTGCAGTTTGGGCTCCCTGCCAGCTGATGCCAAATGCCTTCCTGCGGAGGCTGGGGAAAAGCTGCAGCCAGGCCAGGCTGGGAAACAGCCCTGCAGGGCAGGAAAGCAGCAGCGGGGCAGCCAGGCTGCCATGGATCCCTTCCCGCTGTGCCGGGCACGGCGTGTCCAGATGTGCAGGGAAAGCCCCCGGCTGCTGAGTCCCAGGGGAAGGCTGAGGGAAATGCACCCACCACGGCGTCTCTCCAGATCACTCAGCATCTGGTCCATGTGTTTGGATGCCTCCAGGGACTTCATGTGTTTAGTAGCTCTGTTCCTCCCTCTCGGCGGACCTTAAGAGAATGCGTGTCCATTTCCCCTGGAATGGATCCCACAAAAGCAGGGCTCAGCCTGTGGGGTCAGCAGGGACACACAACTCACCCCTGCGATGGGAGCCGGGCTTGTGCGCAGCAACCGAGAAAGGAGCCTGAAAAGTCCTCCCTGCAGACACACCTGTAACTCAACAGGCACAGGAGCTTCTGTCACCTGCTTTCTGCCAGGTTGTCAGTGATTATTCACTGAGGGCAAGTTGAGAAGTTACCTGCAGAATCTCCCAAGGGTTCCAAACCAGCTTCCATCCCAGCTGCTGGAGAAGCCTTGCTAGCATGCTCATCTAGAAGGAATCAGAGATCAGAACCATTTCCTGGTCTGCTGGGATCCCCCTGTGCCTTTGGGAACTGGGCACTGCAAGGGGGTCGGGTAAGGCTGTGGGGGCCAAATTTCCATGGCCATGGCCAAAGCTGCCCAGGGGCCTGGGGAGCTCTGGGCTGGCTCCTGGCCACTCTCCACACTCTTTGCACGCCCTGTGCAACATCCCTGGAGGGCAGGTACTGCCACACAGCAGAGATGGCAGCTCAAGCCTCAGCAATTACCTCCTCTGACTGTGCCTGGCATCGCCTCACTTCCTGCAGCAGGGCTGCCAATGGGCCACTGCTTCCTCCAGGAAATGCTGCCTTCAGCACAGCCTTTCGGTTCATCTCTGGAGACAGGAAGAGGCACAGCTGCATTAGATGGAGCCGTTCCCCTTCTGGGAGATGGCATCTTCAAGAGGCAATACTGGACAAACTCATGGTTCAGGAAATCATCAAAACTGTTGGGATTGGCCAGGCCACTCCCTTCTACACACAGGTGCCATTCCTGATCTACCCGGAGACCGGGAAATTGCAGGCATCTCGGGCCCATGGTGCAGTTTGGGCTCCCTGCCAGCTGATGCCAAATGCCTTCCCGCAGAGGCTGGGGAGAAGCTGCAGCCAGGCCAGGCTGGGAAACAGCCCTGCAGGGCAGGAAAGCAGCAGCGGGGCAGCCAGGCTGCCATGGATCCCTTCCCTCTGTGCCGGGCACGGCGTGTCCAGATGTGCAGGGAAAGCCCCCGGCTGCTGAGTCCCAGGGGAAGGCTGAGGGAAATGCACCCACCACGGCGTCTCTCCAGATCACTCAGCATCTGGTCCAGGTGTCTGGCTGCCTCCAGGGATTTCTTGTCTCCAGTGTCTGCGTTCTTCCATGGAGGAGGACCTTAACAGAAAGTTGTTCCATGTCCCCTCAACAGGGCTCAGGCCCTGAGGCACAGCAATTACCTCCTGTGACTGTGCCTGGCATCGCCTCCCTTCCTGCAGCAGAGGCTGCCAATGGGCCACTGCTTGCTCTGGGAAACTCAGCCTTCAGCACAGCCTCTCCTTCCATCTCTGGGGGAAGGAGAAGGGACAGCTGGATCAGGTGGGGCTGTTTCCCAACGGGAAGGTGGCATCTTCAGGAGGCAGTGCTTGTCCATGTCATGGATGAGATTCAGGCTAAAGACCAGGTTATTGGGGCTGCTCCAGTGCCCTCCCTCCTCCAAACAGCTGCCCCTCCAGATGTGCTCAGAGACCAGGAAATTGCAGAGGATCTCAGGGTGTGCATGGCCCGTGGTGCAGATCCTCCCAAGTATCTCCCTGAATCCCAGATTCCCCTGAAACAATAGCAAAGAGTGAGGCTTAAGATGCCTTTGATGAATTTGTTGACTTTTACCCCAGTTTTGTCTGTTTTAAATGGAAGAAGATGAATCAAAAGAAAATCAGGGCCAAACCAAAAGGACAAGCAGCCAGGTGTCTTCCCAACACAGATCACAGGGAATGTGGGTCACCAGGGCTCTGGTGGGTGCTCCAATGGGGCATGAAGGTGGAGCAGTGCACGAAGCCCTTCCCACACTCGGGGCACTCGCAGGGCTTCCCTTACCAGTGCCTCTGTTGGTGTTGGGTCAAGTCAGAGCTCCTGGAGAAGCTCTTCCCACACTGGGGACACTCGTAGGGCCTCTCCCCAGTGTGGATGCTCTGGTGGCAGATCAGGCTGGAGCTCTGGTTGAAGCTCATCCCACATTCCCCACACTCACAGGGCCTCTCCCTGGTGTGGATGCGCCGGTGGGTGATGAGGTTGGAGTTGTGCTTGAAGCCCTTCCTGTAGTTTGGGCAGTGGAAGGGCCTCTCCTCCGTGTGAATCCGCTGGTGCTTGAGGAGAGTGGAGCTGGTCTGAAACCTCTTTGCACACTCAGGACACTCGTAGGGCCTCTCCCCAGTGTGGCTGTGTTGGTGGACGACGAGGTGGGAGCTGTAGCTGAAACCCTTCCCACACTCCCCAGACTTGTAGGGCCTTTCCCTGGTGTGGATCCTCAGGTGCTGGATCAGGTGGGAGCTCTGCCTGAAGCTCTTCCCATAATCCAGCAGTGGGGCTGTCCTGCAGCCGGGGGCCGTGCTGGGCTGGGAGATGGAACAGGAGAGAGGGGGAAAGGGGCACTGACTTCCTCCTCACCTGCCTGGCTGTCCCGGGGCATCTTCCTCTTCCTCACAGCCTCCTCCTCCATGCAGCCAAGGCTTGGGAATGGGAAATCCTGCTTTGGAAAAAACAAGGGATGAGCACGTTGATTTTGAAGGTCTCTCTGCCCAAGTCCATCTCTAGAAATCCCTGGCCACCTGGGCTCCATAAAAACCTCCCAAACACCAAGATTCAGCCCTGAAAAAGCCTCCCAGGAGTTCCCTGCCCCTGGTCCCTCACCTTTGCTGTTCAGTGTTTCCCCCTGTCCCAGCTGCTGGGGGTCACGCTTGGACTGGGGCTCCCTGTCTACTCAATCTCCACCCTCCCCAGGAGTCCAATGAATTTGAAGAGCTCCCCCCTTTTCCATCTCCCCATTTAGGGATGGAGGGGTTTGGGGCTCCCGGGGCCCCAGTTGCCTCCAGCTAGATCAACCCAGTCAGTCCCAGTATGATGCCATTTGCTCCCACCGTGCTCCTGGTTGCTGCCACTCACCCCTAGTATGGGGGATGATGTGCAGGGTGTGTTCCCAGTCACTCTCAGACACTCCCAGTATAAGTCCAGTCACTCCCAGTATGACCTCAGTATGATCCCAGTAGAGCCCAGTCCCTCCCAGTGCTGCCACTCCTGGCATCCCCCAGCCCTCTGTGCGTTCCCCCCTCCCGGATGTCCCGAGAGGAGCCCCAAGGGCTGGCAGTGCCCAGGCAGGGTCCCCAGCAAGGCCCAGTTGGGATGTGCAGCCCCCAGTTTTCCCAGTTTGCCTCTCCTTGTGCCCGGGCCGGGTTCCCCCCTGGAACAGCGGGTGGGAGCAGCCGAGAGCCCCGCGCTGCCCATCCCGACCTGGCCCGGCTCCATCCCCGCTCCTGCCGTGGGCTGCGAGGGCTGCGGGAACGGGGCACCGAGGGTGTCGCTGCTCCTGGGGGAGGAGGAGGAGGGAGGGAAGGGCAGGGATGAAAGAGGAGAAGGAGCAGGCTTATAGAGGATGGAAAGGGGGGATGGAAATAGGAGAAGGAGGTGGGCTTAGAGAAAAAGAGGAGGGGGGATCGAAGAGGAGGGGTGGAAGGGGATGGATGGAAGATGAGAAGGAGGTGGGGTTAGGGAGGAGGAGGAGGGGGTATGGAAGAGGAGGAGCGGCAGGAAGAGGAGGGACAAAGGCGGATCAAGGACAGCAGGAGGAAGCACGCGGTCGAGCCCTCCCTGAATTCGCAGCCCCCACGTGTGGGATCATCGCCCCCCATCCCGCAGGTGAGCGGGGAGGGGGAGCTCGGCCCAGATGTCCTGGGGGGGTCCCTGGGTTGGGTTTTTTTGGGGGGATGTTTGGAGAATGAAGAAGTGCAAAGCTGAGCGGAAAAGGCCCCTTGGGGGGACATGGGGGGTCCCGGTGGCGGCTGCCGGCAGAGGCAGCCTGGAGGAGCAGAGCCCTGTGTCCCCCAGGAGCCCAAAGTGGGGAGCCCAGAGAGGGGGGAGCGCCGCCATGGGTGGGACCCTCAAGAGCCTGGAGAGGGGCAGGGGGGACTCCTTGGAGCCGCTGCAGCCCAAAGCAGAGAAGAAGGGAAGAAGGGAGCCTGGGAGCCCAAAAAGCCCTGGCAGCCCTAAATGGGGAGAGCCAAGAGGGGGGAGCTTTTGGCATTGCTGGGACTCCCAGCAGCCTGGGGAGGGCGGGCACCAAGGAGAAGGGGGACCCCCAGTCCAAGCGTGACCCCCAGCAGCTGGGACAGGGGGGAAGCCTGAACAGCAAAGAGGAGGGAGCAGGGACCAGGGACTCCTGGGAGGCTTTTTCAGGGCTGAATCTTGGTGTTTGGGAGGTTTTTATTGAGCCCAGGTGGCCGGGGACTTCTAGAGATGGACTTGGGCAGAGGGACCTTCAAAGTCAGTGTGCTCATCCCTTGTTTTCCCCAAACCAGGATTTCCCATTCCCAGCCCCTGGGAGGCTGTGAGGAAGAGGAAGATGGCCTGGGACAGCCAGGCAGGTGAGGAGGAAGTCAGTGCCCCTTTCCCCCTCTCTCCTGTTCCATCTCCCAGCCCAGCACGGCCCCCGGCTGCAGGACAGCCCCGCTGCCGGTGTCATCCTGCCGGGGACGCACTGGGGGGATCTCCTTGCCCTTCCCTGTGGCACGGAGGCAAATCCCATCCTCTCCTTGTCCTTCCTCCCCCAGAGCAGGAGCTGAGAATGGAGAGCAGGGAGGACAAATCCCCGCGGCAGAACCTCGTGGAAGAGGCCGTTTTGAGCGGCTCCACGGCGCAGGAACCCAATGGGGAGGAAAAGCCCCAGAGATGCCACACGAGGAGGGGCTGTAAACGCAGATCACGGGGATCTGAGGAGGAAAGACCCACCCTGGGCCGGGGAGGCGGCCGGAGATCGAGCCAGAGCTCGGAGCTGGTGGTCCATGAGCACCTCCAGGACGGGGAGAAGCCCCACAAGTGCTCGGAGTGTGGGAAGAGCTTCAGGTACAGCTCCCAGCTGATTGTGCACCAGAGGATCCACACTGGGGAACGGCCCTACGAGTGTTCTGAGTGTGGGAAGGGGTTTAAGACCAGCTCCGATCTCCTCCTGCACTACCAGAGTCACACAGAGGAGAGGCCCTTCTGCTGCCCCGACTGTGGGAAGGAATTCAAGCAGAAGTCAAACCTTGTCAGGCACCAGAGGACCCACACTGGGGAGAGGCCCTACGAGTGTGAGAACTGTGGGAAGAGATTCACCCTGAGCTCCAGCCTGATCCAGCACCAGGTGTGCCACACTGGGGAGAGGCCCTACGAGTGATCCAAGTGTGGGAAGAGGTTTAAGACCAGCTCTGATCTCCTCAAGCACTATCGGGTTCACACGGAGGAGATGCCCTTCTGCTGCCCCGACTGCAGGATGGGCTTCAAGCACAACTCCACCCTTGTCACCCACCGGCGCATCCACACCGGGGAGAGGCCCTACGAGTGTCCCCAGTGTGGGAAGAGCTTCTCACAGCGCTCTAACTTGACCCAACACCAACGGAGGCACCGGTAAGGGAAGCCCTTCGAGTGCCCTGAGTGCGGAAAGAGCTTCGTGTGCTGCTCCAGCTCCATCCCCCACTGCAGGACCCACGCTGGGCACAGCCCTGGTGACCCACATTCCCTGTGATCCATGTTGGGGACAATATTCTGGAGGATAGATGTGGGTTCTGGAGGTATTTTGGGCAATGTATTCCATCTCTTTGCCCTCCAAAAGCCAAGAGGGTCACCTCAAAACAACTCAATCCCACTGAAAACAACTCAATTTTAATTCATATGGGCTCAATCCCGCCTCAAAATGGCTTGTTCCCAACTAAGAAAAACTCAATCCCACGCCAAACTCACTTGATTCCACAGCCGCCAGGTTGAGATGGGGTTGGAAGGAGATTTGGAGAAGTGGGATCCCAGTTTGGAGCAGTGGGATGGGGATTGTGTGGAGCTGGGTGGCTGGGATGTATTTGATAGTGAATAAAACTTTCAGAGTTACTGATTTCTGTCCTGTTCATTTTCAGTCCATTGCAGTTCTGTTTGCAGAGTGCCACCTTCTCAGCTGATTGTGTTTGTGTCCTTGTCGTGGTTTGACATGGAAGTGAATTTTTCCCAGGAAGTTGGGTCAAACCAATCAGTGGTCAGGTTTGGATATTGGCACCTGGAGTGACCACTGAAAGTATGGACACGCCTCTGAGAACACAGGGGGTTAAAAGCAAGAACTCCCAGGGGAACTGTCTCTCTTTGGTTCCGGTGGTCAGGGAGTACAGACTCTCCCCTGCCCAGCCATGGGCTGGGTGGGAGAGGGGAAGCCACGCGGCCTTGTCCAGGTAGGCCGAGGGGCTGGGGGTCTGGAACCGAGCCAGCTCCTGTGGACGGAAGGGTGGAGAGAAGCGGAGAAGCCTTTGTTCCCCCCCACAGAGGGAAAGTGACAGAGAGCCTGGCAGCACCTGGAAATTTGCCGGCAGAGGAGAAGGAGAAGGGGGGGGATGATGTCCAGCATGGGAGACAGGACGCTGGACCGAGATATCAGCCATCCAGGGAGTCTGAACTTTTAACCCTTTCCAGGAAATGAGGGCTTTGTAAAATATTACTCCTCCTGTATTTGTAGTGGAAGAGAGACAGTCCGGGACCTGAGATGTTAGAAGAAGAAATATTTAGGTGGGAGGAGATGATGAAGTAGCTTTTGGCTGGACTTTTCTTGTTAGCCATAGACTGAACCAAAATGTCCTGCAATGGAGACTGCATTTTAGGGGGATGCAGTGGTGACCCAAGGAGACCTGCTTCAGCTTCTAACAGCACAGGAATGGCAAGAACAGAAGAAAGCTGAGGAGGGAATGGTGATGCCCTCTGTCTTCGGGAAAGAAGATGATTTCTGTTCTTGGACCCTTGGCCCCAGGGGAAAATGGGGGGGACTGTAGTCCCAGGATGAGAAGCTGAACTGTTGTATCTTTGGGTCCGTGGCAAAGCATCCTTAAAGGAGCCCTATGAGCAGTCTGTCCATGCACGGTGGTGAGAGCACTGTGCCATGGAAAGGAGAGTGTCACACTGGCAGATTTTCTCCGGGCGGTTGCCATGTGTGACAGGGAAACACAGGAGGTGGCAACTGTGTTTCCTGGGGGGTCTGTGGTGCAAGAGAGACTTTTCTCTCCCTTGATAGCTTGAGTATTGATTATCTGAAGGGTGGTAATTTGATCAGGAATCCTGGGTGATGTTTCATGGTGGGTGTTTTAGGAATTGGGAGGAGGAGGGGTGTTTTAAAAGGTCTTCATCCTGGATTTAGTTTATGTGTTTTCTGTAGTAGTAGTAGTTTAATAAAGTTTTTTCCCTTTGTTATTAAGCTTGGGCCTGCTCTGCTCTGTTCCTGATAACATCTCACAGCATTTATTTGGGGAAGGTGCATTTTCATGGGGGCGCTGGCATTGCGCCAGTGTCAAACCATGACAGAGTTCTAAAGAGCCCTTGAACTTAGAGGAAAGCGAGTACGCCTCCCTCTAGACAGTGGGGGAAACTCGCACTAAGTTGTTTGCACTTAGTACTAGGGAGAAGAAGAAAAGATTGAAAGAAGATACAGACCTACCCGATTCCACCCCTCCATCCTACATACCTCCTCCCCCTCCACCCCTACCTCCACATTCACCACAACATCCCTCTGCTCTGGTACAAGATGAGTCGGAGGGGGATGAGGTGAGGATGAGGTGAATGTTGAGTTCCAGGGGAATATCCAGCGGGTAACTAGAAGCCAGACTAGGAAAAGGCGGCAGGACCTCCCCTGCTGATAGCGCAACTCGGGGAGGGAGAAATCGCGATTTCAGTGTGTTGTGTGTTGTGTCCCGATTGCAGTGTGGTGTGCCCCAGTTTCGGTGTGGTGTGTCTGTTACATCCAGACGTGCGTGCTTGTGTGTGTGTGTGTGTGTGTGTGAAGCGCGGTGCAGTGTTACTAAGATACAGAGACGCAGCGCAGTGGTGCCGGGGAGCACATGCACGGGGCAGTTCAGCTACACTGCCTGATAGAGCGGGTGGTGTACATGCACGGGGCAGCTCTCAGCCCACACTGCCTGATAGAGCGGGTGGGGCGCATGCACGGGGCAGCTCTCAGCCCACACTGCCTGATAGAGTGGGTGGGGCGCATGCACGGGGCAGCTCTCAGCCCACACTGCCTGATAGAGTGGGTGGGGCGCATGCACGGGGCAGCTCTCAGCCCACACTGCCTGATAGAGCGGGTGGGGCGCATGCACGGGGCAGCTCTCAGCCCACACTGCCTGATAGAGCGGGTGGGGCGCATGCACGGGGCAGCTCTCAGCCCACACTGCCTGATAGAGCGGGTGGTGCGCATGCGTGGCACGGGCTGTCTCTGGCGAGCGGGGGGCAGCGTGCCGCGGGGCTTAAGTCGGGGCTTGCAAAGGTGCTTTAGGCGCAGCCCAGCTGATAGCGCAGCGGGCGCGCGGGCACAAGCCGCGGTTTGAGGAGCTGCTTTGAACGCCGCTAGCTGATAGTGCAGCTAGTGGGAGCGTGGTACAAGTTGGGAGTTACAAGCACCGCTTAAAAGCATCGCTAGTTGGTAAAGAGCCTGCAAAAGTAGCCAGCGAGCCCAGCTGGGCTAAGAGTTAACTGTTTGTTATACAATAGCACTGCCCTTTAGTGTTAAAAGCTGTCACTGGGAGATCCTTTGCATTACAGGGCGAATAAAGGGGGGATGAATGTGTGTGAATGAGAGGCGGGCTGGTTATCCCAGACCTGCTAAGCGAGAGCGGCAGTCTCCCATGCTGCGTTTCCGTCTTTTTCGCGAGAAAAGTGGCCAGCAAAGAGACGAAGCGAGTGATAAAAAGAGTGAGAGAACCCCCCCGGGTCTAGGTCTCAGAGAAAGAGTGGGACCCCTTAGTGGGGGGAGGAATAAAAGGCAATTAATTAGAAAAAAAAAATTAATTAAAAGGTAAAAAGAAGGTTTTCTTAGCATAATCTATTGGGGAAAAATAAAAGGTAAAATGTGTAGGAGGGGCCCCTAAAAATTCTGCTAGATTGAGGGATTAACGTTCCAAGAGCATCCAGGGTTAATTCAAACCTGTTGGATTGAAGGATTAATATTCCAAGAGCATCCAAAGTTGATTCAAACCTGCTGGATTGAAGGATTAATGTTCCAAGAGCATCCAGGGTTAATTCAAACCTGCTGGATTGAGGGATTAATGTTCCAAGAGCATCCAGGGTTGGTTCAAACCTGCTGGATTGAGGGATTAATATTCCAAGAGCATCCAGGGTTGATTCAAACCTGCTGGGTTGAGGGATTAACATTCCAAGAGCACCCAGAATTAAGTTTGCTGGGTTGAGATATTAATATTCGAGAGCACCCAGAATTAAGTTTTGCTGGGTTGAGATATTAATATTCGAGAGCACCCAGAATTGAATAAAAATTTTGCCGGTTTGAAGATAAATCTGAGAGGATCTGGAGTTAGGAACAACACAGGTAGATTGAGGGGTATCCAAGACCATTGGAACTGGCCAGGGAAACATAAAAGTGTAATAAGTGTGTTGAAAAATAAAAGGTACCTTGTTGTTGTGATTGTTTTGTTGTGCGTGAGAGTAAGTGAAAAATAAAGTTAAGTGAATGTGGACGAATAAAAGTATATGTACGCATCCTGCCTTGTTAGGCAGCCTCACTGTACTCCCCTAGTGTGACCGACAGACGCCGGTTACGATCCAATAGACAAAAGGACTACAGCTGACCATTAGAGAGTAACAAGCCAACCCAGAAACCTGAAGGTCACCTTGAAGAAAAACTGACGGACTCAGTGTGGGTAATCCAGATAGACCAAGAAGAGGAACAGAAAGGATACACTTACCCCTTGGCTAATAATTATGGAGTAGTCTGTAAAGAAATACGTTGTGATTGTTATCCTTTTGTGTGCTTTGTTTGTAAAACTTGCCAAGAATGGTGGTGGGTCCATTGCCGCAAAGGAAAGCCACCTACTGGGATTTGCTCCAGCTGCTACAAGCTAGAGCGAGGATTAACAAGAATCATATTAGAGTTAGGAGAATTAGAGAATAAGTGGGTAAGGTTCAAATCAGAAGAGTAGTGGGAAGTTTACAGAAAAGGGGTTAACCCTGAGAATTTTTGTTTCCACCTAAATGAACCTGCCCCCTTTGTTGCCCATATTGTAAACCGGTGTTGTCAGAAAGAGCTGAAAGAAATCCCGTGTGACTCATCCCCAGTCAAGGATAAGAACTGGGAGCAGTATAAGGCTAGAAGGGGAAAAGGGAATGGATGCGCTGGAGAAGATGCTGCTGCCGAGAAGATGGTAATCCCCGCGGCTCGAAGCACCCGAGTCGGCAGGCGAGGCAGAGGGGAAAGAACCAGTCTCTTCCCAATCCCAAGTGGAATAATGCAGAGATACTCCAAATATTACCGACTGAGTATAGATAATCTCCCCAAAGGTACCGACTCAACCACTCTGAGTAGACAAAAAGGGCAACAAGCTAAAAGGGAAATGGTAGGAAATTATGAGTTAAGTGCAAAACCAGGACTCCATCCTCCTTGGCAAGTTATCATTATTGTAATTCTGATTATGTTATTACCAAGAAGATATTCTCAATTTTCACATCAACCCTTTAAATAGATATTAACCCCAGTAGATAGGAAAGAAATTCAAACTCAGATATTGTTCAGATCTCCTAGTTTTACATCGTCATTATGCACATTGGCCCCCATCGATGTGTCCAGCATCAAATCCAGGAAAGGGATATTGCAATTAGCCCAGGGAATACTTCTGTAGTTATTGGGGCTGTGAAACAATAGCATCAGATTGGTCAGTAGAAGGAGATCAATGGCTTACTGTTTCTTAAAGACCCCACGGCTGTAAAGCTCCGCAGAAGGACTGGTCGGGCGGCATAGTCAATCAGGGGAATTGTCAAATTGTGTATTTGAATGTAACTAAACCATCAGATCCAAGATGGACAGTAGGACAAACATGGGGTTTTCTGTACATAAAACCCAGTAAGAAGGAGCCTATCCCACCAGATACCCGGCCAGTAGGCCCTAACCAGGTAATAGCCAAAGATAGAGAGCCAAGTTATGTTGAAATAATCAGTAATCAAAGTAACTCAAGAATGGAAAATTCAACTATTGATAACCAGACAATAATACCCACTAGCAAGGATTCTCGATTTAACACCCTTTAAAACCCACACCGGAGGATCCTGAGACTAATGAAACCTTAACCCTTAGCTTACAAGAACTAAAAAGGTTTGATGAACAAAATAAAGAAAAAGAAAAGGGGGGATTGTGATAAGTTAGAGAAGACTTTGTTCATCAAGACAGAAAGGAGAAGCCTTGTGTAGATAACAGAAAATCAAAAGAGAAGCCTTGTGTAGATAACAGAAAACTGCCAGACAGAAACTAGCTAGTATGTTGATTACTTTACCTGGTTGTGTAATTAGAACTTAGGTGCATATAACATATAACCTTATATGGAAAAGACCATTACAGGGCCGTGGACTTTCACCAAGGAAGAAGAGAGGAGCCTTCGTCAAACGACCACCAGAGAGTAGAAGACGACCCCCTAGCAACAGAGGGCGCAAGCGCAGAGTACACCCAGAGATACCACGGACACGGAAGAAAGAGAGTATAAAAAGACTGCGGGAAGGGGGAAACAGGGTGAGCCGTTTGCGGAGCAGAGACTCCCCGGCTGCACCCAGCGCTGTTTGCTTGCCATCGCTTGCTGTAATCAATAAATTTCTGATTGACTCTTGAAAGGCTGAACAAATTATTCGCCTCTATTTATAACACCTGATGATGATTTTTTTGAGTTTCTTGAATATGCAGACAGTCGTGTTTTTTTCGGGGATCTGGCTTTTTCCCTGAATACAGAGGCTTGGAGATCCCTGTATTTCCTCATTAGGCAAAGCATCATGCGAGATCTCTGGGCGTTTCGATACATGAAAGTTTATTTAGAGCTTCTTCCGATAGTCCAGAAATGGACCCCTTTTCCGATAATTCACTCTTTGCTGCAGGTGCCCCCCCGCGAAAAGGGGGGGGCAGAGCCTTTGTCCGTGGCTCAGAAGTTTTCTTCTGCTTTTGCGCAGAGGGAGCATCCTCCACCACCTCCTCCTCCTTCTGCAGCGTGTGAGCCCCGCCTCCACGTCCCTTCAGAGGGTGCGGGGCCGCTCCCGGCGGAGGCGGAGGCGCCGCTCCGCCCGCCGGTTTCCCCGCCTGCAGCCGTGCCTCCTCCTCCTCCTGCCCATTCGGAGCTGGGAGACACACCCGCCGCTGAGAGCCAGCCTGAAGCCACCTCGGCAGGGGCGGAGACGCCGCCTGCGCCGGCTCCCGCGCCGGCCCCTGCCTCGGAGTTGTCAGCCGCGCCTCCGGCACCGCCCGTCATCGCTCCCGCGGCGGCGGCTGCGCCCCCTGCGCCAGCGGCCGATCCCTCCACAGCGGTCGGTTCCGCCGCGCCGGTGGTCCCGCCCGCCGGCTCGGAGCCTGTTCCTGATGCGAGCTGTGAGGATACAGAAGACCCCCAGCCTGCGGCGCCGACATCGGCTGTGATGCGCGCCTCGCCGCCCGCACCGGCCCCCGCGCCGGCCCCGCCGGTCCCGGCTGCCCCGCCGCCTCCCGCGGCTTTCGCCGGGTCGCCAGGCGCTGCCAGCAGCAACAGCAGCGAGCAGCAGCAGCCCGGGGCCGCGTTGGAGCGGACCCCGCCGTCTCCAATCAGCCCGGGGTCCCCTCCCAGCCTGTTCTCTGCTGCTGGCGCTCCTCGGCAGCTCCTTGCAGCTGCCGCGAAAGTGAAAGTGATGAAGTTTAGTGCCTTTCTGGGGAACAGTGTTTTTCTTGGTCCAATTCTTGCTTGGGTGGGGGATTCTCGCCGGAGCTCGAGGCCCCTCGCCCCTCCCGCTCACGTTTGGGGGGCGGGGGGGATGAGTTCTGGGAATGCTGCCGCTGGTCTTGTGCCCGGAGAGCGTGGGGGTGCTGCGGCCAGGGGTCAGAGAGCTGCGTGCCGGCCCAACCGTGCCGCAGGTCCTGAGAATCAACACTTCTCTGGGAAAAACACCTTCTCTGCTGAGCCCTGGGGCAGTTCTTGTGCCATGCCCTCGTTTGAGGGGCGGGGGCAAACGCGTCCTGAGAGGCTGTGGCTGCGGCCACGGCCAGGCGCGGTGCGGGATGAACACAATGCTGGAAGACTTGCCGTGACACTGGCCGCGTGGTGGGGCCGGGCTGTGAAGATGAAGATCCCGCCCCGCCGGTCAGGCTGGGACCGATTGGTCCAGCCCCACGGCCGGAGGGCCGGGTGTGCCCCACGGCCGGGTTTGGGATCTTGGCTCCGCCCGCATGGACCGGGGCCGCCAGCTGCGCAGGGTCTTAAAGCCTGCTACTTGCTGGGCATTCATATTCCGAGATTTAAAAAAAAAAAAAAAATAAAAAAAAAAAAAAATTAGATTTAAGATTAATTAAATAGAGGTGGTCGAAAAGACAAAAAACAAGAAAAAAGTGGTTGATTTAAGAGTTTTGGCCATGGCATTTCAGAGATTTTTTCAGTTTTTTCTAATTTGGTGATGTTTTTTTCACAAGAAAAAGGTATGTTTGCATGGTTGACAATCAGCCCAGAGTTGGTTTTATCAGTTGTTGCAGTCTCTGGGATGACATTCAGTGTTTTGGTATTAGATAATTATATGATGTCACATTTGGTTTTTGTTTATGGGTTTTTAATTGTTGTTTGGACTTTCTTCAGTTGTTTTGTTTCAGGATTCAGCAGTTCTACTGTTTCAGCATTGAGAAGGACTTTTGAGGATGTCAAGATCAACGTTTCCAATCAATGGACACCTTCTCCCGAGAATCAGTTGTTTGGACTTGAAATTTGAGCATTCTTTTAATTGTTGTTTGGGTTTTTATGTTGTAAGTTTTGTTTTAGAGATTTGATAGATGGTTTGCAGGTAAAGGATCTCGTTGAACATTCCACATCAGCATCTGATTTGGCTTTTGATTGATAACTAGCAAATAGATAAGGGGACCTCTTGAGATGTGTTGGCTCTCTTTTGCAGGACCCTGCAGAAGAATTGCAGATGCAGTTTTTTTATTTTATTTATTTTTTTTAATTTATACTAAAACGGTGATATGTGGCAAGCACATTTCTTTTTCTCTCAGGATTTTTTATTGAGGTGCACAGAGAGAAATGAAAGAGAAAACAATTTCTATTTCTGCTCCTTGTTTTTCTCTTGTGGAATGTGTTTGGAGAATTGTTTACCCAGAGTGAGCGCTTGGTTGGACCATGGTGGATTGTTTAGTCCTGACAGCCAGTCGGATCCACCTGTGTCTGGACTCTGGAGTACAGGGTCACGAGTTGTGAGTTAGTTAGATATGATAGTTAGAGAAAGTAGCATGTAGTATTTAGTATCCTCTTTTATATAGCATATTAATGTATTATAACATAATTATAATAAAGCAATCATTCAGCCTTCTGAAATGGAGTTAGACATCATCATTCTTCCCATTGGGTTCGCCGACATCTACAACATCTACTTACCATTAAATTTGGACCAATTGGATTTCCTCTTACAAACAAATGAAAATTTACAGATTTCGGTAGACAGCTATCCTGGTCAAATTTTAATACATTCTCCCAAACACAAACTTTTTAAAGACACCTTGTATTTGGCCCCAAAATCCTACAAAAGTAAAATTCCATTAAAAGGTGCTCTCACGGTGTTCACCGATGGGTCGCGTAGATCCCACATGTCCGTGATCACCTGGAAGGACCCGGACAGTCAGAAGTGGGAGTCTGACGTCCAAATAGTTCAGGGTTCCCCCCAGATCACTGAGCTTGCAGTGGTCGTGAGAGCCTTCAAAAAATTTCAACAACCTTTTAATCTCGTCACTGATTCAGCTTATGTGGCCGGGATAGCAGAAAGGGCTGAACACGCCCTGCTTGAAGAAATTCACAACAAAGCATTGTACAGCTTGCTCTCGGAATTAATTTGGCTTATCTCCCACCGGGAGCAACCGTATCACATTCTGCATGTCAGGTCACACACAGACCTGCCAGGTGACATCACTGAGGGAAACCAGAGAGCAGACGCCCTGGCGATGCTGGCCACCTCCACCTCTGTAAACCCTACAGTTCTAAGACCCACCTTGCCAGATGTCCACATGCAGGCTAAGATGAGCCACACCTTTTTCCACCAAAATGCTCCGGTGCTTTGCCGTCAGTTTAAAATCTCCAAGGAGCAGGCGCGGGCCATCTTAGCCACATGCCCCAATTGCCAATCCCACGCCTTACCATCCTTAGCGACGGGGGTTAACCCTCGGGGATTGGGGGCATTGGAAACCTGGCAAACGGACATAACACACTCTCCCTCCTTCGGGCGGCTGAAGTACACCCATGTGTCTGTAGACACGTTCTCGGGGGCAGTGTTTGCCTCCACCCACACGGGGGAAAAAACAAAGGACGTCATCAAACATTTATACATGGCTTTTTCCACCTTGGGTGTCCCTAAAATGATCAAAACAGACAATGGACCAGGGTTTGTGTCCAAATAGTTCATGGAATTCGTGCAACAATGGGGCATTGATCACATCACGGGAATTCCACACAACCCTACAGGGCAATCGATCATGGAAAGAAAACATCAAGAAATTAAAAAACTGCTAGAGCAGCAAAACGATTTGGCCCTCACCACGAGCCCTGTAGAGAGGTTGTGCAAAGCCCTATATGTTCTCAATTTCATGAACTGTTCGGACCGCAAGCCAAACCCCCCCGATACTACGCCACTTTCACAATAACACCAGGGCGCAGTTGAAAGAAAGACCACCAGTGCTCGTGAAAGACCCTGAGTCCAGGAACATCAAAGGTCTGTACCCGCTGATAACATGGGGGAGAGGGTATGGCTGTGTCTCCACAGAACAGGGCCCCAGGTGGATCCCAGGCAAGTTTATAAAACCATACCGGGAAGACATCGTGAAGGAAAGCCACCCCCCGGACCACTCCCCCGAGACAACAGCTCCAGCGGATACCACCGTCGCCTGGAGTCGGAGGAAAAGGAAGGGGAGCAGACCCATCGACACCGCCACAAGGACTCTGATAACTAATCAATACTTCCCACCGGCTTGGACAGTTTACCCCCTGACCCCATCCCCAACCATTCCTTACCCTTTCCTGTCCTACCACTTTCCTCGCCCCCCTTACCCTCACACCTGACCCCACAATTTTCTGTTTCAATGTTAATTTAAACGGGGGAGGATGGGGATTTGAAGGGACCTTGGTCTTATTCTCTTTTTGTATGTCCGAGTTATTAGATTACTGACCACCCAGATGGCAATTACATCAGCCAAAACACCCCGCAGCGACCGGCTTCCTGCAGCTGCCTTCGTCACCATCTTATGGCTCCACCTGGCAGGAAGCTGGCTCGTGCCACAGCCCAAGGAAAACGTCTGGGTCACACTGGCAAAGTCTATAGGACAAGAACAGCTGTGCATGGCCATGGGCAGTGTAGACAATCCGTTGTCTACATGCCTGGTGGGAGTCCCCCTGTCCCAAAATGATTTTCCGTTCACAAGGATGAAACTCAACCCGGCGGACTCCTGGATGAGTTGGATGGGGACACTACCACAGGCACCACAGGAACCCCAGGAATTGGACCTACTGGGGTCCACAAGGGTCCACTTTTGTATTCGGTTTTATACTAAGGCCCCACAAACAAAACCAGGGCAAAACATCAAAGACGTAACACCAGCAAATAGAAAATACATCAATGAGTGGTGCAATTACACAAGCCCTGTGGTGTCTAAGTCCTACCCATTCCCTAAGGAGCTCCCTCGGGGTGTGTTTCTCATCTGTGGGGACACGGCGTGGGCTGGGATCCCCTCCAATAGCAAAGGGGGTCCCTGTAGCCTTGGCAAGCTTACAACGCTAACCCCCAATAAAACCCAAATTCTGGATTGGAAGAAGAAAAGTCAATTGACACGCAAAAAGCGATCGTATGGTGAATTTGACCCAAATTGCGATTCCGAAATTTATGATTGGAGTGAGGGAAAGAGGGTCGCCGCTTCTATTTTTCTACCATGGTACGTGGCAGCGAAAGCCCTCGGTGAGATTTCTCACCTGGGGTGTTGGATGAGTAAGTAGGCCAACGCTACGTCTGCCGCATTATCAGAACTCTTGGCAGAGGAAGAGACCACCAGGCATGCCACCTTACAGAACAGAGCGGCCATCGATTTCCTGCTGCTCGCCCATGGCCATAGCTGCGAGGACTTTGAATGGATGTGCTGCTTCAACTTGACATCGAAGAGCACATCCATCCAAGCCAACATCCAGCGGATCCAGGCATTAGTCAAAGACTTAAAGACTGAAACCAGGGCTGTGGATATGGTGAACAAGACCTTCTCCCAGTGGGGTGTTCCTGGGTGGGCCGTGCCAATCGTTAAAGGTTTATTTTGGATTTTGATTATTATTTTCTTAATTTCTGTAGCCTTAACTATTTTTAAGAAAATGTTAACGAGGAACTTGGGGAATGTTTTTTTAATAAATCAGAAAGGGGGAGTTGTGGGAGGGGTTCTGCTCTCCCTTGGGAGGCAGCAACAGTCTAGAAAAGGTTGCCAATCAACTGCTGCTCTCCGCCCCAGAAGAGCTGTCCATCAATGCTTGGTACTCTCCCCAGTTCCAGAAAGTTCAGTTATTCTGTTACCCCCATTGGCCCCTGTTCAAATACCACTCCTCCTCTGTACCCTGATTGGTTCTCTGTATGTCACCCCACTCTCCCCCCTTTACCCGTTGCCCATTGGCTGTTTTGTACCCTAACCACTCCTACTCCTTTGCCCTTAATACCCAGCCCCGCCTGCCCTCGGGGCTCCCGGAGTTTTGCTCCCTTCTAGAGCGCTTGTGTCCCTCGTTTTCTCCTCCTCCTGTTCCTGCAACTCTCCTGAAATAAAGCCTCTAGGAATACAGCCTCTCCGGAGTCCTCTCGTCCTTACGGTGGAGTTATCCGGGTTCCTGCCGCCTCCTCCCCGCGGACCGGTCCTCTGAGGGTTTTCCCCCGGACTGGCTGGGCACCCGGGTGAAGCCTGAAGGACTTGTAAATTAATACACCTCTTGGCTTCTGAAATGCAAAGAGATGGAGAACACTGCCCAAAATCCCCCCAGAACACACAAATCCTCCAGAACTGTTGCAGCTGAGTTCATGGTGTCCAGGGAGGGTGCAGCTGCCGCTGCCAGGAACAAACGAGACGGGTCTTGGTTTCACAAAGCTCCAGAATCCATTTCTTACCCCCGAAAGACAGGGCAAAGGAAGGGCCGTGGGGTTTGTACAGGGTATCCCAGGGGTGGAGTTAGGGTTTGGGGCAAGGGAGGAGTTATCAGCAACACAAGAAGGGTGAGATCAAACTCCTGCCTCTTAGCAACAGGGGCACTCCACACAGAACGTGTCCCCAAATCCTAAATTCCCCCTCAAACACCTGTGAAATGGTGGGACTTCAGATATTTTTGGTCAATTTCTTTCATTTACCCTGTTTTAGATATGTTTAAGGGATAAAGATGAATCAGAAGAAAATTAAGGCAAAACCAAAAAGAAATCCAGCCAGGTGTATCCCCAACATGGATCACAGGGAATGTGGGTCACCAGGGCTGTGCCCAACCTGGGTCCTGCAGTGAGGGATGGAGCTGGAGCAGCGCATGAAGCTCTTCCCGCACTTGGGGCACTCACAGGGCTTCCCTTACCGGTGCCTCCGTTGGTGTTGGGTCAAGTTAGGGTTGAAAGATTCTGGAAAACTTGCCTGGCTCCATTCTGGATCCCTGAGGGATCCCACAGAATGGCTGTCAGTGTGGCAGGAAGGAGCATTTAGCTGTCCATCTTCCTTCCGTGTGCAATTCCAGTGTGCGCTTCCCTGTGCTCTGTGCAGCCACGGAGAAGAGCAGAGAGGGAAGGGGCCGGGCCCAGGGCTGTGCCCCGGGGCTGTGCCTTTTGCAGCTCCTTTGCCGGCCTGAGCTGCTCCTGCTGCTGCTGCCAAGCCCTGGCCCTGCCTGGGGCTGGGTTTAGAGCTGCTGGCAGCTCCAGGGAATCCTTTCTCCCCCGAGGACGGCCCTGCCAGAGGCTCCTTCCATGCCAGTGTGGGGCCACCGCAGGCACGTGGTCCCCCTGGCCCTGCTCCTGAGTGGAAGGCAGAGCTGAGGGAGTGCTTTGCAGGGCACCAATCACCCAGGGGCACTCACTGCCACTCTGGCCTGAAGGGGACATGGAACAACTTTCTTTTAAGGTCCTCCTCCATGGAACAACGCAGACAGCGGAGACAAGAAATCTCTGGAGGCAGCCAGACACCTAGACCAGATGCTGAGTGATCTGGAGAGACGCCGTGGTGGGTGCATTTCCCTCAGCCTTCCCCTGGGACTCAGCAGCCGGGGGCTTTCCCTGCACATCTGGACACGCTGTGCCCGGCACAGAGGGAAGGGATCCATGGCAGCCTGGCTGCCCCGCTGCTGCTTTCCTGCCCTGCAGGGATGTTTCCCAGGCTGGCCTGGCTGCAGCTTCTCCCCAGCCTCTGCAGGAAGGCATTTGGCATCAGCTGGCAGGGAGCCCAAACTGCACCACGGGCCTGAAATCCCCTGCAATTTCCCCCTCTCCATGTCTTTGAAAAGTACTACTTCCTGAAGATGGGGAATGGTTCCACCTGATCCAGCTGTCCCTTTTCCTTTCTCCAGAGATGGACCAAAGGGCTTTGCTGAAGGCAGCACTTCCTGGAGGAAGCAATGGCTCCGTGCCAGCCCCCGATACACGAAGGGAGGAGATGCCAGACAGTGCCACAGAAGGTGATTGCTGTGCCAGGCTCTGCCAGGCTGAGCAATCCTGCTGGGGTCCCTCAGTGGGAGCCACGTCCTGAAACCTGGGAGTGGCTGCACGGGGTGCCCATGGTGGGGAAAGGGCAGAGAGGGAGAGCAAGGCTCCTGTGTGTCCTGACAGGGCCTGACTCTGTCCCCTGGGGCTGGGGGAGCTGTCCCAGGGCAGGGAGGGCCAGGGCTGGCAGGGGCTGCTCAGGGATGGGTTTGGCCCGTGTCCCTCGAAGCAGCGACTGCCCAAGCAGCTGCGCTGGCCCCAGGCTCTCCTCCCGGCCTGCTGGGCTTTGTTGGGTGGCACAGCCTGTGCCAAGGGGCGGCAAGGGGCCTGCAGGCCCCAGCTCTGGGGGAAACAGAGAACGTCCTGGCCGTATCCACCGTGCTGCCAGCTCGGCAGTGCAGCACAGCACGGGCTCACGCTCCCCACTGCTCCCACAGACGTTATCACTGAAACAGGAATATTTGCCCCGGATCCAGTGCGCCTCCCAAGAATTGTCTGCCCCCAGGATGTGCGCAGGTCCTGCATGATAGGCACGGTGGTGACACTGTTCACCGTGCCCCTCGTGCTGATCGGCTGCTATCTTGGCATTCGGAAGCTGTACGAGAGCAGACGGTCAGTTGTTGATTTTTCTCCACAGCTTTCTTGTAACTCTGCTCATAGCATTGGTAGCCTGACTCGTAGTCATGCTGCACTGGAGCTGTGGCCAGTCCGTGGTTGTCCAAAGAACTCTGCTGAGGGCTCTGCTGCTGCCCAGTGCTTTCATTGGCCTCTTCATTGCTGGGCCTTGTCCTGGGGGGCCTGCTGGGGCTGCAGCCAGTGCTGGCTCCCACTGAGGCTGCCAGGCCAAGAGCAGCCCCGGGGGCACAGGGCAGAGGCAGAGCAAGTTCTCAACAGTATTTGGGCCACACAGCTCAGGACAGGACAGTGCTTATTTAGTAGCTCATGTAAAGTTTCATGGTGACAGTGACGTTACCAGACAAGCAAATTTGCTCCAGTTCAGTGTTCAAACAAATCCAACCTGATGAAGGTTTAGCTTTGGCCTTGAGGCTTTGCTCTTTGTGTAAGCCCTGTTCTGGATTGATTCCCACTCAGTCTTGGAGCCTGTTTTGGGTGAAGGCTCATCCCGGCCCTGACCCTTGGTAGTTCTGGGCTCAAAGGGACCGCTGAGGCTGCACTGCACGTGACTGGGCTTCAGGGCTCCATTATCAAAGGCCTTTGAGAAGTTTAAATTACTGTATTCTTACTTTTTGGTCTTCTTTATGGAATTCTTTCCCTTTTTTTTAAACTTAGTTAAAAAAAAAATTCTTTTCCAGTGCTTTTTCCAGTTATTTGATATAGTGACTGATGGCATAATTTCCCCATGGCTGAATTAGAAAACAATAAGTACTATAAAATGGAATAATTTTTACACTCTTACGTCTTTCACAAACTCATGAAACTTATGTGTGTGTGATGTGACCAAGAGAAGAGTTTTGCTCTGCTTTTAATTCCAAGAAGAAGCTGAGCTGGAACCTGTTGAGAAGAGTCTCTTCACTTCATAGCTAAAGCAAACTGCCAGCGTTCTTTTTTCCAGCTCTGGGCAGGAAAATAAAAATCTATCAGCAGAAAATACTCGAGTGAAGTAATTTATATAAATTAGGGATTTGGTCTGTTTGCTCCCTGAGGGATCATCCCTGCACGCCCCATCCTGGAAGAACCGAGGTCATTGATGAATCTGACACAGTTTTATGGCATGGCAGCAAAAGAAGGCAAAAGAAAGGCTACAATTGGTACCATTCCAACCCCTTGGCATTTTGCCGTGTGTAATGGAGATAGGAATTACAAGTTTCCTATCCATGCACAATTTGCTGTCTGAGAGCACTCCGTTCTCAAAGTCACAGGGGCTTGCAGGTCTGTGTCTGAGATGACTTTAAAAACAAAAACAACCTTGATGTGCAACACCTGTGTATCAAAACTTCACAATACAAATCACAAGCTGATTTCTGCTGTTAAGTGGATGAAAAAAAACCCAAAAAGCAAAAGTAAAACTGTGACCAAATCAAACAGGCAAACACAACAACCAGCAGGAAAACAACAAAACCAACAGAAACATCCCCACAAATCCAGAAAAAGATAAAAATCAGGTGAAGGAGGCAGAGATCCAAGAGCAACAAATGGGCAGAGGAACTACAGGAAGGACAGCTCATAAGAAAGGAGAGATAAGAAGTGGCTATGGGACCAAACCAGCCAGGGCATGTGAGATAGTGTTCTCACCCTTCTGAAAACAATCTGACATAAAAATGAACAGAAAAGAAATGATGACGATTGTGATAATGGGAGTCTGCATGTTTAGCTTTAATATATCCATTGTGTGTGAGTTGTGTTTTCCTTGTTAAGTCACATCATCTGGCAAGGGATTTGTTCTGTGCAAAGAAAAATACTGCAGTGGAAAAGGAGGCCGGTTGGGAAAACATTAAATACAAGAGCTAAAAATAAAATACTCGTTTTTAATATGTGGTTTGGTTGGTTTGCTGGTTGTTCATGGGTTTTTTGTCTGTCTTTGGAAGCAGCCCCTCGGATATTAATGCACGCAAACAAGTCCTTTGTAAAGGGCTGTCTTTGCAAAAAAACTGCCAGTTCTGTGATGCAAGACAGAAACAGCTTCCCTTGGGCGGCACCCAGGATGTTATAAATAAATTCACTTTCAAAGGTGGAGTTCTTAATGGTTAATTATTATAATAAGTTGTTATGGATTGTTAATGAATATAATGAGTTGTTATATAATTCATGTGATGAGTTGTTGAGTGGAATGTACAGTTGTTGAAGTGTATGTGTATGGCTACTAAACAGAGAAAGGGGGGTGGTAATAAGGTAAGAATCTTCTAGAAAAGTGACATCATAGGGCGATGACAGCAACTGGAACTACAATTGGGAAACGAGCCACCCAGTAAGTTTGCTGTGTTCCAAAATGATTGGTCAGGACTGCACCATCTTACAGAGCGATCAGCCACCAAGAAAAGGACCGGTCGGCAAGAGGATCCAAAGCGCACCAATCGAGCACCCCCAAGAGACTTTAAAAAATCCCTGGGTGCGGAGCAGCCGGGCTCTTTCGAGGGCACCTCGTGCCCGCAGGAACACCTTGTCACACAGCGCTGTTAGAGCTACCTCTGGCTTGTGGCGCAGGCCCTAGGCTTACCCTGAGGCCTCGGCCTCTGTTGTTCTAAGTTTTAATAAATAGGCACATTTTTTATAAAAGTCATCAGCCTCCTTTTAATTGCATTTTGCCTGTTTACCACAAGGAGGCCCAGCAGCTCCTTGCTGAGGGCCCATTTCATGCAAGAACTGGCATTCAGAATATTGAATCAATTCAAAAGAAAAGGGTGGGGGGCAGGTGGCAGTGAGGTGGCCTCAAAGGTTCAACTCTGCACTCTGTTTTTGTCACCAACATTAGCCAAGTTCCTGTGCTTGCTTTCCTGGAGAATTTGTAGTCAACAGAACTTCAGTGCCTTTGATCAAATCAGTCTTAAGAGCAGCTTGGGGCTGGGTCCGTCATTGAGACCTGAGCAAGGACTGGGGTTCAGCCAACAAAAGAACATTAGCTGCAGGCCACCCATACAGCTTTTCCTATTAATGAGCGCAAAGCCTTTATTTTTGCAAACAGAGGGATGTTGGGGGGATTTTTGCCCCATCAGGCTGAGGCACAAGGCTCTGCATCCTCCCAGGGAACAGAGCCAGCCCCCTTGAGAGCCAGAAGGCGCGGCCTCACTTGTAGCCCCGGTGCCTCCTGTGGCCCAGGGCACGGCCCTGGCTGGAAATGTCTTGGGCTGCAGCACAGGGCCAGGGCGGAGCTCAGCAGCCTCATCAGAGCCCAGGGCCGTGGCCCTTCCCTGCCGGGGCCCTGGCCTGGCCCGGCCCGGCCTGAGCAGCCCGGCCTGGCCCCAGGGGATGGGCTCCGCCCGGCCGCTGTGCCCACAGCCTTTTGGGCCCCAGGCTTTGCAAGACGCTTTCTCCCAGCCTTGCAAAACCTTGGCCAAGTGTCCCTTTGCTGTGCTGTGAAGAGTAAAAAACCTCCTGACATATACGCTGGTGCACAGCTCATGAGGGATCCCTGCACACCTTAGAAGAGGCCAGAAATACTCCTGTGTGCCTCATGAGGGATCCCTGCACAGCTCAGCAGAGAGCCCAAAACATCCCTGTGTGCCTCATGAGGGATCCCTGCACAGCTCAGCAGAGAGCCCAAAACATCCCTGTGTGCCTCATGAGGGATCCCTGCCCAGCTCAGCAGAGAGCCCAAAACATCCCTGTGTGCCTCATGAAGTGCAGGCCCAGATGATGCCACTGGAGGAAATGTGCCCTCAGCCCAGGGACGCTCAGCATGGGCTCCCCCAGCCCCTCGGGGCCCCGCTGCTGCTCACAGCGGCCCCTGCCTGGCTCCTGCCTGCCCTCACCGTGGGCATCCACGGCTGCTCCTGGGCATGGAGCTCAGCCCACGCTGGTGCCGGCCGGGCTTTGCTGCTGCTACCACCTGGACACTGGGGTGACGGCTCCATCTCTTTATTGCAACAGAAGAGCTGATTTGGGAAGCTCTCAGCTGAGGTTTAGTTGAGCACTTCCAAATCATTTCCTGGCAGAAATAGAAGGCCAAACTTGCTCTTATCACAGGCAAATCGGGTGTTCCCCAACATCAACCCGTTCTGATGTTTTTCTGGGTATCAGGAACACGTGTTGTGGGGCCGGCTGCATTCGTGGGAGCAGTGGGGAGCGTGAGCCCGTGCTGTGCTGCACTGCTGAGCTGGCAGCACGGTGGATACGGCCAGGACGTTCTCTGTTTCCCCCAGAGCTGGGGCCTGCAGGCCCCTTGCCGCCCCTTGGCACAGGCTGTGCCACCCAACAAAGCCCAGCAGGCCGGGAGGAGAGCCCGGGGCCAGCGCAGCTGCTTGGGCAGTCGCTGCTTTAAGGGACACGGGCCAAACCCATCCCTGAGCAGCCCCTGGCAGCCCTGGCCCTCCTTGCCCTGTGACAGCTCCCCCAGCCCCAGGGGACAGACTGTCATAAAGTCTAGAGCCAGCAAAGAGATTGTCCCTGTGTCCTGGTTGTGGTAGATAGGGACAGGCGAACGGAAGATCTCGGGATGTGACGGAAAGCTAGACCCTTCCCCCCTTCTTCCTGCTATAGTTAATCAATTACCCCTAAAGCATGCAGCCCCTCCTAAACCCAGTAGTTTTCCACTCCTTACTAACCCCAACCAGACCCACCATCCCCTTCTGACGTAGTGAAGCCCCCTTGACTATTTAACCCCATGAGATAAGATAATAAACGCCATTTGACCATCCACCACATTGGTGTCTGTGCATGTCTGTGGCCCGAGTGACCTGGGGGAGGCCGGGTTGCCGTGCTGTGTCTTGAACCAGGTCGCCAGCCTTCTCATCAGAAGGCGACATATGGTGCCGAAACCCTAAGGTAGCGGGAATCTCCTGGACGAGAGACAGCGGCCAGAACGGCCAAGCCGATTCTAGGCGGGGGAGACGTCCCCGGACCAGCGAGCCACATGGAGGCCATCGCGAAGGTCGTAAGTTCAATGTATAAGCAGTGGGGAATTAAGTGTAAGCTCAAGGATTTTTACCTCGCTATTGCGAGACTCCTTGAGCTCGGGATGATTGAACGTCCCGTGGATATATTACACCCGGAGGTGTGGGGGAAATGTACGGCCGCATTAGCCGAGGAAACAAAAACCTCAGGCAGCGGGAAAAGCCTCAAGGCTTGGGGAAAAGTCGAGCGGGCCCTGCGCGAGGCGTTAGAGGAACAAGAAACATGGAGCGCGGCAAGCGCATGTTTATTAGCTACACCCAAGCTGGGGGTAGGAGCGGCAACGCAAACCGCCCCCGACAGCGAGGTACCCGGGAGCGGGGACCCGGGGGGATCGGGTGCGTTCCCCCCCTCCCCGAGCCCGAGCCCAACCCCCCCCGCGGGACTTCCCGAAAAACTCGCGGACCCCCCCGTCCGTTCCTTCACCGCGGATCGGTGACTCGGCGCCGGGGGCGCGGCAGCGCGCGCAGTCCGTTTGGGAGGTACTGGCTAGGGAAGCCAGAGACGCGGAGGGACGAGCGGCGCCGCCGCCGCCGCCGCCCTGTCCCGCCAAACATGGTGCCGGTGACCGAGAAGATGGGCGGGGCGCGCATGCTCCCTGCGGGAAGACCCCGAATACCCGGATTCCCGCTAGTGCGCAGCCGCGAGGAAAGGAGGAGGAGGGGGGCGGCAGAGAGTGCATGCCCAATCAGGAGCCATGCTCAACGCCGCTACCATCTAAGGGAGAGACCTCCCCCTGCGGGCGGCAGGGCAAGCCCAGGGGGCGGGAACAGCACCACCCCCGAAGGGAGGGGGAGGGACGGGGCCGGAGCTGCACGAAAAGGCACTGGGACCCGGAAACGCGCTGGCACTCGACTTCCGGCTCTGAGTCGAGCTCCATCAGCTCCAACAGCTCGGGAGAGCTGATGGACGCTGATGGGGACTCAGAAACAGAAAAAGCGGAGCTGACGCGGTTTGAAACAAAACCAAATAAAGCCTTAAGCCACATTGAAAGGCAATCACAATGCGAACCAGCCCAGTTTACCGACTGGGCTAGAATAAAGATAGCTTGTGCAAAATGGGCTCCCTCAGGGGCAGTAAAAGCCTTCCCGGTGAGGATCACCGGACCAGAGGGAAACCAACAACGGGTATATAATCTGGTAAACCCCAAAGGGCAGCCATGCGCAGTGCTGGACATCAAGGACTGCTTCTCTTCAATACAGCCACAACCCAGGGGACTAACAAGAATTGCAAGTTTCTGTTTACAGGACATGCTCGTGGGTCGTCCCCGTAACACGTACATCCCGGTTCCAGAGAAAAGCGACGAACCACCAAAATGCCAGACAGCACCCAAGAATCCTACACCGGTGAGACCCAGACAGCAACGGTGGCATTGTGTGATCTTGCTATTAGGGCTCATCGCCGGGGGGCGAGCCAACCCAGACTATCACCCCCATCAGCCATTCAGGTGGGTCATGCAGCATCTTTCAAGTGACAAGGTGTTCAAAGAAATCACCACGGCAGGCACCCCATCCTTCGTGTTCCATATCACCGACCTGTTTCCAGGACGACCAAAACTACGACCCCATCACCCGCACATCATGTACATGTACCTGTCCTACTGGTGTCCAGCCTCCAACCCTGGGAAGAAGTACTGTAACTACCCGGGGTAGGGATATTGCAGACACTGGGGCTGTGAAACCATTGTCACAGATGCCAGACCATCGGGAGAAGGGTGGGAACCACAAGAGCCCGATAGATTCTTGCAGTTCACCTGGGCACCTACCGGCTGTAAAAAGCCCGCCTTCAAGGGAGGGGTCTATGACAACTATCATACACAACCCAAATATCGGAAGTGCACAGACTATAACATGACGGTCCTGCAGCCAGAACACCCTAGTTGGGCCACAGGCAGAACATGGACGGTAGTCCTCAAGGCGCCAAAAGAGTGGGTGAACGTGCGAATTATCAGGCTCCAACCACTGGCACCCCGACCGGTAGGACCCAATATGGTTATTAAGGACGTGCTGAAAGGGGAAAACGTTACCCATCCCAAACCACTACCCACAAAGGCCACTGATATCCCGACCGGCCATGCAGATGCCTTCCAAATAGGCCGCTTAGCCGAGTCGGACTCAGACCCAATCTTCCGCATGCTAGAGGCTACCTTTCTATCCTTGAACGAATCCAACCCAAACCTAACCAATTCTTGCTGGCTTTGTTACGATGTTAAACCTCCTTTCTACGAAGGAGTCGCTCTAGACACCCCCTTCAGTTACTCCACAGCCGAAGCCCCTCACCAGTGCAGATGGGACACCCCCCGAAGGGGAATCACCCTGAGTCAAGTCACAGGCCGGGGCAAATGCTTTGGCAATGCAGCCTTGGCGAAGCAGAAAGGCAACCTCTGCACCGAAGTCGTCAAGCCCAACAGAAAGATCAACAAGTGGGCAGTCCCATCCGCATCTGGGATGTGGGTTTGTCAGAAATCTGGGGTAAGTCCTTGCGTGTTCCTTGCCAAATTCAATGACGCTACCAAGTTCTAATTGTTCCTAGAGTCCTGTACCACTCAGACGAGGAGGTGTACCACATCTTCGAGGAGCCCGGCCGACTCCACAAAAGAGAAATAATAACGGGAGTGACTATTGCAATGCTGCTCGGCCTGGGAGCAGCTGGCACAGCCACAGGTGTCTCGGCCCTCGCGACCCGACACCAAGGGCTTGCTCAGCTGCAAATGACCATCGATGAGGACCTGCAGAGGATCGAGAAATCCACCTCCTTTCTAGAGAAATCAGTTTCCTCGCTTTCGGAAGTGGTCTTACAGAACAGGCGGGGACTGGACCTCTTGTTCATGCAGCAAGGAGGTCTGTGTGCTGCCTTGAAGGAGGAATGCTGCTTCTACACGGACCACACAGGAGTCGTTAAAGACTCCATGGCAGAACTCCGAGATAGACTGGCTCAAAGAAAGAGAGACAGGGAAACCCAACAGAGCTGGTTCGAGTCCTGGTTCAATCAATCACCATGGCTCACCACTCTAATTTCCACCCTAGTAGGTCCGCTAGCGATACTGCTTTTAACCTTCACATTCGGACCTTGCCTGCTAAACAGGCTGGTCTCATTTGTTCAAGCTCGCCTAGAACGGGCCAACATCCTGTTCATAGGCCGGCAACAAATGCTGTGAACCAAAAACCGAGGACACTGCCAGTCGCAGAGGTTCTCTAAACTTCCCCTGCGAAGATTACTCAGGTTTACCAAAAAACCCTTTTCCCTTATCACATTACAACTTTATACCTCACCTTAGTGCCTATGTTTATAACTACCTCATTCATTAGTAAAAAAGGGGGGGGGAGATGTGGTAGATAGGGACAGGCGAACGGAAGATCTCGGGATGTGACGGAAAGCTAGACCCTTCCCCCCTTCTTCCTGCTATAGTTAATCAATTACCCCTAAAGCATGCAGCCCCTCCTAAACTCAGTAGTTTTCCACTCCTTACTAACCCCAACCAGACCCACCATCCCCTTCTGACGTAGTGAAGCCCCCTTGACTATTTAACCCCATGAGATAAGATAATAAACGCCATTTGACCATCCACCACATTGGTGTCTGTGCATGTCTGTTGCCCGAGTGACCTGGGGGAGGCCGGGTTGCCGTGCTGTGTCTTGAACCAGGTCGCCAGCCTTCTCATCAGAAGGCGACACCTGGTTTAGGGCAAATTTGGGAGCAAATGTCCAAAAGGGCCGCCCCCCCCAGAAATCAAACCCGCCCGGCCCATCCCCTCAATCAGTTTGGGAAAAATTTCCGCAGAGAGAAGTGAAAAAAACCTGTTTATTTAACAGGCAAAGCACTCCCCAGCCCAAAAAATGAACAATACCAGATGATAAAACTCATTTGTCGCTCTGAAGAGATGACAGATTCAGAAAATCTCTCCGGTGGATGGTGGCTCTGTTTTCAGTCCCTCTGGCACTGGGAAAGGCTGCTGCCCAGAGTAGCCCCCCGTGGGCCACAAAGTGCAAGCTCTCGGTGCTTCCCCAGGTGCCGGTCGAGAGCAGGTTCGAACGGATCCAAGAAAAGGGAAAGAAAACCAGCTGAGACTGCCCCAGCTAGCTAAAGTAACTAAAAAGCAAAGGAGCGCGGTGTTCTGCCCCATCCGTGCCCAGACAGCACCGTGGAGTTCTGTGTTCCAGCAGACTGGGCAGCAGTGAGTGCAGTCTCTGATAACAAACTCCGTGCTTCTTCTCCCCGCCTTTGCTCTCAGAGCCCCTCTGGAAGGCACACAATATAATATCCAGCATCAACAGAACACACGATCGGGGACGCGAGCATCGTAAGGTCACCCTAGGACACCCAGTGATTGTGCGCTGCTTCTCTTCCCTGCAGCTGCTCCCAGAAACATCCCTCACACTGCTGGAAATGCCCACGCATGGTCTGATCAGTCCCTATGCTTTTCCAGTCTGCTCTCAGAAATTTTGCAACAAGTTCACCAAGAAATCCCAGGTTACCTCTGTGAATTGCACACTACAGTTTCCTTCATTTTTTCCCAATACCTGGAAGTTCCTGTATATAGTAATGGTCGTGAGGATCTCTGATTCTTTTCAGTCATGTTTTTTGTATTGAGACATGAGATGAAACAGCCTTATTGCTTTTAGTTTTAGCACATCTGGTTTTTTTCTTAGCATGATGGTTTACTTATTATCTACATGTAAACTTTTTTTTATTTGTGTTTGTTTGTTCCCCAAGCAATTATTTTGACAATCTGTCGTTGACTTCTTAATTAATGTTCCGCATATGAACAATTTTGACTCTCTTTTTGTCGGAATATAAAGGTCTCAGAAAGCTGTATTTTTAATTTTGATGACGCTCTCTCTCCCCACTCCCAGCTTTTACAGTGATCCTTTTGGAAACATCCCTGAGGATAGGTAGAGTTATTTGGGAAGTGCTTGGCTTAACCTGGGTAACAGATTATTATTTTTAGTGCTATAAACCTGCATTGCTTCAAGCTTCAGAGCCACAGTCCTGATTTGTGGCTCACTGCATGGATGCCTGTCTGAATTAAAACAATGTTTGTGAGGCAGCTGAAGAGCTTAGACCTCAGAGATTTAAATTCCTGGGAGGAGGAGGAGGAAGAAAGGACAAAATCCTGTTTCAAAGGCTGTTTCTTCATCTTGAAGATGCCAGACTACAGCTGCCTTCAAATGTCATTTAATTCCAGAAAAACCCTCTACAGGGCCAGACACCAGGACAAATTACTCGGCACTTTGCCTCACAGTGCATCAACTTGAATCCTAGTGAGAGGCAGACCTTAGTTACAGTCTGATTTGAGCAAATCCACATTGTGTGAATGGCAAGAAGAATTTGCTTGTGAACAGATGAATATGTCCCACTCAGTAATGAACAAAATTTGCCTTGACTTGGAAGAAAGTAGACAGGGAGCAATGCAGCATTTGGATTTTATCCAGTGAGAAACAGGGCAAGAAGCCGAAACAACTTACCTGTTTTACAGAACACAAGTACTGATACAGCCAATAGTGCACCTCCAGTGTAAAAAATGGGTTTCTTTCATCTAGTCTGAATTGACTGTCTTTTAGATTAGAACCATTCCCCCACAGTCTGGTCACAGAAGGCCCTACTAAAAATTCCGTCCCATCTCTTTTAGAAGCCCCCTTAAGGTACTGAAAGGCAGCAATCAGGTCTCCCTGGAGCCTTCTCTCTTCCAGGCTGAACACCCCCAGCTCTCCCAGCGTGTCTCCAAAGCAGAAGGGCTCCAGCCCTCCGAGCATTTTGTCCCTCCTCTGGACTAGAGCCAAGAGAACCATGTCCTTCCTGTGCTGGGGACCCAGAGCTGGATGCAGTACTCTGTCATGGTAGCGACGGAGACAATACAAAGCAACACCCTCCATTTCCAGAAGGCTTCAAACCCTGATTTTATTCTAGCATGCATGCTTTTTCTACATTCTTACAAAGCTCCTAAGTTTACACTTGACTCATTGGTCACGAGAGACAAGCCAAGTGCTGATTGGAATAGGCAGTTGGAGGTTTCTCTTATTTTGTCCTTCTTGCTTTCTTGGTTTCTATGTCAACGACCTTGGTAGAAAATTCTTTCAGGGGTAAACATGGATCCTCTTATCAAACTTCTCTCTGGCTTGCTCACAGAAGTCGCTGTAAAAGGCGGGAATCTTTAAAATCAGAGGGTTTTGGGAAAGCTGCAAAAGGCAGGCCTCAGAGACAGCGGAACTGCGATTAGAGCTAAGCATTAACTGTAAGATTTGTCAGCAGAAAAATTATATAAGTAGTGGAAAAGTAAGGACAGATAGTACAATGGTCTGTGTATTAACGCTTGGCTAGAATAACTCCCTAAGCTACAGAAAATATCTCCATCAAGATATTAGGATGTTCTAAGCTTACTAATGGAGCTCTGTGCATTGGGTTTTAAGGCTTACAATACAAGTAGGTATTGTATTGGAAAGAAATAAATCAAACAAATATTGTTTTACCAAAAGATACGTGTGCTTATAGTGATTGGAGAAATTTATTGTCAAGATGCTTTTGCTTTGTGTGATTGGTCAAAAAGCTTTTAAAGTAAGTTGTACCATTAAGTTCTTTGCCTGCTGCCGGGGATGTGAGCTGCTGGCATCTGCCCATTGTCATAACCATGGAATGAGACTGATGCTGGAAAAGAACCAGCTCGAGACGCGTTCCTCAGCAGTCCCGTCCCGTTGGTGATTTGTACATAGAGCCCCGGCCAGCAATATAAAACATCTTCCACAGTACTCCAGGTGGAGTCTCACCAGAGCAAAGAGGTGGAATCACCTCCTTCAACCTGCCGGGCACTCTCCTTTGCATGCACAAGGCTGGCTCATGTCCAGCCTCTCATCTAGCAGCAGCCCCAAGTCCTTCTTGGCCGGGCTGCTCTCCATCCCTTCATGCGCCAACCTGTGAGATCAGCTGGGCAGGGACTGTGTCACAACCCTGGGACAGAGCTGTTGGGCAGGATGAGATCCCTGCCAAAGAAGGCAGATCCCACTCCCCACACAATTCCAGCCTGGCCATGAGGTCACAGCAGGCTCTGGGGTCACAGCAGGCTGAGGGCACAGCAGGCTCTGAGGTCACAGAGTTGCCAGAGCCTCGTGGTTGCACAGCACCACAAGGACCCAGCAGTCAGCCCTTGAGCACAACTGTTGCGGCAGCAGCGGCGGTGGCAGCAGTGGTGCTGACATTGGGACAGCGGTGTCAGGACAGTGGTGGCAGCAAGAGCTGGGGACTGGCAGAGGGCAAGGCACCATGGCCCTTGCTCTGCGCCTCTTCCTCCCGCTCCTCCTGGCCGTGGCCCTGCCTGCCAGGGCTGCCCAGGCTGCTCCGCTGCAAGCGCGGGGAGCAGCTGAGCCGGCAGCCTGGCTCCACTTTCCCGGGACAGCGCTCCCTGCTCCCTGGGAAGTGCTGGGGGATGGTTTTTCCCCTGGGCTTTAGGGAGGGTTTCCTCTGTGGGAGGGAGAAAGCCCCCATGGGCCCTGGGCTGCTCCAGCCGCCCTCCCAGGGATGTTGCACAAGGCAAGGAAATCGTGTGGAGAGTGGCCAGCAGCCAGCCCAGAGCTCCCCAGGCCCCTGGGCAGCTTTGGCCATGGCCATTCTCATCTGGCCCCCACAGCCTTACCCGACCTCCTTGCAGTGCCCAGTTCCCAAAGGCACAAGGGGATCCCAGCAGACCAGGAAATGGTTTTGATCTCTGATCCCTTCTAGCTTGGCATGGCGACATGGCTTATCCGGATGCCCTACAGGATGACAGCTTGAATCTCTTGGAGAATGCTGGAGGCAAGTTTTCTGTGTGCCTTTCCTGAGAGAATAATCAGTGCCTCATGAGCCATTTCCCTTAGCAGCATCACAGGGTTGAAAGATTCTGGAAAACTTGCTCGGCTCCATTCTGGATCCCTGAGGGATCCCACAGAATGGCTGTCAGTGGCAGGAAGGAGCATTTAGCTGTCCATCTTCCTTCCGTGTGCAATTCCAGTGTGCGCTTCCCTGTGCTCTGTGCAGCCAGGAAGAAGAGCAGAGAGGGAAGGGGCCGGGCCCAGGGCTGTGCCCCGGGGCTGTGCCTTTTGCAGCTTCTTTGCCGGCCCCGCGGTGCCTGAGCTGCTCCTGCTGCTGCTGCCAAGCCCTGGCCCTGCCTGGGGCTGGGTTTAGAGCTGCTGGCAGCTCCAGGGAATCCTTTCTCCCCCGTGGATGGCCCTGCCAGGGGCTCCTTCCATGCCAGTGTGGTGCCACCGCAGGCACGTGGTCCCCCTGGCCCTGCTCCTGAGTGGAAGGCAGAGCTGAGGGAGTGCTTTGCAGGGCACCAATCACCCAGGGGCACTCACTGCCACTCTGGCCTGAAGGGGACATGGAACAACTTTCTGTTAAGGTCCTTCTCCATGGAAGAACTCAGACACTGGAGACAAGAAATCCCTGGAGGCAGCCAGACACCTGGACCAGATGCTGAGTGATCTGGAGAGACGCCGTGGTGGGTGCATTTCCCTCAGCCTTCCCCTGGGACTCAGCAGCCGGGGGCTTTCCCTGCACATCTGGACACGCCGTGCCCGGCACAGAGGGAAGGGATCCATGGCAGCCTGGCTGCCCCGCTGCTGCTTTCCTGCCCTGCAGGGCTGTTTCCCAGCCTGGCCTGGCTGCAGCTTCTCCCCAGCCTCTGCGGGAAGGCATTTGGCATCAGCTGGCAGGGAGCCCAAACTGCACCATGGGCCCGAGATGCCTGCAATTTCCCGGTCTCCGGGTAGATCAGGAATGGCACCTGTGTGTAGAAGGGAGTGGCCTGGCCAATCCCAAAAGTTTTGATGATTTCCTGAACCATGAGTTTGTCCAGTATTGCCTCTTGAAGATGCCATCTCCCAGAAGGGGAACGGCTCCATCTAATGCAGCTGTGCCTCTTCCTGTCTCCAGAGATGAACCGAAAGGCTGTGCTGAAGGCAGCATTTCCTGGAGGAAGCAGTGGCCCATTGGCAGCCCCTGCTGCAGGAAGTGAGGCGATGCCAGGCACAGTCAGAGGAGGTAATTGCTGAGGCTTGAGCTGCCATCTCTGCTGTGTGGCAGTACCTGCCCTCCAGGGATGTTGCACAGGGCGTGCAAAGAGTGTGGAGAGTGGCCAGGAGCCAGCCCAGAGCTCCCCAGGCCCCTGGGCAGCTTTGGCCATGGCCATGGAAATTTGGCCCCTTCAGCCTTACCCGACCCCCTTGCAGTGCCCACTTCCCAAAGGCACAGGGGGATCCCAGCAGACCAGGAAATGGTTCTGATCTCTGATCCCTTCTAGCTTGGGATGGCGACATGGCTTATCCAGATGCCCTATTGGATGACAGCTTGGAGAATTCTCTTGGAGAGATTCTCTTGGAGAATGCTGGAGGCAAGTTTTCTGTGTGCCTTTCCTGAGAGAATAATCAGTGCCTCATGAGCCATTTCCCTTAGCAGCATCACAGGGTTGAAAGATTCTGGAAAACTTGCCCGGCTCCATTCTGGATCCCTGAGGGATCCCACAGAATGGCTGTCAGTGGCAGGAAGGAGCATTTAGCTGTCCATCTTCCTTCCGTGTGCAATTCCAGTGTGCGCTTCCCTGTGCTCTGTGCAGCCACGGAGAAGAGCAGAGAGGGAAGGGGCAGGGCCCAGGGCTGTACCCCGGGGCTGTGCCTTTTGCAGCTCCTTTGCCGGCCCCGCGGTGCCTGAGCTGCTCCTGCTGCTGCTGCCAAGCCCTGGCCCTGCCTGGGGCTGGGTTTAGAGCTGCTGGCAGCTCCAGGGAATCCTTTCTCCCCCGTGGACGGCCCTGCAAGGGGCTCCTTCCATGCCAGTGTGGGGCCACCGCAGGCACGTGGTCCCCCTGGCCCTGCTCCTGAGTGGAAGGCAGAGCTGAGGGAGTGCTTTGCAAGGCACCAATCACCCAGGGGCACTCACTGCCACTCTGGCTTGAAGGGGACATGGAACAACTTTCTGTTAAGGTCCTTCTCCATGGAAGAACTCAGACACAGGAGACAAGAAATCCCTGGAGGCAGCCAGACACCTGGACCAGATGCTGAGTGATCTGGAGAGACGCCGTGGTGGGTGCATTTCCCTCAGCCTTCCCCTGGGACTCAGCAGCCGGGGGCTTTCCCTGCACATCTGGACACGCCGTGCCCGGCACAGAGGGAAGGGATCCATGGCAGCCTGGCTGCCCCGCTGCTGCTTTCCTGCCCTGCAGGGCTGTTTCCCAGCCTGGCCTGGCTGCAGCTTCTCCCCAGCCTCTGCGGGAAGGCATTTGGCATCAGCTGGCAGGGAGCCCAAACTGCACCATGGGCCCGAGATGCCTGCAATTTCCCGGTCTCCGGGTAGATCAGGAATGGCACCTGTGTGTAGAAGGGAGTGGCCTGGCCAATCCCAAAAGTTTTGATGATTTCCTGAACCATGAGTTTGTCCAGTATTGCCTCTTGAAGATGCCATCTCCCAGAAGGGGAACGGCTCCATCTAATGCAGCTGTGCCTCTTCCTGTCTCCAGAGATGAACCGAAAGGCTGTGCTGAAGGCAGCATTTCCTGGAGGAAGCAGTGGCCCATTGGCAGCCCCTGCTGCAGGAAGTGAGGCGATGCCAGGCACAGTCAGAGGAGGTAATTGCTGAGGCTTGAGCTGCCATCTCTGCTGTGTGGCAGTACCTGCCCTCCAGGGATGTTGCACAGGGCGTGCAAAGAGTGTGGAGAGTGGCCAGGAGCCAGCCCAGAGCTCCCCAGGCCCCTGGGCAGCTTTGGCCATGGCCATGGAAATTTGGCCCCCACAGCCTTACCCGACCCCCTTGCAGTGCCCACTTACCAAAGGCACAGGGGGATCCCAGCAGACCAGGAAATGGTTCTGATCTCTGATCCCTTCTAGCTTGGCATGGCGACATGGCTTATCCGGATGCCCTACAGGATGACAGCTTGAATCTCTTGGAGAATGCTGGAGGCAAGTTTTCTGTGTGCCTTTCCTGAGAGAATAATCAGTGCCTCATGAGCCATTTCCCTTAGCAGCATCACAGGGTTGAAAGATTCTGGAAAACTTGCTCGGCTCCATTCTGGATCCCTGAGGGATCCCACAGAATGGCTGTCAGTGGCAGGAAGGAGCATTTAGCTGTCCATCTTCCTTCCGTGTGCAATTCCAGTGTGCGCTTCCCTGTGCTCTGTGCAGCCAGGAAGAAGAGCAGAGAGGGAAGGGGCCGGGCCCAGGGCTGTGCCCCGGGGCTGTGCCTTTTGCAGCTTCTTTGCCGGCCCCGCGGTGCCTGAGCTGCTCCTGCTGCTGCTGCCAAGCCCTGGCCCTGCCTGGGGCTGGGTTTAGAGCTGCTGGCAGCTCCAGGGAATCCTTTCTCCCCCGAGGACGGCCCTGCAAGGGGCTCCTTCCATGCCAGTGTGGGGCCACCGCAGGCACGTGGTCCCCCTGGCCCTGCTCCTGAGTGGAAGGCAGAGCTGAGGGAGTGCTTTGCAGGGCACCAATCACCCAGGGGCACTCACTGCCACTCTGGCCTGAAGGGGACATGGAACATCTTTATGTTAAGGTCCTTCTCCATGGAAGAACACAGACACAGGAGACAAGAAATCCCTGGAGGCAGCCAGACACCTGGACCAGATGCTGAGTGATCTGGAGAGACGCCGTGGTGGGTGCATTTCCCTCAGCCTTCCCCTGGGACTCAGCAGCCGGGGGCTTTCCCTGCACATCTGGACACGCCGTGCCCGGCACAGAGGGAAGGGATCCATGGCAGCCGGGCTGCCCCGCTGCTGCTTTCCTGCCCTGCAGGGCTGTTTCCCAGCCTGGCCTGGCTGCAGCTTCTCCCCAGCCTCTGCGGGAAGGCATTTGGCATCAGCTGGCAGGGAGCCCAAACTGCACCATGGGCCCGAGATGCCTGCAATTTCCCGGTCTCCGGGTAGATCAGGAATGGCACCTGTGTGTAGAAGGGAGTGGCCTGGCCAATCCCAAAAGTTTTGATGATTTCCTGAACCATGAGTTTGTCCAGTATTGCCTCTTGAAGATGCCATCTCCCAGAAGGGGAACGGCTCCATCTAATGCAGCTGTGCCTCTTCCTGTCTCCAGAGATGAACCGAAAGGCTGTGCTGAAGGCAGCATTTCCTGGAGGAAGCAATGGACCATTGGCAGCCCCTGCTGCAGGAAGTGAGGCGATGCCAGGCACAGTCAGAGGAGGTAATTGCTGAGGCTTGAGCTGCCATCTCTGCTGTGTGGCAGTACCTGCCCTCCAGGGATGTTGCACAGGGCGTGCAAAGAGTGTGGAGAGTGGCCAGGAGCCAGCCCAGAGCTCCCCAGGCCCCTGGGCAGCTTTGGCCATGGCCATGGAAATTTGGCCCCCACAGCCTTACCCGACCCCCTTGCAGTGCCCACTTCCCAAAGGCACAGGGGGATCCCAGCAGACCAGGAAATGGTTCTGATCTCTGATCCCTTCTAGATGAGCATGCTAGCAAGGCTTCTCCAGCAGCTGGGATGGAAGATGGTTTGGAACCCTTGGTAGATTCTGGAGGTAACTTCTCGACTTCCCCTCAGTGAATAATCACTGACAACCTGGCAGGAAGCAGGTGACAGAAACTCCTGTGCCTGTTGAGTTACAGGTGTGTCTGCAGGGAGGACATTTCAGGCTCCTTTCCTGGTTGCTGCGCACAAGCCCGGCTCCCATCGCAGGGGTGAGTTGTGTGTCCCTGCTGACCCCACAGGCTGAGCCCTGGTTTTGTGGGATCCATTCCGGGGGAAATGGACATGCATTCTCTTAAGGTCCGCCGAGAGGGAGGAACAGAGCTACTAAACACATGAAGTCCCTGGAGGCATCGAAACACATGGACCAGATGCTGAGTGATCTGGAGAGACGCCGTGGTGGGTGCATTTCCCTCAGCCTTCCCCTGGGACTCAGCAGCCGGGGGCTTTCTCTGCACATCTGGACACGCCTTGCCCGGCACAGAGGGAAGGGATCCATGGCAGCCTGGCTGCCCCGCTGCTGCTTTCCTGCCCTGCAGGGCTGTTTCCCAGCCTGGCCTGGCTGCAGCTTCTCCCCAGCCTCTGCAGGAAGGCATTTGGCATCAGCTGACAGGGAGCCCAAACTGCACCATGGGTCTGCAATCCCCTGCAATTTCCCGGTCTCCGGGTAGATCAGGAGTGGCAGCTGTTTGTAGAAGGGAGGGACCTGTGGCAGCCCCAAGAGCCGTGGCCTTTTCCTGATCATTATCCATGTCTTTGAAAAGTAGAACTTGCTGAAGATGCCATCTCTCCAATGGGGAATGGTTCCACCAGATCCAGCTGGCCCTTTTCCTTTCCCCAGAGATGGACCAAAGGGCTTTGCTGAAGGCAGCACTTCCTGAAGGAAGCCGTGGCTCCGTGCCAGCCCCCGATACACGAAGGGAGGAGATGCCAGACAGTGCCACAGAAGGTGATTGCTGTGCCAGGCTCTGCCAGGCTGAGCAATCCTGCTGGGGTCCCTCCGTGGGAGACACGTCCTGAAACCTGGGAGTGGCTGCACGGGGTGCCCATGGTGGGGAAAGGGCAGAGAGGGAGAGCAAGGCTCCTGTGTGTCCTGACAGGGCCTGACTCTGTCCCCTGGGGCTGGGGGAGCTGTCACAGGGCAGGGAGGGCCAGGGCTGGCAGGGGCTGCTCAGGGATGGGTTTGGCCCGTGTCCCTCGAAGCAGCGACTGCCCAAGCAGCTGCGCTGGCCCCAGGCTCTCCTCCCGGCCTGCTGGGCTTTGTTGGGTGGCACAGCCTGTGCCAAGGGGCGGCAAGGGGCCTGCAGGCCCCAGCTCTGGGGGAAACAGAGAACGTCCTGGCCGTATCCACCGTGCTGCCAGCTCGGCAGTGCAGCACAGCACGGGCTCACGCTCCCCACTGCTCCCACAGACGTTATCACTGAAACAGGAATATTTGCCCCGGATCCAGTGTGCCTCCCAAGAATTGTCTGCCCCCAGGATGTGCGCAGGTCCTGCATGATAGGCACGGTGGTGACACTGTTCACCGTGCCCCTCGTGCTGATCGGCTGCTATCTTGGCATTCGGAAGCTGTACCAGAGCAGACGGTCAGTTGTTGATTTTTCTCCACAGCTTTCTTGTAACTCTGCTCATAGCATTGGTAGCCTGACTCGTAGTCATGCTGCACTGGAGCTGTGGCCAGTCCGTGGTTGTCCAAAGAACTCTGCTGAGGGCTCTGCTGCTGCCCAGTGCTTTCATTGGCCTCTTCATTGCTGGGCCTTGTCCTGGGGGGCCCGCTGGGGCTGCAGCCAGTGCTGGCTCCCACTGAGGCTGCCAGGCCAAGAGCAGCCCCGGGGGCACAGGGCAGAGGCAGAGCAAGTTCTCAACAGTATTTGGGCCACACAGTTCAGGACAGGACAGTGCTTATTTAGTAGCTCATGTAAAGTTTCATGGTGACAGTGATGTTACCAGACAAGCAAATTTGCTCCAGTTCAGTGTTCACAAAATCCAACCTGATGAATGTTTGGCTTTGGCCTTGAGGCTTTGCTCTTTGTGTGAGCCCTGTTCTGGATTGATTCCCACTCAGTCTTGGAGCCTGTTTTGGGTGAAGGCTCATCCCGGCCCTGACCCTTGGCAGTTCTGGGCTCAAAGGCACCGCCGAGGCCGCACTGCACGTGACTGGGCTTCAGGGCTCCATTAGCAAAGGGCTTTGAGAAGTTTAAATTACTGTATTCTTACTCTTTGGTTTTCTTTATGGAATTCCTTCCCTTTTTTTTAAACTTAATTTTAAAAAAACAAATTCTTTTCCAGTGCTTTTTCCAGTTATTTGAGATAGTGAATGATGGCTGGACCATCGAGGATCTCGTCTCAACTGTGGTAGCTCTATTCCCCTTCCTCTCTTTTCTCTCTATTTCCCTTTTCTGTCCCTTCTATCACATTTGCTGTTGGTACCTAAATAAAGATGCATTTGTTGTGATTAAACTGATGGTCCCTTGCCATTTGCAGTTTTGCACTTTTGGGATCGGTTAACAAACCATCACAAACACCCCGCAAGAGTGGATCGTGACCGGTTGTGGGGGATCCTTCGCTCTCTTGGATGGGGGAGGGAGCGGGGAAATGGAATCAAGATGAGACAGGGATCAGCCAGCCCCACGCCAGGCAGCGTTTTCTCCTCTGAGAGCTCCTCTGAGCAGAGCGAGCTGGTGAAGCCTGCGGAGCAAATGAGAGCCGGGACTGAGGGAAAGGCTGGCTGGGAAGGAGTCAGATAAACCCGTGTGGGCATTTCCCTTTCCAAGGGGCTCCTGGGGAGACAAAGGAGACAAGAAGGATTCCCCACCTCACGACATTTCCTTTTTTCCGTCAGTAGCCCTATTGCAGTCACTGCATACAAGAGTTTACTTGATCCCCTTGATGCCAGGGAGCACCAAGAACTTGAACCTTGCTGGAGTCCAGCCCTGCCTGCCTGTCACCGAGCAGAGGGGAAAGATGCAGAACCTGGGCAGGGGTTGAGTCAAATTGGCATTTTGCCACTTCTGACTACCTCCCAGCTTTTGCAGCAGGGCGACAACGCCATCGCTGCAAACCCCTCCCTTTTGCAAGGTACACGTGGACCTCGCTGGAAGCTCAGGGCTCTTGAAGGGGCTGCTGCAGTCGGCAACAGGTGCTGTTGTTGAACTTTTCACATTGCTTAACCCCCCCTGCCAAATGCCATCAAGTGGCTGAGGAAGGACACAAAAAGATTACCCTGGAGGAAGGGAGGCCAAAAGCTTGGAAAAGGATGAAAGAAATGCTCTGATCATGATGATGACAAAAAAATAGAACGATTTCTTTTTGACAGCAAATGAACACCCGCCGCCCTCCAGCCCTCCCAGCCTGGCAGGCCGAGCGGAGCCGTTTCCATGGCATGAGGTGCTGGCAGCCTGCAGAGAGAAACCAGAGAGCCACAGTCAGTCACAGAAGGCTCCTGTGCCCTGTCCTGCCATGGCCTGTGCCCAGGCCAGGCTGCTGGCTGTGCTCAGAGCCCAAACCTCCCGAGCCATTCTCTTGTTTCGAGAGAAGGGCAGCGTGGGAGGCCACGTTCCACCTCCTCCGCTTCAGCACAGCACAGCAGCCTCCTCAGCAGCTGCACAGGCGGGATGCCTGTGTGCCCGCTGCCCTCTGCCCGAAGCCCTTCTGCCAGCCCAGCTGTGGAGCCGGGTACCCACCTCTGCAGACCTGCTGCCAGGAGAGGAGCCGATCCCACACGAGGTCCTCATCCTTCTTGAAGGGGATGTCCCCGCAGGCCGTGACCCCTGGGGTAGCGCTGGCACTGGATGTGCTCCACGGACGGTGCAGGCGCTTCCCTGTCCGGTCTGGGCACCAGGTGTAATCTTCCTGGGAAAATAAAGAACAATTGCATGAAAGTCAATTCAAAACAAGACCTGGAAACAAGAAGAAGCTACACAGCCTGTCACCGTTTCATGGGCCTGAGGAGGGTCTGACCACTCCATGCGAGAATGAAACCTGTCCATGGGTGGGGAAAAACCCCACCTTTCCCACCCATAAACACACCCCTTCCTCGAGGGCCTGCAAAGCAGACCAGCTGGGGCACGGCTTCAGAACCCATCCCCCTCTGCTGCCCCCATCCACATGGATGGATGCTTTGTCAGGCTGGCTGACCCCGCCCCAGCCCGTGCCAGGCTGGCTGGCAGAAGCTGTCAGCAAGGCCAGGAGCCGGCTCCCCTTCCACAACATCCGTCCCCTGTCCCACCAAAAAGCAGCTCGGCAGCCGGGGGAAAAATTAATATTCCCCAGCGCCGCCGAGCGGGGAACCTGCGGCGCGTGGCCAGGCCGAGCCCTGCCATGCCTGGAAGCACGAGCATCCCCCCGCCCCTGCGCCGGCTGGGGACTCATCTTGATTTCATCGGGGCGCAGAGCGTGTCCTCCAGGAAGGGGCCGCAGCCAAAGCCGGTCGGCTTTGCCCCGCCAGCGGCCAGCTCCAGGATGGTGTTCCCAGCTCCACGTGGTGCTCCAGAAGAACACGCCAGCTGTGCCTCGGCTTGCGGGGACATCCCGATGCCATTGAGCTGCAGGGGGATGTTTCACCTGTTCCAGTCCGTGGCACCTTCACCGCACTGCCACCACTTCTCCAGTGGCACGGGGAGCACTGAGCCGCTCCCTCCACAACTCGCCGGGGACCAGCGGAAGCATCTCCTCAGCTGCGCTCTCTCCTCCATGCTGCGGCCGCAGGGAAACGCTCCGGGGTTTTCTTGGAGTGCCACGAGACGCGTGCAGCTGGTGCTTGCTGGGCCCCTGGATCCTACTGAGCACAGGGATGGGTCTCTGCTGTCTCCTGGGCCAGGCAGGGCTCCTGCAGCCAAGAATGCTCAATAAGGTCTTCCAGTGATGGCCTGTCTGCGGGGTCCATGGATAAACACCACCTGATGAGGTGCTGGCACTCTGCAGAGAGAAACCAGAAACCGCCGCTCAGCGGGACAAGGCTCCTGTCCATGCTCTGCCACATTCCACGGTGCCCAGGCCACACTAGGAGTGCTCGGAGCTGCAGCCAAATGCTTCCCATCGATCCTCCCTTCCGGAGGAAAGCAGCACAGAGGCACACGTGCCACCTCCTCCAGCTAAGCCCAGGAGATCAACCGCCTCACTAGCTGCAAGAGCAGGACACTGATGTGCCAGCTGCCCCCTCCCAGCCCCGTTCCTCCTCCCCAGCCTTGAAGGCGCATCCCCACCTTGAGACACCCGGGGCGGGAAGAAGAGCTGGCCCCGGACGATGTCCTCGTTTGTGTGGAAAGGAAGGTGCCCACAGACCAGGTCATAGAGCAGGATGCCCAGGGACCAGATGGTGGCTGGCTGGCCATGGTAGCAGCCAAAGAGGATCCACTCCGGTGGGCTGTACTCCGGCGTTCCTATGGGACACGGGCACAGCTCATCAGGCCGATGCTGCTCCCTCCCTCCCTCCCTCCCAGCCCGCCCCCGTTCCACAACAGCCAGCCCCTGCCCCGCCGAAAAGCAACTTGGCTGCAGCCGGCTGAGGGAGGATTCTGCACCCTCCCCTCCCTCTCTCCCTCTTTCCCCTCTGCCAGCCAAGGGGGGAACCTCCACTGCCCGGCTGGGCCCCGGCTTTGGGCTCACCTGACATCCGGGTGTAGAACGTGTCCTGGAGGATCGTGCCGCAGCCGAAGTCGATGAGCTTCGCCTCGCCCGTGGCCAGGTCGACGAGGACGTTCTCGGCCTTGATGTCGCGGTGCAGGACGCCGTGGCTGGTGCAGTGCCGCACGGCCTCCAGCACCTGGCGGAACAGCCCCCGCGCTCCATCAGGAACCCCTGCTCGTGCAGGAAGTCCCAGAGGTCCTGACAGCGCTGCGGACGCTCCATGACCAGCGCGAAGCCGTCGGGCAGCTCGAACCAGTCCAGGAGCCGCACGACGCCGCGGAAGCCAGGGCACGACACCATCCACAGCAGCGCCAGCTCCAGGGGCACCAGGGCGCCGTTGTGCTGCGGGGGGACCGCGATGCCCTCAGCGGGGCCGATGCTGCGCCGCGCCTCGGCCACCCCCTGCCCGGCCCCGCCGCCGCTCGCCATTGCCCGGCCCGGGACGCTGCGCGGGCCCCGCTCACTCCCCGCTCGCTCCCCTCGCAGCCTTCCGGCTGCCACCCTGCCGGGCCTCGCCTTAGCCCCGCCCGGCACGCCCCGCCGCCTTCTCCCGCTGGCCCCGCTCACTCACCAGCCGCGCCCACTCCGGGATGCGATCGCGGCACACTCGCTTGATGGCCACCTGCAAGCCAAGGCGAGCGCCGGGCTGAGCTCGCTGCCCGCCGCCCGCCGCCCCCTCCGCTCGGACCCCGTCTCTTACCGGGGCGCCGTCGGCGAGCCGGGTCCCGGAGTAAACGCTGCCGCAGCCACCGCTCCCCAGCAGCGGGCCCTCCCGGTAGAGCTGCTCCAGGGGAGGCTTCTCCGCCCGTGCGGACGGCACCGCGCTCCCGCTCTTCTGCCCCGGCAACCCGAGCGCCCGGCGCGCTGCTGCTTGCCGAGCCGCCCCGGGCTGCGGCGGCTCGGGGCCGGCGGCCGAGCTGACGAGCGGCGGAGCTCGGAGCGGGGAAGCCGCCGGCGACGCTGTCGGCGACGGGGCGGGCGCGGGGCAGCAGCAGGGCGGCTGCGGGCGGAACCGCGGCAGGGGCTTCGCTCGGGGCCGCGGCCTCGGCCGGGGCCGGGCCAGAGCCCGCGCCAGGCGGAGCCAAAAGACCGCGCTGCTCCGCCAGCACCAGAGCGAGCGGCACTTCCAGCGGCACCACAGCCAGTACGGAGAGAGCCCGGCGGAGGCGGCTCCGCGGCGGGACGGGCAGGGGCGGGCACGGGGCGGCCCCGCCGAGGGGCGCCTTGCGGGACGCGGCATCAGCCGGGCTGGGAGAGGCGGGACACAGACGGGATGGGACGGGAGTGGAGTGAGTGTGAGAGGGAGAAGGGGATGGGAAGCGAGTGGAAAGTCGAGCGGAAAACCGGTCGAGAGAAGCGCTGCTGCTGCTGCTGCTGCTGCTGCTGCCGCTGCTGCTGCTGCTGCTGCTGCTGCGGAACCGCCGCGCGCCCCGCGGAACGAAAGAGAGAAACAAACAAATAAAACCCCAAAGGAATTCCTATTAGAGAAGTGACCAAATCAAACAATGTAGCAATAAAGAAGAGTTGGCTTGTGGCTTCTTTCTTCTTTGGCTGAGGTGAAGCATTTCATGGGGAAGAATTGCCTCTTCTGACACTTTCCAACAGTTTTTGGACAGGAGTGCAGCATTTAATTTTCAAGTAGAAAAGGGAAATCGTGTCATTAAATTCATCTCTTTTCATCCTCTGTTGAGACAGTTGCAGACTGCCAAAGGACATGGTCTGCAGTGTGGAACTTGGGGCCAAGTTTGTTTTTCTGCCAGAGGATGAGGAGGGGAAGTATCCCAGAATCATGGAGTCGTGGCATGGTTTGGCTCGGAAGGGATCTGAAAAATCACACGGCTGCAACCCCCCTGCTGTGGCTGGGCACCCCTTGTACTAGCCCGGCTTGTCTAGAGCTCCATGCAGCCTGGCCTTGAGCACTGTCAGGGATGGGACAGCCACACCTTCTCTGGGCAACCTGTTCCAGGAGAGTCTTTTTTCTGAATCCCTCACCTAAACTGACTCTCTTTCCATTTGGATCCATTCTCCCTTGTCCTGTCCTTGCCTGCCCTCCTACAAAGCCCCTGTCCAGCTTTCTTGTAGGTTGCCCTCAGGTCCTGGAAGGCCACAGTTGGATCAAGTCTCAGTCTCTTGGCCAGGCTGAGGAAGCCGAGCTGTGTCGGCCTTTCCTTGCAGGAGAGGAGTGTTATCAATACATATTATAATATTGGCTTTTCCATAATATTAAAATAGATTTTATATGTGCAATGTTAAAGTAACTTTGTTGCAAAGATATAGTTTCTAATTTTGTTGTTAATTAAGCTTAGACATAGTAGTGCAATAGCTGACAGAAATCTGCTTGTGTTAAAATGCCTGCTTGGATGGGATAACATCCAATGAACACAGGATGAGGACACCTGCTACAGCTCTGCCAATGATCAGCACTCACCGTCTGAAGGCAATGTGGACCAAGGCCCGAATTGGAAGTGATAAAGAGAAGGAGCCAAACTCCAGCCAGGAAACACGCATGCTCTGAAAAGGCGAACCCAAGGAGGGGCCATGTAAAATAGTTCCTGGAAAATGTAAACTAGGTTATGGATATGGAGAAGGGGCTGTGAATATGCAACAGGCTGATGTGAGGGAAAAGGTATTTAAGGGGGATCCCCGAAGGTAACAGGGTGCTCTTGGCTGAGTGCCAAGATGCACCTGGCCATAAATAACCTTTGCTCCATGGTCCTTGTATCCTATTGTCCTTTATTAAACTTTTTACATTTTCTCAGGAGAGTGAACATGTTTTTCACATGGGCTACACATGCTTATACACAATTCTAGAAAGATTAGTAATTTTTTACTACAATGATTGGGTGAACCATCACATAAACAAACTTATCCATTTTGCAACATCTCTTGCTCATAGAAGTTGATTCAATCCTCTTTCTTGATTCAGTCTTCTTGCAGTCTTCAAAGCTCTGTTTCTTCTTGCCAAGGCATTCTGACTATCAAATCTTTTATGCTAATCAGGTCCAAAGTTCATCAGCACACTTCTCTCCTGGCAGCATGGCTGTGTCTACGCAAGCAGGGAAACACTAATCTAGAGAATTCCACTAAGGTGAAGGCAGCCTCAGCCTCCCCTGACCGAGCTGCCGGGTATGATCTGTCAGATCCCCTTGAAGGAGCCTCTAGTATGTATGGCCAGGGAAGAAATGGGAACCAGGGCTAGAGGGGCCCTGCCTCGAGCCAGGGAGAGGCACGGGAAAACCGGATCTCTGGTCAGTGTGGATCCGATGGCCTGGCACATCAGAGCCACAGAAATATGAAACCTTAGCTGATACTGGTGCGCAGTGTGCCCTGATACCATGGGGACATGTGGGGGCAGAACCTGTTTCCATTGCCGGGGTGACGGGGGATCGATCGCAGCAATTGACCCTGTTGGGAGCCGAGGTGAGCCTGACTGGGAAGGAGTGGCAGAAACATCCCATTGTGACCGGCCCAGAAGCCCCGTGTATTCTGGGCATAGACTTCCTCCAGAATGGCTACTACAAAGACCCAAAGGGACTCAGGTGGGCTTTTGGCATAGCTGCTGGAGAGGCAGAGGACATGAAGCAGTTGAACACCTTGCCTGGACTATCAGAGCACCCATCTGCAGTAGGACTCCTGAGGGTGGAAGAGCAACGAGTGCCAATTGCCACCTCGACAGTGCACCGCCGGCAGTATTGAATGAATCGGGATGCCGTGATCCCATCCACAGAATGATCCGTGAGCTGGAGAGCCAAGGGGTGGTCAGCAAAACCCACTCACCCTTCAACAGCCCCACTTGGCCTGTGCACAAGTTGACAGAAAATGGAGATTGAGTGTGCACTATCATGCCTTGACTGAAGTGACTCCACCGCTGAGCGCTGCTGTGCCGGACATGCTGGAGCTCCAGTACAAGCTGGAGTCCAAGGCAGCAAAGTGGTACGCCACTGCTGACATTGCTAACGCGTTTTGCTCCATTCCTCTGGCAGCAGAATGCAGGCCTCAGTTTGCTTTTACCTGGAGGGGCGTGCAGTACACCTGGAACCGACTGCCCCAGGGGTGGAAGCACAGCCCCACCAGCTGCCATGGACTGATCCAGGCTGCACTGGCAAAGGGTGAAGCTCCAGAACACCTGCAGTACATCGATGGCATCATTGTGTGGGGGAACACAGCAATGGAAGTATTTGAGAAAGGAGAGAGGATCGTCCACATTCTGCTGGAAGCCGGTTTTTGGAGAATGCACATTCCTGAGTAAAACCAGATTTTGAGCCCTCTCTACCTGGTCACCCACAAAAAGAACGATTTCCACTGGGGCCCTGATCAGCAACAAGCCTTTGCCCAGACCAAGCAGGAGATCGCTCGTGCAGTAGCCCTTGGCCCAGTCAGGACGGGACCAGAGGTGAGGAATGTGCTCTACTCTGCAGCCAGGAACAATGGCTTGTCCTGGAGCCTTTGGCAGAAGGTGCCTGGGGAGACTCGAGGCCGACCACTGGGATTCTGGATCCAAAGCTACAGAGGGTCTGAAGCCAAGTACACTCCCACAGAGAAGGGAATCTTGGCCGCCTATGAAGGAGTTCAAGCTGCCTTGGGGGTGATTGGCACAGAAGCACAACTCCTCCTGGCACCCCGACTGCCGGTGCTGGGGTGGATGTTTCAAGGAAAGGTTCCCACATCCTGCCACGCCACCGACACCACACAGAGCAAGTGGATTGTGTCGCTTTTCGTTCTTGTCTTCTCTCTCCGGCTTCCTTGTTTTCGCCCGGTCGCTGTTTCCCGGAGCGCTGGCCAGACGCTTCCGGGAGCAGCCGGAGAGAGACAGGAGCGACAAACTCCTTTGTGGTTCGTCTGATGCGGACACAGTTATTTAGAGAGTGCTGGCGAGACCGAGACAAAGAGACTCAAGAGATTGGACACTTGTTGTGCAGTCCAAAGTAGGTTGTATTTGCCCGATCGCTGCACGTACAAGTGACCCCGATCTTGGGTCCAGACAAAGGTTTTATAGGGAAAATAAGAGATAAGGTGAAACCAATAGAACAATGCCCAGTGTGAATACATTATAGGTAAAATCCAATGGGAATAACTCCAGGGGGAAGGATGAATACACGTAAAAATACAGAATAGAAACTCCAGCTTTAGGTTTAGGAAATAGAAACTCCCATCTCAAATTCACAAAGCCCTTTTGCTCCATTTGCGTAGCTGCACACTGCAACATCTCCCTCTTTTTTATTTAATAAAATGAACGGAGCTTTGGGGGAAGGAGAAACTGCGGCTATCAACCTGCAGTGTTGTTTTGTTTTCCATCTTCCCACCATTCTCTTCCCGTGGTGGCAGCAGCAACCACAACAGGTGCGGAGGCTGCAAACTTGGAGGAAACAATGCTAAAAATGATTCGCTTGAAAATCCCAAATGATAGCAAAACTAAAAAGATTGCAACTACAAAATAACAAATGTCCTTTAGAAGGGACAACACCCACCCAGAAAGATCCCAGCCCTTAAACATGCCCTTGAACCAGTCCTCATTCTCCTGCTTCACGCTGCCAATGAGGTTTCTCATCTCCTGGATGGATGATTGAACACTTTGGCCTTTTGATGACAAGTTGAAGCAACACAATCCCTCAAATTCTTTGCATCCATGCCCATGTGCCAACAGCAGGAAATCGATAGCTGCCCTGTTTTGCAGGGTGGCTTTCCTGGTAATTTCCTCATCTGCAAGGAGGTCACTCAAGGCTGCCGATGTTAAACTTGCCTGCTTCGTCACCCAGCATTCCAAATTGCCTAATTCATTCAATGCTTTGGCTGCTGCTACCATGGTTGGAACACAGAGACAGCAACCCTTTTTGATTTTGCCCAATGGTAAATTTCAGCATCACAATGTTCATCAAATTGACTTGCACTCCGTTTAGTAATTTTTGTTTCACCTTTTGTTTGCCCAATTGGAATTTGAGTCATGTTGGGGGAAGCAAGGGAAAGACGCCCCAGAGTGCATGGACCTCCAACCAGACGAGAAGGGATTCCTGGATATGCTCTATCCCCACAGATGAAAAACATTCCCTTTTCCAGCTTGCGGGGATAGAAATCCGTGGTGCTAGGGACCTCTAAAACAGCAACAGCTGTGCACCATTGGCTTGCTCTGAATTCCATCTTGTATTGTCTGACCTGTGCATACAGTTTTATTTCGTTATCTGGTGAAAAATTGAACTGAACGCAAAATTCAGCTTTTGTGGAGCCCAGTAGTTCCAATTCCTGGGGCTCCCCATCAGCAGTGGGCAAGTCTAGAACAAACTTTTGCCACAGAAGCAGGGGATTCTGAACAGGTATTTTAACACGTTCTACAACATCCTTGTGCTTGTAGAACTCTGCCCAGATATTTGGGGGATTGTTTTCATTCAATTCAGTTTGCAAATGGATCAAAGACTGTGGAAATTCTTGCCCCTTGCTTGGAATCCCTACTAGGCATGTGGACATTGGATTTTCTGCTGAGGCAGTGGCTAAACGCAGGTGTTCTTGTTTCAAGGCTTGGGCAAGGGTGACCCACACATTTTTTCGTGGCTGAGGGACGATCCATGCGTCCCCTGTGGGCAGGTAGAAGGTCATTTTCTGGAGCCAAACGAGGAGCAGGAACATAGAAATTGACATTCTTCTAATCTGAAAGAAAAATGAAACCATACAACAGGGTAAACTAACTATAAAAATTCTGCCAGTATAAAGGAAAAACAGGAATTAGGGTTCTCTTCCTCCCTTGCGGCGTTTCCTGTTTGACACAACGGCGTCATCTATGGGATCTTCTGAAGCATCGGGGGGGTTACTCTGTGTTGGACTCCCCCCCCATCCAGGAGTGTAGGGTTTGACCCATTTCTTAGGAATCCACCTGAGACCGGAGGGTGTGGACACGCACGCATACCCCCGTCCCCAAGTGATGAGCTGGTGTGGACCCTGGATTTCTCCAGAGTCTGGATCCCTAATTATCACTGGAGGTCTCTCGTCAGGCTTGAGCTGTTGATGTTGTTTAAAATGTCGCAGGACTGGCGGCTCAGGACTATCAAAAGAACAATTTAAAAAGTTAATAGTAAAAAGAGCTTTGCAGAGCCTGAGTTGTGGAGAAACAACTTGGATATCTCCCCGCTGGCAAAGAAGGACCTTTTTCAAGGTCTGATGTGTTCTTTCTATCACAGCCTAGCCTGTGGGGGAGTGTGGAATTCCAGTCCGATGATTCACCCCCCATTCCTGTAAAAACTCACCAAACGCCTTTGAAATATAAGCTGGGCCATTATCAGTTTTGATAGTGGTGGGGACCCCCAAGGTCGCGAATGCTTGCATGAGGTGTTTTTTTGCATCTGCGGCCTTTTGTCCTCCGTGGGCCGAGGCAAAAACTGCTCCGGAGAAGGTGTCTACTGAAACATGGATATGTTGAAATCTCCCGAATTCTGGAATGTGAGTAATGTCAGTTTGCCACAATTCACAACTGCGGAGTCCCCTTGGTTTCACTCCTGAACTCAGGGCTGGTAAAGTGGACTCCTGACACTCGGGGCAAGCAGCCACAATTGCCTTGGCTTGGTCACGCCGCAGGTTGAATTGGCGGACCAGACCTGGTGCATTCTGATGGAACAATTGATGGCTTAGTTTGGCCTGTTCTAAAATGTTTGGCTGGCCAGCCAGCTGTACAGAAGCGGCCAAAGCATCTGCTTTGCGGTTGCCTTCTGCGATAAAACCTGGGAGGTCAGTGTGTGATCGCACGTGCATTATGAAAAAAGGCTGCTCTCGGTAGGAAACTAGATGGATCAATTTCGAGAGTAAACTAAAGATTGCTGGATTGGAAACTTCCTTGAGCACTGCATGTTCTGCTCTGGACACAACACCTGCTACATATGCTGAATCTGTAACTATGTTAATTGGTTCTGAAAACCTCTCAAAGGCTCTGACTACAGCGTCCAGCTCAGCAACTTGTGGAGAACCTTCTACAACCTTTACATCAGCTTCCCACTGCTGAGTCTGTGGGTCCTTCCATGTGATCACCGACTTGTGGGACCCTCCTGACGCGTCGGTAAAAATAGTCAATGCCTTCAGTGGTTCACTGCTCTGAATGCTTTTTGGAATCAATTCAAACTGTATTTCAAACAGTCTGTGACCTGGATGGTTAATGGAAATTTGTCCGGTATAGCTGTCTAAGGAAAACTGTAAGTTTTCATTTATCTGGAGCAGGTACTCAAGTGTTTCCTTTGAGAGTCTCCCCGTAGATATTCTAATAGGGAGATGAATGCACATGAAATCACACCCTGCCAACACCCGCAGGCGAGCCTTGGCCCTCATGATCAGCTGGGCCATCAACTCTTGTGGCTTGGTGATACTTTTGGACAACTGATGACCCAGGAACACCCACTCTATGATTAAGAGAGGATCCTTTTGGTCTGTGTCCCACTGGAAAATCAACCCATGCAGGTGTGGCAACTTACCAAGGATGATAAATCGAAAGGGCAGGCCCTCACAGCATCTGTGGGCCTGTCTGTCTGCCAGGGTAGACTGAATTCTCTCCAAGGCAGCCCTGGCCTCTTGGGTCAGAGCTCTCGGGGAGTCTAACTCTTCTCCCCCTTTCAATAAATTGAAAATGGGGGATAAATCTGCCGTGGTGAGCCCCAATCAGGGTCTGACCCAGTTCAAAGACCCACACAACTGGTGGAGGTCCCGTAGTGTCTTTGGGTTGTCATTTATCATTGGCCTTTGGGGCGTGATGGTCTTGTTGCTAATGTCAAGACCCAGATATTTCCGAGGCGGCAGGTGTTGCACCTTTTCCTTCTGCAACTCAAATCCAACCTCCGACAAGGCTGTGATAGTGTCCTCTAACGCCTCTGCAAGTACATTGTCACTGTTAGCACAGACAAGGACATCATCCATGTAATGATAAAAAATGCAGTCTTCCCACTTGGCACGCACTGGGGATAAAACTTTGTCAACGTACCACTGGCAAATGGTAGGAGAGCATTTGAGGCCCTGAGGTAGGACTTTCCAGTGGTAGCGTTTCATGGGAGCCTCTCTGTTTATGGAAGGTACAGAGAAGGCGAAGCATGGTGCATCATCTGGGTGCAGGGGAATTTGAAAGAAGCAATCTTTGATGTCTATCACTGCCAATTTCCAGTCTTGGGGGAGCATAGATGGAGAAGGCATCCCTGGTTGAAGAGCTCCCAAATCTTCAATTACATTATTAATTTTTCTGAGATCGTGGAGGAGTCGCCACTTGTTTGTCCCCGGTTTCTTAATCACAAAAACCGGCGAATTCCAAGGGCTGTTGGTTTCCACTATATGTCCCTTCACTAATTCATCCTTCACAATCTGAGTGAGCGCTCTTAGCTTTTCTGTGTGCAACGGCCACTGCTCTACCCAAACGGGCGTATCTGTGAGCCACTTGAGTTTTTGGGTAGGGCGCTCTTCAGTGGCCGCACCTAAAAACCCTGGGGGGTTGGTAGTTCTAATTTTGCCCCCCACTGAGTCAGAGCATCCCTTCCCCAGAGAGTAAACTTTGAATCTAAAACGAATGGGCGTAGAGATGCTAACTGCCCATTCGGACCCTCAATTTGAACCGTGTTCCTAGACTGCTGTGCCAATTGTGGACCTCCCATACCTAAAACTGGGTTGCCCACACTTTCAAGCTCCCATTGTTGAGGCCATTTGTGTGAGGGAATGACTGTTACATCTGCCCCCGTGTCCATCATCCCCTGAAGTTGAATGGAATGCCCCTCGCTCTTAAGACCACACCACACGAGGGGCTTCTCCTCTCCCAGCGTCTCGGTGTAGAAGACTGACAGGTCTAGATCATCACACAAAAGCTGAGGCACTGGAATTGCCTGGGCAATGATCTGTCCCTGTGACAGGAAGAGAGGGGGGTGGACACAACGTGCCATGAGATAGAAGGTCCTAGGATCAAGTGAAAGGATGGCAGGAGGGATCTCTATCTCTTGTGGGGTGTACTTTGTGTCACCAATGACAAGGTACTTGCAGTTTAGTAGATCATTCCTTCTGCGAGTTTCGCAGTCCTGAATGCGGGGCAGCAGTTCTGCTGTTGCTATGATGAAATGCCATTCCTGGTTAGAGAAATGAATGGGTTCAGTTAGTCGCAACCGGTAAGGTTCAATTTTGTCAGTGGTGTAAACCTGGCTGCTGACACTAGGCACAATGCGGTGTACAGCTGCCTTAGCACAAACGCTTTGACCCACCCCACTTGTGTCATCGCGCGGGGTGGATCCGCGCTCCCCAATTAGTTTTTTTTCTGGTTGGAGACTTCTCCCCCTCCCACCCCCCCCCCCCCGGGGAGGCGCTGTCCCCCGAAAAGGGCATTGGCTGATGAAGTGGCCTTCCTGATTACAGTAAAAACACCTGCGTTTGGGTGGAGGAGGTCTCGATGGTAGAGTTTTTGTGGTTGCCGATGTTGGAACAACCACCTTCTCTCGAGGCCTTTTCACTAAGTCCTCGGCTATCAGTGTGGCTTTTCTTGTGCACTCCTCGAAGAGCTGATCCAGCGTAGGTGGAGGTGACGCTGGAAGAGCCATGATGACTCGCCAAGAGGCATAATTTGCATTTGTGGTGACAATTTCAAACGTGAGTTCGTCTCGTGCTTCTTGCCCTTCCACCTTTTTCTCGACTGTGTCTCTCACTCGATCAACAAAGTCCATGAATGTTTCTGAAACAGACTGCTTGAGAGCAATATAAGGTATTATAGGTTCTTTTGAGGGCATACTGAGAAATGCCCGTTCTGCTGTGTCTTTTGTGAGATCTAACACTGGTTTTGGAATCCCTGCCGCTTGTTTTTGGGCTTGATTCCAGTCCCCTGCACCTACAAGATGTTCGAGGGTGATCTCATCATCCTCTATATCTGTTGCATAATCGGGACTCTGCAAAATTTCTGGAAGAAGGTCTCCTGCAAACCTTTTCGAAGTTCTTTCCCACATTCTGTATTCTGATGGAGGGAGCAAGCAGCTGAACAAGTGCTTTAAATCAGCCGGAACTAAGGTGTTAGAATTGAAAGTTGCTTTTTTACATGCTCTTAAAAAACTCGCTTTTTTGTCCAAATTCATGTTTTGTTTTGCAGAGTTCCTTTATGCTTTCATATGAAAGGGGTTCCCATCTGGGGTTTTGTCCTCTTGCATTGTATAACACCGGAGCTAGGAACAGGGAATCTGAATCTCTGCCTGCTTTCTGTTTCTCGGCCCCGGCTCCCCCGCCTCTCACGTCGCCATGGGAACCAGAGCCTGGGCCTTGGGAAACAGGAGGGGGGTGGGCAGGGTCCGGAGGCTCGGGGGTGGAGGTTTGTGTGGGAGTGGCTGAGGTTGGTGATGCCGTGTGGAGCGGGGCGGGATCGGGTGATGGAACCTCGAGGGGTGGAGCTGAAGGAACCACCTGGAGGGGCGGTGCTGTGGGTAGAGACCTGCAATGGCACCTGGGAGGGGTTTGGTCTGCTGCAAGAGAGGAGGAGGAGGAGGGGCTGGGACAAAGGGAAGGCGGGTCAGGGACTGGCATGGGGGGGGGGGTACAAAGGAATTCTGGGAAGGAGGAGTACCCCCTGTGGGGGGTCTTCTCGTGGGGGTTGAGGGAAGGGGTTAGAAGGGGTACAGCATTTTTGGGAGCAGCCAGAACTGAAATCTGTGTGAGGAGGATAAGGAAAGGGGTTAGAAACGGAGGTTTCAACAGAGCGATCAGCATTTTCAGACCGTGGGGGTTGGGGAGATGGAGGAAATAAAGCAGATGGGCTCTTTTCAGTTTCCTGTGTTTCCTGACTGTCTGCGCCCTCTTTAACAATGTCATAAACTAACAAAAATATCCTCATGAAGCCTTCCTTCACTGAAGGATCCCCCTTCTTGGTGCCTTCTGTTAAAACTGTGCCAACCTGCTTCCAAAAACCCTTTTTCCTCACATCCTGAGCTGAGACGTTTGGAAAAGTTAAAACAATCCACTTGGAAATTTTTTTCACAAAACTCTTAGAAAAACTTTCTCCTGACTCTCTCAGGGTTCCTTTTACTTGGTTATAAATCTCTTTCTGCTGTGTGGACAATTTCCCACCCATTCTGCCCACCAGCAAGCCTCACCCGCCTGCTGCCCGGAAAAAAAAAAAACAAAGAAGAAAAACTGAAAAGGTCTAAAAACCATCGGCGGCACCCCGCACGCTGCGCGCCACGTGCCCTTTCCCTCTGCGGGAACGGGGGTGCCTCCATCAAGTAAGATTTCCCTAGCCGGGCCCTTCCCGCGCTAGAATTGGAAATTACCAAACCGCCGACTCCTAGAAAACAACAAACAAAACACAGCAGCAGGTCCCGGTCTGAAGCCATCTTCCAGGGTGTGCGGAAGTTGCATCTTCTCCCCCCTGAAAACAGAACCGGACAGGAACCGGAACAGCTTCTCAGCGGCGACAGTGCTGCGAGCCGGGCGTGAGAGACGTGAACCCCCAGGACCAGCGTGGTCCGGAAACGTCTCCCCTCCAGTTTGACTGTGGCGCCGACGGCTCAATGGTGGTGGTGTTGGCAGCTGTGTCTTCGGCGGTGACAGTGGTGGAAAACAGCATCTGGAGAAGCTCCGAGCGGAGCACTCTCTGTCACACTTTAAAAACAGCCGCTGTATCAGGGCCACACGTTGTGGCGCCACTTGTCACTTTCTCTCCGACTTCTTTCTTTCCACCTGTCTCCTTTTTCCCGGGGCGCTGGCCAGTGCTTCCGGGAGAAGTTGGAGAGAAGCAACAACCAACCTTTGGGATTCGTTTGATACAGACAGAGCTATTTCGAGAGCACTACCATGACCAAGATAAAGAGACTCAAGAGATTGGACACTTGTGTGTCGTCCAAAGTAGGTTGTATTTGCTCGAACGCCACACGAACAAGTGACCCCGGGAGGGGGTTGGCTTACAGGTTTTATAGGGAATATAAGAGGTAAGGTAAAACCAATAGACACAATGCCCAGAATGAATACATTACAGGTGAAATCCAATGGGAATAGCTTCAGGGGGATGGGTAAATACACATAAAAATACAGAATAGAAACTCCAACCTCATATTTACGAAACAGAAACTCCAACTTACGATTCACAAAACCTTCTGCTCCTTCTGCGTAGCCACGCACCACCACAGTGCCTCTGTTGGTGTCGGGTCATGTGAAAGCTCCTGGAGAAGCTCTTTCCACACTGGGGACACTCGTAGGGCCTCTCCCTGGTGTGGATGTGCCGGTGCCTGACGAGGTGGGAGTTTTGCTTGAAGCCCTTCCTGCAGTCACAGCAACAGAAGGGCCTCTCCCTGGTGTGAATCCGCTGGTGCTTGAGAAGATCAGACCTGCTCCGAAACCTCTTCTGACACTCCCCACACTCATAGGGTCTCTCCCCAGTGTGGATGCATTGGTGGGTGATGACGACCGAGCTGTAGCTGAAGCCCTTCCCACACTCCCCACACTCGTAGGGCTATTCCCCAGTGTGGATCATTTGGTGGCGGATCAGGTGGGAGCTCTTCCTGAAGCTCTTCCCACACTCCAAGCACTTGTAGGGCTTCTCCCCATCATGGAGCTGCTCATGGACCACCAGCTCCGAGCTCTGGCTGGAGCTCTGTCCACCTTCCTGGCCCAGGGTGGGTCTTTCCTTCTCAGAGCACCCTGGGCTGGGTTTGCAGCCCATCCTACTGCGGGATCTCTGAGAATTTTCCTCCCTGTTGGATTCCTGTGCCATGGTGCCGCTCAAAACGGCCTCTTCCACGAGGTTCTGCCGTGGGGATTTGTCCTCCCTGATCTCCATCCTCATCTCCTCGTCTGGGGGCAGAAGGACAAGGAGAGGATGGGATTTGCCTCCGTGCCAGAGGGAAGGGGAAGGAGATCCCCCCAGTGCGTCCCCGGCAGGACGGTGTCGGCAGCGGGGCTGTCCTGCAGCCGGGGGCCAGGCTGGGCTGGGAGATGGAGGAGGAGAGAGGGGGAAAGGGGCAGTGACTTCCTCCTCACCTGCCTGGGTGTCCCAGGGCTCCTTCCTCCGCCTCGCAGCCTGCTGCTTCATCTGCTGAAGGTTTGGGGATGGGAAATTCTGTTTTGAGAGGAAAACAAGGGATGAGTACATTGAGTTTTGTGCTGGTTTGAAGGCAAACCAAGGGAGAGAGTCTATGCCAGAATTACAATTTAATAAAAAAATTAGGATCAAGGCAATGATCCAGAGACACTGGCTTAATCTGACAGAGTCAGGATATAACCTGACACCCCGTTGGGCAGGGAGGTGGTAGCAGTCTGATGAAATGGTGGCAGTCTGGCTGGGGTGATGAATGTGATTCTGTCAAAGCGGGGATCCTGTAGAAGGGTCTGGTCTTCCTCTGAAGGTCCAGTGGTGCTTACGGAGCTCTTGTCCTCTGGGAATCCAGTAGGCAAGGTGCTCCTGGTGTTGCAAGGGTGAGATTATATCCAGGTAGGAATGCTTGGTTCCTCTCCCTGGGTGGAGCATCCCACAATGGGATGATGTAATTTTATCAGTCCTGCAGTGACACTCAATGGCCCATGAACAGAAGATGGCCCCTGGAGGGCGTTATCAGGGCTGAGTCATGGCAGAGATAAAGAACACTGCCCCAGCTGTTTATAACAGTTCATGAAGATGGTGACTGAAAACACACTTTTGGTTACATCTTACATTGTCACCTGAAACAGTGAGGCAATCCCTGCTCGGGGTGGGGGGTGAACACCACCCCCCTTACCCAAACTGGCTCAGGTGTAATTCCCCCACCCTGGGAAGGCCAAGCACACAGGGGACAATGTCACATTTGCCCTGTCCCAGGGGAGGTCTCTGTCCCTGTCACTCCCTTGCTCTCCCCCCTTTGCTCTTTCCATCTCTCTCTCTACCTCACATTTACTGTTCAATAAAATCCACTTTGAATTTGGTCTCATTAGCAACTTATCTGGGGCAGAGGCATCTCTCTAATAATTTTATTAACCAGATTGCGACATTATTTTGGCACCAAGAGTTCAAGGCACTGTTTGTCTGACCCCAAGGGCCTTTGACAACTGCATGGTTCCCTCTTCTGAGGAACTTGTTCTTTCTGGAGGAACTCTTGGAACAGCTTGGACACAGCTTCCTCTGAGGGACTTGTGGGAGAACTTATGAGGAAAATGGCTGCTGTGGGTGGCCAGTGTAAAAAACATATTTTGTTGTCCTTTCTTGAAAAGTTTGTTAAAATCCCTGGAGGAAAGGGAGGAAATGATACCAGCAAGACTGACAAGGATCATTCACCACAAGTTGAGGAACACAAGGCTGCTAAAAGTCCTCCAAGAAACCCAGCTCAAGTAGCTAAATTCCGGACTAACTCCCGAATTCATAGGTTTGAGGGCTTTGCCAAATGTGAGAAGCATTATTTTCTCTTCATCTCTGTCTCCTTTGTGACAGCTACACAGAGCTTTCCTTTCCTTTTAATAATCTGTATTGGGCTGAATTTCCACTTTTCTTTTATCAGAAACTGTTAGGAGCTGAGCTGGAGCTGTGCAGGAATTGCCACAGAATTGTTTCTATTGTCAGTTTATTCATGTTTGGGATTTGTTAGCGTTTCCATCAGAAGTGACTTGTGGGAAAATCAAATATTCCTCAAGGCATTTTATGCAGAGTTTAATTTGATTTCTGGCAAGTTTATTTTGCCTGGTCCCCAGGGAATACCTGAGGGGTCTCTGTGCTCTCTGTTACTCTCGCCCTAGGAGATGTTTGTGAGGGGCTTGGATGATTTGTCGTTGTCCCTGTCACCCCAGGCCATTTCCCAGGGGGGTGTCCCTGTCCCTGTCACCCCAGGCCATTACTGAGGAGGTCTCCCGGTCCCTGTAATCCCTGGCCATTCCCCAGCGGTGTCCCTGTCCCTGTCACCCCAGGCCATTCTCCATCATTCTCACCCCAGGGAATGCCTGGGGGGTCTCCCTCCCTCTCATCCTGTGCCAGGGTGTGCTCGGGGCAGTCTCTGTCCCACTCAGCCCAGGGGAGGCTGGGGGGGTCTCTGTCTCCTTGCCCTGGGGGATGCTCGGTGGGTCTCCATCCCTCTGGCCTCAGGGAATGCTTGTGCAGGGCTGGGGACCAGGGGCTCTGTGTCCCTCTCACTGCTGAGGGTGCTCGGGGCTGGGGGGGCTCTCCGACCTTCTCATCCCTGGGGAAGCCAGGGGGGTCTCTGTCCCTCTCAGCCGTGGTGTGACCCTGCCCAAACATCATCGGGGTCAGAGGGACAGAGACACCCCCAAACCCCCAGAAAGGCTTAACCTGGGATTTGATTTGGGCTGAGGGTTTAAGAAGGGGCTGGAATTGGGGCTGGGGTTGGAGTTGGGCCTGAGATTTGGATTAGAGCTGGGATTGGGGTTACGGCTAGACATGGGATTGGCTTGAGGGCTGGGGTTCAGATTGGATCTGGGGCTAGATGGGTCTGGCACTAGGATGAGATTAAATACAGAACTCTGAGTGTGCCTAAATGTGGAGTGAGATTGAAACCAGGATCAGGGTCAGGTTTCGGACTGAGCACACACAGAGCAGGACAGGGGGGACGTCACTGCAGGATGTCCCTGTGTAAGAGCTCGTCTGAGGCCCCTCATTTTCCATTCTGCCTTCCGATTGCCATGAGAAAGAATCCCTTCCTCCACTGCAGTTCCGGCTCAGAACAGGACACAGCACAGGTGGAACCACTGAACCATCATGCTAGCTGTTCCGAACAAGGGCTGGCAAGAACTTGGCAAGGAGTTGGCAAGGACTTGGCAAAGACCTGACGTGGACCCAGCACGGGACCGCCTGATGCGCGGCCTGCTTCTCTTCTAATCTCCGTTCTTAAGCCAAATGAACTTTTGGGATGACTCCCGTGGTCCTTCATTGAAGACCCCTCATCTGCCTCGTTACCACTGTGACAAAGAAAGAATGAGAACCCTCCTCCCAAGGACTGAGACTGAGACCCCTACTACAGGGAGGAGGGGAAATTGGTGGTCTGACCACAAATGACATGACCTGTTTCCCTTCAGTAATTTTAATGGACTTATTCTTCATTGGATTCGTCTTGCTTTGGTGGTTTCTGTGGACTCACCTGTTCCCTCGGGGCGATTACAATGGACTTTCATTATTACACTTGTTCCCCCCTCTTTCCTCTGTGGACTATAACTGGACCCCCGAGTCGACCAGAACTTCGAAGACTCCCCCGACACGACAGACGGATCCCCATCGTCCGGAGCACTGAGGATCTCGCCTGTGTTGGTAGCTATTCCTATAGCCCTCTTCTCTCTCTCTATCCTTCTATCTCCTTTCTAATCCCCCACTACCGCATTTCCTCTTTTGGCCCCTAATAAAGGTGCATTTCTTATGATTAACTGACAGTCCCTTGTTGTTTGCCTTTTTCGCACTTTTGGGATCGGTGAAAAGAACCATCACAACATCTCGCAATAAGCGGATCGTGACACTTGCCAAGCACAGTAAACTGCCTAGGTTCTTGCTTCTTGACCAACTCACAGTTGCCCTTCTTTTCAGCAGCTGCCACCGTGTTCTCTGCATCTCGGAGCCTCTGGGGAGCAACAAGAATTTCCAAGGTGGGATGCATGAAAACTAAAATAAAAACTCAGGAAGGTTGTCCTGGAACACCTCCCATTTGCATGCCAGAAGTGAATTCAAGAGGCAGGAGAGGGGCAGCCACTGTCCTGCAGCAGTCTGCGGGCTTCGCACACAAGCCGGCTTCTTCGCGGCTTCGTTCTTCGCCTCTTGCAAGCTACCGCGATCTCCGGCTGCCGGAGGCCAAGAAGCGGCTACTTCGCGCATAGATCACTGGAGTGGCAGCGGTGCGCTCCGAAGCACCGCTTTTGCCGAAAGACGCCAGGAAGCGGCACTTGCTTTCGGCCAGCTCCGGAGCTCCGTATTCTGCCTCTCCAGTCGCCTACATCTTAGCCAAAAGCTTTTCCGCTCCAGTTCTCAAGGAGAAAGTGTCCCAGCACTGCTCACTTAGCCCGACCTTGCCAGGAAATAAGATTTGCTGCACATTCCAAGGACACTGCATTTTCCTGGGCAAGCTGCAACCTGCTGGCAGATGGCCGTGCTCTCTGCCCACTCCTGCCCGGCTCTGGATAGTAGCGGGCACGTTGCAGCCTGGCGAAGGCAAGAAACCTCGAGAGCTGTCAGAGAGCAGAAGGGCAGCTGAGATGCTGAAAAGCAGCAAAGCTGAACTGCCTGCCTCAGCTTCAGCAATGTGGAATTGACTGAAGGCGAAAAACCAAGCAGCAGAGCAGCGGGCTTCTGTGCGCACTGAAGGCAATTGCAAGAATCCAGCAGCTGCTCCTTGCCAAGCACAGGCAGCTGCCTAGGTTCTTGCTTCTTGACCAACTCACAGTTGCCCTTCTTTTCAGCAGCTGCCACCGTGTTCTCTGCATCTCGGAGCCTCTGGGGAGCAGCAACAATTTCCAAGGTGGGATGAAGTAGGACTACGTCAAAACCCAGGAAAATTGTCCTGGACCACCTTCCACTCGCATGCCAAGAGTGAATTCAAGAGGCTTGGAGAGCGGCAGCCACCGTCCTGCAGCTGTCTGCGAGCTTCGCACACAAGCCGGCTTCTTCGCGGCTTCGTTCTTCGCCTATGCAAGCTACCGCGATCTCCGGCTGCCGGAGGCGAAGAAGCGGCAACTTCGCGCACAGATGACTGGAGCGGCAGCGGTGCGCTCCGAAGCGCCGCTTTTGCCGAAAGACGCCGGGAAGCGGCACTTGCTTTCGGCCAGCTGCGGAGCTGCGTATTCTGCCTCTCTAGTCGCCTACATCTTAGCGCAAAGCTTTTCCGCTCCAGTTCTCAAGGAGAAAGTGTACCAGCACTGCTCACTTAGCCCGACCTTGCCAGGAAATGAGATTTGCTGCACATTCCAAGGACACTGCATTTTCCTGGGCAAGCTGCAACCTGCTGGCAAATGGCCGTGCTCTCTGCCCACTCCTGCCCAGTTCTTTGTACTAGCGGGCACGTTGCAGCCTGGAGAAGGCAAGAAACCTGGAGAGCTGTCACAGAGCAGAAGGGCAGCTGAGATGCTGAAAAGCAGCAAAGCTGAACTGCCTGCCTCAGCTTCAGCAATGTGGAATTGACTGAAGGCGAAAAACCAAGCAGCAGAGCAGCGGGCTTCTGTGCGCACTGAAGGCAATTGCAAGAATCCAGCAGCTGCTCCTCGCCAAGCACAGTCAACTGCCTGTGTTCTTGCTTCGTGACCAACTCACAGTTGCCCTTCTTCTCAGCAGCTGCCACCGTGTTCTCTGCATCTCGGAGCCTCTGGGGAGCAGGAAGAATTTCCAAGGTGGGATGCATGAAAACTAAAATAAAAACTCAGGAAGGTTGTCCTGGAATACCTCCCATTGGCATGCCAAGAGTGAATTCAACAGGCAGGAGAGCGGCAGCCACCGTCCTGCAGCTGTCTGCGAGCTTCGCACACAAGCCGGCTTCTTCGCGGCTTCGTTCTTCGCCTCTTGCAAGCTACCGCGATCTCTGGCTGCCGGAGGCGAAGAAGCGGCAACTTCGCGCACAGATGACTGGAGCGGCAGCGGTGCGCTCCGAAGCGCCGCTTTTGCCGAAAGACGCCGGGAAGCGGCACTTGCTTTCGGCCAGCTGCGGAGCTCCGTATTCTGCCTCTCTAGTCGCCTACATCTTAGCGAAAAGCTTTTCCGCTCCAGTTCTCAAGGAGAAAGTGTACCAGCACTGCTCACTTAGCCCGACCTTGCCAGGAAATAGGATTTGCTGCACATTCCAAGGACACTGCATTTTACTGGGCAAGCTGCAACCTGCTGGCAGATGGCCGTGCTCTCTGCCCACTCCTGCCCAGTTCTTGGTACTAGCGGGCACGTTGCAGCCTGGCGAAGGCAAGAAACCTGGAGAGCTGTCACAGAGCAGAAGGGCAGCTGAGATGCTGAAAAGCAGCAAAGCTGAACTGCCTGCCTCAACTTCAGCAGTGTGTAATTGACTGAAGGCGAAAAACCAAGCAGCAGAGCAGCGGGCTTCTGTGCGCACTGAAGGCAATTGCAAGAATCCAGCAGCTGCTCCTAGCCAAGCACAGTCAACTGCCTGTGTTCTTGCTTCTTGACCAACTCACAGTTGCCCTTCTTCTCAGCAGCTGCCACCGTGTTCTCTGCATCTCGGAGCCTCTGGGGAGCAGGAAGAATTTCCAAGGTGGGATGCATGAAAACTAAAATAAAAACTCAGGAAGTTTGTCCTGGAACACCTTCTATTGGCATGCCAAGAGTGAATTCAAGAGGCAGGAGAGCGGCAGCCACCGTCCTGCAGCTGTCTGCGAGCTTCGCACACAAGCCGGCTTCTTCGCGGCTTCGTTCTTCGCCTCTTGCAAGCTACCGCGATCTCCGGCTGCCGGAGGCCAAGAAGCGGCAACTTCGCGCACAGATGACTGGAGCGGCAGCGGTGCGCTCCGAAGCGCCGCTTTTGCCGAAAGACGCCGGGAAGCGGCACTTGCTTTCGGCCAGCTCCGGAGCTCCGTATTCTGCCTCTCTAGTCGCCTACATCTTAGCGAAAAGCTTTTCCGCTCTAGTTCTCAAGGAGAAAGTGTCCCAGCACTGCTCACTTAGCCCGACCTTGCCAGGAAATGAGATTTGCTGCACATTCCAAGGACACTGCATTTTCCTGGGCAAGCTGCAACCTGCTGGCAGATGGCCGTGCTCTCTGCCCACTCCTGCCCAGCTCTGGGTAGTAGCGGGCACGTTGCAGCCTGGCGAAGGCAAGAAACCTGGAGAGCTGTCACAGAGCAGAAGGGCAGCTGAGATGCTGAAAAGCAGCAAAGCTGAACTGCCTGCCTCAACTTCAGCAGTGTGTAATTGACTGAAGGCGAAAAACCAAGCAGCAGAGCAGCGGGCTTCTGTGCGCACTGAAGGCAATTGCAAGAATCCAGCAGCTGCTCCTAGCCAAGCACAGTCAACTGCCTGTGTTCTTGCTTCTTGACCAACTCACAGTTGCCCTTCTTCTCAGCAGCTGCCACCGTGTTCTCTGCATCTCGGAGCCTCTGGGGAGCAGGAAGAATTTCCAAGGTGGGATGTAGTAGGACTACGTCAAAACCCAGGAAAATTGTCCTGGACCACCTTCCACTCGCATGCCAAGAGTGAATTCAAGAGGCTTGGAGAGCGGCAGCCACCGTCCTGCAGCTGTCTGCGAGCTTCGCACACAAGCCGGCTTCTTCGCGGCTTCGTTCTTCGCCTATGCAAGCTACCGCGATCTCCGGCTGCCGGAGGCGAAGAAGCGGCAACTTCGCGCACAGATGACTGGAGCGGCAGCGGTGCGCTCCGAAGCGCCGCTTTTGCCGAAAGACGCCGGGAAGCGGCACTTGCTTTCGGCCAGCTGCGGAGCTGCGTATTCTGCCTCTCTAGTCGCCTACATCTTAGCGAAAAGCTTTTCCGCTCCAGTTCTCAAGGAGAAAGTGTACCAGCACTGCTCACTTAGCCCGACCTTGCCAGGAAATGAGATTTGCTGCACATTCCAAGGACACTGCATTTTCCTGGGCAAGCTGCAACCTGCTGGCAAATGGCCGTGCTCTCTGCCCACTCCTGCCCAGCTCTGGGAAGTAGCGGGCACGTTGCAGCCTGGCGAAGGCAAGAAACCTGGAGGGCTGTCACAGAGCAGAAGGGCAGCTGAGATGCTGAAAAGCAGCAAAGCTGAACTGCCTGCCTCAACTTCAGCAGTGTGTAATTGACTGAAGGCGAAAAACCAAGCAGCAGAGCAGCGGGCTTCTGTGCGCACTGAAGGCAATTGCAAGAATCCAGCAGCTGCTCCTCGCCAAGCACAGTCAACTGCCTAGGTTCTTGCTTCTTGACCAACTCACAGTTGCCCTTCTTCTCAGCAGCTGCCACCGTGTTCTCTGCATCTCGGAGCCTCTGGGGAGCAGGAAGAATTTCCAAGGTGGGATGTAGTAGGACTACGTCAAAACCCAGGAAAATTGTCCTGGAACACCTTCCACTCGCATGCCAAGAGTGAATTCAAGAGGCAGGAGAGCGGCAGCCACCGTCCTGCAGCTGTCTGCGAGCTTCGCACACAAGCCGGCTTCTTCGCGGCTTCGTTCTTCGCCTATGCAAGCTACCGCGATCTCCGGCTGCCGGAGGCGAAGAAGCGGCAACTTCGCGCACAGATGACTGGAGCGGCAGCGGTGCGCTCCGAAGCGCCGCTTTTGCCGAAAGACGCCGGGAAGCGGCACTTGCTTTCGGCCAGCTGCGGAGCTGCATATTCTGCCTCTCTAGTCGCCTACATCTTAGCGAAAAGCTTTTCCGCTCCAGTTCTCAAGGAGAAAGTGTACCAGCACTGCTCACTTAGCCCGACCTTGCCAGGAAATGAGATTTGCTGCACATTCCAAGGACACTGCATTTTCCTGGGCAAGCTGCAACCTGCTGGCAAATGGCCGTGCTCTCTGCCCACTCCTGCCCAGTTCTTTGTACTAGCGGGCACGTTGCAGCCTGGAGAAGGCAAGAAACCTGGAGAGCTGTCACAGAGCAGAAGGGCAGCTGAGATGCTGAAAAGCAGCAAAGCTGAACTGCCTGCCTCAGCTTCAGCAATGTGGAATTGACTGAAGGCGAAAAACCAAGCAGCAGAGCAGCGGGCTTCTGTGCGCACTGAAGGCAATTGCAAGAATCCAGCAGCTGCTCCTCGCCAAGCACAGTCAACTGCCTGTGTTCTTGCTTCGTGACCAACTCACAGTTGCCCTTCTTCTCAGCAGCTGCCACCGTGTTCTCTGCATCTCGGAGCCTCTGGGGAGCAACAAGAATTTCCAAGGTGGGATGCATGAAAACTAAAATAAAAACTCAGGAAGGTTGTCCTGGAATACCTCCCATTGGCATGCCAAGAGTGAATTCAACAGGCAGGAGAGCGGCAGCCACCGTCCTGCAGCTGTCTGCGAGCTTCGCACACAAGCCGGCTTCTTCGCGGCTTCGTTCTTCGCCTCTTGCAAGCTACCGCGATCTCTGGCTGCCGGAGGCGAAGAAGCGGCAACTTCGCGCACAGATGACTGGAGCGGCAGCGGTGCGCTCCGAAGCGCCGCTTTTGCCGAAAGACGCCGGGAAGCGGCACTTGCTTTCGGCCAGCTCCGGAGCTCCGTATTCTGCCTCTCTAGTCGCCTACATCTTAGCGCAAAGCTTTTCCGCTCTAGTTCTCAAGGAGAAAGTGTCCCAGCACTGCTCACTTAGCCCGACCTTGCCAGGAAATGAGATTTGCTGCACATTCCAAGGACACTGCATTTTCCTGGGCAAGCTGCAACCTGCTGGCAGATGGCCGTGCTCTCTGCCCACTCCTGCCCAGCTCTGGGTAGTAGCGGGCACGTTGCAGCCTGGCGAAGGCAAGAAACCTGGAGAGCTGTCACAGAGCAGAAGGGCAGCTGAGATGCTGAAAAGCAGCAAAGCTGAACTGCCTGCCTCAACTTCAGCAGTGTGTAATTGACTGAAGGCGAAAAACCAAGCAGCAGAGCAGCGGGCTTCTGTGCGCACTGAAGGCAATTGCAAGAATCCAGCAGCTGCTCCTAGCCAAGCACAGTCAACTGCCTGTGTTCTTGCTTCTTGACCAACTCACAGTTGCCCTTCTTCTCAGCAGCTGCCACCGTGTTCTCTGCATCTCGGAGCCTCTGGGGAGCAGGAAGAATTTCCAAGGTGGGATGTAGTAGGACTACGTCAAAACCCAGGAAAATTGTCCTGGAACACCTTCCACTCGCATGCCAAGAGTGAATTCAACAGGCTTGGAGAGCGGCAGCCACCGTCCTGCAGCTGTCTGCGAGCTTCGCACACAAGCCGGCTTCTTCGCGGCTTCGTTCTTCGCCTATGCAAGCTACCGCGATCTCCGGCTGCCGGAGGCGAAGAAGCGGCAACTTCGCGCACAGATGACTGGAGCGGCAGCGGTGCGCTCCGAAGCGCCGCTTTTGCCGAAAGACGCCGGGAAGCGGCACTTGCTTTCGGCCAGCTGCGGAGCTGCGTATTCTGCCTCTCTAGTCGCCTACATCTTAGCGAAAAGCTTTTCCGCTCCAGTTCTCAAGGAGAAAGTGTACCAGCACTGCTCACTTAGCCCGACCTTGCCAGGAAATGAGATTTGCTGCACATTCCAAGGACACTGCATTTTCCTGGGCAAGCTGCAACCTGCTGGCAAATGGCCGTGCTCTCTGCCCACTCCTGCCCAGTTCTTTGTACTAGCGGGCACGTTGCAGCCTGGAGAAGGCAAGAAACCTGGAGAGCTGTCACAGAGCAGAAGGGCAGCTGAGATGCTGAAAAGCAGCAAAGCTGAACTGCCTGCCTCAGCTTCAGCAATGTGGAATTGACTGAAGGCGAAAAACCAAGCAGCAGAGCAGCGGGCTTCTGTGCGCACTGAAGGCAATTGCAAGAATCCAGCAGCTGCTCCTCGCCAAGCACAGTCAACTGCCTGTGTTCTTGCTTCGTGACCAACTCACAGTTGCCCTTCTTCTCAGCAGCTGCCACCGTGTTCTCTGCATCTCGGAGCCTCTGGGGAGCAACAAGAATTTCCAAGGTGGGATGCATGAAAACTAAAATAAAAACTCAGGAAGGTTGTCCTGGAATACCTCCCATTGGCATGCCAAGAGTGAATTCAACAGGCAGGAGAGCGGCAGCCACCGTCCTGCAGCTGTCTGCGAGCTTCGCACACAAGCCGGCTTCTTCGCGGCTTCGTTCTTCGCCTCTTGCAAGCTACCGCGATCTCCGGCTGCCGGAGGCCAAGAAGCGGCAACTTCGCGCACAGATGACTGGAGCGGCAGCGGTGCGCTCCGAAGCGCCGCTTTTGCCGAAAGACGCCGGGAAGCGGCACTTGCTTTCGGCCAGCTGCGGAGCTGCGTATTCTGCCTCTCTAGTCGCCTACATCTTAGCGCAAAGCTTTTCCGCTCTAGTTCTCAAGGAGAAAGTGTCCCAGCACTGCTCACTTAGCCCGACCTTGCCAGGAAATGAGATTTGCTGCACATTCCAAGGACACTGCATTTTCCTGGGCAAGCTGCAACCTGCTGGCAGATGGCCGTGCTCTCTGCCCACTCCTGCCCAGCTCTGGGTAGTAGCGGGCACGTTGCAGCCTGGCGAAGGCAAGAAACCTGGAGAGCTGTCACAGAGCAGAAGGGCAGCTGAGATGCTGAAAAGCAGCAAAGCTGAACTGCCTGCCTCAACTTCAGCAGTGTGTAATTGACTGAAGGCGAAAAACCAAGCAGCAGAGCAGCGGGCTTCTGTGCGCACTGAAGGCAATTGCAAGAATCCAGCAGCTGCTCCTAGCCAAGCACAGTCAACTGCCTGTGTTCTTGCTTCTTGACCAACTCACAGTTGCCCTTCTTCTCAGCAGCTGCCACCGTGTTCTCTGCATCTCGGAGCCTCTGGGGAGCAGGAAGAATTTCCAAGGTGGGATGTAGTAGGACTACGTCAAAACCCAGGAAAATTGTCCTGGACCACCTTCCACTCGCATGCCAAGAGTGAATTCAAGAGGCTTGGAGAGCGGCAGCCACCGTCCTGCAGCTGTCTGCGAGCTTCGCACACAAGCCGGCTTCTTCGCGGCTTCGTTCTTCGCCTATGCAAGCTACCGCGATCTCCGGCTGCCGGAGGCGAAGAAGCGGCAACTTCGCGCACAGATGACTGGAGCGGCAGCGGTGCGCTCCGAAGCGCCGCTTTTGCCGAAAGACGCCGGGAAGCGGCACTTGCTTTCGGCCAGCTGCGGAGCTGCGTATTCTGCCTCTCTAGTCGCCTACATCTTAGCGAAAAGCTTTTCCGCTCCAGTTCTCAAGGAGAAAGTGTACCAGCACTGCTCACTTAGCCCGACCTTGCCAGGAAATGAGATTTGCTGCACATTCCAAGGACACTGCATTTTCCTGGGCAAGCTGCAACCTGCTGGCAGATGGCCGTGCTCTCTGCCCACTCCTGCCCAGTTCTTTGTACTAGCGGGCACGTTGCAGCCTGGAGAAGGCAAGAAACCTGGAGAGCTGTCACAGAGCAGAAGGGCAGCTGAGATGCTGAAAAGCAGCAAAGCTGAACTGCCTGCCTCAGCTTCAGCAATGTGGAATTGACTGAAGGCGAAAAACCAAGCAGCAGAGCAGCGGGCTTCTGTGCGCACTGAAGGCAATTGCAAGAATCCAGCAGCTGCTCCTCGCCAAGCACAGTCAACTGCCTGTGTTCTTGCTTCGTGACCAACTCACAGTTGCCCTTCTTCTCAGCAGCTGCCACCGTGTTCTCTGCATCTCGGAGCCTCTGGGGAGCAACAAGAATTTCCAAGGTGGGATGCATGAAAACTAAAATAAAAACTCAGGAAGGTTGTCCTGGAATACCTCCCATTGGCATGCCAAGAGTGAATTCAACAGGCAGGAGAGCGGCAGCCACCGTCCTGCAGCTGTCTGCGAGCTTCGCACACAAGCCGGCTTCTTCGCGGCTTCGTTCTTCGCCTCTTGCAAGCTACCGCGATCTCTGGCTGCCGGAGGCGAAGAAGCGGCAACTTCGCGCACAGATGACTGGAGCGGCAGCGGTGCGCTCCGAAGCGCCGCTTTTGCCGAAAGACGCCGGGAAGCGGCACTTGCTTTCGGCCAGCTGCGGAGCTCCGTATTCTGCGTCTCTAGTCGCCTACATCTTAGCGAAAAGCTTTTCCGCTCCAGTTCTCAAGGAGAAAGTGTACCAGCACTGCTCACTTAGCCCGACCTTGCCAGGAAATAGGATTTGCTGCACATTCCAAGGACACTGCATTTTCCTGGGCAAGCTGCAACCTGCTGGCAGATGGCCGTGCTCTCTGCCCACTCCTGCCCAGTTCTTGGTACTAGCGGGCACGTTGCAGCCTGGCGAAGGCAAGAAACCTGGAGAGCTGTCACAGAGCAGAAGGGCAGCTGAGATGCTGAAAAGCAGCAAAGCTGAACTGCCTGCCTCAACTTCAGCAGTGTGTAATTGACTGAAGGCGAAAAACCAAGCAGCAGAGCAGCGGGCTTCTGTGCGCACTGAAGGCAATTGCAAGAATCCAGCAGCTGCTCCTAGCCAAGCACAGTCAACTGCCTGTGTTCTTGCTTCTTGACCAACTCACAGTTGCCCTTCTTCTCAGCAGCTGCCACCGTGTTCTCTGCATCTCGGAGCCTCTGGGGAGCAGGAAGAATTTCCAAGGTGGGATGCATGAAAACTAAAATAAAAACTCAGGAAGTTTGTCCTGGAACACCTTCTATTGGCATGCCAAGAGTGAATTCAAGAGGCAGGAGAGCGGCAGCCACCGTCCTGCAGCTGTCTGCGAGCTTCGCACACAAGCCGGCTTCTTCGCGGCTTCGTTCTTCGCCTCTTGCAAGCTACCGCGATCTCCGGCTGCCGGAGGCCAAGAAGCGGCAACTTCGCGCACAGATGACTGGAGCGGCAGCGGTGCGCTCCGAAGCGCCGCTTTTGCCGAAAGACGCCGGGAAGCGGCACTTGCTTTCGGCCAGCTCCGGAGCTCCGTATTCTGCCTCTCTAGTCGCCTACATCTTAGCGCAAAGCTTTTCCGCTCTAGTTCTCAAGGAGAAAGTGTCCCAGCACTGCTCACTTAGCCCGACCTTGCCAGGAAATGAGATTTGCTGCACATTCCAAGGACACTGCATTTTCCTGGGCAAGCTGCAACCTGCTGGCAGATGGCCGTGCTCTCTGCCCACTCCTGCCCAGCTCTGGGTAGTAGCGGGCACGTTGCAGCCTGGCGAAGGCAAGAAACCTGGAGAGCTGTCACAGAGCAGAAGGGCAGCTGAGATGCTGAAAAGCAGCAAAGCTGAACTGCCTGCCTCAACTTCAGCAGTGTGTAATTGACTGAAGGCGAAAAACCAAGCAGCAGAGCAGCGGGCTTCTGTGCGCACTGAAGGCAATTGCAAGAATCCAGCAGCTGCTCCTCGCCAAGCACAGTCAACTGCCTAGGTTCTTGCTTCTTGACCAACTCACAGTTGCCCTTCTTCTCAGCAGCTGCCACCGTGTTCTCTGCATCTCGGAGCCTCTGGGGAGCAGGAAGAATTTCCAAGGTGGGATGTAGTAGGACTACGTCAAAACCCAGGAAAATTGTCCTGGAACACCTTCCACTCGCATGCCAAGAGTGAATTCAAGAGGCAGGAGAGCGGCAGCCACCGTCCTGCAGCTGTCTGCGAGCTTCGCACACAAGCCGGCTTCTTCGCGGCTTCGTTCTTCGCCTATGCAAGCTACCGCGATCTCCGGCTGCCGGAGGCGAAGAAGCGGCAACTTCGCGCACAGATGACTGGAGCGGCAGCGGTGCGCTCCGAAGCGCCGCTTTTGCCGAAAGACGCCGGGAAGCGGCACTTGCTTTCGGCCAGCTGCGGAGCTGCATATTCTGCCTCTCTAGTCGCCTACATCTTAGCGAAAAGCTTTTCCGCTCCAGTTCTCAAGGAGAAAGTGTACCAGCACTGCTCACTTAGCCCGACCTTGCCAGGAAATGAGATTTGCTGCACATTCCAAGGACACTGCATTTTCCTGGGCAAGCTGCAACCTGCTGGCAAATGGCCGTGCTCTCTGCCCACTCCTGCCCAGTTCTTTGTACTAGCGGGCACGTTGCAGCCTGGAGAAGGCAAGAAACCTGGAGAGCTGTCACAGAGCAGAAGGGCAGCTGAGATGCTGAAAAGCAGCAAAGCTGAACTGCCTGCCTCAGCTTCAGCAATGTGGAATTGACTGAAGGCGAAAAACCAAGCAGCAGAGCAGCGGGCTTCTGTGCGCACTGAAGGCAATTGCAAGAATCCAGCAGCTGCTCCTCGCCAAGCACAGTCAACTGCCTGTGTTCTTGCTTCGTGACCAACTCACAGTTGCCCTTCTTCTCAGCAGCTGCCACCGTGTTCTCTGCATCTCGGAGCCTCTGGGGAGCAACAAGAATTTCCAAGGTGGGATGCATGAAAACTAAAATAAAAACTCAGGAAGGTTGTCCTGGAATACCTCCCATTGGCATGCCAAGAGTGAATTCAACAGGCAGGAGAGCGGCAGCCACCGTCCTGCAGCTGTCTGCGAGCTTCGCACACAAGCCGGCTTCTTCGCGGCTTCGTTCTTCGCCTCTTGCAAGCTACCGCGATCTCTGGCTGCCGGAGGCGAAGAAGCGGCAACTTCGCGCACAGATGACTGGAGCGGCAGCGGTGCGCTCCGAAGCGCCGCTTTTGCCGAAAGACGCCGGGAAGCGGCACTTGCTTTCGGCCAGCTGCGGAGCTCCGTATTCTGCGTCTCTAGTCGCCTACATCTTAGCGAAAAGCTTTTCCGCTCCAGTTCTCAAGGAGAAAGTGTACCAGCACTGCTCACTTAGCCCGACCTTGCCAGGAAATAGGATTTGCTGCACATTCCAAGGACACTGCATTTTACTGGGCAAGCTGCAACCTGCTGGCAGATGGCCGTGCTCTCTGCCCACTCCTGCCCAGTTCTTGGTACTAGCGGGCACGTTGCAGCCTGGCGAAGGCAAGAAACCTGGAGAGCTGTCACAGAGCAGAAGGGCAGCTGAGATGCTGAAAAGCAGCAAAGCTGAACTGCCTGCCTCAACTTCAGCAGTGTGTAATTGACTGAAGGCGAAAAACCAAGCAGCAGAGCAGCGGGCTTCTGTGCGCACTGAAGGCAATTGCAAGAATCCAGCAGCTGCTCCTAGCCAAGCACAGTCAACTGCCTGTGTTCTTGCTTCTTGACCAACTCACAGTTGCCCTTCTTCTCAGCAGCTGCCACCGTGTTCTCTGCATCTCGGAGCCTCTGGGGAGCAGGAAGAATTTCCAAGGTGGAATGCATGAAAACTAAAATAAAAACTCAGGAAGTTTGTCCTGGAACACCTTCTATTGGCATGCCAAGAGTGAATTCAAGAGGCAGGAGAGCGGCAGCCACCGTCCTGCAGCTGTCTGCGAGCTTCGCACACAAGCCGGCTTCTTCGCGGCTTCGTTCTTCGCCTCTTGCAAGCTACCGCGATCTCCGGCTGCCGGAGGCCAAGAAGCGGCAACTTCGCGCACAGATGACTGGAGCGGCAGCGGTGCGCTCCGAAGCGCCGCTTTTGCCGAAAGACGCCGGGAAGCGGCACTTGCTTTCGGCCAGCTCCGGAGCTCCGTATTCTGCCTCTCTAGTCGCCTACATCTTAGCGCAAAGCTTTTCCGCTCCAGTTCTCAAGGAGAAAGTGTCCCAGCACTGCTCACTTAGCCCGACCTTGCCAGGAAATGAGATTTGCTGCACATTCCAAGGACACTGCATTTTCCTGGGCAAGCTGCAACCTGCTGGCAGATGGCCGTGCTCTCTGCCCACTCCTGCCCAGCTCTGGGTAGTAGCGGGCACGTTGCAGCCTGGCGAAGGCAAGAAACCTGGAGAGCTGTCACAGAGCAGAAGGGCAGCTGAGATGCTGAAAAGCAGCAAAGCTGAACTGCCTGCCTCAACTTCAGCAGTGTGTAATTGACTGAAGGCGAAAAACCAAGCAGCAGAGCAGCGGGCTTCTGTGCGCACTGAAGGCAATTGCAAGAATCCAGCAGCTGCTCCTAGCCAAGCACAGTCAACTGCCTGTGTTCTTGCTTCTTGACCAACTCACAGTTGCCCTTCTTCTCAGCAGCTGCCACCGTGTTCTCTGCATCTCGGAGCCTCTGGGGAGCAGGAAGAATTTCCAAGGTGGGATGTAGTAGGACTACGTCAAAACCCAGGAAAATTGTCCTGGAACACCTTCCACTCGCATGCCAAGAGTGAATTCAACAGGCTTGGAGAGCGGCAGCCACCGTCCTGCAGCTGTCTGCGAGCTTCGCACACAAGCCGGCTTCTTCGCGGCTTCGTTCTTCGCCTATGCAAGCTACCGCGATCTCCGGCTGCCGGAGGCGAAGAAGCGGCAACTTCGCGCACAGATGACTGGAGCGGCAGCGGTGCGCTCCGAAGCGCCGCTTTTGCCGAAAGACGCCGGGAAGCGGCACTTGCTTTCGGCCAGCTGCGGAGCTGCGTATTCTGCCTCTCTAGTCGCCTACATCTTAGCGAAAAGCTTTTCCGCTCCAGTTCTCAAGGAGAAAGTGTACCAGCACTGCTCACTTAGCCCGACCTTGCCAGGAAATGAGATTTGCTGCACATTCCAAGGACACTGCATTTTCCTGGGCAAGCTGCAACCTGCTGGCAAATGGCCGTGCTCTCTGCCCACTCCTGCCCAGTTCTTTGTACTAGCGGGCACGTTGCAGCCTGGAGAAGGCAAGAAACCTGGAGAGCTGTCACAGAGCAGAAGGGCAGCTGAGATGCTGAAAAGCAGCAAAGCTGAACTGCCTGCCTCAGCTTCAGCAATGTGGAATTGACTGAAGGCGAAAAACCAAGCAGCAGAGCAGCGGGCTTCTGTGCGCACTGAAGGCAATTGCAAGAATCCAGCAGCTGCTCCTCGCCAAGCACAGTCAACTGCCTGTGTTCTTGCTTCGTGACCAACTCACAGTTGCCCTTCTTCTCAGCAGCTGCCACCGTGTTCTCTGCATCTCGGAGCCTCTGGGGAGCAACAAGAATTTCCAAGGTGGGATGCATGAAAACTAAAATAAAAACTCAGGAAGGTTGTCCTGGAATACCTCCCATTGGCATGCCAAGAGTGAATTCAACAGGCAGGAGAGCGGCAGCCACCGTCCTGCAGCTGTCTGCGAGCTTCGCACACAAGCCGGCTTCTTCGCGGCTTCGTTCTTCGCCTCTTGCAAGCTACCGCGATCTCTGGCTGCCGGAGGCGAAGAAGCGGCAACTTCGCGCACAGATGACTGGAGCGGCAGCGGTGCGCTCCGAAGCGCCGCTTTTGCCGAAAGACGCCGGGAAGCGGCACTTGCTTTCGGCCAGCTGCGGAGCTCCGTATTCTGCCTCTCTAGTCGCCTACATCTTAGCGAAAAGCTTTTCCGCTCCAGTTCTCAAGGAGAAAGTGTACCAGCACTGCTCACTTAGCCCGACCTTGCCAGGAAATAGGATTTGCTGCACATTCCAAGGACACTGCATTTTCCTGGGCAAGCTGCAACCTGCTGGCAGATGGCCGTGCTCTCTGCCCACTCCTGCCCAGTTCTTGGTACTAGCGGGCACGTTGCAGCCTGGCGAAGGCAAGAAACCTGGAGAGCTGTCACAGAGCAGAAGGGCAGCTGAGATGCTGAAAAGCAGCAAAGCTGAACTGCCTGCCTCAACTTCAGCAGTGTGTAATTGACTGAAGGCGAAAAACCAAGCAGCAGAGCAGCGGGCTTCTGTGCGCACTGAAGGCAATTGCAAGAATCCAGCAGCTGCTCCTAGCCAAGCACAGTCAACTGCCTGTGTTCTTGCTTCTTGACCAACTCACAGTTGCCCTTCTTCTCAGCAGCTGCCACCGTGTTCTCTGCATCTCGGAGCCTCTGGGGAGCAACAAGAATTTCCAAGGTGGGATGCATGAAAACTAAAATAAAAACTCAGGAAGTTTGTCCTGGAACACCTTCTATTGGCATGCCAAGAGTGAATTCAAGAGGCAGGAGAGCGGCAGCCACCGTCCTGCAGCTGTCTGCGAGCTTCGCACACAAGCCGGCTTCTTCGCGGCTTCGTTCTTCGCCTCTTGCAAGCTACCGCGATCTCCGGCTGCCGGAGGCCAAGAAGCGGCAACTTCGCGCACAGATGACTGGAGCGGCAGCGGTGCGCTCCGAAGCGCCGCTTTTGCCGAAAGACGCCGGGAAGCGGCACTTGCTTTCGGCCAGCTGCGGAGCTGCGTATTCTGCCTCTCTAGTCGCCTACATCTTAGCGCAAAGCTTTTCCGCTCTAGTTCTCAAGGAGAAAGTGTCCCAGCACTGCTCACTTAGCCCGACCTTGCCAGGAAATGAGATTTGCTGCACATTCCAAGGACACTGCATTTTCCTGGGCAAGCTGCAACCTGCTGGCAGATGGCCGTGCTCTCTGCCCACTCCTGCCCAGCTCTGGGTAGTAGCGGGCACGTTGCAGCCTGGCGAAGGCAAGAAACCTGGAGAGCTGTCACAGAGCAGAAGGGCAGCTGAGATGCTGAAAAGCAGCAAAGCTGAACTGCCTGCCTCAACTTCAGCAGTGTGTAATTGACTGAAGGCGAAAAACCAAGCAGCAGAGCAGCGGGCTTCTGTGCGCACTGAAGGCAATTGCAAGAATCCAGCAGCTGCTCCTAGCCAAGCACAGTCAACTGCCTGTGTTCTTGCTTCTTGACCAACTCACAGTTGCCCTTCTTCTCAGCAGCTGCCACCGTGTTCTCTGCATCTCGGAGCCTCTGGGGAGCAGGAAGAATTTCCAAGGTGGGATGTAGTAGGACTACGTCAAAACCCAGGAAAATTGTCCTGGACCACCTTCCACTCGCATGCCAAGAGTGAATTCAAGAGGCTTGGAGAGCGGCAGCCACCGTCCTGCAGCTGTCTGCGAGCTTCGCACACAAGCCGGCTTCTTCGCGGCTTCGTTCTTCGCCTATGCAAGCTACCGCGATCTCCGGCTGCCGGAGGCGAAGAAGCGGCAACTTCGCGCACAGATGACTGGAGCGGCAGCGGTGCGCTCCGAAGCGCCGCTTTTGCCGAAAGACGCCGGGAAGCGGCACTTGCTTTCGGCCAGCTGCGGAGCTGCGTATTCTGCCTCTCTAGTCGCCTACATCTTAGCGAAAAGCTTTTCCGCTCCAGTTCTCAAGGAGAAAGTGTACCAGCACTGCTCACTTAGCCCGACCTTGCCAGGAAATGAGATTTGCTGCACATTCCAAGGACACTGCATTTTCCTGGGCAAGCTGCAACCTGCTGGCAGATGGCCGTGCTCTCTGCCCACTCCTGCCCAGTTCTTTGTACTAGCGGGCACGTTGCAGCCTGGAGAAGGCAAGAAACCTGGAGAGCTGTCACAGAGCAGAAGGGCAGCTGAGATGCTGAAAAGCAGCAAAGCTGAACTGCCTGCCTCAGCTTCAGCAATGTGGAATTGACTGAAGGCGAAAAACCAAGCAGCAGAGCAGCGGGCTTCTGTGCGCACTGAAGGCAATTGCAAGAATCCAGCAGCTGCTCCTCGCCAAGCACAGTCAACTGCCTGTGTTCTTGCTTCGTGACCAACTCACAGTTGCCCTTCTTCTCAGCAGCTGCCACCGTGTTCTCTGCATCTCGGAGCCTCTGGGGAGCAACAAGAATTTCCAAGGTGGGATGCATGAAAACTAAAATAAAAACTCAGGAAGGTTGTCCTGGAATACCTCCCATTGGCATGCCAAGAGTGAATTCAACAGGCAGGAGAGCGGCAGCCACCGTCCTGCAGCTGTCTGCGAGCTTCGCACACAAGCCGGCTTCTTCGCGGCTTCGTTCTTCGCCTCTTGCAAGCTACCGCGATCTCTGGCTGCCGGAGGCGAAGAAGCGGCAACTTCGCGCACAGATGACTGGAGCGGCAGCGGTGCGCTCCGAAGCGCCGCTTTTGCCGAAAGACGCCGGGAAGCGGCACTTGCTTTCGGCCAGCTGCGGAGCTCCGTATTCTGCCTCTCTAGTCGCCTACATCTTAGCGAAAAGCTTTTCCGCTCCAGTTCTCAAGGAGAAAGTGTCCCAGCACTGCTCACTTAGCCCGACCTTGCCAGGAAATGAGATTTGCTGCACATTCCAAGGACACTGCATTTTCCTGGGCAAGCTGCAACCTGCTGGCAGATGGCCGTGCTCTCTGCCCACTCCTGCCCAGCTCTGGGTAGTAGCGGGCACGTTGCAGCCTGGCGAAGGCAAGAAACCTGGAGAGCTGTCACAGAGCAGAAGGGCAGCTGAGATGCTGAAAAGCAGCAAAGCTGAACTGCCTGCCTCAACTTCAGCAGTGTGTAATTGACTGAAGGCGAAAAACCAAGCAGCAGAGCAGCGGGCTTCTGTGCGCACTGAAGGCAATTGCAAGAATCCAGCAGCTGCTCCTCGCCAAGCACAGTCAACTGCCTAGGTTCTTGCTTCTTGACCAACTCACAGTTGCCCTTCTTCTCAGCAGCTGCCACCGTGTTCTCTGCATCTCGGAGCCTCTGGGGAGCAGGAAGAATTTCCAAGGTGGGATGTAGTAGGACTACGTCAAAACCCAGGAAAATTGTCCTGGAACACCTTCCACTCGCATGCCAAGAGTGAATTCAAGAGGCAGGAGAGCGGCAGCCACCGTCCTGCAGCTGTCTGCGAGCTTCGCACACAAGCCGGCTTCTTCGCGGCTTCGTTCTTCGCCTATGCAAGCTACCGCGATCTCCGGCTGCCGGAGGCGAAGAAGCGGCAACTTCGCGCACAGATGACTGGAGCGGCAGCGGTGCGCTCCGAAGCGCCGCTTTTGCCGAAAGACGCCGGGAAGCGGCACTTGCTTTCGGCCAGCTGCGGAGCTGCATATTCTGCCTCTCTAGTCGCCTACATCTTAGCGAAAAGCTTTTCCGCTCCAGTTCTCAAGGAGAAAGTGTACCAGCACTGCTCACTTAGCCCGACCTTGCCAGGAAATGAGATTTGCTGCACATTCCAAGGACACTGCATTTTCCTGGGCAAGCTGCAACCTGCTGGCAAATGGCCGTGCTCTCTGCCCACTCCTGCCCAGTTCTTTGTACTAGCGGGCACGTTGCAGCCTGGAGAAGGCAAGAAACCTGGAGAGCTGTCACAGAGCAGAAGGGCAGCTGAGATGCTGAAAAGCAGCAAAGCTGAACTGCCTGCCTCAGCTTCAGCAATGTGGAATTGACTGAAGGCGAAAAACCAAGCAGCAGAGCAGCGGGCTTCTGTGCGCACTGAAGGCAATTGCAAGAATCCAGCAGCTGCTCCTCGCCAAGCACAGTCAACTGCCTGTGTTCTTGCTTCGTGACCAACTCACAGTTGCCCTTCTTCTCAGCAGCTGCCACCGTGTTCTCTGCATCTCGGAGCCTCTGGGGAGCAACAAGAATTTCCAAGGTGGGATGCATGAAAACTAAAATAAAAACTCAGGAAGGTTGTCCTGGAATACCTCCCATTGGCATGCCAAGAGTGAATTCAACAGGCAGGAGAGCGGCAGCCACCGTCCTGCAGCTGTCTGCGAGCTTCGCACACAAGCCGGCTTCTTCGCGGCTTCGTTCTTCGCCTCTTGCAAGCTACCGCGATCTCTGGCTGCCGGAGGCGAAGAAGCGGCAACTTCGCGCACAGATGACTGGAGCGGCAGCGGTGCGCTCCGAAGCGCCGCTTTTGCCGAAAGACGCCGGGAAGCGGCACTTGCTTTCGGCCAGCTGCGGAGCTCCGTATTCTGCGTCTCTAGTCGCCTACATCTTAGCGAAAAGCTTTTCCGCTCCAGTTCTCAAGGAGAAAGTGTACCAGCACTGCTCACTTAGCCCGACCTTGCCAGGAAATAGGATTTGCTGCACATTCCAAGGACACTGCATTTTACTGGGCAAGCTGCAACCTGCTGGCAGATGGCCGTGCTCTCTGCCCACTCCTGCCCAGTTCTTGGTACTAGCGGGCACGTTGCAGCCTGGCGAAGGCAAGAAACCTGGAGAGCTGTCACAGAGCAGAAGGGCAGCTGAGATGCTGAAAAGCAGCAAAGCTGAACTGCCTGCCTCAACTTCAGCAGTGTGTAATTGACTGAAGGCGAAAAACCAAGCAGCAGAGCAGCGGGCTTCTGTGCGCACTGAAGGCAATTGCAAGAATCCAGCAGCTGCTCCTAGCCAAGCACAGTCAACTGCCTGTGTTCTTGCTTCTTGACCAACTCACAGTTGCCCTTCTTCTCAGCAGCTGCCACCGTGTTCTCTGCATCTCGGAGCCTCTGGGGAGCAGGAAGAATTTCCAAGGTGGAATGCATGAAAACTAAAATAAAAACTCAGGAAGTTTGTCCTGGAACACCTTCTATTGGCATGCCAAGAGTGAATTCAAGAGGCAGGAGAGCGGCAGCCACCGTCCTGCAGCTGTCTGCGAGCTTCGCACACAAGCCGGCTTCTTCGCGGCTTCGTTCTTCGCCTCTTGCAAGCTACCGCGATCTCCGGCTGCCGGAGGCCAAGAAGCGGCAACTTCGCGCACAGATGACTGGAGCGGCAGCGGTGCGCTCCGAAGCGCCGCTTTTGCCGAAAGACGCCGGGAAGCGGCACTTGCTTTCGGCCAGCTCCGGAGCTCCGTATTCTGCCTCTCTAGTCGCCTACATCTTAGCGCAAAGCTTTTCCGCTCCAGTTCTCAAGGAGAAAGTGTCCCAGCACTGCTCACTTAGCCCGACCTTGCCAGGAAATGAGATTTGCTGCACATTCCAAGGACACTGCATTTTCCTGGGCAAGCTGCAACCTGCTGGCAGATGGCCGTGCTCTCTGCCCACTCCTGCCCAGCTCTGGGTAGTAGCGGGCACGTTGCAGCCTGGCGAAGGCAAGAAACCTGGAGAGCTGTCACAGAGCAGAAGGGCAGCTGAGATGCTGAAAAGCAGCAAAGCTGAACTGCCTGCCTCAACTTCAGCAGTGTGTAATTGACTGAAGGCGAAAAACCAAGCAGCAGAGCAGCGGGCTTCTGTGCGCACTGAAGGCAATTGCAAGAATCCAGCAGCTGCTCCTAGCCAAGCACAGTCAACTGCCTGTGTTCTTGCTTCTTGACCAACTCACAGTTGCCCTTCTTCTCAGCAGCTGCCACCGTGTTCTCTGCATCTCGGAGCCTCTGGGGAGCAGGAAGAATTTCCAAGGTGGGATGTAGTAGGACTACGTCAAAACCCAGGAAAATTGTCCTGGAACACCTTCCACTCGCATGCCAAGAGTGAATTCAACAGGCTTGGAGAGCGGCAGCCACCGTCCTGCAGCTGTCTGCGAGCTTCGCACACAAGCCGGCTTCTTCGCGGCTTCGTTCTTCGCCTATGCAAGCTACCGCGATCTCCGGCTGCCGGAGGCGAAGAAGCGGCAACTTCGCGCACAGATGACTGGAGCGGCAGCGGTGCGCTCCGAAGCGCCGCTTTTGCCGAAAGACGCCGGGAAGCGGCACTTGCTTTCGGCCAGCTGCGGAGCTGCGTATTCTGCCTCTCTAGTCGCCTACATCTTAGCGAAAAGCTTTTCCGCTCCAGTTCTCAAGGAGAAAGTGTACCAGCACTGCTCACTTAGCCCGACCTTGCCAGGAAATGAGATTTGCTGCACATTCCAAGGACACTGCATTTTCCTGGGCAAGCTGCAACCTGCTGGCAAATGGCCGTGCTCTCTGCCCACTCCTGCCCAGTTCTTTGTACTAGCGGGCACGTTGCAGCCTGGAGAAGGCAAGAAACCTGGAGAGCTGTCACAGAGCAGAAGGGCAGCTGAGATGCTGAAAAGCAGCAAAGCTGAACTGCCTGCCTCAGCTTCAGCAATGTGGAATTGACTGAAGGCGAAAAACCAAGCAGCAGAGCAGCGGGCTTCTGTGCGCACTGAAGGCAATTGCAAGAATCCAGCAGCTGCTCCTCGCCAAGCACAGTCAACTGCCTGTGTTCTTGCTTCGTGACCAACTCACAGTTGCCCTTCTTCTCAGCAGCTGCCACCGTGTTCTCTGCATCTCGGAGCCTCTGGGGAGCAACAAGAATTTCCAAGGTGGGATGCATGAAAACTAAAATAAAAACTCAGGAAGGTTGTCCTGGAATACCTCCCATTGGCATGCCAAGAGTGAATTCAACAGGCAGGAGAGCGGCAGCCACCGTCCTGCAGCTGTCTGCGAGCTTCGCACACAAGCCGGCTTCTTCGCGGCTTCGTTCTTCGCCTCTTGCAAGCTACCGCGATCTCTGGCTGCCGGAGGCGAAGAAGCGGCAACTTCGCGCACAGATGACTGGAGCGGCAGCGGTGCGCTCCGAAGCGCCGCTTTTGCCGAAAGACGCCGGGAAGCGGCACTTGCTTTCGGCCAGCTGCGGAGCTCCGTATTCTGCCTCTCTAGTCGCCTACATCTTAGCGAAAAGCTTTTCCGCTCCAGTTCTCAAGGAGAAAGTGTACCAGCACTGCTCACTTAGCCCGACCTTGCCAGGAAATAGGATTTGCTGCACATTCCAAGGACACTGCATTTTCCTGGGCAAGCTGCAACCTGCTGGCAGATGGCCGTGCTCTCTGCCCACTCCTGCCCAGTTCTTGGTACTAGCGGGCACGTTGCAGCCTGGCGAAGGCAAGAAACCTGGAGAGCTGTCACAGAGCAGAAGGGCAGCTGAGATGCTGAAAAGCAGCAAAGCTGAACTGCCTGCCTCAACTTCAGCAGTGTGTAATTGACTGAAGGCGAAAAACCAAGCAGCAGAGCAGCGGGCTTCTGTGCGCACTGAAGGCAATTGCAAGAATCCAGCAGCTGCTCCTAGCCAAGCACAGTCAACTGCCTGTGTTCTTGCTTCTTGACCAACTCACAGTTGCCCTTCTTCTCAGCAGCTGCCACCGTGTTCTCTGCATCTCGGAGCCTCTGGGGAGCAACAAGAATTTCCAAGGTGGGATGCATGAAAACTAAAATAAAAACTCAGGAAGTTTGTCCTGGAACACCTTCTATTGGCATGCCAAGAGTGAATTCAAGAGGCAGGAGAGCGGCAGCCACCGTCCTGCAGCTGTCTGCGAGCTTCGCACACAAGCCGGCTTCTTCGCGGCTTCGTTCTTCGCCTCTTGCAAGCTACCGCGATCTCCGGCTGCCGGAGGCCAAGAAGCGGCAACTTCGCGCACAGATGACTGGAGCGGCAGCGGTGCGCTCCGAAGCGCCGCTTTTGCCGAAAGACGCCGGGAAGCGGCACTTGCTTTCGGCCAGCTGCGGAGCTGCGTATTCTGCCTCTCTAGTCGCCTACATCTTAGCGCAAAGCTTTTCCGCTCTAGTTCTCAAGGAGAAAGTGTCCCAGCACTGCTCACTTAGCCCGACCTTGCCAGGAAATGAGATTTGCTGCACATTCCAAGGACACTGCATTTTCCTGGGCAAGCTGCAACCTGCTGGCAGATGGCCGTGCTCTCTGCCCACTCCTGCCCAGCTCTGGGTAGTAGCGGGCACGTTGCAGCCTGGCGAAGGCAAGAAACCTGGAGAGCTGTCACAGAGCAGAAGGGCAGCTGAGATGCTGAAAAGCAGCAAAGCTGAACTGCCTGCCTCAACTTCAGCAGTGTGTAATTGACTGAAGGCGAAAAACCAAGCAGCAGAGCAGCGGGCTTCTGTGCGCACTGAAGGCAATTGCAAGAATCCAGCAGCTGCTCCTAGCCAAGCACAGTCAACTGCCTGTGTTCTTGCTTCTTGACCAACTCACAGTTGCCCTTCTTCTCAGCAGCTGCCACCGTGTTCTCTGCATCTCGGAGCCTCTGGGGAGCAGGAAGAATTTCCAAGGTGGGATGTAGTAGGACTACGTCAAAACCCAGGAAAATTGTCCTGGACCACCTTCCACTCGCATGCCAAGAGTGAATTCAAGAGGCTTGGAGAGCGGCAGCCACCGTCCTGCAGCTGTCTGCGAGCTTCGCACACAAGCCGGCTTCTTCGCGGCTTCGTTCTTCGCCTATGCAAGCTACCGCGATCTCCGGCTGCCGGAGGCGAAGAAGCGGCAACTTCGCGCACAGATGACTGGAGCGGCAGCGGTGCGCTCCGAAGCGCCGCTTTTGCCGAAAGACGCCGGGAAGCGGCACTTGCTTTCGGCCAGCTGCGGAGCTGCGTATTCTGCCTCTCTAGTCGCCTACATCTTAGCGAAAAGCTTTTCCGCTCCAGTTCTCAAGGAGAAAGTGTACCAGCACTGCTCACTTAGCCCGACCTTGCCAGGAAATGAGATTTGCTGCACATTCCAAGGACACTGCATTTTCCTGGGCAAGCTGCAACCTGCTGGCAGATGGCCGTGCTCTCTGCCCACTCCTGCCCAGTTCTTTGTACTAGCGGGCACGTTGCAGCCTGGAGAAGGCAAGAAACCTGGAGAGCTGTCACAGAGCAGAAGGGCAGCTGAGATGCTGAAAAGCAGCAAAGCTGAACTGCCTGCCTCAGCTTCAGCAATGTGGAATTGACTGAAGGCGAAAAACCAAGCAGCAGAGCAGCGGGCTTCTGTGCGCACTGAAGGCAATTGCAAGAATCCAGCAGCTGCTCCTCGCCAAGCACAGTCAACTGCCTGTGTTCTTGCTTCGTGACCAACTCACAGTTGCCCTTCTTCTCAGCAGCTGCCACCGTGTTCTCTGCATCTCGGAGCCTCTGGGGAGCAACAAGAATTTCCAAGGTGGGATGCATGAAAACTAAAATAAAAACTCAGGAAGGTTGTCCTGGAATACCTCCCATTGGCATGCCAAGAGTGAATTCAACAGGCAGGAGAGCGGCAGCCACCGTCCTGCAGCTGTCTGCGAGCTTCGCACACAAGCCGGCTTCTTCGCGGCTTCGTTCTTCGCCTCTTGCAAGCTACCGCGATCTCTGGCTGCCGGAGGCGAAGAAGCGGCAACTTCGCGCACAGATGACTGGAGCGGCAGCGGTGCGCTCCGAAGCGCCGCTTTTGCCGAAAGACGCCGGGAAGCGGCACTTGCTTTCGGCCAGCTGCGGAGCTCCGTATTCTGCCTCTCTAGTCGCCTACATCTTAGCGAAAAGCTTTTCCGCTCCAGTTCTCAAGGAGAAAGTGTACCAGCACTGCTCACTTAGCCCGACCTTGCCAGGAAATAGGATTTGCTGCACATTCCAAGGACACTGCATTTTCCTGGGCAAGCTGCAACCTGCTGGCAGATGGCCGTGCTCTCTGCCCACTCCTGCCCAGTTCTTGGTACTAGCGGGCACGTTGCAGCCTGGCGAAGGCAAGAAACCTGGAGAGCTGTCACAGAGCAGAAGGGCAGCTGAGATGCTGAAAAGCAGCAAAGCTGAACTGCCTGCCTCAACTTCAGCAGTGTGTAATTGACTGAAGGCGAAAAACCAAGCAGCAGAGCAGCGGGCTTCTGTGCGCACTGAAGGCAATTGCAAGAATCCAGCAGCTGCTCCTAGCCAAGCACAGTCAACTGCCTGTGTTCTTGCTTCTTGACCAACTCACAGTTGCCCTTCTTCTCAGCAGCTGCCACCGTGTTCTCTGCATCTCGGAGCCTCTGGGGAGCAGGAAGAATTTCCAAGGTGGGATGCATGAAAACTAAAATAAAAACTCAGGAAGTTTGTCCTGGAACACCTTCTATTGGCATGCCAAGAGTGAATTCAAGAGGCAGGAGAGCGGCAGCCACCGTCCTGCAGCTGTCTGCGAGCTTCGCACACAAGCCGGCTTCTTCGCGGCTTCGTTCTTCGCCTCTTGCAAGCTACCGCGATCTCCGGCTGCCGGAGGCCAAGAAGCGGCAACTTCGCGCACAGATGACTGGAGCGGCAGCGGTGCGCTCCGAAGCGCCGCTTTTGCCGAAAGACGCCGGGAAGCGGCACTTGCTTTCGGCCAGCTCCGGAGCTCCGTATTCTGCCTCTCTAGTCGCCTACATCTTAGCGCAAAGCTTTTCCGCTCTAGTTCTCAAGGAGAAAGTGTCCCAGCACTGCTCACTTAGCCCGACCTTGCCAGGAAATGAGATTTGCTGCACATTCCAAGGACACTGCATTTTCCTGGGCAAGCTGCAACCTGCTGGCAGATGGCCGTGCTCTCTGCCCACTCCTGCCCAGCTCTGGGTAGTAGCGGGCACGTTGCAGCCTGGCGAAGGCAAGAAACCTGGAGAGCTGTCACAGAGCAGAAGGGCAGCTGAGATGCTGAAAAGCAGCAAAGCTGAACTGCCTGCCTCAACTTCAGCAGTGTGTAATTGACTGAAGGCGAAAAACCAAGCAGCAGAGCAGCGGGCTTCTGTGCGCACTGAAGGCAATTGCAAGAATCCAGCAGCTGCTCCTAGCCAAGCACAGTCAACTGCCTGTGTTCTTGCTTCTTGACCAACTCACAGTTGCCCTTCTTCTCAGCAGCTGCCACCGTGTTCTCTGCATCTCGGAGCCTCTGGGGAGCAGGAAGAATTTCCATGGTGGGATGCATGAAAACTAAAATAAAAACTCAGGAAGTTTGTCCTGGAACACCTTCTATTGGCATGCCAAGAGTGAATTCAAGAGGCAGGAGAGCGGCAGCCACCGTCCTGCAGCTGTCTGCGAGCTTCGCACACAAGCCGGCTTCTTCGCGGCTTCGTTCTTCGCCTCTTGCAAGCTACCGCGATCTCCGGCTGCCGGAGGCCAAGAAGCGGCAATTTCGCGCACAGATGACTGGAGCGGCAGCGGTGCGCTCCGAAGCGCCGCTTTTGCCGAAAGACGCCGGGAAGCGGCACTTGCTTTCGGCCAGCTCCGGAGCTCCGTATTCTGCCTCTCTAGTCGCCTACATCTTAGCGCAAAGCTTTTCCGCTCCAGTTCTCAAGGAGAAAGTGTCCCAGCACTGCTCACTTAGCCCGACCTTGCCAGGAAATGAGATTTGCTGCACATTCCAAGGACACTGCATTTTCCTGGGCAAGCTGCAACCTGCTGGCAGATGGCCGTGCTCTCTGCCCACTCCTGCCCAGCTCTGGGTAGTAGCGGGCACGTTGCAGCCTGGCGAAGGCAAGAAACCTGGAGAGCTGTCACAGAGCAGAAGGGCAGCTGAGATGCTGAAAAGCAGCAAAGCTGAACTGCCTGCCTCAACTTCAGCAGTGTGTAATTGACTGAAGGCGAAAAACCAAGCAGCAGAGCAGCGGGCTTCTGTGCGCACTGAAGGCAATTGCTAGAATCCAGCAGCTGCTCCTAGCCAAGCACAGTCAACTGCCTGTGTTCTTGCTTCTTGACCAACTCACAGTTGCCCTTCTTCTCAGCAGCTGCCACCGTGTTCTCTGCATCTCGGAGCCTCTGGGGAGCAGGAAGAATTTCCAAGGTGGGATGTAGTAGGACTACGTCAAAACCCAGGAAAATTGTCCTGGACCACCTTCCACTCGCATGCCAAGAGTGAATTCAAGAGGCTTGAAGAGCGGCAGCCACCGTCCTGCAGCTGTCTGCGAGCTTCGCACACAAGCCGGCTTCTTCGCGGCTTCGTTCTTCGCCTATGCAAGCTACCGCGATCTCCGGCTGCCGGAGGCGAAGAAGCGGCAACTTCGCGCACAGATGACTGGAGCGGCAGCGGTGCGCTCCGAAGCGCCGCTTTTGCCGAAAGACGCCGGGAAGCGGCACTTGCTTTCGGCCAGCTGCGGAGCTCCGTATTCTGCCTCTCTAGTCGCCTACATCTTAGCGCAAAGCTTTTCCGCTCCAGTTCTCAAGGAGAAAGTGTACCAGCACTGCTCACTTAGCCCGACCTTGCCAGGAAATGAGATTTGCTGCACATTCCAAGGACACTGCATTTTCCTGGGCAAGCTGCAACCTGCTGGCAGATGGCCGTGCTCTCTGCCCACTCCTGCCCAGTTCTTTGTACTAGCGGGCACGTTGCAGCCTGGAGAAGGCAAGAAACCTGGAGAGCTGTCACAGAGCAGAAGGGCAGCTGAGATGCTGAAAAGCAGCAAAGCTGAACTGCCTGCCTCAGCTTCAGCAATGTGGAATTGACTGAAGGCGAAAAACCAAGCAGCAGAGCAGCGGGCTTCTGTGCGCACTGAAGGCAATTGCAAGAATCCAGCAGCTGCTCCTCGCCAAGCACAGTCAACTGCCTGTGTTCTTGCTTCGTGACCAACTCACAGTTGCCCTTCTTCTCAGCAGCTGCCACCGTGTTCTCTGCATCTCGGAGCCTCTGGGGAGCAACAAGAATTTCCAAGGTGGGATGCATGAAAACTAAAATAAAAACTCAGGAAGGTTGTCCTGGAATACCTCCCATTGGCATGCCAAGAGTGAATTCAACAGGCAGGAGAGCGGCAGCCACCGTCCTGCAGCTGTCTGCGAGCTTCGCACACAAGCCGGCTTCTTCGCGGCTTCGTTCTTCGCCTCTTGCAAGCTACCGCGATCTCTGGCTGCCGGAGGCGAAGAAGCGGCAACTTCGCGCACAGATGACTGGAGCGGCAGCGGTGCGCTCCGAAGCGCCGCTTTTGCCGAAAGACGCCGGGAAGCGGCACTTGCTTTCGGCCAGCTGCGGAGCTCCGTATTCTGCCTCTCTAGTCGCCTACATCTTAGCGAAAAGCTTTTCCGCTCCAGTTCTCAAGGAGAAAGTGTACCAGCACTGCTCACTTAGCCCGACCTTGCCAGGAAATAGGATTTGCTGCACATTCCAAGGACACTGCATTTTCCTGGGCAAGCTGCAACCTGCTGGCAGATGGCCGTGCTCTCTGCCCACTCCTGCCCAGTTCTTGGTACTAGCGGGCACGTTGCAGCCTGGCGAAGGCAAGAAACCTGGAGAGCTGTCACAGAGCAGAAGGGCAGCTGAGATGCTGAAAAGCAGCAAAGCTGAACTGCCTGCCTCAACTTCAGCAGTGTGTAATTGACTGAAGGCGAAAAACCAAGCAGCAGAGCAGCGGGCTTCTGTGCGCACTGAAGGCAATTGCAAGAATCCAGCAGCTGCTCCTAGCCAAGCACAGTCAACTGCCTGTGTTCTTGCTTCTTGACCAACTCACAGTTGCCCTTCTTCTCAGCAGCTGCCACCGTGTTCTCTGCATCTCGGAGCCTCTGGGGAGCAGGAAGAATTTCCAAGGTGGGATGCATGAAAACTAAAATAAAAACTCAGGAAGTTTGTCCTGGAACACCTTCTATTGGCATGCCAAGAGTGAATTCAAGAGGCAGGAGAGCGGCAGCCACCGTCCTGCAGCTGTCTGCGAGCTTCGCACACAAGCCGGCTTCTTCGCGGCTTCGTTCTTCGCCTCTTGCAAGCTACCGCGATCTCCGGCTGCCGGAGGCCAAGAAGCGGCAACTTCGCGCACAGATGACTGGAGCGGCAGCGGTGCGCTCCGAAGCGCCGCTTTTGCCGAAAGACGCCGGGAAGCGGCACTTGCTTTCGGCCAGCTCCGGAGCTGCGTATTCTGCCTCTCTAGTCGCCTACATCTTAGCGCAAAGCTTTTCCGCTCTAGTTCTCAAGGAGAAAGTGTCCCAGCACTGCTCACTTAGCCCGACCTTGCCAGGAAATGAGATTTGCTGCACATTCCAAGGACACTGCATTTTCCTGGGCAAGCTGCAACCTGCTGGCAGATGGCCGTGCTCTCTGCCCACTCCTGCCCAGCTCTGGGTAGTAGCGGGCACGTTGCAGCCTGGCGAAGGCAAGAAACCTGGAGAGCTGTCACAGAGCAGAAGGGCAGCTGAGATGCTGAAAAGCAGCAAAGCTGAACTGCCTGCCTCAACTTCAGCAGTGTGTAATTGACTGAAGGCGAAAAACCAAGCAGCAGAGCAGCGGGCTTCTGTGCGCACTGAAGGCAATTGCAAGAATCCAGCAGCTGCTCCTCGCCAAGCACAGTCAACTGCCTGTGTTCTTGCTTCTTGACCAACTCACAGTTGCCCTTCTTCTCAGCAGCTGCCACCGTGTTCTCTGCATCTCGGAGCCTCTGGGGAGCAACAAGAATTTCCAAGGTGGGATGTAGTAGGACTACGTCAAAACCCAGGAAAATTGTCCTGGACCACCTTCCACTCGCATGCCAAGAGTGAATTCAAGAGGCTTGAAGAGCGGCAGCCACCGTCCTGCAGCTGTCTGCGAGCTTCGCACACAAGCCGGCTTCTTCGCGGCTTCGTTCTTCGCCTATGCAAGCTACCGCGATCTCCGGCTGCCGGAGGCCAAGAAGCGGCAACTTCGCGCACAGATGACTGGAGCGGCAGCGGTGCGCTCCGAAGCGGCGCTTTTGCCGAAAGACGCCGGGAAGCGGCACTTGCTTTCGGCCAGCTGCCGAGCTCCGTATTCTGCCTCTCTAGTCGCCTACATCTTAGCGAAAAGCTTTTCCGCTCCAGTTCTCAAGGAGAAAGTGTACCAGCACTGCTCACTTAGCCCGACCTTGCCAGGAAATGAGATTTGCTGCACATTCCAAGGACACTGCATTTTCCTGGGCAAGCTGCAACCTGCTGGCAGATGGCCGTGCTCTCTGCCCACTCCTGCCCAGTTCTTTGTACTAGCGGGCACGTTGCAGCCTGGAGAAGGCAAGAAACCTGGAGAGCTGTCACAGAGCAGAAGGGCAGCTGAGATGCTGAAAAGCAGCAAAGCTGAACTGCCTGCCTCAGCTTCAGCAATGTGGAATTGACTGAAGGCGAAAAACCAAGCAGCAGAGCAGCGGGCTTCTGTGCGCACTGAAGGCAATTGCAAGAATCCAGCAGCTGCTCCTCGCCAAGCACAGTCAACTGCCTGTGTTCTTGCTTCGTGACCAACTCACAGTTGCCCTTCTTCTCAGCAGCTGCCACCGTGTTCTCTGCATCTCGGAGCCTCTGGGGAGCAACAAGAATTTCCAAGGTGGGATGCATGAAAACTAAAATAAAAACTCAGGAAGGTTGTCCTGGAATACCTCCCATTGGCATGCCAAGAGTGAATTCAACAGGCAGGAGAGCGGCAGCCACCGTCCTGCAGCTGTCTGCGAGCTTCGCACACAAGCCGGCTTCTTCGCGGCTTCGTTCTTCGCCTCTTGCAAGCTACCGCGATCTCCGGCTGCCGGAGGCGAAGAAGCGGCAACTTCGCGCACAGATGACTGGAGCGGCAGCGGTGCGCTCCGAAGCGCCGCTTTTGCCGAAAGACGCCGGGAAGCGGCACTTGCTTTCGGCCAGCTGCGGAGCTCCGTATTCTGCCTCTCTAGTCGCCTACATCTTAGCGAAAAGCTTTTCCGCTCCAGTTCTCAAGGAGAAAGTGTACCAGCACTGCTCACTTAGCCCGACCTTGCCAGGAAATAGGATTTGCTGCACATTCCAAGGACACTGCATTTTACTGGGCAAGCTGCAACCTGCTGGCAGATGGCCGTGCTCTCTGCCCACTCCTGCCCAGTTCTTGGTACTAGCGGGCACGTTGCAGCCTGGCGAAGGCAAGAAACCTGGAGAGCTGTCACAGAGCAGAAGGGCAGCTGAGATGCTGAAAAGCAGCAAAGCTGAACTGCCTGCCTCAACTTCAGCAGTGTGTAATTGACTGAAGGCGAAAAACCAAGCAGCAGAGCAGCGGGCTTCTGTGCGCACTGAAGGCAATTGCAAGAATCCAGCAGCTGCTCCTAGCCAAGCACAGTCAACTGCCTGTGTTCTTGCTTCTTGACCAACTCACAGTTGCCCTTCTTCTCAGCAGCTGCCACCGTGTTCTCTGCATCTCGGAGCCTCTGGGGAGCAGGAAGAATTTCCAAGGTGGGATGCATGAAAACTAAAATAAAAACTCAGGAAGTTTGTCCTGGAACACCTTCTATTGGCATGCCAAGAGTGAATTCAAGAGGCAGGAGAGCGGCAGCCACCGTCCTGCAGCTGTCTGCGAGCTTCGCACACAAGCCGGCTTCTTCGCGGCTTCGTTCTTCGCCTCTTGCAAGCTACCGCGATCTCCGGCTGCCGGAGGCCAAGAAGCGGCAACTTCGCGCACAGATGACTGGAGCGGCAGCGGTGCGCTCCGAAGCGCCGCTTTTGCCGAAAGACGCCGGGAAGCGGCACTTGCTTTCGGCCAGCTCCGGAGCTCCGTATTCTGCCTCTCTAGTCGCCTACATCTTAGCGCAAAGCTTTTCCGCTCTAGTTCTCAAGGAGAAAGTGTCCCAGCACTGCTCACTTAGCCCGACCTTGCCAGGAAATGAGATTTGCTGCACATTCCAAGGACACTGCATTTTCCTGGGCAAGCTGCAACCTGCTGGCAGATGGCCGTGCTCTCTGCCCACTCCTGCCCAGCTCTGGGTAGTAGCGGGCACGTTGCAGCCTGGCGAAGGCAAGAAACCTGGAGAGCTGTCACAGAGCAGAAGGGCAGCTGAGATGCTGAAAAGCAGCAAAGCTGAACTGCCTGCCTCAACTTCAGCAGTGTGTAATTGACTGAAGGCGAAAAACCAAGCAGCAGAGCAGCGGGCTTCTGTGCGCACTGAAGGCAATTGCAAGAATCCAGCAGCTGCTCCTAGCCAAGCACAGTCAACTGCCTGTGTTCTTGCTTCTTGACCAACTCACAGTTGCCCTTCTTTTCAGCAGCTGCCACCGTGTTCTCTGCATCTCGGAGCCTCTGGGGAGCAGGAAGAATTTCCAAGGTGGGATGTAGTAGGACTACGTCAAAACCCAGGAAAATTGTCCTGGAACACCTTCCACTCGCATGCCAAGAGTGAATTCAACAGGCTTGGAGAGCGGCAGCCACCGTCCTGCAGCTGTCTGCGAGCTTCGCACACAAGCCGGCTTCTTCGCGGCTTCGTTCTTCGCCTATGCAAGCTACCGCGATCTCCGGCTGCCGGAGGCGAAGAAGCGGCAACTTCGCGCACAGATGACTGGAGCGGCAGCGGTGCGCTCCGAAGCGCCGCTTTTGCCGAAAGACGCCGGGAAGCGGCACTTGCTTTCGGCCAGCTGCGGAGCTGCGTATTCTGCCTCTCTAGTCGCCTACATCTTAGCGAAAAGCTTTTCCGCTCCAGTTCTCAAGGAGAAAGTGTACCAGCACTGCTCACTTAGCCCGACCTTGCCAGGAAATGAGATTTGCTGCACATTCCAAGGACACTGCATTTTCCTGGGCAAGCTGCAACCTGCTGGCAAATGGCCGTGCTCTCTGCCCACTCCTGCCCAGCTCTGGGAAGTAGCGGGCACGTTGCAGCCTGGCGAAGGCAAGAAACCTGGAGGGCTGTCACAGAGAAGAAGGGCAGCTGAGATGCTGAAAAGCAGCAAAGCTGAACTGCCTGCCTCAACTTCAGCAGTGTGTAATTGACTGAAGGCGAAAAACCAAGCAGCAGAGCAGCGGGCTTCTGTGCGCACTGAAGGCAATTGCAAGAATCCAGCAGCTGCTCCTCGCCAAGCACAGTCAACTGCCTAGGTTCTTGCTTCTTGACCAACTCACAGTTGCCTTTCTTTTCAGCAGCTGCCACCGTGTTCTCTGCATCTCGGTGCCTCTGGGGAGCAACAAGAATTTCCAAGGTGGGATGCATGAAAACCAAAATAAAAACTCAGGAAGGCTGTCCTGGAACATCTCCCATTGGCATGCCAAGAGTGAATTCAAGAGGCAGGAGAGCGGCAGCCACCGTCCTGCAGCTGTCTGCGAGTTTCGCACACAAGCCGGCTTCTTCGCGGCTTCGTTCTTCGCCTATGCAAGCTACCGCGATCTCCGGCTGCCGGAGGCCAAGAAGCGGCAACTTCGCGCACAGATGACTGGAGCGGCAGCGGTGCGCTCCGAAGCGCCGCTTTTGCCGAAAGACGCCGGGAAGCGGCACTTGCTTTCGGCCAGCTGCGGAGCTCCGTATTCTGCCTCTCGAGTCGCCTACATCTTAGCGCAAAGCTTTTCCGCTCCAGTTCTCAAGGAGAAAGTGTCCCAGCACTGCTCACTTAGCCCGACCTTGCCAGGAAATAGGATTTGCTGCACATTCCAAGGACACTGCATTTTCCTGGGCAAGCTGCAACCTGCTGGCAAATGGCCGTGCTCTCTGCCCACTCCTGCCCAGCTCTGGGTAGTAGCGGGCACGTTGCAGCATGGCGAAGGCAAGAAACCTGGAGAGCTGTCACAGAGCAGAAGGGCAGCTGAGATGCTGAAAAGCAGCAAAGCTGAACTGCCTGCCTCAACTTCAGCAGTGTGTAATTGACTGAAGGCGAAAAACCAAGCAGCAGAGCAGCGGGCTTCTGTGCGCACTGAAGGCAATTGCAAGAATCCAGCAGCTGCTCCTAGCCAAGCACAGTCAACTGCCTGTGTTCTTGCTTCTTGACCAACTCACAGTTGCCCTTCTTCTCAGCAGCTGCCACCGTGTTCTCTGCATCTCGGAGCCTCTGGGGAGCAACAAGAATTTCCAAGGTGGGATGCATGAAAACCAAAATAAAAACTCAGGAAGTTTGTCCTGGAACACCTTCTATTGGCATGCCAAGAGTGAATTCAAGAGGCAGGAGAGCGGCAGCCACCGTCCTGCAGCTGTCTGCGAGCTTCGCACACAAGCCGGCTTCTTCGCGGCTTCGTTCTTCGCCTCTTGCAAGCTACCGCGATCTCCGGCTGCCGGAGGCCAAGAAGCGGCAACTTCGCGCACAGATGACTGGAGCGGCAGCGGTGCGCTCCGAAGCGCCGCTTTTGCCGAAAGACGCCGGGAAGCGGCACTTGCTTTCGGCCAGCTCCGGAGCTCCGTATTCTGCCTCTCTAGTCGCCTACATCTTAGCGAAAAGCTTTTCCGCTCCAGTTCTCAAGGAGAAAGTGTACCAGCACTGCTCACTTAGCCCGACCTTGCCAGGAAATGAGATTTGCTGCACATTCCAAGGACACTGCATTTTCCTGGGCAAGCTGCAACCTGCTGGCAAATGGCCGTGCTCTCTGCCCACTCCTGCCCAGCTCTGGGAAGTAGCGGGCACGTTGCAGCCTGGCGAAGGCAAGAAACCTGGAGAGCTGTCACAGAGAAGAAGGGCAGCTGAGATGCTGAAAAGCAGCAAAGCTGAACTGCCTGCCTCAACTTCAGCAGTGTGTAATTGACTGAAGGCGAAAAACCAAGCAGCAGAGCAGCGGGCTTCTGTGCGCACTGAAGGCAATTGCAAGAATCCAGCAGCTGCTCCTCGCCAAGCACAGTCAACTGCCTGTGTTCTTGCTTCTTGACCAACTCACAGTTGCCCTTCTTCTCAGCAGCTGCCACCGTGTTCTCTGCATCTCGGTGCCTCTGGGGAGCAACAAGAATTTCCAAGGTGGGATGCATGAAAACCAAAATAAAAACTCAGGAAGGCTGTCCTGGAACACCTCCCATTGGCATGCCAAGAGTGAATTCAAGAGGCAGGAGAGCGGCAGCCACCGTCCTGCAGCTGTCTGCGAGTTTCGCACACAAGCCGGCTTCTTCGCGGCTTCGTTCTTCGCCTATGCAAGCTACCGCGATCTCCGGCTGCCGGAGGCCAAGAAGCGGCAACTTCGCGCACAGATGACTGGAGCGGCAGCGGTGCGCTCCGAAGCGCCGCTTTTGCCGAAAGACGCCGGGAAGCGGCACTTGCTTTCGGCCGGCTGCGGAGCTGCGTATTCTGCCTCTCGAGTCGCCTACATCTTAGCGCAAAGCTTTTCCGCTCCAGTTCTCAAGGAGAAAGTGTCCCAGCACTGCTCACTTAGCCCGACCTTGCCAGGAAATAGGATTTGCTGCACATTCCAAGGACACTGCATTTTCCTGGGCAAGCTGCAACCTGCTGGCAAATGGCCGTGCTCTCTGCCCACTCCTGCCCAGCTCTGGGTAGTAGCGGGCACGTTGCAGCCTGGCGAAGGCAAGAAACCTGGAGAGCTGTCACAGAGCAGAAGGGCAGCTGAGATGCTGAAAAGCAGCAAAGCTGAACTGCCTGCCTCAACTTCAGCAGTGTGTAATTGACTGAAGGCGAAAAACCAAGCAGCAGAGCAGCGGGCTTCTGTGCGCACTGAAGGCAATTGCAAGAATCCAGCAGCTGCTCCTAGCCAAGCACAGTCAACTGCCTGTGTTCTTGCTTCTTGACCAACTCACAGTTGCCCTTCTTCTCAGCAGCTGCCACCGTGTTCTCTGCATCTCGGAGCCTCTGGGGAGCAGGAAGAATTTCCAAGGTGGGATGTAGTAGGACTACGTCAAAACCCAGGAAAATTGTCCTGGAACACCTTCCACTCGCATGCCAAGAGTGAATTCAACAGGCTTGGAGAGCGGCAGCCACCGTCCTGCAGCTGTCTGCGAGCTTCGCACACAAGCCGGCTTCTTCGCGGCTTCGTTCTTCGCCTATGCAAGCTACCGCGATCTCCGGCTGCCGGAGGCGAAGAAGCGGCAACTTCGCGCACAGATGACTGGAGCGGCAGCGGTGCGCTCCGAAGCGCCGCTTTTGCCGAAAGACGCCGGGAAGCGGCACTTGCTTTCGGCCAGCCCCGGAGCTCCGTATTCTGCCTCTCTAGTCGCCTACATCTTAGCGAAAAGCTTTTCCGCTCCAGTTCTCAAGGAGAAAGTGTACCAGCACTGCTCACTTAGCCCGACCTTGCCAGGAAATGAGATTTGCTGCACATTCCAAGGACACTGCATTTTCCTGGGCAAGCTGCAACCTGCTGGCAAATGGCCGTGCTCTCTGCCCACTCCTGCCCAGCTCTGGGTAGTAGCGGGCACGTTGCAGCCTGGCGAAGGCAAGAAACCTGGAGAGCTGTCACAGAGCAGAAGGGCAGCTGAGATGCTGAAAAGCAGCAAAGCTGAACTGCCTGCCTCAACTTCAGCAGTGTGTAATTGACTGAAGGCGAAAAACCAAGCAGCAGAGCAGCGGGCTTCTGTGCGCACTGAAGGCAATTGCAAGAATCCAGCAGCTGCTCCTCGCCAAGCACAGTCAACTGCCTAGGTTCTTGCTTCTTGACCAACTCACAGTTGCCTTTCTTTTCAGCAGCTGCCACCGTGTTCTCTGCATCTCGGAGCCTCTGGGGAGCAACAAGAATTTCCAAGGTGGGATGCATGAAAACTAAAATAAAAACTCAGGAAGTTTGTCCTGGAACACCTTCTATTAGCATGCCAAGAGTGAATTCAAGAGGCAGGAGAGCGGCAGCCACCGTCCTGCAGCTGTCTGCGAGTTTCGCACACAAGCCGGCTTCTTCGCGGCTTCGTTCTTCGCCTATGCAAGCTACCGCGATCTCCGGCTGCCGGAGGCCAAGAAGCGGCAACTTCGCGCACAGATGACTGGAGCGGCAGCGGTGCGCTCCGAAGCGCCGCTTTTGCAGAAAGACGCCGGGAAGCGGCATTTGCTTTCGGCCAGCTGCGGAGCCGCGTATTCTGCCTCTCGAGTCGCCTACATCTTAGCCCAAAGCTTTTCCGCTCCAGTTCTCAAGGAGAAAGTGTCCCAGCACTGCTCACTTAGCCCGACCTTGCCAGGAAATGAGATTTGCTGCACATTCCAAGGACACTGCATTTTCCTGGGCAAGCTGCAACCTGCTGGCAAATGGCCGTGCTCTCTGCCCACTCCTGCCCAGTTCTTGGTACTAGCGGGCACGTTGCAGCCTGGCGAAGGCAAGAAACCTCGAGAGCTGTCACAGAGCAGAAGGGCAGCTGAGATGCTGAAAAGCAGCAAAGCTGAACTGCCTGCCTCAACTTCAGCAGTGTGTAATTGACTGAAGGCGAAAAACCAAGCAGCAGAGCAGCGGGCTTCTGTGCGCACTGAAGGCAATTGCTAGAATCCAGCAGCTGCTCCTAGCCAAGCACAGTCAACTGCCTGTGTTCTTGCTTCTTGACCAACTCACAGTTGCCCTTCTTCTCAGCAGCTGCCACCGTGTTCTCTGCATCTCGGAGCCTCTGGGGAGCAACAAGAATTTTCAAGGTGGGATGCATGAAAACTAAAATAAAAACTCAGGAAGTTTGTCCTGGAACACCTTCTATTGGCATGCCAAGAGTGAATTCAAGAGGCAGGAGATCGGCAGCCACCGTCCTGCAGCTGTCTGCGAGCTTCGCACACAAGCCGGCTTCTTCGCGGCTTCGTTCTTCGCCTCTTGCAAGCTACCGCGATCTCCGGCTGCCGGAGGCCAAGAAGCGGCAACTTCGCGCACAGATGACTGGAGCGGCAGCGGTGCGCTCCGAAGCGCCGCTTTTGCCGAAAGACGCCGGGAAGCGGCACTTGCTTTCGGCCAGCTGCGGAGCTGCGTATTCTGCCTCTCGAGTCGCCTACATCTTAGCGAAAAGCTTTTCCGCTCCAGTTCTCAAGGAGAAAGTGTACCAGCACTGCTCACTTAGCCCGACCTTGCCAGGAAATGAGATTTGCTGCACATTCCAAGGACACTGCATTTTCCTGGGCAAGCTGCAACCTGCTGGCAAATGGCCGTGCTCTCTGCCCACTCCTGCCCAGCTCTGGGAAGTAGCGGGCACGTTGCAGCCTGGCGAAGGCAAGAAACCTGGAGAGCTGTCACAGAGCAGAAGGGCAGCTGAGATGCTGAAAAGCAGCAAAGCTGAACTGCCTGCCTCAACTTCAGCAGTGTGTAATTGACTGAAGGCGAAAAACCAAGCAGCAGAGCAGCGGGCTTCTGTGCGCACTGAAGGCAATTGCAATAATCCAGCAGCTGCTCCTCGCCAAGCACAGTCAACTGCCTAGGTTCTTGCTTCTTGACCAACTCACAGTTGCCTTTCTTTTCAGCAGCTGCCACCGTGTTCTCTGCATCTCGGAGCCTCTGGGGAGCAACAAGAATTTCCAAGGTGGGATGCATGAAAACCAAAATAAAAACTCAGGAAGGTTGTCCTGGAACACCTCCCATTGGCATGCCAAGAGTGAATTCAAGAGGCAGGAGAGCGGCAGCCACCGTCCTGCAGCTGTCTGCGAGCTTCGCACACAAGCCGGCTTCTTCGCGGCTTCGTTCTTCGCCTTTTGCAAGCTACCGCGATCTCCGGCTGCCGGAGGCGAAGAAGCGGCTACTTCGCGCACAGATGACTGGAGCGGCAGCGGTGCGCTCCGAAGCGCCGCTTTTGCCGAAAGACGCCGGGAAGCGGCACTTGCTTTCGGCCAGCTGCGGAGCTCCGTATTCTGCCTCTCGAGTCGCCTACATCTTAGCGCAAAGCTTTTCCGCTCCAGTTCTCAAGGAGAAAGTGTCCCAGCACTGCTCACTTAGCCCGACCTTGCCAGGAAATAGGATTTGCTGCACATTCCAAGGACACTGCATTTTCCTGGGCAAGCTGCAACCTGCTGGCAAATGGCCGTGCTCTCTGCCCACTCCTGCCCAGCTCTGGGTAGTAGCGGGCACGTTGCAGCCTGGCGAAGGCAAGAAACCTGGAGAGCTGTCACAGAGCAGAAGGGCAGCTGAGATGCTGAAAAGCAGCAAAGCTGAACTGCCTGCCTCAACTTCAGCAGTGTGTAATTGACTGAAGGCGAAAAACCAAGCAGCAGAGCAGCGGGCTTCTGTGCGCACTGAAGGCAATTGCAAGAATCCGGCAGCTGCTCCTCGCCAAGCACAGTCAACTGCCTAGGTTCTTGCTTCTTGACCAACTCACAGTTGCCTTTCTTTTCAGCAGCTGCCACCGTGTTCTCTGCATCTCGGAGCCTCTGGGGAGCAACAAGAATTTCCAAGGTGGGATGCATGAAAACTAAAATAAAAACTCAGGAAGTTTGTCCTGGAACACCTTCTATTGGCATGCCAAGAGTGAATTCAAGAGGCAGGAGAGCGGCAGCCACCGTCCTGCAGCTGTCTGCGAGCTTCGCACACAAGCCGGCTTCTTCGCGGCTTCGTTCTTCGCCTCTTGCAAGCTACCGCGATCTCCGGCTGCCGGAGGCGAAGAAGCGGCAACTTCGCGCACAGATGACTGGAGCGGCAGCGGTGCGCTCCGAAGCGCCGCTTTTGCCGAAAGACGCCGGGAAGCGGCACTTGCTTTCGGCCAGCTGCGGAGCTGCGTATTCTGCCTCTCTAGTCGCCTACATCTTAGCGCAAAGCTTTTCCGCTCCAGTTCTCAAGGAGAAAGTGTCCCAGCACTGCTCACTTAGCCCGACCTTGCCAGGAAATGAGATTTGCTGCACATTCCAAGGACACTGCATTTTCCTGGGCAAGCTGCAACCTGCTGGCAGATGGCCGTGCTCTCTGCCCACTCCTGCCCAGTTCTTGCTACTAGCGGGCACGTTGCAGCCTGGCGAAGGGAAGAAACCTCTGAAACGATACGCGGAAGAAATAAATAGACTCCATAACCTGGGGTAGTTATGAAGTGGGTACGTATGTCAGCGCCCGGCACAAGTGAGATAGCTCTCCAAAACTTGTGCCCCGAGTCTCAGTCTGACCCACACTTTTATTCTTAAAGACGTTCCATATGCAATACATTGCACAACTTTTTCATGCATATTCAACCCCTGGCCCCGCCTGTCCTCGCTTCTCATGCTAAGTAAGTCCACGCCCTTCTAGGCATGCGTGGTTTGCTGTGGTGGTCGTACGGGGGTCTCTTGGTGGTCCTGAGGCTGAAGATTGTGGTCTTCCTCATGATTGAACTTTTGAACTTTTCCTCTCTGCGCGTGCGCTTTTGGTCCTTTGGTGCTTATCTGAGTACGTCTGTCAGTCTTGATAGGCTTGGAGACAGAGGAGCTTCTTTATCTGGGTTCTTTCCTTCTTCTGGTATTGTTCTCTATGCAAGAAGCTTCAGAAATTTGCATTTTCCTATGCCCTTTGTACTAGGCAGAGGTTTCTTAAGTAAAAGGTTGAAAATTCAACACATAACTCTACAAGCTACATTAGAAATGCTTCATTCATTTTGTTAACCTAACTCTAAAAATCTCTGCTTCAGTCCCCCCTTTTCTTAAAATAGATTAAATTCTTTTACTACAGGGGTCTTGATTTAAATTCTGATCTACTATCATGACCGTCCTCTTTCAGTAAGATTCTAGGAGTTCTAGAGAGTGATGTCAGACTGGCCATGTGTTTTAACATCCTCGAATTCTACATGAGTGTTAAAGTAGACATCATTAAACTTACAGTAACTAAAATTAATAGGATTATAATTGGGTGACATAAAGTCTTCTAAACAGTGTATTTCACTAGTTATGACTTGTGTTTATTAGCTAGTGATTGGTGCTGGATACACCAAGTTAAGAGACTTAACATACAGGAGGTTAGTGACATGTCTTGGGTAGACATTCTCTTTCGCACCCCATATGGTTTTTCATAAAGCAATTCAAAGTGGTTTAGCTTTTCTTTACTCTTGGGTTTGGTTCGGATCTGCAGTAGTGCTAATGGGAGGGATTGAGTCCATGACAAATTAGCTTCTTGTCCCAATTGTACAATTTGTTGTTTGATCAAATGATTCATTTTTTTTACCTGACCACTTGATTGTGGGTTATATGGGGTGCGAAGTTCTCAGTCTATGTTCAAGTATTGGCTAACTTGTTGCACGAATTTTACAATAAAATGTGGTCCTCTATTTGAGGAGATTGTGGCCAGGACTCTAAAGCGTGGTATGTTTTCTTGTACCAATACCTTAGTTACTTCTTGAGCTTTAGAAGTCCTGGTGGGGAATGCTTCTGGCCATCCTGAAAAGGTATCTGTTAGCACCAGGAAAAACTTATACCCCCCTTTTCTTGGCAATTCTGTACAATCAATCTGCCATTGCTGCTCCGGCCCATGACCCTTCCTAATCTGGCTAAGCTTTGGTTTGGGAGTATTTTTGGGGTTGGTCTGGAGGCAAAGGTCACATTGTCGAGTTGTAAATGTCTAGTTATGCTAGAGCATCAATACCCCAATGGTTTTCTGGTGTTCTTCCTTTATTAGGGACCATCAGAAATAGGAGGGTAGAACTAATTTTCCTTCTATGGTGGCCCATCCCTCTTGGTTATAGTCTCCTTTTTGCTCATAGATTAATTTTTTTTCTGGTTTGTTGTATCTTGGCTTACCTTTAGGGGAAATTTGCCCGTCTTGCTGCTTCTTTTGCTTCCCTATCTGCCAGCTCGTTTCCTTCTTCCAATTCTGAGTTGATCTTCTGATGTGCCTTAATGTGCATGATCGCTACTTCCTCTGGCAACTGGACTGCTGCTAGAAGTCGCAGTACTTCTGATGCATCTTTAATATTTTTCCCTTGAGACTTCAGCAGTCCTCTCTCTTTCTAAATGGCTCTGTGAGCATGCACTACTCCAAATGCATACTTCGAGTCCGTGTATATGTTTATTTCTTTCCCTCTTGCCAATTCTAGGGCCCGAGTTAGAGCAATTATCTCGGCCTTCTGTGCACAGGTATTTGTTGGCAGGGGCCCAGATGATATTACTTCCTTGCACGTTGGAACTGCCTAGCCGGCGTGCCGTTTTCCACTGATGATATAACTGCTTCCATCAGTAAAGGAGACTTCTGCATTCTCGAGAGGGGTGTCCTTCGAGTCAGGGCAGCTGGAGTAGGTGGCTTCAATGGTCTCCAGGCAGTCATGTTCCACTGGTTCCCCTTGGTTTCTACTGAGGAAGGAGGCTGGATTGACAATGTTAGCCACTACTATCTCTACATCATCTTGCTCCGCTATGATAGCTTGGTATCTCAGGAGCCGTTGTGGGGAAAGCCAATGCCCACCTTTTACCTCTAGCACTGCAGACACTGTGTGAGACACTAGCACAGTTCTTTTCTGGCCTAGGGTGAATTTGTGTGCCTCTTGGATGTTCAGGACGACTGCTGCAACAGCTCTGAGGCACCCAGGCCACCCTTTAGCTGCTGTATCCAATTGCTTAGAGAAGTAAGCCACTGCTCTCCGATATGGGCCCAGGTCCTGTGCTAGTATTCCTAAGGCGATTCCTTGCTTCTCATGGGAGAATAAAAGGAAAGGCTTACTCACGTCCGGCAATCTCAGGGCTGGAGCTGACATGAGGGCTTTTTTCAGCTGGTTGAAAGCTTGCGTAGCTTCCTTTGTCTCTTGGATGTTCCTGCTTTCAATTGCAATCAGTTCATAGAAGGGCTTAACAAACAGTCCATAGTTACAGATCCATAACCTGCACCACCCTGTCATCCTCAGGAAAGTTCGTAGTTCCTTTACCGTCTGAGGTTTTGGGGTCTGGCATATTGCCTCCTTCCGGCTTTGGCCCAAGGTACGTTGTCTAGCACTGACTTCGTAACCCAGATAAGTTACTTTCTGTTTTACTACTTGGGCTTTTTTCTTTGATACTCGGTACCCTTGGAGCCCCAAAAAGTTCAAGAGGCTTATCGTCCAGGCCGTGCATGCTTCCCTTGTCCGTGTGGCTATCAGGATGTCATCTACGTACTCTAGCAACTTCCCTTCCTCTGGAGGGGCTTCTCAGGTCTCTAATTCTTTTGCAAGTTGTTCTCCAAACAAAGTGGGTGAGTTTTTGAATCCTTGTGGGAGTCTGGTCCATGTCAGTTGAGTTCTTGGCCCGCTCTTAGGATTTTCCCATTCAAATGCAAAAATTTTCTGGCTTCGTGGATAGGAAGGCAAAAGAAGGCATCTTTTCAATCTAAAACGGTAAACCAAGTTAGCTCGGGGGTTAAGCAAGTTAATAACGTGTAGGGATTGGCCACCACAGGATACAGATCCTCAGTGACCTTGTTTATGGCCCGCAGATCCTGTACTAACCGGTATGACCCATCAGGTTTACCAACTGGTAGGATAGGGGTATTAACACTTACATAACATAAGTTGGAACAAGGTATTATAGACAATATCATGGTCATCAATGGAAGCAATATTTGATGGAACTTTTTCAGTTCTGAGGGTTCGTAACTTGTGTTTGTCGGTGACAGCAGGGAAGCACAGTGAGGCTGCTTAACAGGGCAGGATGCATACATATACTTTCCTTCGTCTACATTCACTTAACTTTATTTTACTTACTCTTACACATAACAAAACAACCACAACAACAAGGTACCTTTTCTTTTTCAACACACCTATTACACTTGTAGGTGTCCCTGGCTAGTCCCAGTGTTCTTGGATACCCCTCAATCTAGCTGTGTGGTTCCCAACTCTAGATCCTGTCAGACTTCTCTTCAAACTGGCAAAATTTTTACTCAATCTTGGCTGCTCTCAACAACCCAGCAAACTTAATTCTGGGTGCTCTCGCAATGTTAATCCCTCAACCCAGCAGGTTTGACTTAACCCTGGATGCTCTTGGAACATTAATCCCTCAATCCAGCAGGTTTGAATCAACCCTGGATGCTCTTGGAACATTAATCCCTCAATCCAGCAGGTTTGAATCAACCCTGGATGCTCTTGGAATATTAATCCCTCAATCCAGCAGGTTTGATCTTGGATGTTCTCGGGCATTCTTATCCCTCAATCCAGCAGAATTTTTAGGGGCCCCTCCTACACATTTTACCTTTTATTTTTCCCCAATAGATTATGCCAAGAAAACCCTCTTTTTACCTTTTCATTAATTTTTTTTTCTAATTAATTACCTTTTACTCCCCCCCCCCCCCCCCACTAAGGGGTCCCACTCTTTCTCTGAGACCCAGTCCCAGGGGGGGTTCTCTCACTCTTTTTATTACTCGCTTCGTCTCTTTACTGGCCGCTTTTCTCGCGAAAAAGACGGAAACGCAGCATGGGAGACTGCCGCTCTCGCTTAGCAGGTCTGGGGTAACCAGCCCGCCTCTGTCACGATCCGCTTCTTCCGGGGTGTCGTGATGGTTCTTTTCACCCATCCCAAAAGTGCAACAAAGGCAAACAACAAGGGACTATCAGTTAATCACAACAAATGCACCTTTAGTAGGGGCCAAAACAGTAAACGCGATAGTGGGGATCTGAAAGGAGATAAAAGGTTAGAGAGAGAACAGGGATATGGGAATAGCTACCAACACAGGCGAGATCCTCAGTGCTCCGGACGATGGGGATCCGTCTCTCTTGTCGGGGGAGTCTTCGAAGTTCTGGTCGACTCGGGGCTCCAATTATAGTCCACAGAGGAGAGAGGGGGGGAACAAGTGTAATAATGAAAGTCCATTGTAATCGCCCCGAGGGAACGGGTGAGTCCACAGAAACCACCAAAGCAAGACGAATCCAATGAAGAATAAGTCCATTTGAATCACTGAAGGGAAACAGGTCATGTCATTAGTGGTCAGACCACCAATTTCCCCTCCTCCCTATAGCAGGGGTCTCAGTCTCAGTCCTTGGGAGGAGGGTTCTCATTCTTTCTTTGTCACAGTGGTAACGAGGCAGATGAGGGGTCTTCAGTGAAGGACCGCGAGAGTCACCCCAAAAGTTCATTGGGCTTAAGAACGGAGATTAGAAGCAGGCCGCGCATCAGGCTGTCCCGTGCTGGCTCCATGTCAGGTCCTTGCCAACTCCTTGCCAAGTTCTTACCAGGCCTTGTTGGGAACAGCCAGCATGACGGTTCAGTGGTCCCACCTGTGCTGTGTCCTGTTCTAAGCCGGAACTACAGTGGGGGAAGGGATTCTTTCTTGTGGCAATCGGAAGGCAGAATGGAAAATGAGGGGCTTCTGACGGGCTCTTACACCACCCCGTGACTGACGATTGCCCTCGAAAGATCTTCATCAGCAGGATTCCATGGTGTCGTCGTGGAGTCTTCAGGACTCGTCAAGTGTTGGCAGCAGGTCCCAGGGAAAAGAGAAGAGGAAAAGGGAAAGAAAGCGAAAACGGGAAAACTAAAACAATCACAACATATTAGTAATCACAACAAATTATAATTAAACAATAAGCAAAATACAATTAGTAAATCAATAATAGTTATTTAAATAATAATCAATATGAATCAATTAAACAATAAATTGATCAAATAATAAACCAGTATCATCAATATTAAACAGTAAAGTAATAAACCTAGTATAATCGATATTACTCAGTACAATTTTATAAACAATAAACAAAAATAATTAAAACAGCGATTAGAACAAATCATAAAAGAAAATGATGTAAAACATATCTTCTAACCTTATCATCTTCTTGTGTCTACTGTCCTGGGAACATCTCTAGTGTAAAGGATGTCGGCCAAGTGGTGTGCATTAATTATAGATGTTAATTTTGTTCATCGTTTCATCATTCTCCAATTTACAATAAGCAAGATTACTGATAAAACAAAACCAATCATAACTAAAATCAGAAGAACAACAATGGGATGACACAATTTCTTCAGGATACCGGTGGCGGTGGGTGACCACCCGAAAAGGGTATCCCACCACTTGTGCTCGGCATCACTTTTCACCCTTTCTACAACACGATGTATTTCTTGCACATGATGATGAACAGTTGCCAGAGTTTTCTGTCCATTCCCCTTGATTTTTCCTAGGATCTCTATTAGATCTTGATGAAGTAATAATTGCTTTACCAGAGAAAGGTTCATCCCAATGGGAGTAGGCAGTAGCTTGTGAATCAACGTGAGATTGGATTCTAAAAGTTCATGTGAAGTAACTGGAGCTACAAAAGAAAAATCACATCCTGCAATTTTAGTAAAGTTGCAAGCACAAAAATGTGAATGATTTTTAGTAGCTACTACTGTACTTTCTATAAACACAGTATCCCAAGCGGTTCTGAAGCAGGCACACCCATTGTCTGTAGATACAAGGACTGTTTCAGAAGTCTCGTTAGGATGAATATCAAAATGACAGCTATTTTGTTCTGTCTCCAGACAAATATCTTGAGCTACAATTGCATTACCTTCACAGATAAACCCTAGTTGTTCTCAGATGGTACAGGACTCTAAATTGACAGTTTGCCATTTGTCATCAATTTGACGGGCCCATTCTCTATGTTCAGAAGGATAGAAAGTGGGTCCATCATGATTTAATCCTAGTGCAATGATAGGGAATATCAAATGCACCCAGGCATTTCTTATGGTCAACGCAAATGCTGTGGCTGTGCTTGTGTTAGGGTCATAGGTAAAATTCACTAAATTCCACCAGGGTTGGAAATCTCTTTCAAAGTCAGTGGCACTGTCCCAGACTATTTTCCTAATTTCAGTGGGAAAAGTGCCTTCTTCACCTTCTCTTATAATTGAGGCAGCAACTGACTGCATCCATCATTGAGCCTGGATACGGCTAAGAGCTAAGGAAACGTTGCTTTGTGTGGCATTAAGTGCATCAATGATCAATTTGCTATTATTTACATTTATCTTTTCCCAATTTGCTAGAATGTTTGATAGCAACCACTGATGTGTTCCCAAGGCTGATAAGGACGATTGCAGTGGTTGTTGTATTTTGGTTAAATCTTTAGTTGTGGAAGCCAATTTATTCATTCATACTTCTGAATCAATACTATTTAGGATTCCCAATCCTGTTCCCACAAGACCAGTTATGTCTCTTGGCACGCGGTTTTTAGGAGGCTTCCACTGTCGCAGCCAGGTTGTCCAAGCCTGAAAAGAGGTCTGCAAAAAGGGTGAACAAGCTGGTTGTATTTCTCAGATATTGTTTTGCATCAGCAATTTGACTTGTTTAAGAGACCATAACAGATTAAACAATATCTGTTGTTGGCCAGTTTTCCTGATTCTATATGGTCCAATTTCAAAAATTTTCGGGCTAAGTGTAACCAGTGGTTGGGTGGTAGGTGTCACAACATTAACATCAAGTCCTACTCCAGTATTTGAATCAATACTTTCAACTTAAAAAAACAAAAACAAAAACAAAAACAAAACAAAACAAAAAAAAAGTGCTTCAGTATTTTTGGACCAAAACCAAACTACTTCTACAGTTTGTGTTCATGTGAAATTGTGCCAACAATCCTGTATGCTTGGCTGCGTACAAACCTTTTTGTGCTTCAAGAGATCCTTTCACTTTTTCTGCATGCTACCACAATTAGTTCAGACCACGGTCACTCAGCTGCTTTCTGGCCATGGGGTTGCGGTAGGATGCAGAAAAGTATTACCAGTTTTATCATGGATTAGGTGGTCTTCATGTCCCTCGGAGTTCTTCTGAGAAAGTAAACACAACAGAATTCTGCCGCCGAGAGGCAGAAAAGTTAGAATGATGGAATTATCCAGCATGTATTTGTCCAATGCTCTTTCCCTAGAGCACCAGAGGATTCCCATGCATATTTCTTCAGAGGGGGTTTTAGCACAAGTGCTACTAGTCCTATAGTAAGAGAGGTCCACCAGAACAGGTTGGCCAGGGTCATGAGCTGGATTATTAGGATCATTTGGTACAGAGCATAGGAGTCAGTGTAGATGCAGACCAAAGAGGAATTCTGTGCTTCTCGTTGAAAAACACTCCAGACAGCTATCAGCTCCCCACTGTGTGTACTACCTTCTCCCTCTGTAATCATTTGCTCACCAGAGGAAAAGTGGAGGGCTTCTGCCCTAGATTTCCATCCTTTTCCTTCCCCTTTAGCAAAAGCATCAGTAAACCAAGAGTTTGCTGATTGTTCGGGGCAGAAAGGAGGGGTTACTTTGATTACAGAGGCAGGTTTGTCCAAGCTCTCAGTTTCTTGGATTGCTAAAGTTTTTACAGCTCCTTCTGTCATTGAGAAGAAGTTACAGTAATGTTCAACCTGAGCATACCACTTTCTCACTGAGGCCCTCTGGGCCACCCCGTCAGGAGGGGGACTCCCACTAGTGACTGTCTTAATAACCTTGAAGGGGCCTCTCAATACAATTGGTTGTTTTTGTGCAATTTTTTCTACTTCTAGGAAAGCTAAGATAACCATCAACAATCCTTTTTCCCAGGTAGTGTATCTTTTCTCAGCATCTTTGGAACCACGGGAATCAAAACCAACAGGTCTTGTCGGAGCCTCAGGACCCCGCTGCCATATGTGTACTGACAGCCCTGAGGAGGCAAATGCCCATTCCACCTGGAAAGGATCTGTAGGATGGATAGGGCCCAGTGCTTGATGAGCTGTTGCTTCAAAAATCAGCAATTGCAATGCTGACTCCTGAGAAAGACTCCAATCCCATTTCACCCCTTTCCTCAACAAGTCATAAAGGGGAACAAATGGGTCGTTCCAGTGACTAGGAAATCTGTCTGGTCTTTCTACAGGAGATACAGCTGCTATCGTTTTTGGAAGGAGAATTGCTGTAGGTTTGAGTGATTCTGGAAGCCCACAAATTCAAGGGGTCATTATCTTGGGCTTCACAGGTAATTGCATCAGGGATTCAAAGCCAGGAATTCATTTCTTTTGGTGAGTCATTTGCAGGCAAGCAGCTTTGTGCACATTTTCCAAGAGCTGGTCGGGGGTACTAATTCTAGCTATGGGATCTCCCCTTTCCAAGGGGCTTGTTCCCCCGGCCCAAAAAGCTGCACGCTGTGTCAGGGACCATGTGTCACCTTTCTCTCCTGTTGTTAAGAAGACACCATGTCCCCAATACCCACTGGCTTCCTGTTCAGTGAATTGAATTTGATCACCACCAGTGAGGGACACCCGGAAAACATATTCTGTTTCTGATTCATGTGGAGGCTGTCCGTATTCCCTTTTAAGCTTAGCTGGCTCGGTGGCCGTGTTTAGTTGTGATGGTATGCGTTTGGTTGTGATGTGAGGTTCCAGATCATCATCACTGAGATAGTTCTACTCTGTTTTAATCAAGGGTCTCAAGTGATGGCAGCAATGTTCCCCACAATTACTTGCTGCTTCAAGTTCTTGATGAGGATAGATTTGTTTAATGTGAGGAGTTTCCTTCTCCTCAAGCTCTGTAGAGGAATCAGCATGATGTGATTTGTTAATATGTTCCTCTGTTAAGGCAGCTCGCAATGCATAGATCACATTTTTTTGCTTCATAGAACTGTTTTTGCAAAATTTCAACTAGATTTTGAAGGGAGTCTACTATAGCATGTTCCTCACTTCTTCGCTGGAAGCCATTTTCTATAGCTGCCATAAGACAAGCTCCCAAAACTGAGCAGAAGATAGTTTTATTTTTGCCCAGTTTGAATTTTGTTTCATGTTGTAATGAACACACTCTATCAAGAACATTTTCTAAGTTCAACCAATTACTCTGTGCCCATTTTTCTCCTTCTGTAGAAGGTTTGGCATTGTGTTTGGCTAGTAGTGCATAAAATTCAGCTTTAATTTCAAGGCTAAGATTGTCACTCATTTTGTGAAGGGACCAAAACCACGACAGGGAGCTACAAACTTAAGTTCCACAAAACTACACAGCCCTCGCTGTGTCGCCCTTCGCTTCCCTGGCTGGGTGAAAGGACAATAATCTGCCTGGGAGGCTCTGCTTAGTTGCTTCAAGTTGTCCCTTCCTTCCCAGACCACATACACACAACAACAACAAAACAACAGTGTCCCGCCCTTTGCACTAAGGGATCCTTTATGAATTGCCAAAGACAGTATGGGTGCCTTTTCAGCTGCAACCCTTCTGTCTAGACAGAAATCCTGTCCGTGACGCCAATTTTAATGTCACGATCCGTTTCTTGCGGGGTGTCGTGATGGTTCTTTTCACCCATCCCAAAAGTGCAACAAAGGCAAACAACAAGGGACTATCAGTTAATCACAACAAATGCACCTTTAGTAGGGGCCAAAACAGTAAACGCCATAGTGGGGATCTGAAAGGAGATAAAAGGTTAGAGAGAGAAGAGGGCTATGGGAATAGCTACCAACACAGGCGAGATCCTCAGTGCTCCGGACGATGGGGATCCGTCTGTCGTGTCGGGGGAGTCTTCGAAGTTCTGGTCGACTCGGGGCTCCAATTATAGTCCACAGAGGAGAGAGGGGGGGAACAAGTGTAATAATGAAAGTCCATTGTAATCGCCCCGAGGGAACGGGTGAGTCCACAGAAACCACCAAAGCAAGACGAATCCAATGAAGAATAAGTCCATTTGAATCACTGAAGGGAAACAGGTCATGTCATTAGTGGTCAGACCACCAATTTCCCCTCCTCCCTATAGCAGGGGTCTCAGTCTCAGTCCTTGGGAGGAGGGTTCTCATTCTTTCTTTGTCACAGTGGTAACGAGGCAGATGAGGGGTCTTCAGTGAAGGACCGCGAGAGTCACCCCAAAAGTTCATTGGGCTTAAGAACGGAGATTAGAAGCAGGCCGCGCATCAGGCTGTCCCGTGCTGGCTCCATGTCAGGTCTTTGCCAAGTCCTTGCCAACTCCTTGCCAAGTTCTTACCAGGCCTTGTTGGGAACAGCCAGCATGACGGTTCAGTGGTCCCACCTGTGCTGTGTCCTGTTCTAAGCCGGAACTACAGTGGGGGAAGGGATTCTTTCTTGTGGCAATCGGAAGGCAGAATGGAAAATGAGGGGCTTCTGACGGGCTCTTACACCACCCCGTGACTGACGATTGCCCTCGAAAGATCTTCATCAGCAGGATTCCATGGTGTCGTCGTGGAGTCTTCAGGACTCGTCAAGTGTTGGCAGCAGGTCCCAGGGAAAAGAGAAGAGGAAAAGGGAAAGAAAGAGAAAACGGGAAAACTAAAACAATCACAACATATTAGTAATCACAACAAATTATAATTAAACAATAAGCAAAATACAATTAGTAAATCAATAATAGTTATTTAAATAATAATCAATATGAATCAATTAAACAATAAATTGATCAAATAATAAACCAGTATCATCAATATTAAACAGTAAAGTAATAAACCTAGTATAATCGATATTACTCAGTACAATTTTATAAACAATAAACAAAAATAATTAAAACAGCGATTAGAACAAATCATAAAAGAAAATGATGTAAAACATATCTTCTAACCTTATCATCTTCTTGTGTCTACTGTCCTGGGAACATCTCTAGTGTAAAGGATGTCGGCCAAGTGGTGTGCATTAATTATAGATGTTAATTTTGTTCATCGTTTCATCATTCTCCAATTTACAATAAGCAAGATTACTGATAAAACAAAACCAATCATAACTAAAATCAGAAGAACAACAATGGGATGACACAATTTCTTCAGGATACCGGTGGCGGTGGGTGACCACCCGAAAAGGGTATCCCACCACTTGTGCTCGGCATCACTTTTCACCCTTTCTACAACACGATGTATTTCTTGCACATGATGATGAACAGTTGCCAGAGTTTTCTGTCCATTCCCCTTGATTTTTCCTAGGATCTCTATTAGATCTTGATGAAGTAATAATTGCTTTACCAGAGAAAGGTTCATCCCAATGGGAGTAGGCAGTAGCTTGTGAATCAACGTGAGATTGGATTCTAAAAGTTCATGTGAAGTAACTGGAGCTACAAAAGAAAAATCACATCCTGCAATTTTAGTAAAGTTGCAAGCACAAAAATGTGAATGATTTTTAGTAGCTACTACTGTACTTTCTATAAACACAGTATCCCAAGTGGTTCTGAAGCAGGCACACCCATTGTCTGTAGATACAAGGACTGTTTCAGAAGTCTCGTTAGGATGAATATCAAAATGACAGCTATTTTGTTCTGTCTCCAGACAAATATCTTGAGCTACAATTGCATTACCTTCACAGATAAACCCTAGTTGTTCTCAGATGGTACAGGACTCTAAATTGACAGTTTGCCATTTGTCATCAATTTGACGGGCCCATTCTCTATGTTCAGAAGGATAGAAAGTGGGTCCATCATGATTTAATCCTAGTGCAATGATAGGGAATATCAAATGCACCCAGGCATTTCTTATGGTCAACGCAAATGCTGTGGCTGTGTTTGTGTTAGGGTCATAGGTAAAATTCACTAAATTCCACCAGGGTTGGAAATCTCTTTCAAAGTCAGTGGCACTGTCCCAGACTATTTTCCTAATTTCAGTGGGAAAAGTGCCTTCTTCACCTTCTCTTATAATTGAGGCAGCAACTGACTGCATCCATCATTGAGCCTGGATACGGCTAAGAGCTAAGGAAACGTTGCTTTGTGTGGCATTAAGTGCATCAATGATCAATTTGCTATTATTTACATTTATCTTTTCCCAATTTGCTAGAATGTTTGATAGCAACCACTGATGTGTTCCCAAGGCTGATAAGGACGATTGCAGTGGTTGTTGTATTTTGGTTAAATCTTTAGTTGTGGAAGCCAATTTATTCATTCATACTTCTGAATCAATACTATTTAGGATTCCCAATCCTGTTCCCACAAGACCAGTTATGTCTCTTGGCACGCGGTTTTTAGGAGGCTTCCACTGTCGCAGCCAGGTTGTCCAAGCCTGAAAAGAGGTCTGCAAAAAGGGTGAACAAGCTGGTTGTATTTCTCAGATATTGTTTTGCATCAGCAATTTGACTTGTTTAAGAGACCATAACAGATTAAACAATATCTGTTGTTGGCCAGTTTTCCTGATTCTATATGGTCCAATTTCAAAAATTTTCGGGCTAAGTGTAACCAGTGGTTGGGTGGTAGGTGTCACAACATTAACATCAAGTCCTACTCCAGTATTTGAATCAATACTTTCAACTTAAAAAAACAAAAACAAAAACAAAAACAAAACAAAACAAAAAAAAAGTGCTTCAGTATTTTTGGACCAAAACCAAACTACTTCTACAGTTTGTGTTCATGTGAAATTGTGCCAACAATCCTGTATGCTTGGCTGCGTACAAACCTTTTTGTGCTTCAAGAGATCCTTTCACTTTTTCTGCATGCTACCACAATTAGTTCAGACCACGGTCACTCAGCTGCTTTCTGGCCATGGGGTTGCGGTAGGATGCAGAAAAGTATTACCAGTTTTATCATGGATTAGGTGGTCTTCATGTCCCTCGGAGTTCTTCTGAGAAAGTAAACACAACAGAATTCTGCCGCCGAGAGGCAGAAAAGTTAGAATGATGGAATTATCCAGCATGTATTTGTCCAATGCTCTTTCCCTAGAGCACCAGAGGATTCCCATGCATATTTCTTCAGAGGGGGTTTTAGCACAAGTGCTACTAGTCCTATAGTAAGAGAGGTCCACCAGAACAGGTTGGCCAGGGTCATGAGCTGGATTATTAGGATCATTTGGTACAGAGCATAGGAGTCAGTGTAGATGCAGACCAAAGAGGAATTCTGTGCTTCTCGTTGAAAAACACTCCAGACAGCTATCAGCTCCCCACTGTGTGTACTACCTTCTCCCTCTGTAATCATTTGCTCACCAGAGGAAAAGTGGAGGGCTTCTGCCCTAGATTTCCATCCTTTTCCTTCCCCTTTAGCAAAAGCATCAGTAAACCAAGAGTTTGCTGATTGTTCGGGGCAGAAAGGAGGGGTTACTTTGATTACAGAGGCAGGTTTGTCCAAGCTCTCCGTTTCTTGGATTGCTAAAGTTTTTACAGCTCCTTCTGTCATTGAGAAGAAGTTACAGTAATGTTCAACCTGAGCATACCACTTTCTCACTGAGGCCCTCTGGGCCACCCCGTCAGGAGGGGGACTCCCACTAGTGACTGTCTTAATAACCTTGAAGGGGCCTCTCAATACAATTGGTTGTTTTTGTGCAATTTTTTCTACTTCTAGGAAAGCTAAGATAACCATCAACAATCCTTTTTCCCAGGTAGTGTATCTTTTCTCAGCATCTTTGGAACCACGGGAATCAAAACCAACAGGTCTTGTCGGAGCCTCAGGACCCCGCTGCCATATGTGTACTGACAGCCCTGAGGAGGCAAATGCCCATTCCACCTGGAAAGGATCTGTAGGATGGATAGGGCCCAGTGCTTGATGAGCTGTTGCTTCAAAAATCAGCAATTGCAATGCTGACTCCTGAGAAAGACTCCAATCCCATTTCACCCCTTTCCTCAACAAGTCATAAAGGGGAACAAATGGGTCGTTCCAGTGACTAGGAAATCTGTCTGGTCTTTCTACAGGAGATACAGCTGCTATCGTTTTTGGAAGGAGAATTGCTGTAGGTTTGAGTGATTCTGGAAGCCCACAAATTCAAGGGGTCATTATCTTGGGCTTCACAGGTAATTGCATCAGGGATTCAAAGCCAGGAATTCATTTCTTTTGGTGAGTCATTTGCAGGCAAGCAGCTTTGTGCACATTTTCCAAGAGCTGGTCGGGGGTACTAATTCTAGCTATGGGATCTCCCCTTTCCAAGGGGCTTGTTCCCCCGGCCCAAAAAGCTGCACGCTGTGTCAGGGACCATGTGTCACCTTTCTCTCCTGTTGTTAAGAAGACACCATGTCCCCAATACCCACTGGCTTCCTGTTCAGTGAATTGAATTTGATCACCACCAGTGAGGGACACCCGGAAAACATATTCTGTTTCTGATTCATGTGGAGGCTGTCCGTATTCCCTTTTAAGCTTAGCTGGCTCGGTGGCCGTGTTTAGTTGTGATGGTATGCGTTTGGTTGTGATGTGAGGTTCCAGATCATCATCACTGAGATAGTTCTACTCTGTTTTAATCAAGGGTCTCAAGTGATGGCAGCAATGTTCCCCACAATTACTTGCTGCTTCAAGTTCTTGATGAGGATAGATTTGTTTAATGTGAGGAGTTTCCTTCTCCTCAAGCTCTGTAGAGGAATCAGCATGATGTGATTTGTTAATATGTTCCTCTGTTAAGGCAGCTCGCAATGCATAGATCACATTTTTTTGCTTCATAGAACTGTTTTTGCAAAATTTCAACTAGATTTTGAAGGGAGTCTACTATAGCATGTTCCTCACTTCTTCGCTGGAAGCCATTTTCTATAGCTGCCATAAGACAAGCTCCCAAAACTGAGCAGAAGATAGTTTTATTTTTGCCCAGTTTGAATTTTGTTTCATGTTGTAATGAACACACTCTATCAAGAACATTTTCTAAGTTCAACCAATTACTCTGTGCCCATTTTTCTCCTTCTGTAGAAGGTTTGGCATTGTGTTTGGCTAGTAGTGCATAAAATTCAGCTTTAATTTCAAGGCTAAGATTGTCACTCATTTTGTGAAGGGACCAAAACCACGACAGGGAGCTACAAACTTAAGTTCCACAAAACTACACAGCCCTCGCTGTGTCGCCCTTCGCTTCCCTGGCTGGGTGAAAGGACAATAATCTGCCTGGGAGGCTCTGCTTAGTTGCTTCAAGTTGTCCCTTCCTTCCCAGACCACATACACACAACAACAACAAAACAACAGTGTCCCGCCCTTTGCACTAAGGGATCCTTTATGAATTGCCAAAGACAGTATGGGTGCCTTTTCAGCTGCAACCCTTCTGTCTAGACAGAAATCCTGTCCGTGACGCCAATTTTAATGTCACGATCCGTTTCTTGCGGGGTGTCGTGATGGTTCTTTTCACCCATCCCAAAAGTGCAACAAAGGCAAACAACAAGGGACTATCAGTTAATCACAACAAATGCACCTTTAGTAGGGGCCAAAACAGTAAACGCCATAGTGGGGATCTGAAAGGAGATAAAAGGTTAGAGAGAGAAGAGGGCTATGGGAATAGCTACCAACACAGGCGAGATCCTCAGTGCTCCGGACGATGGGGATCCGTCTGTCGTGTCGGGGGAGTCTTCGAAGTTCTGGTCGACTCGGGGCTCCAATTATAGTCCACAGAGGAGAGAGGGGGGGAACAAGTGTAATAATGAAAGTCCATTGTAATCGCCCCGAGGGAACGGGTGAGTCCACAGAAACCACCAAAGCAAGACGAATCCAATGAAGAATAAGTCCATTTGAATCACTGAAGGGAAACAGGTCATGTCATTAGTGGTCAGACCACCAATTTCCCCTCCTCCCTATAGCAGGGGTCTCAGTCTCAGTCCTTGGGAGGAGGGTTCTCATTCTTTCTTTGTCACAGTGGTAACGAGGCAGATGAGGGGTCTTCAGTGAAGGACCGCGAGAGTCACCCCAAAAGTTCATTGGGCTTAAGAACGGAGATTAGAAGCAGGCCGCGCATCAGGCTGTCCCGTGCTGGCTCCATGTCAGGTCTTTGCCAAGTCCTTGCCAACTCCTTGCCAAGTTCTTACCAGGCCTTGTTGGGAACAGCCAGCATGACGGTTCAGTGGTCCCACCTGTGCTGTGTCCTGTTCTAAGCCGGAACTACAGTGGGGGAAGGGATTCTTTCTTGTGGCAATCGGAAGGCAGAATGGAAAATGAGGGGCTTCTGACGGGCTCTTACACCACCCCGTGACTGACGATTGCCCTCGAAAGATCTTCATCAGCAGGATTCCATGGTGTCGTCGTGGAGTCTTCAGGACTCGTCAAGTGTTGGCAGCAGGTCCCAGGGAAAAGAGAAGAGGAAAAGGGAAAGAAAGAGAAAACGGGAAAACTAAAACAATCACAACATATTAGTAATCACAACAAATTATAATTAAACAATAAGCAAAATACAATTAGTAAATCAATAATAGTTATTTAAATAATAATCAATATGAATCAATTAAACAATAAATTGATCAAATAATAAACCAGTATCATCAATATTAAACAGTAAAGTAATAAACCTAGTATAATCGATATTACTCAGTACAATTTTATAAACAATAAACAAAAATAATTAAAACAGCGATTAGAACAAATCATAAAAGAAAATGATGTAAAACATATCTTCTAACCTTATCATCTTCTTGTGTCTACTGTCCTGGGAACATCTCTAGTGTAAAGGATGTCGGCCAAGTGGTGTGCATTAATTATAGATGTTAATTTTGTTCATCGTTTCATCATTCTCCAATTTACAATAAGCAAGATTACTGATAAAACAAAACCAATCATAACTAAAATCAGAAGAACAACAATGGGATGACACAATTTCTTCAGGATACCGGTGGCGGTGGGTGACCACCCGAAAAGGGTATCCCACCACTTGTGCTCGGCATCACTTTTCACCCTTTCTACAACACGATGTATTTCTTGCACATGATGATGAACAGTTGCCAGAGTTTTCTGTCCATTCCCCTTGATTTTTCCTAGGATCTCTATTAGATCTTGATGAAGTAATAATTGCTTTACCAGAGAAAGGTTCATCCCAATGGGAGTAGGCAGTAGCTTGTGAATCAACGTGAGATTGGATTCTAAAAGTTCATGTGAAGTAACTGGAGCTACAAAAGAAAAATCACATCCTGCAATTTTAGTAAAGTTGCAAGCACAAAAATGTGAATGATTTTTAGTAGCTACTACTGTACTTTCTATAAACACAGTATCCCAAGTGGTTCTGAAGCAGGCACACCCATTGTCTGTAGATACAAGGACTGTTTCAGAAGTCTCGTTAGGATGAATATCAAAATGACAGCTATTTTGTTCTGTCTCCAGACAAATATCTTGAGCTACAATTGCATTACCTTCACAGATAAACCCTAGTTGTTCTCAGATGGTACAGGACTCTAAATTGACAGTTTGCCATTTGTCATCAATTTGACGGGCCCATTCTCTATGTTCAGAAGGATAGAAAGTGGGTCCATCATGATTTAATCCTAGTGCAATGATAGGGAATATCAAATGCACCCAGGCATTTCTTATGGTCAACGCAAATGCTGTGGCTGTGTTTGTGTTAGGGTCATAGGTAAAATTCACTAAATTCCACCAGGGTTGGAAATCTCTTTCAAAGTCAGTGGCACTGTCCCAGACTATTTTCCTAATTTCAGTGGGAAAAGTGCCTTCTTCACCTTCTCTTATAATTGAGGCAGCAACTGACTGCATCCATCATTGAGCCTGGATACGGCTAAGAGCTAAGGAAACGTTGCTTTGTGTGGCATTAAGTGCATCAATGATCAATTTGCTATTATTTACATTTATCTTTTCCCAATTTGCTAGAATGTTTGATAGCAACCACTGATGTGTTCCCAAGGCTGATAAGGACGATTGCAGTGGTTGTTGTATTTTGGTTAAATCTTTAGTTGTGGAAGCCAATTTATTCATTCATACTTCTGAATCAATACTATTTAGGATTCCCAATCCTGTTCCCACAAGACCAGTTATGTCTCTTGGCACGCGGTTTTTAGGAGGCTTCCACTGTCGCAGCCAGGTTGTCCAAGCCTGAAAAGAGGTCTGCAAAAAGGGTGAACAAGCTGGTTGTATTTCTCAGATATTGTTTTGCATCAGCAATTTGACTTGTTTAAGAGACCATAACAGATTAAACAATATCTGTTGTTGGCCAGTTTTCCTGATTCTATATGGTCCAATTTCAAAAATTTTCGGGCTAAGTGTAACCAGTGGTTGGGTGGTAGGTGTCACAACATTAACATCAAGTCCTACTCCAGTATTTGAATCAATACTTTCAACTTAAAAAAACAAAAACAAAAACAAAAACAAAACAAAACAAAAAAAAAGTGCTTCAGTATTTTTGGACCAAAACCAAACTACTTCTACAGTTTGTGTTCATGTGAAATTGTGCCAACAATCCTGTATGCTTGGCTGCGTACAAACCTTTTTGTGCTTCAAGAGATCCTTTCACTTTTTCTGCATGCTACCACAATTAGTTCAGACCACGGTCACTCAGCTGCTTTCTGGCCATGGGGTTGCGGTAGGATGCAGAAAAGTATTACCAGTTTTATCATGGATTAGGTGGTCTTCATGTCCCTCGGAGTTCTTCTGAGAAAGTAAACACAACAGAATTCTGCCGCCGAGAGGCAGAAAAGTTAGAATGATGGAATTATCCAGCATGTATTTGTCCAATGCTCTTTCCCTAGAGCACCAGAGGCTTCCCATGCATATTTCTTCAGAGGGGGTTTTAGCACAAGTGCTACTAGTCCTATAGTAAGAGAGGTCCACCAGAACAGGTTGGCCAGGGTCATGAGCTGGATTATTAGGATCATTTGGTACAGAGCATAGGAGTCAGTGTAGATGCAGACCAAAGAGGAATTCTGTGCTTCTCGTTGAAAAACACTCCAGACAGCTATCAGCTCCCCACTGTGTGTACTACCTTCTCCCTCTGTAATCATTTGCTCACCAGAGGAAAAGTGGAGGGCTTCTGCCCTAGATTTCCATCCTTTTCCTTCCCCTTTAGCAAAAGCATCAGTAAACCAAGAGTTTGCTGATTGTTCGGGGCAGAAAGGAGGGGTTACTTTGATTACAGAGGCAGGTTTGTCCAAGCTCTCCGTTTCTTGGATTGCTAAAGTTTTTACAGCTCCTTCTGTCATTGAGAAGAAGTTACAGTAATGTTCAACCTGAGCATACCACTTTCTCACTGAGGCCCTCTGGGCCACCCCGTCAGGAGGGGGACTCCCACTAGTGACTGTCTTAATAACCTTGAAGGGGCCTCTCAATACAATTGGTTGTTTTTGTGCAATTTTTTCTACTTCTAGGAAAGCTAAGATAACCATCAACAATCCTTTTTCCCAGGTAGTGTATCTTTTCTCAGCATCTTTGGAACCACGGGAATCAAAACCAACAGGTCTTGTCGGAGCCTCAGGACCCCGCTGCCATATGTGTACTGACAGCCCTGAGGAGGCAAATGCCCATTCCACCTGGAAAGGATCTGTAGGATGGATAGGGCCCAGTGCTTGATGAGCTGTTGCTTCAAAAATCAGCAATTGCAATGCTGACTCCTGAGAAAGACTCCAATCCCATTTCACCCCTTTCCTCAACAAGTCATAAAGGGGAACAAATGGGTCGTTCCAGTGACTAGGAAATCTGTCTGGTCTTTCTACAGGAGATACAGCTGCTATCGTTTTTGGAAGGAGAATTGCTGTAGGTTTGAGTGATTCTGGAAGCCCACAAATTCAAGGGGTCATTATCTTGGGCTTCACAGGTAATTGCATCAGGGATTCAAAGCCAGGAATTCATTTCTTTTGGTGAGTCATTTGCAGGCAAGCAGCTTTGTGCACATTTTCCAAGAGCTGGTCGGGGGTACTAATTCTAGCTATGGGATCTCCCCTTTCCAAGGGGCTTGTTCCCCCGGCCCAAAAAGCTGCACGCTGTGTCAGGGACCATGTGTCACCTTTCTCTCCTGTTGTTAAGAAGACACCATGTCCCCAATACCCACTGGCTTCCTGTTCAGTGAATTGAATTTGATCACCACCAGTGAGGGACACCCGGAAAACATATTCTGTTTCTGATTCATGTGGAGGCTGTCCGTATTCCCTTTTAAGCTTAGCTGGCTCGGTGGCCGTGTTTAGTTGTGATGGTATGCGTTTGGTTGTGATGTGAGGTTCCAGATCATCATCACTGAGATAGTTCTACTCTGTTTTAATCAAGGGTCTCAAGTGATGGCAGCAATGTTCCCCACAATTACTTGCTGCTTCAAGTTCTTGATGAGGATAGATTTGTTTAATGTGAGGAGTTTCCTTCTCCTCAAGCTCTGTAGAGGAATCAGCATGATGTGATTTGTTAATATGTTCCTCTGTTAAGGCAGCTCGCAATGCATAGATCACATTTTTTTGCTTCATAGAACTGTTTTTGCAAAATTTCAACTAGATTTTGAAGGGAGTCTACTATAGCATGTTCCTCACTTCTTCGCTGGAAGCCATTTTCTATAGCTGCCATAAGACAAGCTCCCAAAACTGAGCAGAAGATAGTTTTATTTTTGCCCAGTTTGAATTTTGTTTCATGTTGTAATGAACACACTCTATCAATAACATTTTCTAAGTTCAACCAATTACTCTGTGCCCATTTTTCTCCTTCTGTAGAAGGTTTGGCATTGTGTTTGGCTAGTAGTGCATAAAATTCAGCTTTAATTTCAAGGCTAAGATTGTCACTCATTTTGTGAAGGGACCAAAACCACGACAGGGAGCTACAAACTTAAGTTCCACAAAACTACACAGCCCTCGCTGTGTCGCCCTTCGCTTCCCTGGCTGGGTGAAAGGACAATCATCTGCCTGGGAGGCTCTGCTTAGTTGCTTCAAGTTGTCCCTTCCTTCCCAGACCACATACACACAACAACAACAAAACAACAGTGTCCCGCCCTTTGCACTAAGGGATCCTTTATGAATTGCCAAAGACAGTATGGGTGCCTTTTCAGCTGCAACCCTTCTGTCTAGACAGAAATCCTGTCCGTGACGCCAATTTTAATGTCACGATCCGTTTCTTGCGGGGTGTCGTGATGGTTCTTTTCACCCATCCCAAAAGTGCAACAAAGGCAAACAACAAGGGACTATCAGTTAATCACAACAAATGCACCTTTAGTAGGGGCCAAAACAGTAAACGCCATAGTGGGGATCTGAAAGGAGATAAAAGGTTAGAGAGAGAAGAGGGCTATGGGAATAGCTACCAACACAGGCGAGATCCTCAGTGCTCCGGACGATGGGGATCCGTCTGTCGTGTCGGGGGAGTCTTCGAAGTTCTGGTCAACTCGGGGCTCCAATTATAGTCCACAGAGGAGAGAGGGGGGGAACAAGTGTAATAATGAAAGTCCATTGTAATCGCCCCGAGGGAACGGGTGAGTCCACAGAAACCACCAAAGCAAGACGAATCCAATGAAGAATAAGTCCATTTGAATCACTGAAGGGAAACAGGTCATGTCATTAGTGGTCAGACCACCAATTTCCCCTCCTCCCTATAGCAGGGGTCTCAGTCTCAGTCCTTGGGAGGAGGGCTCTCATTCTTTCTTTGTCACAGTGGTAACGAGGCAGATGAGGGGTCTTCAGTGAAGGACCGCGAGAGTCACCCCAAAAGTTCATTGGGCTTAAGAACGGAGATTAGAAGCAGGCCGCGCATCAGGCTGTCCCGTGCTGGCTCCATGTCAGGTCTTTGCCAAGTCCTTGCCAACTCCTTGCCAAGTTCTTACCAGGCCTTGTTGGGAACAGCCAGCATGACGGTTCAGTGGTCCCACCTGTGCTGTGTCCTGTTCTAAGCCGGAACTACAGTGGGGGAAGGGATTCTTTCTTGTGGCAATCGGAAGGCAGAATGGAAAATGAGGGGCTTCTGACGGGCTCTTACAGCCTCGCATTCACACACATTCATCCCCCCTTTATTCGCCCTGTAATGCAAAGGATCTCCCAGTTGCCGAGCCGTGGGGGCTTTTAGCCGCTCGGCACGAAGCTCGGGTAGCTGGTACATCTGAGGGTGCACCAGAAGAACGGGAGGGACACTCGGGCTGCTGAAATCCTGCTCGTTGATTGAAGGGTCGCAGAAGGGGCAAACAGGGAGACAACGAAGCAGTAGAGAGGCAGATTCCGAGAGCCCCGAAGGGCGGGGTGAGGATTCTTTTACTGCGTAGGGGTAGGAGGGTTTAGCATTCGAGGGTACAATCGGGAGAAGGCTAAAGGGAGGGGAAATATAACATTAACCAGTGGGGAAAAGGGAAAGGAGTGTTCTTGGTGGAAGAACCGTGGAACAGAGAAGATTCTAGGCTAAGGGGCAGACTTGAACAACAACTGACAGGACAGGGGGAGGGTACAATTCTCTTCCGAAAGGGGGTGGAGAACTCATACAACTGCTGTTTCCCATGGCAACCCTAGACTGCCTTCCCCAACCCCTCCCCCTGCACCAGTGACAGCTTTTAACACTGAAGGGCAGTGCTATTGTATAACAAACACTTAACTCTTAGCCCAGCCGGGCTCGCTGGCTACTTTTGCAAGCTTTTTACCAACTAGCGATGCTTGTAAGCGGTGCTTGTAACTCCTAGCTTGTACCACGCTCCCACTAGCTGCGCTATCAGCTAGCGGCGTTCAAAGCAGCTCCTCAAACCGCGGCTTGTGCCCGCGCGCCCGCTGCGCTATCAGCTGGGCCGCGCCTAAAGCACCTTTGCAAGCCCCGACTGAAACGATACGCGGAAGAAATCAATAGACTCCATAACCTGGGGTAGTTATGAAGTGGGTACGTATGTCAGCGCCCGGCACAAGTGAGATAGCTCTCCAAAACTTGTGCCCCGAGCCTCAGTCTGACCCACACTTTTATTCTTAAAGACGTTCCATATGCAATACATTGCACAACTTTTTCATGCATATTCCACCCCTGGCCCCGCCTGTCTTCGCTTCTCATGCGAAGTAAGTCCACGCCCTTCTGGGCATGCGTGGTTTGCTGTGGTGGTCGTACGGGGGTCTCTTGGTGGTCCTGAGGCTGAAGATTGTGGTCTTCCTCATGATTGAACTTTTGAACTTTTCCTCTCTGCGCGTGCGCTTTTGGTCCTTTGGTGCTTATCTGAGTACGTCTGTCAGTCTTGATAGGCTTGGAGACAGAGGAGCTTCTTTATTTTAATTCAGAAGGAAAGGGTTCTTTCCTTCTTCTGGTATTGTTCTTTATGCAAGAAGCTTCAGAAATTTGCATTTTCCTTTGCCCTTTGTATTAGGCAGAGGTTTCTTAAGCAAAAGGTTGAAAATTCAACACATAACTCTACAAGCTAAATTAGAAATGCTTAATTCATTTTGTTAACCTAACTCTAAAAATCTCTATTTCACCTCGAGAGCTGTCACAGAGCAGAAAGGAGCTGAGATGCTGAAAAGCAGCAAAGCTGAACTGCCTGCCTCAGCTTCAGCAGTGTGCAATTGACTGAAGGCGAAACACGAAGCAGCAGAGCAGCGGGCTTCTGTGCGCACTGAAGGCAATTGCAAGAATCCAGCAGCTGCTCCTTGCCAAGCACAGTCAGCTGCCTGTGTTCTTGCTTCTTGACCAACTCACAGTTGCCTTTCTTTTCAGCAGCTGCCACCGTGTTCTCTGCATCTCGGAGCCTCTGGGGAGCAACAAGAATTTCCAAGGTGGGATGCATGAAAACCAAAATAAAAACTCAGGAAGGTTGTCCTGGAACACCTCCCATTGGCATGCCAAGAGTGAATTCAAGAGGCAGGAGAGCGGCAGCCACCGTCCTGCAGCTGTCTGCGAGCTTCGCACACAAGCCGGCTTCTTCGCGGCTTCGTTCTTCGCCTCTTGCAAGCTACCGCGATCTCCGGCTGCCTGAGGCGAAGAAGCGGCAACTTCGCGCACAGATGACTGGAGCGGCAGCGGTGCGCTCCGAAGCGCCGCTTTTGCCGAAAGACGCGGGCAAGCGGCACTTGCTTTCGGCCAGCTCCGGAGCTCCGTATTCTGCCTCTCTAGTCGCCTACATCTTAGCGAAAAGCTTTTCCGCTCCAGTTCTCAAGGAGAAAGTGTACCAGCACTGCTCACTTAGCCCGACCTTGCCAGGAAATAGGATTTGCTGCACATTCCAAGGACACTGCATTTTCCTGGGCAAGCTGCAACCTGCTGGCAGATGGCCGTGCTCTCTGCCCACTCCTGCCCAGTTCTTGGTACTAGCGGGCACGTTGCAGCCTGGCGAAGGCAAGAAACCTCGAGAGCTGTCACAGAGCAGAAGGGCAGCTGAGATGCTGAAAAGCAGCAAAGCTGAACTGCCTGCCTCAACTTCAGCAGTGTGTAATTGACTGAAGGCGAAAAACCAAGCAGCAGAGCAGCGGGCTTCTGTGCGCACTGAAGGCAATTGCAAGAATCCAGCAGCTGCTCCTAGCCAAGCACAGTCAACTGCCTGTGTTCTTGCTTCTTGACCAACTCACAGTTGCCCTTCTTTTCAGCAGCTGCCACCGTGTTCTCTGCATCTCGGAGCCTCTGGGGAGCAGCAAGAATTTCCAAGGTGGGATGTAGCAGGACTACGTCAAAACCCAGGAAAATTGTCCTGGAACACCTTCCACTCGCATGCCAAGAGTGAATTAACAGGCTGGAGAGCGGCAGCCACCGTCCTGCAGCTGTCTGCGAGCTTCGCACACAAGCCGGCTTCTTCGCGGCTTCGTTCTTCGCCTATGCAAGCTACCGCGATCTCCGGCTGCCGGAGGCGAAGAAGCGGCAACTTCGCGCACAGATGACTGGAGCGGCAGCGGTGCGCTCCGAAGCGCCGCTTTTGCGAAAGGCGCCGGGAAGCGGCACTTGCTTTCGGCCAGCTGCGGAGCTGCGTATTCTGCCTCTCTAGTCGCCTGCATCTTAGCGAAAAGCTTTTCCGCTCCAGTTCTCAAGGAGAAAGTGTACCAGCACTGCTCATATAGCCCGACCTTGCCAGGAAATGAGATTTGCTGCACATTCCAAGGACACTGCATTTTCCTGGGCAAGCTGCAACCTGCTGGCAGATGGCCGTGCTCTCTGCCCACTCCTGCCCAGTTCTTGGTACTAGCGGGCACGTTGCAGCCTGGCGAAGGCAAGAAACCTCGAGAGCTGTCACAGAGCAGAAGGGCAGCTGAGATGCTGAAAAGCAGCAAAGCTGAACAGCCTGCCTCAACTTCAGCAGTGTGTAATTGACTGAAGGCGAAAAACCAAGCAGCAGAGCAGCGGGCTTGACCCACACTTTTATTCTTAAAGACGTTCCATATGCAATACATTGCACAACTTTTTCATGCATATTCCACCCCTGGCCCCGCCTGTCCTCGCTTCTCATGCGAAGTAAGTCCACGCCCTTCTGGGCATGCGTGGTTTGCTGTGGTGGTCGTACGGGGGTCTCTTGGTGGTCCTGTGGCTGAAGATTGTGGTCTTCCTCATGATTGAACTTTTGAACTTTTCCTCTCTGCGCGTGCGCTTTTGGTCCTTTGGTGCTTATCTGAGTACGTCTGTCAGTCTTGATAGGCTTGGAGACAGAGGAGCTTCTTTATTTTAATTCAGAAGGAAAGGGTTCTTTCCTTCTTCTGGTATTGTTCTCTATGCAAGAAGCTTCAGAAATTTGCATTTTCCTATGCCCTTTGTACTAGGCAGAGGTTTCTTAAGTAAAAGGTTGAAAATTCAACACATAACTCTACAAGCTAAATTAGAAATGCTTCATTCATTTTGTTAACCTAACTCTAAAAATCTCTGCTTCAGTCCCCCCTTTTCTTAAAATAGATTAAATTCTTTTACTACAGGGGTCTTGATTTAAATTCTGATCTACTATCATGACCGTCCTCTTTCAGTAAGATTCTAGGAGTTCTAGAGAGTGATGTCAGACTGGCCATGTGTTTTAACATCCTCGAATTCTACATGAGTGTTAAAGTAGACATCATTAAACTTACAGTAACTAAAATTAATAGGATTATAATTGGGTGACATAAAGTCTTCTAAACAGTGTATTTCACTAGTTATGACTTGTGTTTATTAGCTAGTGATTGGTGCTGGATACACCAAGTTAAGAGACTTAACATACAGGAGGTTAGTGACATGTCTTGGGTAGACATTCTCTTTCGCACCCCATATGGTTTTTCATAAAGCAATTCAAAGTGGTTTAGCTTTTCTTTACTCTTGGGTTTGGTTTGGATCTGCAGTAGTGCTAATGGGAGGGATTGAGTCCATGACAAATTAGCTTCTTGTCCCAATTGTACAATTTGTTGTTTGATCAAATGATTCATTTTTTTTACCTGACCACTTGATTGTGGGTTATATGGGGTGCGAAGTTCTCAGTCTATGTTCAAGTATTGGCTAACTTGTTGCACGAATTTTACAATAAAATGTGGTCCTCTATTTGAGGAGATTGTGGCCAGGACTCTAAAGCGTGGTATGTTTTCTTGTACCAATACCTTAGTTACTTCTTGAGCTTTAGAAGTCCTGGTGGGGAATGCTTCTGGCCATCCTGAAAAGGTATCTGTTAGCACCAGGAAAAACTTATACCCCCCTTTTCTTGGCAATTCTGTACAATCAATCTGCCATTGCTGCTCCGGCCCATGACCCTTCCTAATCTGGCTAAGCTTTGGTTTGGGAGTATTTTTGGGGTTGGTCTGGAGGCAAAGGTCACATTGTCGAGTTGTAAATGTCTAGTTATGCTAGAGCATCAATACCCCAATGGTTTTCTGGTGTTCTTCCTTTATTAGGGACCATCAGAAATAGGAGGGTAGAACTAATTTTCCTTCTATGGTGGCCCATCCCTCTTGGTTATAGTCTCCTTTTTGCTCATAGATTAATTTTTTTTCTGGTTTGTTGTATCTTGGCTTACCTTTAGGGGAAATTTGCCCGTCTTGCTGCTTCTTTTGCTTCCCTATCTGCCAGCTCGTTTCCTTCTTCCAATTCGGAGTTGATCTTCTGATGTGCCTTAATGTGCATGATCGCTACTTCCTCTGGCAACTGGACTGCTGCTAGAAGTCGCAGTACTTCTGATGCATCTTTAATATTTTTCCCTTGAGACTTCAGCAGTCCTCTCTCTTTCTAAATGGCTCTGTGAGCATGCACTACTCCAAATGCATACTTCGAGTCCGTGTATATGTTTATTTCTTTCCCTCTTGCCAATTCTAGGGCCCGAGTTAGAGCAATTATCTCGGCCTTCTGTGCACAGGTATTTGTTGGCAGGGGCCCAGATGATATTACTTCCTTGCACGTTGGAACTGCCTAGCCGGCGTGCCGTTTTCCACTGATGATATAACTGCTTCCATCAGTAAAGGAGACTTCTGCATTCTCGAGAGGGGTGTCCTTCGAGTCAGGGCAGCTGGAGTAGGTGGCTTCAATGGTCTCCAGGCAGTCATGTTCCACTGGTTCCCCTTGGTTTCTACTGAGGAAGGAGGCTGGATTGACAATGTTAGCCACTACTATCTCTACATCATCTTGCTCCGCTATGATAGCTTGGTATCTCAGGAGCCGTTGTGGGGAAAGCCAATGCCCACCTTTTACCTCTAGCACTGCAGACACTGTGTGAGACACTAGCACAGTTCTTTTCTGGCCTAGGGTGAATTTGTGTGCCTCTTGGATGTTCAGGACGACTGCTGCAACAGCTCTGAGGCACCCAGGCCACCCTTTAGCTGCTGTATCCAATTGCTTAGAGAAGTAAGCCACTGCTCTCCGATATGGGCCCAGGTCCTGTGCTAGTATTCCTAAGGCGATTCCTTGCTTCTCATGGGAGAATAAAAGGAAAGGCTTACTCACGTCCGGCAATCTCAGGGCTGGAGCTGACATGAGGGCTTTTTTCAGCTGGTTGAAAGCTTGCGTAGCTTCCTTTGTCTCTTGGATGTTCCTGCTTTCAATTGCAATCAGTTCATAGAAGGGCTTAACAAACAGTCCATAGTTACAGATCCATAACCTGCACCACCCTGTCATCCTCAGGAAAGTTCGTAGTTCCTTTACCGTCTGAGGTTTTGGGGTCTGGCATATTGCCTCCTTCCGGCTTTGGCCCAAGGTACGTTGTCTAGCACTGACTTCGTAACCCAGATAAGTTACTTTCTGTTTTACTACTTGGGCTTTTTTCTTTGATACTCGGTACCCTTGGAGCCCCAAAAAGTTCAAGAGGCTTATCGTCCAGGCCGTGCATGCTTCCCTTGTCCGTGTGGCTATCAGGATGTCATCTACGTACTCTAGCAACTTCCCTTCCTCTGGAGGGGCTTCTCAGGTCTCTAATTCTTTTGCAAGTTGTTCTCCAAACAAAGTGGGTGAGTTTTTGAATCCTTGTGGGAGTCTGGTCCATGTCAGTTGAGTTCTTGGCCCGCTCTTAGGATTTTCCCATTCAAATGCAAAAATTTTCTGGCTTCGTGGATAGGAAGGCAAAAGAAGGCATCTTTTAAATCTAAAACGGTAAACCAAGTTAGCTCGGGGGTTAAGCAAGTTAATAACGTGTAGGGATTGGCCACCACAGGATACAGATCCTCAGTGACCTTGTTTATGGCCCGCAGATCCTGTACTAACCGGTATGACCCATCAGGTTTACCAACTGGTAGGATAGGGGTATTAACACTTACATAACATAAGTTGGAACAAGGTATTATAGACAATATCATGGTCATCAATGGAAGCAATATTTGATGGAACTTTTTCAGTTCTGAGGGTTCGTAACTTGTGTTTGTCGGTGACAGCAGGGAAGCACAGTGAGGCTGCTTAACAGGGCAGGATGCATACATATACTTTCCTTCGTCTACATTCACTTAACTTTATTTTACTTACTCTTACACATAACAAAACAACCACAACAACAAGGTACCTTTTCTTTTTCAACACACCTATTACACTTGTAGGTGTCCCTGGCTAGTCCCAGTGTTCTTGGATACCCCTCAATCTAGCTGTGTGGTTCCCAACTCTAGATCCTGTCAGACTTCTCTTCAAACTGGCAAAATTTTTACTCAATCTTGGCTGCTCTCAACAACCCAGCAAACTTAATTCTGGGTGCTCTCGCAATGTTAATCCCTCAACCCAGCAGGTTTGACTTAACCCTGGATGCTCTTGGAACATTAATCCCTCAATCCAGCAGGTTTGAATCAACCCTGGATGCTCTTGGAACATTAATCCCTCAATCCAGCAGGTTTGAATCAACCCTGGATGCTCTTGGAATATTAATCCCTCAATCCAGCAGGTTTGATCTTGGATGTTCTCGGGCATTCTTATCCCTCAATCCAGCAGAATTTTTAGGGGCCCCTCCTACACATTTTACCTTTTATTTTTCCCCAATAGATTATGCCAAGAAAACCCTCTTTTTACCTTTTCATTAATTTTTTTTTCTAATTAATTACCTTTTACTCCCCCCCCCCCCCCCCCACTAAGGGGTCCCACTCTTTCTCTGAGACCCAGTCCCAGGGGGGGTTCTCTCACTCTTTTTATTACTCGCTTCGTCTCTTTACTGGCCGCTTTTCTCGCGAAAAAGACGGAAACGCAGCATGGGAGACTGCCGCTCTCGCTTAGCAGGTCTGGGGTAACCAGCCCGCCTCTGTCACGATCCGCTTCTTCCGGGGTGTCGTGATGGTTCTTTTCACCCATCCCAAAAGTGCAACAAAGGCAAACAACAAGGGACTATCAGTTAATCACAACAAATGCACCTTTAGTAGGGGCCAAAACAGTAAACGCGATAGTGGGGATCTGAAAGGAGATAAAAGGTTAGAGAGAGAACAGGGATATGGGAATAGCTACCAACACAGGCGAGATCCTCAGTGCTCCGGACGATGGGGATCCGTCTCTCTTGTCGGGGGAGTCTTCGAAGTTCTGGTCGACTCGGGGCTCCAATTATAGTCCGCAGAGGAGAGAGGGGGGGAACAAGTGTAATAATGAAAGTCCATTGTAATCGCCCCGAGGGAACGGGTGAGTCCACAGAAACCACCAAAGCAAGACGAATCCAATGAAGAATAAGTCCATTTGAATCACTGAAGGGAAACAGGTCATGTCATTAGTGGTCAGACCACCAATTTCCCCTCCTCCCTATAGCAGGGGTCTCAGTCTCAGTCCTTGGGAGGAGGGTTCTCATTCTTTCTTTGTCACAGTGGTAACGAGGCAGATGAGGGGTCTTCAGTGAAGGACCGCGAGAGTCACCCCAAAAGTTCATTGGGCTTAAGAACGGAGATTAGAAGCAGGCCGCGCATCAGGCTGTCCCGTGCTGGCTCCATGTCAGGTCCTTGCCAACTCCTTGCCAAGTTCTTACCAGGCCTTGTTGGGAACAGCCAGCATGACGGTTCAGTGGTCCCACCTGTGCTGTGTCCTGTTCTAAGCCGGAACTACAGTGGGGGAAGGGATTCTTTCTTGTGGCAATCGGAAGGCAGAATGGAAAATGAGGGGCTTCTGACGGGCTCTTACACCACCCCGTGACTGACGATTGCCCTCGAAAGATCTTCATCAGCAGGATTCCATGGTGTCGTCGTGGAGTCTTCAGGACTCGTCAAGTGTTGGCAGCAGGTCCCAGGGAAAAGAGAAGAGGAAAAGGGAAAGAAAGAGAAAACGGGAAAACTAAAACAATCACAACATATTAGTAATCACAACAAATTATAATTAAACAATAAGCAAAATACAATTAGTAAATCAATAATAGTTATTTAAATAATAATCAATATGAATCAATTAAACAATAAATTGATCAAATAATAAACCAGTATCATCAATATTAAACAGTAAAGTAATAAACCTAGTATAATCGATATTACTCAGTACAATTTTATAAACAATAAACAAAAATAATTAAAACAGCGATTAGAACAAATCATAAAAGAAAATGATGTAAAACATATCTTCTAACCTTATCATCTTCTTGTGTCTACTGTCCTGGGAACATCTCTAGTGTAAAGGATGTCGGCCAAGTGGTGTGCATTAATTATAGATGTTAATTTTGTTCATCGTTTCATCATTCTCCAATTTACAATAAGCAAGATTACTGATAAAACAAAACCAATCATAACTAAAATCAGAAGAACAACAATGGGACGACACAATTTCTTCAGGATACCGGTGGCGGTGGGTGACCACCCGAAAAGGGTATCCCACCACTTGTGCTCGGCATCACTTTTCACCCTTTCTACAACACGATGTATTTCTTGCACATGATGATGAACAGTTGCCAGAGTTTTCTGTCCATTCCCCTTGATTTTTCCTAGGATCTCTATTAGATCTTGATGAAGTAATAATTGCTTTACCAGAGAAAGGTTCATCCCAATGGGAGTAGGCAGTAGCTTGTGAATCAACGTGAGATTGGATTCTAAAAGTTCATGTGAAGTAACTGGAGCTACAAAAGAAAAATCACATCCTGCAATTTTAGTAAAGTTGCAAGCACAAAAATGTGAATGATTTTTAGTAGCTACTACTGTACTTTCTATAAACACAGTATCCCAAGCGGTTCTGAAGCAGGCACACCCATTGTCTGTAGATACAAGGACTGTTTCAGAAGTCTCGTTAGGATGAATATCAAAATGACAGCTATTTTGTTCTGTCTCCAGACAAATATCTTGAGCTACAATTGCATTACCTTCACAGATAAACCCTAGTTGTTCTCAGATGGTACAGGACTCTAAATTGACAGTTTGCCATTTGTCATCAATTTGACGGGCCCATTCTCTATGTTCAGAAGGATAGAAAGTGGGTCCATCATGATTTAATCCTAGTGCAATGATAGGGAATATCAAATGCACCCAGGCATTTCTTATGGTCAACGCAAATGCTGTGGCTGTGCTTGTGTTAGGGTCATAGGTAAAATTCACTAAATTCCACCAGGGTTGGAAATCTCTTTCAAAGTCAGTGGCACTGTCCCAGACTATTTTCCTAATTTCAGTGGGAAAAGTGCCTTCTTCACCTTCTCTTATAATTGAGGCAGCAACTGACTGCATCCATCATTGAGCCTGGATACGGCTAAGAGCTAAGGAAACGTTGCTTTGTGTGGCATTAAGTGCATCAATGATCAATTTGCTATTATTTACATTTATCTTTTCCCAATTTGCTAGAATGTTTGATAGCAACCACTGATGTGTTCCCAAGGCTGATAAGGACGATTGCAGTGGTTGTTGTATTTTGGTTAAATCTTTAGTTGTGGAAGCCAATTTATTCATTCATACTTCTGAATCAATACTATTTAGGATTCCCAATCCTGTTCCCACAAGACCAGTTATGTCTCTTGGCACGCGGTTTTTAGGAGGCTTCCACTGTCGCAGCCAGGTTGTCCAAGCCTGAAAAGAGGTCTGCAAAAAGGGTGAACAAGCTGGTTGTATTTCTCAGATATTGTTTTGCATCAGCAATTTGACTTGTTTAAGAGACCATAACAGATTAAACAATATCTGTTGTTGGCCAGTTTTCCTGATTCTATATGGTCCAATTTCAAAAATTTTCGGGCTAAGTGTAACCAGTGGTTGGGTGGTAGGTGTCACAACATTAACATCAAGTCCTACTCCAGTATTTGAATCAATACTTTCAACTTAAAAAAACAAAAACAAAAACAAAAACAAAACAAAACAAAAAAAAAGTGCTTCAGTATTTTTGGACCAAAACCAAACTACTTCTACAGTTTGTGTTCATGTGAAATTGTGCCAACAATCCTGTATGCTTGGCTGCGTACAAACCTTTTTGTGCTTCAAGAGATCCTTTCACTTTTTCTGCATGCTACCACAATTAGTTCAGACCACGGTCACTCAGCTGCTTTCTGGCCATGGGGTTGCGGTAGGATGCAGAAAAGTATTACCAGTTTTATCATGGATTAGGTGGTCTTCATGTCCCTCGGAGTTCTTCTGAGAAAGTAAACACAACAGAATTCTGCCGCCGAGAGGCAGAAAAGTTAGAATGATGGAATTATCCAGCATGTATTTGTCCAATGCTCTTTCCCTAGAGCACCAGAGGCTTCCCATGCATATTTCTTCAGAGGGGGTTTTAGCACAAGTGCTACTAGTCCTATAGTAAGAGAGGTCCACCAGAACAGGTTGGCCAGGGTCATGAGCTGGATTATTAGGATCATTTGGTACAGAGCATAGGAGTCAGTGTAGATGCAGACCAAAGAGGAATTCTGTGCTTCTCGTTGAAAAACACTCCAGACAGCTATCAGCTCCCCACTGTGTGTACTACCTTCTCCCTCTGTAATCATTTGCTCACCAGAGGAAAAGTGGAGGGCTTCTGCCCTAGATTTCCATCCTTTTCCTTCCCCTTTAGCAAAAGCATCAGTAAACCAAGAGTTTGCTGATTGTTCGGGGCAGAAAGGAGGGGTTACTTTGATTACAGAGGCAGGTTTGTCCAAGCTCTCCGTTTCTTGGATTGCTAAAGTTTTTACAGCTCCTTCTGTCATTGAGAAGAAGTTACAGTAATGTTCAACCTGAGCATACCACTTTCTCACTGAGGCCCTCTGGGCCACCCCGTCAGGAGGGGGACTCCCACTAGTGACTGTCTTAATAACCTTGAAGGGGCCTCTCAATACAATTGGTTGTTTTTGTGCAATTTTTTCTACTTCTAGGAAAGCTAAGATAACCATCAACAATCCTTTTTCCCAGGTAGTGTATCTTTTCTCAGCATCTTTGGAACCACGGGAATCAAAACCAACAGGTCTTGTCGGAGCCTCAGGACCCCGCTGCCATATGTGTACTGACAGCCCTGAGGAGGCAAATGCCCATTCCACCTGGAAAGGATCTGTAGGATGGATAGGGCCCAGTGCTTGATGAGCCGTTGCTTCAAAAATCAGCAATTGCAATGCTGACTCCTGAGAAAGACTCCAATCCCATTTCACCCCTTTCCTCAACAAGTCATAAAGGGGAACAAATGGGTCGTTCCAGTGACTAGGAAATCTGTCTGGTCTTTCTACAGGAGATACAGCTGCTATCGTTTTTGGAAGGAGAATTGCTGTAGGTTTGAGTGATTCTGGAAGCCCACAAATTCAAGGGGTCATTATCTTGGGCTTCACAGGTAATTGCATCAGGGATTCAAAGCCAGGAATTCATTTCTTTTGGTGAGTCATTTGCAGGCAAGCAGCTTTGTGCACATTTTCCAAGAGCTGGTCGGGGGTACTAATTCTAGCTATGGGATCTCCCCTTTCCAAGGGGCTTGTTCCCCCGGCCCAAAAAGCTGCACGCTGTGTCAGGGACCATGTGTCACCTTTCTCTCCTGTTGTTAAGAAGACACCATGTCCCCAATACCCACTGGCTTCCTGTTCAGTGAATTGAATTTGATCACCACCAGTGAGGGACACCCGGAAAACATATTCTGTTTCTGATTCATGTGGAGGCTGTCCGTATTCCCTTTTAAGCTTAGCTGGCTCGGTGGCCGTGTTTAGTTGTGATGGTATGCGTTTGGTTGTGATGTGAGGTTCCAGATCATCATCACTGAGATAGTTCTACTCTGTTTTAATCAAGGGTCTCAAGTGATGGCAGCAATGTTCCCCACAATTACTTGCTGCTTCAAGTTCTTGATGAGGATAGATTTGTTTAATGTGAGGAGTTTCCTTCTCCTCAAGCTCTGTAGAGGAATCAGCATGATGTGATTTGTTAATATGTTCCTCTGTTAAGGCAGCTCGCAATGCATAGATCACATTTTTTTGCTTCATAGAACTGTTTTTGCAAAATTTCAACTAGATTTTGAAGGGAGTCTACTATAGCATGTTCCTCACTTCTTCGCTGGAAGCCATTTTCTATAGCTGCCATAAGACAAGCTCCCAAAACTGAGCAGAAGATAGTTTTATTTTTGCCCAGTTTGAATTTTGTTTCATGTTGTAATGAACACACTCTATCAAGAACATTTTCTAAGTTCAACCAATTACTCTGTGCCCATTTTTCTCCTTCTGTAGAAGGTTTGGCATTGTGTTTGGCTAGTAGTGCATAAAATTCAGCTTTAATTTCAAGGCTAAGATTGTCACTCATTTTGTGAAGGGACCAAAACCACGACAGGGAGCTACAAACTTAAGTTCCACAAAACTACACAGCCCTCGCTGTGTCGCCCTTCGCTTCCCTGGCTGGGTGAAAGGACAATCATCTGCCTGGGAGGCTCTGCTTAGTTGCTTCAAGTTGTCCCTTCCTTCCCAGACCACATACACACAACAACAACAAAACAACAGTGTCCCGCCCTTTGCACTAAGGGATCCTTTATGAATTGCCAAAGACAGTATGGGTGCCTTTTCAGCTGCAACCCTTCTGTCTAGACAGAAATCCTGTCCGTGACGCCAATTTTAATGTCACGATCCGTTTCTTGCGGGGTGTCGTGATGGTTCTTTTCACCCATCCCAAAAGTGCAACAAAGGCAAACAACAAGGGACTATCAGTTAATCACAACAAATGCACCTTTAGTAGGGGCCAAAACAGTAAACGCGATAGTGGGGATCTGAAAGGAGATAAAAGGTTAGAGAGAGAAGAGGGCTATGGGAATAGCTACCAACACAGGCGAGATCCTCAGTGCTCCGGACGATGGGGATCCGTCTGTCGTGTCGGGGGAGTCTTCGAAGTTCTGGTCGACTCGGGGCTCCAATTATAGTCCGCAGAGGAGAGAGGGGGGGAACAAGTGTAATAATGAAAGTCCATTGTAATCGCCCCGAGGGAACGGGTGAGTCCACAGAAACCACCAAAGCAAGACGAATCCAATGAAGAATAAGTCCATTTGAATCACTGAAGGGAAACAGGTCATGTCATTAGTGGTCAGACCACCAATTTCCCCTCCTCCCTATAGCAGGGGTCTCAGTCTCAGTCCTTGGGAGGAGGGCTCTCATTCTTTCTTTGTCACAGTGGTAACGAGGCAGATGAGGGGTCTTCAGTGAAGGACCGCGAGAGTCACCCCAAAAGTTCATTGGGCTTAAGAACGGAGATTAGAAGCAGGCCGCGCATCAGGCTGTCCCGTGCTGGCTCCATGTCAGGTCTTTGCCAAGTCCTTGCCAACTCCTTGCCAAGTTCTTACCAGGCCTTGTTGGGAACAGCCAGCATGACGGTTCAGTGGTCCCACCTGTGCTGTGTCCTGTTCTAAGCCGGAACTACAGTGGGGGAAGGGATTCTTTCTTGTGGCAATCGGAAGGCAGAATGGAAAATGAGGGGCTTCTGACGGGCTCTTACAGCCTCGCATTCACACACATTCATCCCCCCTTTATTCGCCCTGTAATGCAAAGGATCTCCCAGTTGCCGAGCCGTGGGGGCTTTTAGCCGCTCGGCACGAAGCTCGGGTAGCTGGTACATCTGAGGGTGCACCAGAAGAACGGGAGGGACACTCGGGCTGCTGAAATCCTGCTCGTTGATTGAAGGGTCGCAGAAGGGGCAAACAGGGAGACAACGAAGCAGTAGAGAGGCAGATTCCGAGAGCCCCGAAGGGCGGGGTGAGGATTCTTTTACTGCGTAGGGGTAGGAGGGTTTAGCATTCGAGGGTACAATCGGGAGAAGGCTAAAGGGAGGGGAAATATAACATTAACCAGTGGGGAAAAGGGAAAGGAGTGTTCTTGGTGGAAGAACCGTGGAACAGAGAAGATTCTAGGCTAAGGGGCAGACTTGAACAACAACTGACAGGACAGGGGGAGGGTACAATTCTCTTACGAAAGGGGGTGGAGAACTCATACAACTGCTGTTTCCCATGGCAACCCTAGACTGCCTTCCCCAACCCCTCCCCCTGCACCAGTGACAGCTTTTAACACTGAAGGGCAGTGCTATTGTATAACAAACACTTAACTCTTAGCCCAGCCGGGCTCGCTGGCTACTTTTGCAAGCTTTTTACCAACTAGCGATGCTTGTAAGCGGTGCTTGTAACTCCTAGCTTGTACCACGCTCCCACTAGCTGCGCTATCAGCTAGCGGCGTTCAAAGCAGCTCCTCAAACCGCGGCTTGTGCCCGCGCGCCCGCTGCGCTATCAGCTGGGCCGCGCCTAAAGCACCTTTGCAAGCCCCGACTGAAACGATACGCGGAAGAAATCAATACACTCCATAACCTGGGGTAGTTATGAAGTGGGTACGTATGTCAGCGCCCGGCACAAGTGAGATAGCTCTCCAAAACTTGTGCCCCGAGCCTCAGTCTGACCCACACTTTTATTCTTAAAGACGTTCCATATGCAATACATTGCACAACTTTTTCATGCATATTCCACCCCTGGCCCCGCCTGTCTTCGCTTCTCATGCGAAGTAAGTCCACGCCCTTCTGGGCATGCGTGGTTTGCTGTGGTGGTCGTACGGGGGTCTCTTGGTGGTCCTGAGGCTGAAGATTGTGGTCTTCCTCATGATTGAACTTTTGAACTTTTCCTCTCTGCGCGTGCGCTTTTGGTCCTTTGGTGCTTATCTGAGTACGTCTGTCAGTCTTGATAGGCTTGGAGACAGAGGAGCTTCTTTATTTTAATTCAGAAGGAAAGGGTTCTTTCCTTCTTCTGGTATTGTTCTTTATGCAAGAAGCTTCAGAAATTTGCATTTTCCTTTGCCCTTTGTATTAGGCAGAGGTTTCTTAAGCAAAAGGTTGAAAATTCAACACATAACTCTACAAGCTAAATTAGAAATGCTTAATTCATTTTGTTAACCTAACTCTAAAAATCTCTATTTCACCTCGAGAGCTGTCACAGAGCAGAAAGGAGCTGAGATGCTGAAAAGCAGCAAAGCTGAACTGCCTGCCTCAGCTTCAGCAGTGTGCAATTGACTGAAGGCGAAACACGAAGCAGCAGAGCAGCGGGCTTCTGTGCGCACTGAAGGCAATTGCAAGAATCCAGCAGCTGCTCCTTGCCAAGCACAGTCAGCTGCCTGTGTTCTTGCTTCTTGACCAACTCACAGTTGCCTTTCTTTTCAGCAGCTGCCACCGTGTTCTCTGCATCTCGGAGCCTCTGGGGAGCAACAAGAATTTCCAAGGTGGGATGCATGAAAACCAAAATAAAAACTCAGGAAGGTTGTCCTGGAACACCTCCCATTGGCATGCCAAGAGTGAATTCAAGAGGCAGGAGAGCGGCAGCCACCGTCCTGCAGCTGTCTGCGAGCTTCGCACACAAGCCGGCTTCTTCGCGGCTTCGTTCTTCGCCTCTTGCAAGCTACCGCGATCTCCGGCTGCCTGAGGCGAAGAAGCGGCAACTTCGCGCACAGATGACTGGAGCGGCAGCGGTGCGCTCCGAAGCGCCGCTTTTGCCGAAAGACGCGGGCAAGCGGCACTTGCTTTCGGCCAGCTCCGGAGCTCCGTATTCTGCCTCTCTAGTCGCCTACATCTTAGCGAAAAGCTTTTCCGCTCCAGTTCTCAAGGAGAAAGTGTACCAGCACTGCTCACTTAGCCCGACCTTGCCAGGAAATAGGATTTGCTGCACATTCCAAGGACACTGCATTTTCCTGGGCAAGCTGCAACCTGCTGGCAGATGGCCGTGCTCTCTGCCCACTCCTGCCCAGTTCTTGGTACTAGCGGGCACGTTGCAGCCTGGCGAAGGCAAGAAACCTCGAGAGCTGTCACAGAGCAGAAGGGCAGCTGAGATGCTGAAAAGCAGCAAAGCTGAACTGCCTGCCTCAGCTTCAGCAGTGTGCAATTGACTGAAGGCGAAACACGAAGCAGCAGAGCAGCGGGCTTCTGTGCGCACTGAAGGCAATTGCAAGAATCCAGCAGCTGCTCCTTGCCAAGCACAGTCAGCTGCCTGTGTTCTTGCTTCTTGACCAACTCACAGTTGCCTTTCTTTTCAGCAGCTGCCACCGTGTTCTCTGCATCTCGGAGCCTCTGGGGAGCAACAAGAATTTCCAAGGTGGGATGCATGAAAACCAAAATAAAAACTCAGGAAGGTTGTCCTGGAACACCTCCCATTGGCATGCCAAGAGTGAATTCAAGAGGCAGGAGAGCGGCAGCCACCGTCCTGCAGCTGTCTGCGAGCTTCGCACACAAGCCGGCTTCTTCGCGGCTTCGTTCTTCGCCTCTTGCAAGCTACCGCGATCTCCGGCTGCCTGAGGCGAAGAAGCGGCAACTTCGCGCACAGATGACTGGAGCGGCAGCGGTGCGCTCCGAAGCGCCGCTTTTGCCGAAAGACGCGGGCAAGCGGCACTTGCTTTCGGCCAGCTCCGGAGCTCCGTATTCTGCCTCTCTAGTCGCCTACATCTTAGCGAAAAGCTTTTCCGCTCCAGTTCTCAAGGAGAAAGTGTACCAGCACTGCTCACTTAGCCCGACCTTGCCAGGAAATAGGATTTGCTGCACATTCCAAGGACACTGCATTTTCCTGGGCAAGCTGCAACCTGCTGGCAGATGGCCGTGCTCTCTGCCCACTCCTGCCCAGTTCTTGGTACTAGCGGGCACGTTGCAGCCTGGCGAAGGCAAGAAACCTCGAGAGCTGTCACAGAGCAGAAGGGCAGCTGAGATGCTGAAAAGCAGCAAAGCTGAACTGCCTGCCTCAACTTCAGCAGTGTGTAATTGACTGAAGGCGAAAAACCAAGCAGCAGAGCAGCGGGCTTCTGTGCGCACTGAAGGCAATTGCAAGAATCCAGCAGCTGCTCCTAGCCAAGCACAGTCAACTGCCTGTGTTCTTGCTTCTTGACCAACTCACAGTTGCCCTTCTTTTCAGCAGCTGCCACCGTGTTCTCTGCATCTCGGAGCCTCTGGGGAGCAGCAAGAATTTCCAAGGTGGGATGTAGCAGGACTACGTCAAAACCCAGGAAAATTGTCCTGGAACACCTTCCACTCGCATGCCAAGAGTGAATTAACAGGCTGGAGAGCGGCAGCCACCGTCCTGCAGCTGTCTGCGAGCTTCGCACACAAGCCGGCTTCTTCGCGGCTTCGTTCTTCGCCTATGCAAGCTACCGCGATCTCCGGCTGCCGGAGGCGAAGAAGCGGCAACTTCGCGCACAGATGACTGGAGCGGCAGCGGTGCGCTCCGAAGCGCCGCTTTTGCGAAAGGCGCCGGGAAGCGGCACTTGCTTTCGGCCAGCTGCGGAGCTGCGTATTCTGCCTCTCTAGTCGCCTGCATCTTAGCGAAAAGCTTTTCCGCTCCAGTTCTCAAGGAGAAAGTGTACCAGCACTGCTCATATAGCCCGACCTTGCCAGGAAATGAGATTTGCTGCACATTCCAAGGACACTGCATTTTCCTGGGCAAGCTGCAACCTGCTGGCAGATGGCCGTGCTCTCTGCCCACTCCTGCCCAGTTCTTGGTACTAGCGGGCACGTTGCAGCCTGGCGAAGGCAAGAAACCTCGAGAGCTGTCACAGAGCAGAAGGGCAGCTGAGATGCTGAAAAGCAGCAAAGCTGAACAGCCTGCCTCAACTTCAGCAGTGTGTAATTGACTGAAGGCGAAAAACCAAGCAGCAGAGCAGCGGGCTTGACCCACACTTTTATTCTTAAAGACGTTCCATATGCAATACATTGCACAACTTTTTCATGCATATTCCACCCCTGGCCCCGCCTGTCCTCGCTTCTCATGCGAAGTAAGTCCACGCCCTTCTGGGCATGCGTGGTTTGCTGTGGTGGTCGTACGGGGGTCTCTTGGTGGTCCTGTGGCTGAAGATTGTGGTCTTCCTCATGATTGAACTTTTGAACTTTTCCTCTCTGCGCGTGCGCTTTTGGTCCTTTGGTGCTTATCTGAGTACGTCTGTCAGTCTTGATAGGCTTGGAGACAGAGGAGCTTCTTTATTTTAATTCAGAAGGAAAGGGTTCTTTCCTTCTTCTGGTATTGTTCTCTATGCAAGAAGCTTCAGAAATTTGCATTTTCCTATGCCCTTTGTACTAGGCAGAGGTTTCTTAAGTAAAAGGTTGAAAATTCAACACATAACTCTACAAGCTAAATTAGAAATGCTTCATTCATTTTGTTAACCTAACTCTAAAAATCTCTGCTTCAGTCCCCCCTTTTCTTAAAATAGATTAAATTCTTTTACTACAGGGGTCTTGATTTAAATTCTGATCTACTATCATGACCGTCCTCTTTCAGTAAGATTCTAGGAGTTCTAGAGAGTGATGTCAGACTGGCCATGTGTTTTAACATCCTCGAATTCTACATGAGTGTTAAAGTAGACATCATTAAACTTACAGTAACTAAAATTAATAGGATTATAATTGGGTGACATAAAGTCTTCTAAACAGTGTATTTCACTAGTTATGACTTGTGTTTATTAGCTAGTGATTGGTGCTGGATACACCAAGTTAAGAGACTTAACATACAGGAGGTTAGTGACATGTCTTGGGTAGACATTCTCTTTCGCACCCCATATGGTTTTTCATAAAGCAATTCAAAGTGGTTTAGCTTTTCTTTACTCTTGGGTTTGGTTTGGATCTGCAGTAGTGCTAATGGGAGGGATTGAGTCCATGACAAATTAGCTTCTTGTCCCAATTGTACAATTTGTTGTTTGATCAAATGATTCATTTTTTTTACCTGACCACTTGATTGTGGGTTATATGGGGTGCGAAGTTCTCAGTCTATGTTCAAGTATTGGCTAACTTGTTGCACGAATTTTACAATAAAATGTGGTCCTCTATTTGAGGAGATTGTGGCCAGGACTCTAAAGCGTGGTATGTTTTCTTGTACCAATACCTTAGTTACTTCTTGAGCTTTAGAAGTCCTGGTGGGGAATGCTTCTGGCCATCCTGAAAAGGTATCTGTTAGCACCAGGAAAAACTTATACCCCCCTTTTCTTGGCAATTCTGTACAATCAATCTGCCATTGCTGCTCCGGCCCATGACCCTTCCTAATCTGGCTAAGCTTTGGTTTGGGAGTATTTTTGGGGTTGGTCTGGAGGCAAAGGTCACATTGTCGAGTTGTAAATGTCTAGTTATGCTAGAGCATCAATACCCCAATGGTTTTCTGGTGTTCTTCCTTTATTAGGGACCATCAGAAATAGGAGGGTAGAACTAATTTTCCTTCTATGGTGGCCCATCCCTCTTGGTTATAGTCTCCTTTTTGCTCATAGATTAATTTTTTTTCTGGTTTGTTGTATCTTGGCTTACCTTTAGGGGAAATTTGCCCGTCTTGCTGCTTCTTTTGCTTCCCTATCTGCCAGCTCGTTTCCTTCTTCCAATTCGGAGTTGATCTTCTGATGTGCCTTAATGTGCATGATCGCTACTTCCTCTGGCAACTGGACTGCTGCTAGAAGTCGCAGTACTTCTGATGCATCTTTAATATTTTTCCCTTGAGACTTCAGCAGTCCTCTCTCTTTCTAAATGGCTCTGTGAGCATGCACTACTCCAAATGCATACTTCGAGTCCGTGTATATGTTTATTTCTTTCCCTCTTGCCAATTCTAGGGCCCGAGTTAGAGCAATTATCTCGGCCTTCTGTGCACAGGTATTTGTTGGCAGGGGCCCAGATGATATTACTTCCTTGCACGTTGGAACTGCCTAGCCGGCGTGCCGTTTTCCACTGATGATATAACTGCTTCCATCAGTAAAGGAGACTTCTGCATTCTCGAGAGGGGTGTCCTTCGAGTCAGGGCAGCTGGAGTAGGTGGCTTCAATGGTCTCCAGGCAGTCATGTTCCACTGGTTCCCCTTGGTTTCTACTGAGGAAGGAGGCTGGATTGACAATGTTAGCCACTACTATCTCTACATCATCTTGCTCCGCTATGATAGCTTGGTATCTCAGGAGCCGTTGTGGGGAAAGCCAATGCCCACCTTTTACCTCTAGCACTGCAGACACTGTGTGAGACACTAGCACAGTTCTTTTCTGGCCTAGGGTGAATTTGTGTGCCTCTTGGATGTTCAGGACGACTGCTGCAACAGCTCTGAGGCACCCAGGCCACCCTTTAGCTGCTGTATCCAATTGCTTAGAGAAGTAAGCCACTGCTCTCCGATATGGGCCCAGGTCCTGTGCTAGTATTCCTAAGGCGATTCCTTGCTTCTCATGGGAGAATAAAAGGAAAGGCTTACTCACGTCCGGCAATCTCAGGGCTGGAGCTGACATGAGGGCTTTTTTCAGCTGGTTGAAAGCTTGCGTAGCTTCCTTTGTCTCTTGGATGTTCCTGCTTTCAATTGCAATCAGTTCATAGAAGGGCTTAACAAACAGTCCATAGTTACAGATCCATAACCTGCACCACCCTGTCATCCTCAGGAAAGTTCGTAGTTCCTTTACCGTCTGAGGTTTTGGGGTCTGGCATATTGCCTCCTTCCGGCTTTGGCCCAAGGTACGTTGTCTAGCACTGACTTCGTAACCCAGATAAGTTACTTTCTGTTTTACTACTTGGGCTTTTTTCTTTGATACTCGGTACCCTTGGAGCCCCAAAAAGTTCAAGAGGCTTATCGTCCAGGCCGTGCATGCTTCCCTTGTCCGTGTGGCTATCAGGATGTCATCTACGTACTCTAGCAACTTCCCTTCCTCTGGAGGGGCTTCTCAGGTCTCTAATTCTTTTGCAAGTTGTTCTCCAAACAAAGTGGGTGAGTTTTTGAATCCTTGTGGGAGTCTGGTCCATGTCAGTTGAGTTCTTGGCCCGCTCTTAGGATTTTCCCATTCAAATGCAAAAATTTTCTGGCTTCGTGGATAGGAAGGCAAAAGAAGGCATCTTTTAAATCTAAAACGGTAAACCAAGTTAGCTCGGGGGTTAAGCAAGTTAATAACGTGTAGGGATTGGCCACCACAGGATACAGATCCTCAGTGACCTTGTTTATGGCCCGCAGATCCTGTACTAACCGGTATGACCCATCAGGTTTACCAACTGGTAGGATAGGGGTATTAACACTTACATAACATAAGTTGGAACAAGGTATTATAGACAATATCATGGTCATCAATGGAAGCAATATTTGATGGAACTTTTTCAGTTCTGAGGGTTCGTAACTTGTGTTTGTCGGTGACAGCAGGGAAGCACAGTGAGGCTGCTTAACAGGGCAGGATGCATACATATACTTTCCTTCGTCTACATTCACTTAACTTTATTTTACTTACTCTTACACATAACAAAACAACCACAACAACAAGGTACCTTTTCTTTTTCAACACACCTATTACACTTGTAGGTGTCCCTGGCTAGTCCCAGTGTTCTTGGATACCCCTCAATCTAGCTGTGTGGTTCCCAACTCTAGATCCTGTCAGACTTCTCTTCAAACTGGCAAAATTTTTACTCAATCTTGGCTGCTCTCAACAACCCAGCAAACTTAATTCTGGGTGCTCTCGCAATGTTAATCCCTCAACCCAGCAGGTTTGACTTAACCCTGGATGCTCTTGGAACATTAATCCCTCAATCCAGCAGGTTTGAATCAACCCTGGATGCTCTTGGAACATTAATCCCTCAATCCAGCAGGTTTGAATCAACCCTGGATGCTCTTGGAATATTAATCCCTCAATCCAGCAGGTTTGATCTTGGATGTTCTCGGGCATTCTTATCCCTCAATCCAGCAGAATTTTTAGGGGCCCCTCCTACACATTTTACCTTTTATTTTTCCCCAATAGATTATGCCAAGAAAACCCTCTTTTTACCTTTTCATTAATTTTTTTTTCTAATTAATTACCTTTTACTCCCCCCCCCCCCCCCCACTAAGGGGTCCCACTCTTTCTCTGAGACCCAGTCCCAGGGGGGGTTCTCTCACTCTTTTTATTACTCGCTTCGTCTCTTTACTGGCCGCTTTTCTCGCGAAAAAGACGGAAACGCAGCATGGGAGACTGCCGCTCTCGCTTAGCAGGTCTGGGGTAACCAGCCCGCCTCTGTCACGATCCGCTTCTTCCGGGGTGTCGTGATGGTTCTTTTCACCCATCCCAAAAGTGCAACAAAGGCAAACAACAAGGGACTATCAGTTAATCACAACAAATGCACCTTTAGTAGGGGCCAAAACAGTAAACGCGATAGTGGGGATCTGAAAGGAGATAAAAGGTTAGAGAGAGAACAGGGATATGGGAATAGCTACCAACACAGGCGAGATCCTCAGTGCTCCGGACGATGGGGATCCGTCTCTCTTGTCGGGGGAGTCTTCGAAGTTCTGGTCGACTCGGGGCTCCAATTATAGTCCACAGAGGAGAGAGGGGGGGAACAAGTGTAATAATGAAAGTCCATTGTAATCGCCCCGAGGGAACGGGTGAGTCCACAGAAACCACCAAAGCAAGACGAATCCAATGAAGAATAAGTCCATTTGAATCACTGAAGGGAAACAGGTCATGTCATTAGTGGTCAGACCACCAATTTCCCCTCCTCCCTATAGCAGGGGTCTCAGTCTCAGTCCTTGGGAGGAGGGTTCTCATTCTTTCTTTGTCACAGTGGTAACGAGGCAGATGAGGGGTCTTCAGTGAAGGACCGCGAGAGTCACCCCAAAAGTTCATTGGGCTTAAGAACGGAGATTAGAAGCAGGCCGCGCATCAGGCTGTCCCGTGCTGGCTCCATGTCAGGTCCTTGCCAACTCCTTGCCAAGTTCTTACCAGGCCTTGTTGGGAACAGCCAGCATGACGGTTCAGTGGTCCCACCTGTGCTGTGTCCTGTTCTAAGCCGGAACTACAGTGGGGGAAGGGATTCTTTCTTGTGGCAATCGGAAGGCAGAATGGAAAATGAGGGGCTTCTGACGGGCTCTTACACCACCCCGTGACTGACGATTGCCCTCGAAAGATCTTCATCAGCAGGATTCCATGGTGTCGTCGTGGAGTCTTCAGGACTCGTCAAGTGTTGGCAGCAGGTCCCAGGGAAAAGAGAAGAGGAAAAGGGAAAGAAAGCGAAAACGGGAAAACTAAAACAATCACAACATATTAGTAATCACAACAAATTATAATTAAACAATAAGCAAAATACAATTAGTAAATCAATAATAGTTATTTAAATAATAATCAATATGAATCAATTAAACAATAAATTGATCAAATAATAAACCAGTATCATCAATATTAAACAGTAAAGTAATAAACCTAGTATAATCGATATTACTCAGTACAATTTTATAAACAATAAACAAAAATAATTAAAACAGCGATTAGAACAAATCATAAAAGAAAATGATGTAAAACATATCTTCTAACCTTATCATCTTCTTGTGTCTACTGTCCTGGGAACATCTCTAGTGTAAAGGATGTCGGCCAAGTGGTGTGCATTAATTATAGATGTTAATTTTGTTCATCGTTTCATCATTCTCCAATTTACAATAAGCAAGATTACTGATAAAACAAAACCAATCATAACTAAAATCAGAAGAACAACAATGGGATGACACAATTTCTTCAGGATACCGGTGGCGGTGGGTGACCACCCGAAAAGGGTATCCCACCACTTGTGCTCGGCATCACTTTTCACCCTTTCTACAACACGATGTATTTCTTGCACATGATGATGAACAGTTACCAGAGTTTTCTGTCCATTCCCCTTGATTTTTCCTAGGATCTCTATTAGATCTTGATGAAGTAATAATTGCTTTACCAGAGAAAGGTTCATCCCAATGGGAGTAGGCAGTAGCTTGTGAATCAACGTGAGATTGGATTCTAAAAGTTCATGTGAAGTAACTGGAGCTACAAAAGAAAAATCACATCCTGCAATTTTAGTAAAGTTGCAAGCACAAAAATTGGAATGATTTTTAGTAGCTACTACTGTACTTTCTATAAACACAGTATCCCAAGCGGTTCTGAAGCAGGCACACCCATTGTCTGTAGATACAAGGACTGTTTCAGAAGTCTCGTTAGGATGAATATCAAAATGACAGCTATTTTGTTCTGTCTCCAGACAAATATCTTGAGCTACAATTGCATTACCTTCACAGATAAACCCTAGTTGTTCTCAGATGGTACAGGACTCTAAATTGACAGTTTGCCATTTGTCATCAATTTGACGGGCCCATTCTCTATGTTCAGAAGGATAGAAAGTGGGTCCATCATGATTTAATCCTAGTGCAATGATAGGGAATATCAAATGCACCCAGGCATTTCTTATGGTCAACGCAAATGCTGTGGCTGTGTTTGTGTTAGGGTCATAGGTAAAATTCACTAAATTCCACCAGGGTTGGAAATCTCTTTCAAAGTCAGTGGCACTGTCCCAGACTATTTTCCTAATTTCAGTGGGAAAAGTGCCTTCTTCACCTTCTCTTATAATTGAGGCAGCAACTGACTGCATCCATCATTGAGCCTGGATACGGCTAAGAGCTAAGGAAACGTTGCTTTGTGTGGCATTAAGTGCATCAATGATCAATTTGCTATTATTTACATTTATCTTTTCCCAATTTGCTAGAATGTTTGATAGCAACCACTGATGTGTTCCCAAGGCTGATAAGGACGATTGCAGTGGTTGTTGTATTTTGGTTAAATCTTTAGTTGTGGAAGCCAATTTATTCATTCATACTTCTGAATCAATACTATTTAGGATTCCCAATCCTGTTCCCACAAGACCAGTTATGTCTCTTGGCACGCGGTTTTTAGGAGGCTTCCACTGTCGCAGCCAGGTTGTCCAAGCCTGAAAAGAGGTCTGCAAAAAGGGTGAACAAGCTGGTTGTATTTCTCAGATATTGTTTTGCATCAGCAATTTGACTTGTTTAAGAGACCATAACAGATTAAACAATATCTGTTGTTGGCCAGTTTTCCTGATTCTATATGGTCTAATTTCAAAAATTTTCGGGCTAAGTGTAACCAGTGGTTGGGTGGTAGGTGTCACAACATTAACATCAAGTCCTACTCCAGTATTTGAATCAATACTTTCAACTTAAAAAAACAAAAACAAAAACAAAAACAAAACAAAACAAAAAAAAAGTGCTTCAGTATTTTTGGACCAAAACCAAACTACTTCTACAGTTTGTGTTCATGTGAAATTGTGCCAACAATCCTGTATGCTTGGCTGCGTACAAACCTTTTTGTGCTTCAAGAGATCCTTTCACTTTTTCTGCATGCTACCACAATTAGTTCAGACCACGGTCACTCAGCTGCTTTCTGGCCATGGGGTTGCGGTAGGATGCAGAAAAGTATTACCAGTTTTATCATGGATTAGGTGGTCTTCATGTCCCTCGGAGTTCTTCTGAGAAAGTAAACACAACAGAATTCTGCCGCCGAGAGGCAGAAAAGTTAGAATGATGGAATTATCCAGCATGTATTTGTCCAATGCTCTTTCCCTAGAGCACCAGAGGCTTCCCATGCATATTTCTTCAGAGGGGGTTTTAGCACAAGTGCTACTAGTCCTATAGTAAGAGAGGTCCACCAGAACAGGTTGGCCAGGGTCATGAGCTGGATTATTAGGATCATTTGGTACAGAGCATAGGAGTCAGTGTAGATGCAGACCAAAGAGGAATTCTGTGCTTCTCGTTGAAAAACACTCCAGACAGCTATCAGCTCCCCACTGTGTGTACTACCTTCTCCCTCTGTAATCATTTGCTCACCAGAGGAAAAGTGGAGGGCTTCTGCCCTAGATTTCCATACTTTTCCTTCCCCTTTAGCAAAAGCATCAGTAAACCAAGAGTTTGCTGATTGTTCGGGGCAGAAAGGAGGGGTTACTTTGATTACAGAGGCAGGTTTGTCCAAGCTCTCCGTTTCTTGGATTGCTAAAGTTTTTACAGCTCCTTCTGTCATTGAGAAGAAGTTACAGTAATGTTCAACCTGAGCATACCACTTTCTCACTGAGGCCCTCTGGGCCACCCCGTCAGGAGGGGGACTCCCACTAGTGACTGTCTTAATAACCTTGAAGGGGCCTCTCAATACAATTGGTTGTTTTTGTGCAATTTTTTCTACTTCTAGGAAAGCTAAGATAACCATCAACAATCCTTTTTCCCAGGTAGTGTATCTTTTCTCAGCATCTTTGGAACCACGGGAATCAAAACCAACAGGTCTTGTCGGAGCCTCAGGACCCCGCTGCCATATGTGTACTGACAGCCCTGAGGAGGCAAATGCCCATTCCACCTGGAAAGGATCTGTAGGATGGATAGGGCCCAGTGCTTGATGAGCCGTTGCTTCAAAAATCAGCAATTGCAATGCTGACTCCTGAGAAAGACTCCAATCCCATTTCACCCCTTTCCTCAACAAGTCATAAAGGGGAACAAATGGGTCGTTCCAGTGACTAGGAAATCTGTCTGGTCTTTCTACAGGAGATACAGCTGCTATCGTTTTTGGAAGGAGAATTGCTGTAGGTTTGAGTGATTCTGGAAGCCCACAAATTCAAGGGGTCATTATCTTGGGCTTCACAGGTAATTGCATCAGGGATTCAAAGCCAGGAATTCATTTCTTTTGGTGAGTCATTTGCAGGCAAGCAGCTTTGTGCACATTTTCCAAGAGCTGGTCGGGGGTACTAATTCTAGCTATGGGATCTCCCCTTTCCAAGGGGCTTGTTCCCCCGGCCCAAAAAGCTGCACGCTGTGTCAGGGACCATGTGTCACCTTTCTCTCCTGTTGTTAAGAAGACACCATGTCCCCAATACCCACTGGCTTCCTGTTCAGTGAATTGAATTTGATCACCACCAGTGAGGGACACCCGGAAAACATATTCTGTTTCTGATTCATGTGGAGGCTGTCCGTATTCCCTTTTAAGCTTAGCTGGCTCGGTGGCCGTGTTTAGTTGTGATGGTATGCGTTTGGTTGTGATGTGAGGTTCCAGATCATCATCACTGAGATAGTTCTACTCTGTTTTAATCAAGGGTCTCAAGTGATGGCAGCAATGTTCCCCACAATTACTTGCTGCTTCAAGTTCTTGATGAGGATAGATTTGTTTAATGTGAGGAGTTTCCTTCTCCTCAAGCTCTGTAGAGGAATCAGCATGATGTGATTTGTTAATATGTTCCTCTGTTAAGGCAGCTCGCAATGCATAGATCACATTTTTTTGCTTCATAGAACTGTTTTTGCAAAATTTCAACTAGATTTTGAAGGGAGTCTACTATAGCATGTTCCTCACTTCTTCGCTGGAAGCCATTTTCTATAGCTGCCATAAGACAAGCTCCCAAAACTGAGCAGAAGATAGTTTTATTTTTGCCCAGTTTGAATTTTGTTTCATGTTGTAATGAACACACTCTATCAATAACATTTTCTAAGTTCAACCAATTACTCTGTGCCCATTTTTCTCCTTCTGTAGAAGGTTTGGCATTGTGTTTGGCTAGTAGTGCATAAAATTCAGCTTTAATTTCAAGGCTAAGATTGTCACTCATTTTGTGAAGGGACCAAAACCACGACAGGGAGCTACAAACTTAAGTTCCACAAAACTACACAGCCCTCGCTGTGTCGCCCTTCGCTTCCCTGGCTGGGTGAAAGGACAATCATCTGCCTGGGAGGCTCTGCTTAGTTGCTTCAAGTTGTCCCTTCCTTCCCAGACCACATACACACAACAACAACAAAACAACAGTGTCCCGCCCTTTGCACTAAGGGATCCTTTATGAATTGCCAAAGACAGTATGGGTGCCTTTTCAGCTGCAACCCTTCTGTCTAGACAGAAATCCTGTCCGTGACGCCAATTTTAATGTCACGATCCGTTTCTTGCGGGGTGTCGTGATGGTTCTTTTCACCCATCCCAAAAGTGCAACAAAGGCAAACAACAAGGGACTATCAGTTAATCACAACAAATGCACCTTTAGTAGGGGCCAAAACAGTAAACACGATAGTGGGGATCTGAAAGGAGATAAAAGGTTAGAGAGAGAAGAGGGATATGGGAATAGCTACCAACACAGGCGAGATCCTCAGTGCTCCGGACGATGGGGATCCGTCTGTCGTGTCGGGGGAGTCTTCGAAGTTCTGGTCGACTCGGGGCTCCAATTATAGTCCGCAGAGGAGAGAGGGGGGGAACAAGTGTAATAATGAAAGTCCATTGTAATCGCCCCGAGGGAACGGGTGAGTCCACAGAAACCACCAAAGCAAGACGAATCCAATGAAGAATAAGTCCATTTGAATCACTGAAGGGAAACAGGTCATGTCATTAGTGGTCAGACCACCAATTTCCCCTCCTCCCTATAGCAGGGGTCTCAGTCTCAGTCCTTGGGAGGAGGGTTCTCATTCTTTCTTTGTCACAGTGGTAACGAGGCAGATGAGGGGTCTTCAGTGAAGGACCGCGAGAGTCACCCCAAAAGTTCATTGGGCTTAAGAACGGAGATTAGAAGCAGGCCGCGCATCAGGCTGTCCCGTGCTGGCTCCATGTCAGGTCTTTGCCAAGTCCTTGCCAACTCCTTGCCAAGTTCTTACCAGGCCTTGTTGGGAACAGCCAGCATGACGGTTCAGTGGTCCCACCTGTGCTGTGTCCTGTTCTAAGCCGGAACTACAGTGGGGGAAGGGATTCTTTCTTGTGGCAATCGGAAGGCAGAATGGAAAATGAGGGGCTTCTGACGGGCTCTTACACCACCCCGTGACTGACGATTGCCCTCGAAAGATCTTCATCAGCAGGATTCCATGGTGTCGTCGTGGAGTCTTCAGGACTCGTCAAGTGTTGGCAGCAGGTCCCAGGGAAAAGAGAAGAGGAAAAGGGAAAGAAAGAGAAAACGGGAAAACTAAAACAATCACAACATATTAGTAATCACAACAAATTATAATTAAACAATAAGCAAAATACAATTAGTAAATCAATAATAGTTATTTAAATAATAATCAATATGAATCAATTAAACAATAAATTGATCAAATAATAAACCAGTATCATCAATATTAAACAGTAAAGTAATAAACCTAGTATAATCGATATTACTCAGTACAATTTTATAAACAATAAACAAAAATAATTAAAACAGCGATTAGAACAAATCATAAAAGAAAATGATGTAAAACATATCTTCTAACCTTATCATCTTCTTGTGTCTACTGTCCTGGGAACATCTCTAGTGTAAAGGATGTCGGCCAAGTGGTGTGCATTAATTATAGATGTTAATTTTGTTCATCGTTTCATCATTCTCCAATTTACAATAAGCAAGATTACTGATAAAACAAAACCAATCATAACTAAAATCAGAAGAACAACAATGGGATGACACAATTTCTTCAGGATACCGGTGGCGGTGGGTGACCACCCGAAAAGGGTATCCCACCACTTGTGCTCGGCATCACTTTTCACCCTTTCTACAACACGATGTATTTCTTGCACATGATGATGAACAGTTGCCAGAGTTTTCTGTCCATTCCCCTTGATTTTTCCTAGGATCTCTATTAGATCTTGATGAAGTAATAATTGCTTTACCAGAGAAAGGTTCATCCCAATGGGAGTAGGCAGTAGCTTGTGAATCAACGTGAGATTGGATTCTAAAAGTTCATGTGAAGTAACTGGAGCTACAAAAGAAAAATCACATCCTGCAATTTTAGTAAAGTTGCAAGCACAAAAATGTGAATGATTTTTAGTAGCTACTACTGTACTTTCTATAAACACAGTATCCCAAGCGGTTCTGAAGCAGGCACACCCATTGTCTGTAGATACAAGGACTGTTTCAGAAGTCTCGTTAGGATGAATATCAAAATGACAGCTATTTTGTTCTGTCTCCAGACAAATATCTTGAGCTACAATTGCATTACCTTCACAGATAAACCCTAGTTGTTCTCAGATGGTACAGGACTCTAAATTGACAGTTTGCCATTTGTCATCAATTTGACGGGCCCATTCTCTATGTTCAGAAGGATAGAAAGTGGGTCCATCATGATTTAATCCTAGTGCAATGATAGGGAATATCAAATGCACCCAGGCATTTCTTATGGTCAACGCAAATGCTGTGGCTGTGTTTGTGTTAGGGTCATAGGTAAAATTCACTAAATTCCACCAGGATTGGAAATCTCTTTCAAAGTCAGTGGCACTGTCCCAGACTATTTTCCTAATTTCAGTGGGAAAAGTGCCTTCTTCACCTTCTCTTATAATTGAGGCAGCAACTGACTGCATCCATCATTGAGCCTGGATACGGCTAAGAGCTAAGGAAACGTTGCTTTGTGTGGCATTAAGTGCATCAATGATCAATTTGCTATTATTTACATTTATCTTTTCCCAATTTGCTAGAATGTTTGATAGCAACCACTGATGTGTTCCCAAGGCTGATAAGGACGATTGCAGTGGTTGTTGTATTTTGGTTAAATCTTTAGTTGTGGAAGCCAATTTATTCATTCATACTTCTGAATCAATACTATTTAGGATTCCCAATCCTGTTCCCACAAGACCAGTTATGTCTCTTGGCACGCGGTTTTTAGGAGGCTTCCACTGTCGCAGCCAGGTTGTCCAAGCCTGAAAAGAGGTCTGCAAAAAGGGTGAACAAGCTGGTTGTATTTCTCAGATATTGTTTTGAATCAGCAATTTGACTTGTTTAAGAGACCATAACAGATTAAACAATATCTGTTGTTGGCCAGTTTTCCTGATTCTACATGGTCCAATTTCAAAAATTTTCGGGCTAAGTGTAACCAGTGGTTGGGTGGTAGGTGTCACAACATTAACATCAAGTCCTACTCCAGTATTTGAATCAATACTTTCAACTTAAAAAACAAAAACAAAAACAAAAACAAAAACAAAAACAAAAACAAAAACAAAACAAAAACAAAACAAAACAAAAAAAAAAAGTGCTTCAGTATTTTTGGACCAAAACCAAACTACTTCTACAGTTTGTGTTCATGTGAAATTGTGCCAACAATCCTGTATGCTTGGCTGCGTACAAACCTTTTTGTGCTTCAAGAGATCCTTTCACTTTTTCTGCATGCTACCACAATTAGTTCAGACCACGGTCACTCAGCTGCTTTCTGGCCATGGGGTTGCGGTAGGATGCAGAAAAGTATTACCAGTTTTATCATGGATTAGGTGGTCTTCATGTCCCTCGGAGTTCTTCTGAGAAAGTAAACACAACAGAATTCTGCCGCCGAGAGGCAGAAAAGTTAGAATGATGGAATTATCCAGCATGTATTTGTCCAATGCTCTTTCCCTAGAGCACCAGAGGATTCCCATGCATATTTCTTCAGAGGGGGTTTTAGCACAAGTGCTACTAGTCCTATAGTAAGAGAGGTCCACCAGAACAGGTTGGCCAGGGTCATGAGCTGGATTATTAGGATCATTTGGTACAGAGCATAGGAGTCAGTGTAGATGCAGACCAAAGAGGAATTCTGTGCTTCTCGTTGAAAAATACTCCAGACAGCTATCAGCTCCCCACTGAGTGTACTACCTTCTCCCTCTGTAATCATTTGCTCACCAGAGGAAAAGTGGAGGGCTTCTGCCCTAGATTTCCATCCTTTTCCTTCCCCTTTAGCAAAAGCATCAGTAAACCAAGAGTTTGCTGATTGTTCGGGGCAGAAAGGAGGGGTTACTTTGATTACAGAGGCAGGTTTGTCCAAGCTCTCAGTTTCTTGGATTGCTAAAGTTTTTACAGCTCCTTCTGTCATTGAGAAGAAGTTACAGTAATGTTCAACCTGAGCATACCACTTTCTCACTGAGGCCCTCTGGGCCACCCCGTCAGGAGGGGGACTCCCACTAGTGACTGTCTTAATAACCTTGAAGGGGCCTCTCAATACAATTGGTTGTTTTTGTGCAATTTTTTCTACTTCTAGGAAAGCTAAGATAACCATCAACAATCCTTTTTCCCAGGTAGTGTATCTTTTCTCAGCATCTTTGGAACCATGGGAATCAAAACCAACAGGTCTTGTCGGAGCCTCAGGACCCCGCTGCCATATGTGTACTGACAGCCCTGAGGAGGCAAATGCCCATTCCACCTGGAAAGGATCTGTAGGATGGATAGGGCCCAGTGCTTGATGAGCCGTTGCTTCAAAAATCAGCAATTGCAATGCTGACTCCTGAGAAAGACTCCAATCCCATTTCACCCCTTTCCTCAACAAGTCATAAAGGGGAACAAATGGGTCGTTCCAGTGACTAGGAAATCTGTCTGGTCTTTCTACAGGAGATACAGCTGCTATCGTTTTTGGAAGGAGAATTGCTGTAGGTTTGAGTGATTCTGGAAGCCCACAAATTCAAGGGGTCATTATCTTGGGCTTCACAGGTAATTGCATCAGGGATTCAAAGCCAGGAATTCATTTCTTTTTGTGAGTCACTTGCAGGCAAGCAGCTTTGTGCACATTTTCCAAGAGCTGGTCGGGGGTACTAATTCTAGCTATGGGATCTCCCCTTTCCAAGGGGCTTGTTCCCCCGGCCCAAAAAGCTGCACGCTGTGTCAGGGACCATGTGTCACCTTTCTCTCCTGTTGTTAAGAAGACACCATGTCCCCAATACCCACTGGCTTCCTGTTCAGTGAATTGAATTTGATCACCACCAGTGAGGGACACCCGGAAAACATATTCTGTTTCTGATTCATGTGGAGGCTGTCCGTATTCCCTTTTAAGCTTAGCTAGCTCGGTGGCCGTGTTTAGTTGTGATGGTATGCGTTTGGTTGTGATGTGAGGTTCCAGATCATCATCACTGAGATAGTTCTACTCTGTTTTAATCAAGGGTCTCAAGTGATGGCAGCAATGTTCCCCACAATTACTTGCTGCTTCAAGTTCTTGATGAGGATAGATTTGTTTAATGTGAGGAGTTTCCTTCTCCTCAAGCTCTGTAGAGGAATCAGCATGATGGGATTTGTTAATATGTTCCTCTGTTAAGGCAGCTCGCAATGCATAGATCACATTTTTTGCTTCATAGAACTGTTTTTGCAAAATTTCAACTAGATTTTGAAGGGAGTCTATTATAGCATGTTCCTCACTTCTTCGCTGGAAGCCATTTTCTATAGCTGCCATAAGACAAGCTCCCAAAACTGAGCAGAAGATAGTTTTATTTTTGCCCAGTTTGAATTTTGTTTCATGTTGTAATGAACACACTCTATCAATAACATTTTCTAAGTTCAACCAATTACTCTGTGCCCATTTTTCTCCTTCTGTAGAAGGTTTGGCATTGTGTTTGGCTAGTAGTGCATAAAATTCAGCTTTAATTTCAAGGCTAAGATTGTCACTCATTTTGTGAAGGGACCAAAACCACGACAGGGAGCTACAAACTTAAGTTCCACAAAACTACACAGCCCTCGCTGTGTCGCCCTTCGCTTCCCTGGCTGGGTGAAAGGACAATCATCTGCCTGGGAGGCTCTGCTTAGTTGCTTCAAGTTGTCCCTTCCTTCCCAGACCACATACACACAACAACAACAAAACAACAGTGTCCCGCCCTTTGCACTAAGGGATCCTTTATGAATTGCCAAAGACAGTATGGGTGCCTTTTCAGCTGCAACCCTTCTGTCTAGACAGAAATCCTGTCCGTGACGCCAATTTTAATGTCACGATCCGTTTCTTGCGGGGTGTCGTGATGGTTCTTTTCACCCATCCCAAAAGTGCAACAAAGGCAAACAACAAGGGACTATCAGTTAATCACAACAAATGCACCTTTAGTAGGGGCCAAAACAGTAAACGCGATAGTGGGGATCTGAAAGGAGATAAAAGGTTAGAGAGAGAAGAGGGCTATGGGAATAGCTACCAACACAGGCGAGATCCTCAGTGCTCCGGACGATGGGGATCCGTCTGTCGTGTCGGGGGAGTCTTCGAAGTTCTGGTCGACTCGGGGCTCCAATTATAGTCCACAGAGGAGAGAGGGGGGGAACAAGTGTAATAATGAAAGTCCATTGTAATCGCCCCGAGGGAACGGGTGAGTCCACAGAAACCACCAAAGCAAGACGAATCCAATGAAGAATAAGTCCATTTGAATCACTGAAGGGAAACAGGTCATGTCATTAGTGGTCAGACCACCAATTTCCCCTCCTCCCTATAGCAGGGGTCTCAGTCTCAGTCCTTGGGAGGAGGGTTCTCATTCTTTCTTTGTCACAGTGGTAACGAGGCAGATGAGGGGTCTTCAGTGAAGGACCGCGAGAGTCACCCCAAAAGTTCATTGGGCTTAAGAACGGAGATTAGAAGCAGGCCGCGCATCAGGCTGTCCCGTGCTGGCTCCATGTCAGGTCTTTGCCAAGTCCTTGCCAACTCCTTGCCAAGTTCTTACCAGGCCTTGTTGGGAACAGCCAGCATGACGGTTCAGTGGTCCCACCTGTGCTGTGTCCTGTTCTAAGCCGGAACTACAGTGGGGGAAGGGATTCTTTCTTGTGGCAATCGGAAGGCAGAATGGAAAATGAGGGGCTTCTGACGGGCTCTTACACCACCCCGTGACTGACGATTGCCCTCGAAAGATCTTCATCAGCAGGATTCCATGGTGTCGTCGTGGAGTCTTCAGGACTCGTCAAGTGTTGGCAGCAGGTCCCAGGGAAAAGAGAAGAGGAAAAGGGAAAGAAAGAGAAAACGGGAAAACTAAAACAATCACAACATATTAGTAATCACAACAAATTATAATTAAACAATAAGCAAAATACAATTAGTAAATCAATAATAGTTATTTAAATAATAATCAATATGAATCAATTAAACAATAAATTGATCAAATAATAAACCAGTATCATCAATATTAAACAGTAAAGTAATAAACCTAGTATAATCGATATTACTCAGTACAATTTTATAAACAATAAACAAAAATAATTAAAACAGCGATTAGAACAAATCATAAAAGAAAATGATGTAAAACATATCTTCTAACCTTATCATCTTCTTGTGTCTACTGTCCTGGGAACATCTCTAGTGTAAAGGATGTCGGCCAAGTGGTGTGCATTAATTATAGATGTTAATTTTGTTCATCGTTTCATCATTCTCCAATTTACAATAAGCAAGATTACTGATAAAACAAAACCAATCATAACTAAAATCAGAAGAACAACAATGGGATGACACAATTTCTTCAGGATACCGGTGGCGGTGGGTGACCACCCGAAAAGGGTATCCCACCACTTGTGCTCGGCATCACTTTTCACCCTTTCTACAACACGATGTATTTCTTGCACATGATGATGAACAGTTACCAGAGTTTTCTGTCCATTCCCCTTGATTTTTCCTAGGATCTCTATTAGATCTTGATGAAGTAATAATTGCTTTACCAGAGAAAGGTTCATCCCAATGGGAGTAGGCAGTAGCTTGTGAATCAACGTGAGATTGGATTCTAAAAGTTCATGTGAAGTAACTGGAGCTACAAAAGAAAAATCACATCCTGCAATTTTAGTAAAGTTGCAAGCACAAAAATGTGAATGATTTTTAGTAGCTACTACTGTACTTTCTATAAACACAGTATCCCAAGCGGTTCTGAAGCAGGCACACCCATTGTCTGTAGATACAAGGACTGTTTCAGAAGTCTCGTTAGGATGAATATCAAAATGACAGCTATTTTGTTCTGTCTCCAGACAAATATCTTGAGCTACAATTGCATTACCTTCACAGATAAACCCTAGTTGTTCTCAGATGGTACAGGACTCTAAATTGACAGTTTGCCATTTGTCATCAATTTGACGGGCCCATTCTCTATGTTCAGAAGGATAGAAAGTGGGTCCATCATGATTTAATCCTAGTGCAATGATAGGGAATATCAAATGCACCCAGGCATTTCTTATGGTCAACGCAAATGCTGTGGCTGTGTTTGTGTTAGGGTCATAGGTAAAATTCACTAAATTCCACCAGGGTTGGAAATCTCTTTCAAAGTCAGTGGCACTGTCCCAGACTATTTTCCTAATTTCAGTGGGAAAAGTGCCTTCTTCACCTTCTCTTATAATTGAGGCAGCAACTGACTGCATCCATCATTGAGCCTGGATACGGCTAAGAGCTAAGGAAACGTTGCTTTGTGTGGCATTAAGTGCATCAATGATCAATTTGCTATTATTTACATTTATCTTTTCCCAATTTGCTAGAATGTTTGATAGCAACCACTGATGTGTTCCCAAGGCTGATAAGGACGATTGCAGTGGTTGTTGTATTTTGGTTAAATCTTTAGTTGTGGAAGCCAATTTATTCATTCATACTTCTGAATCAATACTATTTAGGATTCCCAATCCTGTTCCCACAAGACCAGTTATGTCTCTTGGCACGCGGTTTTTAGGAGGCTTCCACTGTCGCAGCCAGGTTGTCCAAGCCTGAAAAGAGGTCTGCAAAAAGGGTGAACAAGCTGGTTGTATTTCTCAGATATTGTTTTGCATCAGCAATTTGACTTGTTTAAGAGACCATAACAGATTAAACAATATCTGTTGTTGGCCAGTTTTCCTGATTCTATATGGTCTAATTTCAAAAATTTTCGGGCTAAGTGTAACCAGTGGTTGGGTGGTAGGTGTCACAACATTAACATCAAGTCCTACTCCAGTATTTGAATCAATACTTTCAACTTAAAAAAACAAAAACAAAAACAAAAACAAAACAAAACAAAAAAAAAGTGCTTCAGTATTTTTGGACCAAAACCAAACTACTTCTACAGTTTGTGTTCATGTGAAATTGTGCCAACAATCCTGTATGCTTGGCTGCGTACAAACCTTTTTGTGCTTCAAGAGATCCTTTCACTTTTTCTGCATGCTACCACAATTAGTTCAGACCACGGTCACTCAGCTGCTTTCTGGCCATGGGGTTGCGGTAGGATGCAGAAAAGTATTACCAGTTTTATCATGGATTAGGTGGTCTTCATGTCCCTCGGAGTTCTTCTGAGAAAGTAAACACAACAGAATTCTGCCGCCGAGAGGCAGAAAAGTTAGAATGATGGAATTATCCAGCATGTATTTGTCCAATGCTCTTTCCCTAGAGCACCAGAGGCTTCCCATGCATATTTCTTCAGAGGGGGTTTTAGCACAAGTGCTACTAGTCCTATAGTAAGAGAGGTCCACCAGAACAGGTTGGCCAGGGTCATGAGCTGGATTATTAGGATCATTTGGTACAGAGCATAGGAGTCAGTGTAGATGCAGACCAAAGAGGAATTCTGTGCTTCTCGTTGAAAAACACTCCAGACAGCTATCAGCTCCCCACTGTGTGTACTACCTTCTCCCTCTGTAATCATTTGCTCACCAGAGGAAAAGTGGAGGGCTTCTGCCCTAGATTTCCATACTTTTCCTTCCCCTTTAGCAAAAGCATCAGTAAACCAAGAGTTTGCTGATTGTTCGGGGCAGAAAGGAGGGGTTACTTTGATTACAGAGGCAGGTTTGTCCAAGCTCTCCGTTTCTTGGATTGCTAAAGTTTTTACAGCTCCTTCTGTCATTGAGAAGAAGTTACAGTAATGTTCAACCTGAGCATACCACTTTCTCACTGAGGCCCTCTGGGCCACCCCGTCAGGAGGGGGACTCCCACTAGTGACTGTCTTAATAACCTTGAAGGGGCCTCTCAATACAATTGGTTGTTTTTGTGCAATTTTTTCTACTTCTAGGAAAGCTAAGATAACCATCAACAATCCTTTTTCCCAGGTAGTGTATCTTTTCTCAGCATCTTTGGAACCACGGGAATCAAAACCAACAGGTCTTGTCGGAGCCTCAGGACCCCGCTGCCATATGTGTACTGACAGCCCTGAGGAGGCAAATGCCCATTCCACCTGGAAAGGATCTGTAGGATGGATAGGGCCCAGTGCTTGATGAGCTGTTGCTTCAAAAATCAGCAATTGCAATGCTGACTCCTGAGAAAGACTCCAATCCCATTTCACCCCTTTCCTCAACAAGTCATAAAGGGGAACAAATGGGTCGTTCCAGTGACTAGGAAATCTGTCTGGTCTTTCTACAGGAGATACAGCTGCTATCGTTTTTGGAAGGAGAATTGCTGTAGGTTTGAGTGATTCTGGAAGCCCACAAATTCAAGGGGTCATTATCTTGGGCTTCACAGGTAATTGCATCAGGGATTCAAAGCCAGGAATTCATTTCTTTTTGTGAGTCATTTGCAGGCAAGCAGCTTTGTGCACATTTTCCAAGAGCTGGTCGGGGGTACTAATTCTAGCTATGGGATCTCCCCTTTCCAAGGGGCTTGTTCCCCCGGCCCAAAAAGCTGCACGCTGTGTCAGGGACCATGTGTCACCTTTCTCTCCTGTTGTTAAGAAGACACCATGTCCCCAATACCCACTGGCTTCCTGTTCAGTGAATTGAATTTGATCACCACCAGTGAGGGACACCCGGAAAACATATTCTGTTTCTGATTCATGTGGAGGCTGTCCGTATTCCCTTTTAAGCTTAGCTGGCTCGGTGGCCGTGTTTAGTTGTGATGGTATGCGTTTGGTTGTGATGTGAGGTTCCAGATCATCATCACTGAGATAGTTCTACTCTGTTTTAATCAAGGGTCTCAAGTGATGGCAGCAATGTTCCCCACAATTACTTGCTGCTTCAAGTTCTTGATGAGGATAGATTTGTTTAATGTGAGGAGTTTCCTTCTCCTCAAGCTCTGTAGAGGAATCAGCATGATGTGATTTGTTAATATGTTCCTCTGTTAAGGCAGCTCGCAATGCATAGATCACATTTTTTTGCTTCATAGAACTGTTTTTGCAAAATTTCAACTAGATTTTGAAGGGAGTCTACTATAGCATGTTCCTCACTTCTTCGCTGGAAGCCATTTTCTATAGCTGCCATAAGACAAGCTCCCAAAACTGAGCAGAAGATAGTTTTATTTTTGCCCAGTTTGAATTTTGTTTCATGTTGTAATGAACACACTCTATCAATAACATTTTCTAAGTTCAACCAATTACTCTGTGCCCATTTTTCTCCTTCTGTAGAAGGTTTGGCATTGTGTTTGGCTAGTAGTGCATAAAATTCAGCTTTAATTTCAAGGCTAAGATTGTCACTCATTTTGTGAAGGGACCAAAACCACGACAGGGAGCTACAAACTTAAGTTCCACAAAACTACACAGCCCTCGCTGTGTCGCCCTTCGCTTCCCTGGCTGGGTGAAAGGACAATCATCTGCCTGGGAGGCTCTGCTTAGTTGCTTCAAGTTGTCCCTTCCTTCCCAGACCACATACACACAACAACAACAAAACAACAGTGTCCCGCCCTTTGCACTAAGGGATCCTTTATGAATTGCCAAAGACAGTATGGGTGCCTTTTCAGCTGCAACCCTTCTGTCTAGACAGAAATCCTGTCCGTGACGCCAATTTTAATGTCACGATCCGTTTCTTGCGGGGTGTCGTGATGGTTCTTTTCACCCATCCCAAAAGTGCAACAAAGGCAAACAACAAGGGACTATCAGTTAATCACAACAAATGCACCTTTAGTAGGGGCCAAAACAGTAAACGCGATAGTGGGGATCTGAAAGGAGATAAAAGGTTAGAGAGAGAACAGGGATATGGGAATAGCTACCAACACAGGCGAGATCCTCAGTGCTCCGGACGATGGGGATCCGTCTGTCGTGTCGGGGGAGTCTTCGAAGTTCTGGTCGACTCGGGGCTCCAATTATAGTCCACAGAGGAGAGAGGGGGGGAACAAGTGTAATAATGAAAGTCCATTGTAATCGCCCCGAGGGAACGGGTGAGTCCACAGAAACCACCAAAGCAAGACGAATCCAATGAAGAATAAGTCCATTTGAATCACTGAAGGGAAACAGGTCATGTCATTAGTGGTCAGACCACCAATTTCCCCTCCTCCCTATAGCAGGGGTCTCAGTCTCAGTCCTTGGGAGGAGGGTTCTCATTCTTTCTTTGTCACAGTGGTAACGAGGCAGATGAGGGGTCTTCAGTGAAGGACCGCGAGAGTCACCCCAAAAGTTCATTGGGCTTAAGAACGGAGATTAGAAGCAGGCCGCGCATCAGGCTGTCCCGTGCTGGCTCCATGTCAGGTCTTTGCCAAGTCCTTGCCAACTCCTTGCCAAGTTCTTACCAGGCCTTGTTGGGAACAGCCAGCATGACGGTTCAGTGGTCCCACCTGTGCTGTGTCCTGTTCTAAGCCGGAACTACAGTGGGGGAAGGGATTCTTTCTTGTGGCAATCGGAAGGCAGAATGGAAAATGAGGGGCTTCTGACGGGCTCTTACACCACCCCGTGACTGACGATTGCCCTCGAAAGATCTTCATCAGCAGGATTCCATGGTGTCGTCGTGGAGTCTTCAGGACTCGTCAAGTGTTGGCAGCAGGTCCCAGGGAAAAGAGAAGAGGAAAAGGGAAAGAAAGAGAAAACGGGAAAACTAAAACAATCACAACATATTAGTAATCACAACAAATTATAATTAAACAATAAGCAAAATACAATTAGTAAATCAATAATAGTTATTTAAATAATAATCAATATGAATCAATTAAACAATAAATTGATCAAATAATAAACCAGTATCATCAATATTAAACAGTAAAGTAATAAACCTAGTATAATCGATATTACTCAGTACAATTTTATAAACAATAAACAAAAATAATTAAAACAGCGATTAGAACAAATCATAAAAGAAAATGATGTAAAACATATCTTCTAACCTTATCATCTTCTTGTGTCTACTGTCCTGGGAACATCTCTAGTGTAAAGGATGTCGGCCAAGTGGTGTGCATTAATTATAGATGTTAATTTTGTTCATCGTTTCATCATTCTCCAATTTACAATAAGCAAGATTACTGATAAAACAAAACCAATCATAACTAAAATCAGAAGAACAACAATGGGATGACACAATTTCTTCAGGATACCGGTGGCGGTGGGTGACCACCCGAAAAGGGTATCCCACCACTTGTGCTCGGCATCACTTTTCACCCTTTCTACAACACGATGTATTTCTTGCACATGATGATGAACAGTTACCAGAGTTTTCTGTCCATTCCCCTTGATTTTTCCTAGGATCTCTATTAGATCTTGATGAAGTAATAATTGCTTTACCAGAGAAAGGTTCATCCCAATGGGAGTAGGCAGTAGCTTGTGAATCAACGTGAGATTGGATTCTAAAAGTTCATGTGAAGTAACTGGAGCTACAAAAGAAAAATCACATCCTGCAATTTTAGTAAAGTTGCAAGCACAAAAATTTGAATGATTTTTAGTAGCTACTACTGTACTTTCTATAAACACAGTATCCCAAGCGGTTCTGAAGCAGGCACACCCATTGTCTGTAGATACAAGGACTGTTTCAGAAGTCTCGTTAGGATGAATATCAAAATGACAGCTATTTTGTTCTGTCTCCAGACAAATATCTTGAGCTACAATTGCATTACCTTCACAGATAAACCCTAGTTGTTCTCAGATGGTACAGGACTCTAAATTGACAGTTTGCCATTTGTCATCAATTTGACGGGCCCATTCTCTATGTTCAGAAGGATAGAAAGTGGGTCCATCATGATTTAATCCTAGTGCAATGATAGGGAATATCAAATGCACCCAGGCATTTCTTATGGTCAACGCAAATGCTGTGGCTGTGTTTGTGTTAGGGTCATAGGTAAAATTCACTAAATTCCACCAGGGTTGGAAATCTCTTTCAAAGTCAGTGGCACTGTCCCAGACTATTTTCCTAATTTCAGTGGGAAAAGTGCCTTCTTCACCTTCTCTTATAATTGAGGCAGCAACTGACTGCATCCATCATTGAGCCTGGATACGGCTAAGAGCTAAGGAAACGTTGCTTTGTGTGGCATTAAGTGCATCAATGATCAATTTGCTATTATTTACATTTATCTTTTCCCAATTTGCTAGAATGTTTGATAGCAACCACTGATGTGTTCCCAAGGCTGATAAGGACGATTGCAGTGGTTGTTGTATTTTGGTTAAATCTTTAGTTGTGGAAGCCAATTTATTCATTCATACTTCTGAATCAATACTATTTAGGATTCCCAATCCTGTTCCCACAAGACCAGTTATGTCTCTTGGCACGCGGTTTTTAGGAGGCTTCCACTGTCGCAGCCAGGTTGTCCAAGCCTGAAAAGAGGTCTGCAAAAAGGGTGAACAAGCTGGTTGTATTTCTCAGATATTGTTTTGCATCAGCAATTTGACTTGTTTAAGAGACCATAACAGATTAAACAATATCTGTTGTTGGCCAGTTTTCCTGATTCTATATGGTCCAATTTCAAAAATTTTCGGGCTAAGTGTAACCAGTGGTTGGGTGGTAGGTGTCACAACATTAACATCAAGTCCTACTCCAGTATTTGAATCAATACTTTCAACTTAAAAAAACAAAAACAAAAACAAAAACAAAACAAAACAAAAAAAAAGTGCTTCAGTATTTTTGGACCAAAACCAAACTACTTCTACAGTTTGTGTTCATGTGAAATTGTGCCAACAATCCTGTATGCTTGGCTGCGTACAAACCTTTTTGTGCTTCAAGAGATCCTTTCACTTTTTCTGCATGCTACCACAATTAGTTCAGACCACGGTCACTCAGCTGCTTTCTGGCCATGGGGTTGCGGTAGGATGCAGAAAAGTATTACCAGTTTTATCATGGATTAGGTGGTCTTCATGTCCCTCGGAGTTCTTCTGAGAAAGTAAACACAACAGAATTCTGCCGCCGAGAGGCAGAAAAGTTAGAATGATGGAATTATCCAGCATGTATTTGTCCAATGCTCTTTCCCTAGAGCACCAGAGGCTTCCCATGCATATTTCTTCAGAGGGGGTTTTAGCACAAGTGCTACTAGTCCTATAGTAAGAGAGGTCCACCAGAACAGGTTGGCCAGGGTCATGAGCTGGATTATTAGGATCATTTGGTACAGAGCATAGGAGTCAGTGTAGATGCAGACCAAAGAGGAATTCTGTGCTTCTCGTTGAAAAACACTCCAGACAGCTATCAGCTCCCCACTGTGTGTACTACCTTCTCCCTCTGTAATCATTTGCTCACCAGAGGAAAAGTGGAGGGCTTCTGCCCTAGATTTCCATACTTTTCCTTCCCCTTTAGCAAAAGCATCAGTAAACCAAGAGTTTGCTGATTGTTCGGGGCAGAAAGGAGGGGTTACTTTGATTACAGAGGCAGGTTTGTCCAAGCTCTCCGTTTCTTGGATTGCTAAAGTTTTTACAGCTCCTTCTGTCATTGAGAAGAAGTTACAGTAATGTTCAACCTGAGCATACCACTTTCTCACTGAGGCCCTCTGGGCCACCCCGTCAGGAGGGGGACTCCCACTAGTGACTGTCTTAATAACCTTGAAGGGGCCTCTCAATACAATTGGTTGTTTTTGTGCAATTTTTTCTACTTCTAGGAAAGCTAAGATAACCATCAACAATCCTTTTTCCCAGGTAGTGTATCTTTTCTCAGCATCTTTGGAACCACGGGAATCAAAACCAACAGGTCTTGTCGGAGCCTCAGGACCCCGCTGCCATATGTGTACTGACAGCCCTGAGGAGGCAAATGCCCATTCCACCTGGAAAGGATCTGTAGGATGGATAGGGCCCAGTGCTTGATGAGCTGTTGCTTCAAAAATCAGCAATTGCAATGCTGACTCCTGAGAAAGACTCCAATCCCATTTCACCCCTTTCCTCAACAAGTCATAAAGGGGAACAAATGGGTCGTTCCAGTGACTAGGAAATCTGTCTGGTCTTTCTACAGGAGATACAGCTGCTATCGTTTTTGGAAGGAGAATTGCTGTAGGTTTGAGTGATTCTGGAAGCCCACAAATTCAAGGGGTCATTATCTTGGGCTTCACAGGTAATTGCATCAGGGATTCAAAGCCAGGAATTCATTTCTTTTTGTGAGTCATTTGCAGGCAAGCAGCTTTGTGCACATTTTCCAAGAGCTGGTCGGGGGTACTAATTCTAGCTATGGGATCTCCCCTTTCCAAGGGGCTTGTTCCCCCGGCCCAAAAAGCTGCACGCTGTGTCAGGGACCATGTGTCACCTTTCTCTCCTGTTGTTAAGAAGACACCATGTCCCCAATACCCACTGGCTTCCTGTTCAGTGAATTGAATTTGATCACCACCAGTGAGGGACACCCGGAAAACATATTCTGTTTCTGATTCATGTGGAGGCTGTCCGTATTCCCTTTTAAGCTTAGCTGGCTCGGTGGCCGTGTTTAGTTGTGATGGTATGCGTTTGGTTGTGATGTGAGGTTCCAGATCATCATCACTGAGATAGTTCTACTCTGTTTTAATCAAGGGTCTCAAGTGATGGCAGCAATGTTCCCCACAATTACTTGCTGCTTCAAGTTCTTGATGAGGATAGATTTGTTTAATGTGAGGAGTTTCCTTCTCCTCAAGCTCTGTAGAGGAATCAGCATGATGTGATTTGTTAATATGTTCCTCTGTTAAGGCAGCTCGCAATGCATAGATCACATTTTTTTGCTTCATAGAACTGTTTTTGCAAAATTTCAACTAGATTTTGAAGGGAGTCTACTATAGCATGTTCCTCACTTCTTCGCTGGAAGCCATTTTCTATAGCTGCCATAAGACAAGCTCCCAAAACTGAGCAGAAGATAGTTTTATTTTTGCCCAGTTTGAATTTTGTTTCATGTTGTAATGAACACACTCTATCAATAACATTTTCTAAGTTCAACCAATTACTCTGTGCCCATTTTTCTCCTTCTGTAGAAGGTTTGGCATTGTGTTTGGCTAGTAGTGCATAAAATTCAGCTTTAATTTCAAGGCTAAGATTGTCACTCATTTTGTGAAGGGACCAAAACCACGACAGGGAGCTACAAACTTAAGTTCCACAAAACTACACAGCCCTCGCTGTGTCGCCCTTCGCTTCCCTGGCTGGGTGAAAGGACAATAATCTGCCTGGGAGGCTCTGCTTAGTTGCTTCAAGTTGTCCCTTCCTTCCCAGACCACATACACACAACAACAACAAAACAACAGTGTCCCGCCCTTTGCACTAAGGGATCCTTTATGAATTGCCAAAGACAGTATGGGTGCCTTTTCAGCTGCAACCCTTCTGTCTAGACAGAAATCCTGTCCGTGACGCCAATTTTAATGTCACGATCCGTTTCTTGCGGGGTGTCGTGATGGTTCTTTTCACCCATCCCAAAAGTGCAACAAAGGCAAACAACAAGGGACTATCAGTTAATCACAACAAATGCACCTTTAGTAGGGGCCAAAACAGTAAACGCGATAGTGGGGATCTGAAAGGAGATAAAAGGTTAGAGAGAGAAGAGGGCTATGGGAATAGCTACCAACACAGGCGAGATCCTCAGTGCTCCGGACGATGGGGATCCGTCTGTCGTGTCGGGGGAGTCTTCGAAGTTCTGGTCGACTCGGGGCTCCAATTATAGTCCACAGAGGAGAGAGGGGGGGAACAAGTGTAATAATGAAAGTCCATTGTAATCGCCCCGAGGGAACGGGTGAGTCCACAGAAACCACCAAAGCAAGACGAATCCAATGAAGAATAAGTCCATTTGAATCACTGAAGGGAAACAGGTCATGTCATTAGTGGTCAGACCACCAATTTCCCCTCCTCCCTATAGCAGGGGTCTCAGTCTCAGTCCTTGGGAGGAGGGTTCTCATTCTTTCTTTGTCACAGTGGTAACGAGGCAGATGAGGGGTCTTCAGTGAAGGACCGCGAGAGTCACCCCAAAAGTTCATTGGGCTTAAGAACGGAGATTAGAAGCAGGCCGCGCATCAGGCTGTCCCGTGCTGGCTCCATGTCAGGTCTTTGCCAAGTCCTTGCCAACTCCTTGCCAAGTTCTTACCAGGCCTTGTTGGGAACAGCCAGCATGACGGTTCAGTGGTCCCACCTGTGCTGTGCCCTGTTCTAAGCCGGAACTACAGTGGGGGAAGGGATTCTTTCTTGTGGCAATCGGAAGGCAGAATGGAAAATGAGGGGCTTCTGACGGGCTCTTACACCACCCCGTGACTGACGATTGCCCTCGAAAGATCTTCATCAGCAGGATTCCATGGTGTCGTCGTGGAGTCTTCAGGACTCGTCAAGTGTTGGCAGCAGGTCCCAGGGAAAAGAGAAGAGGAAAAGGGAAAGAAAGAGAAAACGGGAAAACTAAAACAATCACAACATATTAGTAATCACAACAAATTATAATTAAACAATAAGCAAAATACAATTAGTAAATCAATAATAGTTATTTAAATAATAATCAATATGAATCAATTAAGCAATAAATTGATCAAATAATAAACCAGTATCATCAATATTAAACAGTAAAGTAATAAACCTAGTATAATCGATATTACTCAGTACAATTTTATAAACAATAAACAAAAATAATTAAAACAGCGATTAGAACAAATCATAAAAGAAAATGATGTAAAACATATCTTCTAACCTTATCATCTTCTTGTGTCTACTGTCCTGGGAACATCTCTAGTGTAAAGGATGTCGGCCAAGTGGTGTGCATTAATTATAGATGTTAATTTTGTTCATCGTTTCATCATTCTCCAATTTACAATAAGCAAGATTACTGATAAAACAAAACCAATCATAACTAAAATCAGAAGAACAACAATGGGATGACACAATTTCTTCAGGATACCGGTGGCGGTGGGTGACCACCCGAAAAGGGTATCCCACCACTTGTGCTCGGCATCACTTTTCACCCTTTCTACAACACGATGTATTTCTTGCACATGATGATGAACAGTTGCCAGAGTTTTCTGTCCATTCCCCTTGATTTTTCCTAGGATCTCTATTAGATCTTGATGAAGTAATAATTGCTTTACCAGAGAAAGGTTCATCCCAATGGGAGTAGGCAGTAGCTTGTGAATCAACGTGAGATTGGATTCTAAAAGTTCATGTGAAGTAACTGGAGCTACAAAAGAAAAATCACATCCTGCAATTTTAGTAAAGTTGCAAGCACAAAAATGTGAATGATTTTTAGTAGCTACTACTGTACTTTCTATAAACACAGTATCCCAAGCGGTTCTGAAGCAGGCACACCCATTGTCTGTAGATACAAGGACTGTTTCAGAAGTCTCGTTAGGATGAATATCAAAATGACAGCTATTTTGTTCTGTCTCCAGACAAATATCTTGAGCTACAATTGCATTACCTTCACAGATAAACCCTAGTTGTTCTCAGATGGTACAGGACTCTAAATTGACAGTTTGCCATTTGTCATCAATTTGACGGGCCCATTCTCTATGTTCAGAAGGATAGAAAGTGGGTCCATCATGATTTAATCCTAGTGCAATGATAGGGAATATCAAATGCACCCAGGCATTTCTTATGGTCAACGCAAATGCTGTGGCTGTGTTTGTGTTAGGGTCATAGGTAAAATTCACTAAATTCCACCAGGGTTGGAAATCTCTTTCAAAGTCAGTGGCACTGTCCCAGACTATTTTCCTAATTTCAGTGGGAAAAGTGCCTTCTTCACCTTCTCTTATAATTGAGGCAGCAACTGACTGCATCCATCATTGAGCCTGGATACGGCTAAGAGCTAAGGAAACGTTGCTTTGTGTGGCATTAAGTGCATCAATGATCAATTTGCTATTATTTACATTTATCTTTTCCCAATTTGCTAGAATGTTTGATAGCAACCACTGATGTGTTCCCAAGGCTGATGAGGACGATTGCAGTGGTTGTTGTATTTTGGTTAAATCTTTAGTTGTGGAAGCCAATTTATTCATTCATACTTCTGAATCAATACTATTTAGGATTCCCAATCCTGTTCCCACAAGACCAGTTATGTCTCTTGGCACGCGGTTTTTAGGAGGCTTCCACTGTCGCAGCCAGGTTGTCCAAGCCTGAAAAGAGGTCTGCAAAAAGGGTGAACAAGCTGGTTGTATTTCTCAGATATTGTTTTGCATCAGCAATTTGACTTGTTTAAGAGACCATAACAGATTAAACAATATCTGTTGTTGGCCAGTTTTCCTGATTCTATATGGTCTAATTTCAAAAATTTTCGGGCTAAGTGTAACCAGTGGTTGGGTGGTAGGTGTCACAACATTAACATCAAGTCCTACTCCAGTATTTGAATCAATACTTTCAACTTAAAAAACAAAAACAAAAACAAAAACAAAACAAAACAAAAAAAAAGTGCTTCAGTATTTTTGGACCAAAACCAAACTACTTCTACAGTTTGTGTTCATGTGAAATTGTGCCAACAATCCTGTATGCTTGGCTGCGTACAAACCTTTTTGTGCTTCAAGAGATCCTTTCACTTCTTCTGCATGCTACCACAATTAGTTCAGACCACGGTCACTCAGCTGCTTTCTGGCCATGGGGTTGCGGTAGGATGCAGAAAAGTATTACCAGTTTTATCATGGATTAGGTGGTCTTCATGTCCCTCGGAGTTCTTCTGAGAAAGTAAACACAACAGAATTCTGCCGCCGAGAGGCAGAAAAGTTAGAATGATGGAATTATCCAGCATGTATTTGTCCAATGCTCTTTTCCTAGAGCACCAGAGGCTTCCCATGCATATTTCTTCAGAGGGGGTTTTAGCACAAGTGCTACTAGTCCTATAGTAAGAGAGGTCCACCAGAACAGGTTGGCCAGGGTCATGAGCTGGATTATTAGGATCATTTGGTACAGAGCATAGGAGTCAGTGTAGATGCAGACCAAAGAGGAATTCTGTGCTTCTCGTTGAAAAACACTCCAGACAGCTATCAGCTCCCCACTGTGTGTACTACCTTCTCCCTCTGTAATCATTTGCTCACCAGAGGAAAAGTGGAGGGCTTCTGCCCTAGATTTCCATCCTTTTCCTTCCCCTTTAGCAAAAGCATCAGTAAACCAAGAGTTTGCTGATTGTTCGGGGCAGAAAGGAGGGGTTACTTTGATTACAGAGGCAGGTTTGTCCAAGCTCTCCGTTTCTTGGATTGCTAAAGTTTTTACAGCTCCTTCTGTCATTGAGAAGAAGTTACAGTAATGTTCAACCTGAGCATACCACTTTCTCACTGAGGCCCTCTGGGCCACCCCGTCAGGAGGGGGACTCCCACTAGTGACTGTCTTAATAACCTTGAAGGGGCCTCTCAATACAATTGGTTGTTTTTGTGCAATTTTTTCTACTTCTAGGAAAGCTAAGATAACCATCAACAATCCTTTTTCCCAGGTAGTGTATCTTTTCTCAGCATCTTTGGAACCACGGGAATCAAAACCAACAGGTCTTGTCGGAGCCTCAGGACCCCGCTGCCATATGTGTACTGACAGCCCTGAGGAGGCAAATGCCCATTCCACCTGGAAAGGATCTGTAGGATGGATAGGGCCCAGTGCTTGATGAGCTGTTGCTTCAAAAATCAGCAATTGCAATGCTGACTCCTGAGAAAGACTCCAATCCCATTTCACCCCTTTCCTCAACAAGTCATAAAGGGGAACAAATGGGTCGTTCCAGTGACTAGGAAATCTGTCTGGTCTTTCTACAGGAGATACAGCTGCTATCGTTTTTGGAAGGAGAATTGCTGTAGGTTTGAGTGATTCTGGAAGCCCACAAATTCAAGGGGTCATTATCTTGGGCTTCACAGGTAATTGCATCAGGGATTCAAAGCCAGGAATTCATTTCTTTTGGTGAGTCATTTGCAGGCAAGCAGCTTTGTGCACATTTTCCAAGAGCTGGTCGGGGGTACTAATTCTAGCTATGGGATCTCCCCTTTCCAAGGGGCTTGTTCCCCCGGCCCAAAAAGCTGCACGCTGTGTCAGGGACCATGTGTCACCTTTCTCTCCTGTTGTTAAGAAGACACCATGTCCCCAATACCCACTGGCTTCCTGTTCAGTGAATTGAATTTGATCACCACCAGTGAGGGACACCCGGAAAACATATTCTGTTTCTGATTCATGTGGAGGCTGTCCGTATTCCCTTTTAAGCTTAGCTGGCTCGGTGGCCGTGTTTAGTTGTGATGGTATGCGTTTGGTTGTGATGTGAGGTTCCAGATCATCATCACTGAGATAGTTCTACTCTGTTTTAATCAAGGGTCTCAAGTGATGGCAGCAATGTTCCCCACAATTACTTGCTGCTTCAAGTTCTTGATGAGGATAGATTTGTTTAATGTGAGGAGTTTCCTTCTCCTCAAGCTCTGTAGAGGAATCAGCATGATGTGATTTGTTAATATGTTCCTCTGTTAAGGCAGCTCGCAATGCATAGATCACATTTTTTTGCTTCATAGAACTGTTTTTGCAAAATTTCAACTAGATTTTGAAGGGAGTCTACTATAGCATGTTCCTCACTTCTTCGCTGGAAGCCATTTTCTATAGCTGCCATAAGACAAGCTCCCAAAACTGAGCAGAAGATAGTTTTATTTTTGCCCAGTTTGAATTTTGTTTCATGTTGTAATGAACACACTCTATCAATAACATTTTCTAAGTTCAACCAATTACTCTGTGCCCATTTTTCTCCTTCTGTAGAAGGTTTGGCATTGTGTTTGGCTAGTAGTGCATAAAATTCAGCTTTAATTTCAAGGCTAAGATTGTCACTCATTTTGTGAAGGGACCAAAACCACGACAGGGAGCTACAAACTTAAGTTCCACAAAACTACACAGCCCTCGCTGTGTCGCCCTTCGCTTCCCTGGCTGGGTGAAAGGACAATCATCTGCCTGGGAGGCTCTGCTTAGTTGCTTCAAGTTGTCCCTTCCTTCCCAGACCACATACACACAACAACAACAAAACAACAGTGTCCCGCCCTTTGCACTAAGGGATCCTTTATGAATTGCCAAAGACAGTATGGGTGCCTTTTCAGCTGCAACCCTTCTGTCTAGACAGAAATCCTGTCCGTGACGCCAATTTTAATGTCACGATCCGTTTCTTGCGGGGTGTCGTGATGGTTCTTTTCACCCATCCCAAAAGTGCAACAAAGGCAAACAACAAGGGACTATCAGTTAATCACAACAAATGCACCTTTAGTAGGGGCCAAAACAGTAAACGCGATAGTGGGGATCTGAAAGGAGATAAAAGGTTAGAGAGAGAAGAGGGATATGGGAATAGCTACCAACACAGGCGAGATCCTCAGTGCTCCGGACGATGGGGATCCGTCTCTCTTGTCGGGGGAGTCTTCGAAGTTCTGGTCGACTCGGGGCTCCAATTATAGTCCACAGAGGAGAGGGGGGGGGAACAAGTGTAATAATGAAAGTCCATTGTAATCGCCCCGAGGGAACGGGTGAGTCCACAGAAACCACCAAAGCAAGACGAATCCAATGAAGAATAAGTCCATTTGAATCACTGAAGGGAAACAGGTCATGTCATTAGTGGTCAGACCACCAATTTCCCCTCCTCCCTATAGCAGGGGTCTCAGTCTCAGTCCTTGGGAGGAGGGTTCTCATTCTTTCTTTGTCACAGTGGTAACGAGGCAGATGAGGGGTCTTCAATGAAGGACCGCGAGAGTCACCCCAAAAGTTCATTGGGCTTAAGAACGGAGATTAGAAGCAGGCCGCGCATCAGGCTGTCCCGTGCTGGCTCCATGTCAGGTCCTTGCCAACTCCTTGCCAAGTTCTTACCAAGTTCTTACCAGGCCTTGTTGGGAACAGCCAGCATGACGGTTCAGTGGTCCCACCTGTGCTGTGTCCTGTTCTAAGCCGGAACTACAGTGGGGGAAGGGATTCTTTCTTGTGGCAATCGGAAGGCAGAATGGAAAATGAGGGGCTTCTGACGGGCTCTTACACCACCCCGTGACTGACGATTGCCCTCGAAAGATCTTCATCAGCAGGATTCCATGGTGTCGTCGTGGAGTCTTCAGGACTCGTCAAGTGTTGGCAGCAGGTCCCAGGGAAAAGAGAAGAGGAAAAGGGAAAGAAAGAGAAAACGGGAAAACTAAAACAATCACAACATATTAGTAATCACAACAAATTATAATTAAACAATAAGCAAAATACAATTAGTAAATCAATAATAGTTATTTAAATAATAATCAATATGAATCAATTAAACAATAAATTGATCAAATAATAAACCAGTATCATCAATATTAAACAGTAAAGTAATAAACCTAGTATAATCGATATTACTCAGTACAATTTTATAAACAATAAACAAAAATAATTAAAACAGCGATTAGAACAAATCATAAAAGAAAATGATGTAAAACATATCTTCTAACCTTATCATCTTCTTGTGTCTACTGTCCTGGGAACATCTCTAGTGTAAAGGATGTCGGCCAAGTGGTGTGCATTAATTATAGATGTTAATTTTGTTCATCGTTTCATCATTCTCCAATTTACAATAAGCAAGATTACTGATAAAACAAAACCAATCATAACTAAAATCAGAAGAACAACAATGGGACGACACAATTTCTTCAGGATACCGGTGGCGGTGGGTGACCACCCGAAAAGGGTATCCCACCACTTGTGCTCGGCATCACTTTTCACCCTTTCTACAACACGATGTATTTCTTGCACATGATGATGAACAGTTGCCAGAGTTTTCTGTCCATTCCCCTTGATTTTTCCTAGGATCTCTATTAGATCTTGATGAAGTAATAATTGCTTTACCAGAGAAAGGTTCATCCCAATGGGAGTAGGCAGTAGCTTGTGAATCAACGTGAGATTGGATTCTAAAAGTTCATGTGAAGTAACTGGAGCTACAAAAGAAAAATCACATCCTGCAATTTTAGTAAAGTTGCAAGCACAAAAATGTGAATGATTTTTAGTAGCTACTACTGTACTTTCTATAAACACAGTATCCCAAGCGGTTCTGAAGCAGGCACACCCATTGTCTGTAGATACAAGGACTGTTTCAGAAGTCTCGTTAGGATGAATATCAAAATGACAGCTATTTTGTTCTGTCTCCAGACAAATATCTTGAGCTACAATTGCATTACCTTCACAGATAAACCCTAGTTGTTCTCAGATGGTACAGGACTCTAAATTGACAGTTTGCCATTTGTCATCAATTTGACGGGCCCATTCTCTATGTTCAGAAGGATAGAAAGTGGGTCCATCATGATTTAATCCTAGTGCAATGATAGGGAATATCAAATGCACCCAGGCATTTCTTATGGTCAACGCAAATGCTGTGGCTGTGTTTGTGTTAGGGTCATAGGTAAAATTCACTAAATTCCACCAGGGTTGGAAATCTCTTTCAAAGTCAGTGGCACTGTCCCAGACTATTTTCCTAATTTCAGTGGGAAAAGTGCCTTCTTCACCTTCTCTTATAATTGAGGCAGCAACTGACTGCATTCATCATTGAGCCTGGATACGGCTAAGAGCTAAGGAAACGTTGCTTTGTGTGGCATTAAGTGCATCAATGATCAATTTGCTATTATTTACATTTATCTTTTCCCAATTTGCTAGAATGTTTGATAGCAACCACTGATGTGTTCCCAAGGCTGATAAGGACGATTGCAGTGGTTGTTGTATTTTGGTTAAATCTTTAGTTGTGGAAGCCAATTTATTCATTCATACTTCTGAATCAATACTATTTAGGATTCCCAATCCTGTTCCCACAAGACCAGTTATGTCTCTTGGCACGCGGTTTTTAGGAGGCTTCCACTGTCGCAGCCAGGTTGTCCAAGCCTGAAAAGAGGTCTGCAAAAAGGGTGAACAAGCTGGTTGTATTTCTCAGATATTGTTTTGCATCAGCAATTTGACTTGTTTAAGAGACCATAACAGATTAAACAATATCTGTTGTTGGCCAGTTTTCCTGATTCTATATGGTCTAATTTCAAAAATTTTCGGGCTAAGTGTAACCAGTGGTTGGGTGGTAGGTGTCACAACATTAACATCAAGTCCTACTCCAGTATTTGAATCAATACTTTCAACTTAAAAAACAAAAACAAAAACAAAAACAAAACAAAACAAAAAAAAAAGTGCTTCAGTATTTTTGGACCAAAACCAAACTACTTCTACAGTTTGTGTTCATGTGAAATTGTGCCAACAATCCTGTATGCTTGGCTGCGTACAAACCTTTTTGTGCTTCAAGAGATCCTTTCACTTTTTCTGCATGCTACCACAATTAGTTCAGACCACGGTCACTCAGCTGCTTTCTGGCCATGGGGTTGCGGTAGGATGCAGAAAAGTATTACCAGTTTTATCATGGATTAGGTGGTCTTCATGTCCCTCGGAGTTCTTCTGAGAAAGTAAACACAACAGAATTCTGCCGCCGAGAGGCAGAAAAGTTAGAATGATGGAATTATCCAGCATGTATTTGTCCAATGCTCTTTCCCTAGAGCACCAGAGGCTTCCCATGCATATTTCTTCAGAGGGGGTTTTAGCACAAGTGCTACTAGTCCTATAGTAAGAGAGGTCCACCAGAACAGGTTGGCCAGGGTCATGAGCTGGATTATTAGGATCATTTGGTACAGAGCATAGGAGTCAGTGTAGATGCAGACCAAAGAGGAATTCTGTGCTTCTCGTTGAAAAACACTCCAGACAGCTATCAGCTCCCCACTGTGTGTACTACCTTCTCCCTCTGTAATCATTTGCTCACCAGAGGAAAAGTGGAGGGCTTCTGCCCTAGATTTCCATCCTTTTCCTTCCCCTTTAGCAAAAGCATCAGTAAACCAAGAGTTTGCTGATTGTTCGGGGCAGAAAGGAGGGGTTACTTTGATTACAGAGGCAGGTTTGTCCAAGCTCTCCGTTTCTTGGATTGCTAAAGTTTTTACAGCTCCTTCTGTCATTGAGAAGAAGTTACAGTAATGTTCAACCTGAGCATACCACTTTCTCACTGAGGCCCTCTGGGCCACCCCGTCAGGAGGGGGACTCCCACTAGTGACTGTCTTAATAACCTTGAAGGGGCCTCTCAATACAATTGGTTGTTTTTGTGCAATTTTTTCTACTTCTAGGAAAGCTAAGATAACCATCAACAATCCTTTTTCCCAGGTAGTGTATCTTTTCTCAGCATCTTTGGAACCACGGGAATCAAAACCAACAGGTCTTGTCGGAGCCTCAGGACCCCGCTGCCATATGTGTACTGACAGCCCTGAGGAGGCAAATGCCCATTCCACCTGGAAAGGATCTGTAGGATGGATAGGGCCCAGTGCTTGATGAGCTGTTGCTTCAAAAATCAGCAATTGCAATGCTGACTCCTGAGAAAGACTCCAATCCCATTTCACCCCTTTCCTCAACAAGTCATAAAGGGGAACAAATGGGTCGTTCCAGTGACTAGGAAATCTGTCTGGTCTTTCTACAGGAGATACAGCTGCTATCGTTTTTGGAAGGAGAATTGCTGTAGGTTTGAGTGATTCTGGAAGCCCACAAATTCAAGGGGTCATTATCTTGGGCTTCACAGGTAATTGCATCAGGGATTCAAAGCCAGGAATTCATTTCTTTTTGTGAGTCATTTGCAGGCAAGCAGCTTTGTGCACATTTTCCAAGAGCTGGTCGGGGGTACTAATTCTAGCTATGGGATCTCCCCTTTCCAAGGGGCTTGTTCCCCCGGCCCAAAAAGCTGCACGCTGTGTCAGGGACCATGTGTCACCTTTCTCTCCTGTTGTTAAGAAGACACCATGTCCCCAATACCCACTGGCTTCCTGTTCAGTGAATTGAATTTGATCACCACCAGTGAGGGACACCCGGAAAACATATTCTGTTTCTGATTCATGTGGAGGCTGTCCGTATTCCCTTTTAAGCTTAGCTGGCTCGGTGGCCGTGTTTAGTTGTGATGGTATGCGTTTGGTTGTGATGTGAGGTTCCAGATCATCATCACTGAGATAGTTCTACTCTGTTTTAATCAAGGGTCTCAAGTGATGGCAGCAATGTTCCCCACAATTACTTGCTGCTTCAAGTTCTTGATGAGGATAGATTTGTTTAATGTGAGGAGTTTCCTTCTCCTCAAGCTCTGTAGAGGAATCAGCATGATGTGATTTGTTAATATGTTCCTCTGTTAAGGCAGCTCGCAATGCATAGATCACATTTTTTTGCTTCATAGAACTGTTTTTGCAAAATTTCAACTAGATTTTGAAGGGAGTCTACTATAGCATGTTCCTCACTTCTTCGCTGGAAGCCATTTTCTATAGCTGCCATAAGACAAGCTCCCAAAACTGAGCAGAAGATAGTTTTATTTTTGCCCAGTTTGAATTTTGTTTCATGTTGTAATGAACACACTCTATCAAGAACATTTTCTAAGTTCAACCAATTACTCTGTGCCCATTTTTCTCCTTCTGTAGAAGGTTTGGCATTGTGTTTGGCTAGTAGTGCATAAAATTCAGCTTTAATTTCAAGGCTAAGATTGTCACTCATTTTGTGAAGGGACCAAAACCACGACAGGGAGCTACAAACTTAAGTTCCACAAAACTACACAGCCCTCGCTGTGTCGCCCTTCGCTTCCCTGGCTGGGTGAAAGGACAATAATCTGCCTGGGAGGCTCTGCTTAGTTGCTTCAAGTTGTCCCTTCCTTCCCAGACCACATACACACAACAACAACAAAACAACAGTGTCCCGCCCTTTGCACTAAGGGATCCTTTATGAATTGCCAAAGACAGTATGGGTGCCTTTTCAGCTGCAACCCTTCTGTCTAGACAGAAATCCTGTCCGTGACGCCAATTTTAATGTCACGATCCGTTTCTTGCGGGGTGTCGTGATGGTTCTTTTCACCCATCCCAAAAGTGCAACAAAGGCAAACAACAAGGGACTATCAGTTAATCACAACAAATGCACCTTTAGTAGGGGCCAAAACAGTAAACGCGATAGTGGGGATCTGAAAGGAGATAAAAGGTTAGAGAGAGAAGAGGGATATGGGAATAGCTACCAACACAGGCGAGATCCTCAGTGCTCCGGACGATGGGGATCCGTCTGTCGTGTCGGGGGAGTCTTCGAAGTTCTGGTCGACTCGGGGCTCCAATTATAGTCCACAGAGGAGAGAGGGGGGGAACAAGTGTAATAATGAAAGTCCATTGTAATCGCCCCGAGGGAACGGGTGAGTCCACAGAAACCACCAAAGCAAGACGAATCCAATGAAGAATAAGTCCATTTGAATCACTGAAGGGAAACAGGTCATGTCATTAGTGGTCAGACCACCAATTTCCCCTCCTCCCTATAGCAGGGGTCTCAGTCTCAGTCCTTGGGAGGAGGGTTCTCATTCTTTCTTTGTCACAGTGGTAACGAGGCAGATGAGGGGTCTTCAGTGAAGGACCGCGAGAGTCACCCCAAAAGTTCATTGGGCTTAAGAACGGAGATTAGAAGCAGGCCGCGCATCAGGCTGTCCCGTGCTGGCTCCATGTCAGGTCTTTGCCAAGTCCTTGCCAACTCCTTGCCAAGTTCTTACCAGGCCTTGTTGGGAACAGCCAGCATGACGGTTCAGTGGTTCCACCTGTGCTGTGTCCTGTTCTAAGCCGGAACTACAGTGGGGGAAGGGAATCTTTCTTGTGGCAATCGGAAGGCAGAATGGAAAATGAGGGGCTTCTGACGGGCTCTTACACCACCCCGTGACTGACGATTGCCCTCGAAAGATCTTCATCAGCAGGATTCCATGGTGTCGTCGTGGAGTCTTCAGGACTCGTCAAGTGTTGGCAGCAGGTCCCAGGGAAAAGAGAAGAGGAAAAGGGAAAGAAAGAGAAAACGGGAAAACTAAAACAATCACAACATATTAGTAATCACAACAAATTATAATTAAACAATAAGCAAAATACAATTAGTAAATCAATAATAGTTATTTAAATAATAATCAATATGAATCAATTAAACAATAAATTGATCAAATAATAAACCAGTATCATCAATATTAAACAGTAAAGTAATAAACCTAGTATAATCGATATTACTCAGTACAATTTTATAAACAATAAACAAAAATAATTAAAACAGCGATTAGAACAAATCATAAAAGAAAATGATGTAAAACATATCTTCTAACCTTATCATCTTCTTGTGTCTACTGTCCTGGGAACATCTCTAGTGTAAAGGATGTCGGCCAAGTGGTGTGCATTAATTATAGATGTTAATTTTGTTCATCGTTTCATCATTCTCCAATTTACAATAAGCAAGATTACTGATAAAACAAAACCAATCATAACTAAAATCAGAAGAACAACAATGGGATGACACAATTTCTTCAGGATACCGGTGGCGGTGGGTGACCACCCGAAAAGGGTATCCCACCACTTGTGCTCGGCATCACTTTTCACCCTTTCTACAACACGATGTATTTCTTGCACATGATGATGAACAGTTACCAGAGTTTTCTGTCCATTCCCCTTGATTTTTCCTAGGATCTCTATTAGATCTTGATGAAGTAATAATTGCTTTACCAGAGAAAGGTTCATCCCAATGGCAGTAGGCAGTAGCTTGTGAATCAACGTGAGATTGGATTCTAAAAGTTCATGTGAAGTAACTGGAGCTACAAAAGAAAAATCACATCCTGCAATTTTAGTAAAGTTGCAAGCACAAAAATGTGAATGATTTTTAGTAGCTACTACTGTACTTTCTATAAACACAGTATCCCAAGCGGTTCTGAAGCAGGCACACCCATTGTCTGTAGATACAAGGACTGTTTCAGAAGTCTCGTTAGGATGAATATCAAAATGACAGCTATTTTGTTCTGTCTCCAGACAAATATCTTGAGCTACAATTGCATTACCTTCACAGATAAACCCTAGTTGTTCTCAGATGGTACAGGACTCTAAATTGACAGTTTGCCATTTGTCATCAATTTGAGGGGCCCATTCTCTATGTTCAGAAGGATAGAAAGTGGGTCCATCATGATTTAATCCTAGTGCAATGATAGGGAATATCAAATGCACCCAGGCATTTCTTATGGTCAACGCAAATGCTGTGGCTGTGTTTGTGTTAGGGTCATAGGTAAAATTCACTAAATTCCACCAGGATTGGAAATCTCTTTCAAAGTCAGTGGCACTGTCCCAGACTATTTTCCTAATTTCAGTGGGAAAAGTGCCTTCTTCACCTTCTCTTATAATTGAGGCAGCAACTGACTGCATCCATCATTGAGCCTGGATACGGCTAAGAGCTAAGGAAACGTTGCTTTGCGTGGCATTAAGTGCATCAATGATCAATTTGCTATTATTTACATTTATCTTTTCCCAATTTGCTAGAATGTTTGATAGCAACCACTGATGTGTTCCCAAGGCTGATAAGGACGATTGCAGTGGTTGTTGTATTTTGGTTAAATCTTTAGTTGTGGAAGCCAATTTATTCATTCATACTTCTGAATCAATACTATTTAGGATTCCCAATCCTGTTCCCACAAGACCAGTTATGTCTCTTGGCAGCCGGTTTTTAGGAGGCTTCCACTGTCGCAGCCAGGTTGTCCAAGCCTGAAAAGAGGTCTGCAAAAAGGGTGAACAAGCTGGTTGTATTTCTCAGATATTGTTTTGAATCAGCAATTTGACTTGTTTAAGAGACCATAACAGATTAAACAATATCTGTTGTTGGCCAGTTTTCCTGATTCTACATGGTCCAATTTCAAAAATTTTCGGGCTAAGTGTAACCAGTGGTTGGGTGGTAGGTGTCACAACATTAACATCAAGTCCTACTCCAGTATTTGAATCAATACTTTCAACTTAAAAAAACAAAAACAAAAACAAAAACAAAAACAAAAACAAAAACAAAAAACAAAAACAAAAACAAAAACAAAACAAAACAAAAAAAAAAGTGCTTCAGTATTTTTGGACCAAAACCAAACTACTTCTACAGTTTGTGTTCATGTGAAATTGTGCCAACAATCCTGTATGCTTGGCTGCGTACAAACCTTTTTGTGCTTCAAGAGATCCTTTCACTTTTTCTGCATGCTACCACAATTAGTTCAGACCACGGTCACTCAGCTGCTTTCTGGCCATGGGGTTGCGGTAGGATGCAGAAAAGTATTACCAGTTTTATCATGGATTAGGTGGTCTTCATGTCCCTCGGAGTTCTTCTGAGAAAGTAAACACAACAGAATTCTGCCGCCGAGAGGCAGAAAAGTTAGAATGATGGAATTATCCAGCATGTATTTGTCCAATGCTCTTTCCCTAGAGCACCAGAGGATTCCCATGCATATTTCTTCAGAGGGGGTTTTAGCACAAGTGCTACTAGTCCTATAGTAAGAGAGGTCCACCAGAACAGGTTGGCCAGGGTCATGAGCTGGATTATTAGGATCATTTGGTACAGAGCATAGGAGTCAGTGTAGATGCAGACCAAAGAGGAATTCTGTGCTTCTCGTTGAAAAACACTCCAGACAGCTATCAGCTCCCCACTGTGTGTACTACCTTCTCCCTCTGTAATCATTTGCTCACCAGAGGAAAAGTGGAGGGCTTCTGCCCTAGATTTCCATCCTTTTCCTTCCCCTTTAGCAAAAGCATCAGTAAACCAAGAGTTTGCTGATTGTTCGGGGCAGAAAGGAGGGGTTACTTTGATTACAGAGGCAGGTTTGTCCAAGCTCTCCGTTTCTTGGATTGCTAAAGTTTTTACAGCTCCTTCTGTCATTGAGAAGAAGTTACAGTAATGTTCAACCTGAGCATACCACTTTCTCACTGAGGCCCTCTGGGCCACCCCGTCAGGAGGGGGACTCCCACTAGTGACTGTCTTAATAACCTTGAAGGGGCCTCTCAATACAATTGGTTGTTTTTGTGCAATTTTTTCTACTTCTAGGAAAGCTAAGATAACCATCAACAATCCTTTTTCCCAGGTAGTGTATCTTTTCTCAGCATCTTTGGAACCACGGGAATCAAAACCAACAGGTCTTGTCGGAGCCTCAGGACCCCGCTGCCATATGTGTACTGACAGCCCTGAGGAGGCAAATGCCCATTCCACCTGGAAAGGATCTGTAGGATGGATAGGGCCCAGTGCTTGATGAGCTGTTGCTTCAAAAATCAGCAATTGCAATGCTGACTCCTGAGAAAGACTCCAATCCCATTTCACCCCTTTCCTCAACAAGTCATAAAGGGGAACAAATGGGTCGTTCCAGTGACTAGGAAATCTGTCTGGTCTTTCTACAGGAGATACAGCTGCTATCGTTTTTGGAAGGAGAATTGCTGTCGGTTTGAGTGATTCTGGAAGCCCACAAATTCAAGGGGTCATTATCTTGGGCTTCACAGGTAATTGCATCAGGGATTCAAAGCCAGGAATTCATTTCTTTTTGTGAGTCATTTGCAGGCAAGCAGCTTTGTGCACATTTTCCAAGAGCTGGTCGGGGGTACTAATTCTAGCTATGGGATCTCCCCTTTCCAAGGGGCTTGTTCCCCCGGCCCAAAAAGCTGCACGCTGTGTCAGGGACCATGTGTCACCTTTCTCTCCTGTTGTTAAGAAGACACCATGTCCCCAATACCCACTGGCTTCCTGTTCAGTGAATTGAATTTGATCACCACCAGTGAGGGACACCCGGAAAACATATTCTGTTTCTGATTCATGTGGAGGCTGTCCGTATTCCCTTTTAAGCTTAGCTAGCTCGGTGGCCGTGTTTAGTTGTGATGGTATGCGTTTGGTTGTGATGTGAGGTTCCAGATCATCATCACTGAGATAGTTCTACTCTGTTTTAATCAAGGGTCTCAAGTGATGGCAGCAATGTTCCCCACAATTACTTGCTGCTTCAAGTTCTTGATGAGGATAGATTTGTTTAATGTGAGGAGTTTCCTTCTCCTCAAGCTCTGTAGAGGAATCAGCATGATGTGATTTGTTAATATGTTCCTCTGTTAAGGCAGCTCGCAATGCATAGATCACATTTTTTGCTTCATAGAACTGTTTTTGCAAAATTTCAACTAGATTTTGAAGGGAGTCTATTATAGCATGTTCCTCACTTCTTCGCTGGAAGCCATTTTCTATAGCTGCCATAAGACAAGCTCCCAAAACTGAGCAGAAGATAGTTTTATTTTTGCCCAGTTTGAATTTTGTTTCATGTTGTAATGAACACACTCTATCAATAACATTTTCTAAGTTCAACCAATTACTCTGTGCCCATTTTTCTCCTTCTGTAGAAGGTTTGGCATTGTGTTTGGCTAGTAGTGCATAAAATTCAGCTTTAATTTCAAGGCTAAGATTGTCACTCATTTTGTGAAGGGACCAAAACCACGACAGGGAGCTACAAACTTAAGTTCCACAAAACTACACAGCCCTCGCTGTGTCGCCCTTCGCTTCCCTGGCTGGGTGAAAGGACAATCATCTGCCTGGGAGGCTCTGCTTAGTTGCTTCAAGTTGTCCCTTCCTTCCCAGACCACATACACACAACAACAACAAAACAACAGTGTCCCGCCCTTTGCACTAAGGGATCCTTTATGAATTGCCAAAGACAGTATGGGTGCCTTTTCAGCTGCAACCCTTCTGTCTAGACAGAAATCCTGTCCGTGACGCCAATTTTAATGTCACGATCCGTTTCTTGCGGGGTGTCGTGATGGTTCTTTTCACCCATCCCAAAAGTGCAACAAAGGCAAACAACAAGGGACTATCAGTTAATCACAACAAATGCACCTTTAGTAGGGGCCAAAACAGTAAACGCGATAGTGGGGATCTGAAAGGAGATAAAAGGTTAGAGAGAGAAGAGGGATATGGGAATAGCTACCAACACAGGCGAGATCCTCAGTGCTCCGGACGATGGGGATCCGTCTCTCTTGTCGGGGGAGTCTTCGAAGTTCTGGTCGACTCGGGGCTCCAATTATAGTCCACAGAGGAGAGAGGGGGGGAACAAGTGTAATAATGAAAGTCCATTGTAATCGCCCCGAGGGAACGGGTGAGTCCACAGAAACCACCAAAGCAAGACGAATCCAATGAAGAATAAGTCCATTTGAATCACTGAAGGGAAACAGGTCATGTCATTAGTGGTCAGACCACCAATTTCCCCTCCTCCCTATAGCAGGGGTCTCAGTCTCAGTCCTTGGGAGGAGGGTTCTCATTCTTTCTTTGTCACAGTGGTAACGAGGCAGATGAGGGGTCTTCAGTGAAGGACCGCGAGAGTCACCCCAAAAGTTCATTGGGCTTAAGAACGGAGATTAGAAGCAGGCCGCGCATCAGGCTGTCCCGTGCTGGCTCCATGTCAGGTCTTTGCCAAGTCCTTGCCAACTCCTTGCCAAGTTCTTACCAGGCCTTGTTGGGAACAGCCAGCATGACGGTTCAGTGGTCCCACCTGTGCTGTGTCCTGTTCTAAGCCGGAACTACAGTGGGGGAAGGGATTCTTTCTTGTGGCAATCGGAAGGCAGAATGGAAAATGAGGGGCTTCTGACGGGCTCTTACAGCCTCGCATTCACACACATTCATCCCCCCTTTATTCGCCCTGTAATGCAAAGGATCTCCCAGTTGCCGAGCCGTGGGGGCTTTTAGCCGCTCGGCACGAAGCTCGGGTAGCTGGTACATCTGAGGGTCCACCAGAAGAACGGGAGGGACACTCGGGCTGCTGAAATCCTGCTCGTTGATTGAAGGGTCGCAGAAGGGGCAAACAGGGAGACAACGAAGCAGTAGGGAGGCAGATTCCGAGAGCCCCGAAGGGCGGGGTGAGGATTCTTTTACTGCGTAGGGGTAGGAGGGTTTAGCATTCGAGGGTACAATCGGGAGAAGGCTAAAGGGAGGGGAAATATAACATTAACCAGTGGGGAAAAGGGAAAGGAGTGTTCTTGGTGGAAGAACCAAAGGGAAAACGTGGAACAGAGAAGATTCTAGGCTAAGGGGCAGACTTGAACAACAACTGACAGGACAGGGGGAGGGTACAATTCTCTTCCGAAAGGGGGTGGAGAACTCATACAACTGCTGTTTCCCATGGCAACCCTAGACTGCCTTCCCCAACCCCTCCCCCTGCACCAGTGACAGCTTTTAACACTGAAGGGCAGTGCTATTGTATAACAAACACTTAACTCTTAGCCCAGCCGGGCTCGCTGGCTACTTTTGCAAGCTTTTTACCAACTAGCGATGCTTGTAAGCGGTGCTTGTAACTCCTAGCTTGTACCACGCTCCCACTAGCTGCGCTATCAGCTAGCGGCGTTCAAAGCAGCTCCTCAAACCGCGGCTTGTGCCCGCGCGCCCGCTGCGCTATCAGCTGGGCCGCGCCTAAAGCACCTTTGCAAGCCCCGACTGAAACGATACGCGGAAGAAATCAATAGACTCCATAAACTGGGGTAGTTATGAAGTGGGTACGTATGTCAGCGCCCGGCACAAGTGAGATAGCTCTCCAAAACTTGTGCCCCGAGCCTCAGTCTGACCCACACTTTTATTCTTAAAGACGTTCCATATGCAATACATTGCACAACTTTTTCATGCATATTCCACCCCTGGCCCCGCCTGTCCTCGCTTCTCATGCGAAGTAAGTCCACGCCCCTCTGGGCATGCGTGGTTTGCTGTGGTGGTCGTACGGGGGTCCTGAGGCTGAAGATTGTGGTCTTCCTCATGATTGAACTTTTGAACTTTTCCTCTCTGCGCGTGCGCTTTTGGTCCTTTGGTGCTTATCTGAGTACGTCTGTCAGTCTTGATAGGCTTGGAGACAGAGGAGCTTCTTTATTTTAATTCAGAAGGAAAGGGTTCTTTCCTTCTTCTGGTATTGTTCTTCATGCGAGAAGCTTCAGAAATTTGCATTTTCCTTTGCCCTTTGTATTAGGCAGAGGTTTCTTAAGCAAAAGGTTGAAAATTCAACACATAACTCTACAAGCTAAATTAGAAATGCTTAATTCATTTTCTTAACCTAACTCTAAAAATCTCTATTTCACCTCGAGAGCTGTCACAGAGCAGAAAGCAGCTGAGATGCTGAAAAGCAGCAAAGCTGAACTGCCTGCCTCAGCTTCAGCAATGTGCAATTGACTGAAGGCGAAACACGAAGCAGCAGAGCAGCGGGCTTCTGTGCGCACTGAAGGCAATTGCAAGAATCCAGCAGCTGCTCCTTGCCAAGCACAGGCAGCTGCCTAGGTTCTTGCTTCTTGACCAACTCACAGTTGCCTTTCTTTTCAGCAGCTGCCACCGTGTTCTCTGCATCTCGGAGCCTCTGGGGAGCAACAAGAATTTCCAAGGTGGGATGCATGAAAACCAAAATAAAAACTCAGGAAGGTTGTCCTGGAACACCTCCCATTGGCATGCCAAGAGTGAATTCAAGAGGCAGGAGAGCGGCAGCCACCGTCCTGCAGCTGTCTGCGAGCTTCGCACACAAGCCGGCTTCTTCGCGGCTTCGTTCTTCGCCTATGCAAGCTACCGCGATCTCCGGCTGCCGGAGGCGAAGAAGCGGCAACTTCGCGCACAGATGACTGGAGCGGCAGCGGTGCGCTCCGAAGCGCCGCTTTTGCCGAAAGACGCCGGGAAGCGGCACTTGCTTTCGGCCAGCTGCGGAGCTCCGTATTCTGCCTCTCTAGTCGCCTACATCTTAGCGAAAAGCTTTTCCGCTCCAGTTCTCAAGGAGAAAGTGTCCCAGCACTGCTCACTTAGCCCGACCTTGCCAGGAAATAGGATTTGCTGCACATTCCAAGGACACTGCATTTTCCTGGGCAAGCTGCAACCTGCTGGCAGATGGCCGTGCTCTCTGCCCACTCCTGCCCAGTTCTTGGTACTAGCGGGCACGTTGCAGCCTGGCGAAGGCAAGAAACCTCGAGAGCTGTCACAGAGCAGAAGGGCAGCTGAGATGCTGAAAAGCAGCAAAGCTGAACTGCCTGCCTCAACTTCAGCAGTGTGTAATTGACTGAAGGCGAAAAACCAAGCAGCAGAGCAGCGGGCTTCTGTGCGCACTGAAGGCAATTGCTAGAATCCAGCAGCTGCTCCTCGCCAAGCACAGTCAACTGCCTGTGTTCTTGCTTCTTGACCAACTCACAGTTGCCCTTCTTTTCAGCAGCTGCCACCGTGTTCTCTGCATCTCGGAGCCTCTGGGGAGCAGCAAGAATTTCCAAGGTGGGATGTAGCAGGACTACGTCAAAACCCAGGAAAATTGTCCTGGAACACCTTCCACTCGCATGCCAAGAGTGAATTCAACAGGCTTGGAGAGCGGCAGCCACCGTCCTGCAGCTGTCTGCGAGCTTCGCACACAAGCCGGCTTCTTCGCGGCTTCGTTCTTCGCCTCTTGCAAGCTACCGCGATCTCCGGCTGCCGGAGGCGAAGAAGCGGCAACTTCGCGCACAGATGACTGGAGCGGCAGCGGTGCGCTCCGAAGCGCCGCTTTTGCCGAAAGACGCCGGCAAGCGGCACTTGCTTTCGGCCAGCTGCGGAGCTCCGTATTCTGCCTCTCTAGTCGCCTACATCTTAGCGAAAAGCTTTTCCGCTCCAGTTCTCAAGGAGAAAGTGTACCAGCACTGCTCACTTAGCCCGACCTTGCCAGGAAATAGGATTTGCTGCACATTCCAAGGACACTGCATTTTCCTGGGCAAGCTGCAACCTGCTGGCAGATGGCCGTGCTCTCTGCCCACTCCTGCCCAGTTCTTGGTACTAGCGGGCACGTTGCAGCCTGGCGAAGGCAAGAAACCTCGAGAGCTGTCACAGAGCAGAAGGGCAGCTGAGATGCTGAAAAGCAGCAAAGCTGAACTGCCTGCCTCAACTTCAGCAGTGTGTAATTGACTGAAGGCGAAAAACCAAGCAGCAGAGCAGCGGGCTTCTGTGCGCACTGAAGGCAATTGCAAGAATCCAGCAGCTGCTCCTCGCCAAGCACAGTCAACTGCCTGTGTTCTTGCTTCTTGACCAACTCACAGTTGCCCTTCTTCTCAGCAGCTGCCACCGTGTTCTCTGCATCTCGGAGCCTCTGGGGAGCAACAAGAATTTCCAAGGTGGCATGCATGAAAACTAAAATAAAAACTCAGGAAGGTTGTCCTGGAACACCTCCCATTGGCATGCCAAGAGTGAATTCAAGAGGCAGGAGAGCGGCAGCCACCGTCCTGCAGCTGTCTGCGAGCTTTGCACACAAGCCGGCTTCTTCGCGGCTTCGTTCTTCGCCTATGCAAGCTACCGCGATCTCCGGCTGCCGGAGGCGAAGAAGCGGCTACTTCGCGCACAGATGACTGGAGCGGCAGCGGTGCGCTCCGAAGCGCCGCTTTTGCCGAAAGACGCCGGGAAGCGGCACTTGCTTTCGGCCAGCTGCGGAGCTCCGTATTCTGCCTCTCTAGTCGCCTACATCTTAGCGCAAAGCTTTTCCGCTCCAGTTCTCAAGGAGAAAGTGTACCAGCACTGCTCACTTAGCCCGACCTTGCCAGGAAATAGGATTTGCTGCACATTCCAAGGACACTGCATTTTCCTGGGCAAGCTGCAACCTGCTGGCAAATGGCCGTGCTCTCTGCCCACTCCTGCCCAGCTCTGGGTAGTAGCGGGCACGTTGCAGCCTGGCGAAGGCAAGAAACCTCGAGAGCTGTCACAGAGCAGAAGGGCAGCTGAGATGCTGAAAAGCAGCAAAGCTGAACTGCCTGCCTCAGCTTCAGCAGTGTGTAATTGACTGAAGGCGAAAAACCAAGCAGCAGAGCAGCGGGCTTCTGTGCCCACTGAAGGCAATTGCAAGAATCCAGCAGCTGCTCCTCGCCAAGCACTGTCAACTGCCTAGGTTCTTGCTTCTTGACCAATTCACAGTTGCCCTTCTTCTCAGCAGCTGCCACCGTGTTCTCTGCATCTCGGAGCCTCTGGGGAGCAACAAGAATTTCCAAGGTGGCATGCATGAAAACTAAAATAAAAACTCAGGAAGGTTGTCCTGGAACACCTCCCATTGGCATGCCAAGAGTGAATTCAAGAGGCAGGAGAGCGGCAGCCACCGTCCTGCAGCTGTCTGCGAGTTTCGCACACAAGCCGGCTTCTTCGCGGCTTCGTTCTTCGCCTATGCAAGCTACCGCGATCTCCGGCTGCCGGAGGCGAAGAAGCGGCTACTTCGCGCACAGATGACTGGAGCGGCAGCGGTGCGCTCCGAAGCGCCGCTTTTGCCGAAAGACGCCGGGAAGCGGCACTTGCTTTCGGCCAGCTGCGGAGCTCCGTATTCTGCCTCTCTAGTCGCCTACATCTTAGCGCAAAGCTTTTCCGCTCCAGTTCTCAAGGAGAAAGTGTACCAGCACTGCTCACTTAGCCCGACCTTGCCAGGAAATAAGATTTGCTGCACATTCCAAGGACACTGCATTTTCCTGGGCAAGCTGCAACCTGCTGGCAGATGGCCGTGCTCTCTGCCCACTCCTGCCCAGCTCTGGGTAGTAGCGGGCACGTTGCAGCCTGGCGAAGGCAAGAAACCTGGAGAGCTGTCACAGAGCAGAAGGGCAGCTGAGATGCTGAAAAGCAGCAAAGCTGAACTGCCTGCCTCAACTTCAGCAGTGTGTAATTGACTGAAGGCGAAAAGCCAAGCAGCAGAGCAGCGGGCTTCTGTGCGCACTGAAGGCAATTGCAAGAATCCAGCAGCTGCTCCTAGCCAAGCACAGTCAACTGCCTGTGTTCTTGCTTCTTGACCAACTCACAGTTGCCCTTCTTCTCAGCAGCTGCCACCGTGTTCTCTGCATCTCGGACCCTCTGGGGAGCAGCAAGAATTTCCAAGGAGGGATGTAGTAGGACTACGTCAAAACCCAGGAAAATTGTCCTGGACCACCTTCCACTCGCATGCCAAGAGTGAATTCAACAGGCTTGGAGAGCGGCAGCCACCGTCCTGCAGCTGTCTGCGAGCTTTGCACACAAGCCGGCTTCTTCGCGGCTTCGTTCTTCGCCTATGCAAGCTACCGCGATCTCCGGCTGCCGGAGGCGAAGAAGCGGCTACTTCGCGCACAGATGACTGGAGCGGCAGCGGTGCGCTCCGAAGCGCCGCTTTTGCCGAAAGACGCCGGGAAGCGGCACTTGCTTTCGGCCAGCTGCGGAGCTCCGTATTCTGCCTCTCTAGTCGCCTACATCTTAGCGCAAAGCTTTTCCGCTCCAGTTCTCAAGGAGAAAGTGTACCAGCACTGCTCACTTAGCCCGACCTTGCCAGGAAATAGGATTTGCTGCACATTCCAAGGACACTGCATTTTCCTGGGCAAGCTGCAACCTGCTGGCAGATGGCCGTGCTCTCTGCCCACTCCTGCCCAGTTCTTGGTACTAGCGGGCACGTTGCAGCCTGGCGAAGGCAAGAAACCTGGAGAGCTGTCACAGAGCAGAAGGGCAGCTGAGATGCTGAAAAGCAGCAAAGCTGAACTGCCTGCCTCAACTTCAGCAGTGTGTAATTGACTGAAGGCGAAAAACCAAGCAGCAGAGCAGCGGGCTTCTGTGCGCACTGAAGGCAATTGCTAGAATCCAGCAGCTGCTCCTCGCCAAGCACAGTCAACTGCCTGTGTTCTTGCTTCTTGACCAACTCACAGTTGCCCTTCTTTTCAGCAGCTGCCACCGTGTTCTCTGCATCTCGGAGCCTCTGGGGAGCAGCAAGAATTTCCAAGGAGGGATGTAGTAGGACTACGTCAAAACCCAGGAAAATTGTCCTGGAACACCTTCCACTCGCATGCCAAGAGTGAATTCAACAGGCTTGGAGAGCGGCAGCCACCGTCCTGCAGCTGTCTGCGAGCTTTGCACACAAGCCGGCTTCTTCGCGGCTTCGTTCTTCGCCTATGCAAGCTACCGCGATCTCCGGCTGCCGGAGGCGAAGAAGCGGCTACTTCGCGCACAGATGACTGGAGCGGCAGCGGTGCGCTCCGAAGCGCCGCTTTTGCCGAAAGACGCCGGGAAGCGGCACTTGCTTTCGGCCAGCTGCGGAGCTCCGTATTCTGCCTCTCTAGTCGCCTACATCTTAGCGCAAAGCTTTTCCGCTCCAGTTCTCAAGGAGAAAGTGTACCAGCACTGCTCACTTAGCCCGACCTTGCCAGGAAATAGGATTTGCTGCACATTCCAAGGACACTGCATTTTCCTGGGCAAGCTGCAACCTGCTGGCAAATGGCCGTGCTCTCTGCCCACTCCTGCCCAGCTCTGGGTAGTAGCGGGCACGTTGCAGCCTGGCGAAGGCAAGAAACCTCGAGAGCTGTCACAGAGCAGAAGGGCAGCTGAGATGCTGAAAAGCAGCAAAGCTGAACTGCCTGCCTCAGCTTCAGCAGTGTGTAATTGACTGAAGGCGAAAAACCAAGCAGCAGAGCAGCGGGCTTCTGTGCCCACTGAAGGCAATTGCAAGAATCCAGCAGCTGCTCCTCGCCAAGCACTGTCAACTGCCTAGGTTCTTGCTTCTTGACCAATTCACAGTTGCCCTTCTTCTCAGCAGCTGCCACCGTGTTCTCTGCATCTCGGAGCCTCTGGGGAGCAACAAGAATTTCCAAGGTGGCATGCATGAAAACTAAAATAAAAACTCAGGAAGGTTGTCCTGGAACACCTCCCATTGGCATGCCAAGAGTGAATTCAAGAGGCAGGAGAGCGGCAGCCACCGTCCTGCAGCAGTCTGCGAGCTTCGCACACAAGCCGGCTTCTTCGCGGCTTCGTTCTTCGCCTATGCAAGCTACCGCGATCTCCGGCTGCCGGAGGCGAAGAAGCGGCAACTTCGCGCACAGATGACTGGAGCGGCAGCGGTGCGCTCCGAAGCGCCGCTTTTGCCGAAAGACGCCGGGAAGCGGCACTTGCTTTCGGCCAGCTGCGGAGCTGCGTATTCTGCCTCTCTAGTCGCCTACATCTTAGCGAAAAGCTTTTCCGCTCCAGTTCTCAAGGAGAAAGTGTACCAGCACTGCTCACTTAGCCCGACCTTGCCAGGAAATAAGATTTGCTGCACATTCCAAAGACACTGCATTTTCCTGGGCAAGCTGCAACCTGCTGGCAGATGGCCGTGCTCTCTGCCCACTCCTGCCCAGCTCTGGGTAGTAGCGGGCACGTTGCAGCCTGGCGAAGGCAAGAAACCTGGAGAGCTGTCACAGAGCAGAAGGGCAGCTGAGATGCTGAAAAGCAGCAAAGCTGAACTGCCTGCCTCAACTTCAGCAGTGTGTAATTGACTGAAGGCGAAAAGCCAAGCAGCAGAGCAGCGGGCTTCTGTGCGCACTGAAGGCAATTGCAAGAATCCAGCAGCTGCTCCTAGCCAAGCACAGTCAACTGCCTGTGTTCTTGCTTCTTGACCAACTCACAGTTGCCCTTCTTCTCAGCAGCTGCCACCGTGTTCTCTGCATCTCGGAGCCTCTGGGGAGCAACAAGAATTTCCAAGGAGGGATGTAGCAGGACTACGTCAAAACCCAGGAAAATTGTCCTGGAACACCTTCCACTCGCATGCCAAGAGTGAATTCAACAGGCTTGGAGAGCGGCAGCCACCGTCCTGCAGCTGTCTGCGAGCTTCGCACACAAGCCGGCTTCTTCGCGGCTTCGTTCTTCGCCTATGCAAGCTACCGCGATCTCCGGCTGCCGGAGGCGAAGAAGCGGCAACTTCGCGCACAGATGACTGGAGCGGCAGCGGTGCGCTCCGAAGCGCCGCTTTTGCCGAAAGACGCCGGGAAGCGGCACTTGCTTTCGGCCAGCTGCGGAGCTGCGTATTCTGCCTCTCTAGTCGCCTACATCTTAGCGAAAAGCTTTTCCGCTCCAGTTCTCAAGGAGAAAGTGTACCAGCACTGCTCACTTAGCCCGACCTTGCCAGGAAATAGGATTTGCTGCACATTCCAAGGACACTGCATTTTCCTGGGCAAGCTGCAACCTGCTGGCAGATGGCCGTGCTCTCTGCCCACTCCTGCCCAGTTCTTGGTACTAGCGGGCACGTTGCAGCCTGGCGAAGGCAAGAAACCTCGAGAGCTGTCACAGAGCAGAAGGGCAGCTGAGATGCTGAAAAGCAGCAAAGCTGAACTGCCTGCCTCAACTTCAGCAGTGTGTAATTGACTGAAGGCGAAAAACCAAGCAGCAGAGCAGCGGGCTTCTGTGCGCACTGAAGGCAATTGCAAGAATCCAGCAGCTGCTCCTCGCCAAGCACAGTCAACTGCCTGTGTTCTTGCTTCTTGACCAACTCACAGTTGCCCTTCTTCTCAGCAGCTGCCACCGTGTTCTCTGCATCTCGGAGCCTCTGGGGAGCAACAAGAATTTCCAAGGTGGCATGCATGAAAACTAAAATAAAAACTCAGGAAGGTTGTCCTGGAACACCTCCCATTGGCATGCCAAGAGTGAATTCAAGAGGCAGGAGAGCGGCAGCCACCGTCCTGCAGCAGTCTGCGAGCTTCGCACACAAGCCGGCTTCTTCGCGGCTTCGTTCTTCGCCTATGCAAGCTACCACGATCTCCGGCTGCCGGAGGCGAAGAAGCGGCAACTTCGCGCACAGATGACTGGAGCGGCAGCGGTGCGCTCCGAAGCGCCGCTTTTGCCGAAAGACGCCGGGAAGCGGCACTTGCTTTCGGCCAGCTGCGGAGCTGCGTATTCTGCCTCTCTAGTCGCCTACATCTTAGCGAAAAGCTTTTCCGCTCCAGTTCTCAAGGAGAAAGTGTACCAGCACTGCTCACTTAGCCCGACCTTGCCAGGAAATAAGATTTGCTGCACATTCCAAGGACACTGCATTTTCCTGGGCAAGCTGCAACCTGCTGGCAGATGGCCGTGCTCTCTGCCCACTCCTGTCCAGCTCTGGGTAGTAGCGGGCACGTTGCAGCCTGGCGAAGGCAAGAAACCTCGAGAGCTGTCACAGAGCAGAAGGGCAGCTGAGATGCTGAAAAGCAGCAAAGCTGAACTGCCTGCCTCAACTTCAGCAGTGTGTAATTGACTGAAGGCGAAAAACCAAGCAGCAGAGCAGCGGGCTTCTGTGCGCACTGAAGGCAATTGCAAGCAATCCAGCAGCTGCTCCTAGCCAAGCACAGTCAACTGCCTGTGTTCTTGCTTCTTGACCAACTCACAGTTGCCCTTCTTCTCAGCAGCTGCCACCGTGTTCTCTGCATCTCGGACCCTCTGGGGAGCAGCAAGAATTTCCAAGGAGGGATGTAGCAGGACTACGTCAAAACCCAGGAAAATTGTCCTGGAACACGTTCCACTCGCATGCCAAGAGTGAATTCAACAGGCTTGGAGAGCGGCAGCCACCGTCCTGCAGCTGTCTGCGAGCTTTGCACACAAGCCGGCTTCTTCGCGGCTTCGTTCTTCGCCTCTTGCAAGCTACCGCGATCTCCGGCTGCCGGAGGCGAAGAAGCGGCAACTTCGCGCACAGATGACTGGAGCGGCAGCGGTGCGCTCCGAAGCGCCGCTTTTGCCGAAAGACGCCGGGAAGCGGCACTTGCTTTCGGCCAGCTGCGGAGCTGCGTATTCTGCCTCTCGAGTCGCCTACATCTTAGCGAAAAGCTTTTCCGCTCCAGTTCTCAAGGAGAAAGTGTACCAGCACTGCTCACTTATCCCGACCTTGCCAGGAAATGAGATTTGCTGCACATTCCAAGGACACTGCATTTTCCTGGGCAAGCTGCAACCTGCTGGCAGATGGCCGTGCTCTCTGCCCACTCCTGCCCAGCTCTGGGTAGTAGCGGGCACGTTGCAGCATGGTGAAGGCAAGAAACCTGGAGAGCTGTCACAGAGCAGAAGGGCAGCTGAGATGCTGAAAAGCAGCAAAGCTGAACTGCCTGCCTCAACTTCAGCAGTGTGTAATTGACTGAAGGCGAAAAGCCAAGCAGCAGAGCAGCGGGCTTCTGTGCGCACTGAAGGCAATTGCAAGAATCCAGCAGCTGCTCCTAGCCAAGCACAGTCAACTGCCTGTGTTCTTGCTTCTTGACCAACTCACAGTTGCCCTTCTTTTCAGCAGCTGCCACCGTGTTCTCTGCATCTCGGACCCTCTGGGGAGCAGCAAGAATTTCCAAGGAGGGATGTAGCAGGACTACGTCAAAACCCAGGAAAATTGTCCTGGAACACCTTCCACTCGCATGCCAAGAGTGAATTCAACAGGCTTGGAGAGCGGCAGCCACCGTCCTGCAGCTGTCTGCGAGCTTCGCACACAAGCCGGCTTCTTCGCGGCTTCGTTCTTCGCCTATGCAAGCTACCGCGATCTCCGGCTGCCGGAGGCGAAGAAGCGGCAACTTCGCGCACAGATGACTGGAGCGGCAGCGGTGCGCTCCGAAGCGCCGCTTTTGCCGAAAGACGCCGGGAAGCGGCACTTGCTTTCGGCCAGCTGCGGAGCTGCGTATTCTGCCTCTCTAGTCGCCTACATCTTAGCGAAAAGGTTTTCCGGTCCAGTTCTCACAGAGAAAGTGTACCAGCACTGCTCACTTAGCCCGACCTTGCCAAGAAATGAGATTTGCTGCACATTCCAAGGACACTGCATTTTCCTGGGCAAGCTGCAACCTGCTGGCAAATGGCCGTGCTCTCTGCCCACTCCTGCCCAGCTCTGGGTAGTAGCGGGCACGTTGCAGCCTGGCGAAGGCAAGAAACCGGGAGAGCTGTCACAGAGCAGAAGGGCAGCTGAGATGCTGAAAAGCAGCAAAGCTGAACTGCCTGCCTCAACTTCAGCAGTGTGTAATTGACTGAAGGCGAAAAACCAAGCAGCAGAGCAGCGGGCTTCTGTGCCCACTGAAGGCAATTGCAAGAATCCAGCAGCTGCTCCTCGCCAAGCACTGTCAACTGCCTAGGTTCTTGCTTCTTGACCAATTCACAGTTGCCCTTCTTCTCAGCAGCTGCCACCGTGTTCTCTGCATCTCGGAGCCTCTGGGGAGCAACAAGAATTTCCAAGGTGGGATGTAGTAGGACTACGTCAAAACACAGGAAAATTGTCCTGGAACACCTTCCACTCGCATGCCAAGATTGAATTCAACAGGCTGGAGAGCAGCAGCCACCGTCCTGCAGCAGTCTGCGAGCTTCGCACACAAGCCGGCTTCTTCGCGGCTTCGTTCTTCGCCTCTTGCAAGCTACCGCGATCTCCGGCTGCCGGAGGCGAAGAAGCGGCAACTTCGCGCACAGATGACTGGAGCGGCAGCGGTGCGCTCCGAAGCGCCGCTTTTGCCGAAAGACGCCGGGAAGCGGCACTTGCTTTCGGCCAGTTGCGGAGCTGCGTATTCTGCCTCTCTAGTCGCCTACATCTTAGCGAAAAGCTTTTCCGCTCCAGTTCTCAAGGAGAAAGTGTCCCAGCACTGCTCACTTAGCCCGACCTTGCCAGGAAATAGGATTTGCTGCACATTCCAAGGACACTGCATTTTCCTGGGCAAGCTGCAACCTGCTGGCAGATGGCCGTGCTCTCTGCCCACTCCTGCCCAGTTCTTGGTACTAGCGGGCACGTTGCAGCCTGGCGAAGGCAAGAAACCTCGAGAGCTGTCACAGAGCAGAAGGGCAGCTGAGATGCTGAAAAGCAGCAAAGCTGAACTGCCTGCCTCAGCTTCAGCAGTGTGTAATTGACTGAAGGCGAAAAACCAAGCAGCAGAGCAGCGGGCTTCTGTGCGCACTGAAGGCAATTGCAAGAATCCAGCAGCTGCTCCTCGCCAAGCACAGTCAACTGCCTGTGTTCTTGCTTCTTGACCAACTCACAGTTGCCCTTCTTCTCAGCAGCTGCCACCGTGTTCTCTGCATTTCGGAGCCTCTGGGGAGCAGCAAGAATTTCCAAGGAGGGATGTAGCAGGACTACGTCAAAACCCAGGAAAATTGTCCTGGAACACCTTCCACTCGCATGCCAAGAGTGAATTCAACAGGCTTGGAGAGCGGCAGCCACCGTCCTGCAGCTGTCTGCGAGCTTCGCACACAAGCCGGCTTCTTCGCGGCTTCGTTCTTCGCCTCTTGCAAGCTACCGCGATCTCCGGCTGCCGGAGGCGAAGAAGCGGCAACTTCGCGCACAGATGACTGGAGCGGCAGCGGTGCGCTCCGAAGCGCCGCTTTTGCCGAAAGACGCCGGGAAGCGGCACTTGCTTTCGGCCAGCTGCGGAGCTCCGTATTCTGCCTCTCTAGTCGCCTACATCTTAGCGAAAAGCTTTTCCGCTCCAGTTCTCAAGGAGAAAGTGTACCAGCACTGCTCACTTAGCCCGACCTTGCCAGGAAATAAGATTTGCTGCACATTCCAAGGACACTGCATTTTTCTGGGCAAGCTGCAACCTGCTGGCAGATGGCCGTACTCTCTGCCCACTCCTGCCCAGCTCTGGGTAGTAGCGGGCACGTTGCAGCATGGCGAAGGCAAGAAACCTGGAGAGCTGTCACAGAGCAGAAGGGCAGCTGAGATGCTGAAAAGCAGCAAAGCTGAACTGCCTGCCTCAACTTCAGCAGTGTGTAATTGACTGAAGGCGAAAAGCCAAGCAGCAGAGCAGCGGGCTTCTGTGCGCACTAAAGGCAATTGCAAGAATCCAGCAGCTGCTCCTAGCCAAGCACAGTCAACTGCCTGTGTTCTTGCTTCTTGACCAACTCACAGTTGCCCTTCTTCTCAGCAGCTGCCACCGTGTTCTCTGCATTTCGGAGCCTCTGGGGAGCAACAAGAATTTCCAAGGTGGGATGCATGAAAACCAAAATAAAAACTCAGGAAGGTTGTCCTGGAACACCTCCCATTGGCATGCCAAGAGTGAATTCAAGAGGCAGGAGAGCGGCAGCCACCGTCCTGCAGCAGTCTGCGAGCTTCGCACACAAGCCGGCTTCTTCGCGGCTTCGTTCTTCGCCTCTTGCAAGCTACCGCGATCTCCGGCTGCCGGAGGCGAAGAAGCGGCAACTTCGCGCACAGATGACTGGAGCGGCAGCGGTGCGCTCCGAAGCGCCGCTTTTGCCGAAAGACGCCGGGAAGCGGCACTTGCTTTCGGCCAGCTGCGGAGCTCCGTATTCTGCCTCTCTAGTCGCCTACATCTTAGCCAAAAGCTTTTCCGCTCCAGTTCTCAAGGAGAAAGTGTCCCAGCACTGCTCACTTAGCCCGACCTTGCCAGGAAATAGGATTTGCTGCACATTCCAAGGACACTGCATTTTCCTGGGCAAGCTGCAACCTGCTGGCAGATGGCCGTGCTCTCTGCCCACTCCTGCCCAGTTCTTGGTACTAGCGGGCACGTTGCAGCCTGGCGAAGGCAAGAAACCTCTGAAACGATACGCGGAAGAAATCAATAGACTCCATAACCTGGGGTAGTTATGAAGTGGGTACGTATGTCAGCGCCCGGCACAAGTGAGATAGCTCTCCAAAACTTGTGCCCCGAGCCTCAGTCTGACCCACACTTTTATTCTTAAAGACGTTCCATATGCAATACATTGCACAACATTTTCATGCATATTCCACCCCTGGCCCCGCCTGTCCTCGCTTCTCATGCGAAGTAAGTCCACGCCCTTCTGGGCATGCGTGGTTTGCTGTGGTGGTCGTACGGGGGTCTCTTGGTGGTCCTGAGGCTGAAGATTGTGGTCTTCCTCATGATTGAACTTTTGAACTTTTCCTCTCTGCGCGTGCGCTTTTGGTCCTTTGGTGCTTATCTGAGTACGTCTGTCAGTCTTGATAGGCTTGGAGACAGAGGAGCTTCTTTATCTGGGTTCTTTCCTTCTTCTGGTATTGTTCTCTATGCAAGAAGCTTCAGAAATTTGCATTTTCCTATGCCCTTTGTACTAGGCAGAGGTTTCTTAAGTAAAAGGTTGAAAATTCAACAGATAACTCTACAAGCTAAATTAGAAATGCTTCATTCATTTTGTTAACCTAACTCTAAAAATCTCTGCTTCAGTCCCCCCTTTTCTTAAAATAGAGTAAATTCTTTTACTACAGGGGTCTTGATTTAAATTCTGATCTACTATCATGACCGTCCTCTTTCAGTAAGATTCTATGAGTTGTAGAGAGTGATGTCAGACTGGCCATGTGTTTTAACATCCTCGAATTCTACATGAGTGTTAAAGTAGACATCATTAAACTTACAGTAACTAAAATTAATAGGATTATAATTGGGTGACATAAAGTCTTCTAAACAGTGTATTTCACTAGTTATGACTTGTGTTTATTAGCTAGTGATTGGTGCTGGATACACCAAGTTAAGAGACTTAACATACAGGAGGTTAGTGACATGTCTTGGGTAGACATTCTCTTTCGCACCCCATATGGTTTTTCATAAAGCAATTCAAAGTGGTTTAGCTTTTCTTTACTCTTGGGTTTGGTTCGGATCTGCAGTAGTGCTAATGGGAGGGATTGAGTCCATGACAAATTAGCTTCTTGTCCCAATTGTACAATTTGTTGTTTGATCAAATGATTCATTTTTTTTACCTGACCACTTGATTGTGGGTTATATGGGGTGCGAAGTTCTCAGTCTATGTTCAAGTATTGGCTAACTTGTTGCACGAATTTTACAATAAAATGTGGTCCTCTATTTGAGGAGATTGTGGCCAGGACTCTAAAGCGTGGTATGTTTTCTTGTACCAATACCTTAGTTACTTCTTGAGCTTTAGAAGTCCTGGTGGGGAATGCTTCTGGCCATCCTGAAAAGGTATCTGTTAGCACCAGGAAAAACTTATACCCCCCTTTTCTTGGCAATTCTGTACAATCAATCTGCCATTGCTGCTCCGGCCCATGACCCTTCCTAATCTGGCTAAGCTTTGGTTTGGGAGTATTTTTGGGGTTGGTCTGGAGGCAAAGGTCACATTGTCGAGTTATAAATGTCTAGTTATGCTAGAGCATCAATACCCCAATGGTTTTCTGGTGTTCTTCCTTTATTAGGGACCATCAGAAATAGGAGGGTAGAACTAATTTTCCTTCTATGGTGGCCCATCCCTCTTGGTTATAGTCTCCTTTTTGCTCATAGATTAATTTTTTTTCTGGTTTGTTGTATCTTGGCTTACCTTTAGGGGAAATTTGCCCGTCTTGCTGCTTCTTTTGCTTCCCTATCTGCCAGCTCGTTTCCTTCTTCCAATTCGGAGTTGATCTTCTGATGTGCCTTAATGTGCATGATCGCTACTTTCTCTGGCAACTGGACTGCTGCTAGAAGTGGCAGTACTTCTGATGCATCTTTAATATTTTTCCCTTGAGACTTCAGCAGTCCTCTCTCTTTCTAAATGGCTCTGTGAGCATGCACTACTCCAAATGCATACTTCGAGTCCGTGTATATGTTTATTTCTTTCCCTCTTGCCAATTCTAGGGCCCGAGTTAGAGCAATTATCTCGGCCTTCTGTGCAGAGGTATTTGTTGGCAGGGGCCCAGATGATATTACTTCCTTGCACGTTGGAACTGCCTAGCCGGCGTGCCGTTTTCCACTGATGATATAACTGCTTCCATCAGTAAAGGAGACTTCTGCATTCTCGAGAGGGGTGTCCTTCGAGTCAGGGCAGCTGGAGTAGGTGGCTTCAATGGTCTCCAGGCAGTCATGTTCCACTGGTTCCCCTTGGTTTCTACTGAGGAAGGAGGCTGGATTGACAATGTTAGCCACTACTATCTCTACATCATCTTGCTCCGCTATGATAGCTTGGTATCTCAGGAGCCGTTGTGGGGAAAGCCAATGCCCACCTTTTACCTCTAGCACTGCAGACACTGTGTGAGACACTAGCACAGTTCTTTTCTGGCCTAGGGTGAATTTGTGTGCCTCTTGGATGTTCAGGACGACTGCTGCAACAGCTCTGAGGCACCCAGGCCACCCTTTAGCTGCTGTATCCAATTGCTTAGAGAAGTAAGCCACTGCTCTCCGATATGGGCCCAGGTCCTGTGCTAGTATTCCTAAGGCGATTCCTTGCTTCTCATGGGAGAATAAAAGGAAAGGCTTACTCACGTCCGGCAATCTCAGGGCTGGAGCTGACATGAGGGCTTTTTTCAGCTGGTTGAAAGCTTGCGTAGCTTCCTTTGTCTCTTGGATGTTCCTGCTTTCAGTTGCAATCAGTTCATAGAAGGGCTTAACAAACAGTCCATAGTTATAGATCCATAACCTGCACCACCCTGTCATCCTCAGGAAAGTTCGTAGTTCCTTTACCGTCTGAGGTTTTGGGGTCTGGCATATTGCCTCCTTCCGGCTTTGGCCCAAGGTACGTTGTCTAGCACTGACTTCCTAACCCAGATAAGTTACTTTCTGTTTTACTACTTGGGCTTTTTTCTTTGATACTCGGTACCCTTGGAGCCCCAAAAAGTTCAAGAGGCTTATCGTCCAGGCCGTGCATGCTTCCCTTGTCCGTGTGGCTATCAGGATGTCATCTACGTACTCTAGCAACTTCCCTTCCTCTGGAGGGGCTTCTCAGGTCTCTAATTCTTTTGCAAGTTGTTCTCCAAACAAAGTGGGTGAGTTTTTGAATCCTTGTGGGAGTCTGGTCCATGTCAGTTGAGTTCTTGGCCCGCTCTTAGGATTTTCCCATTCAAATGCAAAAATTTTCTGGCTTCGTGGATAGGAAGGCAAAAGAAGGCATCTTTTAAATCTAAAACGGTAAACCAAGTTAGCTCGGGGGTTAAGCAAGTTAATAACGTGTAGGGATTGGCCACCACAGGATACAGATCCTCAGTGACCTTGTTTATGGCCCGCAGATCCTGTACTAACCGGTATGACCCATCAGGTTTACCAACTGGTAGGATAGGGGTATTAACACTTACATAACATAAGTTGGAACAAGGTATTATAGACAATATCATGGTCATCAATGGAAGCAATATTTGATGGAACTTTTTCAGTTCTGAGGGTTCGTAACTTGTGTTTGTCGGTGACAGCAGGGAAGCACAGTGAGGCTGCTTAACAGGGCAGGATGCATACATATACTTTCCTTCGTCTACATTCACTTAACTTTATTTTACTTACTCTTACACATAACAAAACAACCACAACAACAAGGTACCTTTTCTTTTTCAACACACCTATTACACTTGTAGGTGTCCCTGGCTAGTCCCAGTGTTCTTGGATACCCCTCAATCTAGCTGTGTGGTTCCCAACTCTAGATCCTGTCAGACTTCTCTTCAAACTGGCAAAATTTTTACTCAATCTTGGCTGCTCTCAACAACCCAGCAAACTTAATTCTGGGTGCTCTTGCAATGTTAATCCCTCAACCCAGCAGGTTTGACTTAACCCTGGATGCTCTTGGAACATTAATCCCTCAATCCAGCAGGTTTGAATCAACCCTGGATGCTCTTGGAACATTAATCCCTCAATCCAGCAGGTTTGAATCAACCCTGGATGCTCTTGGAATATTAATCCCTCAACCCAGCAGGTTTGATCTTGGATGTTCTCGGGCATTCTTATCCCTCAATCCAGCAGAATTTTTAGGGGCCCCTCCTACACATTTTACCTTTTATTTTTCCCCAATAGATTATGCCAAGAAAACCCTCTTTTTACCTTTTCATTAATTTTTTTTTCTAATTAATTACCTTTTACTCCCCGCCCCCCCCCCCAAGGGGTCCCACTCTTTCTCTGAGACCCAGTCCCAGGGGGGTTCTCTCACTCTTTTTATTACTCGCTTCGTCTCTTTACTGGCCGCTTTTCTCGCGAAAAAGACGGAAACGCAGCATGGGAGACTGCCGCTCTCGCTTAGCAGGTCTGGGGTAACCAGCCCGCCTCTGTCACGATCCGCTTCTTCCGGGGTGTCGTGATGGTTCTTTTCACCCATCCCAAAAGTGCAACAAAGGCAAACAACAAGGGACTATCAGTTAATCACAACAAATGCACCTTTAGTAGGGGCCAAAACAGTAAACGCGATAGTGGGGATCTGAAAGGAGATAAAAGGTTAGAGAGAGAAGAGGGATATGGGAATAGCTACCAACACAGGCGAGATCCTCAGTGCTCCGGACGATGGGGATCCGTCTGTCGTGTCGGGGGAGTCTTCGAAGTTCTGGTCGACTCGGGGCTCCAATTATAGTCCACAGAGGAGAGAGGGGGGGAACAAGTGTAATAATGAAAGTCCATTGTAATCGCCCCGAGGGAACGGGTGAGTCCACAGAAACCACCAAAGCAAGACGAATCCAATGAAGAATAAGTCCATTTGAATCACTGAAGGGAAACAGGTCATGTCATTAGTGGTCAGACCACCAATTTCCCCTCCTCCCTATAGCAGGGGTCTCAGTCTCAGTCCTTGGGAGGAGGGTTCTCATTCTTTCTTTGTCACAGTGGTAACGAGGCAGATGAGGGGTCTTCAGTGAAGGACCGCGAGAGTCACCCCAAAAGTTCATTGGGCTTAAGAACGGAGATTAGAAGCAGGCCACGCATCAGGCTGTCCCGTGCTGGCTCCATGTCAGGTCCTTGCCAACTCCTTGCCAAGTTCTTACCAGGCCTTGTTGGGAACAGCCAGCATGACGGTTCAGTGGTCCCACCTGTGCTGTGTCCTGTTCTAAGCCGGAACTACAGTGGGGGAAGGGATTCTTTCTTGTGGCAATCGGAAGGCAGAATGGAAAATGAGGGGCTTCTGACGGGCTCTTACACCACCCCGTGACTGACGATTGCCCTCGAAAGCTCTTCATCAGCAGGATTCCATGGTGTCGTCGTGGAGTCTTCAGGACTCGTCAAGTGTTGGCAGCAGGTCCCAGGGAAAAGAGAAGAGGAAAAGGGAAAGAAAGAGAAAACGGGAAAACTAAAACAATCACAACATATTAGTAATCACAACAAATTATAATTAAACAATAAGCAAAATACAATTAGTAAATCAATAATAGTTATTTAAATAATAATCAATATGAATCAATTAAACAATAAATTGATCAAATAATAAACCAGTATCATCAATATTAAACAGTAAAGTAATAAACCTAGTATAATCGATATTACTCAGTACAATTTTATAAACAATAAACAAAAATAATTAAAACAGCGATTAGAACAAATCATAAAAGAAAATGATGTAAAACATATCTTCTAACCTTATCATCTTCTTGTGTCTACTGTCCTGGGAACATCTCTAGTGTAAAGGATGTCGGCCAAGTGGTGTGCATTAATTATAGATGTTAATTTTGTTCATCGTTTCATCATTCTCCAATTTACAATAAGCAAGATTACTGATAAAACAAAACCAATCATAACTAAAATCAGAAGAACAACAATGGGATGACACAATTTGTTCAGGATACCGGTGGCGGTGGGTGACCACCCGAAAAGGGTATCCCACCACTTGTGCTCGGCATCACTTTTCACCCTTTCTACAACACGATGTATTTCTTGCACATGATGATGAACAGTTACCAGAGTTTTCTGTCCATTCCCCTTGATTTTTCCTAGGATCTCTATTAGATCTTGATGAAGTAATAATTGCTTTACCAGAGAAAGGTTCATCCCAATGGCAGTAGGCAGTAGCTTGTGAATCAACGTGAGATTGGATTCTAAAAGTTCATGTGAAGTAACTGGAGCTACAAAAGAAAAATCACATCCTGCAATTTTAGTAAAGTTGCAAGCACAAAAATTGGAATGATTTTTAGTAGCTACTACTGTACTTTCTATAAACACAGTATCCCAAGCGGTTCTGAAGCAGGCACACCCATTGTCTGTAGATACAAGGACTGTTTCAGAAGTCTCGTTAGGATGAATATCAAAATGACAGCTATTTTGTTCTGTCTCCAGACAAATATCTTGAGCTACAATTGCATTACCTTCACAGATAAACCCTAGTTGTTCTCAGATGGTACAGGACTCTAAATTGACAGTTTGCCATTTGTCATCAATTTGACGGGCCCATTCTCTATGTTCAGAAGGATAGAAAGTGGGTCCATCATGATTTAATCCTAGTGCAATGATAGGGAATATCAAATGCACCCAGGCATTTCTTATGGTCAACGCAAATGCTGTGGCTGTGTTTGTGTTAGGGTCATAGGTAAAATTCACTAAATTCCACCAGGGTTGGAAATCTCTTTCAAAGTCAGTGGCACTGTCCCAGACTATTTTCCTAATTTCAGTGGGAAAAGTGCCTTCTTCACCTTCTCTTATAATTGAGGCAGCAACTGACTGCATCCATCATTGAGCCTGGATACGGCTAAGAGCTAAGGAAACGTTGCTTTGTGTGGCATTAAGTGCATCAATGATCAATTTGCTATTATTTACATTTATCTTTTCCCAATTTGCTAGAATGTTTGATAGCAACCACTGATGTGTTCCCAAGGCTGATAAGGACGATTGCAGTGGTTGTTGTATTTTGGTTAAATCTTTAGTTGTGGAAGCCAATTTATTCATTCATACTTCTGAATCAATACTATTTAGGATTCCCAATCCTGTTCCCACAAGACCAGTTATGTCTCTTGGCAGCCGGTTTTTAGGAGGCTTCCACTGTCGCAGCCAGGTTGTCCAAGCCTGAAAAGAGGTCTGCAAAAAGGGTGAACAAGCTGGTTGTATTTCTCAGATATTGTTTTGCATCAGCAATTTGACTTGTTTAAGAGACCATAACAGATTAAACAATATCTGTTGTTGGCCAGTTTTCCTGATTCTACATGGTCCAATTTCAAAAATTTTCGGGCTAAGTGTAACCAGTGGTTGGGTGGTAGGTGTCACAACATTAACATCAAGTCCTACTCCAGTATTTGAATCAATACTTTCAACTTAAAAAACAAAAACAAAAACAAAAACAAAACAAAAAAAAAAAAAAAGTGCTTCAGTATTTTTGGACCAAAACCAAACTACTTCTACAGTTTGTGTTCATGTGAAATTGTGCCAACAATCCTGTATGCTTGGCTGCGTACAAACCTTTTTGTGCTTCAAGAGATCCTTTCACTTTTTCTGCATGCTACCACAATTAGTTCAGACCACGGTCACTCAGCTGCTTTCTGGCCATGGGGTTGCGGTAGGATGCAGAAAAGTATTACCAGTTTTATCATGGATTAGGTGGTCTTCATGTCCCTCGGAGTTCTTCTGAAAAAGTCAACACAACAGAATTCTGCCGCCGAGAGGCAGAAAAGTTAGAATGATGGAATTATCCAGCATGTATTTGTCCAATGCTCTTTCCCTAGAGCACCAGAGGATTCCCATGCATATTTCTTCAGAGGGGGTTTTAGCACAAGTGCTACTAGTCCTATAGTAAGAGAGGTCCACCAGAACAGGTTGGCCAGGGTCATGAGCTGGATTATTAGGATCATTTGGTACAGAGCATAGGAGTCAGTGTAGATGCAGACCAAAGAGGAATTCTGTGCTTCTCGTTGAAAAACACTCCAGACAGCTATCAGCTCCCCACTGTGTGTACTACCTTCTCCCTCTGTAATCATTTGCTCACCAGAGGAAAAGTGGAGGGCTTCTGCCCTAGATTTCCATCCTTTTCCTTCCCCTTTAGCAAAAGCATCAGTAAACCAAGAGTTTGCTGATTGTTCGGGGCAGAAAGGAGGGGTTACTTTGATTACAGAGGCAGGTTTGTCCAAGCTCTCCGTTTCTTGGATTGCTAAAGTTTTTACAGCTCCTTCTGTCATTGAGAAGAAGTTACAGTAATGTTCAACCTGAGCATACCACTTTCTCACTGAGGCCCTCTGGGCCACCCCGTCAGGAGGGGGACTCCCACTAGTGACTGTCTTAATAACCTTGAAGGGGCCTCTCAATACAATTGGTTGTTTTTGTGCAATTTTTTCTACTTCTAGGAAAGCTAAGATAACCATCAACAATCCTTTTTCCCAGGTAGTGTATCTTTTCTCAGCATCTTTGGAACCATGGGAATCAAAACCAACAGGTCTTGTCGGAGCCTCAGGACCCCGCTGCCATATGTGTACTGACAGCCCTGAGGAGGCAAATGCCCATTCCACCTGGAAAGGATCTGTAGGATGGATAGGGCCCAGTGCTTGATGAGCTGTTGCTTCAAAAATCAGCAATTGCAATGCTGACTCCTGAGAAAGACTCCAATCCCATTTCACCCCTTTCCTCAACAAGTCATAAAGGGGAACAAATGGGTCGTTCCAGTGACTAGGAAATCTGTCTGGTCTTTCTACAGGAGATACAGCTGCTATCGTTTTTGGAAGGAGAATTGCTGTCGGTTTGAGTGATTCTGGAAGCCCACAAATTCAAGGGGTCATTATCTTGGGCTTCACAGGTAATTGCATCAGGGATTCAAAGCCAGGAATTCATTTCTTTTTGTGAGTCATTTGCAGGCAAGCAGCTTTGTGCACATTTTCCAAGAGCTGGTCGGGGGTACTAATTCTAGCTATGGGATCTCCCCTTTCCAAGGGGCTTGTTCCCCCGGCCCAAAAAGCTGCACGCTGTGTCAGGGACCATGTGTCACCTTTCTCTCCCGTTGTTAAGAAGACACCATGTCCCCAATACCCACTGGCTTCCTGTTCAGTGAATTGAATTTGATCACCACCAGTGAGGGACACCCGGAAAACATATTCTGTTTCTGATTCATGTGGAGGCTGTCCGTATTCCCTTTTAAGCTTAGCTAGCTCGGTGGCCGTGTTTAGTTGTGATGGTATGCGTTTGGTTGTGATGTGAGGTTCCAGATCATCATCACTGAGATAGTTCTACTCTGTTTTAATCAAGGGTCTCAAGTGATGGCAGCAATGTTCCCCACAATTACTTGCTGCTTCAAGTTCTTGATGAGGATAGATTTGTTTAATGTGAGGAGTTTCCTTCTCCTCAAGCTCTGTAGAGGAATCAGCATGATGTGATTTGTTAATATGTTCCTCTGTTAAGGCAGCTCGCAATGCATAGATCACATTTTTTTGCTTCATAGAACTGTTTTTGCAAAATTTCAACTAGATTTTGAAGGGAGTCTATTATAGCATGTTCCTCACTTCTTCGCTCGAAGCCATTTTCTATAGCTGCCATAAGACAAGCTCCCAAAACTGAGCAGAAGATAGTTTTATTTTTGCCCAGTTTGAATTTTGTTTCATGTTGTAATGAACACACTCTATCAATAACATTTTCTAAGTTCAACCAATTACTCTGTGCCCATTTTTCTCCTTCTGTAGAAGGTTTGGCATTGTGTTTGGCTAGTAGTGCATAAAATTCAGCTTTAATTTCAAGGCTAAGATTGTCACTCATTTTGTGAAGGGACCAAAACCACGACAGGGAGCTACAAACTTAAGTTCCACAAAACTACACAGCCCTCGCTGTGTCGCCCTTCGCTTCCCTGGCTGGGTGAAAGGACAATCATCTGCCTGGGAGGCTCTGCTTAGTTGCTTCAAGTTGTCCCTTCCTTCCCAGACCACATACACACAACAACAACAAAACAACAGTGTCCCGCCCTTTGCACTAAGGGATCCTTTATGAATTGCCAAAGACAGTATGGGTGCCTTTTCAGCTGCAACCCTTCTGTCTAGACAGAAATCCTGTCCGTGACGCCAATTTTAATGTCACGATCCGTTTCTTGCGGGGTGTCGTGATGGTTCTTTTCACCCATCCCAAAAGTGCAACAAAGGCAAACAACAAGGGACTATCAGTTAATCACAACAAATGCACCTTTAGTAGGGGCCAAAACAGTAAACGCGATAGTGGGGATCTGAAAGGAGATAAAAGGTTAGAGAGAGAAGAGGGATATGGGAATAGCTACCAACACAGGCGAGATCCTCAGTGCTCCGGACGATGGGGATCCGTCTGTCGTGTTGGGGGAGTCTTCGAAGTTCTGGTCGACTCGGGGCTCCAATTATAGTCCACAGAGGAGAGAGGGGGGGAACAAGTGTAATAATGAAAGTCCATTGTAATCGCCCCGAGGGAACGGGTGAGTCCACAGAAACCACCAAAGCAAGACGAATCCAATGAAGAATAAGTCCATTTGAATCACTGAAGGGAAACAGGTCATGTCATTAGTGGTCAGACCACCAATTTCCCCTCCTCCCTATAGCAGGGGTCTCAGTCTCAGTCCTTGGGAGGAGGGTTCTCATTCTTTCTTTGTCACAGTGGTAACGAGGCAGATGAGGGGTCTTCAGTGAAGGACCGCGAGAGTCACCCCAAAAGTTCATTGGGCTTAAGAACGGAGATTAGAAGCAGGCCGCGCATCAGGCTGTCCCGTGCTGGCTCCATGTCAGGTCTTTGCCAAGTCCTTGCCAACTCCTTGCCAAGTTCTTACCAGGCCTTGTTGGGAACAGCCAGCATGACGGTTCAGTGGTCCCACCTGTGCTGTGTCCTGTTCTAAGCCGGAACTACAGTGGGGGAAGGGATTCTTTCTTGTGGCAATCGGAAGGCAGAATGGAAAATGAGGGGCTTCTGACGGGCTCTTACAGCCTCGCATTCACACACATTCATCCCCCCTTTATTCGCCCTGTAATGCAAAGGATCTCCCAGTTGCCGAGCCGTGGGGGCTTTTAGCCGCTCGGCACGAAGCTCGGGTAGCTGGTACATCTGAGGGTGCACCAGAAGAACGGGAGGGACACTCGGGCTGCTGAAATCCTGCTCGTTGATTGAAGGGTCGCAGAAGGGGCAAACAGGGAGACAACGAAGCAGTAGAGAGGCAGATTCCGAGAGCCCCGAAGGGCGGGGTGAGGATTCTTTTACTGCGTAGGGGTAGGAGGGTTTAGCATTCGAGGGTACAATCGGGAGAAGGCTAAAGGGAGGGGAAATATAACATTAACCAGTGGGGAAAAGGGAAAGGAGTGTTCTTGGTGGAAGAACCGTGGAACAGAGAAGATTCTAGGCTAAGGGGCAGACTTGAACAACAACTGACAGGACAGGGGGAGGGTACAATTCTCTTCCGAAAGGGGGTGGAGAACTCATACAACTGCTGTTTCCCATGGCAACCCTAGACTGCCTTCCCCAACCCCTCCCCCTGCACCAGTGACAGCTTTTAACACTGAAGGGCAGTGCTATTGTATAACAAACACTTAATTCTTAGCCCAGCCGGGCTCGCTGGCTACTTTTGCAAGCTTTTTACCAACTAGCGATGCTTGTAAGCGGTGCTTGTAACTCCTAGCTTGTACCACGCTCCCACTAGCTGCGCTATCAGCTAGCGGCGTTCAAAGCAGCTCCTCAAACCGCGGCTTGTGCCCGCGCGCCCGCTGCGCTATCAGCTGGGCCGCGCCTAAAGCACCTTTGCAAGCCCCGACTGAAACGATACGCGGAAGAAATCAATAGACTCCATAACCTGGGGTAGTTATGAAGTGGGTACGTATGTCAGCGCCCGGCACAAGTGAGATAGCTCTCCAAAACTTGTGCCCCGAGCCTCAGTCTGACCCACACTTTTATTCTTAAAGACGTTCCATATGCAATACATTGCACAACTTTTTCATGCATATTCCACCCCTGGCCCCGCCTGTCCTCGCTTCTCGTGCGAAGTAAGTCCACGCCCTTCTGGGCATGCGTGGTTTGCTGTGGTGGTCGTACGGGGGTCCTGAGGCTGAAGATTGTGGTCTTCCTCATGATTGAACTTTTGAACTTTTCCTCTCTGCGCGTGCGCTTTTGGTCCTTTGGTGCTTATCTGAGTACGTCTGTCAGTCTTGATAGGCTTGGAGACAGAGGAGCTTCTTTATTTTAATTCAGAAGGAAAGGGTTCTTTCCTTCTTCTGGTATTGTTCTTCATGCAAGAAGCTTCAGAAATTTGCATTTTCCTTTGCCCTTTGTATTAGGCAGAGGTTTCTTAAGCAAAAGGTTGAAAATTCAACACATAACTCTACAAGCTAAATTAGAAATGCTTAATTCATTTTGTTAACCTAACTCTAAAAATCTCTATTTCACCTCGAGAGCTGTCACAGAGCAGAAAGCAGCTGAGATGCTGAAAAGCAGCAAAGCTGAACTGCCTGCCTCAGCTTCAGCAATGTGCAATTGACTGAAGGCGAAACACGAAGCAGCAGAGCAGCGGGCTTCTGTGCCCACTGAAGGCAATTGCAAGAATCCAGCAGCTGCTCCTTGCCAAGCACAGGCAGCTGCCTGTGTTCTTGCTTCTTGACCAACTCACAGTTGCCCTTCTTCTCAGCAGCTGCCACCGTGTTCTCTGCATCTCGGAGCCTCTGGGGAGCAACAAGAATTTCCAAGGTGGGATGCATGAAAACTAAAATAAAAACTCAGGAAGGTTGTCCTGGAACACCTCCCATTGGCATGCCAAGAGTGAATTCAAGAGGCAGGAGAGCGGCAGCCACCGTCCTGCAGCTGTCTGCGAGTTTCGCACACAAGCCGGCTTCTTCGCGGCTTCGTTCTTCGCCTCTTGCAAGCTACCGCGATCTCCGGCTGCCGGAGGCGAAGAAGCGGCAACTTCGCGCACAGATGACTGGAGCGGCAGCGGTGCGCTCCGAAGCGCCGCTTTTGCCGAAAGACGCCGGGAAGCGGCACTTGCTTTCGGCCAGCTGCGGAGCTGCGTATTCTGCCTCTCGAGTCGCCTACATCTTAGCGAAAAGCTTTTCCGCTCCAGTTCTCAAGGAGAAAGCGTCCCAGCACTGCTCACTTAGCCCGACCTTGCCAGGAAATAAGATTTGCTGCACATTCCAAGGACACTGCATTTTCCTGGGCAAGCTGCAACCTGCTGGCAGATGGCCGTTCTCTCTGCCCACTCCTGCCCAGTTCTTGGTACTAGCGGGCACGTTGCAGCCTGGCGAAGGCAAGAAACCTCTGAAACGATACGCGGAAGAAATCAATAGACTCCATAACCTGGGGTAGTTATGAAGTGGGTACGTATGTCAGCGCCCGGCACAAGTGAGATAGCTCTCCAAAACTTGTGCCCCGAGCCTCAGTCTGACCCACACTTTTATTCTTAAAGACGTTCCATATGCAATACATTGCACAACATTTTCATGCATATTCCACCCCTGGCCCCGCCTGTCCTCGCTTCTCATGCGAAGTAAGTCCACGCCCTTCTGGGCATGCGTGGTTTGCTGTGGTGGTCGTACGGGGGTCTCTTGGTGGTCCTGAGGCTGAAGATTGTGGTCTTCCTCATGATTGAACTTTTGAACTTTTCCTCTCTGCGCGTGCGCTTTTGGTCCTTTGGTGCTTATCTGAGTACGTCTGTCAATCTTGATAGGCTTGGAGACAGAGGAGCTTCTTTATCTGGGTTCTTTCCTTCTTCTGGTATTGTTCTCTATGCAAGAAGCTTCAGAAATTTGCATTTTCCTATGCCCTTTGTACTAGGCAGAGGTTTCTTAAGTAAAAGGTTGAAAATTCAACAGATAACTCTACAAGCTAAATTAGAAATGCTTCATTCATTTTGTTAACCTAACTCTAAAAATCTCTGCTTCAGTCCCCCCTTTTCTTAAAATAGATTAAATTCTTTTACTACAGGGGTCTTGATTTAAATTCTGATCTACTATCATGACCGTCCTCTTTCAGTAAGATTCTATGAGTTGTAGAGAGTGATGTCAGACTGGCCATGTGTTTTAACATCCTCGAATTCTACATGAGTGTTAAAGTAGACATCATTAAACTTACAGTAACTAAAATTAATAGGATTATAATTGGGTGACATAAAGTCTTCTAAACAGTGTATTTCACTAGTTATGACTTGTGTTTATTAGCTAGTGATTGGTGCTGGATACACCAAGTTAAGAGACTTAACATACAGGAGGTTAGTGACATGTCTTGGGTAGACATTCTCTTTCGCACCCCATATGGTTTTTCATAAAGCAATTCAAAGTGGTTTAGCTTTTCTTTACTCTTGGGTTTGGTTCGGATCTGCAGTAGTGCTAATGGGAGGGATTGAGTCCATGACAAATTAGCTTCTTGTCCCAATTGTACAATTTGTTGTTTGATCAAATGATTCATTTTTTTTACCTGACCACTTGATTGTGGGTTATATGGGGTGCGAAGTTCTCAGTCTATGTTCAAGTATTGGCTAACTTGTTGCACGAATTTTACAATAAAATGTGGTCCTCTATTTGAGGAGATTGTGGCCAGGACTCTAAAGCGTGGTATGTTTTCTTGTACCAATACCTTAGTTACTTCTTGAGCTTTAGAAGTCCTGGTGGGGAATGCTTCTGGCCATCCTGAAAAGGTATCTGTTAGCACCAGGAAAAACTTATACCCCCCTTTTCTTGGCAATTCTGTACAATCAATCTGCCATTGCTGCTCCGGCCCATGACCCTTCCTAATCTGGCTAAGCTTTGGTTTGGGAGTATTTTTGGGGTTGGTCTGGAGGCAAAGGTCACATTGTCGAGTTGTAAATGTCTAGTTATGCTAGAGCATCAATACCCCAATGGTTTTCTGGTGTTCTTCCTTTATTAGGGACCATCAGAAATAGGAGGGTAGAACTAATTTTCCTTCTATGGTGGCCCATCCCTCTTGGTTATAGTCTCCTTTTTGCTCATAGATTAATTTTTTTTCTGGTTTGTTGTATCTTGGCTTACCTTTAGGGGAAATTTGCCCGTCTTGCTGCTTCTTTTGCTTCCCTATCTGCCAGCTCGTTTCCTTCTTCCAATTCGGAGTTGATCTTCTGATGTGCCTTAATGTGCATGATCGCTACTTTCTCTGGCAACTGGACTGCTGCTAGAAGTGGCAGTACTTCTGATGCATCTTTAATATTTTTCCCTTGAGACTTCAGCAGTCCTCTCTCTTTCTAAATGGCTCTGTGAGCATGCACTACTCCAAATGCATACTTCGAGTCCGTGTATATGTTTATTTCTTTCCCTCTTGCCAATTCTAGGGCCCGAGTTAGAGCAATTATCTCGGCCTTCTGTGCAGAGGTATTTGTTGGCAGGGGCCCAGATGATATTACTTCCTTGCACGTTGGAACTGCCTAGCCGGCGTGCCGTTTTCCACTGATGATATAACTGCTTCCATCAGTAAAGGAGACTTCTGCATTCTCGAGAGGGGTGTCCTTCGAGTCAGGGCAGCTGGAGTAGGTGGCTTCAATGGTCTCCAGGCAGTCATGTTCCACTGGTTCCCCTTGGTTTCTACTGAGGAAGGAGGCTGGATTGACAATGTTAGCCACTACTATCTCTACATCATCTTGCTCCGCTATGATAGCTTGGTATCTCAGGAGCCGTTGTGGGGAAAGCCAATGCCCACCTTTTACCTCTAGCACTGCAGACACTGTGTGAGACACTAGCACAGTTCTTTTCTGGCCTAGGGTGAATTTGTGTGCCTCTTGGATGTTCAGGACGACTGCTGCAACAGCTCTGAGGCACCCAGGCCACCCTTTAGCTGCTGTATCCAATTGCTTAGAGAAGTAAGCCACTGCTCTCCGATATGGGCCCAGGTCCTGTGCTAGTATTCCTAAGGCGATTCCTTGCTTCTCATGGGAGAATAAAAGGAAAGGCTTACTCACGTCCGGCAATCTCAGGGCTGGAGCTGACATGAGGGCTTTTTTCAGCTGGTTGAAAGCTTGCGTAGCTTCCTTTGTCTCTTGGATGTTCCTGCTTTCAGTTGCAATCAGTTCATAGAAGGGCTTAACAAACAGTCCATAGTTATAGATCCATAACCTGCACCACCCTGTCATCCTCAGGAAAGTTCGTAGTTCCTTTACCGTCTGAGGTTTTGGGGTCTGGCATATTGCCTCCTTCCGGCTTTGGCCCAAGGTACGTTGTCTAGCACTGACTTCCTAACCCAGATAAGTTACTTTCTGTTTTACTACTTGGGCTTTTTTCTTTGATACTCGGTACCCTTGGAGCCCCAAAAAGTTCAAGAGGCTTATCGTCCAGGCCGTGCATGCTTCCCTTGTCCGTGTGGCTATCAGGATGTCATCTACGTACTCTAGCAACTTCCCTTCCTCTGGAGGGGCTTCTCAGGTCTCTAATTCTTTTGCAAGTTGTTCTCCAAACAAAGTGGGTGAGTTTTTGAATCCTTGTGGGAGTCTGGTCCATGTCAGTTGAGTTCTTGGCCCGCTCTTAGGATTTTCCCATTCAAATGCAAAAATTTTCTGGCTTCGTGGATAGGAAGGCAAAAGAAGGCATCTTTTAAATCTAAAACGGTAAACCAAGTTAGCTCGGGGGTTAAGCAAGTTAATAACGTGTAGGGATTGGCCACCACAGGATACAGATCCTCAGTGACCTTGTTTATGGCCCGCAGATCCTGTACTAACCGGTATGACCCATCAGGTTTACCAACTGGTAGGATAGGGGTATTAACACTTACATAACATAAGTTGGAACAAGGTATTATAGACAATATCATGGTCATCAATGGAAGCAATATTTGATGGAACTTTTTCAGTTCTGAGGGTTCGTAACTTGTGTTTGTCGGTGACAGCAGGGAAGCACAGTGAGGCTGCTTAACAGGGCAGGATGCATACATATACTTTCCTTCGTCTACATTCACTTAACTTTATTTTACTTACTCTTACACATAACAAAACAACCACAACAACAAGGTACCTTTTCTTTTTCAACACACCTATTACACTTGTAGGTGTCCCTGGCTAGTCCCAGTGTTCTTGGATACCCCTCAATCTAGCTGTGTGGTTCCCAACTCTAGATCCTGTCAGACTTCTCTTCAAACTGGCAAAATTTTTACTCAATCTTGGGTGCTCTCAACAACCCAGCAAACTTAATTCTGGGTGCTCTTGCAATGTTAATCCCTCAACCCAGCAGGTTTGACTTAACCCTGGATGCTCTTGGAACATTAATCCCTCAATCCAGCAGGTTTGAATCAACCCTGGATGCTCTTGGAACATTAATCCCTCAATCCAGCAGGTTTGAATCAACCCTGGATGCTCTTGGAATATTAATCCCTCAATCCAGCAGGTTTGATCTTGGATGTTCTCGGGCATTCTTATCCCTCAATCCAGCAGAATTTTTAGGGGCCCCTCCTACACATTTTACCTTTTATTTTTCCCCAATAGATTATGCCAAGAAAACCCTCTTTTTACCTTTTCATTAATTTTTTTTTCTAATTAATTACCTTTTACTCCCCCCCCCCCCCCACTAAGGGGTCCCACTCTTTCTCTGAGACCCAGTCCCAGGGGGGTTCTCTCACTCTTTTTATTACTCGCTTCGTCTCTTTACTGGCCGCTTTTCTCGCGAAAAAGACGGAAACGCAGCATGGGAGACTGCCGCTCTCGCTTAGCAGGTCTGGGGTAACCAGCCCGCCTCTGTCACGATCCGCTTCTTGCGGGGTGTCGTGATGGTTCTTTTCACCCATCCCAAAAGTGCAACAAAGGCAAACAACAAGGGACTATCAGTTAATCACAACAAATGCACCTTTAGTAGGGGCCAAAACAGTAAACGCGATAGTGGGGATCTGAAAGGAGATAAAAGGTTAGAGAGAGAAGAGGGATATGGGAATAGCTACCAACACAGGCGAGATCCTCAGTGCTCCGGACGATGGGGATCCGTCTCTCTTGTCGGGGGAGTCTTCGAAGTTCTGGTCGACTCGGGGCTCCAATTATAGTCCACAGAGGAGAGGGGGGGGGAACAAGTGTAATAATGAAAGTCCATTGTAATCGCCCCGAGGGAACGGGTGAGTCCACAGAAACCACCAAAGCAAGACGAATCCAATGAAGAATAAGTCCATTTGAATCACTGAAGGGAAACAGGTCATGTCATTAGTGGTCAGACCACCAATTTCCCCTCCTCCCTATAGCAGGGGTCTCAGTCTCAGTCCTTGGGAGGAGGGTTCTCATTCTTTCTTTGTCACAGTGGTAACGAGGCAGATGAGGGGTCTTCAGTGAAGGACCGCGAGAGTCACCCCAAAAGTTCATTGGGCTTAAGAACGGAGATTAGAAGCAGGCCGCGCATCAGGCTGTCCCGTGCTGGCTCCATGTCAGGTCCTTGCCAACTCCTTGCCAAGTTCTTACCAGGCCTTGTTGGGAACAGCCAGCATGACGGTTCAGTGGTCCCACCTGTGCTGTGTCCTGTTCTAAGCCGGAACTACAGTGGGGGAAGGGATTCTTTCTTGTGGCAATCGGAAGGCAGAATGGAAAATGAGGGGCTTCTGACGGGCTCTTACACCACCCCGTGACTGACGATTGCCCTCGAAAGATCTTCATCAGCAGGATTCCATGGTGTCGTCGTGGAGTCTTCAGGACTCGTCAAGTGTTGGCAGCAGGTCCCAGGGAAAAGAGAAGAGGAAAAGGGAAAGAAAGAGAAAACGGGAAAACTAAAACAATCACAACATATTAGTAATCACAACAAATTATAATTAAACAATAAGCAAAATACAATTAGTAAATCAATAATAGTTATTTAAATAATAATCAATAGGAATCAATTAAACAATAAATTGATCAAATAATAAACCAGTATCATCAATATTAAACAGTAAAGTAATAAACCTAGTATAATCGATATTACTCAGTACAATTTTATAAACAATAAACAAAAATAATTAAAACAGCGATTAGAACAAATCATAAAAGAAAATGATGTAAAACATATCTTCTAACCTTATCATCTTCTTGTGTCTACTGTCCTGGGAACATCTCTAGTGTAAAGGATGTCGGCCAAGTGGTGTGCATTAATTATAGATGTTAATTTTGTTCATCGTTTCATCATTCTCCAATTTACAATAAGCAAGATTACTGATAAAACAAAACCAATCATAACTAAAATCAGAAGAACAACAATGGGATGACACAATTTCTTCAGGATACCGGTGGCGGTGGGTGACCACCCGAAAAGGGTATCCCACCACTTGTGCTCGGCATCACTTTTCACCCTTTCTACAACACGATGTATTTCTTGCACATGATGATGAACAGTTACCAGAGTTTTCTGTCCATTCCCCTTGATTTTTCCTAGGATCTCTATTAGATCTTGATGAAGTAATAATTGCTTTACCAGAGAAAGGTTCATCCCAATGGCAGTAGGCAGTAGCTTGTGAATCAACGTGAGATTGGATTCTAAAAGTTCATGTGAAGTAACTGGAGCTACAAAAGAAAAATCACATCCTGCAATTTTAGTAAAGTTGCAAGCACAAAAATGTGAATGATTTTTAGTAGCTACTACTGTACTTTCTATAAACACAGTATCCCAAGCGGTTCTGAAGCAGGCACACCCATTGTCTGTAGATACAAGGACTGTTTCAGAAGTCTCGTTAGGATGAATATCAAAATGACAGCTATTTTGTTCTGTCTCCAGACAAATATCTTGAGCTACAATTGCATTACCTTCACAGATAAACCCTAGTTGTTCTCAGATGGTACAGGACTCTAAATTGACAGTTTGCCATTTGTCATCAATTTGACGGGCCCATTCTCTATGTTCAGAAGGATAGAAAGTGGGTCCATCATGATTTAATCCTAGTGCAATGATAGGGAATATCAAATGCACCCAGGCATTTCTTATGGTCAACGCAAATGCTGTGGCTGTGTTTGTGTTAGGGTCATAGGTAAAATTCACTAAATTCCACCAGGGTTGGAAATCTCTTTCAAAGTCAGTGGCACTGTCCCAGACTATTTTCCTAATTTCAGTGGGAAAAGTGCCTTCTTCACCTTCTCTTATAATTGAGGCAGCAACTGACTGCATCCATCATTGAGCCTGGATACGGCTAAGAGCTAAGGAAACGTTGCTTTGTGTGGCATTAAGTGCATCAATGATCAATTTGCTATTATTTACATTTATCTTTTCCCAATTTGCTAGAATGTTTGATAGCAACCACTGATGTGTTCCCAAGGCTGATAAGGACGATTGCAGTGGTTGTTGTATTTTGGTTAAATCTTTAGTTGTGGAAGCCAATTTATTCATTCATACTTCTGAATCAATACTATTTAGGATTCCCAATCCTGTTCCCACAAGACCAGTTATGTCTCTTGGCAGCCGGTTTTTAGGAGGCTTCCACTGTCGCAGCCAGGTTGTCCAAGCCTGAAAAGAGGTCTGCAAAAAGGGTGAACAAGCTGGTTGTATTTCTCAGATATTGTTTTGCATCAGCAATTTGACTTGTTTAAGAGACCATAACAGATTAAACAATATTTGTTGTTGGCCAGTTTTCCTGATTCTACATGGTCCAATTTCAAAAATTTTCGGGCTAAGTGTAACCAGTGGTTGGGTGGTAGGTGTCACAACATTAACATCAAGTCCTACTCCAGTATTTGAATCAATACTTTCAACTTAAAAAACAAAAACAAAAACAAAAACAAAACAAAACAAAAAAAAAAGTGCTTCAGTATTTTTGGACCAAAACCAAACTACTTCTACAGTTTGTGTTCATGTGAAATTGTGCCAACAATCCTGTATGCTTGGCTGCGTACAAACCTTTTTGTGCTTCAAGAGATCCTTTCACTTTTTCTGCATGCTACCACAATTAGTTCAGACCACGGTCACTCAGCTGCTTTCTGGCCATGGGGTTGCGGTAGGATGCAGAAAAGTATTACCAGTTTTATCATGGATTAGGTGGTCTTCATGTCCCTCGGAGTTCTTCTGAAAAAGTAAACACAACAGAATTCTGCCGCCGAGAGGCAGAAAAGTTAGAATGATGGAATTATCCAGCATGTATTTGTCCAATGCTCTTTCCCTAGAGCACCAGAGGATTCCCATGCATATTTCTTCAGAGGGGGTTTTAGCACAAGTGCTACTAGTCCTATAGTAAGAGAGGTCCACCAGAACAGGTTGGCCAGGGTCATGAGCTGGATTATTAGGATCATTTGGTACAGAGCATAGGAGTCAGTGTAGATGCAGACCAAAGAGGAATTCTGTGCTTCTCGTTGAAAAACACTCCAGACAGCTATCAGCTCCCCACTGTGTGTACTACCTTCTCCCTCTGTAATCATTTGCTCACCAGAGGAAAAGTGGAGGGCTTCTGCCCTAGATTTCCATCCTTTTCCTTCCCCTTTAGCAAAAGCATCAGTAAACCAAGAGTTTGCTGATTGTTCGGGGCAGAAAGGAGGGGTTACTTTGATTACAGAGGCAGGTTTGTCCAAGCTCTCCGTTTCTTGGATTGCTAAAGTTTTTACAGCTCCTTCTGTCATTGAGAAGAAGTTACAGTAATGTTCAACCTGAGCATACCACTTTCTCACTGAGGCCCTCTGGGCCACCCCGTCAGGAGGGGGACTCCCACTAGTGACTGTCTTAATAACCTTGAAGGGGCCTCTCAATACAATTGGTTGTTTTTGTGCAATTTTTTCTACTTCTAGGAAAGCTAAGATAACCATCAACAATCCTTTTTCCCAGGTAGTGTATCTTTTCTCAGCATCTTTGGAACCACGGGAATCAAAACCAACAGGTCTTGTCGGAGCCTCAGGACCCCGCTGCCATATGTGTACTGACAGCCCTGAGGAGGCAAATGCCCATTCCACCTGGAAAGGATCTGTAGGATGGATAGGGCCCAGTGCTTGATGAGCTGTTGCTTCAAAAATCAGCAATTGCAATGCTGACTCCTGAGAAAGACTCCAATCCCATTTCACCCCTTTCCTCAACAAGTCATAAAGGGGAACAAATGGGTCGTTCCAGTGACTAGGAAATCTGTCTGGTCTTTCTACAGGAGATACAGCTGCTATCGTTTTTGGAAGGAGAATTGCTGTCGGTTTGAGTGATTCTGGAAGCCCACAAATTCAAGGGGTCATTATCTTGGGCTTCACAGGTAATTGCATCAGGGATTCAAAGCCAGGAATTCATTTCTTTTTGTGAGTCATTTGCAGGCAAGCAGCTTTGTGCACATTTTCCAAGAGCTGGTCGGGGGTACTAATTCTAGCTATGGGATCTCCCCTTTCCAAGGGGCTTGTTCCCCCGGCCCAAAAAGCTGCACGCTGTGTCAGGGACCATGTGTCACCTTTCTCTCCTGTTGTTAAGAAGACACCATGTCCCCAATACCCACTGGCTTCCTGTTCAGTGAATTGAATTTGATCACCACCAGTGAGGGACACCCGGAAAACATATTCTGTTTCTGATTCATGTGGAGGCTGTCCGTATTCCCTTTTAAGCTTAGCTAGCTCGGTGGCCGTGTTTAGTTGTGATGGTATGCGTTTGGTTGTGATGTGAGGTTCCAGATCATCATCACTGAGATAGTTCTACTCTGTTTTAATCAAGGGTCTCAAGTGATGGCAGCAATGTTCCCCACAATTACTTGCTGCTTCAAGTTCTTGATGAGGATAGATTTGTTTAATGTGAGGAGTTTCCTTCTCCTCAAGCTCTGTAGAGGAATCAGCATGATGTGATTTGTTAATATGTTCCTCTGTTAAGGCAGCTCGCAATGCATAGATCACATTTTTTTGCTTCATAGAACTGTTTTTGCAAAATTTCAACTAGATTTTGAAGGGAGTCTATTATAGCATGTTCCTCACTTCTTCGCTCGAAGCCATTTTCTATAGCTGCCATAAGACAAGCTCCCAAAACTGAGCAGAAGATAGTTTTATTTTTGCCCAGTTTGAATTTTGTTTCATGTTGTAATGAACACACTCTATCAATAACATTTTCTAAGTTCAACCAATTACTCTGTGCCCATTTTTCTCCTTCTGTAGAAGGTTTGGCATTGTGTTTGGCTAGTAGTGCATAAAATTCAGCTTTAATTTCAAGGCTAAGATTGTCACTCATTTTGTGAAGGGACCAAAACCACGACAGGGAGCTACAAACTTAAGTTCCACAAAACTACACAGCCCTCGCTGTGTCGCCCTTCGCTTCCCTGGCTGGGTGAAAGGACAATCATCTGCCTGGGAGGCTCTGCTTAGTTGCTTCAAGTTGTCCCTTCCTTCCCAGACCACATACACACAACAACAACAAAACAACAGTGTCCCGCCCTTTGCACTAAGGGATCCTTTATGAATTGCCAAAGACAGTATGGGTGCCTTTTCAGCTGCAACCCTTCTGTCTAGACAGAAATCCTGTCCGTGACGCCAATTTTAATGTCACGATCCGTTTCTTGCGGGGTGTCGTGATGGTTCTTTTCACCCATCCCAAAAGTGCAACAAAGGCAAACAACAAGGGACTATCAGTTAATCACAACAAATGCACCTTTAGTAGGGGCCAAAACAGTAAACGCGATAGTGGGGATCTGAAAGGAGATAAAAGGTTAGAGAGAGAAGAGGGATATGGGAATAGCTACCAACACAGGCGAGATCCTCAGTGCTCCGGACGATGGGGATCCGTCTGTCGTGTCGGGGGAGTCTTCGAAGTTCTGGTCGACTCGGGGCTCCAATTATAGTCCACAGAGGAGAGAGGGGGGGAACAAGTGTAATAATGAAAGTCCATTGTAATCGCCCCGAGGGAACGGGTGAGTCCACAGAAACCACCAAAGCAAGACGAATCCAATGAAGAATAAGTCCATTTGAATCACTGAAGGGAAACAGGTCATGTCATTAGTGGTCAGACCACCAATTTCCCCTCCTCCCTATAGCAGGGGTCTCAGTCTCAGTCCTTGGGAGGAGGGTTCTCATTCTTTCTTTGTCACAGTGGTAACGAGGCAGATGAGGGGTCTTCAGTGAAGGACCGCGAGAGTCACCCCAAAAGTTCATTGGGCTTAAGAACGGAGATTAGAAGCAGGCCGCGCATCAGGCTGTCCCGTGCTGGCTCCATGTCAGGTCTTTGCCAAGTCCTTGCCAAGTCCTTGCCAAGTTCTTACCAGGCCTTGTTGGGAACAGCCAGCATGACGGTTCAGTGGTCCCACCTGTGCTGTGTCCTGTTCTAAGCCGGAACTACAGTGGGGGAAGGGATTCTTTCTTGTGGCAATCGGAAGGCAGAATGGAAAATGAGGGGCTTCTGACGGGCTCTTACAGCCTCGCATTCACACACATTCATCCCCCCTTTATTCGCCCTGTAATGCAAAGGATCTCCCAGTTGCCGAGCCGTGGGGGCTTTTAGCCGCTCGGCACGAAGCTCGGGTAGCTGGTACATCTGAGGGTGCACCAGAAGAACGGGAGGGACACTCGGGCTGCTGAAATCCTGCTCGTTGATTGAAGGGTCGCAGAAGGGGCAAACAGGGAGACAACGAAGCAGTAGAGAGGCAGATTCCGAGAGCCCCGAAGGGCGGGGTGAGGATTCTTTTACTGCGTAGGGGTAGGAGGGTTTAGCATTCGAGGGTACAATCGGGAGAAGGCTAAAGGGAGGGGAAATATAACATTAACCAGTGGGGAAAAGGGAAAGGAGTGTTCTTGGTGGAAGAACCGTGGAACAGAGAAGATTCTAGGCTAAGGGGCAGACTTGAACAACAACTGACAGGACAGGGGGAGGGTACAATTCTCTTCCGAAAGGGGGTGGAGAACTCATACAACTGCTGTTTCCCATGGCAACCCTAGACTGCCTTCCCCAACCCCTCCCCCTGCACCAGTGACAGCTTTTAACACTGAAGGGCAGTGCTATTGTATAACAAACACTTAACTCTTAGCCCAGCCGGGCTCGCTGGCTACTTTTGCAAGCTTTTTACCAACTAGCGATGCTTGTAAGCGGTGCTTGTAACTCCTAGCTTGTACCACGCTCCCACTAGCTGCGCTATCAGCTAGCGGCGTTCAAAGCAGCTCCTCAAACCGCGGCTTGTGCCCGCGCGCCCGCTGCGCTATCAGCTGGGCCGCGCCTAAAGCACCTTTGCAAGCCCCGACTGAAACGATACGCGGAAGAAATCAATAGACTCCATAACCTGGGGTAGTTATGAAGTGGGTACGTATGTCAGCGCCCGGCACAAGTGAGATAGCTCTCCAAAACTTGTGCCCCGAGCCTCAGTCTGACCCACACTTTTATTCTTAAAGACGTTCCATATGCAATACATTGCACAACTTTTTCATGCATATTCCACCCCTGGCCCCGCCTGTCCTCGCTTCTCGTGCGAAGTAAGTCCACGCCCTTCTGGGCATGCGTGGTTTGCTGTGGTGGTCGTACGGGGGTCCTGAGGCTGAAGATTGTGGTCTTCCTCATGATTGAACTTTTGAACTTTTCCTCTCTGCGCGTGCGCTTTTGGTCCTTTGGTGCTTATCTGAGTACGTCTGTCAGTCTTGATAGGCTTGGAGACAGAGGAGCTTCTTTATTTTAATTCAGAAGGAAAGGGTTCTTTCCTTCTTCTGGTATTGTTCTTCATGCAAGAAGCTTCAGAAATTTGCATTTTCCTTTGCCCTTTGTATTAGGCAGAGGTTTCTTAAGCAAAAGGTTGAAAATTCAACACATAACTCTACAAGCTAAATTAGAAATGCTTAATTCATTTTGTTAACCTAACTCTAAAAATCTCTATTTCACCTCGAGAGCTGTCACAGAGCAGAAAGCAGCTGAGATGCTGAAAAGCAGCAAAGCTGAACTGCCTGCCTCAGCTTCAGCAATGTGCAATTGACTGAAGGCGAAACACGAAGCAGCAGAGCAGCGGGCTTCTGTGCCCACTGAAGGCAATTGCAAGAATCCAGCAGCTGCTCCTTGCCAAGCACAGGCAGCTGCCTGTGTTCTTGCTTCTTGACCAACTCACAGTTGCCCTTCTTCTCAGCAGCTGCCACCGTGTTCTCTGCATCTCGGAGCCTCTGGGGAGCAACAAGAATTTCCAAGGTGGCATGCATGAAAACTAAAATAAAAACTCAGGAAGGTTGTCCTGGAACACCTCCCATTGGCATGCCAAGAGTGAATTCAAGAGGCAGGAGAGCGGCAGCCACCGTCCTGCAGCTGTCTGCGAGCTTCGCACACAAGCCGGCTTCTTCGCGGCTTCGTTCTTCGCCTCTTGCAAGCTACCGCGATCTCCGGCTGCCGGAGGCGAAGAAGCGGCAACTTCGCGCACAGATGACTGGAGCGGCAGCGGTGCGCTCCGAAGCGCCGCTTTTGCCGAAAGACGCCGGGAAGCGGCACTTGCTTTCGGCCAGCTGCGGAGCTGCGTATTCTGCCTCTCGAGTCGCCTACATCTTAGCGAAAAGCTTTTCCGCTCCAGTTCTCAAGGAGAAAGTGTCCCAGCACTGCTCACTTAGCCCGACCTTGCCAGGAAATAAGATTTGCTGCACATTCCAAGGACACTGCATTTTCCTGGGCAAGCTGCAACCTGCTGGCAGATGGCCGTTCTCTCTGCCCACTCCTGCCCAGTTCTTGGTACTAGCGGGCACGTTGCAGCCTGGCGAAGGCAAGAAACCTCTGAAACGATACGCGGAAGAAATCAATAGACTCCATAACCTGGGGTAGTTATGAAGTGGGTACGTATGTCAGCGCCCGGCACAAGTGAGATAGCTCTCCAAAACTTGTGCCCCGAGCCTCAGTCTGACCCACACTTTTATTCTTAAAGACGTTCCATATGCAATACATTGCACAACATTTTCATGCATATTCCACCCCTGGCCCCGCCTGTCCTCGCTTCTCATGCGAAGTAAGTCCACGCCCTTCTGGGCATGCGTGGTTTGCTGTGGTGGTCGTACGGGGGTCTCTTGGTGGTCCTGAGGCTGAAGATTGTGGTCTTCCTCATGATTGAACTTTTGAACTTTTCCTCTCTGCGCGTGCGCTTTTGGTCCTTTGGTGCTTATCTGAGTACGTCTGTCAGTCTTGATAGGCTTGGAGACAGAGGAGCTTCTTTATCTGGGTTCTTTCCTTCTTCTGGTATTGTTCTCTATGCAAGAAGCTTCAGAAATTTGCATTTTCCTATGCCCTTTGTACTAGGCAGAGGTTTCTTAAGTAAAAGGTTGAAAATTCAACAGATAACTCTACAAGCTAAATTAGAAATGCTTCATTCATTTTGTTAACCTAACTCTAAAAATCTCTGCTTCAGTCCCCCCTTTTCTTAAAATAGATTAAATTCTTTTACTACAGGGGTCTTGATTTAAATTCTGATCTACTATCATGACCGTCCTCTTTCAGTAAGATTCTATGAGTTGTAGAGAGTGATGTCAGACTGGCCATGTGTTTTAACATCCTCGAATTCTACATGAGTGTTAAAGTAGACATCATTAAACTTACAGTAACTAAAATTAATAGGATTATAATTGGGTGACATAAAGTCTTCTAAACAGTGTATTTCACTAGTTATGACTTGTGTTTATTAGCTAGTGATTGGTGCTGGATACACCAAGTTAAGAGACTTAACATACAGGAGGTTAGTGACATGTCTTGGGTAGACATTCTCTTTCGCACCCCATATGGTTTTTCATAAAGCAATTCAAAGTGGTTTAGCTTTTCTTTACTCTTGGGTTTGGTTCGGATCTGCAGTAGTGCTAATGGGAGGGATTGAGTCCATGACAAATTAGCTTCTTGTCCCAATTGTACAATTTGTTGTTTGATCAAATGATTCATTTTTTTTACCTGACCACTTGATTGTGGGTTATATGGGGTGCGAAGTTCTCAGTCTATGTTCAAGTATTGGCTAACTTGTTGCACGAATTTTACAATAAAATGTGGTCCTCTATTTGAGGAGACTGTGGCCAGGACTCTAAAGCGTGGTATGTTTTCTTGTACCAATACCTTAGTTACTTCTTGAGCTTTAGAAGTCCTGGTGGGGAATGCTTCTGGCCATCCTGAAAAGGTATCTGTTAGCACCAGGAAAAACTTATACCCCCCTTTTCTTGGCAATTCTGTACAATCAATCTGCCATTGCTGCTCCGGCCCATGACCCTTCCTAATCTGGCTAAGCTTTGGTTTGGGAGTATTTTTGGGGTTGGTCTGGAGGCAAAGGTCACATTGTCGAGTTGTAAATGTCTAGTTATGCTAGAGCATCAATACCCCAATGGTTTTCTGGTGTTCTTCCTTTATTAGGGACCATCATAAATAGGAGGGTAGAACTAATTTTCCTTCTATGGTGGCCCATCCCTCTTGGTTATAGTCTCCTTTTTGCTCATAGATTAATTTTTTTTCTGGTTTGTTGTATCTTGGCTTACCTTTAGGGGAAATTTGCCCGTCTTGCTGCTTCTTTTGCTTCCCTATCTGCCAGCTCGTTTCCTTCTTCCAATTCGGAGTTGATCTTCTGATGTGCCTTAATGTGCATGATCGCTACTTTCTCTGGCAACTGGACTGCTGCTAGAAGTGGCAGTACTTCTGATGCATCTTTAATATTTTTCCCTTGAGACTTCAGCAGTCCTCTCTCTTTCTAAATGGCTCTGTGAGCATGCACTACTCCAAATGCATACTTCGAGTCCGTGTATATGTTTATTTCTTTCCCTCTTGCCAATTCTAGGGCCCGAGTTAGAGCAATTATCTCGGCCTTCTGTGCAGAGGTATTTGTTGGCAGGGGCCCAGATGATATTACTTCCTTGCACGTTGGAACTGCCTAGCCGGCGTGCCGTTTTCCACTGATGATATAACTGCTTCCATCAGTAAAGGAGACTTCTGCATTCTCGAGAGGGGTGTCCTTCGAGTCAGGGCAGCTGGAGTAGGTGGCTTCAATGGTCTCCAGGCAGTCATGTTCCACTGGTTCCCCTTGGTTTCTACTGAGGAAGGAGGCTGGATTGACAATGTTAGCCACTACTATCTCTACATCATCTTGCTCCGCTATGATAGCTTGGTATCTCAGGAGCCGTTGTGGGGAAAGCCAATGCCCACCTTTTACCTCTAGCACTGCAGACACTGTGTGAGACACTAGCACAGTTCTTTTCTGGCCTAGGGTGAATTTGTGTGCCTCTTGGATGTTCAGGACGACTGCTGCAACAGCTCTGAGGCACCCAGGCCACCCTTTAGCTGCTGTATCCAATTGCTTAGAGAAGTAAGCCACTGCTCTCCGATATGGGCCCAGGTCCTGTGCTAGTATTCCTAAGGCGATTCCTTGCTTCTCATGGGAGAATAAAAGGAAAGGCTTACTCACGTCCGGCAATCTCAGGGCTGGAGCTGACATGAGGGCTTTTTTCAGCTGGTTGAAAGCTTGCGTAGCTTCCTTTGTCTCTTGGATGTTCCTGCTTTCAGTTGCAATCAGTTCATAGAAGGGCTTAACAAACAGTCCATAGTTATAGATCCATAACCTGCACCACCCTGTCATCCTCAGGAAAGTTCGTAGTTCCTTTACCGTCTGAGGTTTTGGGGTCTGGCATATTGCCTCCTTCCGGCTTTGGCCCAAGGTACGTTGTCTAGCACTGACTTCCTAACCCAGATAAGTTACTTTCTGTTTTACTACTTGGGCTTTTTTCTTTGATACTCGGTACCCTTGGAGCCCCAAAAAGTTCAAGAGGCTTATCGTCCAGGCCGTGCATGCTTCCCTTGTCCGTGTGGCTATCAGGATGTCATCTACGTACTCTAGCAACTTCCCTTCCTCTGGAGGGGCTTCTCAGGTCTCTAATTCTTTTGCAAGTTGTTCTCCAAACAAAGTGGGTGAGTTTTTGAATCCTTGTGGGAGTCTGGTCCATGTCAGTTGAGTTCTTGGCCCGCTCTTAGGATTTTCCCATTCAAATGCAAAAATTTTCTGGCTTCGTGGATAGGAAGGCAAAAGAAGGCATCTTTTAAATCTAAAACGGTAAACCAAGTTAGCTCGGGGGTTAAGCAAGTTAATAACGTGTAGGGATTGGCCACCACAGGATACAGATCCTCAGTGACCTTGTTTATGGCCCGCAGATCCTGTACTAACCGGTATGACCCATCAGGTTTACCAACTGGTAGGATAGGGGTATTAACACTTACATAACATAAGTTGGAACAAGGTATTATAGACAATATCATGGTCATCAATGGAAGCAATATTTGATGGAACTTTTTCAGTTCTGAGGGTTCGTAACTTGTGTTTGTCGGTGACAGCAGGGAAGCACAGTGAGGCTGCTTAACAGGGCAGGATGCATACATATACTTTCCTTCGTCTACATTCACTTAACTTTATTTTACTTACTCTTACACATAACAAAACAACCACAACAACAAGGTACCTTTTCTTTTTCAACACACCTATTACACTTGTAGGTGTCCCTGGCTAGTCCCAGTGTTCTTGGATACCCCTCAATCTAGCTGTGTGGTTCCCAACTCTAGATCCTGTCAGACTTCTCTTCAAACTGGCAAAATTTTTACTCAATCTTGGGTGCTCTCAACAACCCAGCAAACTTAATTCTGGGTGCTCTTGCAATGTTAATCCCTCAACCCAGCAGGTTTGACTTAACCCTGGATGCTCTTGGAACATTAATCCCTCAATCCAGCAGGTTTGAATCAACCCTGGATGCTCTTGGAACATTAATCCCTCAATCCAGCAGGTTTGAATCAACCCTGGATGCTCTTGGAATATTAATCCCTCAATCCAGCAGGTTTGATCTTGGATGTTCTCGGGCATTCTTATCCCTCAATCCAGCAGAATTTTTAGGGGCCCCTCCTACACATTTTACCTTTTATTTTTCCCCAATAGATTATGCCAAGAAAACCCTCTTTTTACCTTTTCATTAATTTTTTTTTCTAATTAATTACCTTTTACTCCCCCCCCCCCCCCCACTAAGGGGTCCCACTCTTTCTCTGAGACCCAGTCCCAGGGGGGTTCTCTCACTCTTTTTATTACTCGCTTCGTCTCTTTACTGGCCGCTTTTCTCGCGAAAAAGACGGAAACGCAGCATGGGAGACTGCCGCTCTCGCTTAGCAGGTCTGGGGTAACCAGCCCGCCTCTGTCACGATCCGCTTCTTGCGGGGTGTCGTGATGGTTCTTTTCACCCATCCCAAAAGTGCAACAAAGGCAAACAACAAGGGACTATCAGTTAATCACAACAAATGCACCTTTAGTAGGGGCCAAAACAGTAAACGCGATAGTGGGGATCTGAAAGGAGATAAAAGGTTAGAGAGAGAAGAGGGATATGGGAATAGCTACCAACACAGGCGAGATCCTCAGTGCTCCGGACGATGGGGATCCGTCTCTCTTGTCGGGGGAGTCTTCGAAGTTCTGGTCGACTCGGGGCTCCAATTATAGTCCACAGAGGAGAGGGGGGGGGAACAAGTGTAATAATGAAAGTCCATTGTAATCGCCCCGAGGGAACGGGTGAGTCCACAGAAACCACCAAAGCAAGACGAATCCAATGAAGAATAAGTCCATTTGAATCACTGAAGGGAAACAGGTCATGTCATTAGTGGTCAGACCACCAATTTCCCCTCCTCCCTATAGCAGGGGTCTCAGTCTCAGTCCTTGGGAGGAGGGTTCTCATTCTTTCTTTGTCACAGTGGTAACGAGGCAGATGAGGGGTCTTCAGTGAAGGACCGCGAGAGTCACCCCAAAAGTTCATTGGGCTTAAGAACGGAGATTAGAAGCAGGCCGCGCATCAGGCTGTCCCGTGCTGGCTCCATGTCAGGTCCTTGCCAACTCCTTGCCAAGTTCTTACCAGGCCTTGTTGGGAACAGCCAGCATGACGGTTCAGTGGTCCCACCTGTGCTGTGTCCTGTTCTAAGCCGGAACTACAGTGGGGGAAGGGATTCTTTCTTGTGGCAATCGGAAGGCAGAATGGAAAATGAGGGGCTTCTGACGGGCTCTTACACCACCCCGTGACTGACGATTGCCCTCGAAAGATCTTCATCAGCAGGATTCCATGGTGTCGTCGTGGAGTCTTCAGGACTCGTCAAGTGTTGGCAGCAGGTCCCAGGGAAAAGAGAAGAGGAAAAGGGAAAGAAAGAGAAAACGGGAAAACTAAAACAATCACAACATATTAGTAATCACAACAAATTATAATTAAACAATAAGCAAAATACAATTAGTAAATCAATAATAGTTATTTAAATAATAATCAATAGGAATCAATTAAACAATAAATTGATCAAATAATAAACCAGTATCATCAATATTAAACAGTAAAGTAATAAACCTAGTATAATCGATATTACTCAGTACAATTTTATAAACAATAAACAAAAATAATTAAAACAGCGATTAGAACAAATCATAAAAGAAAATGATGTAAAACATATCTTCTAACCTTATCATCTTCTTGTGTCTACTGTCCTGGGAACATCTCTAGTGTAAAGGATGTCGGCCAAGTGGTGTGCATTAATTATAGATGTTAATTTTGTTCATCGTTTCATCATTCTCCAATTTACAATAAGCAAGATTACTGATAAAACAAAACCAATCATAACTAAAATCAGAAGAACAACAATGGGATGACACAATTTCTTCAGGATACCGGTGGCGGTGGGTGACCACCCGAAAAGGGTATCCCACCACTTGTGCTCGGCATCACTTTTCACCCTTTCTACAACACGATGTATTTCTTGCACATGATGATGAACAGTTACCAGAGTTTTCTGTCCATTCCCCTTGATTTTTCCTAGGATCTCTATTAGATCTTGATGAAGTAATAATTGCTTTACCAGAGAAAGGTTCATCCCAATGGCAGTAGGCAGTAGCTTGTGAATCAACGTGAGATTGGATTCTAAAAGTTCATGTGAAGTAACTGGAGCTACAAAAGAAAAATCACATCCTGCAATTTTAGTAAAGTTGCAAGCACAAAAATTGGAATGATTTTTAGTAGCTACTACTGTACTTTCTATAAACACAGTATCCCAAGCGGTTCTGAAGCAGGCACACCCATTGTCTGTAGATACAAGGACTGTTTCAGAAGTCTCGTTAGGATGAATATCAAAATGACAGCTATTTTGTTCTGTCTCCAGACAAATATCTTGAGCTACAATTGCATTACCTTCACAGATAAACCCTAGTTGTTCTCAGATGGTACAGGACTCTAAATTGACAGTTTGCCATTTGTCATCAATTTGACGGGCCCATTCTCTATGTTCAGAAGGATAGAAAGTGGGTCCATCATGATTTAATCCTAGTGCAATGATAGGGAATATCAAATGCACCCAGGCATTTCTTATGGTCAACGCAAATGCTGTGGCTGTGTTTGTGTTAGGGTCATAGGTAAAATTCACTAAATTCCACCAGGGTTGGAAATCTCTTTCAAAGTCAGTGGCACTGTCCCAGACTATTTTCCTAATTTCAGTGGGAAAAGTGCCTTCTTCACCTTCTCTTATAATTGAGGCAGCAACTGACTGCATCCATCATTGAGCCTGGATACGGCTAAGAGCTAAGGAAACGTTGCTTTGTGTGGCATTAAGTGCATCAATGATCAATTTGCTATTATTTACATTTATCTTTTCCCAATTTGCTAGAATGTTTGATAGCAACCACTGATGTGTTCCCAAGGCTGATAAGGACGATTGCAGTGGTTGTTGTATTTTGGTTAAATCTTTAGTTGTGGAAGCCAATTTATTCATTCATACTTCTGAATCAATACTATTTAGGATTCCCAATCCTGTTCCCACAAGACCAGTTATGTCTCTTGGCAGCCGGTTTTTAGGAGGCTTCCACTGTCGCAGCCAGGTTGTCCAAGCCTGAAAAGAGGTCTGCAAAAAGGGTGAACAAGCTGGTTGTATTTCTCAGATATTGTTTTGCATCAGCAATTTGACTTGTTTAAGAGACCATAACAGATTAAACAATATTTGTTGTTGGCCAGTTTTCCTGATTCTACATGGTCCAATTTCAAAAATTTTCGGGCTAAGTGTAACCAGTGGTTGGGTGGTAGGTGTCACAACATTAACATCAAGTCCTACTCCAGTATTTGAATCAATACTTTCAACTTAAAAAACAAAAACAAAAACAAAACAAAACAAAAAAAAAAGTGCTTCAGTATTTTTGGACCAAAACCAAACTACTTCTACAGTTTGTGTTCATGTGAAATTGTGCCAACAATCCTGTATGCTTGGCTGCGTACAAACCTTTTTGTGCTTCAAGAGATCCTTTCACTTTTTCTGCATGCTACCACAATTAGTTCAGACCACGGTCACTCAGCTGCTTTCTGGCCATGGGGTTGCGGTAGGATGCAGAAAAGTATTACCAGTTTTATCATGGATTAGGTGGTCTTCATGTCCCTCGGAGTTCTTCTGAAAAAGTAAACACAACAGAATTCTGCCGCCGAGAGGCAGAAAAGTTAGAATGATGGAATTATCCAGCATGTATTTGTCCAATGCTCTTTCCCTAGAGCACCAGAGGATTCCCATGCATATTTCTTCAGAGGGGGTTTTAGCACAAGTGCTACTAGTCCTATAGTAAGAGAGGTCCACCAGAACAGGTTGGCCAGGGTCATGAGCTGGATTATTAGGATCATTTGGTACAGAGCATAGGAGTCAGTGTAGATGCAGACCAAAGAGGAATTCTGTGCTTCTCGTTGAAAAACACTCCAGACAGCTATCAGCTCCCCACTGTGTGTACTACCTTCTCCCTCTGTAATCATTTGCTCACCAGAGGAAAAGTGGAGGGCTTCTGCCCTAGATTTCCATCCTTTTCCTTCCCCTTTAGCAAAAGCATCAGTAAACCAAGAGTTTGCTGATTGTTCGGGGCAGAAAGGAGGGGTTACTTTGATTACAGAGGCAGGTTTGTCCAAGCTCTCCGTTTCTTGGATTGCTAAAGTTTTTACAGCTCCTTCTGTCATTGAGAAGAAGTTACAGTAATGTTCAACCTGAGCATACCACTTTCTCACTGAGGCCCTCTGGGCCACCCCGTCAGGAGGGGGACTCCCACTAGTGACTGTCTTAATAACCTTGAAGGGGCCTCTCAATACAATTGGTTGTTTTTGTGCAATTTTTTCTACTTCTAGGAAAGCTAAGATAACCATCAACAATCCTTTTTCCCAGGTAGTGTATCTTTTCTCAGCATCTTTGGAACCACGGGAATCAAAACCAACAGGTCTTGTCGGAGCCTCAGGACCCCGCTGCCATATGTGTACTGACAGCCCTGAGGAGGCAAATGCCCATTCCACCTGGAAAGGATCTGTAGGATGGATAGGGCCCAGTGCTTGATGAGCTGTTGCTTCAAAAATCAGCAATTGCAATGCTGACTCCTGAGAAAGACTCCAATCCCATTTCACCCCTTTCCTCAACAAGTCATAAAGGGGAACAAATGGGTCGTTCCAGTGACTAGGAAATCTGTCTGGTCTTTCTACAGGAGATACAGCTGCTATCGTTTTTGGAAGGAGAATTGCTGTCGGTTTGAGTGATTCTGGAAGCCCACAAATTCAAGGGGTCATTATCTTGGGCTTCACAGGTAATTGCATCAGGGATTCAAAGCCAGGAATTCATTTCTTTTTGTGAGTCATTTGCAGGCAAGCAGCTTTGTGCACATTTTCCAAGAGCTGGTCGGGGGTACTAATTCTAGCTATGGGATCTCCCCTTTCCAAGGGGCTTGTTCCCCCGGCCCAAAAAGCTGCACGCTGTGTCAGGGACCATGTGTCACCTTTCTCTCCCGTTGTTAAGAAGACACCATGTCCCCAATACCCACTGGCTTCCTGTTCAGTGAATTGAATTTGATCACCACCAGTGAGGGACACCCGGAAAACATATTCTGTTTCTGATTCATGTGGAGGCTGTCCGTATTCCCTTTTAAGCTTAGCTAGCTCGGTGGCCGTGTTTAGTTGTGATGGTATGCGTTTGGTTGTGATGTGAGGTTCCAGATCATCATCACTGAGATAGTTCTACTCTGTTTTAATCAAGGGTCTCAAGTGATGGCAGCAATGTTCCCCACAATTACTTGCTGCTTCAAGTTCTTGATGAGGATAGATTTGTTTAATGTGAGGAGTTTCCTTCTCCTCAAGCTCTGTAGAGGAATCAGCATGATGTGATTTGTTAATATGTTCCTCTGTTAAGGCAGCTCGCAATGCATAGATCACATTTTTTTGCTTCATAGAACTGTTTTTGCAAAATTTCAACTAGATTTTGAAGGGAGTCTATTATAGCATGTTCCTCACTTCTTCGCTCGAAGCCATTTTCTATAGCTGCCATAAGACAAGCTCCCAAAACTGAGCAGAAGATAGTTTTATTTTTGCCCAGTTTGAATTTTGTTTCATGTTGTAATGAACACACTCTATCAATAACATTTTCTAAGTTCAACCAATTACTCTGTGCCCATTTTTCTCCTTCTGTAGAAGGTTTGGCATTGTGTTTGGCTAGTAGTGCATAAAATTCAGCTTTAATTTCAAGGCTAAGATTGTCACTCATTTTGTGAAGGGACCAAAACCACGACAGGGAGCTACAAACTTAAGTTCCACAAAACTACACAGCCCTCGCTGTGTCGCCCTTCGCTTCCCTGGCTGGGTGAAAGGACAATCATCTGCCTGGGAGGCTCTGCTTAGTTGCTTCAAGTTGTCCCTTCCTTCCCAGACCACATACACACAACAACAACAAAACAACAGTGTCCCGCCCTTTGCACTAAGGGATCCTTTATGAATTGCCAAAGACAGTATGGGTGCCTTTTCAGCTGCAACCCTTCTGTCTAGACAGAAATCCTGTCCGTGACGCCAATTTTAATGTCACGATCCGTTTCTTGCGGGGTGTCGTGATGGTTCTTTTCACCCATCCCAAAAGTGCAACAAAGGCAAACAACAAGGGACTATCAGTTAATCACAACAAATGCACCTTTAGTAGGGGCCAAAACAGTAAACGCGATAGTGGGGATCTGAAAGGAGATAAAAGGTTAGAGAGAGAAGAGGGATATGGGAATAGCTACCAACACAGGCGAGATCCTCAGTGCTCCGGACGATGGGGATCCGTCTGTCGTGTCGGGGGAGTCTTCGAAGTTCTGGTCGACTCGGGGCTCCAATTATAGTCCACAGAGGAGAGAGGGGGGGAACAAGTGTAATAATGAAAGTCCATTGTAATCGCCCCGAGGGAACGGGTGAGTCCACAGAAACCACCAAAGCAAGACGAATCCAATGAAGAATAAGTCCATTTGAATCACTGAAGGGAAACAGGTCATGTCATTAGTGGTCAGACCACCAATTTCCCCTCCTCCCTATAGCAGGGGTCTCAGTCTCAGTCCTTGGGAGGAGGGTTCTCATTCTTTCTTTGTCACAGTGGTAACGAGGCAGATGAGGGGTCTTCAGTGAAGGACCGCGAGAGTCACCCCAAAAGTTCATTGGGCTTAAGAACGGAGATTAGAAGCAGGCCGCGCATCAGGCTGTCCCGTGCTGGCTCCATGTCAGGTCTTTGCCAAGTCCTTGCCAACTCCTTGCCAAGTTCTTACCAGGCCTTGTTGGGAACAGCCAGCATGACGGTTCAGTGGTCCCACCTGTGCTGTGTCCTGTTCTAAGCCGGAACTACAGTGGGGGAAGGGATTCTTTCTTGTGGCAATCGGAAGGCAGAATGGAAAATGAGGGGCTTCTGACGGGCTCTTACAGCCTCGCATTCACACACATTCATCCCCCCTTTATTCGCCCTGTAATGCAAAGGATCTCCCAGTTGCCGAGCCGTGGGGGCTTTTAGCCGCTCGGCACGAAGCTCGGGTAGCTGGTACATCTGAGGGTGCACCAGAAGAACGGGAGGGACACTCGGGCTGCTGAAATCCTGCTCGTTGATTGAAGGGTCGCAGAAGGGGCAAACAGGGAGACAACGAAGCAGTAGAGAGGCAGATTCCGAGAGCCCCGAAGGGCGGGGTGAGGATTCTTTTACTGCGTAGGGGTAGGAGGGTTTAGCATTCGAGGGTACAATCGGGAGAAGGCTAAAGGGAGGGGAAATATAACATTAACCAGTGGGGAAAAGGGAAAGGAGTGTTCTTGGTGGAAGAACCGTGGAACAGAGAAGATTCTAGGCTAAGGGGCAGACTTGAACAACAACTGACAGGACAGGGGGAGGGTACAATTCTCTTCCGAAAGGGGGTGGAGAACTCATACAACTGCTGTTTCCCATGGCAACCCTAGACTGCCTTCCCCAACCCCTCCCCCTGCACCAGTGACAGCTTTTAACACTGAAGGGCAGTGCTATTGTATAACAAACACTTAACTCTTAGCCCAGCCGGGCTCGCTGGCTACTTTTGCAAGCTTTTTACCAACTAGCGATGCTTGTAAGCGGTGCTTGTAACTCCTAGCTTGTACCACGCTCCCACTAGCTGCGCTATCAGCTAGCGGCGTTCAAAGCAGCTCCTCAAACCGCGGCTTGTGCCCGCGCGCCCGCTGCGCTATCAGCTGGGCCGCGCCTAAAGCACCTTTGCAAGCCCCGACTGAAACGATACGCGGAAGAAATCAATAGACTCCATAACCTGGGGTAGTTATGAAGTGGGTACGTATGTCAGCGCCCGGCACAAGTGAGATAGCTCTCCAAAACTTGTGCCCCGAGCCTCAGTCTGACCCACACTTTTATTCTTAAAGACGTTCCATATGCAATACATTGCACAACTTTTTCATGCATATTCCACCCCTGGCCCCGCCTGTCCTCGCTTCTCGTGCGAAGTAAGTCCACGCCCTTCTGGGCATGCGTGGTTTGCTGTGGTGGTCGTACGGGGGTCCTGAGGCTGAAGATTGTGGTCTTCCTCATGATTGAACTTTTGAACTTTTCCTCTCTGCGCGTGCGCTTTTGGTCCTTTGGTGCTTATCTGAGTACGTCTGTCAGTCTTGATAGGCTTGGAGACAGAGGAGCTTCTTTATTTTAATTCAGAAGGAAAGGGTTCTTTCCTTCTTCTGGTATTGTTCTTCATGCAAGAAGCTTCAGAAATTTGCATTTTCCTTTGCCCTTTGTATTAGGCAGAGGTTTCTTAAGCAAAAGGTTGAAAATTCAACACATAACTCTACAAGCTAAATTAGAAATGCTTAATTCATTTTGTTAACCTAACTCTAAAAATCTCTATTTCACCTCGAGAGCTGTCACAGAGCAGAAAGCAGCTGAGATGCTGAAAAGCAGCAAAGCTGAACTGCCTGCCTCAGCTTCAGCAATGTGCAATTGACTGAAGGCGAAACACGAAGCAGCAGAGCAGCGGGCTTCTGTGCCCACTGAAGGCAATTGCAAGAATCCAGCAGCTGCTCCTTGCCAAGCACAGGCAGCTGCCTGTGTTCTTGCTTCTTGACCAACTCACAGTTGCCCTTCTTCTCAGCAGCTGCCACCGTGTTCTCTGCATCTCGGAGCCTCTGGGGAGCAACAAGAATTTCCAAGGTGGGATGCATGAAAACTAAAATAAAAACTCAGGAAGGTTGTCCTGGAACACCTCCCATTGGCATGCCAAGAGTGAATTCAAGAGGCAGGAGAGCGGCAGCCACCGTCCTGCAGCTGTCTGCGAGCTTCGCACACAAGCCGGCTTCTTCGCGGCTTCGTTCTTCGCCTCTTGCAAGCTACCGCGATCTCCGGCTGCCGGAGGCGAAGAAGCGGCAACTTCGCGCACAGATGACTGGAGCGGCAGCGGTGCGCTCCGAAGCGCCGCTTTTGCCGAAAGACGCCGGGAAGCGGCACTTGCTTTCGGCCAGCTGCGGAGCTGCGTATTCTGCCTCTCGAGTCGCCTACATCTTAGCGAAAAGCTTTTCCGCTCCAGTTCTCAAGGAGAAAGTGTCCCAGCACTGCTCACTTAGCCCGACCTTGCCAGGAAATAAGATTTGCTGCACATTCCAAGGACACTGCATTTTCCTGGGCAAGCTGCAACCTGCTGGCAGATGGCCGTTCTCTCTGCCCACTCCTGCCCAGTTCTTGGTACTAGCGGGCACGTTGCAGCCTGGCGAAGGCAAGAAACCTCTGAAACGATACGCGGAAGAAATCAATAGACTCCATAACCTGGGGTAGTTATGAAGTGGGTACGTATGTCAGCGCCCGGCACAAGTGAGATAGCTCTCCAAAACTTGTGCCCCGAGCCTCAGTCTGACCCACACTTTTATTCTTAAAGACGTTCCATATGCAATACATTGCACAACATTTTCATGCATATTCCACCCCTGGCCCCGCCTGTCCTCGCTTCTCATGCGAAGTAAGTCCACGCCCTTCTGGGCATGCGTGGTTTGCTGTGGTGGTCGTACGGGGGTCTCTTGGTGGTCCTGAGGCTGAAGATTGTGGTCTTCCTCATGATTGAACTTTTGAACTTTTCCTCTCTGCGCGTGCGCTTTTGGTCCTTTGGTGCTTATCTGAGTACGTCTGTCAGTCTTGATAGGCTTGGAGACAGAGGAGCTTCTTTATCTGGGTTCTTTCCTTCTTCTGGTATTGTTCTCTATGCAAGAAGCTTCAGAAATTTGCATTTTCCTATGCCCTTTGTACTAGGCAGAGGTTTCTTAAGTAAAAGGTTGAAAATTCAACAGATAACTCTACAAGCTAAATTAGAAATGCTTCATTCATTTTGTTAACCTAACTCTAAAAATCTCTGCTTCAGTCCCCCCTTTTCTTAAAATAGATTAAATTCTTTTACTACAGGGGTCTTGATTTAAATTCTGATCTACTATCATGACCGTCCTCTTTCAGTAAGATTCTATGAGTTGTAGAGAGTGATGTCAGACTGGCCATGTGTTTTAACATCCTCGAATTCTACATGAGTGTTAAAGTAGACATCATTAAACTTACAGTAACTAAAATTAATAGGATTATAATTGGGTGACATAAAGTCTTCTAAACAGTGTATTTCACTAGTTATGACTTGTGTTTATTAGCTAGTGATTGGTGCTGGATACACCAAGTTAAGAGACTTAACATACAGGAGGTTAGTGACATGTCTTGGGTAGACATTCTCTTTCGCACCCCATATGGTTTTTCATAAAGCAATTCAAAGTGGTTTAGCTTTTCTTTACTCTTGGGTTTGGTTCGGATCTGCAGTAGTGCTAATGGGAGGGATTGAGTCCATGACAAATTAGCTTCTTGTCCCAATTGTACAATTTGTTGTTTGATCAAATGATTCATTTTTTTTACCTGACCACTTGATTGTGGGTTATATGGGGTGCGAAGTTCTCAGTCTATGTTCAAGTATTGGCTAACTTGTTGCACGAATTTTACAATAAAATGTGGTCCTCTATTTGAGGAGACTGTGGCCAGGACTCTAAAGCGTGGTATGTTTTCTTGTACCAATACCTTAGTTACTTCTTGAGCTTTAGAAGTCCTGGTGGGGAATGCTTCTGGCCATCCTGAAAAGGTATCTGTTAGCACCAGGAAAAACTTATACCCCCCTTTTCTTGGCAATTCTGTACAATCAATCTGCCATTGCTGCTCCGGCCCATGACCCTTCCTAATCTGGCTAAGCTTTGGTTTGGGAGTATTTTTGGGGTTGGTCTGGAGGCAAAGGTCACATTGTCGAGTTGTAAATGTCTAGTTATGCTAGAGCATCAATACCCCAATGGTTTTCTGGTGTTCTTCCTTTATTAGGGACCATCATAAATAGGAGGGTAGAACTAATTTTCCTTCTATGGTGGCCCATCCCTCTTGGTTATAGTCTCCTTTTTGCTCATAGATTAATTTTTTTTCTGGTTTGTTGTATCTTGGCTTACCTTTAGGGGAAATTTGCCCGTCTTGCTGCTTCTTTTGCTTCCCTATCTGCCAGCTCGTTTCCTTCTTCCAATTCGGAGTTGATCTTCTGATGTGCCTTAATGTGCATGATCGCTACTTTCTCTGGCAACTGGACTGCTGCTAGAAGTGGCAGTACTTCTGATGCATCTTTAATATTTTTCCCTTGAGACTTCAGCAGTCCTCTCTCTTTCTAAATGGCTCTGTGAGCATGCACTACTCCAAATGCATACTTCGAGTCCGTGTATATGTTTATTTCTTTCCCTCTTGCCAATTCTAGGGCCCGAGTTAGAGCAATTATCTCGGCCTTCTGTGCAGAGGTATTTGTTGGCAGGGGCCCAGATGATATTACTTCCTTGCACGTTGGAACTGCCTAGCCGGCGTGCCGTTTTCCACTGATGATATAACTGCTTCCATCAGTAAAGGAGACTTCTGCATTCTCGAGAGGGGTGTCCTTCGAGTCAGGGCAGCTGGAGTAGGTGGCTTCAATGGTCTCCAGGCAGTCATGTTCCACTGGTTCCCCTTGGTTTCTACTGAGGAAGGAGGCTGGATTGACAATGTTAGCCACTACTATCTCTACATCATCTTGCTCCGCTATGATAGCTTGGTATCTCAGGAGCCGTTGTGGGGAAAGCCAATGCCCACCTTTTACCTCTAGCACTGCAGACACTGTGTGAGACACTAGCACAGTTCTTTTCTGGCCTAGGGTGAATTTGTGTGCCTCTTGGATGTTCAGGACGACTGCTGCAACAGCTCTGAGGCACCCAGGCCACCCTTTAGCTGCTGTATCCAATTGCTTAGAGAAGTAAGCCACTGCTCTCCGATATGGGCCCAGGTCCTGTGCTAGTATTCCTAAGGCGATTCCTTGCTTCTCATGGGAGAATAAAAGGAAAGGCTTACTCACGTCCGGCAATCTCAGGGCTGGAGCTGACATGAGGGCTTTTTTCAGCTGGTTGAAAGCTTGCGTAGCTTCCTTTGTCTCTTGGATGTTCCTGCTTTCAGTTGCAATCAGTTCATAGAAGGGCTTAACAAACAGTCCATAGTTATAGATCCATAACCTGCACCACCCTGTCATCCTCAGGAAAGTTCGTAGTTCCTTTACCGTCTGAGGTTTTGGGGTCTGGCATATTGCCTCCTTCCGGCTTTGGCCCAAGGTACGTTGTCTAGCACTGACTTCCTAACCCAGATAAGTTACTTTCTGTTTTACTACTTGGGCTTTTTTCTTTGATACTCGGTACCCTTGGAGCCCCAAAAAGTTCAAGAGGCTTATCGTCCAGGCCGTGCATGCTTCCCTTGTCCGTGTGGCTATCAGGATGTCATCTACGTACTCTAGCAACTTCCCTTCCTCTGGAGGGGCTTCTCAGGTCTCTAATTCTTTTGCAAGTTGTTCTCCAAACAAAGTGGGTGAGTTTTTGAATCCTTGTGGGAGTCTGGTCCATGTCAGTTGAGTTCTTGGCCCGCTCTTAGGATTTTCCCATTCAAATGCAAAAATTTTCTGGCTTCGTGGATAGGAAGGCAAAAGAAGGCATCTTTTAAATCTAAAACGGTAAACCAAGTTAGCTCGGGGGTTAAGCAAGTTAATAACGTGTAGGGATTGGCCACCACAGGATACAGATCCTCAGTGACCTTGTTTATGGCCCGCAGATCCTGTACTAACCGGTATGACCCATCAGGTTTACCAACTGGTAGGATAGGGGTATTAACACTTACATAACATAAGTTGGAACAAGGTATTATAGACAATATCATGGTCATCAATGGAAGCAATATTTGATGGAACTTTTTCAGTTCTGAGGGTTCGTAACTTGTGTTTGTCGGTGACAGCAGGGAAGCACAGTGAGGCTGCTTAACAGGGCAGGATGCATACATATACTTTCCTTCGTCTACATTCACTTAACTTTATTTTACTTACTCTTACACATAACAAAACAACCACAACAACAAGGTACCTTTTCTTTTTCAACACACCTATTACACTTGTAGGTGTCCCTGGCTAGTCCCAGTGTTCTTGGATACCCCTCAATCTAGCTGTGTGGTTCCCAACTCTAGATCCTGTCAGACTTCTCTTCAAACTGGCAAAATTTTTACTCAATCTTGGGTGCTCTCAACAACCCAGCAAACTTAATTCTGGGTGCTCTTGCAATGTTAATCCCTCAACCCAGCAGGTTTGACTTAACCCTGGATGCTCTTGGAACATTAATCCCTCAATCCAGCAGGTTTGAATCAACCCTGGATGCTCTTGGAACATTAATCCCTCAATCCAGCAGGTTTGAATCAACCCTGGATGCTCTTGGAATATTAATCCCTCAATCCAGCAGGTTTGATCTTGGATGTTCTCGGGCATTCTTATCCCTCAATCCAGCAGAATTTTTAGGGGCCCCTCCTACACATTTTACCTTTTATTTTTCCCCAATAGATTATGCCAAGAAAACCCTCTTTTTACCTTTTCATTAATTTTTTTTTCTAATTAATTACCTTTTACTCCCCCCCCCCCCCCACTAAGGGGTCCCACTCTTTCTCTGAGACCCAGTCCCAGGGGGGTTCTCTCACTCTTTTTATTACTCGCTTCGTCTCTTTACTGGCCGCTTTTCTCGCGAAAAAGACGGAAACGCAGCATGGGAGACTGCCGCTCTCGCTTAGCAGGTCTGGGGTAACCAGCCCGCCTCTGTCACGATCCGCTTCTTGCGGGGTGTCGTGATGGTTCTTTTCACCCATCCCAAAAGTGCAACAAAGGCAAACAACAAGGGACTATCAGTTAATCACAACAAATGCACCTTTAGTAGGGGCCAAAACAGTAAACGCGATAGTGGGGATCTGAAAGGAGATAAAAGGTTAGAGAGAGAAGAGGGATATGGGAATAGCTACCAACACAGGCGAGATCCTCAGTGCTCCGGACGATGGGGATCCGTCTCTCTTGTCGGGGGAGTCTTCGAAGTTCTGGTCGACTCGGGGCTCCAATTATAGTCCACAGAGGAGAGGGGGGGGGAACAAGTGTAATAATGAAAGTCCATTGTAATCGCCCCGAGGGAACGGGTGAGTCCACAGAAACCACCAAAGCAAGACGAATCCAATGAAGAATAAGTCCATTTGAATCACTGAAGGGAAACAGGTCATGTCATTAGTGGTCAGACCACCAATTTCCCCTCCTCCCTATAGCAGGGGTCTCAGTCTCAGTCCTTGGGAGGAGGGTTCTCATTCTTTCTTTGTCACAGTGGTAACGAGGCAGATGAGGGGTCTTCAGTGAAGGACCGCGAGAGTCACCCCAAAAGTTCATTGGGCTTAAGAACGGAGATTAGAAGCAGGCCGCGCATCAGGCTGTCCCGTGCTGGCTCCATGTCAGGTCCTTGCCAACTCCTTGCCAAGTTCTTACCAGGCCTTGTTGGGAACAGCCAGCATGACGGTTCAGTGGTCCCACCTGTGCTGTGTCCTGTTCTAAGCCGGAACTACAGTGGGGGAAGGGATTCTTTCTTGTGGCAATCGGAAGGCAGAATGGAAAATGAGGGGCTTCTGACGGGCTCTTACACCACCCCGTGACTGACGATTGCCCTCGAAAGATCTTCATCAGCAGGATTCCATGGTGTCGTCGTGGAGTCTTCAGGACTCGTCAAGTGTTGGCAGCAGGTCCCAGGGAAAAGAGAAGAGGAAAAGGGAAAGAAAGAGAAAACGGGAAAACTAAAACAATCACAACATATTAGTAATCACAACAAATTATAATTAAACAATAAGCAAAATACAATTAGTAAATCAATAATAGTTATTTAAATAATAATCAATAGGAATCAATTAAACAATAAATTGATCAAATAATAAACCAGTATCATCAATATTAAACAGTAAAGTAATAAACCTAGTATAATCGATATTACTCAGTACAATTTTATAAACAATAAACAAAAATAATTAAAACAGCGATTAGAACAAATCATAAAAGAAAATGATGTAAAACATATCTTCTAACCTTATCATCTTCTTGTGTCTACTGTCCTGGGAACATCTCTAGTGTAAAGGATGTCGGCCAAGTGGTGTGCATTAATTATAGATGTTAATTTTGTTCATCGTTTCATCATTCTCCAATTTACAATAAGCAAGATTACTGATAAAACAAAACCAATCATAACTAAAATCAGAAGAACAACAATGGGATGACACAATTTCTTCAGGATACCGGTGGCGGTGGGTGACCACCCGAAAAGGGTATCCCACCACTTGTGCTCGGCATCACTTTTCACCCTTTCTACAACACGATGTATTTCTTGCACATGATGATGAACAGTTACCAGAGTTTTCTGTCCATTCCCCTTGATTTTTCCTAGGATCTCTATTAGATCTTGATGAAGTAATAATTGCTTTACCAGAGAAAGGTTCATCCCAATGGCAGTAGGCAGTAGCTTGTGAATCAACGTGAGATTGGATTCTAAAAGTTCATGTGAAGTAACTGGAGCTACAAAAGAAAAATCACATCCTGCAATTTTAGTAAAGTTGCAAGCACAAAAATTGGAATGATTTTTAGTAGCTACTACTGTACTTTCTATAAACACAGTATCCCAAGCGGTTCTGAAGCAGGCACACCCATTGTCTGTAGATACAAGGACTGTTTCAGAAGTCTCGTTAGGATGAATATCAAAATGACAGCTATTTTGTTCTGTCTCCAGACAAATATCTTGAGCTACAATTGCATTACCTTCACAGATAAACCCTAGTTGTTCTCAGATGGTACAGGACTCTAAATTGACAGTTTGCCATTTGTCATCAATTTGACGGGCCCATTCTCTATGTTCAGAAGGATAGAAAGTGGGTCCATCATGATTTAATCCTAGTGCAATGATAGGGAATATCAAATGCACCGAGGCATTTCTTATGGTCAACGCAAATGCTGTGGCTGTGTTTGTGTTAGGGTCATAGGTAAAATTCACTAAATTCCACCAGGGTTGGAAATCTCTTTCAAAGTCAGTGGCACTGTCCCAGACTATTTTCCTAATTTCAGTGGGAAAAGTGCCTTCTTCACCTTCTCTTATAATTGAGGCAGCAACTGACTGCATCCATCATTGAGCCTGGATACGGCTAAGAGCTAAGGAAACGTTGCTTTGTGTGGCATTAAGTGCATCAATGATCAATTTGCTATTATTTACATTTATCTTTTCCCAATTTGCTAGAATGTTTGATAGCAACCACTGATGTGTTCCCAAGGCTGATAAGGACGATTGCAGTGGTTGTTGTATTTTGGTTAAATCTTTAGTTGTGGAAGCCAATTTATTCATTCATACTTCTGAATCAATACTATTTAGGATTCCCAATCCTGTTCCCACAAGACCAGTTATGTCTCTTGGCAGCCGGTTTTTAGGAGGCTTCCACTGTCGCAGCCAGGTTGTCCAAGCCTGAAAAGAGGTCTGCAAAAAGGGTGAACAAGCTGGTTGTATTTCTCAGATATTGTTTTGCATCAGCAATTTGACTTGTTTAAGAGACCATAACAGATTAAACAATATCTGTTGTTGGCCAGTTTTCCTGATTCTATATGGTCCAATTTCAAAAATTTTCGGGCTAAGTGTAACCAGTGGTTGGGTGGTAGGTGTCACAACATTAACATCAAGTCCTACTCCAGTATTTGAATCAATACTTTCAACTTAAAAAACAAAAACAAAAACAAAAACAAAACAAAACAAAAAAAAAAGTGCTTCAGTATTTTTGGACCAAAACCAAACTACTTCTACAGTTTGTGTTCATGTGAAATTGTGCCAACAATCCTGTATGCTTGGCTGCGTACAAACCTTTTTGTGCTTCAAGAGATCCTTTCACTTTTTCTGCATGCTACCACAATTAGTTCAGACCACGGTCACTCAGCTGCTTTCTGGCCATGGGGTTGCGGTAGGATGCAGAAAAGTATTACCAGTTTTATCATGGATTAGGTGGTCTTCATGTCCCTCGGAGTTCTTCTGAAAAAGTAAACACAACAGAATTCTGCCGCCGAGAGGCAGAAAAGTTAGAATGATGGAATTATCCAGCATGTATTTGTCCAATGCTCTTTCCCTAGAGCACCAGAGGATTCCCATGCATATTTCTTCAGAGGGGGTTTTAGCACAAGTGCTACTAGTCCTATAGTAAGAGAGGTCCACCAGAACAGGTTGGCCAGGGTCATGAGCTGGATTATTAGGATCATTTGGTACAGAGCATAGGAGTCAGTGTAGATGCAGACCAAAGAGGAATTCTGTGCTTCTCGTTGAAAAACACTCCAGACAGCTATCAGCTCCCCACTGTGTGTACTACCTTCTCCCTCTGTAATCATTTGCTCACCAGAGGAAAAGTGGAGGGCTTCTGCCCTAGATTTCCATCCTTTTCCTTCCCCTTTAGCAAAAGCATCAGTAAACCAAGAGTTTGCTGATTGTTCGGGGCAGAAAGGAGGGGTTACTTTGATTACAGAGGCAGGTTTGTCCAAGCTCTCCGTTTCTTGGATTGCTAAAGTTTTTACAGCTCCTTCTGTCATTGAGAAGAAGTTACAGTAATGTTCAACCTGAGCATACCACTTTCTCACTGAGGCCCTCTGGGCCACCCCGTCAGGAGGGGGACTCCCACTAGTGACTGTCTTAATAACCTTGAAGGGGCCTCTCAATACAATTGGTTGTTTTTGTGCAATTTTTTCTACTTCTAGGAAAGCTAAGATAACCATCAACAATCCTTTTTCCCAGGTAGTGTATCTTTTCTCAGCATCTTTGGAACCACGGGAATCAAAACCAACAGGTCTTGTCGGAGCCTCAGGACCCCGCTGCCATATGTGTACTGACAGCCCTGAGGAGGCAAATGCCCATTCCACCTGGAAAGGATCTGTAGGATGGATAGGGCCCAGTGCTTGATGAGCCGTTGCTTCAAAAATCAGCAATTGCAATGCTGACTCCTGAGAAAGACTCCAATCCCATTTCACCCCTTTCCTCAACAAGTCATAAAGGGGAACAAATGGGTCGTTCCAGTGACTAGGAAATCTGTCTGGTCTTTCTACAGGAGATACAGCTGCTATCGTTTTTGGAAGGAGAATTGCTGTCGGTTTGAGTGATTCTGGAAGCCCACAAATTCAAGGGGTCATTATCTTGGGCTTCACAGGTAATTGCATCAGGGATTCAAAGCCAGGAATTCATTTCTTTTTGTGAGTCATTTGCAGGCAAGCAGCTTTGTGCACATTTTCCAAGAGCTGGTCGGGGGTACTAATTCTAGCTATGGGATCTCCCCTTTCCAAGGGGCTTGTTCCCCCGGCCCAAAAAGCTGCACGCTGTGTCAGGGACCATGTGTCACCTTTCTCTCCCGTTGTTAAGAAGACACCATGTCCCCAATACCCACTGGCTTCCTGTTCAGTGAATTGAATTTGATCACCACCAGTGAGGGACACCCGGAAAACATATTCTGTTTCTGATTCATGTGGAGGCTGTCCGTATTCCCTTTTAAGCTTAGCTAGCTCGGTGGCCGTGTTTAGTTGTGATGGTATGCGTTTGGTTGTGATGTGAGGTTCCAGATCATCATCACTGAGATAGTTCTACTCTGTTTTAATCAAGGGTCTCAAGTGATGGCAGCAATGTTCCCCACAATTACTTGCTGCTTCAAGTTCTTGATGAGGATAGATTTGTTTAATGTGAGGAGTTTCCTTCTCCTCAAGCTCTGTAGAGGAATCAGCATGATGTGATTTGTTAATATGTTCCTCTGTTAAGGCAGCTCGCAATGCATAGATCACATTTTTTTGCTTCATAGAACTGTTTTTGCAAAATTTCAACTAGATTTTGAAGGGAGTCTATTATAGCATGTTCCTCACTTCTTCGCTCGAAGCCATTTTCTATAGCTGCCATAAGACAAGCTCCCAAAACTGAGCAGAAGATAGTTTTATTTTTGCCCAGTTTGAATTTTGTTTCATGTTGTAATGAACACACTCTATCAATAACATTTTCTAAGTTCAACCAATTACTCTGTGCCCATTTTTCTCCTTCTGTAGAAGGTTTGGCATTGTGTTTGGCTAGTAGTGCATAAAATTCAGCTTTAATTTCAAGGCTAAGATTGTCACTCATTTTGTGAAGGGACCAAAACCACGACAGGGAGCTACAAACTTAAGTTCCACAAAACTACACAGCCCTCGCTGTGTCGCCCTTCGCTTCCCTGGCTGGGTGAAAGGACAATCATCTGCCTGGGAGGCTCTGCTTAGTTGCTTCAAGTTGTCCCTTCCTTCCCAGACCACATACACACAACAACAACAAAACAACAGTGTCCCGCCCTTTGCACTAAGGGATCCTTTATGAATTGCCAAAGACAGTATGGGTGCCTTTTCAGCTGCAACCCTTCTGTCTAGACAGAAATCCTGTCCGTGACGCCAATTTTAATGTCACGATCCGTTTCTTGCGGGGTGTCGTGATGGTTCTTTTCACCCATCCCAAAAGTGCAACAAAGGCAAACAACAAGGGACTATCAGTTAATCACAACAAATGCACCTTTAGTAGGGGCCAAAACAGTAAACGCGATAGTGGGGATCTGAAAGGAGATAAAAGGTTAGAGAGAGAACAGGGATATGGGAATAGCTACCAACACAGGCGAGATCCTCAGTGCTCCGGACGATGGGGATCCGTCTGTCGTGTCGGGGGAGTCTTCGAAGTTCTGGTCGACTCGGGGCTCCAATTATAGTCCACAGAGGAGAGAGGGGGGGAACAAGTGTAATAATGAAAGTCCATTGTAATCGCCCCGAGGGAACGGGTGAGTCCACAGAAACCACCAAAGCAAGACGAATCCAATGAAGAATAAGTCCATTTGAATCACTGAAGGGAAACAGGTCATGTCATTAGTGGTCAGACCACCAATTTCCCCTCCTCCCTATAGCAGGGGTCTCAGTCTCAGTCCTTGGGAGGAGGGTTCTCATTCTTTCTTTGTCACAGTGGTAACGAGGCAGATGAGGGGTCTTCAGTGAAGGACCGCGAGAGTCACCCCAGAAGTTCATTGGGCTTAAGAACGGAGATTAGAAGCAGGCCGCGCATCAGGCTGTCCCGTGCTGGCTCCATGTCAGGTCTTTGCCAAGTCCTTGCCAACTCCTTGCCAAGTTCTTACCAGGCCTTGTTGGGAACAGCCAGCATGACGGTTCAGTGGTCCCACCTGTGCTGTGTCCTGTTCTAAGCCGGAACTACAGTGGGGGAAGGGATTCTTTCTTGTGGCAATCGGAAGGCAGAATGGAAAATGAGGGGCTTCTGACGGGCTCTTACAGCCTCGCATTCACACACATTCATCCCCCCTTTATTCGCCCTGTAATGCAAAGGATCTCCCAGTTGCCGAGCCGTGGGGGCTTTTAGCCGCTCGGCACGAAGCTCGGGTAGCTGGTACATCTGAGGGTCCACCAGAAGAACGGGAGGGACACTCGGGCTGCTGAAATCCTGCTCGTTGATTGAAGGGTCGCAGAAGGGGCAAACAGGGAGACAACGAAGCAGTAGGGAGGCAGATTCCGAGAGCCCCGAAGGGCGGGGTGAGGATTCTTTTACTGCGTAGGGGTAGGAGGGTTTAGCATTCGAGGGTACAATCGGGAGAAGGCTAAAGGGAGGGGAAATATAACATTAACCAGTGGGGAAAAGGGAAAGGAGTGTTCTTGGTGGAAGAACCAAAGGGAAAACGTGGAACAGAGAAGATTCTAGGCTAAGGGGCAGACTTGAACAACAACTGACAGGACAGGGGGAGGGTACAATTCTCTTCCGAAAGGGGGTGGAGAACTCATACAACTGCTGTTTCCCATGGCAACCCTAGACTGCCTTCCCCAACCCCTCCCCCTGCACCAGTGACAGCTTTTAACACTGAAGGGCAGTGCTATTGTATAACAAACACTTAACTCTTAGCCCAGCCGGGCTCGCTGGCTACTTTTGCAAGCTTTTTACCAACTAGCGATGCTTGTAAGCGGTGCTTGTAACTCCTAGCTTGTACCACGCTCCCACTAGCTGCGCTATCAGCTAGCGGCGTTCAAAGCAGCTCCTCAAACCGCGGCTTGTGCCCGCGCGCCCGCTGCGCTATCAGCTGGGCCGCGCCTAAAGCACCTTTGCAAGCCCCGACTGAAACGATACGCGGAAGAAATCAATACACTCCATAACCTGGGGTAGTTATGAAGTGGGTACGTATGTCAGCGCCCGGCACAAGTGAGATAGCTCTCCAAAACTTGTGCCCCGAGCCTCAGTCTGACCCACACTTTTATTCTTAAAGACGTTCCATATGCAATACATTGCACAACTTTTTCATGCATATTCCACCCCTGGCCCCGCCTGTCCTCGCTTCTCATGCGAAGTAAGTCCACGCCCCTCTGGGCATGCGTGGTTTGCTGTGGTGGTCGTACGGGGGTCCTGAGGCTGAAGATTGTGGTCTTCCTCATGATTGAACTTTTGAACTTTTCCTCTCTGCGCGTGCGCTTTTGGTCCTTTGGTGCTTATCTGAGTACGTCTGTCAGTCTTGATAGGCTTGGAGACAGAGGAGCTTCTTTATTTTAATTCAGAAGGAAAGGGTTCTTTCCTTCTTCTGGTATTGTTCTTCATGCGAGAAGCTTCAGAAATTTGCATTTTCCTTTGCCCTTTGTATTAGGCAGAGGTTTCTTAAGCAAAAGGTTGAAAATTCAACACATAACTCTACAAGCTAAATTAGAAATGCTTAATTCATTTTGTTAACCTAACTCTAAAAATCTCTATTTCACCTCGAGAGCTGTCACAGAGCAGAAAGCAGCTGAGATGCTGAAAAGCAGCAAAGCTGAACTGCCTGCCTCAGCTTCAGCAATGTGCAATTGACTGAAGGCGAAACACGAAGCAGCAGAGCAGCGGGCTTCTGTGCGCACTGAAGGCAATTGCAAGAATCCAGCAGCTGCTCCTTGCCAAGCACAGGCAGCTGCCTAGGTTCTTGCTTCTTGACCAACTCACAGTTGCCTTTCTTTTCAGCAGCTGCCACCGTGTTCTCTGCATCTCGGAGCCTCTGGGGAGCAACAAGAATTTCCAAGGTGGGATGCATGAAAACCAAAATAAAAACTCAGGAAGGTTGTCCTGGAACACCTCCCATTGGCATGCCAAGAGTGAATTCAAGAGGCAGGAGAGCGGCAGCCACCGTCCTGCAGCTGTCTGCGAGCTTCGCACACAAGCCGGCTTCTTCGCGGCTTCGTTCTTCGCCTATGCAAGCTACCGCGATCTCCGGCTGCCGGAGGCGAAGAAGCGGCAACTTCGCGTACAGATGACTGGAGCGGCAGCGGTGCGCTCCGAAGCGCCGCTTTTGCCGAAAGACGCCGGGAAGCGGCACTTGCTTTCGGCCAGCTGCGGAGCTCCGTATTCTGCCTCTCTAGTCGCCTACATCTTAGCGAAAAGCTTTTCCGCTCCAGTTCTCAAGGAGAAAGTGTCCCAGCACTGCTCACTTAGCCCGACCTTGCCAGGAAATAGGATTTGCTGCACATTCCAAGGACACTGCATTTTCCTGGGCAAGCTGCAACCTGCTGGCAGATGGCCGTGCTCTCTGCCCACTCCTGCCCAGTTCTTGGTACTAGCGGGCACGTTGCAGCCTGGCGAAGGCAAGAAACCTCGAGAGCTGTCACAGAGCAGAAGGGCAGCTGAGATGCTGAAAAGCAGCAAAGCTGAACTGCCTGCCTCAACTTCAGCAGTGTGTAATTGACTGAAGGCGAAAAACCAAGCAGCAGAGCAGCGGGCTTCTGTGCGCACTGAAGGCAATTGCTAGAATCCAGCAGCTGCTCCTCGCCAAGCACAGTCAACTGCCTGTGTTCTTGCTTCTTGACCAACTCACAGTTGCCCTTCTTTTCAGCAGCTGCCACCGTGTTCTCTGCATCTCGGAGCCTCTGGGGAGCAGCAAGAATTTCCAAGGTGGGATGTAGTAGGACTACGTCAAAACCCAGGAAAATTGTCCTGGAACACCTTCCACTCGCATGCCAAGAGTGAATTCAACAGGCTTGGAGAGCGGCAGCCACCGTCCTGCAGCTGTCTGCGAGCTTTGCACACAAGCCGGCTTCTTCGCGGCTTCGTTCTTCGCCTATGCAAGCTACCGCGATCTCCGGCTGCCGGAGGCGAAGAAGCGGCTACTTCGCGCACAGATGACTGGAGCGGCAGCGGTGCGCTCCGAAGCGCCGCTTTTGCCGAAAGACGCCGGGAAGCGGCACTTGCTTTCGGCCAGCTGCGGAGCTCCGTATTCTGCCTCTCTAGTCGCCTACATCTTAGCGCAAAGCTTTTCCGCTCCAGTTCTCAAGGAGAAAGTGTACCAGCACTGCTCACTTAGCCCGACCTTGCCAGGAAATAGGATTTGCTGCACATTCCAAGGACACTGCATTTTCCTGGGCAAGCTGCAACCTGCTGGCAGATGGCCGTGCTCTCTGCCCACTCCTGCCCAGTTCTTGGTACTAGCGGGCACGTTGCAGCCTGGCGAAGGCAAGAAACCTGGAGAGCTGTCACAGAGCAGAAGGGCAGCTGAGATGCTGAAAAGCAGCAAAGCTGAACTGCCTGCCTCAACTTCAGCAGTGTGTAATTGACTGAAGGCGAAAAACCAAGCAGCAGAACAGCGGGCTTCTGTGCGCACTGAAGGCAATTGCAAGAATCCAGCAGCTGCTCCTCGCCAAGCACAGTCAACTGCCTGTGTTCTTGCTTCTTGACCAACTCACAGTTGCCCTTCTTCTCAGCAGCTGCCACCGTGTTCTCTGCATCTCGGAGCCTCTGGGGAGCAGCAAGAATTTCCAAGGTGGGATGTAGTAGGACTACGTCAAAACCCAGGAAAATTGTCCTGGAACACCTTCCACTCGCATGCCAAGAGTGAATTCAACAGGCTTGGAGAGCGGCAGCCACCGTCCTGCAGCTGTCTGCGAGCTTTGCACACAAGCCGGCTTCTTCGCGGCTTCGTTCTTCGCCTATGCAAGCTACCGCGATCTCCGGCTGCCGGAGGCGAAGAAGCGGCTACTTCGCGCACAGATGACTGGAGCGGCAGCGGTGCGCTCCGAAGCGCCGCTTTTGCCGAAAGACGCCGGGAAGCGGCACTTGCTTTCGGCCAGCTGCGGAGCTGCGTATTCTGCCTCTCGAGTCGCCTACATCTTAGCGAAAAGCTTTTCCGCTCCAGTTCTCAAGGAGAAAGTGTCCCAGCACTGCTCACTTAGCCCGACCTTGCCAGGAAATAAGATTTGCTGCACATTCCAAGGACACTGCATTTTCCTGGGCAAGCTGCAACCTGCTGGCAGATGGCCGTTCTCTCTGCCCACTCCTGCCCAGTTCTTGGTACTAGCGGGCACGTTGCAGCCTGGCGAAGGCAAGAAACCTCTGAAACGATACGCGGAAGAAATCAATAGACTCCATAACCTGGGGTAGTTATGAAGTGGGTACGTATGTCAGCGCCCGGCACAAGTGAGATAGCTCTCCAAAACTTGTGCCCCGAGCCTCAGTCTGACCCACACTTTTATTCTTAAAGACGTTCCATATGCAATACATTGCACAACATTTTCATGCATATTCCACCCCTGGCCCCGCCTGTCCTCGCTTCTCATGCGAAGTAAGTCCACGCCCTTCTGGGCATGCGTGGTTTGCTGTGGTGGTCGTACGGGGGTCTCTTGGTGGTCCTGAGGCTGAAGATTGTGGTCTTCCTCATGATTGAACTTTTGAACTTTTCCTCTCTGCGCGTGCGCTTTTGGTCCTTTGGTGCTTATCTGAGTACGTCTGTCAGTCTTGATAGGCTTGGAGACAGAGGAGCTTCTTTATCTGGGTTCTTTCCTTCTTCTGGTATTGTTCTCTATGCAAGAAGCTTCAGAAATTTGCATTTTCCTATGCCCTTTGTACTAGGCAGAGGTTTCTTAAGTAAAAGGTTGAAAATTCAACAGATAACTCTACAAGCTAAATTAGAAATGCTTCATTCATTTTGTTAACCTAACTCTAAAAATCTCTGCTTCAGTCCCCCCTTTTCTTAAAATAGATTAAATTCTTTTACTACAGGGGTCTTGATTTAAATTCTGATCTACTATCATGACCGTCCTCTTTCAGTAAGATTCTATGAGTTGTAGAGAGTGATGTCAGACTGGCCATGTGTTTTAACATCCTCGAATTCTACATGAGTGTTAAAGTAGACATCATTAAACTTACAGTAACTAAAATTAATAGGATTATAATTGGGTGACATAAAGTCTTCTAAACAGTGTATTTCACTAGTTATGACTTGTGTTTATTAGCTAGTGATTGGTGCTGGATACACCAAGTTAAGAGACTTAACATACAGGAGGTTAGTGACATGTCTTGGGTAGACATTCTCTTTCGCACCCCATATGGTTTTTCATAAAGCAATTCAAAGTGGTTTAGCTTTTCTTTACTCTTGGGTTTGGTTCGGATCTGCAGTAGTGCTAATGGGAGGGATTGAGTCCATGACAAATTAGCTTCTTGTCCCAATTGTACAATTTGTTGTTTGATCAAATGATTCATTTTTTTTACCTGACCACTTGATTGTGGGTTATATGGGGTGCGAAGTTCTCAGTCTATGTTCAAGTATTGGCTAACTTGTTGCACGAATTTTACAATAAAATGTGGTCCTCTATTTGAGGAGACTGTGGCCAGGACTCTAAAGCGTGGTATGTTTTCTTGTACCAATACCTTAGTTACTTCTTGAGCTTTAGAAGTCCTGGTGGGGAATGCTTCTGGCCATCCTGAAAAGGTATCTGTTAGCACCAGGAAAAACTTATACCCCCCTTTTCTTGGCAATTCTGTACAATCAATCTGCCATTGCTGCTCCGGCCCATGACCCTTCCTAATCTGGCTAAGCTTTGGTTTGGGAGTATTTTTGGGGTTGGTCTGGAGGCAAAGGTCACATTGTCGAGTTGTAAATGTCTAGTTATGCTAGAGCATCAATACCCCAATGGTTTTCTGGTGTTCTTCCTTTATTAGGGACCATCATAAATAGGAGGGTAGAACTAATTTTCCTTCTATGGTGGCCCATCCCTCTTGGTTATAGTCTCCTTTTTGCTCATAGATTAATTTTTTTTCTGGTTTGTTGTATCTTGGCTTACCTTTAGGGGAAATTTGCCCGTCTTGCTGCTTCTTTTGCTTCCCTATCTGCCAGCTCGTTTCCTTCTTCCAATTCGGAGTTGATCTTCTGATGTGCCTTAATGTGCATGATCGCTACTTTCTCTGGCAACTGGACTGCTGCTAGAAGTGGCAGTACTTCTGATGCATCTTTAATATTTTTCCCTTGAGACTTCAGCAGTCCTCTCTCTTTCTAAATGGCTCTGTGAGCATGCACTACTCCAAATGCATACTTCGAGTCCGTGTATATGTTTATTTCTTTCCCTCTTGCCAATTCTAGGGCCCGAGTTAGAGCAATTATCTCGGCCTTCTGTGCAGAGGTATTTGTTGGCAGGGGCCCAGATGATATTACTTCCTTGCACGTTGGAACTGCCTAGCCGGCGTGCCGTTTTCCACTGATGATATAACTGCTTCCATCAGTAAAGGAGACTTCTGCATTCTCGAGAGGGGTGTCCTTCGAGTCAGGGCAGCTGGAGTAGGTGGCTTCAATGGTCTCCAGGCAGTCATGTTCCACTGGTTCCCCTTGGTTTCTACTGAGGAAGGAGGCTGGATTGACAATGTTAGCCACTACTATCTCTACATCATCTTGCTCCGCTATGATAGCTTGGTATCTCAGGAGCCGTTGTGGGGAAAGCCAATGCCCACCTTTTACCTCTAGCACTGCAGACACTGTGTGAGACACTAGCACAGTTCTTTTCTGGCCTAGGGTGAATTTGTGTGCCTCTTGGATGTTCAGGACGACTGCTGCAACAGCTCTGAGGCACCCAGGCCACCCTTTAGCTGCTGTATCCAATTGCTTAGAGAAGTAAGCCACTGCTCTCCGATATGGGCCCAGGTCCTGTGCTAGTATTCCTAAGGCGATTCCTTGCTTCTCATGGGAGAATAAAAGGAAAGGCTTACTCACGTCCGGCAATCTCAGGGCTGGAGCTGACATGAGGGTTTTTTTCAGCTGGTTGAAAGCTTGCGTAGCTTCCTTTGTCTCTTGGATGTTCCTGCTTTCAGTTGCAATCAGTTCATAGAAGGGCTTAACAAACAGTCCATAGTTATAGATCCATAACCTGCACCACCCTGTCATCCTCAGGAAAGTTCGTAGTTCCTTTACCGTCTGAGGTTTTGGGGTCTGGCATATTGCCTCCTTCCGGCTTTGGCCCAAGGTACGTTGTCTAGCACTGACTTCCTAACCCAGATAAGTTACTTTCTGTTTTACTACTTGGGCTTTTTTCTTTGATACTCGGTACCCTTGGAGCCCCAAAAAGTTCAAGAGGCTTATCGTCCAGGCCGTGCATGCTTCCCTTGTCCGTGTGGCTATCAGGATGTCATCTACGTACTCTAGCAACTTCCCTTCCTCTGGAGGGGCTTCTCAGGTCTCTAATTCTTTTGCAAGTTGTTCTCCAAACAAAGTGGGTGAGTTTTTGAATCCTTGTGGGAGTCTGGTCCATGTCAGTTGAGTTCTTGGCCCGCTCTTAGGATTTTCCCATTCAAATGCAAAAATTTTCTGGCTTCGTGGATAGGAAGGCAAAAGAAGGCATCTTTTAAATCTAAAACGGTAAACCAAGTTAGCTCGGGGGTTAAGCAAGTTAATAACGTGTAGGGATTGGCCACCACAGGATACAGATCCTCAGTGACCTTGTTTATGGCCCGCAGATCCTGTACTAACCGGTATGACCCATCAGGTTTACCAACTGGTAGGATAGGGGTATTAACACTTACATAACATAAGTTGGAACAAGGTATTATAGACAATATCATGGTCATCAATGGAAGCAATATTTGATGGAACTTTTTCAGTTCTGAGGGTTCGTAACTTGTGTTTGTCGGTGACAGCAGGGAAGCACAGTGAGGCTGCTTAACAGGGCAGGATGCATACATATACTTTCCTTCGTCTACATTCACTTAACTTTATTTTACTTACTCTTACACATAACAAAACAACCACAACAACAAGGTACCTTTTCTTTTTCAACACACCTATTACACTTGTAGGTGTCCCTGGCTAGTCCCAGTGTTCTTGGATACCCCTCAATCTAGCTGTGTGGTTCCCAACTCTAGATCCTGTCAGACTTCTCTTCAAACTGGCAAAATTTTTACTCAATCTTGGGTGCTCTCAACAACCCAGCAAACTTAATTCTGGGTGCTCTTGCAATGTTAATCCCTCAACCCAGCAGGTTTGACTTAACCCTGGATGCTCTTGGAACATTAATCCCTCAATCCAGCAGGTTTGAATCAACCCTGGATGCTCTTGGAACATTAATCCCTCAATCCAGCAGGTTTGAATCAACCCTGGATGCTCTTGGAATATTAATCCCTCAATCCAGCAGGTTTGATCTTGGATGTTCTCGGGCATTCTTATCCCTCAATCCAGCAGAATTTTTAGGGGCCCCTCCTACACATTTTACCTTTTATTTTTCCCCAATAGATTATGCCAAGAAAACCCTCTTTTTACCTTTTCATTAATTTTTTTTTCTAATTAATTACCTTTTACTCCCCCCCCCCCCCCCACTAAGGGGTCCCACTCTTTCTCTGAGACCCAGTCCCAGGGGGGTTCTCTCACTCTTTTTATTACTCGCTTCGTCTCTTTACTGGCCGCTTTTCTCGCGAAAAAGACGGAAACGCAGCATGGGAGACTGCCGCTCTCGCTTAGCAGGTCTGGGGTAACCAGCCCGCCTCTGTCACGATCCGCTTCTTGCGGGGTGTCGTGATGGTTCTTTTCACCCATCCCAAAAGTGCAACAAAGGCAAACAACAAGGGACTATCAGTTAATCACAACAAATGCACCTTTAGTAGGGGCCAAAACAGTAAACGCGATAGTGGGGATCTGAAAGGAGATAAAAGGTTAGAGAGAGAAGAGGGATATGGGAATAGCTACCAACACAGGCGAGATCCTCAGTGCTCCGGACGATGGGGATCCGTCTCTCTTGTCGGGGGAGTCTTCGAAGTTCTGGTCGACTCGGGGCTCCAATTATAGTCCACAGAGGAGAGGGGGGGGGAACAAGTGTAATAATGAAAGTCCATTGTAATCGCCCCGAGGGAACGGGTGAGTCCACAGAAACCACCAAAGCAAGACGAATCCAATGAAGAATAAGTCCATTTGAATCACTGAAGGGAAACAGGTCATGTCATTAGTGGTCAGACCACCAATTTCCCCTCCTCCCTATAGCAGGGGTCTCAGTCTCAGTCCTTGGGAGGAGGGTTCTCATTCTTTCTTTGTCACAGTGGTAACGAGGCAGATGAGGGGTCTTCAGTGAAGGACCGCGAGAGTCACCCCAAAAGTTCATTGGGCTTAAGAACGGAGATTAGAAGCAGGCCGCGCATCAGGCTGTCCCGTGCTGGCTCCATGTCAGGTCCTTGCCAACTCCTTGCCAAGTTCTTACCAGGCCTTGTTGGGAACAGCCAGCATGACGGTTCAGTGGTCCCACCTGTGCTGTGTCCTGTTCTAAGCCGGAACTACAGTGGGGGAAGGGATTCTTTCTTGTGGCAATCGGAAGGCAGAATGGAAAATGAGGGGCTTCTGACGGGCTCTTACACCACCCCGTGACTGACGATTGCCCTCGAAAGATCTTCATCAGCAGGATTCCATGGTGTCGTCGTGGAGTCTTCAGGACTCGTCAAGTGTTGGCAGCAGGTCCCAGGGAAAAGAGAAGAGGAAAAGGGAAAGAAAGAGAAAACGGGAAAACTAAAACAATCACAACATATTAGTAATCACAACAAATTATAATTAAACAATAAGCAAAATACAATTAGTAAATCAATAATAGTTATTTAAATAATAATCAATATGAATCAATTAAACAATAAATTGATCAAATAATAAACCAGTATCATCAATATTAAACAGTAAAGTAATAAACCTAGTATAATCGATATTACTCAGTACAATTTTATAAACAATAAACAAAAATAATTAAAACAGCGATTAGAACAAATCATAAAAGAAAATGATGTAAAACATATCTTCTAACCTTATCATCTTCTTGTGTCTACTGTCCTGGGAACATCTCTAGTGTAAAGGATGTCGGCCAAGTGGTGTGCATTAATTATAGATGTTAATTTTGTTCATCGTTTCATCATTCTCCAATTTACAATAAGCAAGATTACTGATAAAACAAAACCAATCATAACTAAAATCAGAAGAACAACAATGGGATGACACAATTTCTTCAGGATACCGGTGGCGGTGGGTGACCACCCGAAAAGGGTATCCCACCACTTGTGCTCGGCATCACTTTTCACCCTTTCTACAACACGATGTATTTCTTGCACATGATGATGAACAGTTACCAGAGTTTTCTGTCCATTCCCCTTGATTTTTCCTAGGATCTCTATTAGATCTTGATGAAGTAATAATTGCTTTACCAGAGAAAGGTTCATCCCAATGGCAGTAGGCAGTAGCTTGTGAATCAACGTGAGATTGGATTCTAAAAGTTCATGTGAAGTAACTGGAGCTACAAAAGAAAAATCACATCCTGCAATTTTAGTAAAGTTGCAAGCACAAAAATGTGAATGATTTTTAGTAGCTACTACTGTACTTTCTATAAACACAGTATCCCAAGCGGTTCTGAAGCAGGCACACCCATTGTCTGTAGATACAAGGACTGTTTCAGAAGTCTCGTTAGGATGAATATCAAAATGACAGCTATTTTGTTCTGTCTCCAGACAAATATCTTGAGCTACAATTGCATTACCTTCACAGATAAACCCTAGTTGTTCTCAGATGGTACAGGACTCTAAATTGACAGTTTGCCATTTGTCATCAATTTGACGGGCCCATTCTCTATGTTCAGAAGGATAGAAAGTGGGTCCATCATGATTTAATCCTAGTGCAATGATAGGGAATATCAAATGCACCGAGGCATTTCTTATGGTCAACGCAAATGCTGTGGCTGTGTTTGTGTTAGGGTCATAGGTAAAATTCACTAAATTCCACCAGGATTGGAAATCTCTTTCAAAGTCAGTGGCACTGTCCCAGACTATTTTCCTAATTTCAGTGGGAAAAGTGCCTTCTTCACCTTCTCTTATAATTGAGGCAGCAACTGACTGCATCCATCATTGAGCCTGGATACGGCTAAGAGCTAAGGAAACGTTGCTTTGTGTGGCATTAAGTGCATCAATGATCAATTTGCTATTATTTACATTTATCTTTTCCCAATTTGCTAGAATGTTTGATAGCAACCACTGATGTGTTCCCAAGGCTGATAAGGACGATTGCAGTGGTTGTTGTATTTTGGTTAAATCTTTAGTTGTGGAAGCCAATTTATTCATTCATACTTCTGAATCAATACTATTTAGGATTCCCAATCCTGTTCCCACAAGACCAGTTATGTCTCTTGGCAGCCGGTTTTTAGGAGGCTTCCACTGTCGCAGCCAGGTTGTCCAAGCCTGAAAAGAGGTCTGCAAAAAGGGTGAACAAGCTGGTTGTATTTCTCAGATATTGTTTTGCATCAGCAATTTGACTTGTTTAAGAGACCATAACAGATTAAACAATATCTGTTGTTGGCCAGTTTTCCTGATTCTATATGGTCCAATTTCAAAAATTTTCGGGCTAAGTGTAACCAGTGGTTGGGTGGTAGGTGTCACAACATTAACATCAAGTCCTACTCCAGTATTTGAATCAATACTTTCAACTTAAAAAACAAAAACAAAAACAAAAACAAAACAAAACAAAAAAAAAAGTGCTTCAGTATTTTTGGACCAAAACCAAACTACTTCTACAGTTTGTGTTCATGTGAAATTGTGCCAACAATCCTGTATGCTTGGCTGCGTACAAACCTTTTTGTGCTTCAAGAGATCCTTTCACTTTTTCTGCATGCTACCACAATTAGTTCAGACCACGGTCACTCAGCTGCTTTCTGGCCATGGGGTTGCGGTAGGATGCAGAAAAGTATTACCAGTTTTATCATGGATTAGGTGGTCTTCATGTCCCTCGGAGTTCTTCTGAAAAAGTAAACACAACAGAATTCTGCCGCCGAGAGGCAGAAAAGTTAGAATGATGGAATTATCCAGCATGTATTTGTCCAATGCTCTTTCCCTAGAGCACCAGAGGATTCCCATGCATATTTCTTCAGAGGGGGTTTTAGCACAAGTGCTACTAGTCCTATAGTAAGAGAGGTCCACCAGAACAGGTTGGCCAGGGTCATGAGCTGGATTATTAGGATCATTTGGTACAGAGCATAGGAGTCAGTGTAGATGCAGACCAAAGAGGAATTCTGTGCTTCTCGTTGAAAAACACTCCAGACAGCTATCAGCTCCCCACTGTGTGTACTACCTTCTCCCTCTGTAATCATTTGCTCACCAGAGGAAAAGTGGAGGGCTTCTGCCCTAGATTTCCATCCTTTTCCTTCCCCTTTAGCAAAAGCATCAGTAAACCAAGAGTTTGCTGATTGTTCGGGGCAGAAAGGAGGGGTTACTTTGATTACAGAGGCAGGTTTGTCCAAGCTCTCCGTTTCTTGGATTGCTAAAGTTTTTACAGCTCCTTCTGTCATTGAGAAGAAGTTACAGTAATGTTCAACCTGAGCATACCACTTTCTCACTGAGGCCCTCTGGGCCACCCCGTCAGGAGGGGGACTCCCACTAGTGACTGTCTTAATAACCTTGAAGGGGCCTCTCAATACAATTGGTTGTTTTTGTGCAATTTTTTCTACTTCTAGGAAAGCTAAGATAACCATCAACAATCCTTTTTCCCAGGTAGTGTATCTTTTCTCAGCATCTTTGGAACCACGGGAATCAAAACCAACAGGTCTTGTCGGAGCCTCAGGACCCCGCTGCCATATGTGTACTGACAGCCCTGAGGAGGCAAATGCCCATTCCACCTGGAAAGGATCTGTAGGATGGATAGGGCCCAGTGCTTGATGAGCCGTTGCTTCAAAAATCAGCAATTGCAATGCTGACTCCTGAGAAAGACTCCAATCCCATTTCACCCCTTTCCTCAACAAGTCATAAAGGGGAACAAATGGGTCGTTCCAGTGACTAGGAAATCTGTCTGGTCTTTCTACAGGAGATACAGCTGCTATCGTTTTTGGAAGGAGAATTGCTGTCGGTTTGAGTGATTCTGGAAGCCCACAAATTCAAGGGGTCATTATCTTGGGCTTCACAGGTAATTGCATCAGGGATTCAAAGCCAGGAATTCATTTCTTTTTGTGAGTCATTTGCAGGCAAGCAGCTTTGTGCACATTTTCCAAGAGCTGGTCGGGGGTACTAATTCTAGCTATGGGATCTCCCCTTTCCAAGGGGCTTGTTCCCCCGGCCCAAAAAGCTGCACGCTGTGTCAGGGACCATGTGTCACCTTTCTCTCCCGTTGTTAAGAAGACACCATGTCCCCAATACCCACTGGCTTCCTGTTCAGTGAATTGAATTTGATCACCACCAGTGAGGGACACCCGGAAAACATATTCTGTTTCTGATTCATGTGGAGGCTGTCCGTATTCCCTTTTAAGCTTAGCTAGCTCGGTGGCCGTGTTTAGTTGTGATGGTATGCGTTTGGTTGTGATGTGAGGTTCCAGATCATCATCACTGAGATAGTTCTACTCTGTTTTAATCAAGGGTCTCAAGTGATGGCAGCAATGTTCCCCACAATTACTTGCTGCTTCAAGTTCTTGATGAGGATAGATTTGTTTAATGTGAGGAGTTTCCTTCTCCTCAAGCTCTGTAGAGGAATCAGCATGATGTGATTTGTTAATATGTTCCTCTGTTAAGGCAGCTCGCAATGCATAGATCACATTTTTTTGCTTCATAGAACTGTTTTTGCAAAATTTCAACTAGATTTTGAAGGGAGTCTATTATAGCATGTTCCTCACTTCTTCGCTCGAAGCCATTTTCTATAGCTGCCATAAGACAAGCTCCCAAAACTGAGCAGAAGATAGTTTTATTTTTGCCCAGTTTGAATTTTGTTTCATGTTGTAATGAACACACTCTATCAATAACATTTTCTAAGTTCAACCAATTACTCTGTGCCCATTTTTCTCCTTCTGTAGAAGGTTTGGCATTGTGTTTGGCTAGTAGTGCATAAAATTCAGCTTTAATTTCAAGGCTAAGATTGTCACTCATTTTGTGAAGGGACCAAAACCACGACAGGGAGCTACAAACTTAAGTTCCACAAAACTACACAGCCCTCGCTGTGTCGCCCTTCGCTTCCCTGGCTGGGTGAAAGGACAATCATCTGCCTGGGAGGCTCTGCTTAGTTGCTTCAAGTTGTCCCTTCCTTCCCAGACCACATACACACAACAACAACAAAACAACAGTGTCCCGCCCTTTGCACTAAGGGATCCTTTATGAATTGCCAAAGACAGTATGGGTGCCTTTTCAGCTGCAACCCTTCTGTCTAGACAGAAATCCTGTCCGTGACGCCAATTTTAATGTCACGATCCGTTTCTTGCGGGGTGTCGTGATGGTTCTTTTCACCCATCCCAAAAGTGCAACAAAGGCAAACAACAAGGGACTATCAGTTAATCACAACAAATGCACCTTTAGTAGGGGCCAAAACAGTAAACGCGATAGTGGGGATCTGAAAGGAGATAAAAGGTTAGAGAGAGAACAGGGATATGGGAATAGCTACCAACACAGGCGAGATCCTCAGTGCTCCGGACGATGGGGATCCGTCTGTCGTGTCGGGGGAGTCTTCGAAGTTCTGGTCGACTCGGGGCTCCAATTATAGTCCACAGAGGAGAGAGGGGGGGAACAAGTGTAATAATGAAAGTCCATTGTAATCGCCCCGAGGGAACGGGTGAGTCCACAGAAACCACCAAAGCAAGACGAATCCAATGAAGAATAAGTCCATTTGAATCACTGAAGGGAAACAGGTCATGTCATTAGTGGTCAGACCACCAATTTCCCCTCCTCCCTATAGCAGGGGTCTCAGTCTCAGTCCTTGGGAGGAGGGTTCTCATTCTTTCTTTGTCACAGTGGTAACGAGGCAGATGAGGGGTCTTCAGTGAAGGACCGCGAGAGTCACCCCAGAAGTTCATTGGGCTTAAGAACGGAGATTAGAAGCAGGCCGCGCATCAGGCTGTCCCGTGCTGGCTCCATGTCAGGTCTTTGCCAAGTCCTTGCCAACTCCTTGCCAAGTTCTTACCAGGCCTTGTTGGGAACAGCCAGCATGACGGTTCAGTGGTCCCACCTGTGCTGTGTCCTGTTCTAAGCCGGAACTACAGTGGGGGAAGGGATTCTTTCTTGTGGCAATCGGAAGGCAGAATGGAAAATGAGGGGCTTCTGACGGGCTCTTACAGCCTCGCATTCACACACATTCATCCCCCCTTTATTCGCCCTGTAATGCAAAGGATCTCCCAGTTGCCGAGCCGTGGGGGCTTTTAGCCGCTCGGCACGAAGCTCGGGTAGCTGGTACATCTGAGGGTCCACCAGAAGAACGGGAGGGACACTCGGGCTGCTGAAATCCTGCTCGTTGATTGAAGGGTCGCAGAAGGGGCAAACAGGGAGACAACGAAGCAGTAGGGAGGCAGATTCCGAGAGCCCCGAAGGGCGGGGTGAGGATTCTTTTACTGCGTAGGGGTAGGAGGGTTTAGCATTCGAGGGTACAATCGGGAGAAGGCTAAAGGGAGGGGAAATATAACATTAACCAGTGGGGAAAAGGGAAAGGAGTGTTCTTGGTGGAAGAAACAAAGGGAAAACGTGGAACAGAGAAGATTCTAGGCTAAGGGGCAGACTTGAACAACAACTGACAGGACAGGGGGAGGGTACAATTCTCTTCCGAAAGGGGGTGGAGAACTCATACAACTGCTGTTTCCCATGGCAACCCTAGACTGCCTTCCCCAACCCCTCCCCCTGCACCAGTGACAGCTTTTAACACTGAAGGGCAGTGCTATTGTATAACAAACACTTAACTCTTAGCCCAGCCGGGCTCGCTGGCTACTTTTGCAAGCTTTTTACCAACTAGCGATGCTTGTAAGCGGTGCTTGTAACTCCTAGCTTGTACCACGCTCCCACTAGCTGCGCTATCAGCTAGCGGCGTTCAAAGCAGCTCCTCAAACCGCGGCTTGTGCCCGCGCGCCCGCTGCGCTATCAGCTGGGCCGCGCCTAAAGCACCTTTGCAAGCCCCGACTGAAACGATACGCGGAAGAAATCAATACACTCCATAACCTGGGGTAGTTATGAAGTGGGTACGTATGTCAGCGCCCGGCACAAGTGAGATAGCTCTCCAAAACTTGTGCCCCGAGCCTCAGTCTGACCCACACTTTTATTCTTAAAGACGTTCCATATGCAATACATTGCACAACTTTTTCATGCATATTCCACCCCTGGCCCCGCCTGTCCTCGCTTCTCATGCGAAGTAAGTCCACGCCCCTCTGGGCATGCGTGGTTTGCTGTGGTGGTCGTACGGGGGTCCTGAGGCTGAAGATTGTGGTCTTCCTCATGATTGAACTTTTGAACTTTTCCTCTCTGCGCGTGCGCTTTTGGTCCTTTGGTGCTTATCTGAGTACGTCTGTCAGTCTTGATAGGCTTGGAGACAGAGGAGCTTCTTTATTTTAATTCAGAAGGAAAGGGTTCTTTCCTTCTTCTGGTATTGTTCTTCATGCGAGAAGCTTCAGAAATTTGCATTTTCCTTTGCCCTTTGTATTAGGCAGAGGTTTCTTAAGCAAAAGGTTGAAAATTCAACACATAACTCTACAAGCTAAATTAGAAATGCTTAATTCATTTTGTTAACCTAACTCTAAAAATCTCTATTTCACCTCGAGAGCTGTCACAGAGCAGAAAGCAGCTGAGATGCTGAAAAGCAGCAAAGCTGAACTGCCTGCCTCAGCTTCAGCAATGTGCAATTGACTGAAGGCGAAACACGAAGCAGCAGAGCAGCGGGCTTCTGTGCGCACTGAAGGCAATTGCAAGAATCCAGCAGCTGCTCCTTGCCAAGCACAGGCAGCTGCCTAGGTTCTTGCTTCTTGACCAACTCACAGTTGCCTTTCTTTTCAGCAGCTGCCACCGTGTTCTCTGCATCTCGGAGCCTCTGGGGAGCAACAAGAATTTCCAAGGTGGGATGCATGAAAACCAAAATAAAAACTCAGGAAGGTTGTCCTGGAACACCTCCCATTGGCATGCCAAGAGTGAATTCAAGAGGCAGGAGAGCGGCAGCCACCGTCCTGCAGCTGTCTGCGAGCTTCGCACACAAGCCGGCTTCTTCGCGGCTTCGTTCTTCGCCTATGCAAGCTACCGCGATCTCCGGCTGCCGGAGGCGAAGAAGCGGCAACTTCGCGTACAGATGACTGGAGCGGCAGCGGTGCGCTCCGAAGCGCCGCTTTTGCCGAAAGACGCCGGGAAGCGGCACTTGCTTTCGGCCAGCTGCGGAGCTCCGTATTCTGCCTCTCTAGTCGCCTACATCTTAGCGAAAAGCTTTTCCGCTCCAGTTCTCAAGGAGAAAGTGTCCCAGCACTGCTCACTTAGCCCGACCTTGCCAGGAAATAGGATTTGCTGCACATTCCAAGGACACTGCATTTTCCTGGGCAAGCTGCAACCTGCTGGCAGATGGCCGTGCTCTCTGCCCACTCCTGCCCAGTTCTTGGTACTAGCGGGCACGTTGCAGCCTGGCGAAGGCAAGAAACCTCGAGAGCTGTCACAGAGCAGAAGGGCAGCTGAGATGCTGAAAAGCAGCAAAGCTGAACTGCCTGCCTCAACTTCAGCAGTGTGTAATTGACTGAAGGCGAAAAACCAAGCAGCAGAGCAGCGGGCTTCTGTGCGCACTGAAGGCAATTGCTAGAATCCAGCAGCTGCTCCTCGCCAAGCACAGTCAACTGCCTGTGTTCTTGCTTCTTGACCAACTCACAGTTGCCCTTCTTTTCAGCAGCTGCCACCGTGTTCTCTGCATCTCGGAGCCTCTGGGGAGCAGCAAGAATTTCCAAGGTGGGATGTAGTAGGACTACGTCAAAACCCAGGAAAATTGTCCTGGAACACCTTCCACTCGCATGCCAAGAGTGAATTCAACAGGCTTGGAGAGCGGCAGCCACCGTCCTGCAGCTGTCTGCGAGCTTTGCACACAAGCCGGCTTCTTCGCGGCTTCGTTCTTCGCCTATGCAAGCTACCGCGATCTCCGGCTGCCGGAGGCGAAGAAGCGGCTACTTCGCGCACAGATGACTGGAGCGGCAGCGGTGCGCTCCGAAGCGCCGCTTTTGCCGAAAGACGCCGGGAAGCGGCACTTGCTTTCGGCCAGCTGCGGAGCTCCGTATTCTGCCTCTCTAGTCGCCTACATCTTAGCGCAAAGCTTTTCCGCTCCAGTTCTCAAGGAGAAAGTGTACCAGCACTGCTCACTTAGCCCGACCTTGCCAGGAAATAGGATTTGCTGCACATTCCAAGGACACTGCATTTTCCTGGGCAAGCTGCAACCTGCTGGCAGATGGCCGTGCTCTCTGCCCACTCCTGCCCAGTTCTTGGTACTAGCGGGCACGTTGCAGCCTGGCGAAGGCAAGAAACCTGGAGAGCTGTCACAGAGCAGAAGGGCAGCTGAGATGCTGAAAAGCAGCAAAGCTGAACTGCCTGCCTCAACTTCAGCAGTGTGTAATTGACTGAAGGCGAAAAACCAAGCAGCAGAACAGCGGGCTTCTGTGCGCACTGAAGGCAATTGCAAGAATCCAGCAGCTGCTCCTCGCCAAGCACAGTCAACTGCCTGTGTTCTTGCTTCTTGACCAACTCACAGTTGCCCTTCTTCTCAGCAGCTGCCACCGTGTTCTCTGCATCTCGGAGCCTCTGGGGAGCAGCAAGAATTTCCAAGGTGGGATGTAGTAGGACTACGTCAAAACCCAGGAAAATTGTCCTGGAACACCTTCCACTCGCATGCCAAGAGTGAATTCAACAGGCTTGGAGAGCGGCAGCCACCGTCCTGCAGCTGTCTGCGAGCTTTGCACACAAGCCGGCTTCTTCGCGGCTTCGTTCTTCGCCTATGCAAGCTACCGCGATCTCCGGCTGCCGGAGGCGAAGAAGCGGCTACTTCGCGCACAGATGACTGGAGCGGCAGCGGTGCGCTCCGAAGCGCCGCTTTTGCCGAAAGACGCCGGGAAGCGGCACTTGCTTTCGGCCAGCTGCGGAGCTCCGTATTCTGCCTCTCTAGTCGCCTACATCTTAGCGCAAAGCTTTTCCGCTCCAGTTCTCAAGGAGAAAGTGTCCCAGCACTGCTCACTTAGCCCGACCTTGCCAGGAAATAGGATTTGCTGCACATTCCAAGGACACTGCATTTTCCTGGGCAAGCTGCAACCTGCTGGCAAATGGCCGTGCTCTCTGCCCACTCCTGCCCAGCTCTGGGTAGTAGCGGGCAAGTTGCAGCCTGGCGAAGGCAAGAAACCTCGAGAGCTGTCACAGAGCAGAAGGGCAGCTGAGATGCTGAAAAGCAGCAAAGCTGAACTGCCTGCCTCAGCTTCAGCAGTGTGTAATTGACTGAAGGCGAAAAACCAAGCAGCAGAGCAGCGGGCTTCTGTGCCCACTGAAGGCAATTGCAAGAATCCAGCAGCTGCTCCTCGCCAAGCACTGTCAACTGCCTAGGTTCTTGCTTCTTGACCAATTCACAGTTGCCCTTCTTCTCAGCAGCTGCCACCGTGTTCTCTGCATCTCGGAGCCTCTGGGGAGCAACAAGAATTTCCAAGGTGGGATGTAGTAGGACTACGTCAAAACACAGGAAAATTGTCCTGGAACACCTTCCACTCGCATGCCAAGATTGAATTCAACAGGCTGGAGAGCAGCAGCCACCGTCCTGCAGCAGTCTGCGAGCTTCGCACACAAGCCGGCTTCTTCGCGGCTTCGTTCTTCGCCTCTTGCAAGCTACCGCGATCTCCGGCTGCCGGAGGCGAAGAAGCGGCAACTTCGCGCACAGATGACTGGAGCGGCAGCGGTGCGCTCCGAAGCGCCGCTTTTGCCGAAAGACGCCGGGAAGCGGCACTTGCTTTCGGCCAGCTGCGGAGCTGCGTATTCTGCCTCTCTAGTCGCCTACATCTTAGCGAAAAGCTTTTCCGCTCCAGTTCTCAAGGAGAAAGTGTACCAGCACTGCTCACTTAGCCCGACCTTGCCAGGAAATAGGATTTGCTGCACATTCCAAGGACACTGCATTTTCCTGGGCAAGCTGCAACCTGCTGGCAGATGGCCGTGCTCTCTGCCCACTCCTGCCCAGTTCTTGGTACTAGCGGGCACGTTGCAGCCTGGCGAAGGCAAGAAACCTGGAGAGCTGTCACAGAGCAGAAGGGCAGCTGAGATGCTGAAAAGCAGCAAAGCTGAACTGCCTGCCTCAACTTCAGCAGTGTGTAATTGACTGAAGGCGAAAAACCAAGCAGCAGAGCAGCGGGCTTCTGTGCGCACTGAAGGCAATTGCAAGAATCCAGCAGCTGCTCCTCGCCAAGCACAGTCAACTGCCTGTGTTCTTGCTTCTTGACCAACTCACAGTTGCCCTTCTTCTCAGCAGCTGCCACCGTGTTCTCTGCATCTCGGAGCCTCTGGGGAGCAACAAGAATTTCCAAGGTGGCATGCATGAAAACTAAAATAAAAACTCAGGAAGGTTGTCCTGGAACACCTCCCATTGGCATGCCAAGAGTGAATTCAAGAGGCAGGAGAGCGGCAGCCACCGTCCTGCAGCAGTCTGCGAGCTTCGCACACAAGCCGGCTTCTTCGCGGCTTCGTTCTTCGCCTATGCAAGCTACCACGATCTCCGGCTGCCGGAGGCGAAGAAGCGGCAACTTCGCGCACAGATGACTGGAGCGGCAGCGGTGCGCTCCGAAGCGCCGCTTTTGCCGAAAGACGCCGGGAAGCGGCACTTGCTTTCGGCCAGCTGCGGAGCTCCGTATTCTGCCTCTCTAGTCGCCTACATCTTAGCGAAAAGCTTTTCCGCTCCAGTTCTCAAGGAGAAAGTGTACCAGCACTGCTCACTTAGCCCGACCTTGCCAGGAAATAGGATTTGCTGCACATTCCAAGGACACTGCATTTTCCTGGGCAAGCTGCAACCTGCTGGCAGATGGCCGTGCTCTCTGCCCACTCCTGCCCAGTTCTTGGTACTAGCGGGCACGTTGCAGCCTGGCGAAGGCAAGAAACCTGGAGAGCTGTCACAGAGCAGAAGGGCAGCTGAGATGCTGAAAAGCAGCAAAGCTGAACTGCCTGCCTCAACTTCAGCAGTGTGTAATTGACTGAAGGCGAAAAACCAAGCAGCAGAGCAGCGGGCTTCTGTGCGCACTGAAGGCAATTGCAAGAATCCAGCAGCTGCTCCTCGCCAAGCACAGTCAACTGCCTGTGTTCTTGCTTCTTGACCAACTCACAGTTGCCCTTCTTCTCAGCAGCTGCCACCGTGTTCTCTGCATCTCGGAGCCTCTGGGGAGCAACAAGAATTTCCAAGGTGGCATGCATGAAAACTAAAATAAAAACTCAGGAAGGTTGTCCTGGAACACCTCCCATTGGCATGCCAAGAGTGAATTCAAGAGGCAGGAGAGCGGCAGCCACCGTCCTGCAGCAGTCTGCGAGCTTCGCACACAAGCCGGCTTCTTCGCGGCTTCGTTCTTCGCCTATGCAAGCTACCACGATCTCCGGCTGCCGGAGGCGAAGAAGCGGCAACTTCGCGCACAGATGACTGGAGCGGCAGCGGTGCGCTCCGAAGCGCCGCTTTTGCCGAAAGACGCCGGGAAGCGGCACTTGCTTTCGGCCAGCTGCGGAGCTCCGTATTCTGCCTCTCTAGTCGCCTACATCTTAGCGAAAAGCTTTTCCGCTCCAGTTCTCAAGGAGAAAGTGTACCAGCACTGCTCACTTAGCCCGACCTTGCCAGGAAATGAGATTTGCTGCACATTCCAAGGACACTGCATTTTCCTGGGCAAGCTGCAACCTGCTGGCAGATGGCCGTGCTCTCTGCCCACTCCTGCCCAGCTCTGGGTAGTAGCGGGCACGTTGCAGCCTGGCGAAGGCAAGAAACCTCGAGAGCTGTCACAGAGCAGAAGGGCAGCTGAGATGCTGAAAAGCAGCAAAGCTGAACTGCCTGCCTCAGCTTCAGCAGTGTGTAATTGACTGAAGGCGAAAAACCAAGCAGCAGAGCAGCGGGCTTCTGTGCGCACTGAAGGCAATTGCAAGAATCCAGCAGCTGCTCCTCGCCAAGCACAGTCAACTGCCTGTGTTCTTGCTTCTTGACCAACTCACAGTTGCCCTTCTTTTCAGCAGCTGCCACCGTGTTCTCTGCATCTCGGACCCTCTGGGGAGCAGCAAGAATTTCCAAGGAGGGATGTAGCAGGACTACGTCAAAACCCAGGAAAATTGTCCTGGAACACCTTCCACTCGCATGCCCAGAGTGAATTCAACAGGCTTGGAGAGCGGCAGCCACCGTCCTGCAGCTGTCTGCGAGCTACGCACACAAGCCGGCTTCTTCGCGGCTTCGTTCTTCGCCTATGCAAGCTACCGCGATCTCCGGCTGCCGGAGGCGAAGAAGTGGCAACTTCGCGCACAGATCACTGGAGCGGCAGCGGTGCGCTCCGAAGCGCCGCTTTTGCCGAAAGACGCCGGGAAGCGGCACTTGCTTTCGGCCAGCTCCGGAGCTCCGTATTCTGCCTCTCTAGTCGCCTACATCTTAGCGAAAAGGTTTTCCGGTCCAGTTCTCACAGAGAAAGTTTACCAGCACTGCTCACTTAGCCCGACCTTGCCAAGAAATGAGATTTGCTGCACATTCCAAGGACACTGCATTTTCCTGGGCAAGCTGCAACCTGCTGGCAAATGGCCGTGCTCTCTGCCCACTCCTGCCCAGCTCTGGGTAGTAGCGGGCACGTTGCAGCCTGGCGAAGGCAAGAAACCGGGAGAGCTGTCACAGAGCAGAAGGGCAGCTGAGATGCTGAAAAGCAGCAAAGCTGAACTGCCTGCCTCAACTTCAGCAGTGTGTAATTGACTGAAGGCGAAAAACCAAGCAGCAGAGCAGCGGGCTTCTGTGCCCACTGAAGGCAATTGCAAGAATCCAGCAGCTGCTCCTCGCCAAGCACTGTCAACTGCCTAGGTTCTTGCTTCTTGACCAATTCACAGTTGCCCTTCTTCTCAGCAGCTGCCACCGTGTTCTCTGCATCTCGGAGCCTCTGGGGAGCAACAAGAATTTCCAAGGTGGGATGTAGTAGGACTACGTCAAAACACAGGAAAATTGTCCTGGAACACCTTCCACTCGCATGCCAAGATTGAATTCAACAGGCTGGAGAGCAGCAGCCACCGTCCTGCAGCAGTCTGCGAGCTTCGCACACAAGCCGGCTTCTTCGCGGCTTCGTTCTTCGCCTCTTGCAAGCTACCGCGATCTCCGGCTGCCGGAGGCGAAGAAGCGGCAACTTCGCGCACAGATGACTGGAGCGGCAGCGGTGCGCTCCGAAGCGCCGCTTTTGCCGAAAGACGCCGGGAAGCGGCACTTGCTTTCGGCCAGCTGCGGAGCTGCGTATTCTGCCTCTCTAGTCGCCTACATCTTAGCGAAAAGCTTTTCCGCTCCAGTTCTCAAGGAGAAAGTGTCCCAGCACTGCTCACTTAGCCCGACCTTGCCAGGAAATAGGATTTGCTGCACATTCCAAGGACACTGCATTTTCCTGGGCAAGCTGCAACCTGCTGGCAGATGGCCGTGCTCTCTGCCCACTCCTGCCCAGTTCTTGGTACTAGCGGGCACGTTGCAGCCTGGCGAAGGCAAGAAACCTCGAGAGCTGTCACAGAGCAGAAGGGCAGCTGAGATGCTGAAAAGCAGCAAAGCTGAACTGCCTGCCTCAGCTTCAGCAGTGTGTAATTGACTGAAGGCGAAAAACCAAGCAGCAGAGCAGCGGGCTTCTGTGCGCACTGAAGGCAATTGCAAGAATCCAGCAGCTGCTCCTCGCCAAGCACAGTCAACTGCCTGTGTTCTTGCTTCTTGACCAACTCACAGTTGCCCTTCTTCTCAGCAGCTGCCACCGTGTTCTCTGCATTTCGGAGCCTCTGGGGAGCAGCAAGAATTTCCAAGGAGGGATGTAGCAGGACTACGTCAAAACCCAGGAAAATTGTCCTGGAACACCTTCCACTCGCATGCCAAGAGTGAATTCAACAGGCTTGGAGAGCGGCAGCCACCGTCCTGCAGCTGTCTGCGAGCTTTGCACACAAGCCGGCTTCTTCGCGGCTTCGTTCTTCGCCTCTTGCAAGCTACCGCGATCTCCGGCTGCCGGAGGCGAAGAAGCGGCAACTTCGCGCATAGATGACTGGAGCGGCAGCGGTGCGCTCCGAAGCGCCGCTTTTGCCGAAAGACGCCGGGAAGCGGCACTTGCTTTCGGCCAGCTGCGGAGCTGCGTATTCTGCCTCTCTAGTCGCCTACATCTTAGCGAAAAGCTTTTCCGCTCCAGTTCTCAAGGAGAAAGTGTACCAGCACTGCTCACTTAGCCCGACCTTGCCAGGAAATGAGATTTGCTGCACATTCCAAGGACACTGCATTTTCCTGGGCAAGCTGCAACCTGCTGGCAGATGGCCGTGCTCTCTGCCCACTCCTGCCCAGTTCTTGGTACTAGCGGGCACGTTGCAGCCTGGCGAAGGCAAGAAACCTGGAGAGCTGTCACAGAGCAGAAGGGCAGCTGAGATGCTGAAAAGCAGCAAAGCTGAACTGCCTGCCTCAACTTCAGCAGTGTGTAATTGACTGAAGGCGAAAAACCAAGCAGCAGAGCAGCGGGCTTCTGTGCGCACTGAAGGCAATTGCAAGAATCCAGCAGCTGCTCCTAGCCAAGCACAGTCAACTGCCTGTGTTCTTGCTTCTTGACCAACTCACAGTTGCCCTTCTTCTCAGCAGCTGCCACCGTGTTCTCTGCATTTCGGAGCCTCTGGGGAGCAACAAGAATTTCCAAGGTGGCATGCATGAAAACTAAAATAAAAACTCAGGAAGGTTGTCCTGGAACACCTCCCATTGGCATGCCAAGAGTGAATTCAAGAGGCAGGAGAGCGGCAGCCACCGTCCTGCAGCAGTCTGCGAGCTTCGCACACAAGCCGGCTTCTTCGCGGCTTCGTTCTTCGCCTCTTGCAAGCTACCGCGATCTCCGGCTGCCGGAGGCGAAGAAGCGGCAACTTCGCGCACAGATGACTGGAGCGGCAGCGGTGCGCTCCGAAGCGCCGCTTTTGCCGAAAGACGCCGGGAAGCGGCACTTGCTTTCGGCCAGCTGCGGAGCTCCGTATTCTGCCTCTCTAGTCGCCTACATCTTAGCCAAAAGCTTTTCCGCTCCAGTTCTCAAGGAGAAAGTGTCCCAGCACTGCTCACTTAGCCCGACCTTGCCAGGAAATAGGATTTGCTGCACATTCCAAGGACACTGCATTTTCCTGGGCAAGCTGCAACCTGCTGGCAGATGGCCGTGCTCTCTGCCCACTCCTGCCCAGTTCTTGGTACTAGCGGGCACGTTGCAGCCTGGCGAAGGGAAGAAACCTCTGAAACGATACGCGGAAGAAATCAATAGACTCCATAACCTGGGGTAGTTATGAAGTGGGTACGTATGTCAGCGCCCGGCACAAGTGAGATAGCTCTCCAAAACTTGTGCCCCGAGCCTCAGTCTGACCCACACTTTTATTCTTAAAGACGTTCCATATGCAATACATTGCACAACATTTTCATGCATATTCCACCCCTGGCCCCGCCTGTCCTCGCTTCTCATGCGAAGTAAGTCCACGCCCTTCTGGGCATGCGTGGTTTGCTGTGGTGGTCGTACGGGGGTCTCTTGGTGGTCCTGAGGCTGAAGATTGTGGTCTTCCTCATGATTGAACTTTTGAACTTTTCCTCTCTGCGCGTGCGCTTTTGGTCCTTTGGTGCTTATCTGAGTACGTCTGTCAGTCTTGATAGGCTTGGAGACAGAGGAGCTTCTTTATCTGGGTTCTTTCCTTCTTCTGGTATTGTTCTCTATGCAAGAAGCTTCAGAAATTTGCATTTTCCTATGCCCTTTGTACTAGGCAGAGGTTTCTTAAGTAAAAGGTTGAAAATTCAACAGATAACTCTACAAGCTAAATTAGAAATGCTTCATTCATTTTGTTAACCTAACTCTAAAAATCTCTGCTTCAGTCCCCCCTTTTCTTAAAATAGAGTAAATTCTTTTACTACAGGGGTCTTGATTTAAATTCTGATCTACTATCATGACCGTCCTCTTTCAGTAAGATTCTATGAGTTGTAGAGAGTGATGTCAGACTGGCCATGTGTTTTAACATCCTCGAATTCTACATGAGTGTTAAAGTAGACATCATTAAACTTACAGTAACTAAAATTAATAGGATTATAATTGGGTGACATAAAGTCTTCTAAACAGTGTATTTCACTAGTTATGACTTGTGTTTATTAGCTAGTGATTGGTGCTGGATACACCAAGTTAAGAGACTTAACATACAGGAGGTTAGTGACATGTCTTGGGTAGACATTCTCTTTCGCACCCCATATGGTTTTTCATAAAGCAATTCAAAGTGGTTTAGCTTTTCTTTACTCTTGGGTTTGGTTCGGATCTGCAGTAGTGCTAATGGGAGGGATTGAGTCCATGACAAATTAGCTTCTTGTCCCAATTGTACAATTTGTTGTTTGATCAAATGATTCATTTTTTTTACCTGACCACTTGATTGTGGGTTATATGGGGTGCGAAGTTCTCAGTCTATGTTCAAGTATTGGCTAACTTGTTGCACGAATTTTACAATAAAATGTGGTCCTCTATTTGAGGAGATTGTGGCCAGGACTCTAAAGCGTGGTATGTTTTCTTGTACCAATACCTTAGTTACTTCTTGAGCTTTAGAAGTCCTGGTGGGGAATGCTTCTGGCCATCCTGAAAAGGTATCTGTTAGCACCAGGAAAAACTTATACCCCCCTTTTCTTGGCAATTCTGTACAATCAATCTGCCATTGCTGCTCCGGCCCATGACCCTTCCTAATCTGGCTAAGCTTTGGTTTGGGAGTATTTTTGGGGTTGGTCTGGAGGCAAAGGTCACATTGTCGAGTTATAAATGTCTAGTTATGCTAGAGCATCAATACCCCAATGGTTTTCTGGTGTTCTTCCTTTATTAGGGACCATCAGAAATAGGAGGGTAGAACTAATTTTCCTTCTATGGTGGCCCATCCCTCTTGGTTATAGTCTCCTTTTTGCTCATAGATTAATTTTTTTTCTCGTTTGTTGTATCTTGGCTTACCTTTAGGGGAAATTTGCCCGTCTTGCTGCTTCTTTTGCTTCCCTATCTGCCAGCTCGTTTCCTTCTTCCAATTCGGAGTTGATCTTCTGATGTGCCTTAATGTGCATGATCGCTACTTTCTCTGGCAACTGGACTGCTGCTAGAAGTGGCAGTACTTCTGATGCATCTTTAATATTTTTCCCTTGAGACTTCAGCAGTCCTCTCTCTTTCTAAATGGCTCTGTGAGCATGCACTACTCCAAATGCATACTTCGAGTCCGTGTATATGTTTATTTCTTTCCCTCTTGCCAATTCTAGGGCCCGAGTTAGAGCAATTATCTCGGCCTTCTGTGCAGAGGTATTTGTTGGCAGGGGCCCAGATGATATTACTTCCTTGCACGTTGGAACTGCCTAGCCGGCGTGCCGTTTTCCACTGATGATATAACTGCTTCCATCAGTAAAGGAGACTTCTGCATTCTCGAGAGGGGTGTCCTTCGAGTCAGGGCAGCTGGAGTAGGTGGCTTCAATGGTCTCCAGGCAGTCATGTTCCACTGGTTCCCCTTGGTTTCTACTGAGGAAGGAGGCTGGATTGACAATGTTAGCCACTACTATCTCTACATCATCTTGCTCCGCTATGATAGCTTGGTATCTCAGGAGCCGTTGTGGGGAAAGCCAATGCCCACCTTTTACCTCTAGCACTGCAGACACTGTGTGAGACACTAGCACAGTTCTTTTCTGGCCTAGGGTGAATTTGTGTGCCTCTTGGATGTTCAGGACGACTGCTGCAACAGCTCTGAGGCACCCAGGCCACCCTTTAGCTGCTGTATCCAATTGCTTAGAGAAGTAAGCCACTGCTCTCCGATATGGGCCCAGGTCCTGTGCTAGTATTCCTAAGGCGATTCCTTGCTTCTCATGGGAGAATAAAAGGAAAGGCTTACTCACGTCCGGCAATCTCAGGGCTGGAGCTGACATGAGGGCTTTTTTCAGCTGGTTGAAAGCTTGCGTAGCTTCCTTTGTCTCTTGGATGTTCCTGCTTTCAGTTGCAATCAGTTCATAGAAGGGCTTAACAAACAGTCCATAGTTATAGATCCATAACCTGCACCACCCTGTCATCCTCAGGAAAGTTCGTAGTTCCTTTACCGTCTGAGGTTTTGGGGTCTGGCATATTGCCTCCTTCCGGCTTTGGCCCAAGGTACGTTGTCTAGCACTGACTTCCTAACCCAGATAAGTTACTTTCTGTTTTACTACTTGGGCTTTTTTCTTTGATACTCGGTACCCTTGGAGCCCCAAAAAGTTCAAGAGGCTTATCGTCCAGGCCGTGCATGCTTCCCTTGTCCGTGTGGCTATCAGGATGTCATCTACGTACTCTAGCAACTTCCCTTCCTCTGGAGGGGCTTCTCAGGTCTCTAATTCTTTTGCAAGTTGTTCTCCAAACAAAGTGGGTGAGTTTTTGAATCCTTGTGGGAGTCTGGTCCATGTCAGTTGAGTTCTTGGCCCGCTCTTAGGATTTTCCCATTCAAATGCAAAAATTTTCTGGCTTCGTGGATAGGAAGGCAAAAGAAGGCATCTTTTAAATCTAAAACGGTAAACCAAGTTAGCTCGGGGGTTAAGCAAGTTAATAACGTGTAGGGATTGGCCACCACAGGATACAGATCCTCAGTGACCTTGTTTATGGCCCGCAGATCCTGTACTAACCGGTATGACCCATCAGGTTTACCAACTGGTAGGATAGGGGTATTAACACTTACATAACATAAGTTGGAACAAGGTATTATAGACAATATCATGGTCATCAATGGAAGCAATATTTGATGGAACTTTTTCAGTTCTGAGGGTTCGTAACTTGTGTTTGTCGGTGACAGCAGGGAAGCACAGTGAGGCTGCTTAACAGGGCAGGATGCATACATATACTTTCCTTCGTCTACATTCACTTAACTTTATTTTACTTACTCTTACACATAACAAAACAACCACAACAACAAGGTACCTTTTCTTTTTCAACACACCTATTACACTTGTAGGTGTCCCTGGCTAGTCCCAGTGTTCTTGGATACCCCTCAATCTAGCTGTGTGGTTCCCAACTCTAGATCCTGTCAGACTTCTCTTCAAACTGGCAAAATTTTTACTCAATCTTGGGTGCTCTCAACAACCCAGCAAACTTAATTCTGGGTGCTCTTGCAATGTTAATCCCTCAACCCAGCAGGTTTGACTTAACCCTGGATGCTCTTGGAACATTAATCCCTCAATCCAGCAGGTTTGAATCAACCCTGGATGCTCTTGGAACATTAATCCCTCAATCCAGCAGGTTTGAATCAACCCTGGATGCTCTTGGAATATTAATCCCTCAATCCAGCAGGTTTGATCTTGGATGTTCTCGGGCATTCTTATCCCTCAATCCAGCAGAATTTTTAGGGGCCCCTCCTACACATTTTACCTTTTATTTTTCCCCAATAGATTATGCCAAGAAAACCCTCTTTTTACCTTTTCATTAATTTTTTTTTCTAATTAATTACCTTTTACTCCCCCCCCCCCCCCCACTAAGGGGTCCCACTCTTTCTCTGAGACCCAGTCCCAGGGGGGTTCTCTCACTCTTTTTATTACTCGCTTCGTCTCTTTACTGGCCGCTTTTCTCGCGAAAAAGACGGAAACGCAGCATGGGAGACTGCCGCTCTCGCTTAGCAGGTCTGGGGTAACCAGCCCGCCTCTGTCACGATCCGCTTCTTGCGGGGTGTCGTGATGGTTCTTTTCACCCATCCCAAAAGTGCAACAAAGGCAAACAACAAGGGACTATCAGTTAATCACAACAAATGCACCTTTAGTAGGGGCCAAAACAGTAAACGCGATAGTGGGGATCTGAAAGGAGATAAAAGGTTAGAGAGAGAAGAGGGATATGGGAATAGCTACCAACACAGGCGAGATCCTCAGTGCTCCGGACGATGGGGATCCGTCTCTCTTGTCGGGGGAGTCTTCGAAGTTCTGGTCGACTCGGGGCTCCAATTATAGTCCACAGAGGAGAGGGGGGGGGAACAAGTGTAATAATGAAAGTCCATTGTAATCGCCCCGAGGGAACGGGTGAGTCCACAGAAACCACCAAAGCAAGACGAATCCAATGAAGAATAAGTCCATTTGAATCACTGAAGGGAAACAGGTCATGTCATTAGTGGTCAGACCACCAATTTCCCCTCCTCCCTATAGCAGGGGTCTCAGTCTCAGTCCTTGGGAGGAGGGTTCTCATTCTTTCTTTGTCACAGTGGTAACGAGGCAGATGAGGGGTCTTCAGTGAAGGACCGCGAGAGTCACCCCAAAAGTTCATTGGGCTTAAGAACGGAGATTAGAAGCAGGCCGCGCATCAGGCTGTCCCGTGCTGGCTCCATGTCAGGTCCTTGCCAACTCCTTGCCAAGTTCTTACCAGGCCTTGTTGGGAACAGCCAGCATGACGGTTCAGTGGTCCCACCTGTGCTGTGTCCTGTTCTAAGCCGGAACTACAGTGGGGGAAGGGATTCTTTCTTGTGGCAATCGGAAGGCAGAATGGAAAATGAGGGGCTTCTGACGGGCTCTTACACCACCCCGTGACTGACGATTGCCCTCGAAAGATCTTCATCAGCAGGATTCCATGGTGTCGTCGTGGAGTCTTCAGGACTCGTCAAGTGTTGGCAGCAGGTCCCAGGGAAAAGAGAAGAGGAAAAGGGAAAGAAAGAGAAAACGGGAAAACTAAAACAATCACAACATATTAGTAATCACAACAAATTATAATTAAACAATAAGCAAAATACAATTAGTAAATCAATAATAGTTATTTAAATAATAATCAATATGAATCAATTAAACAATAAATTGATCAAATAATAAACCAGTATCATCAATATTAAACAGTAAAGTAATAAACCTAGTATAATCGATATTACTCAGTACAATTTTATAAACAATAAACAAAAATAATTAAAACAGCGATTAGAACAAATCATAAAAGAAAATGATGTAAAACATATCTTCTAACCTTATCATCTTCTTGTGTCTACTGTCCTGGGAACATCTCTAGTGTAAAGGATGTCGGCCAAGTGGTGTGCATTAATTATAGATGTTAATTTTGTTCATCGTTTCATCATTCTCCAATTTACAATAAGCAAGATTACTGATAAAACAAAACCAATCATAACTAAAATCAGAAGAACAACAATGGGATGACACAATTTCTTCAGGATACCGGTGGCGGTGGGTGACCACCCGAAAAGGGTATCCCACCACTTGTGCTCGGCATCACTTTTCACCCTTTCTACAACACGATGTATTTCTTGCACATGATGATGAACAGTTACCAGAGTTTTCTGTCCATTCCCCTTGATTTTTCCTAGGATCTCTATTAGATCTTGATGAAGTAATAATTGCTTTACCAGAGAAAGGTTCATCCCAATGGGAGTAGGCAGTAGCTTGTGAATCAACGTGAGATTGGATTCTAAAAGTTCATGTGAAGTAACTGGAGCTACAAAAGAAAAATCACATCCTGCAATTTTAGTAAAGTTGCAAGCACAAAAATTGGAATGATTTTTAGTAGCTACTACTGTACTTTCTATAAACACAGTATCCCAAGCGGTTCTGAAGCAGGCACACCCATTGTCTGTAGATACAAGGACTGTTTCAGAAGTCTCGTTAGGATGAATATCAAAATGACAGCTATTTTGTTCTGTCTCCAGACAAATATCTTGAGCTACAATTGCATTACCTTCACAGATAAACCCTAGTTGTTCTCAGATGGTACAGGACTCTAAATTGACAGTTTGCCATTTGTCATCAATTTGACGGGCCCATTCTCTATGTTCAGAAGGATAGAAAGTGGGTCCATCATGATTTAATCCTAGTGCAATGATAGGGAATATCAAATGCACCCAGGCATTTCTTATGGTCAACGCAAATGCTGTGGCTGTGTTTGTGTTAGGGTCATAGGTAAAATTCACTAAATTCCACCAGGGTTGGAAATCTCTTTCAAAGTCAGTGGCACTGTCCCAGACTATTTTCCTAATTTCAGTGGGAAAAGTGCCTTCTTCACCTTCTCTTATAATTGAGGCAGCAACTGACTGCATCCATCATTGAGCCTGGATACGGCTAAGAGCTAAGGAAACGTTGCTTTGTGTGGCATTAAGTGCATCAATGATCAATTTGCTATTATTTACATTTATCTTTTCCCAATTTGCTAGAATGTTTGATAGCAACCACTGATGTGTTCCCAAGGCTGATAAGGACGATTGCAGTGGTTGTTGTATTTTGGTTAAATCTTTAGTTGTGGAAGCCAATTTATTCATTCATACTTCTGAATCAATACTATTTAGGATTCCCAATCCTGTTCCCACAAGACCAGTTATGTCTCTTGGCAGCCGGTTTTTAGGAGGCTTCCACTGTCGCAGCCAGGTTGTCCAAGCCTGAAAAGAGGTCTGCAAAAAGGGTGAACAAGCTGGTTGTATTTCTCAGATATTGTTTTGCATCAGCAATTTGACTTGTTTAAGAGACCATAACAGATTAAACAATATTTGTTGTTGGCCAGTTTTCCTGATTCTACATGGTCCAATTTCAAAAATTTTCGGGCTAAGTGTAACCAGTGGTTGGGTGGTAGGTGTCACAACATTAACATCAAGTCCTACTCCAGTATTTGAATCAATACTTTCAACTTAAAAAACAAAAACAAAAACAAAAACAAAACAAAACAAAAAAAAAAGTGCTTCAGTATTTTTGGACCAAAACCAAACTACTTCTACAGTTTGTGTTCATGTGAAATTGTGCCAACAATCCTGTATGCTTGGCTGCGTACAAACCTTTTTGTGCTTCAAGAGATCCTTTCACTTTTTCTGCATGCTACCACAATTAGTTCAGACCACGGTCACTCAGCTGCTTTCTGGCCATGGGGTTGCGGTAGGATGCAGAAAAGTATTACCAGTTTTATCATGGATTAGGTGGTCTTCATGTCCCTCGGAGTTCTTCTGAAAAAGTCAACACAACAGAATTCTGCCGCCGAGAGGCAGAAAAGTTAGAATGATGGAATTATCCAGCATGTATTTGTCCAATGCTCTTTCCCTAGAGCACCAGAGGATTCCCATGCATATTTCTTCAGAGGGGGTTTTAGCACAAGTGCTACTAGTCCTATAGTAAGAGAGGTCCACCAGAACAGGTTGGCCAGGGTCATGAGCTGGATTATTAGGATCATTTGGTACAGAGCATAGGAGTCAGTGTAGATGCAGACCAAAGAGGAATTCTGTGCTTCTCGTTGAAAAACACTCCAGACAGCTATCAGCTCCCCACTGTGTGTACTACCTTCTCCCTCTGTAATCATTTGCTCACCAGAGGAAAAGTGGAGGGCTTCTGCCCTAGATTTCCATCCTTTTCCTTCCCCTTTAGCAAAAGCATCAGTAAACCAAGAGTTTGCTGATTGTTCGGGGCAGAAAGGAGGGGTTACTTTGATTACAGAGGCAGGTTTGTCCAAGCTCTCCGTTTCTTGGATTGCTAAAGTTTTTACAGCTCCTTCTGTCATTGAGAAGAAGTTACAGTAATGTTCAACCTGAGCATACCACTTTCTCACTGAGGCCCTCTGGGCCACCCCGTCAGGAGGGGGACTCCCACTAGTGACTGTCTTAATAACCTTGAAGGGGCCTCTCAATACAATTGGTTGTTTTTGTGCAATTTTTTCTACTTCTAGGAAAGCTAAGATAACCATCAACAATCCTTTTTCCCAGGTAGTGTATCTTTTCTCAGCATCTTTGGAACCATGGGAATCAAAACCAACAGGTCTTGTCGGAGCCTCAGGACCCCGCTGCCATATGTGTACTGACAGCCCTGAGGAGGCAAATGCCCATTCCACCTGGAAAGGATCTGTAGGATGGATAGGGCCCAGTGCTTGATGAGCTGTTGCTTCAAAAATCAGCAATTGCAATGCTGACTCCTGAGAAAGACTCCAATCCCATTTCACCCCTTTCCTCAACAAGTCATAAAGGGGAACAAATGGGTCGTTCCAGTGACTAGGAAATCTGTCTGGTCTTTCTACAGGAGATACAGCTGCTATCGTTTTTGGAAGGAGAATTGCTGTCGGTTTGAGTGATTCTGGAAGCCCACAAATTCAAGGGGTCATTATCTTGGGCTTCACAGGTAATTGCATCAGGGATTCAAAGCCAGGAATTCATTTCTTTTTGTGAGTCATTTGCAGGCAAGCAGCTTTGTGCACATTTTCCAAGAGCTGGTCGGGGGTACTAATTCTAGCTATGGGATCTCCCCTTTCCAAGGGGCTTGTTCCCCCGGCCCAAAAAGCTGCACGCTGTGTCAGGGACCATGTGTCACCTTTCTCTCCCGTTGTTAAGAAGACACCATGTCCCCAATACCCACTGGCTTCCTGTTCAGTGAATTGAATTTGATCACCACCAGTGAGGGACACCCGGAAAACATATTCTGTTTCTGATTCATGTGGAGGCTGTCCGTATTCCCTTTTAAGCTTAGCTAGCTCGGTGGCCGTGTTTAGTTGTGATGGTATGCGTTTGGTTGTGATGTGAGGTTCCAGATCATCATCACTGAGATAGTTCTACTCTGTTTTAATCAAGGGTCTCAAGTGATGGCAGCAATGTTCCCCACAATTACTTGCTGCTTCAAGTTCTTGATGAGGATAGATTTGTTTAATGTGAGGAGTTTCCTTCTCCTCAAGCTCTGTAGAGGAATCAGCATGATGTGATTTGTTAATATGTTCCTCTGTTAAGGCAGCTCGCAATGCATAGATCACATTTTTTTGCTTCATAGAACTGTTTTTGCAAAATTTCAACTAGATTTTGAAGGGAGTCTATTATAGCATGTTCCTCACTTCTTCGCTCGAAGCCATTTTCTATAGCTGCCATAAGACAAGCTCCCAAAACTGAGCAGAAGATAGTTTTATTTTTGCCCAGTTTGAATTTTGTTTCATGTTGTAATGAACACACTCTATCAATAACATTTTCTAAGTTCAACCAATTACTCTGTGCCCATTTTTCTCCTTCTGTAGAAGGTTTGGCATTGTGTTTGGCTAGTAGTGCATAAAATTCAGCTTTAATTTCAAGGCTAAGATTGTCACTCATTTTGTGAAGGGACCAAAACCACGACAGGGAGCTACAAACTTAAGTTCCACAAAACTACACAGCCCTCGCTGTGTCGCCCTTCGCTTCCCTGGCTGGGTGAAAGGACAATCATCTGCCTGGGAGGCTCTGCTTAGTTGCTTCAAGTTGTCCCTTCCTTCCCAGACCACATACACACAACAACAACAAAACAACAGTGTCCCGCCCTTTGCACTAAGGGATCCTTTATGAATTGCCAAAGACAGTATGGGTGCCTTTTCAGCTGCAACCCTTCTGTCTAGACAGAAATCCTGTCCGTGACGCCAATTTTAATGTCACGATCCGTTTCTTGCGGGGTGTCGTGATGGTTCTTTTCACCCATCCCAAAAGTGCAACAAAGGCAAACAACAAGGGACTATCAGTTAATCACAACAAATGCACCTTTAGTAGGGGCCAAAACAGTAAACGCGATAGTGGGGATCTGAAAGGAGATAAAAGGTTAGAGAGAGAAGAGGGATATGGGAATAGCTACCAACACAGGCGAGATCCTCAGTGCTCCGGACGATGGGGATCCGTCTGTCGTGTCGGGGGAGTCTTCGAAGTTCTGGTCGACTCGGGGCTCCAATTATAGTCCACAGAGGAGAGAGGGGGGGAACAAGTGTAATAATGAAAGTCCATTGTAATCGCCCCGAGGGAACGGGTGAGTCCACAGAAACCACCAAAGCAAGACGAATCCAATGAAGAATAAGTCCATTTGAATCACTGAAGGGAAACAGGTCATGTCATTAGTGGTCAGACCACCAATTTCCCCTCCTCCCTATAGCAGGGGTCTCAGTCTCAGTCCTTGGGAGGAGGGTTCTCATTCTTTCTTTGTCACAGTGGTAACGAGGCAGATGAGGGGTCTTCAGTGAAGGACCGCGAGAGTCACCCCAAAAGTTCATTGGGCTTAAGAACGGAGATTAGAAGCAGGCCGCGCATCAGGCTGTCCCGTGCTGGCTCCATGTCAGGTCTTTGCCAAGTCCTTGCCAACTCCTTGCCAAGTTCTTACCAGGCCTTGTTGGGAACAGCCAGCATGACGGTTCAGTGGTCCCACCTGTGCTGTGTCCTGTTCTAAGCCGGAACTACAGTGGGGGAAGGGATTCTTTCTTGTGGCAATCGGAAGGCAGAATGGAAAATGAGGGGCTTCTGACGGGCTCTTACAGCCTCGCATTCACACACATTCATCCCCCCTTTATTCGCCCTGTAATGCAAAGGATCTCCCAGTTGCCGAGCCGTGGGGGCTTTTAGCCGCTCGGCACGAAGCTCGGGTAGCTGGTACATCTGAGGGTGCACCAGAAGAACGGGAGGGACACTCGGGCTGCTGAAATCCTGCTCGTTGATTGAAGGGTCGCAGAAGGGGCAAACAGGGAGACAACGAAGCAGTAGAGAGGCAGATTCCGAGAGCCCCGAAGGGCGGGGTGAGGATTCTTTTACTGCGTAGGGGTAGGAGGGTTTAGCATTCGAGGGTACAATCGGGAGAAGGCTAAAGGGAGGGGAAATATAACATTAACCAGTGGGGAAAAGGGAAAGGAGTGTTCTTGGTGGAAGAACCGTGGAACAGAGAAGATTCTAGGCTAAGGGGCAGACTTGAACAACAACTGACAGGACAGGGGGAGGGTACAATTCTCTTCCGAAAGGGGGTGGAGAACTCATACAACTGCTGTTTCCCATGGCAACCCTAGACTGCCTTCCCCAACCCCTCCCCCTGCACCAGTGACAGCTTTTAACACTGAAGGGCAGTGCTATTGTATAACAAACACTTAATTCTTAGCCCAGCCGGGCTCGCTGGCTACTTTTGCAAGCTTTTTACCAACTAGCGATGCTTGTAAGCGGTGCTTGTAACTCCTAGCTTGTACCACGCTCCCACTAGCTGCGCTATCAGCTAGCGGCGTTCAAAGCAGCTCCTCAAACCGCGGCTTGTGCCCGCGCGCCCGCTGCGCTATCAGCTGGGCCGCGCCTAAAGCACCTTTGCAAGCCCCGACTGAAACGATACGCGGAAGAAATCAATAGACTCCATAACCTGGGGTAGTTATGAAGTGGGTACGTATGTCAGCGCCCGGCACAAGTGAGATAGCTCTCCAAAACTTGTGCCCCGAGCCTCAGTCTGACCCACACTTTTATTCTTAAAGACGTTCCATATGCAATACATTGCACAACTTTTTCATGCATATTCCACCCCTGGCCCCGCCTGTCCTCGCTTCTCGTGCGAAGTAAGTCCACGCCCTTCTGGGCATGCGTGGTTTGCTGTGGTGGTCGTACGGGGGTCCTGAGGCTGAAGATTGTGGTCTTCCTCATGATTGAACTTTTGAACTTTTCCTCTCTGCGCGTGCGCTTTTGGTCCTTTGGTGCTTATCTGAGTACGTCTGTCAGTCTTGATAGGCTTGGAGACAGAGGAGCTTCTTTATTTTAATTCAGAAGGAAAGGGTTCTTTCCTTCTTCTGGTATTGTTCTTCATGCAAGAAGCTTCAGAAATTTGCATTTTCCTTTGCCCTTTGTATTAGGCAGAGGTTTCTTAAGCAAAAGGTTGAAAATTCAACACATAACTCTACAAGCTAAATTAGAAATGCTTAATTCATTTTGTTAACCTAACTCTAAAAATCTCTATTTCACCTCGAGAGCTGTCACAGAGCAGAAAGCAGCTGAGATGCTGAAAAGCAGCAAAGCTGAACTGCCTGCCTCAGCTTCAGCAATGTGCAATTGACTGAAGGCGAAACACGAAGCAGCAGAGCAGCGGGCTTCTGTGCCCACTGAAGGCAATTGCAAGAATCCAGCAGCTGCTCCTTGCCAAGCACAGGCAGCTGCCTGTGTTCTTGCTTCTTGACCAACTCACAGTTGCCCTTCTTCTCAGCAGCTGCCACCGTGTTCTCTGCATCTCGGAGCCTCTGGGGAGCAACAAGAATTTCCAAGGTGGCATGCATGAAAACTAAAATAAAAACTCAGGAAGGTTGTCCTGGAACACCTCCCATTGGCATGCCAAGAGTGAATTCAAGAGGCAGGAGAGCGGCAGCCACCGTCCTGCAGCTGTCTGCGAGCTTCGCACACAAGCCGGCTTCTTCGCGGCTTCGTTCTTCGCCTCTTGCAAGCTACCGCGATCTCCGGCTGCCGGAGGCGAAGAAGCGGCAACTTCGCGCACAGATGACTGGAGCGGCAGCGGTGCGCTCCGAAGCGCCGCTTTTGCCGAAAGACGCCGGGAAGCGGCACTTGCTTTCGGCCAGCTGCGGAGCTGCGTATTCTGCCTCTCGAGTCGCCTACATCTTAGCGAAAAGCTTTTCCGCTCCAGTTCTCAAGGAGAAAGTGTCCCAGCACTGCTCACTTAGCCCGACCTTGCCAGGAAATAAGATTTGCTGCACATTCCAAGGACACTGCATTTTCCTGGGCAAGCTGCAACCTGCTGGCAGATGGCCGTTCTCTCTGCCCACTCCTGCCCAGTTCTTGGTACTAGCGGGCACGTTGCAGCCTGGCGAAGGCAAGAAACCTCTGAAACGATACGCGGAAGAAATCAATAGACTCCATAACCTGGGGTAGTTATGAAGTGGGTACGTATGTCAGCGCCCGGCACAAGTGAGATAGCTCTCCAAAACTTGTGCCCCGAGCCTCAGTCTGACCCACACTTTTATTCTTAAAGACGTTCCATATGCAATACATTGCACAACATTTTCATGCATATTCCACCCCTGGCCCCGCCTGTCCTCGCTTCTCATGCGAAGTAAGTCCACGCCCTTCTGGGCATGCGTGGTTTGCTGTGGTGGTCGTACGGGGGTCTCTTGGTGGTCCTGAGGCTGAAGATTGTGGTCTTCCTCATGATTGAACTTTTGAACTTTTCCTCTCTGCGCGTGCGCTTTTGGTCCTTTGGTGCTTATCTGAGTACGTCTGTCAGTCTTGATAGGCTTGGAGACAGAGGAGCTTCTTTATCTGGGTTCTTTCCTTCTTCTGGTATTGTTCTCTATGCAAGAAGCTTCAGAAATTTGCATTTTCCTATGCCCTTTGTACTAGGCAGAGGTTTCTTAAGTAAAAGGTTGAAAATTCAACAGATAACTCTACAAGCTAAATTAGAAATGCTTCATTCATTTTGTTAACCTAACTCTAAAAATCTCTGCTTCAGTCCCCCCTTTTCTTAAAATAGATTAAATTCTTTTACTACAGGGGTCTTGATTTAAATTCTGATCTACTATCATGACCGTCCTCTTTCAGTAAGATTCTATGAGTTGTAGAGAGTGATGTCAGACTGGCCATGTGTTTTAACATCCTCGAATTCTACATGAGTGTTAAAGTAGACATCATTAAACTTACAGTAACTAAAATTAATAGGATTATAATTGGGTGACATAAAGTCTTCTAAACAGTGTATTTCACTAGTTATGACTTGTGTTTATTAGCTAGTGATTGGTGCTGGATACACCAAGTTAAGAGACTTAACATACAGGAGGTTAGTGACATGTCTTGGGTAGACATTCTCTTTCGCACCCCATATGGTTTTTCATAAAGCAATTCAAAGTGGTTTAGCTTTTCTTTACTCTTGGGTTTGGTTCGGATCTGCAGTAGTGCTAATGGGAGGGATTGAGTCCATGACAAATTAGCTTCTTGTCCCAATTGTACAATTTGTTGTTTGATCAAATGATTCATTTTTTTTACCTGACCACTTGATTGTGGGTTATATGGGGTGCGAAGTTCTCAGTCTATGTTCAAGTATTGGCTAACTTGTTGCACGAATTTTACAATAAAATGTGGTCCTCTATTTGAGGAGACTGTGGCCAGGACTCTAAAGCGTGGTATGTTTTCTTGTACCAATACCTTAGTTACTTCTTGAGCTTTAGAAGTCCTGGTGGGGAATGCTTCTGGCCATCCTGAAAAGGTATCTGTTAGCACCAGGAAAAACTTATACCCCCCTTTTCTTGGCAATTCTGTACAATCAATCTGCCATTGCTGCTCCGGCCCATGACCCTTCCTAATCTGGCTAAGCTTTGGTTTGGGAGTATTTTTGGGGTTGGTCTGGAGGCAAAGGTCACATTGTCGAGTTGTAAATGTCTAGTTATGCTAGAGCATCAATACCCCAATGGTTTTCTGGTGTTCTTCCTTTATTAGGGACCATCAGAAATAGGAGGGTAGAACTAATTTTCCTTCTATGGTGGCCCATCCCTCTTGGTTATAGTCTCCTTTTTGCTCATAGATTAATTTTTTTTCTGGTTTGTTGTATCTTGGCTTACCTTTAGGGGAAATTTGCCCGTCTTGCTGCTTCTTTTGCTTCCCTATCTGCCAGCTCGTTTCCTTCTTCCAATTCGGAGTTGATCTTCTGATGTGCCTTAATGTGCATGATCGCTACTTTCTCTGGCAACTGGACTGCTGCTAGAAGTGGCAGTACTTCTGATGCATCTTTAATATTTTTCCCTTGAGACTTCAGCAGTCCTCTCTCTTTCTAAATGGCTCTGTGAGCATGCACTACTCCAAATGCATACTTCGAGTCCGTGTATATGTTTATTTCTTTCCCTCTTGCCAATTCTAGGGCCCGAGTTAGAGCAATTATCTCGGCCTTCTGTGCAGAGGTATTTGTTGGCAGGGGCCCAGATGATATTACTTCCTTGCACGTTGGAACTGCCTAGCCGGCGTGCCGTTTTCCACTGATGATATAACTGCTTCCATCAGTAAAGGAGACTTCTGCATTCTCGAGAGGGGTGTCCTTCGAGTCAGGGCAGCTGGAGTAGGTGGCTTCAATGGTCTCCAGGCAGTCATGTTCCACTGGTTCCCCTTGGTTTCTACTGAGGAAGGAGGCTGGATTGACAATGTTAGCCACTACTATCTCTACATCATCTTGCTCCGCTATGATAGCTTGGTATCTCAGGAGCCGTTGTGGGGAAAGCCAATGCCCACCTTTTACCTCTAGCACTGCAGACACTGTGTGAGACACTAGCACAGTTCTTTTCTGGCCTAGGGTGAATTTGTGTGCCTCTTGGATGTTCAGGACGACTGCTGCAACAGCTCTGAGGCACCCAGGCCACCCTTTAGCTGCTGTATCCAATTGCTTAGAGAAGTAAGCCACTGCTCTCCGATATGGGCCCAGGTCCTGTGCTAGTATTCCTAAGGCGATTCCTTGCTTCTCATGGGAGAATAAAAGGAAAGGCTTACTCACGTCCGGCAATCTCAGGGCTGGAGCTGACATGAGGGCTTTTTTCAGCTGGTTGAAAGCTTGCGTAGCTTCCTTTGTCTCTTGGATGTTCCTGCTTTCAGTTGCAATCAGTTCATAGAAGGGCTTAACAAACAGTCCATAGTTATAGATCCATAACCTGCACCACCCTGTCATCCTCAGGAAAGTTCGTAGTTCCTTTACCGTCTGAGGTTTTGGGGTCTGGCATATTGCCTCCTTCCGGCTTTGGCCCAAGGTACGTTGTCTAGCACTGACTTCCTAACCCAGATAAGTTACTTTCTGTTTTACTACTTGGGCTTTTTTCTTTGATACTCGGTACCCTTGGAGCCCCAAAAAGTTCAAGAGGCTTATCGTCCAGGCCGTGCATGCTTCCCTTGTCCGTGTGGCTATCAGGATGTCATCTACGTACTCTAGCAACTTCCCTTCCTCTGGAGGGGCTTCTCAGGTCTCTAATTCTTTTGCAAGTTGTTCTCCAAACAAAGTGGGTGAGTTTTTGAATCCTTGTGGGAGTCTGGTCCATGTCAGTTGAGTTCTTGGCCCGCTCTTAGGATTTTCCCATTCAAATGCAAAAATTTTCTGGCTTCGTGGATAGGAAGGCAAAAGAAGGCATCTTTTAAATCTAAAACGGTAAACCAAGTTAGCTCGGGGGTTAAGCAAGTTAATAACGTGTAGGGATTGGCCACCACAGGATACAGATCCTCAGTGACCTTGTTTATGGCCCGCAGATCCTGTACTAACCGGTATGACCCATCAGGTTTACCAACTGGTAGGATAGGGGTATTAACACTTACATAACATAAGTTGGAACAAGGTATTATAGACAATATCATGGTCATCAATGGAAGCAATATTTGATGGAACTTTTTCAGTTCTGAGGGTTCGTAACTTGTGTTTGTCGGTGACAGCAGGGAAGCACAGTGAGGCTGCTTAACAGGGCAGGATGCATACATATACTTTCCTTCGTCTACATTCACTTAACTTTATTTTACTTACTCTTACACATAACAAAACAACCACAACAACAAGGTACCTTTTCTTTTTCAACACACCTATTACACTTGTAGGTGTCCCTGGCTAGTCCCAGTGTTCTTGGATACCCCTCAATCTAGCTGTGTGGTTCCCAACTCTAGATCCTGTCAGACTTCTCTTCAAACTGGCAAAATTTTTACTCAATCTTGGCTGCTCTCAACAACCCAGCAAACTTAATTCTGGGTGCTCTTGCAATGTTAATCCCTCAACCCAGCAGGTTTGACTTAACCCTGGATGCTCTTGGAACATTAATCCCTCAATCCAGCAGGTTTGAATCAACCCTGGATGCTCTTGGAACATTAATCCCTCAATCCAGCAGGTTTGAATCAACCCTGGATGCTCTTGGAACATTAATCCCTCAATCCAGCAGGTTTGAATCAACCCTGGATGCTCTTGGAATATTAATCCCTCAATCCAGCAGGTTTGATCTTGGATGTTCTCGGGCATTCTTATCCCTCAATCCAGCAGAATTTTTAGGGGCCCCTCCTACACATTTTACCTTTTATTTTTCCCCAATAGATTATGCCAAGAAAACCCTCTTTTTACCTTTTCATTAATTTTTTTTTCTAATTAATTACCTTTTACTCCCCGCCCCCCCCCCCAAGGGGTCCCACTCTTTCTCTGAGACCCAGTCCCAGGGGGGTTCTCTCACTCTTTTTATTACTCGCTTCGTCTCTTTACTGGCCGCTTTTCTCGCGAAAAAGACGGAAACGCAGCATGGGAGACTGCCGCTCTCGCTTAGCAGGTCTGGGGTAACCAGCCCGCCTCTGTCACGATCCGCTTCTTCCGGGGTGTCGTGATGGTTCTTTTCACCCATCCCAAAAGTGCAACAAAGGCAAACAACAAGGGACTATCAGTTAATCACAACAAATGCACCTTTAGTAGGGGCCAAAACAGTAAACGCGATAGTGGGGATCTGAAAGGAGATAAAAGGTTAGAGAGAGAAGAGGGATATGGGAATAGCTACCAACACAGGCGAGATCCTCAGTGCTCCGGACGATGGGGATCCGTCTCTCTTGTCGGGGGAGTCTTCGAAGTTCTGGTCGACTCGGGGCTCCAATTATAGTCCACAGAGGAGAGAGGGGGGGAACAAGTGTAATAATGAAAGTCCATTGTAATCGCCCCGAGGGAACGGGTGAGTCCACAGAAACCACCAAAGCAAGACGAATCCAATGAAGAATAAGTCCATTTGAATCACTGAAGGGAAACAGGTCATGTCATTAGTGGTCAGACCACCAATTTCCCCTCCTCCCTATAGCAGGGGTCTCAGTCTCAGTCCTTGGGAGGAGGGTTCTCATTCTTTCTTTGTCACAGTGGTAACGAGGCAGATGAGGGGTCTTCAGTGAAGGACCGCGAGAGTCACCCCAAAAGTTCATTGGGCTTAAGAACGGAGATTAGAAGCAGGCCACGCATCAGGCTGTCCCGTGCTGGCTCCATGTCAGGTCCTTGCCAACTCCTTGCCAAGTTCTTACCAGGCCTTGTTGGGAACAGCCAGCATGACGGTTCAGTGGTCCCACCTGTGCTGTGTCCTGTTCTAAGCCGGAACTACAGTGGGGGAAGGGATTCTTTCTTGTGGCAATCGGAAGGCAGAATGGAAAATGAGGGGCTTCTGACGGGCTCTTACACCACCCCGTGACTGACGATTGCCCTCGAAAGATCTTCATCAGCAGGATTCCATGGTGTCGTCGTGGAGTCTTCAGGACTCGTCAAGTGTTGGCAGCAGGTCCCAGGGAAAAGAGAAGAGGAAAAGGGAAAGAAAGAGAAAACGGGAAAACTAAAACAATCACAACATATTAGTAATCACAACAAATTATAATTAAACAATAAGCAAAATACAATTAGTAAATCAATAATAGTTATTTAAATAATAATCAATAGGAATCAATTAAACAATAAATTGATCAAATAATAAACCAGTATCATCAATATTAAACAGTAAAGTAATAAACCTAGTATAATCGATATTACTCAGTACAATTTTATAAACAATAAACAAAAATAATTAAAACAGCGATTAGAACAAATCATAAAAGAAAATGATGTAAAACATATCTTCTAACCTTATCATCTTCTTGTGTCTACTGTCCTGGGAACATCTCTAGTGTAAAGGATGTCGGCCAAGTGGTGTGCATTAATTATAGATGTTAATTTTGTTCATCGTTTCATCATTCTCCAATTTACAATAAGCAAGATTACTGATAAAACAAAACCAATCATAACTAAAATCAGAAGAACAACAATGGGATGACACAATTTCTTCAGGATACCGGTGGCGGTGGGTGACCACCCGAAAAGGGTATCCCACCACTTGTGCTCGGCATCACTTTTCACCCTTTCTACAACACGATGTATTTCTTGCACATGATGATGAACAGTTACCAGAGTTTTCTGTCCATTCCCCTTGATTTTTCCTAGGATCTCTATTAGATCTTGATGAAGTAATAATTGCTTTACCAGAGAAAGGTTCATCCCAATGGGAGTAGGCAGTAGCTTGTGAATCAACGTGAGATTGGATTCTAAAAGTTCATGTGAAGTAACTGGAGCTACAAAAGAAAAATCACATCCTGCAATTTTAGTAAAGTTGCAAGCACAAAAATTGGAATGATTTTTAGTAGCTACTACTGTACTTTCTATAAACACAGTATCCCAAGCGGTTCTGAAGCAGGCACACCCATTGTCTGTAGATACAAGGACTGTTTCAGAAGTCTCGTTAGGATGAATATCAAAATGACAGCTATTTTGTTCTGTCTCCAGACAAATATCTTGAGCTACAATTGCATTACCTTCACAGATAAACCCTAGTTGTTCTCAGATGGTACAGGACTCTAAATTGACAGTTTGCCATTTGTCATCAATTTGACGGGCCCATTCTCTATGTTCAGAAGGATAGAAAGTGGGTCCATCATGATTTAATCCTAGTGCAATGATAGGGAATATCAAATGCACCCAGGCATTTCTTATGGTCAACGCAAATGCTGTGGCTGTGTTTGTGTTAGGGTCATAGGTAAAATTCACTAAATTCCACCAGGGTTGGAAATCTCTTTCAAAGTCAGTGGCACTGTCCCAGACTATTTTCCTAATTTCAGTGGGAAAAGTGCCTTCTTCACCTTCTCTTATAATTGAGGCAGCAACTGACTGCATCCATCATTGAGCCTGGATACGGCTAAGAGCTAAGGAAACGTTGCTTTGTGTGGCATTAAGTGCATCAATGATCAATTTGCTATTATTTACATTTATCTTTTCCCAATTTGCTAGAATGTTTGATAGCAACCACTGATGTGTTCCCAAGGCTGATAAGGACGATTGCAGTGGTTGTTGTATTTTGGTTAAATCTTTAGTTGTGGAAGCCAATTTATTCATTCATACTTCTGAATCAATACTATTTAGGATTCCCAATCCTGTTCCCACAAGACCAGTTATGTCTCTTGGCAGCCGGTTTTTAGGAGGCTTCCACTGTCGCAGCCAGGTTGTCCAAGCCTGAAAAGAGGTCTGCAAAAAGGGTGAACAAGCTGGTTGTATTTCTCAGATATTGTTTTGCATCAGCAATTTGACTTGTTTAAGAGACCATAACAGATTAAACAATATTTGTTGTTGGCCAGTTTTCCTGATTCTACATGGTCCAATTTCAAAAATTTTCGGGCTAAGTGTAACCAGTGGTTGGGTGGTAGGTGTCACAACATTAACATCAAGTCCTACTCCAGTATTTGAATCAATACTTTCAACTTAAAAAACAAAAACAAAAACAAAAACAAAACAAAACAAAAAAAAAAGTGCTTCAGTATTTTTGGACCAAAACCAAACTACTTCTACAGTTTGTGTTCATGTGAAATTGTGCCAACAATCCTGTATGCTTGGCTGCGTACAAACCTTTTTGTGCTTCAAGAGATCCTTTCACTTTTTCTGCATGCTACCACAATTAGTTCAGACCACGGTCACTCAGCTGCTTTCTGGCCATGGGGTTGCGGTAGGATGCAGAAAAGTATTACCAGTTTTATCATGGATTAGGTGGTCTTCATGTCCCTCGGAGTTCTTCTGAAAAAGTAAACACAACAGAATTCTGCCGCCGAGAGGCAGAAAAGTTAGAATGATGGAATTATCCAGCATGTATTTGTCCAATGCTCTTTCCCTAGAGCACCAGAGGATTCCCATGCATATTTCTTCAGAGGGGGTTTTAGCACAAGTGCTACTAGTCCTATAGTAAGAGAGGTCCACCAGAACAGGTTGGCCAGGGTCATGAGCTGGATTATTAGGATCATTTGGTACAGAGCATAGGAGTCAGTGTAGATGCAGACCAAAGAGGAATTCTGTGCTTCTCGTTGAAAAACACTCCAGACAGCTATCAGCTCCCCACTGTGTGTACTACCTTCTCCCTCTGTAATCATTTGCTCACCAGAGGAAAAGTGGAGGGCTTCTGCCCTAGATTTCCATCCTTTTCCTTCCCCTTTAGCAAAAGCATCAGTAAACCAAGAGTTTGCTGATTGTTCGGGGCAGAAAGGAGGGGTTACTTTGATTACAGAGGCAGGTTTGTCCAAGCTCTCCGTTTCTTGGATTGCTAAAGTTTTTACAGCTCCTTCTGTCATTGAGAAGAAGTTACAGTAATGTTCAACCTGAGCATACCACTTTCTCACTGAGGCCCTCTGGGCCACCCCGTCAGGAGGGGGACTCCCACTAGTGACTGTCTTAATAACCTTGAAGGGGCCTCTCAATACAATTGGTTGTTTTTGTGCAATTTTTTCTACTTCTAGGAAAGCTAAGATAACCATCAACAATCCTTTTTCCCAGGTAGTGTATCTTTTCTCAGCATCTTTGGAACCACGGGAATCAAAACCAACAGGTCTTGTCGGAGCCTCAGGACCCCGCTGCCATATGTGTACTGACAGCCCTGAGGAGGCAAATGCCCATTCCACCTGGAAAGGATCTGTAGGATGGATAGGGCCCAGTGCTTGATGAGCTGTTGCTTCAAAAATCAGCAATTGCAATGCTGACTCCTGAGAAAGACTCCAATCCCATTTCACCCCTTTCCTCAACAAGTCATAAAGGGGAACAAATGGGTCGTTCCAGTGACTAGGAAATCTGTCTGGTCTTTCTACAGGAGATACAGCTGCTATCGTTTTTGGAAGGAGAATTGCTGTCGGTTTGAGTGATTCTGGAAGCCCACAAATTCAAGGGGTCATTATCTTGGGCTTCACAGGTAATTGCATCAGGGATTCAAAGCCAGGAATTCATTTCTTTTTGTGAGTCATTTGCAGGCAAGCAGCTTTGTGCACATTTTCCAAGAGCTGGTCGGGGGTACTAATTCTAGCTATGGGATCTCCCCTTTCCAAGGGGCTTGTTCCCCCGGCCCAAAAAGCTGCACGCTGTGTCAGGGACCATGTGTCACCTTTCTCTCCCGTTGTTAAGAAGACACCATGTCCCCAATACCCACTGGCTTCCTGTTCAGTGAATTGAATTTGATCACCACCAGTGAGGGACACCCGGAAAACATATTCTGTTTCTGATTCATGTGGAGGCTGTCCGTATTCCCTTTTAAGCTTAGCTAGCTCGGTGGCCGTGTTTAGTTGTGATGGTATGCGTTTGGTTGTGATGTGAGGTTCCAGATCATCATCACTGAGATAGTTCTACTCTGTTTTAATCAAGGGTCTCAAGTGATGGCAGCAATGTTCCCCACAATTACTTGCTGCTTCAAGTTCTTGATGAGGATAGATTTGTTTAATGTGAGGAGTTTCCTTCTCCTCAAGCTCTGTAGAGGAATCAGCATGATGTGATTTGTTAATATGTTCCTCTGTTAAGGCAGCTCGCAATGCATAGATCACATTTTTTTGCTTCATAGAACTGTTTTTGCAAAATTTCAACTAGATTTTGAAGGGAGTCTATTATAGCATGTTCCTCACTTCTTCGCTCGAAGCCATTTTCTATAGCTGCCATAAGACAAGCTCCCAAAACTGAGCAGAAGATAGTTTTATTTTTGCCCAGTTTGAATTTTGTTTCATGTTGTAATGAACACACTCTATCAATAACATTTTCTAAGTTCAACCAATTACTCTGTGCCCATTTTTCTCCTTCTGTAGAAGGTTTGGCATTGTGTTTGGCTAGTAGTGCATAAAATTCAGCTTTAATTTCAAGGCTAAGATTGTCACTCATTTTGTGAAGGGACCAAAACCACGACAGGGAGCTACAAACTTAAGTTCCACAAAACTACACAGCCCTCGCTGTGTCGCCCTTCGCTTCCCTGGCTGGGTGAAAGGACAATCATCTGCCTGGGAGGCTCTGCTTAGTTGCTTCAAGTTGTCCCTTCCTTCCCAGACCACATACACACAACAACAACAAAACAACAGTGTCCCGCCCTTTGCACTAAGGGATCCTTTATGAATTGCCAAAGACAGTATGGGTGCCTTTTCAGCTGCAACCCTTCTGTCTAGACAGAAATCCTGTCCGTGACGCCAATTTTAATGTCACGATCCGTTTCTTGCGGGGTGTCGTGATGGTTCTTTTCACCCATCCCAAAAGTGCAACAAAGGCAAACAACAAGGGACTATCAGTTAATCACAACAAATGCACCTTTAGTAGGGGCCAAAACAGTAAACGCCATAGTGGGGATCTGAAAGGAGATAAAAGGTTAGAGAGAGAAGAGGGATATGGGAATAGCTACCAACACAGGCGAGATCCTCAGTGCTCCGGACGATGGGGATCCGTCTGTCGTGTCGGGGGAGTCTTCGAAGTTCTGGTCGACTCGGGGCTCCAATTATAGTCCACAGAGGAGAGAGGGGGGGAACAAGTGTAATAATGAAAGTCCATTGTAATCGCCCCGAGGGAACGGGTGAGTCCACAGAAACCACCAAAGCAAGACGAATCCAATGAAGAATAAGTCCATTTGAATCACTGAAGGGAAACAGGTCATGTCATTAGTGGTCAGACCACCAATTTCCCCTCCTCCCTATAGCAGGGGTCTCAGTCTCAGTCCTTGGGAGGAGGGTTCTCATTCTTTCTTTGTCACAGTGGTAACGAGGCAGATGAGGGGTCTTCAGTGAAGGACCGCGAGAGTCACCCCAAAAGTTCATTGGGCTTAAGAACGGAGATTAGAAGCAGGCCGCGCATCAGGCTGTCCCGTGCTGGCTCCATGTCAGGTCTTTGCCAAGTCCTTGCCAACTCCTTGCCAAGTTCTTACCAGGCCTTGTTGGGAACAGCCAGCATGACGGTTCAGTGGTCCCACCTGTGCTGTGTCCTGTTCTAAGCCGGAACTACAGTGGGGGAAGGGATTCTTTCTTGTGGCAATCGGAAGGCAGAATGGAAAATGAGGGGCTTCTGACGGGCTCTTACAGCCTCGCATTCACACACATTCATCCCCCCTTTATTCGCCCTGTAATGCAAAGGATCTCCCAGTTGCCGAGCCGTGGGGGCTTTTAGCCGCTCGGCACGAAGCTCGGGTAGCTGGTACATCTGAGGGTGCACCAGAAGAACGGGAGGGACACTCGGGCTGCTGAAATCCTGCTCGTTGATTGAAGGGTCGCAGAAGGGGCAAACAGGGAGACAACGAAGCAGTAGAGAGGCAGATTCCGAGAGCCCCGAAGGGCGGGGTGAGGATTCTTTTACTGCGTAGGGGTAGGAGGGTTTAGCATTCGAGGGTACAATCGGGAGAAGGCTAAAGGGAGGGGAAATATAACATTAACCAGTGGGGAAAAGGGAAAGGAGTGTTCTTGGTGGAAGAACCGTGGAACAGAGAAGATTCTAGGCTAAGGGGCAGACTTGAACAACAACTGACAGGACAGGGGGAGGGTACAATTCTCTTCCGAAAGGGGGTGGAGAACTCATACAACTGCTGTTTCCCATGGCAACCCTAGACTGCCTTCCCCAACCCCTCCCCCTGCACCAGTGACAGCTTTTAACACTGAAGGGCAGTGCTATTGTATAACAAACACTTAATTCTTAGCCCAGCCGGGCTCGCTGGCTACTTTTGCAAGCTTTTTACCAACTAGCGATGCTTGTAAGCGGTGCTTGTAACTCCTAGCTTGTACCACGCTCCCACTAGCTGCGCTATCAGCTAGCGGCGTTCAAAGCAGCTCCTCAAACCGCGGCTTGTGCCCGCGCGCCCGCTGCGCTATCAGCTGGGCCGCGCCTAAAGCACCTTTGCAAGCCCCGACTGAAACGATACGCGGAAGAAATCAATAGACTCCATAACCTGGGGTAGTTATGAAGTGGGTACGTATGTCAGCGCCCGGCACAAGTGAGATAGCTCTCCAAAACTTGTGCCCCGAGCCTCAGTCTGACCCACACTTTTATTCTTAAAGACGTTCCATATGCAATACATTGCACAACTTTTTCATGCATATTCCACCCCTGGCCCCGCCTGTCCTCGCTTCTCGTGCGAAGTAAGTCCACGCCCTTCTGGGCATGCGTGGTTTGCTGTGGTGGTCGTACGGGGGTCCTGAGGCTGAAGATTGTGGTCTTCCTCATGATTGAACTTTTGAACTTTTCCTCTCTGCGCGTGCGCTTTTGGTCCTTTGGTGCTTATCTGAGTACGTCTGTCAGTCTTGATAGGCTTGGAGACAGAGGAGCTTCTTTATTTTAATTCAGAAGGAAAGGGTTCTTTCCTTCTTCTGGTATTGTTCTTCATGCAAGAAGCTTCAGAAATTTGCATTTTCCTTTGCCCTTTGTATTAGGCAGAGGTTTCTTAAGCAAAAGGTTGAAAATTCAACACATAACTCTACAAGCTAAATTAGAAATGCTTAATTCATTTTGTTAACCTAACTCTAAAAATCTCTATTTCACCTCGAGAGCTGTCACAGAGCAGAAAGCAGCTGAGATGCTGAAAAGCAGCAAAGCTGAACTGCCTGCCTCAGCTTCAGCAATGTGCAATTGACTGAAGGCGAAACACGAAGCAGCAGAGCAGCGGGCTTCTGTGCCCACTGAAGGCAATTGCAAGAATCCAGCAGCTGCTCCTTGCCAAGCACAGGCAGCTGCCTGTGTTCTTGCTTCTTGACCAACTCACAGTTGCCCTTCTTCTCAGCAGCTGCCACCGTGTTCTCTGCATCTCGGAGCCTCTGGGGAGCAACAAGAATTTCCAAGGTGGCATGCATGAAAACTAAAATAAAAACTCAGGAAGGTTGTCCTGGAACACCTCCCATTGGCATGCCAAGAGTGAATTCAAGAGGCAGGAGAGCGGCAGCCACCGTCCTGCAGCTGTCTGCGAGCTTCGCACACAAGCCGGCTTCTTCGCGGCTTCGTTCTTCGCCTCTTGCAAGCTACCGCGATCTCCGGCTGCCGGAGGCGAAGAAGCGGCAACTTCGCGCACAGATGACTGGAGCGGCAGCGGTGCGCTCCGAAGCGCCGCTTTTGCCGAAAGACGCCGGGAAGCGGCACTTGCTTTCGGCCAGCTGCGGAGCTGCGTATTCTGCCTCTCGAGTCGCCTACATCTTAGCGAAAAGCTTTTCCGCTCCAGTTCTCAAGGAGAAAGTGTCCCAGCACTGCTCACTTAGCCCGACCTTGCCAGGAAATAAGATTTGCTGCACATTCCAAGGACACTGCATTTTCCTGGGCAAGCTGCAACCTGCTGGCAGATGGCCGTTCTCTCTGCCCACTCCTGCCCAGTTCTTGGTACTAGCGGGCACGTTGCAGCCTGGCGAAGGCAAGAAACCTCTGAAACGATACGCGGAAGAAATCAATAGACTCCATAACCTGGGGTAGTTATGAAGTGGGTACGTATGTCAGCGCCCGGCACAAGTGAGATAGCTCTCCAAAACTTGTGCCCCGAGCCTCAGTCTGACCCACACTTTTATTCTTAAAGACGTTCCATATGCAATACATTGCACAACTTTTTCATGCATATTCCACCCCTGGCCCCGCCTGTCCTCGCTTCTCATGCGAAGTAAGTCCACGCCCTTCTGGGCATGCGTGGTTTGCTGTGGTGGTCGTACGGGGGTCTCTTGGTGGTCCTGAGGCTGAAGATTGTGGTCTTCCTCATGATTGAACTTTTGAACTTTTCCTCTCTGCGCGTGCGCTTTTGGTCCTTTGGTGCTTATCTGAGTACGTCTGTCAGTCTTGATAGGCTTGGAGACAGAGGAGCTTCTTTATCTGGGTTCTTTCCTTCTTCTGGTATTGTTCTCTATGCAAGAAGCTTCAGAAATTTGCATTTTCCTATGCCCTTTGTACTAGGCAGAGGTTTCTTAAGTAAAAGGTTGAAAATTCAACAGATAACTCTACAAGCTAAATTAGAAATGCTTCATTCATTTTGTTAACCTAACTCTAAAAATCTCTGCTTCAGTCCCCCCTTTTCTTAAAATAGATTAAATTCTTTTACTACAGGGGTCTTGATTTAAATTCTGATCTACTATCATGACCGTCCTCTTTCAGTAAGATTCTATGAGTTGTAGAGAGTGATGTCAGACTGGCCATGTGTTTTAACATCCTCGAATTCTACATGAGTGTTAAAGTAGACATCATTAAACTTACAGTAACTAAAATTAATAGGATTATAATTGGGTGACATAAAGTCTTCTAAACAGTGTATTTCACTAGTTATGACTTGTGTTTATTAGCTAGTGATTGGTGCTGGATACACCAAGTTAAGAGACTTAACATACAGGAGGTTAGTGACATGTCTTGGGTAGACATTCTCTTTCGCACCCCATATGGTTTTTCATAAAGCAATTCAAAGTGGTTTAGCTTTTCTTTACTCTTGGGTTTGGTTCGGATCTGCAGTAGTGCTAATGGGAGGGATTGAGTCCATGACAAATTAGCTTCTTGTCCCAATTGTACAATTTGTTGTTTGATCAAATGATTCATTTTTTTTACCTGACCACTTGATTGTGGGTTATATGGGGTGCGAAGTTCTCAGTCTATGTTCAAGTATTGGCTAACTTGTTGCACGAATTTTACAATAAAATGTGGTCCTCTATTTGAGGAGACTGTGGCCAGGACTCTAAAGCGTGGTATGTTTTCTTGTACCAATACCTTAGTTACTTCTTGAGCTTTAGAAGTCCTGGTGGGGAATGCTTCTGGCCATCCTGAAAAGGTATCTGTTAGCACCAGGAAAAACTTATACCCCCCTTTTCTTGGCAATTCTGTACAATCAATCTGCCATTGCTGCTCCGGCCCATGACCCTTCCTAATCTGGCTAAGCTTTGGTTTGGGAGTATTTTTGGGGTTGGTCTGGAGGCAAAGGTCACATTGTCGAGTTGTAAATGTCTAGTTATGCTAGAGCATCAATACCCCAATGGTTTTCTGGTGTTCTTCCTTTATTAGGGACCATCATAAATAGGAGGGTAGAACTAATTTTCCTTCTATGGTGGCCCATCCCTCTTGGTTATAGTCTCCTTTTTGCTCATAGATTAATTTTTTTTCTGGTTTGTTGTATCTTGGCTTACCTTTAGGGGAAATTTGCCCGTCTTGCTGCTTCTTTTGCTTCCCTATCTGCCAGCTCGTTTCCTTCTTCCAATTCGGAGTTGATCTTCTGATGTGCCTTAATGTGCATGATCGCTACTTTCTCTGGCAACTGGACTGCTGCTAGAAGTGGCAGTACTTCTGATGCATCTTTAATATTTTTCCCTTGAGACTTCAGCAGTCCTCTCTCTTTCTAAATGGCTCTGTGAGCATGCACTACTCCAAATGCATACTTCGAGTCCGTGTATATGTTTATTTCTTTCCCTCTTGCCAATTCTAGGGCCCGAGTTAGAGCAATTATCTCGGCCTTCTGTGCAGAGGTATTTGTTGGCAGGGGCCCAGATGATATTACTTCCTTGCACGTTGGAACTGCCTAGCCGGCGTGCCGTTTTCCACTGATGATATAACTGCTTCCATCAGTAAAGGAGACTTCTGCATTCTCGAGAGGGGTGTCCTTCGAGTCAGGGCAGCTGGAGTAGGTGGCTTCAATGGTCTCCAGGCAGTCATGTTCCACTGGTTCCCCTTGGTTTCTACTGAGGAAGGAGGCTGGATTGACAATGTTAGCCACTACTATCTCTACATCATCTTGCTCCGCTATGATAGCTTGGTATCTCAGGAGCCGTTGTGGGGAAAGCCAATGCCCACCTTTTACCTCTAGCACTGCAGACACTGTGTGAGACACTAGCACAGTTCTTTTCTGGCCTAGGGTGAATTTGTGTGCCTCTTGGATGTTCAGGACGACTGCTGCAACAGCTCTGAGGCACCCAGGCCACCCTTTAGCTGCTGTATCCAATTGCTTAGAGAAGTAAGCCACTGCTCTCCGATATGGGCCCAGGTCCTGTGCTAGTATTCCTAAGGCGATTCCTTGCTTCTCATGGGAGAATAAAAGGAAAGGCTTACTCACGTCCGGCAATCTCAGGGCTGGAGCTGACATGAGGGCTTTTTTCAGCTGGTTGAAAGCTTGCGTAGCTTCCTTTGTCTCTTGGATGTTCCTGCTTTCAGTTGCAATCAGTTCATAGAAGGGCTTAACAAACAGTCCATAGTTATAGATCCATAACCTGCACCACCCTGTCATCCTCAGGAAAGTTCGTAGTTCCTTTACCGTCTGAGGTTTTGGGGTCTGGCATATTGCCTCCTTCCGGCTTTGGCCCAAGGTACGTTGTCTAGCACTGACTTCCTAACCCAGATAAGTTACTTTCTGTTTTACTACTTGGGCTTTTTTCTTTGATACTCGGTACCCTTGGAGCCCCAAAAAGTTCAAGAGGCTTATCGTCCAGGCCGTGCATGCTTCCCTTGTCCGTGTGGCTATCAGGATGTCATCTACGTACTCTAGCAACTTCCCTTCCTCTGGAGGGGCTTCTCAGGTCTCTAATTCTTTTGCAAGTTGTTCTCCAAACAAAGTGGGTGAGTTTTTGAATCCTTGTGGGAGTCTGGTCCATGTCAGTTGAGTTCTTGGCCCGCTCTTAGGATTTTCCCATTCAAATGCAAAAATTTTCTGGCTTCGTGGATAGGAAGGCAAAAGAAGGCATCTTTTAAATCTAAAACGGTAAACCAAGTTAGCTCGGGGGTTAAGCAAGTTAATAACGTGTAGGGATTGGCCACCACAGGATACAGATCCTCAGTGACCTTGTTTATGGCCCGCAGATCCTGTACTAACCGGTATGACCCATCAGGTTTACCAACTGGTAGGATAGGGGTATTAACACTTACATAACATAAGTTGGAACAAGGTATTATAGACAATATCATGGTCATCAATGGAAGCAATATTTGATGGAACTTTTTCAGTTCTGAGGGTTCGTAACTTGTGTTTGTCGGTGACAGCAGGGAAGCACAGTGAGGCTGCTTAACAGGGCAGGATGCATACATATACTTTCCTTCGTCTACATTCACTTAACTTTATTTTACTTACTCTTACACATAACAAAACAACCACAACAACAAGGTACCTTTTCTTTTTCAACACACCTATTACACTTGTAGGTGTCCCTGGCTAGTCCCAGTGTTCTTGGATACCCCTCAATCTAGCTGTGTGGTTCCCAACTCTAGATCCTGTCAGACTTCTCTTCAAACTGGCAAAATTTTTACTCAATCTTGGCTGCTCTCAACAACCCAGCAAACTTAATTCTGGGTGCTCTTGCAATGTTAATCCCTCAACCCAGCAGGTTTGACTTAACCCTGGATGCTCTTGGAACATTAATCCCTCAATCCAGCAGGTTTGAATCAACCCTGGATGCTCTTGGAACATTAATCCCTCAATCCAGCAGGTTTGAATCAACCCTGGATGCTCTTGGAATATTAATCCCTCAATCCAGCAGGTTTGATCTTGGATGTTCTCGGGCATTCTTATCCCTCAATCCAGCAGAATTTTTAGGGGCCCCTCCTACACATTTTACCTTTTATTTTTCCCCAATAGATTATGCCAAGAAAACCCTCTTTTTACCTTTTCATTAATTTTTTTTTCTAATTAATTACCTTTTACTCCCCCCCCCCCCCCACTAAGGGGTCCCACTCTTTCTCTGAGACCCAGTCCCAGGGGGGTTCTCTCACTCTTTTTATTACTCGCTTCGTCTCTTTACTGGCCGCTTTTCTCGCGAAAAAGACGGAAACGCAGCATGGGAGACTGCCGCTCTCGCTTAGCAGGTCTGGGGTAACCAGCCCGCCTCTGTCACGATCCGCTTCTTGCGGGGTGTCGTGATGGTTCTTTTCACCCATCCCAAAAGTGCAACAAAGGCAAACAACAAGGGACTATCAGTTAATCACAACAAATGCACCTTTAGTAGGGGCCAAAACAGTAAACGCGATAGTGGGGATCTGAAAGGAGATAAAAGGTTAGAGAGAGAAGAGGGATATGGGAATAGCTACCAACACAGGCGAGATCCTCAGTGCTCCGGACGATGGGGATCCGTCTCTCTTGTCGGGGGAGTCTTCGAAGTTCTGGTCGACTCGGGGCTCCAATTATAGTCCACAGAGGAGAGGGGGGGGGAACAAGTGTAATAATGAAAGTCCATTGTAATCGCCCCGAGGGAACGGGTGAGTCCACAGAAACCACCAAAGCAAGACGAATCCAATGAAGAATAAGTCCATTTGAATCACTGAAGGGAAACAGGTCATGTCATTAGTGGTCAGACCACCAATTTCCCCTCCTCCCTATAGCAGGGGTCTCAGTCTCAGTCCTTGGGAGGAGGGTTCTCATTCTTTCTTTGTCACAGTGGTAACGAGGCAGATGAGGGGTCTTCAGTGAAGGACCGCGAGAGTCACCCCAAAAGTTCATTGGGCTTAAGAACGGAGATTAGAAGCAGGCCGCGCATCAGGCTGTCCCGTGCTGGCTCCATGTCAGGTCCTTGCCAACTCCTTGCCAAGTTCTTACCAGGCCTTGTTGGGAACAGCCAGCATGACGGTTCAGTGGTCCCACCTGTGCTGTGTCCTGTTCTAAGCCGGAACTACAGTGGGGGAAGGGATTCTTTCTTGTGGCAATCGGAAGGCAGAATGGAAAATGAGGGGCTTCTGACGGGCTCTTACACCACCCCGTGACTGACGATTGCCCTCGAAAGATCTTCATCAGCAGGATTCCATGGTGTCGTCGTGGAGTCTTCAGGACTCGTCAAGTGTTGGCAGCAGGTCCCAGGGAAAAGAGAAGAGGAAAAGGGAAAGAAAGAGAAAACGGGAAAACTAAAACAATCACAACATATTAGTAATCACAACAAATTATAATTAAACAATAAGCAAAATACAATTAGTAAATCAATAATAGTTATTTAAATAATAATCAATATGAATCAATTAAACAATAAATTGATCAAATAATAAACCAGTATCATCAATATTAAACAGTAAAGTAATAAACCTAGTATAATCGATATTACTCAGTACAATTTTATAAACAATAAACAAAAATAATTAAAACAGCGATTAGAACAAATCATAAAAGAAAATGATGTAAAACATATCTTCTAACCTTATCATCTTCTTGTGTCTACTGTCCTGGGAACATCTCTAGTGTAAAGGATGTCGGCCAAGTGGTGTGCATTAATTATAGATGTTAATTTTGTTCATCGTTTCATCATTCTCCAATTTACAATAAGCAAGATTACTGATAAAACAAAACCAATCATAACTAAAATCAGAAGAACAACAATGGGATGACACAATTTCTTCAGGATACCGGTGGCGGTGGGTGACCACCCGAAAAGGGTATCCCACCACTTGTGCTCGGCATCACTTTTCACCCTTTCTACAACACGATGTATTTCTTGCACATGATGATGAACAGTTACCAGAGTTTTCTGTCCATTCCCCTTGATTTTTCCTAGGATCTCTATTAGATCTTGATGAAGTAATAATTGCTTTACCAGAGAAAGGTTCATCCCAATGGGAGTAGGCAGTAGCTTGTGAATCAACGTGAGATTGGATTCTAAAAGTTCATGTGAAGTAACTGGAGCTACAAAAGAAAAATCACATCCTGCAATTTTAGTAAAGTTGCAAGCACAAAAATTGGAATGATTTTTAGTAGCTACTACTGTACTTTCTATAAACACAGTATCCCAAGCGGTTCTGAAGCAGGCACACCCATTGTCTGTAGATACAAGGACTGTTTCAGAAGTCTCGTTAGGATGAATATCAAAATGACAGCTATTTTGTTCTGTCTCCAGACAAATATCTTGAGCTACAATTGCATTACCTTCACAGATAAACCCTAGTTGTTCTCAGATGGTACAGGACTCTAAATTGACAGTTTGCCATTTGTCATCAATTTGACGGGCCCATTCTCTATGTTCAGAAGGATAGAAAGTGGGTCCATCATGATTTAATCCTAGTGCAATGATAGGGAATATCAAATGCACCCAGGCATTTCTTATGGTCAACGCAAATGCTGTGGCTGTGTTTGTGTTAGGGTCATAGGTAAAATTCACTAAATTCCACCAGGATTGGAAATCTCTTTCAAAGTCAGTGGCACTGTCCCAGACTATTTTCCTAATTTCAGTGGGAAAAGTGCCTTCTTCACCTTCTCTTATAATTGAGGCAGCAACTGACTGCATCCATCATTGAGCCTGGATACGGCTAAGAGCTAAGGAAACGTTGCTTTGTGTGGCATTAAGTGCATCAATGATCAATTTGCTATTATTTACATTTATCTTTTCCCAATTTGCTAGAATGTTTGATAGCAACCACTGATGTGTTCCCAAGGCTGATAAGGACGATTGCAGTGGTTGTTGTATTTTGGTTAAATCTTTAGTTGTGGAAGCCAATTTATTCATTCATACTTCTGAATCAATACTATTTAGGATTCCCAATCCTGTTCCCACAAGACCAGTTATGTCTCTTGGCAGCCGGTTTTTAGGAGGCTTCCACTGTCGCAGCCAGGTTGTCCAAGCCTGAAAAGAGGTCTGCAAAAAGGGTGAACAAGCTGGTTGTATTTCTCAGATATTGTTTTGCATCAGCAATTTGACTTGTTTAAGAGACCATAACAGATTAAACAATATCTGTTGTTGGCCAGTTTTCCTGATTCTATATGGTCCAATTTCAAAAATTTTCGGGCTAAGTGTAACCAGTGGTTGGGTGGTAGGTGTCACAACATTAACATCAAGTCCTACTCCAGTATTTGAATCAATACTTTCAACTTAAAAAACAAAAACAAAAACAAAAACAAAACAAAACAAAAAAAAAAGTGCTTCAGTATTTTTGGACCAAAACCAAACTACTTCTACAGTTTGTGTTCATGTGAAATTGTGCCAACAATCCTGTATGCTTGGCTGCGTACAAACCTTTTTGTGCTTCAAGAGATCCTTTCACTTTTTCTGCATGCTACCACAATTAGTTCAGACCACGGTCACTCAGCTGCTTTCTGGCCATGGGGTTGCGGTAGGATGCAGAAAAGTATTACCAGTTTTATCATGGATTAGGTGGTCTTCATGTCCCTCGGAGTTCTTCTGAAAAAGTAAACACAACAGAATTCTGCCGCCGAGAGGCAGAAAAGTTAGAATGATGGAATTATCCAGCATGTATTTGTCCAATGCTCTTTCCCTAGAGCACCAGAGGATTCCCATGCATATTTCTTCAGAGGGGGTTTTAGCACAAGTGCTACTAGTCCTATAGTAAGAGAGGTCCACCAGAACAGGTTGGCCAGGGTCATGAGCTGGATTATTAGGATCATTTGGTACAGAGCATAGGAGTCAGTGTAGATGCAGACCAAAGAGGAATTCTGTGCTTCTCGTTGAAAAACACTCCAGACAGCTATCAGCTCCCCACTGTGTGTACTACCTTCTCCCTCTGTAATCATTTGCTCACCAGAGGAAAAGTGGAGGGCTTCTGCCCTAGATTTCCATCCTTTTCCTTCCCCTTTAGCAAAAGCATCAGTAAACCAAGAGTTTGCTGATTGTTCGGGGCAGAAAGGAGGGGTTACTTTGATTACAGAGGCAGGTTTGTCCAAGCTCTCCGTTTCTTGGATTGCTAAAGTTTTTACAGCTCCTTCTGTCATTGAGAAGAAGTTACAGTAATGTTCAACCTGAGCATACCACTTTCTCACTGAGGCCCTCTGGGCCACCCCGTCAGGAGGGGGACTCCCACTAGTGACTGTCTTAATAACCTTGAAGGGGCCTCTCAATACAATTGGTTGTTTTTGTGCAATTTTTTCTACTTCTAGGAAAGCTAAGATAACCATCAACAATCCTTTTTCCCAGGTAGTGTATCTTTTCTCAGCATCTTTGGAACCACGGGAATCAAAACCAACAGGTCTTGTCGGAGCCTCAGGACCCCGCTGCCATATGTGTACTGACAGCCCTGAGGAGGCAAATGCCCATTCCACCTGGAAAGGATCTGTAGGATGGATAGGGCCCAGTGCTTGATGAGCTGTTGCTTCAAAAATCAGCAATTGCAATGCTGACTCCTGAGAAAGACTCCAATCCCATTTCACCCCTTTCCTCAACAAGTCATAAAGGGGAACAAATGGGTCGTTCCAGTGACTAGGAAATCTGTCTGGTCTTTCTACAGGAGATACAGCTGCTATCGTTTTTGGAAGGAGAATTGCTGTCGGTTTGAGTGATTCTGGAAGCCCACAAATTCAAGGGGTCATTATCTTGGGCTTCACAGGTAATTGCATCAGGGATTCAAAGCCAGGAATTCATTTCTTTTTGTGAGTCATTTGCAGGCAAGCAGCTTTGTGCACATTTTCCAAGAGCTGGTCGGGGGTACTAATTCTAGCTATGGGATCTCCCCTTTCCAAGGGGCTTGTTCCCCCGGCCCAAAAAGCTGCACGCTGTGTCAGGGACCATGTGTCACCTTTCTCTCCCGTTGTTAAGAAGACACCATGTCCCCAATACCCACTGGCTTCCTGTTCAGTGAATTGAATTTGATCACCACCAGTGAGGGACACCCGGAAAACATATTCTGTTTCTGATTCATGTGGAGGCTGTCCGTATTCCCTTTTAAGCTTAGCTAGCTCGGTGGCCGTGTTTAGTTGTGATGGTATGCGTTTGGTTGTGATGTGAGGTTCCAGATCATCATCACTGAGATAGTTCTACTCTGTTTTAATCAAGGGTCTCAAGTGATGGCAGCAATGTTCCCCACAATTACTTGCTGCTTCAAGTTCTTGATGAGGATAGATTTGTTTAATGTGAGGAGTTTCCTTCTCCTCAAGCTCTGTAGAGGAATCAGCATGATGTGATTTGTTAATATGTTCCTCTGTTAAGGCAGCTCGCAATGCATAGATCACATTTTTTTGCTTCATAGAACTGTTTTTGCAAAATTTCAACTAGATTTTGAAGGGAGTCTATTATAGCATGTTCCTCACTTCTTCGCTCGAAGCCATTTTCTATAGCTGCCATAAGACAAGCTCCCAAAACTGAGCAGAAGATAGTTTTATTTTTGCCCAGTTTGAATTTTGTTTCATGTTGTAATGAACACACTCTATCAATAACATTTTCTAAGTTCAACCAATTACTCTGTGCCCATTTTTCTCCTTCTGTAGAAGGTTTGGCATTGTGTTTGGCTAGTAGTGCATAAAATTCAGCTTTAATTTCAAGGCTAAGATTGTCACTCATTTTGTGAAGGGACCAAAACCACGACAGGGAGCTACAAACTTAAGTTCCACAAAACTACACAGCCCTCGCTGTGTCGCCCTTCGCTTCCCTGGCTGGGTGAAAGGACAATCATCTGCCTGGGAGGCTCTGCTTAGTTGCTTCAAGTTGTCCCTTCCTTCCCAGACCACATACACACAACAACAACAAAACAACAGTGTCCCGCCCTTTGCACTAAGGGATCCTTTATGAATTGCCAAAGACAGTATGGGTGCCTTTTCAGCTGCAACCCTTCTGTCTAGACAGAAATCCTGTCCGTGACGCCAATTTTAATGTCACGATCCGTTTCTTGCGGGGTGTCGTGATGGTTCTTTTCACCCATCCCAAAAGTGCAACAAAGGCAAACAACAAGGGACTATCAGTTAATCACAACAAATGCACCTTTAGTAGGGGCCAAAACAGTAAACGCGATAGTGGGGATCTGAAAGGAGATAAAAGGTTAGAGAGAGAAGAGGGATATGGGAATAGCTACCAACACAGGCGAGATCCTCAGTGCTCCGGACGATGGGGATCCGTCTCTCTTGTCGGGGGAGTCTTCGAAGTTCTGGTCGACTCGGGGCTCCAATTATAGTCCACAGAGGAGAGAGGGGGGGAACAAGTGTAATAATGAAAGTCCATTGTAATCGCCCCGAGGGAACGGGTGAGTCCACAGAAACCACCAAAGCAAGACGAATCCAATGAAGAATAAGTCCATTTGAATCACTGAAGGGAAACAGGTCATGTCATTAGTGGTCAGACCACCAATTTCCCCTCCTCCCTATAGCAGGGGTCTCAGTCTCAGTCCTTGGGAGGAGGGTTCTCATTCTTTCTTTGTCACAGTGGTAACGAGGCAGATGAGGGGTCTTCAGTGAAGGACCGCGAGAGTCACCCCAAAAGTTCATTGGGCTTAAGAACGGAGATTAGAAGCAGGCCGCGCATCAGGCTGTCCCGTGCTGGCTCCATGTCAGGTCTTTGCCAAGTCCTTGCCAACTCCTTGCCAAGTTCTTACCAGGCCTTGTTGGGAACAGCCAGCATGACGGTTCAGTGGTCCCACCTGTGCTGTGTCCTGTTCTAAGCCGGAACTACAGTGGGGGAAGGGATTCTTTCTTGTGGCAATCGGAAGGCAGAATGGAAAATGAGGGGCTTCTGACGGGCTCTTACAGCCTCGCATTCACACACATTCATCCCCCCTTTATTCGCCCTGTAATGCAAAGGATCTCCCAGTTGCCGAGCCGTGGGGGCTTTTAGCCGCTCGGCACGAAGCTCGGGTAGCTGGTACATCTGAGGGTGCACCAGAAGAACGGGAGGGACACTCGGGCTGCTGAAATCCTGCTCGTTGATTGAAGGGTCGCAGAAGGGGCAAACAGGGAGACAACGAAGCAGTAGAGAGGCAGATTCCGAGAGCCCCGAAGGGCGGGGTGAGGATTCTTTTACTGCGTAGGGGTAGGAGGGTTTAGCATTCGAGGGTACAATCGGGAGAAGGCTAAAGGGAGGGGAAATATAACATTAACCAGTGGGGAAAAGGGAAAGGAGTGTTCTTGGTGGAAGAACCGTGGAACAGAGAAGATTCTAGGCTAAGGGGCAGACTTGAACAACAACTGACAGGACAGGGGGAGGGTACAATTCTCTTCCGAAAGGAGGTGGAGAACTCATACAACTGCTGTTTCCCATGGCAACCCTAGACTGCCTTCCCCAACCCCTCCCCCTGCACCAGTGACAGCTTTTAACACTGAAGGGCAGTGCTATTGTATAACAAACACTTAATTCTTAGCCCAGCCGGGCTCGCTGGCTACTTTTGCAAGCTTTTTACCAACTAGCGATGCTTGTAAGCGGTGCTTGTAACTCCTAGCTTGTACCACGCTCCCACTAGCTGCGCTATCAGCTAGCGGCGTTCAAAGCAGCTCCTCAAACCGCGGCTTGTGCCCGCGCGCCCGCTGCGCTATCAGCTGGGCCGCGCCTAAAGCACCTTTGCAAGCCCCGACTGAAACGATACGCGGAAGAAATCAATAGACTCCATAACCTGGGGTAGTTATGAAGTGGGTACGTATGTCAGCGCCCGGCACAAGTGAGATAGCTCTCCAAAACTTGTGCCCCGAGCCTCAGTCTGACCCACACTTTTATTCTTAAAGACGTTCCATATGCAATACATTGCACAACTTTTTCATGCATATTCCACCCCTGGCCCCGCCTGTCCTCGCTTCTCATGCGAAGTAAGTCCACGCCCTTCTGGGCATGCGTGGTTTGCTGTGGTGGTCGTACGGGGGTCCTGAGGCTGAAGATTGTGGTCTTCCTCATGATTGAACTTTTGAACTTTTCCTCTCTGCGCGTGCGCTTTTGGTCCTTTGGTGCTTATCTGAGTACGTCTGTCAGTCTTGATAGGCTTGGAGACAGAGGAGCTTCTTTATTTTAATTCAGAAGGAAAGGGTTCTTTCCTTCTTCTGGTATTGTTCTTCATGCAAGAAGCTTCAGAAATTTGCATTTTCCTTTGCCCTTTGTATTAGGCAGAGGTTTCTTAAGCAAAAGGTTGAAAATTCAACACATAACTCTACAAGCTAAATTAGAAATGCTTAATTCATTTTGTTAACCTAACTCTAAAAATCTCTATTTCACCTCGAGAGCTGTCACAGAGCAGAAAGCAGCTGAGATGCTGAAAAGCAGTGTGATAAACTGTGGTAACTTGTTTGTTCATCAAAAGAATTAGAATATTAAAGGGGGAAATATAAAATTAAAGTATAAGGGACCAGCTTGCTTGTTAAGAGATAGGGGAAGCATCTGTGAAGTTGGGAAACAGGAAGCAACTGCTACAAACCGCAAGGCTATAGACATATTGCAAGGCGCAAGACCACAAGTATGATTAATCATCATATAGGGAGCTTTTCTTAGCTTCCTTTGCAGACACAGACTAAGGATGTTGGGGGATGGCTGGAGCTGATTGTGAAATCAGTGACCACCGGGCGGCGGCCACCGGAGTGGACGGCGTGGGAGTGCTCCGGGTACGCCCATCACTGTCCGGAGCCGATTGTGAAACCAACGATCACCTGCCTCGACACAACGCAGACACAATGCAGAGGGATGCTCAAGCTACGCCCACCGCTATCGCAAGAGACGCGAATGAAGAAACCTCCAAGAAACTATAAAAGAGACTGAATAAGGGGGGTGGGGTGTGGGGCACTGCAGTGTGGGACACTGCAGGAGGGGCGGTTTGGAGACCCCTACCCACCCAGCGCTGTTTTGCTTGCTACTGCTTGCTGTAATTAATAAAATTCTAATTGACTTTAAAAAGGCTGAACCAAATTATTCGCCTCAATTTATCACAATTTGGTGCCGTGACTCGGATAAAGGAAACCCGGGAGGGAGGCCCCACTAGGGTGAGGCGCCCCACCGCCTTTTTGCGGTGGACCTAAGGGGAGGCTTCCTCCTTGGGCCTTTACCGACGAACCTAAAACTCAGTAGCAAGCAAAGGTACCCCCGTTAATCTTTGTGCACGAAGAACCGCGGAAGAGTGAACACGCAGGAAGCGTAAGTAGCCCCCGGTGGGTGGTGGGCCTCTTTTCCCGGTGGGTGGTGGGCCTCCTTTTTCCAGGGTTGATTAAAACCTGCTGGATTGAGGGACTAATGTTCCAAGAGCATCCAGGGTTGGGGGACGTAGGAGGAGGGGAGCTGCACCCCCTCGGCGTCAAGTTACCCTCGGTGGGGAGGCTCCTGGGTTAGGAGGAGAGCAAGCGGGCCTAACCCAGACGCGGAGGTGGACTGCGTCAAAGTTCCTGGGGCGGGGGATCCCCGGAGAAACTTCCCCAAGTTTCGGCTTACTAACTTAGTATAAGTGTATGTGCTCGGTGGGCCCCGTACAAGCGGGCTCCGGAATGCGTGTGCGTGTGAAAAAGATGGTGGGCCCCGTACAAGCGGGCTCTGGAGTGCATGTGAAAGGGACAAAGCCTCGACCCCGGAAACGGGGTCTTTAAGAGTCGTTTAGGGGTGTGTAGTCCCGGGGTGATTGAGGTGAATAAGAAGACACACAGGGCGAAGCCCCGGTCGAGAAACGGAGGCGCCGGAAAGACGTGAGTAGTCCGGTCCGCCTGGTCGCTCGGTCAGGGGTGGGAGTCCTGGAGTGCAGCGAATGCGAATGTGTGTGTGAGAGGGGAACTGGCAGCTCAGATTCCCCAAGTGAGTGTGGACCCCATAGTAGTGCGTTTCCCATATCCGGCGACGGAGTGGGCCACGAATTGGGGGAAGCGACTGTCGTATTGTTTGTGTTGAGTGTGAGAAGGCACTCTAGAAGATGGGTCAGAGAAAAAGTAAATCTGCTGAACCCATGGGTGGGAGAATCTCGGTAAAACTTCCACTAGGCTTAATGGTAAAGTATTGGGATGCCTTTCCTTCTAGAAAAGGAAAAGATAGGGTTAAAATGATCCATTATTGTATGAAAATTTGGGGGGAGTAAACGGATAAGGGGAGACCAGCGGTATTGGCCCGTGTTTGGGTCGTTTGAGGATTGGATTTGTCAAGCTCTAATATAGATATATTAACTCCAAAGAGCCCTTTAACCAAGAGGAGAGCGAATATGCAGCTCTTTGGATAGTGGGAGAGATTGAAGAAAGCTTTCCAGTTGTATTCAGGGGTGGACCCCAATACCCCAGAGGGTGAGACACTTTTGAAGGTGCATTTTGTGGTCGATTCTTGGGTGGACATTCGGAAGAAGTTGGAGGGGTTGGAGGGATGGCAGGCGAGAGGATTAGATGAGTTGTTGTGAGAGGCTCAAAAGGTGTGTGTTGGGAGAGAGGATGAGAGTTTTTAAAAAGCAGTCTGGAATCGTGTTAGCAGCAGTGGGGGGGGACAGCGGAGTCCCTGGTGGGGGGAACTGGAGGTCAGTCCAGAGGTCAGACTGACGCCCAGCAAAGTTGGTTTGAAGGGAAGTCGAGAGTTGGTTTGAAGGGAAGTCGAGAGGTGGAGAGAGCATTGTCTGTTTCTATTGTGGGAAGAAGGGACACATGAGGAGAGAGTGTCGGCAGAGGATTGCTGATGAGGAACAGTTCAAAGAAGATTAGGGGGGTCGGGGGCTCTATCTGCTGGGGACAAGAGAAAGAACAGAGCCCCTGGTAAAATTAAAAATAGGTCCCCAGCAACAAGAATATGAGTTCCTTGTGGACTAAGGGGGGAGAGATCAACCGTCCAGACCCTTCCCCAAGGGTGTAAGATTTCACCTGAGATAATACAGGTGATTGGGGCCAAAGGGGAACCCTTTGGAGTACCTGTAATTAAGGATGTACTCTTAGAAAGTGATTCTAAATTAGGAATTGGGTCATTTTTACTAGTTCCAGAAGCAGATTATAATCTATTAGGGAGAGATTTGATGGTCGAGTTGGGGATAGGGATAGAGGCAAAAAAAGGGAGAACTAACAGTAAAACTATATCCTCTCCGGGCTGAAGACGAAAAAAAGATTAACCCGGAAGTTTGGTATACCCCCGACAGTGTGGGGAAATTAAATATTGAACCCTTTGAGGTAACTATCAGAAACCCAGAAATCCCTGTCAGGATTCGGCAATATCCCATACCCAAAGAGGGGAGGGAAGGACTAAAAACAGAAATAAAGAGACTTTTGGAAAAGGGACTTTTAGAACCCTGTATGTCCCCTTTCAATACCCCCATCCTGCCAGTAAAGAAACCGAATGGCAGTTACAGATTGGCGCATGACTTGCGGGAAATCAATAAAAGAACAGTTGAAAGATTCCCGGTCGTAGCCAATCCACATACTATTTTAAGCCAACTTGGCCCAGAAAACCAGTGGTATAGTGTGATAGATCTTAAAGATGCTTTTTGGGCCTGTCCCCTTAAGGAAACCTCTAGAGATTATTTTGCCTTTGAATGGGAAGACCCGGATACACATAGAAAACAACAATTGAGGTGGACTGTCCTTCCCCAGGGGTTTACCGAATCCCCAAATTTGTTTGGGCAAGCTCTGGAACAAATATTGGCAGAATATTCACAGGGGGAGGGGATTGTGCTTCTACAATATGTAGATGATTTATTAATTGCAGGGAAAGAAGAAGAAAGAGTAAGGGAAGAAACTATAAAACTCCTAAATTATTTAAGCCTTAAGGGACTCAAAGTTTCAAAGTCGAAATTACAATTTGTGGAAGAGGAAGTTAAATACCTCGGACACTGGCTGACTCAGGGGACTAAGAAATTGGATACTGATAGAGTCCAAGGAATACTTTCCCTGAAAGCCCCAAAAACTAAAAGGCAGGTTCGGCAGTTACTGGGACTTTTTGGGTATTGCAGACAATGGATTGAAAATTTTAGTGGGAAAGTTAAATTTCTGTATGAAAAATTAACAACAGACGGGCTATTAAAGTGGAGCCCTGAGGATGAGACCCGGTTAAAATCATTGAAAACTGAATTGGTCAGTGCCCCTGTTCTCAGCCTCCCGGATTTAAAAAAACCATTCTTTTTATTCATTAATGTCAATGAAGGGGTGGCGTACGGGGTGTTAGCCCAGGAATGGGTTGGAGGAAAAAAACCAGTGGCATATCTTTCAAAGCTTCTCGACCCTGTTAGCCGAGGGTGGCCTGCCTGTTTGCAATCGATAGTGGCTGCTGCCCTTTTGGTAGAAGAAGCAGGAAAGATAACTTTTGGGAGTGAACTGAAGGTTTTATCTCCTCATAACATCCGTGGAGTACTACAACAAAAAGCGGATAAATGGATAACAGATGCCAGACTCCTAAAGTATGAAGGCATCCTAATTTCTTCTCCTAGGTTAAGTATTGAAACCACAAGCTTACAAAATCCAGCCCAGTTTCTATATGGGGAACCAGTTGTGGGACTAACTCATGATTGTCTTTTGCAAATAGAGGAACAAACAAAAATAAGACCAGACCTCGAAGAGGAGGAATTAGAGGAAGGATATCGATATTATGTAGATGGGTCCTCTCGGGTCCTTGAAGAGAAAAGGAAATCTGGGTATGCTATTGTGGATGGGAAGATTTTTAAGAAAATAGAATCTGGTCCTCTTAGCCCCAGCTGGTCAGCACAAGCATGTGAATTGTATGCAGTACTCAGAGCTTTAGAACTACTAAAAGGAAAAGTTGGGACCATTTATACTGATTCAAAATATGCTTATGGGGTGGTTCATACATTTGGTAAAATCTGGGAAGAAAGGGGTCTTATCAATTCACAGGGAAGGGGGTTGATACATGGGGAATTAATTCTGAAAGTGCTCCAGGCCTTGAGAGGTCCGGAAAGAATAGCTATTGTTCATGTAAAAGGACATCAAGTGGGAATGGGAAGCTCAGTACGGGGAAATAACTTAGCCGACCAGGAGGCGAGAAAGGCAGCTTTAATGAATTTAAAACCATATAAAGGGGGGGTCACACAAAGGGAAGATTGCTCCACTTGTGGAGCTGACTTAGAGGAAGAACCATGTTGGGCTTGTTGGGATGCATATGGGAGTGATTCAATACAGTGTGCCTGTGATAACCCCCAAGACAAACATTGCCGGTTCCATGAACCCATTAACCATGTGTTAGCCTTCATGGTACAGGAAAAACAAAAATTAAACCAAATGGGGGTGAAGGAAAAAGAGGGAGGCAAGTGGATACTACCGGATGGGCGGGAGGTACTCCCAAAAGGAATGGCAATGAGGGTCCTGCAAGCAATTCATGAGAAAACCCACTGGGGAACACAAGCCCTGGTTGACCAATTTGCAATTAAATATATGTGCATAGGGATCTATAACCTTGCAAAACAGGTAACCCAACAATGTTTAACCTGTCAAAGAATAAATAAACAACAATTAAGAGAAAGACCAATGGGCGGAAGGGAACTGGCACAACGACCCTTTTCACATATACAAATAGATTTTACAGAATTACCAAAAGTGGGGAGGTATAAATATTTATTGGTACTGGTAGACCACTTAACCCATTACATGGAAGCTTATCCTACGGCCCGAGCTACTTCAAACACTGTGGTAAAAGTATTATTAGAGCAAATTATTCCCCGGTATGGATTAATTGAGTGTTTAGACTCAGACCGGGGATCCCATTTCACCTCTAAAATTGCAAAAGATGTCCTGACAGCTTTGGGGACTCAATGGAAATATCACACCCCATGGCATCCACAGAGCTCGGGGAGGGTGGAAAGGATGAATGGAGAAATAAAAAAAAAAAAAACAACTCACAAAGTTAATGCTGGAAACAAAAATGTCATGGGTTAAGTGCCTACCTCTTGCCTTATTGAATATTCGAACTCAACCCCGAACTGATGTGGGAATCTCCCCATTTGAAATGCTATTTGGAATGCCTTATGATATGGAAGCCCCCACAGATCACCCCTGCCTAAAAGATTCTCATATAAATTCTACATTACCCAAATTATGAGCAGAAGGCAGGAATTGAGGAAGAAAGGAGTGTTGGCACAGAGACCACCTCTGGATATCACAATCCATAAGATAAAACCAGGGGATCAAGTACTTATTAAGTCTTGGAAGGAAGATTCCTTAGCTGCATGTGGGGAAGGTCCTTTTCTTGTTTTGCTTACCACAGAAACAGCAGTCAGGACGGCCGAAAAGGGGTGGACTCACGCCAGCCGAGTGAAAGGCCCTGTTGCCACAAATACCAGTGGAGAGTGACTAGCCAGCCTGGGAACTTGAAAGTGACTCTTAAGAAAAACTAATGAACTCTGTGGACATTATCCAAATCAACCATAAGGGGAAGCAAAGGGATACAATTACAAACTAGCTAAAGACTATATAGTGATTTGTAATAAGGAAGGTTGTGGAGATTGTTATCCTTTTGTGTGCTTTATATGTAAAATTTGCCAAGAACGGTGGTGGGTCCATTGCCAGAGGGGAAGACCACCAATTGGGGTTTGTACTGAGTGCTATAAAACTCAGCGAAAACTAACTGAAACTGTGCTAAGGATAGGAGAATTGGAAAATCGGTGGGTCAGTTTTGGATCTGAGTGGTGGGAAATATTCTTGTTTTCATACTAACGAGCCCACTCCATTTGCTGCTCAGATAATAAAAGGGTGTTGTCGAAAGGAACTGAAGGGGATTCCTTGCAACCCACTTCTGGTCAAAGATAAGAACTGGGAACAGTACAAGGCTAGGCAGGAGCGGAAAAGGGGACGCTCAGGCGAGTCCTGCTGCTGCCGAGAAGATGGTTTACCTCGCGGCTCGAAGCACCCGAGTCGGCGAGCGAGGCAGAGAGGAAAAGGCCAAGCCCCCTCTAAGTGGAACAATGCTGAAATGCTCCAACTATTGCCAGCCGAGTACTAGGATCCCTCAAAGGACCAGTCTAAGTGCCTCCGAAACACCAAGGGAGCAGCAAGCCAAAAAGGGGAAAACAGGATATTACGTAACAAAAACAAGGCTAGGACTCCACCCTTATTGGCAAATTATTAGTTTTCTATTGCTATGTCCTAGTGGTGTTTCTAGTCAGGACAATGCTGAACACTTTACTTCTAGCCTTAAAAGCAGCAAAGTGATTTGATGAACAAAATGGTAAAAGAGAAAATGGGGGATTGTGATAAACTGTGGTAACTTGTTTGTTCATCAAAAGAATTAGAATATTAAAGGGGGAAATATAAAATTAAAGTATAAGGGACCAGCTTGCTTGTTAAGAGATAGGGGAAGCATCTGTGAAGTTGGGAAACAGGAAGCAACTGCTACAAACCGCAAGGCTATAGACATATTGCAAGGCGCAAGACCACAAGTATGATTAATCATCATATAGGGAGCTTTTCTTAGCTTCCTTTGCAGACACAGACTAAGGATGTTGGGGGATGGCTGGAGCTGATTGTGAAATCAGTGACCACCGGGCGGCGGCCACCGGAGTGGACGGCGTGGGAGTGCTCCGGGTACGCCCATCACTGTCCGGAGCCGATTGTGAAACCAACGATCACCTGCCTCGACACAACGCAGACACAATGCAGAGGGATGCTCAAGCTACGCCCACCGCTATCGCAAGAGACGCGAATGAAGAAACCTCCAAGAAACTATAAAAGAGACTGAATAAGGGGGGTGGGGTGTGGGGCACTGCAGTGTGGGACACTGCAGGAGGGGCGGTTTGGAGACCCCTACCCACCCAGCGCTGTTTTGCTTGCTACTGCTTGCTGTAATTAATAAAATTCTAATTGACTTTAAAAAGGCTGAACCAAATTATTCGCCTCAATTTATCACAGCAGCAAAGCTGAACTGCCTGCCTCAGCTTCAGCAATGTGCAATTGACTGAAGGCGAAACACGAAGCAGCAGAGCAGCGGGCTTCTGTGCCCACTGAAGGCAATTGCAAGAATCCAGCAGCTGCTCCTTGCCAAGCACAGGCAGCTGCCTGTGTTCTTGCTTCTTGACCAACTCACAGTTGCCCTTCTTCTCAGCAGCTGCCACCGTGTTCTCTGCATCTCGGAGCCTCTGGGGAGCAACAAGAATTTCCAAGGTGGCATGCATGAAAACTAAAATAAAAACTCAGGAAGGTTGCCCTGGAACACCTCCCATTGGCATGCCAAGAGTGAATTCAAGAGGCAGGAGAGCGGCAGCCACCGTCCTGCAGCTGTCTGCGAGTTTCGCACACAAGCCGGCTTCTTCGCGGCTTCGTTCTTCGCCTCTTGCAAGCTACCGCGATCTCCGGCTGCCGGAGGCGAAGAAGCGGCAACTTCGCGCACAGATGACTGGAGCGGCAGCGGTGCGCTCCGAAGCGCCGCTTTTGCCGAAAGACGCCGGGAAGCGGCACTTGCTTTCGGCCAGCTGCGGAGCTGCGTATTCTGCCTCTCGAGTCGCCTACATCTTAGCGAAAAGCTTTTCCGCTCCAGTTCTCAAGGAGAAAGTGTCCCAGCACTGCTCACTTAGCCCGACCTTGCCAGGAAATAAGATTTGCTGCACATTCCAAGGACACTGCATTTTCCTGGGCAAGCTGCAACCTGCTGGCAGATGGCCGTTCTCTCTGCCCACTCCTGCCCAGTTCTTGGTACTAGCGGGCACGTTGCAGCCTGGCGAAGGCAAGAAACCTCTGAAACGATACGCGGAAGAAATCAATAGACTCCATAACCTGGGGTAGTTATGAAGTGGGTACGTATGTCAGCGCCCGGCACAAGTGAGATAGCTCTCCAAAACTTGTGCCCCGAGCCTCAGTCTGACCCACACTTTTATTCTTAAAGACGTTCCATATGCAATACATTGCACAACATTTTCATGCATATTCCACCCCTGGCCCCGCCTGTCCTCGCTTCTCATGCGAAGTAAGTCCACGCCCTTCTGGGCATGCGTGGTTTGCTGTGGTGGTCGTACGGGGGTCTCTTGGTGGTCCTGAGGCTGAAGATTGTGGTCTTCCTCATGATTGAACTTTTGAACTTTTCCTCTCTGCGCGTGCGCTTTTGGTCCTTTGGTGCTTATCTGAGTACGTCTGTCAGTCTTGATAGGCTTGGAGACAGAGGAGCTTCTTTATCTGGGTTCTTTCCTTCTTCTGGTATTGTTCTCTATGCAAGAAGCTTCAGAAATTTGCATTTTCCTATGCCCTTTGTACTAGGCAGAGGTTTCTTAAGTAAAAGGTTGAAAATTCAACAGATAACTCTACAAGCTAAATTAGAAATGCTTCATTCATTTTGTTAACCTAACTCTAAAAATCTCTGCTTCAGTCCCCCCTTTTCTTAAAATAGATTAAATTCTTTTACTACAGGGGTCTTGATTTAAATTCTGATCTACTATCATGACCGTCCTCTTTCAGTAAGATTCTATGAGTTGTAGAGAGTGATGTCAGACTGGCCATGTGTTTTAACATCCTCGAATTCTACATGAGTGTTAAAGTAGACATCATTAAACTTACAGTAACTAAAATTAATAGGATTATAATTGGGTGACATAAAGTCTTCTAAACAGTGTATTTCACTAGTTATGACTTGTGTTTAATAGCTAGTGATTGGTGCTGGATACACCAAGTTAAGAGACTTAACATACAGGAGGTTAGTGACATGTCTTGGGTAGACATTCTCTTTCGCACCCCATATGGTTTTTCATAAAGCAATTCAAAGTGGTTTAGCTTTTCTTTACTCTTGGGTTTGGTTCGGATCTGCAGTAGTGCTAATGGGAGGGATTGAGTCCATGACAAATTAGCTTCTTGTCCCAATTGTACAATTTGTTGTTTGATCAAATGATTCATTTTTTTTACCTGACCACTTGATTGTGGGTTATATGGGGTGCGAAGTTCTCAGTCTATGTTCAAGTATTGGCTAACTTGTTGCACGAATTTTACAATAAAATGTGGTCCTCTATTTGAGGAGATTGTGGCCAGGACTCTAAAGCGTGGTATGTTTTCTTGTACCAATACCTTAGTTACTTCTTGAGCTTTAGAAGTCCTGGTGGGGAATGCTTCTGGCCATCCTGAAAAGGTATCTGTTAGCACCAGGAAAAACTTATACCCCCCTTTTCTTGGCAATTCTGTACAATCAATCTGCCATTGCTGCTCCGGCCCATGACCCTTCCTAATCTGGCTAAGCTTTGGTTTGGGAGTATTTTTGGGGTTGGTCTGGAGGCAAAGGTCACATTGTCGAGTTGTAAATGTCTAGTTATGCTAGAGCATCAATACCCCAATGGTTTTCTGGTGTTCTTCCTTTATTAGGGACCATCATAAATAGGAGGGTAGAACTAATTTTCCTTCTATGGTGGCCCATCCCTCTTGGTTATAGTCTCCTTTTTGCTCATAGATTAATTTTTTTTCTGGTTTGTTGTATCTTGGCTTACCTTTAGGGGAAATTTGCCCGTCTTGCTGCTTCTTTTGCTTCCCTATCTGCCAGCTCGTTTCCTTCTTCCAATTCGGAGTTGATCTTCTGATGTGCCTTAATGTGCATGATCGCTACTTTCTCTGGCAACTGGACTGCTGCTAGAAGTGGCAGTACTTCTGATGCATCTTTAATATTTTTCCCTTGAGACTTCAGCAGTCCTCTCTCTTTCTAAATGGCTCTGTGAGCATGCACTACTCCAAATGCATACTTCGAGTCCGTGTATATGTTTATTTCTTTCCCTCTTGCCAATTCTAGGGCCCGAGTTAGAGCAATTATCTCGGCCTTCTGTGCAGAGGTATTTGTTGGCAGGGGCCCAGATGATATTACTTCCTTGCACGTTGGAACTGCCTAGCCGGCGTGCCGTTTTCCACTGATGATATAACTGCTTCCATCAGTAAAGGAGACTTCTGCATTCTCGAGAGGGGTGTCCTTCGAGTCAGGGCAGCTGGAGTAGGTGGCTTCAATGGTCTCCAGGCAGTCATGTTCCACTGGTTCCCCTTGGTTTCTACTGAGGAAGGAGGCTGGATTGACAATGTTAGCCACTACTATCTCTACATCATCTTGCTCCGCTATGATAGCTTGGTATCTCAGGAGCCGTTGTGGGGAAAGCCAATGCCCACCTTTTACCTCTAGCACTGCAGACACTGTGTGAGACACTAGCACAGTTCTTTTCTGGCCTAGGGTGAATTTGTGTGCCTCTTGGATGTTCAGGACGACTGCTGCAACAGCTCTGAGGCACCCAGGCCACCCTTTAGCTGCTGTATCCAATTGCTTAGAGAAGTAAGCCACTGCTCTCCGATATGGGCCCAGGTCCTGTGCTAGTATTCCTAAGGCGATTCCTTGCTTCTCATGGGAGAATAAAAGGAAAGGCTTACTCACGTCCGGCAATCTCAGGGCTGGAGCTGACATGAGGGCTTTTTTCAGCTGGTTGAAAGCTTGCGTAGCTTCCTTTGTCTCTTGGATGTTCCTGCTTTCAGTTGCAATCAGTTCATAGAAGGGCTTAACAAACAGTCCATAGTTATAGATCCATAACCTGCACCACCCTGTCATCCTCAGGAAAGTTCGTAGTTCCTTTACCGTCTGAGGTTTTGGGGTCTGGCATATTGCCTCCTTCCGGCTTTGGCCCAAGGTACGTTGTCTAGCACTGACTTCCTAACCCAGATAAGTTACTTTCTGTTTTACTACTTGGGCTTTTTTCTTTGATACTCGGTACCCTTGGAGCCCCAAAAAGTTCAAGAGGCTTATCGTCCAGGCCGTGCATGCTTCCCTTGTCCGTGTGGCTATCAGGATGTCATCTACGTACTCTAGCAACTTCCCTTCCTCTGGAGGGGCTTCTCAGGTCTCTAATTCTTTTGCAAGTTGTTCTCCAAACAAAGTGGGTGAGTTTTTGAATCCTTGTGGGAGTCTGGTCCATGTCAGTTGAGTTCTTGGCCCGCTCTTAGGATTTTCCCATTCAAATGCAAAAATTTTCTGGCTTCGTGGATAGGAAGGCAAAAGAAGGCATCTTTTAAATCTAAAACGGTAAACCAAGTTAGCTCGGGGGTTAAGCAAGTTAATAACGTGTAGGGATTGGCCACCACAGGATACAGATCCTCAGTGACCTTGTTTATGGCCCGCAGATCCTGTACTAACCGGTATGACCCATCAGGTTTACCAACTGGTAGGATAGGGGTATTAACACTTACATAACATAAGTTGGAACAAGGTATTATAGACAATATCATGGTCATCAATGGAAGCAATATTTGATGGAACTTTTTCAGTTCTGAGGGTTCGTAACTTGTGTTTGTCGGTGACAGCAGGGAAGCACAGTGAGGCTGCTTAACAGGGCAGGATGCATACATATACTTTCCTTCGTCTACATTCACTTAACTTTATTTTACTTACTCTTACACATAACAAAACAACCACAACAACAAGGTACCTTTTCTTTTTCAACACACCTATTACACTTGTAGGTGTCCCTGGCTAGTCCCAGTGTTCTTGGATACCCCTCAATCTAGCTGTGTGGTTCCCAACTCTAGATCCTGTCAGACTTCTCTTCAAACTGGCAAAATTTTTACTCAATCTTGGCTGCTCTCAACAACCCAGCAAACTTAATTCTGGGTGCTCTTGCAATGTTAATCCCTCAACCCAGCAGGTTTGACTTAACCCTGGATGCTCTTGGAACATTAATCCCTCAATCCAGCAGGTTTGAATCAACCCTGGATGCTCTTGGAACATTAATCCCTCAATCCAGCAGGTTTGAATCAACCCTGGATGCTCTTGGAATATTAATCCCTCAATCCAGCAGGTTTGATCTTGGATGTTCTCGGGCATTCTTATCCCTCAATCCAGCAGAATTTTTAGGGGCCCCTCCTACACATTTTACCTTTTATTTTTCCCCAATAGATTATGCCAAGAAAACCCTCTTTTTACCTTTTCATTAATTTTTTTTTCTAATTAATTACCTTTTACTCCCCGCCCCCCCCCCCAAGGGGTCCCACTCTTTCTCTGAGACCCAGTCCCAGGGGGGTTCTCTCACTCTTTTTATTACTCGCTTCGTCTCTTTACTGGCCGCTTTTCTCGCGAAAAAGACGGAAACGCAGCATGGGAGACTGCCGCTCTCGCTTAGCAGGTCTGGGGTAACCAGCCCGCCTCTGTCACGATCCGCTTCTTGCGGGGTGTCGTGATGGTTCTTTTCACCCATCCCAAAAGTGCAACAAAGGCAAACAACAAGGGACTATCAGTTAATCACAACAAATGCACCTTTAGTAGGGGCCAAAACAGTAAACGCGATAGTGGGGATCTGAAAGGAGATAAAAGGTTAGAGAGAGAAGAGGGATATGGGAATAGCTACCAACACAGGCGAGATCCTCAGTGCTCCGGACGATGGGGATCCGTCTCTCTTGTCGGGGGAGTCTTCGAAGTTCTGGTCGACTCGGGGCTCCAATTATAGTCCACAGAGGAGAGGGGGGGGGAACAAGTGTAATAATGAAAGTCCATTGTAATCGCCCCGAGGGAACGGGTGAGTCCACAGAAACCACCAAAGCAAGACGAATCCAATGAAGAATAAGTCCATTTGAATCACTGAAGGGAAACAGGTCATGTCATTAGTGGTCAGACCACCAATTTCCCCTCCTCCCTATAGCAGGGGTCTCAGTCTCAGTCCTTGGGAGGAGGGTTCTCATTCTTTCTTTGTCACAGTGGTAACGAGGCAGATGAGGGGTCTTCAGTGAAGGACCGCGAGAGTCACCCCAAAAGTTCATTGGGCTTAAGAACGGAGATTAGAAGCAGGCCGCGCATCAGGCTGTCCCGTGCTGGCTCCATGTCAGGTCCTTGCCAACTCCTTGCCAAGTTCTTACCAGGCCTTGTTGGGAACAGCCAGCATGACGGTTCAGTGGTCCCACCTGTGCTGTGTCCTGTTCTAAGCCGGAACTACAGTGGGGGAAGGGATTCTTTCTTGTGGCAATCGGAAGGCAGAATGGAAAATGAGGGGCTTCTGACGGGCTCTTACACCACCCCGTGACTGACGATTGCCCTCGAAAGATCTTCATCAGCAGGATTCCATGGTGTCGTCGTGGAGTCTTCAGGACTCGTCAAGTGTTGGCAGCAGGTCCCAGGGAAAAGAGAAGAGGAAAAGGGAAAGAAAGAGAAAACGGGAAAACTAAAACAATCACAACATATTAGTAATCACAACAAATTATAATTAAACAATAAGCAAAATACAATTAGTAAATCAATAATAGTTATTTAAATAATAATCAATAGGAATCAATTAAACAATAAATTGATCAAATAATAAACCAGTATCATCAATATTAAACAGTAAAGTAATAAACCTAGTATAATCGATATTACTCAGTACAATTTTATAAACAATAAACAAAAATAATTAAAACAGCGATTAGAACAAATCATAAAAGAAAATGATGTAAAACATATCTTCTAACCTTATCATCTTCTTGTGTCTACTGTCCTGGGAACATCTCTAGTGTAAAGGATGTCGGCCAAGTGGTGTGCATTAATTATAGATGTTAATTTTGTTCATCGTTTCATCATTCTCCAATTTACAATAAGCAAGATTACTGATAAAACAAAACCAATCATAACTAAAATCAGAAGAACAACAATGGGATGACACAATTTCTTCAGGATACCGGTGGCGGTGGGTGACCACCCGAAAAGGGTATCCCACCACTTGTGCTCGGCATCACTTTTCACCCTTTCTACAACACGATGTATTTCTTGCACATGATGATGAACAGTTACCAGAGTTTTCTGTCCATTCCCCTTGATTTTTCCTAGGATCTCTATTAGATCTTGATGAAGTAATAATTGCTTTACCAGAGAAAGGTTCATCCCAATGGGAGTAGGCAGTAGCTTGTGAATCAACGTGAGATTGGATTCTAAAAGTTCATGTGAAGTAACTGGAGCTACAAAAGAAAAATCACATCCTGCAATTTTAGTAAAGTTGCAAGCACAAAAATGTGAATGATTTTTAGTAGCTACTACTGTACTTTCTATAAACACAGTATCCCAAGCGGTTCTGAAGCAGGCACACCCATTGTCTGTAGATACAAGGACTGTTTCAGAAGTCTCGTTAGGATGAATATCAAAATGACAGCTATTTTGTTCTGTCTCCAGACAAATATCTTGAGCTACAATTGCATTACCTTCACAGATAAACCCTAGTTGTTCTCAGATGGTACAGGACTCTAAATTGACAGTTTGCCATTTGTCATCAATTTGACGGGCCCATTCTCTATGTTCAGAAGGATAGAAAGTGGGTCCATCATGATTTAATCCTAGTGCAATGATAGGGAATATCAAATGCACCGAGGCATTTCTTATGGTCAACGCAAATGCTGTGGCTGTGTTTGTGTTAGGGTCATAGGTAAAATTCACTAAATTCCACCAGGATTGGAAATCTCTTTCAAAGTCAGTGGCACTGTCCCAGACTATTTTCCTAATTTCAGTGGGAAAAGTGCCTTCTTCACCTTCTCTTATAATTGAGGCAGCAACTGACTGCATCCATCATTGAGCCTGGATACGGCTAAGAGCTAAGGAAACGTTGCTTTGTGTGGCATTAAGTGCATCAATGATCAATTTGCTATTATTTACATTTATCTTTTCCCAATTTGCTAGAATGTTTGATAGCAACCACTGATGCGTTCCCAAGGTTGATAAGGACGATTGCAGTGGTTGTTGTATTTTGGTTAAATCTTTAGTTGTGGAAGCCAATTTATTCATTCATACTTCTGAATCAATACTATTTAGGATTCCCAATCCTGTTCCCACAAGACCAGTTATGTCTCTTGGCACGCGGTTTTTAGGAGGCTTCCACTGTCGCAGCCAGGTTGTCCAAGCCTGAAAAGAGGTCTGCAAAAAGGGTGAACAAGCTGGTTGTATTTCTCAGATATTGTTTTGCATCAGCAATTTGACTTGTTTAAGAGACCATAACAGATTAAACAATATCTGTTGTTGGCCAGTTTTCCTGATTCTACATGGTCCAATTTCAAAAATTTTCGGGCTAAGTGTAACCAGTGGTTGGGTGGTAGGTGTCACAACATTAACATCAAGTCCTACTCCAGTATTTGAATCAATACTTTCAACTTAAAAAACAAAAACAAAAACAAAAACAAAACAAAACAAAAAAAAAGTGCTTCAGTATTTTTGGACCAAAACCAAACTACTTCTACAGTTTGTGTTCATGTGAAATTGTGCCAACAATCCTGTATGCTTGGCTGCGTACAAACCTTTTTGTGCTTCAAGAGATCCTTTCACTTTTTCTGCATGCTACCACAATTAGTTCAGACCACGGTCACTCAGCTGCTTTCTGGCCATGGGGTTGCGGTAGGATGCAGAAAAGTATTACCAGTTTTATCATGGATTAGGTGGTCTTCATGTCCCTCGGAGTTCTTCTGAAAAAGTAAACACAACAGAATTCTGCCGCCGAGAGGCAGAAAAGTTAGAATGATGGAATTATCCAGCATGTATTTGTCCAATGCTCTTTCCCTAGAGCACCAGAGGATTCCCATGCATATTTCTTCAGAGGGGGTTTTAGCACAAGTGCTACTAGTCCTATAGTAAGAGAGGTCCACCAGAACAGGTTGGCCAGGGTCATGAGCTGGATTATTAGGATCATTTGGTACAGAGCATAGGAGTCAGTGTAGATGCAGACCAAAGAGGAATTCTGTGCTTCTCGTTGAAAAACACTCCAGACAGCTATCAGCTCCCCACTGTGTGTACTACCTTCTCCCTCTGTAATCATTTGCTCACCAGAGGAAAAGTGGAGGGCTTCTGCCCTAGATTTCCATCCTTTTCCTTCCCCTTTAGCAAAAGCATCAGTAAACCAAGAGTTTGCTGATTGTTCGGGGCAGAAAGGAGGGGTTACTTTGATTACAGAGGCAGGTTTGTCCAAGCTCTCCGTTTCTTGGATTGCTAAAGTTTTTACAGCTCCTTCTGTCATTGAGAAGAAGTTACAGTAATGTTCAACCTGAGCATACCACTTTCTCACTGAGGCCCTCTGGGCCACCCCGTCAGGAGGGGGACTCCCACTAGTGACTGTCTTAATAACCTTGAAGGGGCCTCTCAATACAATTGGTTGTTTTTGTGCAATTTTTTCTACTTCTAGGAAAGCTAAGATAACCATCAACAATCCTTTTTCCCAGGTAGTGTATCTTTTCTCAGCATCTTTGGAACCACGGGAATCAAAACCAACAGGTCTTGTCGGAGCCTCAGGACCCCACTGCCATATGTGTACTGACAGCCCTGAGGAGGCAAATGCCCATTCCACCTGGAAAGGATCTGTAGGATGGATAGGGCCCAGTGCTTGATGAGCTGTTGCTTCAAAAATCAGCAATTGCAATGCTGACTCCTGAGAAAGACTCCAATCCCATTTCACCCCTTTCCTCAACAAGTCATAAAGGGGAACAAATGGGTCGTTCCAGTGACTAGGAAATCTGTCTGGTCTTTCTACAGGAGATACAGCTGCTATCGTTTTTGGAAGGAGAATTGCTGTCGGTTTGAGTGATTCTGGAAGCCCACAAATTCAAGGGGTCATTATCTTGGGCTTCACAGGTAATTGCATCAGGGATTCAAAGCCAGGAATTCATTTCTTTTTGTGAGTCATTTGCAGGCAAGCAGCTTTGTGCACATTTTCCAAGAGCTGGTCGGGGGTACTAATTCTAGCTATGGGATCTCCCCTTTCCAAGGGGCTTGTTCCCCTGGCCCAAAAAGCTGCACGCTGTGTCAGGGACCATGTGTCACCTTTCTCTCCTGTTGTTAAGAAGACACCATGTCCCCAATACCCACTGGCTTCCTGTTCAGTGAATTGAATTTGATCACCACCAGTGAGGGACACCCGGAAAACATATTCTGTTTCTGATTCATGTGGAGGCTGTCCGTATTCCCTTTTAAGCTTAGCTAGCTCGGTGGCCGTGTTTAGTTGTGATGGTATGTGTTTGGTTGTGATGTGAGGTTCCAGATCATCATCACTGAGATAGTTCTACTCTGTTTTAATCAAGGGTCTCAAGTGATGGCAGCAATGTTCCCCACAATTACTTGCTGCTTCAAGTTCTTGATGAGGATAGATTTGTTTAATGTGAGGAGTTTCCTTCTCCTCAAGCTCTGTAGAGGAATCAGCATGATGTGATTTGTTAATATGTTCCTCTGTTAAGGCAGCTCGCAATGCATAGATCACATTTTTTTGCTTCATAGAACTGTTTTTGCAAAATTTCAACTAGATTTTGAAGGGAGTCTATTATAGCATGTTCCTCACTTCTTCGCTGGAAGCCATTTTCTATAGCTGCCATAAGACAAGCTCCCAAAACTGAGCAGAAGATAGTTTTATTTTTGCCCAGTTTGAATTTTGTTTCATGTTGTAATGAACACACTCTATCAATAACATTTTCTAAGTTCAACCAATTACTCTGTGCCCATTTTTCTCCTTCTGTAGAAGGTTTGGCATTGTGTTTGGCTAGTAGTGCATAAAATTCAGCTTTAATTTCAAGGCTAAGATTGTCACTCATTTTGTGAAGGGACCAAAACCACGACAGGGAGCTACAAACTTAAGTTCCACAAAACTACACAGCCCTCGCTGTGTCGCCCTTCGCTTCCCTGGCTGGGTGAAAGGACAATCATCTGCCTGGGAGGCTCTGCTTAGTTGCTTCAAGTTGTCCCTTCCTTCCCAGACCACATACACACAACAACAACAAAACAACAGTGTCCCGCCCTTTGCACTAAGGGATCCTTTATGAATTGCCAAAGACAGTATGGGTGCCTTTTCAGCTGCAACCCTTCTGTCTAGACAGAAATCCTGTCCGTGACGCCAATTTTAATGTCACGATCCGTTTCTTGCGGGGTGTCGTGATGGTTCTTTTCACCCATCCCAAAAGTGCAACAAAGGCAAACAACAAGGGACTATCAGTTAATCACAACAAATGCACCTTTAGTAGGGGCCAAAACAGTAAACGCGATAGTGGGGATCTGAAAGGAGATAAAAGGTTAGAGAGAGAAGAGGGATATGGGAATAGCTACCAACACTGGCGAGATCCTCAGTGCTCCGGACGATGGGGATCCGTCTCTCTTGTCGGGGGAGTCTTCGAAGTTCTGGTCGACTCGGGGCTCCAATTATAGTCCACAGAGGAGAGGGGGGGGGAACAAGTGTAATAATGAAAGTCCATTGTAATCGCCCCGAGGGAACGGGTGAGTCCACAGAAACCACCAAAGCAAGACGAATCCAATGAAGAATAAGTCCATTTGAATCACTGAAGGGAAACAGGTCATGTCATTAGTGGTCAGACCACCAATTTCCCCTCCTCCCTATAGCAGGGGTCTCAGTCTCAGTCCTTGGGAGGAGGGTTCTCATTCTTTCTTTGTCACAGTGGTAACGAGGCAGATGAGGGGTCTTCAATGAAGGACCGCGAGAGTCACCCCAAAAGTTCATTGGGCTTAAGAACGGAGATTAGAAGCAGGCCGTGCATCAGGCTGTCCCGTGCTGGCTCCATGTCAGGTCTTTGCCAAGTCCTTGCCAACTCCTTGCCAAGTTCTTACCAGGCCTTGTTGGGAACAGCCAGCATGACGGTTCAGTGGTCCCACCTGTGCTGTGTCCTGTTCTAAGCCGGAACTACAGTGGGGGAAGGGATTCTTTCTTGTGGCAATCGGAAGGCAGAATGGAAAATGAGGGGCTTCTGACGGGCTCTTACAGCCTCGCATTCACACACATTCATCCCCCCTTTATTCGCCCTGTAATGCAAAGGATCTCCCAGTTGCCGAGCCGTGGGGGCTTTTAGCCGCTCGGCACGAAGCTCGGGTAGCTGGTACATCTGAGGGTCCACCAGAAGAACGGGAGGGACACTCGGGCTGCTGAAATCCTGCTCGTTGATTGAAGGGTCGCAGAAGGGGCAAACAGGGAGACAACGAAGCAGTAGGGAGGCAGATTCCGAGAGCCCCGAAGGGCGGGGTGAGGATTCTTTTACTGCGTAGGGGTAGGAGGGTTTAGCATTCGAGGGTACAATCGGGAGAAGGCTAAAGGGAGGGGAAATATAACATTAACCAGTGGGGAAAAGGGAAAGGAGTGTTCTTGGTGGAAGAACCAAAGGGAAAACGTGGAACAGAGAAGATTCTAGGCTAAGGGGCAGACTTGAACAACAACTGACAGGACAGGGGGAGGGTACAATTCTCTTCCGAAAGGGGGTGGAGAACTCATACAACTGCTGTTTCCCATGGCAACCCTAGACTGCCTTCCCCAACCCCTCCCCCTGCACCAGTGACAGCTTTTAACACTGAAGGGCAGTGCTATTGTATAACAAACACTTAACTCTTAGCCCAGCCGGGCTCGCTGGCTATTTCTGCAAGCTTTTTACCAACTAGCGATGCTTGTAAGCGGTGCTTGTAACTCCTAGCTTGTACCACGCTCCCACTAGCTGCGCTATCAGCTAGCGGCGTTCAAAGCAGCTCCTCAAACCGCGGCTTGTGCCCGCGCGCCCGCTGCGCTATCAGCTGGGCCGCGCCTAAAGCACCTTTGCAAGCCCCGACTGAAACGATACGCGGAAGAAATCAATAGACTCCATAACCTGGGGTAGTTATGAAGTGGGTACGTATGTCAGCGCCCGGCACAAGTGAGATAGCTCTCCAAAACTTGTGCCCCGAGCCTCAGTCTGACCCACACTTTTATTCTTAAAGACGTTCCATATGCAATACATTGCACAACTTTTTCATGCATATTCCACCCCTGGCCCCGCCTGTCCTCGCTTCTCATGCGAAGTAAGTCCACGCCCTTCTGGGCATGCGTGGTTTGCTGTGGTGGTCGTACGGGGGTCCTGAGGCTGAAGATTGTGGTCTTCCTCATGATTGAACTTTTGAACTTTTCCTCTCTGCGCGTGCGCTTTTGGTCCTTTGGTGCTTATCTGAGTACGTCTGTCAGTCTTGATAGGCTTGGAGACAGAGGAGCTTCTTTATTTTAATTCAGAAGGAAAGGGTTCTTTCCTTCTTCTGGTATTGTTCTTCATGCAAGAAGCTTCAGAAATTTGCATTTTCCTTTGCCCTTTGTGAAATGAACAGGGCTAATGCCTTTATTAATGTTCAGCTCTTTATTAAAAAGATCAGCTGGGCAGGGGGCTCGACGCAGAGCTCGCCCCCGCGGTCGTAGCTTTCCCAGGCAGCCGAAAGGAAGGCGGCGTGCAGAGTCGGTCACTGGAGTCCCGAGCAGCAGCTGTCCTTTCTCCTTTCCTTGTGGCACACCGGTGGCCCGAGGATGAGGAGGCGTGGCGTGCAGAGTCTGTTGCTGAAGTCCAGAACAACAGCTGTCCCCGCTCCTTCCATGGTGGCAGCACCAGGGCTCTCTGTCTCTATCTCCTTGCTTCTCAGAGCCTAATATAGTCTGTTCTCTCTTAGGTGATGGCGATGGTTAAAAGCCAGTCAGGGGATGTGTTTCCCTCTTCCTCAGCTAGGGCATTTATCTAGACTCCTCTATTGTGTTCAGTTTTTGATTTATATTCATTTTTATCTCCTAAAAATACTCCCATGATCCTAAGGGGTTTCTATTTGCATGTTAGTCTCAGAGTGGCAGCGTGGAGGGGTGGGGGGCCGGTTGTTCCCAGGTAGTTTAAAGAAAACAAACAGAGCAATTAGCTAATTAGCATTTCAATATCGGTCTTTTAGTGTTGCCATGGGAACTAGGAAAGCCCTGACCACGTTTCTGGGGAATACCTGGAAACTATTCATAACAAATCCCTCCTCTATTTCTTTGATCGGGCTTAAGCCCGCATCAACTTACAGTCCTTGGCTTTTGAGGGCTACCTTCTTTTGGCATTTGTATACTTTCACTCAGGACTGAGGGTAATTCTATTGTTCTTTAGGAACCAAGTTGTAACTCCTTTGGCTAAAGGACACTTAGTCTTATTAAACAATTACCAAGTACTTAAACCTTTTCTATGGTACTTTAACTCAGAAACAGTTCTTAACACCTCACTGTATATCAGTCTCTAGCAAGTCTTCCTTAAAGTTAATTTTAGGTCCTCTGGTTTCTTAATTATTGTCCATGCACAAGAGGAGGCGGGTGACACTGTTGGGTCTGGTCTGGCGTCTGGGGGTGGCACTGGTCCTTTAACTCTGGTGACGTGGGTCCAGCCTTTTTCTTGGGTCCGTACCGCAGTGTGTGTGGTGAGTAGTACCTGGAAAGGTCCTTCGAATTTGGGGGTTAATGGAGTGGTAGTGTACCAGGACTTTATCAACACCCAATTCCCAGGACTGATGTGGGCATTGGCGTCCAGAGGGGAAGTTTGGGAGAGATACCCCTTCTTTCGGAGGCCTTCTAGGGATTTTCCTATGACCTCTAAATATTTCTGAGTTGCTGCCTCCCCTTCCAGATAATCTGCTGTACTGAAAGGGGTGATTAAAAAAAGGGAGTCCAAACATTATTTCATAGGGAGAGACCCCTATGTCAGACCGAGGTCTGGTTCTGCTGCACAAGAGAGCGAGAAGTAAACACCTGAGCCAATTCATCTTTGTTTCTTCAATTAATTTAGTTAACACATTTTTAAGAGTTCTATTCATCCTTTCCACTCTTCTAGAGCTTTAAGGATGCCATGGGGTGTGCAATCTCCACCTTACCCCCAGGACTTTTGTTACTTGATGTAAAGTTTGAGTGACAAAATGTGTACCTTGGGCTAAGTCAATGTTATTGACTAGCCCATATCATGGTATGATGTTTTCTAAGATTATTCATGCAACTTCCTGCGCAGTTTCCTTTTTGGTTGGGAAAGCCTCCACCCAGTGAGTGAGGTGATCCACGATCACTAGTAAATGTTTGTACTTTAATTTTCCCATGCAGGATCAACTTTTGGGCTTCCTTTATCAGGATAGCTGCTGCTGCTGCGATTACTTGCCTGTACTTGCAGGCAATTTGGCCATCCTCTGGCTACTGGGTCTAGTAGTTTTGAGAGGTAGGCTATTGGCTTTTTTTTTTTTTTTCTTTCCCACTTAAATACATTCTTAGGGCTTCTTTGAGCAACTCATTCATGCTCTTTTCTTGCCAGTCCTCTATCTTTTCTAGTTTTTGTCTAATATCGGGTCAGGATTTGGTGACAAACTAGACCTTTAAGAGGACTTGGCCCTCTGGGCTATCTGGGTCTATATTTGAATATAACTGGAATTTTCGTTTTAGTTGGTTAAGCCAAATTGCCGGGGTCTCATCCTTCTCCTCAGTACCATCAAAGGCCAATTTCGTGTTGCTTCCTCTAGGGATACTCTTTGATCCCTCTTATCATGAGGGACCTATAGTCTCTTATGTTTTGCCTACCTTCTTGTTGGCTGGGACTCCAGTTGGGGTCCACCAAGGGCATCCCCTGGTTCCCTGGGGGCCCCAATCCACCCTCTCTTTCCCATATCTTCACCCCTGCCGCTCAGATCATCTGGACCTTTCTCAGAAAGAACAGAATGCTTAGAATAGCTCAGGTCTCCCCAGGTACAAATACTCAGCCCTAGAAATTGGTCCAACTGGCTAGATATTCCAACGGGGTCTTCCACTAAATTTCTTAGCTCTTTCCCAAATCCCCGGACTTTGGAAACTGCCAAAGGTGCATCCACAAACCTAACTCCCCCAGCTGCTCTACCCATAGGAACCCCTCTAAGGGGAAAGAGCCCCTCCACCCTTGGTGCTTTGGATCGGGTGCTACAATACGGCCCTTTTTCTAAGGCACCAAGCAGGGAAATAGTAGTGGAGAGAGACACTGGAGGCCAGGGGGCATGCCAGGTGGTGAACCAACCCTGGGCAAAGGTGGCCTCAGCTCCCAAGTGGGAGGAGGCAAGGAAACTTCATCTGGAGAAGAGGAAGAGGGAGTTGGGGAGATGGCTGAGGAAACTAAGGGAAGGGACGATGAAACAGAGGTGGGAAAACGGGGGAAAGGAATCAGGGACTCAATAGGAGGGGCTGAAGGACCAACTGGGGAAACTGTTGGGGAAGTAACAGGAGCAGACGGGGACAGGCAATCGAGGGGGTCTCATTCCTTTATTTTTCTAGTCTCCCCCTCTCTATTCCCTTTTGTCTTCCTCTCTATTTCTTTGTAACTTGCATATTCTCACAGTCTCATTATTTATAGAATTCTCCAGCCAGCAAGCTGCATGAGATAGTTGTTCTATATCAAGGCCCTCTCAGTTGTGGGTTTTTTTTTTTTTTTTTTTTTTTTTTTTTTGTTTTTTTTTTTTTTTTTTTTTTTTTTTTTTTTTTTTTTTTTTTTTTGTGTTGGTTTAACTGATTACACATCCACTGATCTTGGGTTCCATATCACGGCCACTGTCCCTGTAATTCTAACTTCGGCCATACTTCCTATACTGTAATGTATCATCTTACTCTTGTCTAAACCCTTCATAGTCTCCTGAGAATCCCATTAGTCTAACAGTTGCCCCAAGGGGCTGTTAGGTGGAATTCTCTTTGCTTTGGAAGGATTTGCTCCTTTACTATAACCTCTTCCCATTTTCAGGCCTCAAAAACAAAAAAAAATATATACCTTAAATGGTGCTTCTATCTAAAATGGAATATACTGACAGGCAGCTAAAGCGCATCTGACCCCTCCCAACTTCGTATTTTGAATCACTTGACTAAACTTAAATCACTTTTAACTAAATTCCCCTCGTGGCACTTTACATTGTCTCTTGGCCAGGACAATCACTAGTCATACTCTTATCTATTGTCTTCTGTTCTTTTTCTCTTTGGCCTAAGTTTTGAACTCCTTGATGGACTTTCTAGCCTTGTACCCCTGCTAAGTCCTGCCCAAACTCTTACTTGGCCTTTTGCCTAACCTTCTTACTAGGCTTGGGAAGCTTGGTCTCCCTGCCGAGGTAAGGTCGAACGTCCTGCCGAGCCTTACACTCGAACTCCGGCCAAGCCCCCTTGCCTGACTCTCCTACTAGGCTTGGGAAGCTTGGTCTCCCTGCCGAGGTAAGGTCGAACGTCCTGCCGAGCCTTACACTCGAACTCCGGCCAAGCCCCCTTGCCTGACCCTACTAGGCTTGGGAAGCTTGGTCTCCCTGCCGAGGTAAGGTCGAACGTCCTGCCGAGCCTTACACTCGAACTCCGGCCAAGCCCCCTTGCCTGACCCTACTAGGCTTGGGAAGCTTGGTCTCCCTGCCGAGGTAAGGTCGAACGTCCTGCCGAGCCTTACACTCGAACTCCGGCCAAGCCCCCTTGCCTGACTCTCCTACTAGGCTTGGGAAGCTTGGTCTCCCTGCCGAGGTAAGGTCGAACGTCCTGCCGAGCCTTACACTCGAACTCCGGCCAAGCCCCCTTGCCTGACCCTACTAGGCTTGGGAAGCTTGGTCTCCCTGCCGAGGTAAGGTCGAACGTCCTGCCGAGCCTTACACTCGAACTCCGGCCAAGCCCCCTTGCCTGACCCTACTAGGCTTGGGAAGCTTGGTCTCCCTGCCGAGGTAAGGTCGAACGTCCTGCCGAGCCTTACACTCGAACTCCGGCCAAGCCCCCTTGCCTGACCCTACTAGGCTTGGGAAGCTTGGTCTCCCTGCCGAGGTAAGGTCGAACGTCCTGCCGAGCCTTACACTCGAACTCTGGCCAAGCTCCCTTGCCTGACTCTCCTACTAGGCTTGGGAAGCTTGGTCTCCCTGCCGAGGTAAGGTCGAACGTCCTGCCGAGCCTTACACTCGAACTCCGGCCAAGCCCCCTTGCCTGACCCTACTAGGCTTGGGAAGCTTGGTCTCCCTGCCGAGGTAAGGTCGAACGTCCTGCCGAGCCTTACACTCGAACTCCGGCCAAGCCCCCTTGCCTGACCCTACTAGGCTTGGGAAGCTTGGTCTCCCTGCCGAGGTAAGGTCGAACGTCCTGCCGAGCCTTACACTCGAACTCCGGCCAAGCCCCCTTCCCTGACCCTACTAGGCTTGGGAAGCTTGGTCTCCCTGCCGAGGTAAGGTCGAACGTCCTGCCGAGCCTTACACTCGAACTCCGGCCAAGCCCCCTTGCCTGACTCTCCTACTAGGCTTGGGAAGCTTGGTCTCCCTGCCGAGGTAAGGTCGAACGTCCTGCCGAGCCTTACACTCGAACTCCGGCCAAGCCCCCTTGCCTGACCCTACTAGGCTTGGGAAGCTTGGTCTCCCTGCCGAGGTAAGGTCGAACGTCCTGCCGAGCCTTACACTCGAACTCCGGCCAAGCCCCCTTGCCTGACTCTCCTACTAGGCTTGGGAAGCTTGGTCTCCCTGCCGAGGTAAGGTCAAATGTCCTGCCGAGCCTTACACTCGAACTCCGGCCAAGCCCCCTTGCCTGACCCTACTAGGCTTGGGAAGCTTGGTCTCCCTGCCGAGGTAAGGTCGAACGTCCTGCCGAGCCTTACACTCGAACTCCGGCCAAGCTCCCTTGCCTGACCCTACTAGGCTTGGGAAGCTTGGTCTCCCTGCCGAGGTAAGGTCGAACATCCTGCCGAGCCTTACACTCGAACTCCGGCCAAGCCCCCTTGCCTGACTCTCCTACTAGACTTAGCTTCCTTGCCTTCCTGCCTTTCTCCTTACTTGGGTTATTGCCTGCTCTGACGGGGACATCCTGCCCTGCCTTCCAGGGCCATTCCCCTATCTGCTCTGACGGGTACCTCCATCCTTGCCTGCCATGGACATCCTACCTGCCCTGTTATCCTGTCCTGCCTGCTGGGGACATGCCCTCTGCCTGGCGGGACTTGCTGCTCCTGCTTGCTAGGACATCCCGCCCTACATGCCCTGTTATCCTCTCCTGCCTGGCGGGGACATGCCCTCTGCCTGTCGGGGACATGCTTTCTGTCTGCCAGGTACATGCCCTCTACCTGCCAGGTACATGTCACTCCTGCCTGCTAGGACACCCTGCCCTACCTGCCAGGGACATCCCACCTGCCGTCCTATCCCATCCTGCCGGCGCCGGGGACATGTCCTCTAGGACCTCCACATCCCACCTGCCCTGCTGGGGATATTCCCCTTGCCCTGATTGCCAGGGACTTACTTTGCCCATAGGGCACCTCCACACGCTCGGAGGAGGGCCTGCTTTACTTCTAAGGAGACGCCTCAGTCGCTCCTCTATTCCACTCGCTTCCCCCCGTTCCCGGCCGGCCCCTTCGCAGGAGTCCGGAAACGCGGTACTAGCGGGTCCCTCTCACTTCGGGGGTCCGAGCTGCCGGCCCCCGTCTCACTCACTCACTCATTCGCTCGTCTCCCGGTTTTTCTTACCCATCCGATGCTCCTCTGCGTTGCTCGTCTCACGCGGATCCTAGGGTCCGAAGGTAGCCAGCAACTCCCGAGGGTCCCTCGAAGCAGATGGTTGAGCTGTCCAGCTGTCCGGGGGTCCTCTTCGGGCGTGGCTATCCCGGACGAGCCCCCAAATTGAAATGAACAGGGCTAATGCCTTTATTAATGTTCAGCTCTTTATTAAAAAGATCAGCTGGGCAGGGGGCTCGACGCAGAGCTCGCCCCCGCGGTCGTAGCTTTCCCAGGCAGCCGAAAGGAAGGCGGCGTGCAGAGTCGGTCACTGGAGTCCCGAGCAGCAGCTGTCCTTTCTCCTTTCCTTGTGGCACACCGGTGGCCCGAGGATGAGGAGGCGTGGCGTGCAGAGTCTGTTGCTGAAGTCCAGAACAACAGCTGTCCCCGCTCCTTCCATGGTGGCAGCACCAGGGCTCTCTGTCTCTATCTCCTTGCTTCTCAGAGCCTAATATAGTCTGTTCTCTCTTAGGTGATGGCGATGGTTAAAAGCCAGTCAGGGGATGTGTTTCCCTCTTCCTCAGCTAGGGCATTTATCTAGACTCCTCTATTGTGTTCAGTTTTTGATTTATATTCATTTTTATCTCCTAAAAATACTCCCATGATCCTAAGGGGTTTCTATTTGCATGTTAGTCTCAGAGTGGCAGCGTGGAGGGGTGGGGGGCCGGTTGTTCCCAGGTAGTTTAAAGAAAACAAACAGAGCAATTAGCTAATTAGCATTTCAATATCGGTCTTTTAGTGTTGCCATGGGAACTAGGAAAGCCCTGACCACGTTTCTGGGGAATACCTGGAAACTATTCATAACACTTTGTATTAGGCAGAGGTTTCTTAAGCAAAAGGTTGAAAATTCAACACATAACTCTACAAGCTAAATTAGAAATGCTTAATTCATTTTGTTAACCTAACTCTAAAAATCTCTATTTCACCTCGAGAGCTGTCACAGAGCAGAAAGCAGCTGAGATGCTGAAAAGCAGCAAAGCTGAACTGCCTGCCTCAGCTTCAGCAATGTGCAATTGACTGAAGGCGAAACACGAAGCAGCAGAGCAGCGGGCTTCTGTGCCCACTGAAGGCAATTGCAAGAATCCAGCAGCTGCTCCTTGCCAAGCACAGGCAGCTGCCTAGGTTCTTGCTTCTTGACCAACTCACAGTTGCCTTTCTTTTCAGCAGCTGCCACCGTGTTCTCTGCATCTCGGAGCCTCTGGGGAGCAACAAGAATTTCCAAGGTGGGATGCATGAAAACCAAAATAAAAACTCAGGAAGTTTGTCCTGGAACACCTCCCATTGGCATGCCAAGAGTGAATTCAAGAGGCAGGAGAGCGGCAGCCACCGTCCTGCAGCTGTCTGCGAGCTTCGCACACAAGCCGGCTTCTTCGCGGCTTCGTTCTTCGCCTATGCAAGCTACCGCGATCTCCGGCTGCCGGAGGCGAAGAAGCGGCAACTTCGCGCACAGATGACTGGAGCGGCAGCGGTGCGCTCCGAAGCGCCGCTTTTGCCGAAAGACGCCGGGAAGCGGCACTTGCTTTCGGCCAGCTGCGGAGCTCCGTATTCTGCCTCTCGAGTCGCCTACATCTTAGCCAAAAGCTTTTCCGATCCAGTTCTCAAGGAGAAAGTGTCCCAGCACTGCTCACTTAGCCCGACCTTGCCAGGAAATAGGATTTGCTGCACATTCCAAGGACACTGCATTTTCCTGGGCAAGGTGCAACCTGCTGGCAGATGGCCGTGCTCTCTGCCCAATCCTGCCCAGTTCTTGGTACTAGCGGGCACGTTGCAGCCTGGCGAAGGCAAGAAACCTGGAGAGCTGTCACAGAGCAGAAGGGCAGCTGAGATGCTGAAAAGCAGCAAAGCTGAACTGCCTGCCTCATCTTCAGCAGTGTGTAATTGACTGAAGGCGAAAAACCAAGCAGCAGAGCAGCGGGCTTCTGTGCGCACTGAAGGCAATTGCAAGAATCCAGCAGCTGCTCCTAGCCAAGCACAGTCAACTGCCTGTGTTCTTGCTTCTTGACCAACTCACAGTTGCCCTTCTTCTCAGCAGCTGCCACCGTGTTCTCTGCATCTCGGAGCCTCTGGGGAGCAACAAGAATTTCCAAGGTGGGATGCATGAAAACTAAAATAAAAACTCAGGAAGGTTGTCCTGGAACACCTCCCATTGGCATGCCAAGAGTGAATTCAAGAGGCAGGAGAGCGGCAGCCACCGTCCTGCAGCAGTCTGCGAGCTTCGCACACAAGCAGGCTTCTTCGCGGCTTCGTTCTTCGCCTCTTGCAAGCTACCGCGATCTCCGGCTGCCTGAGGCGAAGAAGCGGCAACTTCGCGCACAGATGACTGGAGCGGCAGCGGTGCGCTCCGAAGCGCCGCTTTTGCCGAAAGACGCCGGGAAGCGGCACTTGCTTTCGGCCAGCTGCGGAGCTCCGTATTCTGCCTCTCTAGTCGCCTACATCTTAGCCAAAAGCTTTTCCGCTCCAGTTCTCAAGGAGAAAGTGTCCCAGCACTGCTCACTTAGCCCGACCTTGCCAGGAAATAGGATTTGCTGCACATTCCAAGGACACTGCATTTTCCTGGGCAAGCTGCAACCTGCTGGCAGATGGCCGTGCTCTCTGCCCACTCCTGCCCAGTTCTTGGTACTAGCGGGCACGTTGCAGCCTGGCGAAGGCAAGAAACCTGGAGAGCTGTCACAGAGCAGAAGGGCAGCTGAGATGCTGAAAAGCAGCAAAGCTGAACTGCCTGCCTCATCTTCAGCAGTGTGTAATTGACTGAAGGCGAAAAACCAAGCAGCAGAGCAGCGGGCTTCTGTGCGCACTGAAGGCAATTGCAAGAATCCAGCAGCTGCTCCTAGCCAAGCACAGTCAACTGCCTGTGTTCTTGCTTCTTGACCAACTCACAGTTGCCCTTCTTCTCAGCAGCTGCCACCGTGTTCTCTGCATCTCGGAGCCTCAGGGGAGCAGCAAGAATTTCCAAGGTGGGATGTAGTAGGACTACGTCAAAACCCAGGAAAATTGTCCTGGAACACCTTCCACTCGCATGCCAAGAGTGAATTCAACAGGCTTGGAGAGCGGCAGCCACCGTCCTGCAGCAGTCTGCGAGCTTCGCACACAAGCCGGCTTCTTCGCGGCTTCGTTCTTCGCCTCTTGCAAGCTACCGCGATCTCCGGCTGCCGGAGGCGAAGAAGCGGCAACTTCGCGCACAGATGACTGGAGCGGCAGCGGTGCGCTCCGAAGCGCCGCTTTTGCCGAAAGACGCCGGGAAGCGGCACTTGCTTTCGGCCAGCTGCGGAGCTCCGTATTCTGCCTCTCTAGTCGCCTACATCTTAGCCAAAAGCTTTTCCGCTCCAGTTCTCAAGGAGAAAGTGTCCCAGCACTGCTCACTTAGCCCGACCTTGCCAGGAAATAGGATTTGCTGCACATTCCAAGGACACTGCATTTTCCTGGGCAAGCTGCAACCTGCTGGCAGATGGCCGTGCTCTCTGCCCACTCCTGCCCAGTTCTTGGTACTAGCGGGCAAGTTGCAGCCTGGCGAAGGCAAGAAAGCTGGAGAGCTGTCACAGAGCAGAAGGGCAGCTGAGATGCTGAAAAGCAGCAAAGCTGAACTGCCTGCCTCAACTTCAGCAGTGTGTAATTGACTGAAGGCGAAAAGCCAAGCAGCAGAGCAGCGGGCTTCTGTGCGCACTGAAGGCAATTGCAAGAATCCAGCAGCTGCTCCTCGCCAAGCACAGTCAACTGCCTGTGTTCTTGCTTCTTGACCAACTCACAGTTGCCTTTCTTTTCAGCAGCTGCCACCGTGTTCTCTGCATCTCGGAGCCTCTGGGGAGCAACAAGAATTTCCAAGGTGGGATGCATGAAAACTAAAATAAAAACTCAGGAAGGTTGTCCTGGAACACCTCCCATTGGCATGCCAAGAGTGAATTCAAGAGGCAGGAGAGCGGCAGCCACCGTCCTGCAGCTGTCTGCGAGCTTCGCACACAAGCCGGCTTCTTCGCGGCTTCGTTCTTCGCCTCTTGCAAGCTACCGCGATCTCCGGCTGCCGGAGGCGAAGAAGCGGCAACTTCGCGCACAGATGACTGGAGCGGCAGCGGTGCGCTCCGAAGCGCCGCTTTTGCCGAAAGACGCCGGGAAGCGGCACTTGCTTTCGGCCAGCTGCGGAGCTCCGTATTCTGCCTCTCTAGTCGCCTACATCTTAGCCAAAAGCTTTTCCGCTCCAGTTCTCAAGGAGAAAGTGTCCCAGCACTGCTCACTTAGCCCGACCTTGCCAGGAAATAGGATTTGCTGCACATTCCAAGGACACTGCATTTTCCTGGGCAAGCTGCAACCTGCTGGCAGATGGCCGTGCTCTCTGCCCACTCCTGCCCAGTTCTTGGTACTAGCGGGCAAGTTGCAGCCTGGCGAAGGCAAGAAACCTGGAGAGCTGTCACAGAGCAGAAGGGCAGCTGAGATGCTGAAAAGCAGCAAAGCTGAACTGCCTGCCTCAACTTCAGCAGTGTGTAATTGACTGAAGGCGAAAAGCCAAGCAGCAGAGCAGCGGGCTTCTGTGCGCACTGAAGGCAATTGCAAGAATCCAGCAGCTGCTCCTCGCCAAGCACAGTCAACTGCCTGTGTTCTTGCTTCTTGACCAACTCACAGTTGCCTTTCTTTTCAGCAGCTGCCACCGTGTTCTCTGCATCTCGGAGCCTCTGGGGAGCAGCAAGAATTTCCAAGGAGGGATGTAGCAGGACTACGTCAAAACCCAGGAAAATTGTCCTGGAACACCTTCCACTCGCATGCCAAGAGTGAATTCAACAGGCTTGGAGAGCGGCAGCCACCGTCCTGCAGCTGTCTGCGAGCTTCGCACACAAGCCGGCTTCTTCGCGGCTTCGTTCTTCGCCTATGCAAGCTACCGCGATCTCCGGCTGCCGGAGGCGAAGAAGCGGCAACTTCGCGCATAGATGACTGGAGCGGCAGCGGTGCGCTCCGAAGCGCCGCTTTTGCCGAAAGACGCCGGGAAGCGGCACTTGCTTTCGGCCAGCTGCGGAGCTCCGTATTCTGCCTCTCTAGTCGCCTACATCTTAGCGAAAAGCTTTTCCGCTCCAGTTCTCAAGGAGAAAGTGTACCAGCACTGCTCACTTAGCCCGACCTTGCCAGGAAATGAGATTTGCTGCACATTCCAAGGACACTGCATTTTCCTGGGCAAGCTGCAACCTGCTGGCAGATGGCCGTTCTCTCTGCCCACTCCTGCCCAGTTCTTGGTACTAGCGGGCACGTTGCAGCCTGGCGAAGGCAAGAAACCTGGAGAGCTGTCACAGAGCAGAAGGGCAGCTGAGATGCTGAAAAGCAGCAAAGCTGAACTGCCTGCCTCAACTTCAGCAGTGTGTAATTGACTGAAGGCGAAAAACCAAGCAGCAGAGCAGCGGGCTTCTGTGCGCACTGAAGGCAATTGCAAGAATCCAGCAGCTGCTCCTCGCCAAGCACAGTCAACTGCCTGTGTTCTTGCTTCTTGACCAACTCACAGTTGCCCTTCTTCTCAGCAGCTGCCACCGTGTTCTCTGCATCTCGGAGCCTCTGGGGAGCAACAAGAATTTCCAAGGTGGCATGCATGAAAACTAAAATAAAAACTCAGGAAGGTTGTCCTGGAACACCTCCCATTGGCATGCCAAGAGTGAATTCAAGAGGCAGGAGAGCGGCAGCCACCGTCCTGCAGCAGTCTGCGAGCTTCGCACACAAGCCGGCTTCTTCGCGGCTTCGTTCTTCGCCTCTTGCAAGCTACCGCGATCTCCGGTTGCCGGAGGCGAAGAAGCGGCAACTTCGCGCACAGATGACTGGAGCGGCAGCGGTGCGCTCCGAAGCGCCGCTTTTGCCGAAAGACGCCGGGAAGCGGCACTTGCTTTCGGCCAGCTGCGGAGCTCCGTATTCTGCCTCTCTAGTCGCCTACATCTTAGCGAAAAGCTTTTCCGCTCCAGTTCTCAAGGAGAAAGTGTCCCAGCACTGCTCACTTAGCCCGACCTTGCCAGGAAATAGGATTTGCTGCACATTCCAAGGACACTGCATTTTCCTGGGCAAGGTGCAACCTGCTGGCAGATGGCCGTGCTCTCTGCCCACTCCTGCCCAGCTCTGGGTAGTAGCGGGCACGTTGCAGCCTGGCGAAGGCAAGAAACCTGGAGAGCTGTCACAGAGCAGAAGGGCAGCTGAGATGCTGAAAAGCAGCAAAGCTGAACTGCCTGCCTCAACTTCAGCAGTGTGTAATTGACTGAAGGCGAAAAGCCAAGCAGCAGAGCAGCGGGCTTCTGTGCGCACAGAAGGCAATTGCAAGAATCCAGCAGCTGCTCCTAGCCAAGCACAGTCAACTGCCTGTGTTCTTGCTTCTTGACCAACTCACAGTTGCCCTTCTTTTCAGCAGCTGCCACCGTGTTCTCTGCATCTCGGAGCCTCAGGGGAGCAGCAAGAATTTCCAAGGAGGGATGTAGCAGGACTACGTCAAAACCCAGGAAAATTGTCCTGGAACACCTTCCACTCGCATGCCAAGAGTGAATTCAACAGGCTTGGAGGGCGGCAGCCACCGTCCTGCAGCTGTCTGCTAGCTTCGCACACAAGCCGGCTTCTTCGCGGCTTCGTTCTTCGCCTATGCAAGCTACCGCGATCTCCGGCTGCCGGAGGCGAAGAAGCGGCAACTTCGCGCACAGATGACTGGAGCGGCAGCGGTGCGCTCCGAAGCGCCGCTTTTGCCGAAAGACGCCGGGAAGCGGCACTTGCTTTCGGCCACCTGCGGAGCTGCGTATTCTGCCTCTCTAGTCGCCTACATCTTAGCGCAAAGCTTTTCCGCTCCAGTTCTCAAGGAGAAAGTGTCCCAGCACTGCTCACTTAGCCCGACCTTGCCAGGAAATAAGATTTGCTGCACATTCCAAGGACACTGCATTTTTCTGGGCAAGCTGCAACCTGCTGGCAGATGGCCGTGCTCTCTGCCCACTCCTGCCCAGCTCTGGGTAGTAGCGGGCACGTTGCAGCCTGGCGAAGGCAAGAAACCTGGAGAGCTGTCACAGAGCAGAAGGGCAGCTGAGATGCTGAAAAGCAGCAAAGCTGAACTGCCTGCCTCAACTTCAGCAGTGTGTAATTGACTGAAGGCGAAAAACCAAGCAGCAGAGCAGCGGGCTTCTGTGCGCACTGAAGGCAATTGCAAGAATCCAGCAGCTGCTCCTAGCCAAGCACAGTCAACTGCCTGTGTTCTTGCTTCTTGACCAACTCACAGTTGCCCTTCTTCTCAGTAGCTGCCACCGTGTTCTCTGCATCTCGGAGCCTCTGGGGAGCAACAAGAATTTCCAAGGTGGGATGCATGAAAACTAAAATAAAAACTCAGGAAGGTTGTCCTGGAACACCTCCCATTGGCATGCCAAGAGTGAATTCAAGAGGCAGGAGAGCGGCAGCCACCGTCCTGCAGCAGTCTGCGAGCTTCGCACACAAGCCGGCTTCTTCGCGGCTTCGTTCTTCGCCTCTTGCAAGCTACCGCGATCTCCGGCTGCCTGAGGCGAAGAAGCGGCAACTTCGCGCACAGATGACTGGAGCGGCAGCGGTGCGCTCCGAAGCGCCGCTTTTGCCGAAAGACGCCGGGAAGCGGCACTTGCTTTCAGCCAGCTGCGGAGCTCCGTATTCTGCCTCTCTAGTCGCCTACATCTTAGCGAAAAGCTTTTCCGCTCCAGTTCTCAAGGAGAAAGTGTCCCAGCACTGCTCACTTAGCCCGACCTTGCCAGGAAATAGGATTTGCTGCACATTCCAAGCACACTGCATTTTCCTGGGCAAGCTGCAACCTGCTGGCAAATGGCCGTGCTCTCTGCCCACTCAGCCCAGCTCTGGGTAGTAGCGGGCACGTTGCAGCCTGGCGAAGGCAAGAAACCTGGAGAGCTGTCACAGAGCAGAAGGGCAGCTGAGATGCTGAAAAGCAGCAAAGCTGAACTGCCTGCCTCAACTTCAGCAGTGTGTAATTGACTGAAGGCGAAAAGCCAAGCAGCAGAGCAGCGGGCTTCTGTGCGCACTGAAGGCAATTGCAAGAATCCAGCAGCTGCTCCTAGCCAAGCACAGTCAGCTGCCTGTGTTCTTGCTTCTTGACCAACTCACAGTTGCCCTTCTTCTCAGCAGCTGCCACCGTGTTCTCTGCATCTCGGAGCCTCTGGGGAGCAGCAAGAATTTCCAAGGTGGGATGTAGTAGGACTACGTCAAAACCCAGGAAAATTGTCCTGGAACACCTTCCACTCGCATGCCAAGAGTGAATTCAACAGGCTTGGAGAGCGGCAGCCACCGTCCTGCAGCAGTCTGCGAGCTTCGCACACAAGCCGGCTTCTTCGCGGCTTCGTTCTTCGCCTCTTGCAAGCTACCGCGATCTCCGGCTGCCTGAGGCGAAGAAGCGGCAACTTCGCGCACAGATGACTGGAGCGGCAGCGGTGCGCTCCGAAGCGCCGCTTTTGCCGAAAGACGCCGGGAAGCGGCACTTGCTTTCGGCCAGCTGCGGAGCTGCGTATTCTGCCTCTCGAGTCGCCTACATCTTAGCGAAAAGCTTTTCCGCTCCAGTTCTCAAGGAGAAAGTGTCCCAGCACTGCTCACTTAGCCCGACCTTGCCACGAAATAGGATTTGCTGCACATTCCAAGGACACTGCATTTTCCTGGGCAAGCTGCAACCTGCTGGCAGATGGCCGTGCTCTCTGCCCACTCCTGCCCAGTTCTTGGTACTAGCGGGCACGTTGCAGCCTGGCGAAGGCAAGAAACCTGGAGAGCTGTCACAGAGCAGAAGGGCAGCTGAGATGCTGAAAAGCAGCAAAGCTGAACTGCCTGCCTCATCTTCAGCAGTGTGTAATTGACTGAAGGCGAAAAACCAAGCAGCAGAGCAGCGGGCTTCTGTGCGCACTGAAGGCAATTGCAAGAATCCAGCAGCTGCTCCTAGCCAAGCACAGTCAACTGCCTGTGTTCTTGCTTCTTGACCAACTCACAGTTGCCCTTCTTCTCAGCAGCTGCCACCGTGTTCTCTGCATCTCGGAGCCTCTGGGGAGCAACAAGAATTTCCAAGGTGGGATGCATGAAAACTAAAATAAAAACTCAGGAAGGTTGTCCTGGAACACCTCCCATTGGCATGCCAAGAGTGAATTCAAGAGGCAGGAGAGCGGCAGCCACCGTCCTGCAGCAGTCTGCGAGCTTCGCACACAAGCCGGCTTCTTCGCGGCTTCGTTCTTCGCCTCTTGCAAGCTACCGCGATCTCCGGCTGCCGGAGGCCAAGAAGCGGCAACTTCGCGCACAGATGACTGGAGCGGCAGCGGTGCGCTCCGAAGCGCCGCTTTTGCCGAAAGACGCCGGGAAGCGGCACTTGCTTTCGGCCAGCTGCGGAGCTCCGTATTCTGCCTCTCGAGTCGCCTACATCTTAGCGAAAAGCTTTTCCGCTCCAGTTCTCAAGGAGAAAGTGTCCCAGCACTGCTCACTTAGCCCGACCTTGCCAGGAAATAGGATTTGCTGCACATTCCAAGGACACTGCATTTTCCTGGGCAAGCTGCAACCTGCTGGCAGATGGCCGTGCTCTCTGCCCACTCCTGCCCAGTTCTTGGTACTAGCGGGCAAGTTGCAGCCTGGCGAAGGCAAGAAAGCTGGAGAGCTGTCACAGAGCAGAAGGGCAGCTGAGATGCTGAAAAGCAGCAAAGCTGAACTGCCTGCCTCAACTTCAGCAGTGTGTAATTGACTGAAGGCGAAAAGCCAAGCAGCAGAGCAGCGGGCTTCTGTGCGCACTGAAGGCAATTGCAAGAATCCAGCAGCTGCTCCTCGCCAAGCACAGTCAACTGCCTGTGTTCTTGCTTCTTGACCAACTCACAGTTGCCTTTCTTTTCAGCAGCTGCCACCGTGTTCTCTGCATCTCGGAGCCTCTGGGGAGCAGCAAGAATTTCCAAGGAGGGATGTAGCAGGACTACGTCAAAACCCAGGAAAATTGTCCTGGAACACCTTCCACTCGCATGCCAAGAGTGAATTCAACAGGCTTGGAGAGCGGCAGCCACCGTCCTGCAGCTGTCTGCGAGCTTCGCACACAAGCCGGCTTCTTCGCGGCTTCGTTCTTCGCCTATGCAAGCTACCGCGATCTCCGGCTGCCGGAGGCGAAGAAGCGGCAACTTCGCGCATAGATGACTGGAGCGGCAGCGGTGCGCTCCGAAGCGCCGCTTTTGCCGAAAGACGCCGGGAAGCGGCACTTGCTTTCGGCCAGCTGCGGAGCTGCGTATTCTGCCTCTCTAGTCGCCTACATCTTAGCGAAAAGCTTTTCCGCTCCAGTTCTCAAGGAGAAAGTGTACCAGCACTGCTCACTTAGCCCGACCTTGCCAGGAAATGAGATTTGCTGCACATTCCAAGGACACTGCATTTTCCTGGGCAAGCTGCAACCTGCTGGCAGATGGCCGTGCTCTCTGCCCACTCCTGCCCAGTTCTTGGTACTAGCGGGCACGTTGCAGCCTGGCGAAGGCAAGAAACCTCGAGAGCTGTCACAGAGCAGAAGGGCAGCTGAGATGCTGAAAAGCAGCAAAGCTGAACTGCCTGCCTCAACTTCAGCAGTGTGTAATTGACTGAAGGCGAAAAACCAAGCAGCAGAGCAGCGGGCTTCTGTGCGCACTGAAGGCAATTGCAAGAATCCAGCAGCTGCTCCTAGCCAAGCACAGTCAACTGCCTGTGTTCTTGCTTCTTGACCAACTCACAGTTGCCCTTCTTCTCAGCAGCTGCCACCGTGTTCTCTGCATTTCGGAGCCTCTGGGGAGCAACAAGAATTTCCAAGGTGGGATGCATGAAAACTAAAATAAAAACTCAGGAAGGTTGTCCTGGAACACCTCCCATTGGCATGCCAAGAGTGAATTCAAGAGGCAGGAGAGCGGCAGCCACCGTCCTGCAGCAGTCTGCGAGCTTCGCACACAAGCCGGCTTCTTCGCGGCTTCGTTCTTCGCCTCTTGCAAGCTACCGCGATCTCCGGCTGCCGGAGGCCAAGAAGCGGCAACTTCGCGCACAGATGACTGGAGCGGCAGCGGTGCGCTCCGAAGCGCCGCTTTTGCCGAAAGACGCCGGGAAGCGGCACTTGCTTTCAGCCAGCTGCGGAGCTGCGTATTCTGCCTCTCTAGTCGCCTACATCTTAGCCAAAAGCTTTTCCGCTCCAGTTCTCAAGGAGAAAGTGTCCCAGCACTGCTCACTTAGCCCGACCTTGCCAGGAAATAGGATTTGCTGCACATTCCAAGGACACTGCATTTTCCTGGGCAAGCTGCAACCTGCTGGCAGATGGCCGTGCTCTCTGCCCACTCCTGCCCAGCTCTGGGTAGTAGCGGGCACGTTGCAGCCTGGCGAAGGCAAGAAACCTGGAGAGCTGTCACAGAGCAGAAGGGCAGCTGAGATGCTGAAAAGCAGCAAAGCTGAACTGCCTGCCTCAACTTCAGCAGTGTGTAATTGACTGAAGGCGAAAAGCCAAGCAGCAGAGCAGCGGGCTTCTGTGCGCACTGAAGGCAATTGCAAGAATCCAGCAGCTGCTCCTAGCCAAGCACAGTCAACTGCCTGTGTTCTTGCTTCTTGACCAACTCACAGTTGCCCTTCTTCTCAGCAGCTGCCACCGTGTTCTCTGCATCTCGGAGCCTCTGGGGAGCAACAAGAATTTCCAAGGTGGGATGCATGAAAACTAAAATAAAAACTCAGGAAGGTTGTCCTGGAACACCTCCCATTGGCATGCCAAGAGTGAATTCAAGAGGCAGGAGAGCGGCAGCCACCGTCCTGCAGCAGTCTGCGAGCTTCGCACACAAGCCGGCTTCTTCGCGGCTTCGTTCTTCGCCTCTTGCAAGCTACCGCGATCTCCGGTTGCCGGAGGCGAAGAAGCGGCAACTTCGCGCACAGATGACTGGAGCGGCAGCGGTGCGCTCCGAAGCGCCGCTTTTGCCGAAAGACGCCGGGAAGCGGCACTTGCTTTCGGCCAGCTGCGGAGCTCCGTATTCTGCCTCTCTAGTCGCCTACATCTTAGCGCAAAGCTTTTCCCCTCCAGTTCTCAAGGAGAAAGTGTCCCAGCACTGCTCACTTAGCCCGACCTTGCCAGGAAATAGGATTTGCTGCACATTCCAAGGACACTGCATTTTCCTGGGCAAGCTGCAACCTGCTGGCAAATGGCCGTGCTCTCTGCCCACTCCTGCCCAGCTCTGGGTAGTAGCGGGCACGTTGCAGCCTGGCGAAGGCAAGAAACCTGGAGAGCTGTCACAGAGCAGAAGGGCAGCTGAGATGCTGAAAAGCAGCAAAGCTGAACTGCCTGCCTCAACTTCAGCAGTGTGTAATTGACTGAAGGCGAAAAACCAAGCAGCAGAGCAGCGGGCTTCTGTGCGCACTGAAGGCAATTGCAGGAATCCAGCAGCTGCTCCTCGCCAAGCACTGTCAACTGCCTAGGTTCTTGCTTCTTGACCAACTCACAGTTGCCCTTCTTCTCAGCAGCTGCCACCGTGTTCTCTGCATCTCGGAGCCTCTGGGGAGCAACAAGAATTTCCAAGGTGGCATGCATGAAAACTAAAATAAAAACTCAGGAAGGTTGTCCTGGAACACCTCCCATTGGCATGCCAAGAGTGAATTCAAGAGGCAGGAGAGCGGCAGCCACCGTCCTGCAGCAGTCTGCGAGCTTCGCACACAAGCCGGCTTCTTCGCGGCTTCGTTCTTCGCCTATGCAAGCTACCACGATCTCCGGCTGCCGGAGGCGAAGAAGCGGCAACTTCGCGCACAGATGACTGGAGCGGCAGCGGTGCGCTCCGAAGCGCCGCTTTTGCCGAAAGACGCCGGGAAGCGGCACTTGCTTTCGGCCAGCTGCGGAGCTCCGTATTCTGCCTCTCTAGTCGCCTACATCTTAGCGAAAAGCTTTTCCGCTCCAGTTCTCAAGGAGAAAGTGTACCAGCACTGCTCACTTAGCCCGACCTTGCCAGGAAATGAGATTTGCTGCACATTCCAAGGACACTGCATTTTCCTGGGCAAGCTGCAACCTGCTGGCAGATGGCCGTGCTCTCTGCCCACTCCTGCCCAGTTCTTGGTACTAGCGGGCACGTTGCAGCCTGGCGAAGGCAAGAAACCTGGAGAGCTGTCACAGAGCAGAAGGGCAGCTGAGATGCTGAAAAGCAGCAAAGCTGAACTGCCTGCCTCAACTTCAGCAGTGTGTAATTGACTGAAGGCGAAAAACCAAGCAGCAGAGCAGCGGGCTTCTGTGCGCACTGAAGGCAATTGCAAGAATCCAGCAGCTGCTCCTCGCCAAGCACAGTCAACTGCCTGTGTTCTTGCTTCTTGACCAACTCACAGTTGCCCTTCTTCTCAGCAGCTGCCACCGTGTTCTCTGCATCTCGGAGCCTCTGGGGAGCAACAAGAATTTCCAAGGTGGGATGCATGAAAACTAAAATAAAAACTCAGGAAGGTTGTCCTGGAACACCTCCCATCGGCATGCCAAGAGTGAATTCAAGAGGCAGGAGAGCGGCAGCCACCGTCCTGCAGCAGTCTGCGAGCTTCGCACACAAGCCGGCTTCTTCGCGGCTTCGTTCTTCGCCTCTTGCAAGCTACCGCGATCTCCGGTTGCCGGAGGCGAAGAAGCGGCAACTTCGCGCACAGATGACTGGAGCGGCAGCGGTGCGCTCCGAAGCGCCGCTTTTGCCGAAAGACGCCGGGAAGCGGCACTTGCTTTCGGCCAGCTGCGGAGCTCCGTATTCTGCCTCTCTAGTCGCCTACATCTTAGCGCAAAGCTTTTCCCCTCCAGTTCTCAAGGAGAAAGTGTCCCAGCACTGCTCACTTAGCCCGACCTTGCCAGGAAATAGGATTTGCTGCACATTCCAAGGACACTGCATTTTCCTGGGCAAGCTGCAACCTGCTGGCAAATGGCCGTGCTCTCTGCCCACTCCTGCCCAGCTCTGGGTAGTAGCGGGCACGTTGCAGCCTGGCGAAGGCAAGAAACCTGGAGAGCTGTCACAGAGCAGAAGGGCAGCTGAGATGCTGAAAAGCAGCAAAGCTGAACTGCCTGCCTCAACTTCAGCAGTGTGTAATTGACTGAAGGCGAAAAGCCAAGCAGCAGAGCAGCGGGCTTCTCTGCGCACTGAAGGCAATTGCAAGAATCCAGCAGCTGCTCCTAGCCAAGCACAGTCAACTGCCTGTGTTCTTGCTTCTTGACCAACTCACAGTTGCCCTTCTTCTCAGCAGCTGCCACCGTGTTCTCTGCATCTCGGAGCCTCTGGGGAGCAGCAAGAATTTCCAAGGAGGGATGTAGTAGGACTACGTCAAAACCCAGGAAAATTGTCCTGGAACACCTTCCACTCGCATGCCAAGAGTGAATTCAACAGGCTTGGAGAGCGGCAGCCACCGTCCTGCAGCTGTCTGCGAGCTTCGCACACAAGCCGGCTTCTTCGCGGCTTCGTTCTTCGCCTATGCAAGCTACCGCGATCTCCGGCTGCCGGAGGCGAAGAAGCGGCAACTTCGCGCACAGATGACTGGAGCGGCAGCGGTGCGCTCCGAAGCGCCGCTTTTGCCGAAAGACGCCGGGAAGCGGCACTTGCTTTCGGCCAGCTGCCGAGCTCCGTATTCTGCCTCTCTAGTCGCCTACATCTTAGCGAAAAGCTTTTCCGATCCAGTTCTCAAGGAGAAAGTGTACCAGCACTGCTCACTTAGCCCGACCTTGCCAGGAAATAGGATTTGCTGCACATTCCAAGGACACTGCATTTTCCTGGGCAAGCTGCAACCTGCTGGCAGATGGCCGTGCTCTCTGCCCACTCCTGCCCAGCTCTGGGTAGTAGCGGGCACGTTGCAGCCTGGCGAAGGCAAGAAACCTGGAGAGCTGTCACAGAGCAGAAGGGCAGCTGAGATGCTGAAAAGCAGCAAAGCTGAACTGCCTGCCTCAACTTCAGCAGTGTGTAATTGACTGAAGGCGAAAAACCAAGCAGCAGAGCAGCGGGCTTCTGTGCGCACTGAAGGCAATTGCAAGAATCCAGCAGCTGCTCCTCGCCAAGCACAGTCAACTGCCTGTGTTCTTGCTTCTTGACCAACTCACAGTTGCCCTTCTTCTCAGCAGCTGCCACCGTGTTCTCTGCATCTCGGAGCCTCTGGGGAGCAACAAGAATTTCCAAGGTGGGATGCATGAAAACTAAAATAAAAACTCAGGAAGGTTGTCCTGGAACACCTCCCATTGGCATGCCAAGAGTGAATTCAAGAGGCAGGAGAGCGGCAGCCACCGTCCTGCAGCTGTCTGCGAGCTTCGCACACAAGCCGGCTTCTTCGCGGCTTCGTTCTTCGCCTCTTGCAAGCTACCGCGATCTCCGGTTGCCGGAGGCGAAGAAGCGGCAACTTCGCGCACAGATGACTGGAGCGGCAGCGGTGCGCTCCGAAGCGCCGCTTTTGCCGAAAGACGCCGGGAAGCGGCACTTGCTTTCGGCCAGCTGCGGAGCTCCGTATTCTGCCTCTCTAGTCGCCTACATCTTAGCGCAAAGCTTTTCCGCTCCAGTTCTCTAGGAGAAAGTGTACCAGCACTGCTCACTTAGCCCGACCTTGCCAGGAAATAAGATTTGCTGCACATTCCAAGGACACTGCATTTTCCTGGGCAAGCTGCAACCTGCTGGCAGATGGCCGTGCTCTCTGCCCACTCCTGCCCAGCTCTGGGTAGTAGCGGGCACGTTGCAGCCTGGCGAAGGCAAGAAACCTGGAGAGCTGTCACAGAGCAGAAGGGCAGCTGAGATGCTGAAAAGCAGCAAAGCTGAACTGCCTGCCTCAACTTCAGCAGTGTGTAATTGACTGAAGGCGAAAAGCCAAGCAGCAGAGCAGCGGGCTTCTGTGCGCACTGAAGGCAATTGCAAGAATCCAGCAGCTGCTCCTAGCCAAGCACAGTCAACTGCCTGTGTTCTTGCTTCTTGACCAACTCACAGTTGCCCTTCTTCTCAGCAGCTGCCACCGTGTTCTCTGCATCTCGGACCCTCTGGGGAGCAGCAAGAATTTCCAAGGAGGGATGTAGTAGGACTACGTCAAAACCCAGGAAAATTGTCCTGGAACACCTTCCACTCGCATGCCAAGAGTGAATTCAACAGGCTTGGAGAGCGGCAGCCACCGTCCTGCAGCTGTCTGCGAGCTTCGCACACAAGCCGGCTTCTTCGCGGCTTCGTTCTTCGCCTATGCAAGCTACCGCGATCTCCGGCTGCCGGAGGCGAAGAAGCGGCAACTTCGCGCACAGATGACTGGAGCGGCAGCGGTGCGCTCCGAAGCGCCGCTTTTGCCGAAAGACGCCGGGAAGCGGCACTTGCTTTCGGCCAGCTGCGGAGCTCCGTATTCTGCCTCTCTAGTCGCCTACATCTTAGCGAAAAGGTTTTCCGATCCAGTTCTCAAGGAGAAAGTGTACCAGCACTGCTCACTTAGCCCGACCTTGCCAGGAAATAGGATTTGCTGCACATTCCAAGGACACTGCATTTTCCTGGGCAAGCTGCAACCTGCTGGCAGATGGCCGTGTTCTCTGCCCACTCCTGCCCAGCTCTGGGTAGTAGCGGGCACGTTGCAGCCTGGCGAAGGCAAGAAACCTGGAGAGCTGTCACAGAGCAGAAGGGCAGCTGAGATGCTGAAAAGCAGCAAAGCTGAACTGCCTGCCTCAGCTTCAGCAGTGTGTAATTGACTGAAGGCGAAAAACCAAGCAGCAGAGCAGCGGGCTTCTGTGCGCACTGAAGGCAATTGCAAGAATCCAGCAGCTGCTCCTCGCCAAGCACAGTCAACTGCCTGTGTTCTTGCTTCTTGACCAACTCACAGTTGCCCTTCTTCTCAGCAGCTGCCACCGTGTTCTCTGCATCTCGGAGCCTCTGGGGAGCAACAAGAATTTCCAAGGTGGGATGCATGAAAACTAAAATAAAAACTCAGGAAGGTTGTCCTGGAACACCTCCCATTGGCATGCCAAGAGTGAATTCAAGAGGCAGGAGAGCGGCAGCCACCGTCCTGCAGCAGTCTGCGAGCTTCGCACACAAGCCGGCTTCTTCGCGGCTTCGTTCTTCGCCTCTTGCAAGCTACCGCGATCTCCGGTTGCCGGAGGCGAAGAAGCGGCAACTTCGCGCACAGATGACTGGAGCGGCAGCGGTGCGCTCCGAAGCGCCGCTTTTGCCGAAAGACGCCGGGAAGCGGCACTTGCTTTCGGCCAGCTGCGGAGCTCCGTATTCTGCCTCTCTAGTCGCCTACATCTTAGCGCAAAGCTTTTCCCCTCCAGTTCTCAAGGAGAAAGTGTCCCAGCACTGCTCACTTAGCCCGACCTTGCCAGGAAATAGGATTTGCTGCACATTCCAAGGACACTGCATTTTCCTGGGCAAGCTGCAACCTGCTGGCAAATGGCCGTGTTCTCTGCCCACTCCTGCCCAGCTCTGGGTAGTAGCGGGCACGTTGCAGCCTGGCGAAGGCAAGAAACCTGGAGAGCTGTCACAGAGCAGAAGGGCAGCTGAGATGCTGAAAAGCAGCAAAGCTGAACTGCCTGCCTCAACTTCAGCAGTGTGTAATTGACTGAAGGCGAAAAACCAAGCAGCAGAGCAGCGGGCTTCTGTGCGCACTGAAGGCAATTGCAAGAATCCAGCAGCTGCTCCTCGCCAAGCACTGTCAACTGCCTAGGTTCTTGCTTCTTGACCAACTCACAGTTGCCCTTCTTTTCAGCAGCTGCCACCGTGTTCTCTGCATCTCGGAGCCTCAGGGGAGCAGCAAGAATTTCCAAGGTGGGATGTAGCAGGACTACGTCAAAACCCAGGAAAATTGTCCTGGAACACCTTCCACTCGCATGCCAAGAGTGAATTCAACAGGCTTGGAGGGCCGCAGCCACCGTCCTGCAGCTGTCTGCTAGCTTCGCACACAAGCCGGCTTCTTCGCGGCTTCGTTCTTCGCCTATGCAAGCTACCGCGATCTCCGGCTGCCGGAGGCCAAGAAGCGGCAACTTCGCGCACAGATCACTGGAGCGGCAGCGGTGCGCTCCGAAGCGCCGCTTTTGCCGAAAGACGCCGGGAAGCGGCACTTGCTTTCGGCCAGCTGCGGAGCTCCGTATTCTGCCTCTCTAGTCGCCTACATCTTAGCGAAATTCTTTTCCGATCCAGTTCTCAAGGAGAAAGTGTACCAGCACTGCTCACTTAGCCCGACCTTGCCAGGAAATAAGATTTGCTGCACATTCCAAGGACACTGCATTTTTCTGGGCAAGCTGCAACCTGCTGGCAGATGGCCGTGCTCTCTGCCCACTCCTGCCCAGCTCTGGGTAGTAGCGGGCACGTTGCAGCCTGGCGAAGGCAAGAAACCTGGAGAGCTGTCACAGAGCAGAAGGGCAGCTGAGATGCTGAAAAGCAGCAAAGCTGAACTGCCTGCCTCAACTTCAGCAGTGTGTAATTGACTGAAGGCGAAAAACCAAGAAGCAGAGCAGCGGGCTTCTGTGCGCACTGAAGGCAATTGCAAGAATCCAGCAGCTGCTCCTAGCCAAGCACAGTCAACTGCCTGTGTTCTTGCTTCTTGACCAACTCACAGTTGCCCTTCTTCTCAGCAGCTGCCACCGTGTTCTCTGCATCTCGGAGCCTCTGGGGAGCAACAAGAATTTCCAAGGTGGGATGCATGAAAACTAAAATAAAAACTCAGGAAGGTTGTCCTGGAACACCTCCCATTGGCATGCCAAGAGTGAATTCAAGAGGCAGGAGAGCGGCAGCCACCGTCCTGCAGCAGTCTGCGAGCTTCGCACACAAGCCGGCTTCTTCGCGGCTTCGTTCTTCGCCTCTTGCAAGCTACCGCGATCTCCGGTTGCCGGAGGCGAAGAAGCGGCAACTTCGCGCACAGATGACTGGAGCGGCAGCGGTGCGCTCCGAAGCGCCGCTTTTGCCGAAAGACGCCGGGAAGCGGCACTTGCTTTCGGCCAGCTGCGGAGCTGCGTATTCTGCCTCTCGAGTCGCCTACATCTTAGCGCAAAGCTTTTCCGCTCCAGTTCTCTAGGAGAAAGTGTACCAGCACTGCTCACTTAGCCCGACCTTGCCAGGAAATAAGATTTGCTGCACATTCCAAGGACACTGCATTTTCCTGGGCAAGCTGCAACCTGCTGGCAGATGGCCGTGCTCTCTGCCCACTCCTGCCCAGCTCTGGGTAGTAGCGGGCACGTTGCAGCCTGGCGAAGGCAAGAAACCTGGAGAGCTGTCACAGAGCAGAAGGGCAGCTGAGATGCTGAAAAGCAGCAAAGCTGAACTGCCTGCCTCAACTTCAGCAGTGTGTAATTGACTGAAGGCGAAAAGCCAAGCAGCAGAGCAGCGGGCTTCTGTGCGCACTGAAGGCAATTGCAAGAATCCAGCAGCTGCTCCTAGCCAAGCACAGTCAACTGCCTGTGTTCTTGCTTCTTGACCAACTCACAGTTGCCCTTCTTCTCAGCAGCTGCCACCGTGTTCTCTGCATCTCGGACCCTCTGGGGAGCAGCAAGAATTTCCAAGGAGGGATGTAGTAGGACTACGTCAAAACCCAGGAAAATTGTCCTGGAACACCTTCCACTCGCATGCCAAGAGTGAATTCAACAGGCTTGGAGAGCGGCAGCCACCGTCCTGCAGCTGTCTGCGAGCTTCGCACACAAGCCGGCTTCTTCGCGGCTTCGTTCTTCGCCTATGCAAGCTACCGCGATCTCCGGCTGCCGGAGGCGAAGAAGCGGCAACTTCGCGCACAGATGACTGGAGCGGCAGCGGTGCGCTCCGAAGCGCCGCTTTTGCCGAAAGACGCCGGGAAGCGGCACTTGCTTTCGGCCAGCTGCGGAGCTCCGTATTCTGCCTCTCTAGTCGCCTACATCTTAGCGAAAAGGTTTTCCGATCCAGTTCTCAAGGAGAAAGTGTACCAGCACTGCTCACTTAGCCCGACCTTGCCAGGAAATAGGATTTGCTGCACATTCCAAGGACACTGCATTTTCCTGGGCAAGCTGCAACCTGCTGGCAGATGGCCGTGTTCTCTGCCCACTCCTGCCCAGCTCTGGGGAGTAGCGGGCACGTTGCAGCCTGGCGAAGGCAAGAAACCTCGAGAGCTGTCACAGAGCAGAAGGGCAGCTGAGATGCTGAAAAGCAGCAAAGCTGAACTGCCTGCCTCAGCTTCAGCAGTGTGTAATTGACTGAAGGCGAAAAACCAAGCAGCAGAGCAGCGGGCTTCTGTGCGCACTGAAGGCAATTGCAAGAATCCAGCAGCTGCTCCTCGCCAAGCACAGTCAACTGCCTGTGTTCTTGCTTCTTGACCAACTCACAGTTGCCCTTCTTCTCAGCAGCTGCCACCGTGTTCTCTGCATCTCGGAGCCTCTGGGGAGCAACAAGAATTTCCAAGGTGGGATGCATGAAAACTAAAATAAAAACTCAGGAAGGTTGTCCTGGAACACCTCCCATTGGCATGCCAAGAGTGAATTCAAGAGGCAGGAGAGCGGCAGCCACCGTCCTGCAGCAGTCTGCGAGCTTCGCACACAAGCCGGCTTCTTCGCGGCTTCGTTCTTCGCCTCTTGCAAGCTACCGCGATCTCCGGTTGCCGGAGGCGAAGAAGCGGCAACTTCGCGCACAGATGACTGGAGCGGCAGCGGTGCGCTCCGAAGCGCCGCTTTTGCCGAAAGACGCCGGGAAGCGGCACTTGCTTTCGGCCAGCTGCGGAGCTCCGTATTCTGCCTCTCTAGTCGCCTACATCTTAGCGCAAAGCTTTTCCCCTCCAGTTCTCAAGGAGAAAGTGTCCCAGCACTGCTCACTTAGCCCGACCTTGCCAGGAAATAGGATTTGCTGCACATTCCAAGGACACTGCATTTTCCTGGGCAAGCTGCAACCTGCTGGCAAATGGCCGTGTTCTCTGCCCACTCCTGCCCAGCTCTGGGTAGTAGCGGGCACGTTGCAGCCTGGCGAAGGCAAGAAACCTGGAGAGCTGTCACAGAGCAGAAGGGCAGCTGAGATGCTGAAAAGCAGCAAAGCTGAACTGCCTGCCTCAACTTCAGCAGTGTGTAATTGACTGAAGGCGAAAAACCAAGCAGCAGAGCAGCGGGCTTCTGTGCGCACTGAAGGCAATTGCAAGAATCCAGCAGCTGCTCCTCGCCAAGCACTGTCAACTGCCTAGGTTCTTGCTTCTTGACCAACTCACAGTTGCCCTTCTTTTCAGCAGCTGCCACCGTGTTCTCTGCATCTCGGAGCCTCAGGGGAGCAGCAAGAATTTCCAAGGTGGGATGTAGCAGGACTACGTCAAAACCCAGGAAAATTGTCCTGGAACACCTTCCACTCGCATGCCAAGAGTGAATTCAACAGGCTTGGAGGGCCGCAGCCACCGTCCTGCAGCTGTCTGCTAGCTTCGCACACAAGCCGGCTTCTTCGCGGCTTCGTTCTTCGCCTATGCAAGCTACCGCGATCTCCGGCTGCCGGAGGCCAAGAAGCGGCAACTTCGCGCACAGATGACTGGAGCGGCAGCGGTGCGCTCCGAAGCGCCGCTTTTGCCGAAAGACGCCGGGAAGCGGCACTTGCTTTCGGCCAGCTGCGGAGCTCCGTATTCTGCCTCTCTAGTCGCCTACATCTTAGCGAAATTCTTTTCCGATCCAGTTCTCAAGGAGAAAGTGTACCAGCACTGCTCACTTAGCCCGACCTTGCCAGGAAATAAGATTTGCTGCACATTCCAAGGACACTGCATTTTTCTGGGCAAGCTGCAACCTGCTGGCAGATGGCCGTGCTCTCTGCCCACTCCTGCCCAGCTCTGGGTAGTAGCGGGCACGTTGCAGCCTGGCGAAGGCAAGAAACCTCGAGAGCTGTCACAGAGCAGAAGGGCAGCTGAGATGCTGAAAAGCAGCAAAGCTGAACTGCCTGCCTCAACTTCAGCAGTGTGTAATTGACTGAAGGCGAAAAACCAAGCAGCAGAGCAGCGGGCTTCTGTGCGCACTGAAGGCAATTGCAAGAATCCAGCAGCTGCTCCTCGCCAAGCACAGTCAACTGCCTGTGTTCTTGCTTCTTGACCAACTCACAGTTGCCCTTCTTCTCAGCAGCTGCCACCGTGTTCTCTGCATCTCGGAGCCTCTGGGGAGCAACAAGAATTTCCAAGGTGGGATGCATGAAAACTAAAATAAAAACTCAGGAAGGTTGTCCTGGAACACCTCCCATTGGCATGCCAAGAGTGAATTCAAGAGGCAGGAGAGCGGCAGCCACCGTCCTGCAGCAGTCTGCGAGCTTCGCACACAAGCCGGCTTCTTCGCGGCTTCGTTCTTCGCCTCTTGCAAGCTACCGCGATCTCCGGTTGCCGGAGGCGAAGAAGCGGCAACTTCGCGCACAGATGACTGGAGCGGCAGCGGTGCGCTCCGAAGCGCCGCTTTTGCCGAAAGACGCCGGGAAGCGGCACTTGCTTTCGGCCAGCTGCGGAGCTCCGTATTCTGCCTCTCTAGTCGCCTACATCTTAGCGCAAAGCTTTTCCCCTCCAGTTCTCAAGGAGAAAGTGTCCCAGCACTGCTCACTTAGCCCGACCTTGCCAGGAAATAGGATTTGCTGCACATTCCAAGGACACTGCATTTTCCTGGGCAAGCTGCAACCTGCTGGCAAATGGCCGTGTTCTCTGCCCACTCCTGCCCAGCTCTGGGTAGTAGCGGGCACGTTGCAGCCTGGCGAAGGCAAGAAACCTGGAGAGCTGTCACAGAGCAGAAGGGCAGCTGAGATGCTGAAAAGCAGCAAAGCTGAACTGCCTGCCTCAACTTCAGCAGTGTGTAATTGACTGAAGGCGAAAAACCAAGCAGCAGAGCAGCGGGCTTCTGTGCGCACTGAAGGCAATTGCAAGAATCCAGCAGCTGCTCCTCGCCAAGCACTGTCAACTGCCTAGGTTCTTGCTTCTTGACCAACTCACAGTTGCCCTTCTTTTCAGCAGCTGCCACCGTGTTCTCTGCATCTCGGAGCCTCAGGGGAGCAGCAAGAATTTCCAAGGTGGGATGTAGCAGGACTACGTCAAAACCCAGGAAAATTGTCCTGGAACACCTTCCACTCGCATGCCAAGAGTGAATTCAACAGGCTTGGAGGGCCGCAGCCACCGTCCTGCAGCTGTCTGCTAGCTTCGCACACAAGCCGGCTTCTTCGCGGCTTCGTTCTTCGCCTATGCAAGCTACCGCGATCTCCGGCTGCCGGAGGCCAAGAAGCGGCAACTTCGCGCACAGATGACTGGAGCGGCAGCGGTGCGCTCCGAAGCGCCGCTTTTGCCGAAAGACGCCGGGAAGCGGCACTTGCTTTCGGCCAGCTGCGGAGCTCCGTATTCTGCCTCTCTAGTCGCCTACATCTTAGCGAAATTCTTTTCCGATCCAGTTCTCAAGGAGAAAGTGTACCAGCACTGCTCACTTAGCCCGACCTTGCCAGGAAATAAGATTTGCTGCACATTCCAAGGACACTGCATTTTTCTGGGCAAGCTGCAACCTGCTGGCAGATGGCCGTGCTCTCTGCCCACTCCTGCCCAGCTCTGGGTAGTAGCGGGCACGTTGCAGCCTGGCGAAGGCAAGAAACCTCGAGAGCTGTCACAGAGCAGAAGGGCAGCTGAGATGCTGAAAAGCAGCAAAGCTGAACTGCCTGCCTCAACTTCAGCAGTGTGTAATTGACTGAAGGCGAAAAACCAAGCAGCAGAGCAGCGGGCTTCTGTGCGCACTGAAGGCAATTGCAAGAATCCAGCAGCTGCTCCTCGCCAAGCACAGTCAACTGCCTGTGTTCTTGCTTCTTGACCAACTCACAGTTGCCCTTCTTCTCAGCAGCTGCCACCGTGTTCTCTGCATCTCGGAGCCTCTGGGGAGCAACAAGAATTTCCAAGGTGGGATGTAGTAGGACTACGTCAAAACCCAGGAAAATTGTCCTGGAACACCTTCCACTCGCATGCCAAGAGTGAATTCAACAGGCTTGGAGAGCGGCAGCCACCGTCCTGCAGCTGTCTGCGAGCTTCGCACACAAGCCGGCTTCTTCGCGGCTTCGTTCTTCGCCTATGCAAGCTACCGCGATCTCCGGCTGCCGGAGGCGAAGAAGCGGCAACTTCGCGCACAGATGACTGGAGCGGCAGCGGTGCGCTCCGAAGCGCCGCTTTTGCCGAAAGACGCCGGGAAGCGGCACTTGCTTTCGGCCAGCTGCGGAGCTCCGTATTCTGCCTCTCTAGTCGCCTACATCTTAGCGAAAAGCTTTTCCGATCCAGTTCTCAAGGAGAAAGTGTACCAGCACTGCTCACTTAGCCCGACCTTGCCAGGAAATAGGATTTGCTGCACATTCCAAGGACACTGCATTTTCCTGGGCAAGCTGCAACCTGCTGGCAGATGGCCGTGCTCTCTGCCCACTCCTGCCCAGCTCTGGGTAGTAGCGGGCACGTTGCAGCCTGGCGAAGGCAAGAAACCTCGAGAGCTGTCACAGAGCAGAAGGGCAGCTGAGATGCTGAAAAGCAGCAAAGCTGAACTGCCTGCCTCAGCTTCAGCAGTGTGTAATTGACTGAAGGCGAAAAACCAAGCAGCAGAGCAGCGGGCTTCTGTGCGCACTGAAGGCAATTGCAAGAATCCAGCAGCTGCTCCTCGCCAAGCACAGTCAACTGCCTGTGTTCTTGCTTCTTGACCAACTCACAGTTGCCCTTCTTCTCAGCAGCTGCCACCGTGTTCTCTGCATCTCGGAGCCTCTGGGGAGCAACAAGAATTTCCAAGGTGGGATGCATGAAAACTAAAATAAAAACTCAGGAAGGTTGTCCTGGAACACCTCCCATTGGCATGCCAAGAGTGAATTCAAGAGGCAGGAGAGCGGCAGCCACCGTCCTGCAGCTGTCTGCGAGCTTCGCACACAAGCCGGCTTCTTCGCGGCTTCGTTCTTCGCCTCTTGCAAGCTACCGCGATCTCCGGTTGCCGGAGGCGAAGAAGCGGCAACTTCGCGCACAGATGACTGGAGCGGCAGCGGTGCGCTCCGAAGCGCCGCTTTTGCCGAAAGACGCCGGGAAGCGGCACTTGCTTTCGGCCAGCTGCGGAGCTCCGTATTCTGCCTCTCTAGTCGCCTACATCTTAGCGAAAAGGTTTTCCGGTCCAGTTCTCACAGAGAAAGTGTACCAGCACTGCTCACTTAGCCCGACCTTGCCAAGAAATGAGATTTGCTGCACATTCCAAGGACACTGCATTTTCCTGGGCAAGCTGCAACCTGCTGGCAAATGGCCGTGCTCTCTGCCCACTCCTGCCCAGCTCTGGGTAGTAGCGGGCACGTTGCAGCCTGGCGAAGGCAAGAAACCGGGAGAGCTGTCACAGAGCAGAAGGGCAGCTGAGATGCTGAAAAGCAGCAAAGCTGAACTGCCTGCCTCAACTTCAGCAGTGTGTAATTGACTGAAGGCGAAAAACCAAGCAGCAGAGCAGCGGGCTTCTGTGCCCACTGAAGGCAATTGCAAGAATCCAGCAGCTGCTCCTCGCCAAGCACTGTCAACTGCCTAGGTTCTTGCTTCTTGACCAACTCACAGTTGCCCTTCTTCTCAGCAGCTGCCACCGTGTTCTCTGCATCTCGGAGCCTCTGGGGAGCAACAAGAATTTCCAAGGTGGGATGTAGTAGGACTACGTCAAAACCCAGGAAAATTGTCCTGGAACACCTTCCACTCGCATGCCAAGATTGAATTCAACAGGCTGGAGAGCAGCAGCCACCGTCCTGCAGCAGTCTGCGAGCTTCGCACACAAGCCGGCTTCTTCGCGGCTTCGTTCTTCGCCTCTTGCAAGCTACCGCGATCTCCGGCTGCCGGAGGCGAAGAAGCGGCAACTTCGCGCACAGATCACTGGAGCGGCAGCGGTGCGCTCCGAAGCGCCGCTTTTGCCGAAAGACGCCGGGAAGCGGCACTTGCTTTCGGCCAGTTGCGGAGCTGCGTATTCTGCCTCTCTAGTCGCCTACATCTTAGCGAAAAGCTTTTCCGCTCCAGTTCTCAAGGAGAAAGTGTCCCAGCACTGCTCACTTAGCCCGACCTTGCCAGGAAATAGGATTTGCTGCACATTCCAAGGACACTGCATTTTCCTGGGCAAGCTGCAACCTGCTGGCAGATGGCCGTGCTCTCTGCCCACTCCTGCCCAGTTCTTGGTACTAGCGGGCACGTTGCAGCCTGGCGAAGGCAAGAAACCTCGAGAGCTGTCACAGAGCAGAAGGGCAGCTGAGATGCTGAAAAGCAGCAAAGCTGAACTGCCTGCCTCAACTTCAGCAGTGTGTAATTGACTGAAGGCGAAAAACCAAGCAGCAGAGCAGCGGGCTTCTGTGCGCACTGAAGGCAATTGCAAGAATCCAGCAGCTGCTCCTCGCCAAGCACAGTCAACTGCCTGTGTTCTTGCTTCTTGACCAACTCACAGTTGCCCTTCTTCTCAGCAGCTGCCACCGTGTTCTCTGCATTTCGGAGCCTCTGGGGAGCAGCAAGAATTTCCAAGGAGGGATGTAGCAGGACTACGTCAAAACCCAGGAAAATTGTCCTGGAACACCTTCCACTCGCATGCCAAGAGTGAATTCAACAGGCTTGGAGAGCGGCAGCCACCGTCCTGCAGCTGTCTGCGAGCTTTGCACACAAGCCGGCTTCTTCGCGGCTTCGTTCTTCGCCTATGCAAGCTACCGCGATCTCCGGCTGCCGGAGGCGAAGAAGCGGCAACTTCGCGCATAGATGACTGGAGCGGCAGCGGTGCGCTCCGAAGCGCCGCTTTTGCCGAAAGACGCCGGGAAGCGGCACTTGCTTTCGGCCAGCTGCGGAGCTCCGTATTCTGCCTCTCTAGTCGCCTACATCTTAGCGAAAAGCTTTTCCGCTCCAGTTCTCAAGGAGAAAGTGTACCAACACTGCTCACTTAGCCCGACCTTGCCAGGAAATGAGATTTGCTGCACATTCCAAGGACACTGCATTTTCCTGGGCAAGCTGCAACCTGCTGGCAGATGGCCGTGTTCTCTGCCCACTCCTGCCCAGTTCTTGGTACTAGCGGGCACGTTGCAGCCTGGCGAAGGCAAGAAACCTCGAGAGCTGTCACAGAGCAGAAGGGCAGCTGAGATGCTGAAAAGCAGCAAAGCTGAACTGCCTGCCTCAACTTCAGCAGTGTGTAATTGACTGAAGGCGAAAAACCAAGCAGCAGAGCAGCGGGCTTCTGTGCGCACTGAAGGCAATTGCAAGAATCCAGCAGCTGCTCCTAGCCAAGCACAGTCAACTGCCTGTGTTCTTGCTTCTTGACCAACTCACAGTTGCCCTTCTTCTCAGCAGCTGCCACCGTGTTCTCTGCATCTCGGAGCCTCTGGGGAGCAACAAGAATTTCCAAGGTGGGATGCATGAAAACCAAAATAAAAACTCAGGAAGGTTGTCCTGGAACACCTTCCACTCGCATGCCAAGAGTGAATTCAACAGGCTTGGAGAGCGGCAGCCACCGTCCTGCCGCTGTCTGCGAGCTTTGCACACAAGCCGGCTTCTTCGCGGCTTCGTTCTTCGCCTATGCAAGCTACCGCGATCTCCGGCTGCCGGAGGCGAAGAAGCGGCAACTTCGCGCACAGATGACTGGAGCGGCAGCGGTGCGCTCCGAAGCGCCGCTTTTGCCGAAAGACGCCGGGAAGCGGCACTTGCTTTCGGCCAGCTGCGGAGCTCCGTATTCTGCCTCTCTAGTCGCCTACATCTTAGCGAAAAGCTTTTCCGCTCCCAGTTCTCAAGGAGAAAGTGTACCAGCACTGCTCACTTAGCCCGACCTTGCCAGGAAATAAGATTTGCTGCACATTCCAAGGACACTGCATTTTTCTGGGCAAGCTGCAACCTGCTGGCAGATGGCCGTACTCTCTGCCCACTCCTGCCCAGCTCTGGGTAGTAGCGGGCACGTTGCAGCCTGGCGAAGGCAAGAAACCGGGAGAGCTGTCACAGAGCAGAAGGGCAGCTGAGATGCTGAAAAGCAGCAAAGCTGAACTGCCTGCCTCAACTTCAGCAGTGTGTAATTGACTGAAGGCGAAAAACCAAGCAGCAGAGCAGCGGGCTTCTGTGCGCACTGAAGGCAATTGCAAGAATCCAGCAGCTGCTCCTCGCCAAGCACAGTCAACTGCCTGTGTTCTTGCTTCTTGACCAACTCACAGTTGCCCTTCTTCTCAGCAGCTGCCACCGTGTTCTCTGCATTTCGGAGCCTCTGGGGAGCAACAAGAATTTCCAAGGTGGGATGCATGAAAACCAAAATAAAAACTCAGGAAGGTTGTCCTGGAACACCTCCCATTGGCATGCCAAGAGTGAATTCAAGAGGCAGGAGAGCGGCAGCCACCGTCCTGCAGCAGTCTGCGAGCTTCGCACACAAGCCGGCTTCTTCGCGGCTTCGTTCTTCGCCTCTTGCAAGCTACCGCGATCTCCGGCTGCCGGAGGCGAAGAAGCGGCAACTTCGCGCACAGATGACTGGAGCGGCAGCGGTGCGCTCCGAAGCGCCGCTTTTGCCGAAAGACGCCGGGAAGCGGCACTTGCTTTCGGCCAGCTGCGGAGCTCCGTATTCTGCCTCTCTAGTCGCCTACATCTTAGCGAAAAGCTTTTCCGCTCCAGTTCTCAAGGAGAAAGTGTCCCAGCACTGCTCACTTAGCCCGACCTTGCCAGGAAATAGGATTTGCTGCACATTCCAAGGACACTGCATTTTCCTGGGCAAGCTGCAACCTGCTGGCAGATGGCCGTGCTCTCTGCCCACTCCTGCCCAGTTCTTGGTACTAGCGGGCACGTTGCAGCCTGGCGAAGGGAAGAAACCTCTGAAACGATACGCGGAAGAAATAAATAGACTCCATAACCTGGGGTAGTTATGAAGTGGGTACGTATGTCAGCGCCCGGCACAAGTGAGATAGCTCTCCAAAACTTGTGCCCCGAGCCTCAGTCTGACCCACACTTTTATTCTTAAAGACGTTCCATATGCAATACATTGCACAACATTTTCATGCATATTCCACCCCTGGCCCCGCCTGTCCTCGCTTCTCATGCGAAGTAAGTCCACGCCCTTCTGGGCATGCGTGGTTTGCTGTGGTGGTCGTACGGGGGTCTCTTGGTGGTCCTGAGGCTGAAGATTGTGGTCTTCCTCATGATTGAACTTTTGAACTTTTCCTCTCTGCGCGTGCGCTTTTGGTCCTTTGGTGCTTATCTGAGTACGTCTGTCAGTCTTGATAGGCTTGGAGACAGAGGAGCTTCTTTATCTGGGTTCTTTCCTTCTTCTGGTATTGTTCTCTATGCAAGAAGCTTCAGAAATTTGCATTTTCCTATGCCCTTTGTACTAGGCAGAGGTTTCTTAAGTAAAAGGTTGAAAATTCAACAGATAACTCTACAAGCTAAATTAGAAATGCTTCATTCATTTTGTTAACCTAACTCTAAAAATCTCTGCTTCAGTCCCCCCTTTTCTTAAAATAGAGTAAATTCTTTTACTACAGGGGTCTTGATTTAAATTCTGATCTACTATCATGACCGTCCTCTTTCAGTAAGATTCTATGAGTTCTAGAGAGTGATGTCAGACTGGCCATGTGTTTTAACATCCTCGAATTCTACATGAGTGTTAAAGTAGACATCATTAAACTTACAGTAACTAAAATTAATAGGATTATAATTGGGTGACATAAAGTCTTCTAAACAGTGTATTTCACTAGTTATGACTTGTGTTTATTAGCTAGTGATTGGTGCTGGATACACCAAGTTAAGAGACTTAACATACAGGAGGTTAGTGACATGTCTTGGGTAGACATTCTCTTTCGCACCCCATATGGTTTTTCATAAAGCAATTCAAAGTGGTTTAGCTTTTCTTTACTCTTGGGTTTGGTTCGGATCTGCAGTAGTGCTAATGGGAGGGATTGAGTCCATGACAAATTAGCTTCTTGTCCCAATTGTACAATTTGTTGTTTGATCAAATGATTCATTTTTTTTACCTGACCACTTGATTGTGGGTTATATGGGGTGCGAAGTTCTCAGTCTATGTTCAAGTATTGGCTAACTTGTTGCACGAATTTTACAATAAAATGTGGTCCTCTATTTGAGGAGATTGTGGCCAGGACTCTAAAGCGTGGTATGTTTTCTTGTACCAATACCTTAGTTACTTCTTGAGCTTTAGAAGTCCTGGTGGGGAATGCTTCTGGCCATCCTGAAAAGGTATCTGTTAGCACCAGGAAAAACTTATACCCCCCTTTTCTTGGCAATTCTGTACAATCAATCTGCCATTGCTGCTCCGGCCCATGACCCTTCCTAATCTGGCTAAGCTTTGGTTTGGGAGTATTTTTGGGGTTGGTCTGGAGGCAAAGGTCACATTGTCGAGTTGTAAATGTCTAGTTATGCTAGAGCATCAATACCCCAATGGTTTTCTGGTGTTCTTCCTTTATTAGGGACCATCATAAATAGGAGGGTAGAACTAATTTTCCTTCTATGGTGGCCCATCCCTCTTGGTTATAGTCTCCTTTTTGCTCATAGATTAATTTTTTTTCTCGTTTGTTGTATCTTGGCTTACCTTTAGGGGAAATTTGCCCGTCTTGCTGCTTCTTTTGCTTCCCTATCTGCCAGCTCGTTTCCTTCTTCCAATTCGGAGTTGATCTTCTGATGTGCCTTAATGTGCATGATCGCTACTTTCTCTGGCAACTGGACTGCTGCTAGAAGTGGCAGTACTTCTGATGCATCTTTAATATTTTTCCCTTGAGACTTCAGCAGTCCTCTCTCTTTCTAAATGGCTCTGTGAGCATGCACTACTCCAAATGCATACTTCGAGTCCGTGTATATGTTTATTTCTTTCCCTCTTGCCAATTCTAGGGCCCGAGTTAGAGCAATTATCTCGGCCTTCTGTGCACAGGTATTTGTTGGCAGGGGCCCAGATGATATTACTTCCTTGCACGTTGGAACTGCCTAGCCGGCGTGCCGTTTTCCACTGATGATATAACTGCTTCCATCAGTAAACGAGACTTCTGCATTCTCGAGAGGGGTGTCCTTCGAGTCAGGGCAGCTGGAGTAGGTGGCTTCAATGGTCTCCAGGCAGTCATGTTCCACTGGTTCCCCTTGGTTTCTACTGAGGAAGGAGGCTGGATTGACAATGTTAGCCACTACTATCTCTACATCATCTTGCTCCGCTATGATAGCTTGGTATCTCAGGAGCCGTTGTGGGGAAAGCCAATGCCCACCTTTTACCTCTAGCACTGCAGACACTGTGTGAGACACTAGCACAGTTCTTTTCTGGCCTAGGGTGAATTTGTGTGCCTCTTGGATGTTCAGGACGACTGCTGCAACAGCTCTGAGGCACCCAGGCCACCCTTTAGCTGCTGTATCCAATTGCTTAGAGAAGTAAGCCACTGCTCTCCGATATGGGCCCAGGTCCTGTGCTAGTATTCCTAAGGCGATTCCTTGCTTCTCATGGGAGAATAAAAGGAAAGGCTTACTCACGTCCGGCAATCTCAGGGCTGGAGCTGACATGAGGGCTTTTTTCAGCTGGTTGAAAGCTTGCGTAGCTTCCTTTGTCTCTTGGATGTTCCTGCTTTCAGTTGCAATCAGTTCATAGAAGGGCTTAACAAACAGTCCATAGTTATAGATCCATAACCTGCACCACCCTGTCATCCTCAGGAAAGTTCGTAGTTCCTTTACCGTCTGAGGTTTTGGGGTCTGGCATATTGCCTCCTTCCGGCTTTGGCCCAAGGTACGTTGTCTAGCACTGACTTCCTAACCCAGATAAGTTACTTTCTGTTTTACTACTTGGGCTTTTTTCTTTGATACTCGGTACCCTTGGAGCCCCAAAAAGTTCAAGAGGCTTATCGTCCAGGCCGTGCATGCTTCCCTTGTCCGTGTGGCTATCAGGATGTCATCTACGTACTCTAGCAACTTCCCTTCCTCTGGAGGGGCTTCTCAGGTCTCTAATTCTTTTGCAAGTTGTTCTCCAAACAAAGTGGGTGAGTTTTTGAATCCTTGTGGGAGTCTGGTCCATGTCAGTTGAGTTCTTGGCCCGCTCTTAGGATTTTCCCATTCAAATGCAAAAATTTTCTGGCTTCGTGGATAGGAAGGCAAAAGAAGGCATCTTTTAAATCTAAAACGGTAAACCAAGTTAGCTCGGGGGTTAAGCAAGTTAATAACGTGTAGGGATTGGCCACCACAGGATACAGATCCTCAGTGACCTTGTTTATGGCCCGCAGATCCTGTACTAACCGGTATGACCCATCAGGTTTACCAACTGGTAGGATAGGGGTATTAACACTTACATAACATAAGTTGGAACAAGGTATTATAGACAATATCATGGTCATCAATGGAAGCAATATTTGATGGAACTTTTTCAGTTCTGAGGGTTCGTAACTTGTGTTTGTCGGTGACAGCAGGGAAGCACAGTGAGGCTGCTTAACAGGGCAGGATGCATACATATACTTTCCTTCGTCTACATTCACTTAACTTTATTTTACTTACTCTTACACATAACAAAACAACCACAACAACAAGGTACCTTTTCTTTTTCAACACACCTATTACACTTGTAGGTGTCCCTGGCTAGTCCCAGTGTTCTTGGATACCCCTCAATCTAGCTGTGTGGTTCCCAACTCTAGATCCTGTCAGACTTCTCTTCAAACTGGCAAAATTTTTACTCAATCTTGGCTGCTCTCAACAACCCAGCAAACTTAATTCTGGGTGCTCTCGCAATGTTAATCCCTCAACCCAGCAGGTTTGACTTAACCCTGGATGCTCTTGGAACATTAATCCCTCAATCCAGCAGGTTTGAATCAACCCTGGATGCTCTTGGAACATTAATCCCTCAATCCAGCAGGTTTGAATCAACCCTGGATGCTCTTGGAATATTAATCCCTCAATCCAGCAGGTTTGATCTTGGATGTTCTCGGGCATTCTTATCCCTCAATCCAGCAGAATTTTTAGGGGCCCCTCCTACACATTTTACCTTTTATTTTTCCCCAATAGATTATGCCAAGAAAACCCTCTTTTTACCTTTTCATTAATTTTTTTTTCTAATTAATTACCTTTTACTCCCCCCCCCCCCCCCCCCAAGGGGTCCCACTCTTTCTCTGAGACCCAGTCCCAGGGGGGTTCTCTCACTCTTTTTATTACTCGCTTCGTCTCTTTACTGGCCGCTTTTCTCGCGAAAAAGACGGAAACGCAGCATGGGAGACTGCCGCTCTCGCTTAGCAGGTCTGGGGTAACCAGCCCGCCTCTGTCACGATCCGCTTCTTCCGGGGTGTCGTGATGGTTCTTTTCACCCATCCCAAAAGTGCAACAAAGGCAAACAACAAGGGACTATCAGTTAATCACAACAAATGCACCTTTAGTAGGGGCCAAAACAGTAAACGCGATAGTGGGGATCTGAAAGGAGATAAAAGGTTAGAGAGAGAAGAGGGCTATGGGAATAGCTACCAACACAGGCGAGATCCTCAGTGCTCCGGACGATGGGGATCCGTCTCTCTTGTCGGGGGAGTCTTCGAAGTTCTGGTCGACTCGGGGCTCCAATTATAGTCCACAGAGGAGAGGGGGGGGGAACAAGTGTAATAATGAAAGTCCATTGTAATCGCCCCGAGGGAACGGGTGAGTCCACAGAAACCACCAAAGCAAGACGAATCCAATGAAGAATAAGTCCATTTGAATCACTGAAGGGAAACAGGTCATGTCATTAGTGGTCAGACCACCAATTTCCCCTCCTCCCTATAGCAGGGGTCTCAGTCTCAGTCCTTGGGAGGAGGGTTCTCATTCTTTCTTTGTCACAGTGGTAACGAGGCAGATGAGGGGTCTTCAGTGAAGGACCGCGAGAGTCACCCCAAAAGTTCATTGGGCTTAAGAACGGAGATTAGAAGCAGGCCGCGCATCAGGCTGTCCCGTGCTGGCTCCATGTCAGGTCCTTGCCAACTCCTTGCCAAGTTCTTACCAGGCCTTGTTGGGAACAGCCAGCATGACGGTTCAGTGGTCCCACCTGTGCTGTGTCCTGTTCTAAGCCGGAACTACAGTGGGGGAAGGGATTCTTTCTTGTGGCAATCGGAAGGCAGAATGGAAAATGAGGGGCTTCTGACGGGCTCTTACACCACCCCGTGACTGACGATTGCCCTCGAAAGATCTTCATCAGCAGGATTCCATGGTGTCGTCGTGGAGTCTTCAGGACTCGTCAAGTGTTGGCAGCAGGTCCCAGGGAAAAGAGAAGAGGAAAAGGGAAAGAAAGAGAAAACGGGAAAACTAAAACAATCACAACATATTAGTAATCACAACAAATTATAATTAAACAATAAGCAAAATACAATTAGTAAATCAATAATAGTTATTTAAATAATAATCAATAGGAATCAATTAAACAATAAATTGATCAAATAATAAACCAGTATCATCAATATTAAACAGTAAAGTAATAAACCTAGTATAATCGATATTACTCAGTACAATTTTATAAACAATAAACAAAAATAATTAAAACAGCGATTAGAACAAATCATAAAAGAAAATGATGTAAAACATATCTTCTAACCTTATCATCTTCTTGTGTCTACTGTCCTGGGAACATCTCTAGTGTAAAGGATGTCGGCCAAGTGGTGTGCATTAATTATAGATGTTAATTTTGTTCATCGTTTCATCATTCTCCAATTTACAATAAGCAAGATTACTGATAAAACAAAACCAATCATAACTAAAATCAGAAGAACAACAATGGGATGACACAATTTCTTCAGGATACCGGTGGCGGTGGGTGACCACCCGAAAAGGGTATCCCACCACTTGTGCTCGGCATCACTTTTCACCCTTTCTACAACACGATGTATTTCTTGCACATGATGATGAACAGTTACCAGAGTTTTCTGTCCATTCCCCTTGATTTTTCCTAGGATCTCTATTAGATCTTGATGAAGTAATAATTGCTTTACCAGAGAAAGGTTCATCCCAATGGGAGTAGGCAGTAGCTTGTGAATCAACGTGAGATTGGATTCTAAAAGTTCATGTGAAGTAACTGGAGCTACAAAAGAAAAATCACATCCTGCAATTTTAGTAAAGTTGCAAGCACAAAAATTGGAATGATTTTTAGTAGCTACTACTGTACTTTCTATAAACACAGTATCCCAAGCGGTTCTGAAGCAGGCACACCCATTGTCTGTAGATACAAGGACTGTTTCAGAAGTCTCGTTAGGATGAATATCAAAATGACAGCTATTTTGTTCTGTCTCCAGACAAATATCTTGAGCTACAATTGCATTACCTTCACAGATAAACCCTAGTTGTTCTCAGATGGTACAGGACTCTAAATTGACAGTTTGCCATTTGTCATCAATTTGACGGGCCCATTCTCTATGTTCAGAAGGATAGAAAGTGGGTCCATCATGATTTAATCCTAGTGCAATGATAGGGAATATCAAATGCACCCAGGCATTTCTTATGGTCAACGCAAATGCTGTGGCTGTGTTTGTGTTAGGGTCATAGGTAAAATTCACTAAATTCCACCAGGATTGGAAATCTCTTTCAAAGTCAGTGGCACTGTCCCAGACTATTTTCCTAATTTCAGTGGGAAAAGTGCCTTCTTCACCTTCTCTTATAATTGAGGCAGCAACTGACTGCATCCATCATTGAGCCTGGATACGGCTAAGAGCTAAGGAAACGTTGCTTTGTGTGGCATTAAGTGCATCAATGATCAATTTGCTATTATTTACATTTATCTTTTCCCAATTTGCTAGAATGTTTGATAGCAACCACTGATGTGTTCCCAAGGCTGATAAGGACGATTGCAGTGGTTGTTGTATTTTGGTTAAATCTTTAGTTGTGGAAGCCAATTTATTCATTCATACTTCTGAATCAATACTATTTAGGATTCCCAATCCTGTTCCCACAAGACCAGTTATGTCTCTTGGCAGCCGGTTTTTAGGAGGCTTCCACTGTCGCAGCCAGGTTGTCCAAGCCTGAAAAGAGGTCTGCAAAAAGGGTGAACAAGCTGGTTGTATTTCTCAGATATTGTTTTGCATCAGCAATTTGACTTGTTTAAGAGACCATAACAGATTAAACAATATCTGTTGTTGGCCAGTTTTCCTGATTCTACATGGTCCAATTTCAAAAATTTTCGGGCTAAGTGTAACCAGTGGTTGGGTGGTAGGTGTCACAACATTAACATCAAGTCCTACTCCAGTATTTGAATCAATACTTTCAACTTAAAAAACAAAAACAAAAACAAAAACAAAACAAAACAAAACAAAAAAAAAAGTGCTTCAGTATTTTTGGACCAAAACCAAACTACTTCTACAGTTTGTGTTCATGTGAAATTGTGCCAACAATCCTGTATGCTTGGCTGCGTACAAACCTTTTTGTGCTTCAAGAGATCCTTTCACTTTTTCTGCATGCTACCACAATTAGTTCAGACCACGGTCACTCAGCTGCTTTCTGGCCATGGGGTTGCGGTAGGATGCAGAAAAGTATTACCAGTTTTATCATGGATTAGGTGGTCTTCATGTCCCTCGGAGTTCTTCTGAGAAAGTAAACACAACAGAATTCTGCCGCCGAGAGGCAGAAAAGTTAGAATGATGGAATTATCCAGCATGTATTTGTCCAATGCTCTTTCCCTAGAGCACCAGAGGATTCCCATGCATATTTCTTCAGAGGGGGTTTTAGCACAAGTGCTACTAGTCCTATAGTAAGAGAGGTCCACCAGAACAGGTTGGCCAGGGTCATGAGCTGGATTATTAGGATCATTTGGTACAGAGCATAGGAGTCAGTGTAGATGCAGACCAAAGAGGAATTCTGTGCTTCTCGTTGAAAAACACTCCAGACAGCTATCAGCTCCCCACTGTGTGTACTACCTTCTCCCTCTGTAATCATTTGCTCACCAGAGGAAAAGTGGAGGGCTTCTGCCCTAGATTTCCATCCTTTTCCTTCCCCTTTAGCAAAAGCATCAGTAAACCAAGAGTTTGCTGATTGTTCGGGGCAGAAAGGAGGGGTTACTTTGATTACAGAGGCAGGTTTGTCCAAGCTCTCCGTTTCTTGGATTGCTAAAGTTTTTACAGCTCCTTCTGTCATTGAGAAGAAGTTACAGTAATGTTCAACCTGAGCATACCACTTTCTCACTGAGGCCCTCTGGGCCACCCCGTCAGGAGGGGGACTCCCACTAGTGACTGTCTTAATAACCTTGAAGGGGCCTCTCAATACAATTGGTTGTTTTTGTGCAATTTTTTCTACTTCTAGGAAAGCTAAGATAACCATCAACAATCCTTTTTCCCAGGTAGTGTATCTTTTCTCAGCATCTTTGGAACCACGGGAATCAAAACCAACAGGTCTTGTCGGAGCCTCAGGACCCCGCTGCCATATGTGTACTGACAGCCCTGAGGAGGCAAATGCCCATTCCACCTGGAAAGGATCTGTAGGATGGATAGGGCCCAGTGCTTGATGAGCTGTTGCTTCAAAAATCAGCAATTGCAATGCTGACTCCTGAGAAAGACTCCAATCCCATTTCACCCCTTTCCTCAACAAGTCATAAAGGGGAACAAATGGGTCGTTCCAGTGACTAGGAAATCTGTCTGGTCTTTCTACAGGAGATACAGCTGCTATCGTTTTTGGAAGGAGAATTGCTGTCGGTTTGAGTGATTCTGGAAGCCCACAAATTCAAGGGGTCATTATCTTGGGCTTCACAGGTAATTGCATCAGGGATTCAAAGCCAGGAATTCATTTCTTTTTGTGAGTCATTTGCAGGCAAGCAGCTTTGTGCACATTTTCCAAGAGCTGGTCGGGGGTACTAATTCTAGCTATGGGATCTCCCCTTTCCAAGGGGCTTGTTCCCCTGGCCCAAAAAGCTGCACGCTGTGTCAGGGACCATGTGTCACCTTTCTCTCCTGTTGTTAAGAAGACACCATGTCCCCAATACCCACTGGCTTCCTGTTCAGTGAATTGAATTTGATCACCACCAGTGAGGGACACCCGGAAAACATATTCTGTTTCTGATTCATGTGGAGGCTGTCCGTATTCCCTTTTAAGCTTAGCTAGCTCGGTGGCCGTGTTTAGTTGTGATGGTATGCGTTTGGTTGTGATGTGAGGTTCCAGATCATCATCACTGAGATAGTTCTACTCTGTTTTAATCAAGGGTCTCAAGTGATGGCAGCAATGTTCCCCACAATTACTTGCTGCTTCAAGTTCTTGATGAGGATAGATTTGTTTAATGTGAGGAGTTTCCTTCTCCTCAAGCTCTGTAGAGGAATCAGCATGATGTGATTTGTTAATATGTTCCTCTGTTAAGGCAGCTCGCAATGCATAGATCACATTTTTTTGCTTCATAGAACTGTTTTTGCAAAATTTCAACTAGATTTTGAAGGGAGTCTATTATAGCATGTTCCTCACTTCTTCGCTGGAAGCCATTTTCTATAGCTGCCATAAGACAAGCTCCCAAAACTGAGCAGAAGATAGTTTTATTTTTGCCCAGTTTGAATTTTGTTTCATGTTGTAATGAACACACTCTATCAATAACATTTTCTAAGTTCAACCAATTACTCTGTGCCCATTTTTCTCCTTCTGTAGAAGGTTTGGCATTGTGTTTGGCTAGTAGTGCATAAAATTCAGCTTTAATTTCAAGGCTAAGATTGTCACTCATTTTGTGAAGGGACCAAAACCACGACAGGGAGCTACAAACTTAAGTTCCACAAAACTACACAGCCCTCGCTGTGTCGCCCTTCGCTTCCCTGGCTGGGTGAAAGGACAATCATCTGCCTGGGAGGCTCTGCTTAGTTGCTTCAAGTTGTCCCTTCCTTCCCAGACCACATACACACAACAACAACAAAACAACAGTGTCCCGCCCTTTGCACTAAGGGATCCTTTATGAATTGCCAAAGACAGTATGGGTGCCTTTTCAGCTGCAACCCTTCTGTCTAGACAGAAATCCTGTCCGTGACGCCAATTTTAATGTCACGATCCGTTTCTTGCGGGGTGTCGTGATGGTTCTTTTCACCCATCCCAAAAGTGCAACAAAGGCAAACAACAAGGGACTATCAGTTAATCACAACAAATGCACCTTTAGTAGGGGCCAAAACAGTAAACGCCATAGTGGGGATCTGAAAGGAGATAAAAGGTTAGAGAGAGAAGAGGGATATGGGAATAGCTACCAACACAGGCGAGATCCTCAGTGCTCCGGACGATGGGGATCCGTCTCTCTTGTCGGGGGAGTCTTCGAAGTTCTGGTCGACTCGGGGCTCCAATTATAGTCCACAGAGGAGAGGGGGGGGGAACAAGTGTAATAATGAAAGTCCATTGTAATCGCCCCGAGGGAACGGGTGAGTCCACAGAAACCACCAAAGCAAGACGAATCCAATGAAGAATAAGTCCATTTGAATCACTGAAGGGAAACAGGTCATGTCATTAGTGGTCAGACCACCAATTTCCCCTCCTCCCTATAGCAGGGGTCTCAGTCTCAGTCCTTGGGAGGAGGGTTCTCATTCTTTCTTTGTCACAGTGGTAACGAGGCAGATGAGGGGTCTTCAGTGAAGGACCGCGAGAGTCACCCCAAAAGTTCATTGGGCTTAAGAACGGAGATTAGAAGCAGGCCGCGCATCAGGCTGTCCCGTGCTGGCTCCATGTCAGGTCTTTGCCAAGTCCTTGCCAACTCCTTGCCAAGTTCTTACCAGGCCTTGTTGGGAACAGCCAGCATGACGGTTCAGTGGTCCCACCTGTGCTGTGTCCTGTTCTAAGCCGGAACTACAGTGGGGGAAGGGATTCTTTCTTGTGGCAATCGGAAGGCAGAATGGAAAATGAGGGGCTTCTGACGGGCTCTTACAGCCTCGCATTCACACACATTCATCCCCCCTTTATTCGCCCTGTAATGCAAAGGATCTCCCAGTTGCCGAGCCGTGGGGGCTTTTAGCCGCTCGGCACGAAGCTCGGGTAGCTGGTACATCTGAGGGTGCACCAGAAGAACGGGAGGGACACTCGGGCTGCTGAAATCCTGCTCGTTGATTGAAGGGTCGCAGAAGGGGCAAACAGGGAGACAACGAAGCAGTAGAGAGGCAGATTCCGAGAGCCCCGAAGGGCGGGGTGAGGATTCTTTTACTGCGTAGGGGTAGGAGGGTTTAGCATTCGAGGGTACAATCGGGAGAAGGCTAAAGGGAGGGGAAATATAACATTAACCAGTGGGGAAAAGGGAAAGGAGTGTTCTTGGTGGAAGAACCGTGGAACAGAGAAGATTCTAGGCTAAGGGGCAGACTTGAACAACAACTGACAGGACAGGGGGAGGGTACAATTCTCTTCCGAAAGGGGGTGGAGAACTCATACAACTGCTGTTTCCCATGGCAACCCTAGACTGCCTTCCCCAACCCCTCCCCCTGCACCAGTGACAGCTTTTAACACTGAAGGGCAGTGCTATTGTATAACAAACACTTAATTCTTAGCCCAGCCGGGCTCGCTGGCTACTTTTGCAAGCTTTTTACCAACTAGCGATGCTTGTAAGCGGTGCTTGTAACTCCTAGCTTGTACCACGCTCCCACTAGCTGCGCTATCAGCTAGCGGCGTTCAAAGCAGCTCCTCAAACCGCGGCTTGTGCCCGCGCGCCCGCTGCGCTATCAGCTGGGCCGCGCCTAAAGCACCTTTGCAAGCCCCGACTGAAACGATACGCGGAAGAAATCAATAGACTCCATAACCTGGGGTAGTTATGAAGTGGGTACGTATGTCAGCGCCCGGCACAAGTGAGATAGCTCTCCAAAACTTGTGCCCCGAGCCTCAGTCTGACCCACACTTTTATTCTTAAAGACGTTCCATATGCAATACATTGCACAACTTTTTCATGCATATTCCACCCCTGGCCCCGCCTGTCCTCGCTTCTCATGCGAAGTAAGTCCACGCCCTTCTGGGCATGCGTGGTTTGCTGTGGTGGTCGTACGGGGGTCCTGAGGCTGAAGATTGTGGTCTTCCTCATGATTGAACTTTTGAACTTTTCCTCTCTGCGCGTGCGCTTTTGGTCCTTTGGTGCTTATCTGAGTACGTCTGTCAGTCTTGATAGGCTTGGAGACAGAGGAGCTTCTTTATTTTAATTCAGAAGGAAAGGGTTCTTTCCTTCTTCTGGTATTGTTCTTCATGCAAGAAGCTTCAGAAATTTGCATTTTCCTTTGCCCTTTGTATTAGGCAGAGGTTTCTTAAGCAAAAGGTTGAAAATTCAACACATAACTCTACAAGCTAAATTAGAAATGCTTAATTCATTTTGTTAACCTAACTCTAAAAATCTCTATTTCACCTCGAGAGCTGTCACAGAGCAGAAAGCAGCTGAGATGCTGAAAAGCAGCAAAGCTGAACTGCCTGCCTCAGCTTCAGCAATGTGCAATTGACTGAAGGCGAAACACGAAGCAGCAGAGCAGCGGGCTTCTGTGCCCACTGAAGGCAATTGCAAGAATCCAGCAGCTGCTCCTTGCCAAGCACAGGCAGCTGCCTGTGTTCTTGCTTCTTGACCAACTCACAGTTGCCCTTCTTCTCAGCAGCTGCCACCGTGTTCTCTGCATCTCGGAGCCTCTGGGGAGCAACAAGAATTTCCAAGGTGGGATGCATGAAAACTAAAATAAAAACTCAGGAAGGTTGTCCTGGAACACCTCCCATTGGCATGCCAAGAGTGAATTCAAGAGGCAGGAGAGCGGCAGCCACCGTCCTGCAGCTGTCTGCGAGTTTCGCACACAAGCCGGCTTCTTCGCGGCTTCGTTCTTCGCCTCTTGCAAGCTACCGCGATCTCCGGCTGCCTGAGGCGAAGAAGCGGCAACTTCGCGCACAGATGACTGGAGCGGCAGCGGTGCGCTCCGAAGCGCCGCTTTTGCCGAAAGACGCCGGGAAGCGGCACTTGCTTTCGGCCAGCTGCGGAGCTGCGTATTCTGCCTCTCGAGTCGCCTACATCTTAGCGAAAAGCTTTTCCGCTCCAGTTCTCAAGGAGAAAGTGTCCCAGCACTGCTCACTTAGCCCGACCTTGCCAGGAAATAAGATTTGCTGCACATTCCAAGGACACTGCATTTTCCTGGGCAAGCTGCAACCTGCTGGCAGATGGCCGTTCTCTCTGCCCACTCCTGCCCAGTTCTTGGTACTAGCGGGCACGTTGCAGCCTGGCGAAGGCAAGAAACCTCTGAAACGATACGCGGAAGAAATCAATAGACTCCATAACCTGGGGTAGTTATGAAGTGGGTACGTATGTCAGCGCCCGGCACAAGTGAGATAGCTCTCCAAAACTTGTGCCCCGAGCCTCAGTCTGACCCACACTTTTATTCTTAAAGACGTTCCATATGCAATACATTGCACAACATTTTCATGCATATTCCACCCCTGGCCCCGCCTGTCCTCGCTTCTCATGCGAAGTAAGTCCACGCCCTTCTGGGCATGCGTGGTTTGCTGTGGTGGTCGTACGGGGGTCTCTTGGTGGTCCTGAGGCTGAAGATTGTGGTCTTCCTCATGATTGAACTTTTGAACTTTTCCTCTCTGCGCGTGCGCTTTTGGTCCTTTGGTGCTTATCTGAGTACGTCTGTCAGTCTTGATAGGCTTGGAGACAGAGGAGCTTCTTTATCTGGGTTCTTTCCTTCTTCTGGTATTGTTCTCTATGCAAGAAGCTTCAGAAATTTGCATTTTCCTATGCCCTTTGTACTAGGCAGAGGTTTCTTAAGTAAAAGGTTGAAAATTCAACAGATAACTCTACAAGCTAAATTAGAAATGCTTCATTCATTTTGTTAACCTAACTCTAAAAATCTCTGCTTCAGTCCCCCCTTTTCTTAAAATAGATTAAATTCTTTTACTACAGGGGTCTTGATTTAAATTCTGATCTACTATCATGACCGTCCTCTTTCAGTAAGATTCTATGAGTTGTAGAGAGTGATGTCAGACTGGCCATGTGTTTTAACATCCTCGAATTCTACATGAGTGTTAAAGTAGACATCATTAAACTTACAGTAACTAAAATTAATAGGATTATAATTGGGTGACATAAAGTCTTCTAAACAGTGTATTTCACTAGTTATGACTTGTGTTTATTAGCTAGTGATTGGTGCTGGATACACCAAGTTAAGAGACTTAACATACAGGAGGTTAGTGACATGTCTTGGGTAGACATTCTCTTTCGCACCCCATATGGTTTTTCATAAAGCAATTCAAAGTGGTTTAGCTTTTCTTTACTCTTGGGTTTGGTTCGGATCTGCAGTAGTGCTAATGGGAGGGATTGAGTCCATGACAAATTAGCTTCTTGTCCCAATTGTACAATTTGTTGTTTGATCAAATGATTCATTTTTTTTACCTGACCACTTGATTGTGGGTTATATGGGGTGCGAAGTTCTCAGTCTATGTTCAAGTATTGGCTAACTTGTTGCACGAATTTTACAATAAAATGTGGTCCTCTATTTGAGGAGATTGTGGCCAGGACTCTAAAGCGTGGTATGTTTTCTTGTACCAATACCTTAGTTACTTCTTGAGCTTTAGAAGTCCTGGTGGGGAATGCTTCTGGCCATCCTGAAAAGGTATCTGTTAGCACCAGGAAAAACTTATACCCCCCTTTTCTTGGCAATTCTGTACAATCAATCTGCCATTGCTGCTCCGGCCCATGACCCTTCCTAATCTGGCTAAGCTTTGGTTTGGGAGTATTTTTGGGGTTGGTCTGGAGGCAAAGGTCACATTGTCGAGTTGTAAATGTCTAGTTATGCTAGAGCATCAATACCCCAATGGTTTTCTGGTGTTCTTCCTTTATTAGGGACCATCATAAATAGGAGGGTAGAACTAATTTTCCTTCTATGGTGGCCCATCCCTCTTGGTTATAGTCTCCTTTTTGCTCATAGATTAATTTTTTTTCTGGTTTGTTGTATCTTGGCTTACCTTTAGGGGAAATTTGCCCGTCTTGCTGCTTCTTTTGCTTCCCTATCTGCCAGCTCGTTTCCTTCTTCCAATTCGGAGTTGATCTTCTGATGTGCCTTAATGTGCATGATCGCTACTTTCTCTGGCAACTGGACTGCTGCTAGAAGTGGCAGTACTTCTGATGCATCTTTAATATTTTTCCCTTGAGACTTCAGCAGTCCTCTCTCTTTCTAAATGGCTCTGTGAGCATGCACTACTCCAAATGCATACTTCGAGTCCGTGTATATGTTTATTTCTTTCCCTCTTGCCAATTCTAGGGCCCGAGTTAGAGCAATTATCTCGGCCTTCTGTGCAGAGGTATTTGTTGGCAGGGGCCCAGATGATATTACTTCCTTGCACGTTGGAACTGCCTAGCCGGCGTGCCGTTTTCCACTGATGATATAACTGCTTCCATCAGTAAACGAGACTTCTGCATTCTCGAGAGGGGTGTCCTTCGAGTCAGGGCAGCTGGAGTAGGTGGCTTCAATGGTCTCCAGGCAGTCATGTTCCACTGGTTCCCCTTGGTTTCTACTGAGGAAGGAGGCTGGATTGACAATGTTAGCCACTACTATCTCTACATCATCTTGCTCCGCTATGATAGCTTGGTATCTCAGGAGCCGTTGTGGGGAAAGCCAATGCCCACCTTTTACCTCTAGCACTGCAGACACTGTGTGAGACACTAGCACAGTTCTTTTCTGGCCTAGGGTGAATTTGTGTGCCTCTTGGATGTTCAGGACGACTGCTGCAACAGCTCTGAGGCACCCAGGCCACCCTTTAGCTGCTGTATCCAATTGCTTAGAGAAGTAAGCCACTGCTCTCCGATATGGGCCCAGGTCCTGTGCTAGTATTCCTAAGGCGATTCCTTGCTTCTCATGGGAGAATAAAAGGAAAGGCTTACTCACGTCCGGCAATCTCAGGGCTGGAGCTGACATGAGGGCTTTTTTCAGCTGGTTGAAAGCTTGCGTAGCTTCCTTTGTCTCTTGGATGTTCCTGCTTTCAGTTGCAATCAGTTCATAGAAGGGCTTAACAAACAGTCCATAGTTACAGATCCATAACCTGCACCACCCTGTCATCCTCAGGAAAGTTCGTAGTTCCTTTACCGTCTGAGGTTTTGGGGTCTGGCATATTGCCTCCTTCCGGCTTTGGCCCAAGGTACGTTGTCTAGCACTGACTTCCTAACCCAGATAAGTTACTTTCTGTTTTACTACTTGGGCTTTTTTCTTTGATACTCGGTACCCTTGGAGCCCCAAAAAGTTCAAGAGGCTTATCGTCCAGGCCGTGCATGCTTCCCTTGTCCGTGTGGCTATCAGGATGTCATCTACGTACTCTAGCAACTTCCCTTCCTCTGGAGGGGCTTCTCAGGTCTCTAATTCTTTTGCAAGTTGTTCTCCAAACAAAGTGGGTGAGTTTTTGAATCCTTGTGGGAGTCTGGTCCATGTCAGTTGAGTTCTTGGCCCGCTCTTAGGATTTTCCCATTCAAATGCAAAAATTTTCTGGCTTCGTGGATAGGAAGGCAAAAGAAGGCATCTTTTCAATCTAAAACGGTAAACCAAGTTAGCTCGGGGGTTAAGCAAGTTAATAACGTGTAGGGATTGGCCACCACAGGATACAGATCCTCAGTGACCTTGTTTATGGCCCGCAGATCCTGTACTAACCGGTATGACCCATCAGGTTTACCAACTGGTAGGATAGGGGTATTAACACTTACATAACATAAGTTGGAACAAGGTATTATAGACAATATCATGGTCATCAATGGAAGCAATATTTGATGGAACTTTTTCAGTTCTGAGGGTTCGTAACTTGTGTTTGTCGGTGACAGCAGGGAAGCACAGTGAGGCTGCTTAACAGGGCAGGATGCATACATATACTTTCCTTCGTCTACATTCACTTAACTTTATTTTACTTACTCTTACACATAACAAAACAACCACAACAACAAGGTACCTTTTCTTTTTCAACACACCTATTACACTTGTAGGTGTCCCTGGCTAGTCCCAGTGTTCTTGGATACCCCTCAATCTAGCTGTGTGGTTCCCAACTCTAGATCCTGTCAGACTTCTCTTCAAACTGGCAAAATTTTTACTCAATCTTGGCTGCTCTCAACAACCCAGCAAACTTAATTCTGGGTGCTCTCGCAATGTTAATCCCTCAACCCAGCAGGTTTGACTTAACCCTGGATGCTCTTGGAACATTAATCCCTCAATCCAGCAGGTTTGAATCAACCCTGGATGCTCTTGGAACATTAATCCCTCAATCCAGCAGGTTTGAATCAACCCTGGATGCTCTTGGAATATTAATCCCTCAATCCAGCAGGTTTGATCTTGGATGTTCTCGGGCATTCTTATCCCTCAATCCAGCAGAATTTTTAGGGGCCCCTCCTACACATTTTACCTTTTATTTTTCCCCAATAGATTATGCCAAGAAAACCCTCTTTTTACCTTTTCATTAATTTTTTTTTCTAATTAATTACCTTTTACTCCCCCCCCCCCCCCCCCCCACTAAGGGGTCCCACTCTTTCTCTGAGACCCAGTCCCAGGGGGGGTTCTCTCACTCTTTTTATTACTCGCTTCGTCTCTTTACTGGCCGCTTTTCTCGCGAAAAAGACGGAAACGCAGCATGGGAGACTGCCGCTCTCGCTTAGCAGGTCTGGGGTAACCAGCCCGCCTCTGTCACGATCCGCTTCTTCCGGGGTGTCGTGATGGTTCTTTTCACCCATCCCAAAAGTGCAACAAAGGCAAACAACAAGGGACTATCAGTTAATCACAACAAATGCACCTTTAGTAGGGGCCAAAACAGTAAACGCGATAGTGGGGATCTGAAAGGAGATAAAAGGTTAGAGAGAGAAGAGGGATATGGGAATAGCTACCAACACAGGCGAGATCCTCAGTGCTCCGGACGATGGGGATCCGTCTCTCTTGTCGGGGGAGTCTTCGAAGTTCTGGTCGACTCGGGGCTCCAATTATAGTCCACAGAGGAGAGGGGGGGGGGAACAAGTGTAATAATGAAAGTCCATTGTAATCGCCCCGAGGGAACGGGTGAGTCCACAGAAACCACCAAAGCAAGACGAATCCAATGAAGAATAAGTCCATTTGAATCACTGAAGGGAAACAGGTCATGTCATTAGTGGTCAGACCACCAATTTCCCCTCCTCCCTATAGCAGGGGTCTCAGTCTCAGTCCTTGGGAGGAGGGTTCTCATTCTTTCTTTGTCACAGTGGTAACGAGGCAGATGAGGGGTCTTCAGTGAAGGACCGCGAGAGTCACCCCAAAAGTTCATTGGGCTTAAGAACGGAGATTAGAAGCAGGCCGCGCATCAGGCTGTCCCGTGCTGGCTCCATGTCAGGTCCTTGCCAACTCCTTGCCAAGTTCTTACCAGGCCTTGTTGGGAACAGCCAGCATGACGGTTCAGTGGTCCCACCTGTGCTGTGTCCTGTTCTAAGCCGGAACTACAGTGGGGGAAGGGATTCTTTCTTGTGGCAATCGGAAGGCAGAATGGAAAATGAGGGGCTTCTGACGGGCTCTTACACCACCCCGTGACTGACGATTGCCCTCGAAAGATCTTCATCAGCAGGATTCCATGGTGTCGTCGTGGAGTCTTCAGGACTCGTCAAGTGTTGGCAGCAGGTCCCAGGGAAAAGAGAAGAGGAAAAGGGAAAGAAAGAGAAAACGGGAAAACTAAAACAATCACAACATATTAGTAATCACAACAAATTATAATTAAACAATAAGCAAAATACAATTAGTAAATCAATAATAGTTATTTAAATAATAATCAATAGGAATCAATTAAACAATAAATTGATCAAATAATAAACCAGTATCATCAATATTAAACAGTAAAGTAATAAACCTAGTATAATCGATATTACTCAGTACAATTTTATAAACAATAAACAAAAATAATTAAAACAGCGATTAGAACAAATCATAAAAGAAAATGATGTAAAACATATCTTCTAACCTTATCATCTTCTTGTGTCTACTGTCCTGGGAACATCTCTAGTGTAAAGGATGTCGGCCAAGTGGTGTGCATTAATTATAGATGTTAATTTTGTTCATCGTTTCATCATTCTCCAATTTACAATAAGCAAGATTACTGATAAAACAAAACCAATCATAACTAAAATCAGAAGAACAACAATGGGATGACACAATTTCTTCAGGATACCGGTGGCGGTGGGTGACCACCCGAAAAGGGTATCCCACCACTTGTGCTCGGCATCACTTTTCACCCTTTCTACAACACGATGTATTTCTTGCACATGATGATGAACAGTTACCAGAGTTTTCTGTCCATTCCCCTTGATTTTTCCTAGGATCTCTATTAGATCTTGATGAAGTAATAATTGCTTTACCAGAGAAAGGTTCATCCCAATGGGAGTAGGCAGTAGCTTGTGAATCAACGTGAGATTGGATTCTAAAAGTTCATGTGAAGTAACTGGAGCTACAAAAGAAAAATCACATCCTGCAATTTTAGTAAAGTTGCAAGCACAAAAATTGGAATGATTTTTAGTAGCTACTACTGTACTTTCTATAAACACAGTATCCCAAGCGGTTCTGAAGCAGGCACACCCATTGTCTGTAGATACAAGGACTGTTTCAGAAGTCTCGTTAGGATGAATATCAAAATGACAGCTATTTTGTTCTGTCTCCAGACAAATATCTTGAGCTACAATTGCATTACCTTCACAGATAAACCCTAGTTGTTCTCAGATGGTACAGGACTCTAAATTGACAGTTTGCCATTTGTCATCAATTTGACGGGCCCATTCTCTATGTTCAGAAGGATAGAAAGTGGGTCCATCATGATTTAATCCTAGTGCAATGATAGGGAATATCAAATGCACCGAGGCATTTCTTATGGTCAACGCAAATGCTGTGGCTGTGTTTGTGTTAGGGTCATAGGTAAAATTCACTAAATTCCACCAGGATTGGAAATCTCTTTCAAAGTCAGTGGCACTGTCCCAGACTATTTTCCTAATTTCAGTGGGAAAAGTGCCTTCTTCACCTTCTCTTATAATTGAGGCAGCAACTGACTGCATCCATCATTGAGCCTGGATACGGCTAAGAGCTAAGGAAACGTTGCTTTGTGTGGCATTAAGTGCATCAATGATCAATTTGCTATTATTTACATTTATCTTTTCCCAATTTGCTAGAATGTTTGATAGCAACCACTGATGTGTTCCCAAGGCTGATAAGGACGATTGCAGTGGTTGTTGTATTTTGTTAAATCTTTAGTTGTGGAAGCCAATTTATTCATTCATACTTCTGAATCAATACTATTTAGGATTCCCAATCCTGTTCCCACAAGACCAGTTATGTCTCTTGGCAGCCGGTTTTTAGGAGGCTTCCACCTGTCGCAGCCAGGTTGTCCAAGCCTGAAAAGAGGTCTGCAAAAAGGGTGAACAAGCTGGTTGTATTTCTCAGATATTGTTTTGCATCAGCAATTTGACTTGTTTAAGAGACCATAACAGATTAAACAATATCTGTTGTTGGCCAGTTTTCCTGATTCTACATGGTCCAATTTCAAAAATTTTCGGGCTAAGTGTAACCAGTGGTTGGGTGGTAGGTGTCACAACATTAACATCAAGTCCTACTCCAGTATTTGAATCAATACTTTCAACTTAAAAAACAAAAACAAAAACAAAAACAAAACAAAACAAAAAAAAAGTGCTTCAGTATTTTTGGACCAAAACCAAACTACTTCTACAGTTTGTGTTCATGTGAAATTGTGCCAACAATCCTGTATGCTTGGCTGCGTACAAACCTTTTTGTGCTTCAAGAGATCCTTTCACTTTTTCTGCATGCTACCACAATTAGTTCAGACCACGGTCACTCAGCTGCTTTCTGGCCATGGGGTTGCGGTAGGATGCAGAAAAAGTATTACCAGTTTTATCATGGATTAGGTGGTCTTCATGTCCCTCGGAGTTCTTCTGAAAAAGTCAACACAACAGAATTCTGCCGCCGAGAGGCAGAAAAGTTAGAATGATGGAATTATCCAGCATGTATTTGTCCAATGCTCTTTCCCTAGAGCACCAGAGGATTCCCATGCATATTTCTTCAGAGGGGGTTTTAGCACAAGTGCTACTAGTCCTATAGTAAGAGAGGTCCACCAGAACAGGTTGGCCAGGGTCATGAGCTGGATTATTAGGATCATTTGGTACAGAGCATAGGAGTCAGTGTAGATGCAGACCAAAGAGGAATTCTGTGCTTCTCGTTGAAAAACACTCCAGACAGCTATCAGCTCCCCACTGTGTGTACTACCTTCTCCCTCTGTAATCATTTGCTCACCAGAGGAAAAGTGGAGGGCTTCTGCCCTAGATTTCCATCCTTTTCCTTCCCCTTTAGCAAAAGCATCAGTAAACCAAGAGTTTGCTGATTGTTCGGGGCAGAAAGGAGGGGTTACTTTGATTACAGAGGCAGGTTTGTCCAAGCTCTCAGTTTCTTGGATTGCTAAAGTTTTTACAGCTCCTTCTGTCATTGAGAAGAAGTTACAGTAATGTTCAACCTGAGCATACCACTTTCTCACTGAGGCCCTCTGGGCCACCCCGTCAGGAGGGGGACTCCCACTAGTGACTGTCTTAATAACCTTGAAGGGGCCTCTCAATACAATTGGTTGTTTTTGTGCAATTTTTTCTACTTCTAGGAAAGCTAAGATAACCATCAACAATCCTTTTTCCCAGGTAGTGTATCTTTTCTCAGCATCTTTGGAACCACGGGAATCAAAACCAACAGGTCTTGTCGGAGCCTCAGGACCCCGCTGCCATATGTGTACTGACAGCCCTGAGGAGGCAAATGCCCATTCCACCTGGAAAGGATCTGTAGGATGGATAGGGCCCAGTGCTTGATGAGCTGTTGCTTCAAAAATCAGCAATTGCAATGCTGACTCCTGAGAAAGACTCCAATCCCATTTCACCCCTTTCCTCAACAAGTCATAAAGGGGAACAAATGGGTCGTTCCAGTGACTAGGAAATCTGTCTGGTCTTTCTACAGGAGATACAGCTGCTATCGTTTTTGGAAGGAGAATTGCTGTAGGTTTGAGTGATTCTGGAAGCCACAAATTCAAGGGGTCAT